>NC_063162.1:61257488-62457488 GCF_023159225.1 Perognathus longimembris pacificus
TTGAATGAACCACCCAAAAGCCCAAAGTGTTGGTGTGGCTCAAGTAGTAGAGCACTAGCCTCACTAGCCTTCAGAGAAAAAGCTAAGGGACAGTATCCAGGCTCTGAATTCAAGTCCCAAGAAGCATACACATAAAAACATCAGCCCTGGGCTGGGAATATGGCCTAGTGGTAAAGTGCTTGCCTTGTATACATGAAGCCCTGGGTTCAATTCCTCAGCACCATATATATAGGGGAAAAAACGCCAGAAGTGGGGCTGTGGCTAAAGTGGTAGAGTGCTAGACTTGAGCAAAAAGAAGCCAGGGACAATGTTCTGGCCCTGAGTTCAAGCCCCAGGACTGGCCAAAACAAACAAACAAACAAACATCAGTCCCTGATTCCTCATCCATTCTATTGTTCCCAGAGTACCCCCATAAGACAACCTGGTACCCTGCTGGCACAGAACTCCTAAACACCCACTCCTTATAACATACTTTGTGTCTTACTTTTTCTTTTTTTTTCAGGTATGAGACCAAGACTTGAACTTGGTACCCATCACTTTCACTCATTGATTAGTGCTCTACTAACTGAGTCACACCTCCAACCCCAACTGCTCTGAAGTTCTAAGTGGACTTATAAAAGCCTGCCTTCTCCTAGGAAGATCTGAGGTCTCGTCCACAGTTCCCCACCCAATGTCCCTCAGCCCAGGGCTGGCTCTGCCCTGTGTGGAAGGTGAGCTGTCTCTTTAAGAACACCTGGGGGAGGGAGGCTGCATGCAGTTTACTAGGAGCTGACCAGCTCTCTCCAGTCTGCTGCTCCATTGCCCTGGGTGGGGCTCTGGGTAGAAAGAGCCAGAACCCACCTGAAGGTCCCCAGCCCATCCTGCTCCCCAGACCTGCTCTCGCTTCGGCCTGGCTCAGGTAAGCCCGCAGATGAGCAAGCATCTGCCAGGACATTGGGGCACCCATGTGGAGGTGGTCATGGGAACCCAGAATTCTGAGGAATGAGTTGCTGTTTGTAGGTTTTGAGGACAAGTGGCTTTAGCAGCCCCTAGGGCAGTAGGCACTTCCTGCTTTGTGCTCTAGTATGGTGGCGGGCTGGGGGCTGGAGAAAGCAGGGGTCAATCTTTCGTGGAAGAATTTCTGGAAGATGACATCTTCACAATCTACCAAGTCTAAGCTGGGTGATGTGGCTCATGTCTTTAATCCCATCTACAAAGGAGGCAGAGACATGAGGATCAGGGTTGGAAACCAGCCT
Organism: Perognathus longimembris pacificus; assembly: GCF_023159225.1. Taxonomy (NCBI): domain Eukaryota; kingdom Metazoa; phylum Chordata; class Mammalia; order Rodentia; family Heteromyidae; genus Perognathus; species Perognathus longimembris. Next base: position 61,258,724 of record NC_063162.1, read on the forward strand.
GGGCAAGGAAGTCTGTGAGACTCTTGTCTCCACTTAACCAGCAAAAAGCCAGAAGGGGAGCTGTGGCTCAAGTGGGAAAATGCCAGCCTTAAGTGAAAAAAGTTAAAGAAATGTGTCCAGGGCCAGAGTTCAGCATCAATACTGGCACACATACCAAAATGGATCAATCTAGGATCTCCAGGGTAGAGAAAGGGCAGGAGAGACGGATGAAAGACCAAGAGAAGCCAGTTTTGACACTGGCTTAGCCCCAAATCTCATGTTCTCTCTCTAATGACACAAGGAGCCACAGGTTTGTTGTTTATTTTGTGTTGGTCCCAGGACTTGATCTCTGTCCCTAAGCTTTGGTTCTCAAGGCTAGCAATCTACCACTTGAACCACAGTGCTACTTCCAATGTTTTTGCTGGCTAAACTGAAGATGAATTCTTGCCTAGATGCACTTTGAACCACATTCTCAGATCTCAGCCTCCTGAGTACCATATTTTTTGACTTGGAAAGTAGTAATTCATTTAATTCCATCACTATAACTTCCTAAGTTGGTATTATTTACAGGACACTGAAGCTTAGAGAGGTTAAGTCACCAGCTAAGTCACACATCTGATGTCTAAGAAGGAACTTCTGGCCCCAGGTCTACAGTCTCATTAAGGAGACCAGAGCTGGGCAGGGCAGAAATGAACAATGGCAGAGACTTCTCTGGAACCTCCAGCCCTGAGTGCCAGAGCTCAGGTTCTCTGGGAAATCAACACAAAAGTTCCAGACTCTGAGGTTCATGCCTGTAATGATAACTTCTCAGGAGACTGAGATCCTAAGGATCAAGGGTCAAAGCCAGCCGGGGCAGGAAAGTCTAGCAAAAAGCTACTGGTGGGGCTGTGACAACTGGTAGAGTGCTAGCCTTGAGCAAAAAAGCTAAAAGGAAAGTGTGCAGGTCCTGAGTTCAAGTCTTGGCACAAAAACAAAACTAAATGATTATCAGGTATATAAATGAGAGCAGAAAGTGGTCACTTGTGCAAGATTGCCTTCTAAGGAAGTGTGTCTACAGCTACTGTCATCACCTACTGTTACCCAGCTCTGTCTCTCGCATGTCCACCCATACTCACGGGATAAGCTATGACTCCTGGACAGGTGGTTGGATTTCAGATACAGCTCCCCACCCCTGCCTCTGTATTTTGCCTCATAGCAGCCCTGCACTGTGTTCCAGGATGGAAGGAATGACCTGCACTTTCTTCTTCTTGCTGGCAGGTAAGTCCTATAGGGCCCCCAACCACCAAATGAGACACACAGCCTGCTCTCAAAGGAGAGCGATGCCCAGTAAGTGTATTTTTAAGTTGTTAGCCAGGCATCAATGACCCATGCCTGTAATCCCAGCTACTCAGGCTGAGATCTGGGAATTAAGGTTCAGAGTCAGCCCATGCAGAAAAGTTTGTGAGACTTTTATCTTCAATTAGCCAGCAAAAAGCCAGAAGTGGAACTGTGACTCAAGTGGTAGAGCATTAGCATTGAGTGAAAAAGCTAAGGGACAATGCTCTGGCTGTTGAGCTCAAACTTCAGGGACAGCACACACACACACACACACACACACACACACACACACTCACACCACATACACACCAAGATCACCACCATCACCACACACACCACCACCACTACCACATACACACCCCACCACCACCACACACTCTACCACCACACACACATATATACCACCACCACACACACCATCACCATACACACACCCATGTACACCACACACACCATCATCACCACACACATACCGCCACTACATACATTACCACCACCACTACACACACATATACACCACACCCCCACCATCACCACACACATACACACCACCACCACATACATTACCACACACACACCACCACCACCACCACCACCACCACCACACACACCACCACTACAAAGCCTGAGAACTAGGGATGACAGTCACTGAGGAGCCTCAGGGCCGTTTGGAGCCAGGGAGGCCCCTTCCTCTGAAGGGACCTGGTGGCCTCGTGATGAACTTCCCAGTGTCTCCAGATGGCTGACATTTTTGCAACTTTGGCTAGTTCCGGCACCTCCTTAGGCAGCCTGGGCCCCTCCCAGGAGTGAAGTCCACTGCAGCCCAGAACTCCTGGCCACGTGTGATTATCTCATCTCAGCCTCCCAATGAACTGGCATTATAGGTATACACCACCGTGCCCAGCTAGCTAGTGTCTCATGTGACCACCCACCTCCTCTGCTTTGCCCACCAGGCCTGCCTGCCTTGGGAGCCAACAACCTGCTGAGTGAGTGACCCCCACTTTCCCTGCCCTGGCCATGCCTCCCCCACCCCCATCCCCAGACCCCATCTGGTCTCCTAGTTCTGTTCTTTATTCTGTGTTCTCTTTCCTGCAGACAGAAGCAGTCCCTTCTACTATGGTAAGTGAGGTTTGCCTCTCTCCACACTTTTCTGTTCTGGTTCTGGGGTTTGAACTCAGGGCCTGGGCATTGTCTGAGCTATTTCATTCAAGGCTAGAGCTCTATCACTTGAGCCACAGCTCCACTTCTGGCTTTTTAAGAATCTTTTTGAAGTCTCATAAACTTTTCTGTGTGGGCAAACTATGAACCTCGATCCCAAGATCTCAGTCTCCTAAGTAGCTGGGATTACAGGCATGAGCCACAGTGACTGACTCTTGCCGTGGGTTCCTCAGAGCCTTTCTTTCTCTGAAGTCACCCACTATTTCTCTTCAGAACACCTGTCCCCAGCAGCCACTACAAGTTGTGAAAGTTGTGTGTTGACTGGCTTGCTTACTTGCTCTCTTGCTACCTGGATGGAAATGTCCTATGGGCAGGAACTTATTTAGAAGACAGGTTGCCCAAGGAGTAAATACCTGTCAAAGAGCCTCAGGCTCATAATTCCCCTCCCCCAGCTTTGGGGCCTGAACCTCAGGACCTGGGTGCTATCCCTGAGCTTTTTTCCCCCCTCAGGGCTAGTGCCCTACTACTTTGAGCTACAGCTCCGATTTTCAGGTGGTTAATTGAAGATAAGAATCTCATGGTCTTTTCTGCCCAGACTGGCTTTAAACTGCAATCCACAGATCTCAGCCTGCTGAGCAGCTAAAATTACAGGTGTGAGCCAGAGGTGCCCGACTCAAAAGTATCTTGAGTAAAGCCAGTGCCAGTGGCTCATGCCTGTGATCCTAAGTACTCAGGAGGCTGAGATCTGAGGACTGCAGTTCAAAGCCAGCCTAGGCGGAAAAGTCTCTAAGACTCTTATCTCCAATACACTAATCCAAAAAAAACTGGAAGTGGAGCTGTGATAGAGGGCTAGCCTTGAGCAAAACCAGCTCAGGGACAGTGCCCAAGCCTTGAGTTCAAGCTCCAGATATGTATGGATCTAAATCCACCCACCCACCCATCATCTATCTCATCTATCTAATCTTGAGTTAATGAATGGAGATCTCTGGCTGGGGAGAGCTCACTGTTGGTGTTCCCCATCCTGTTTCCAGACTGGGAAAGCCTACAGCTGGGCGGGATGATATTTGGAGGGTTGCTGTGTGTTGCTGGAGTCGCCATCGTCCTGAGTGAGTGTTGGGGAAAGGGTGGGGAGAGGGAACACTCAGACTTGGCTGGTTCTGACCCCTCTCTTCCTCACCCAGGTAGCAAATGCAAATGTAAGGGCAGTCAGAAGCCCAGGTAAGGCCAGTCCCTACTGCACATACACCCTGCCTTGTACACCTCTGTGGGTTTGAGGTCCCAGGGCTTGCTCCTCGCTGCTCACTGGGCTTGCAGTTGGATTTATTCACAGATAACGACTTTGAAGGGCCCTAAATCAAAGTGTGTGTGTGTGTGTGTACTGGGGCTTGACCTCAGAGCCTGGGTGCTTTCCCCTGGCTTTTTCACTTGAGTCATAGTTCCACTACTGGCTTTTTTTGCCCAAACTTGTCTTTCAACTTTTGATTTTTGGATCTCAGGCTAGTGAGTACCTAGAATTAAAGGTGTGAGGCCACCAGCACCTGGTGTCTCATCCCTCATTTCCCCTCTGCCTCTTGCTTCCCCCAGCAATGTGTCCCAGTTCCCTCAGATGCTAGTTTTCAGGAGAACTTTCTTTGGGAGTTCCTTTTTTGTGCCTATTCTGGGATTTGAGCTCTGTGTCTCATGCTCTTGCTTGGCCTTTACTCAAAGTTGGTACTCTACCTCTTAAGCCAGCTTCCATGCCCAAGGTCCCCAAGACAGAGAATGCTATCCCCCTTGGGGTTTGTGTGAAGTGGCCAGGAAAGTGTTGCGGTATCCCGACTGGGCCACCAGGACAGACACCCATCCCCAGTGCTGATCTAACTCCTTCCTTTCTCTAGTCCCTTACCTGAGAAGCCCAACCCACTCATCACAGCAGGTGAGTGGGTGTGGAGTGGGGCGGGGCGGTGAGGACTGGCCTGTGCCACTGAGAACCTGTCTTAACTCTTTGTAGGCCGGGCCAGTAGCTGCTAAGCACCATCCAGCTTGGAGAGACTCCCAGGCCTCACCAACTTGGTTACCCTCTGCTGCTTCTCCTGGTTCAAATATGGCCTTCCTCCAGGACCGGCAGTTAGGTGCCTTGACCAGGGTAGTATCCAAAACTTATTCTGGTCTCAAAATAAACTGGTCTTACCTCTCTCCCCTGTGGTCTTGTGACCTTCTGTGGGGGAGGACAGGGGCACCATGGATTGTCACCTGACTGCGCAGGTCGAGGCTCACTCCCAGCAATCTATGATTGATCCTGTCACCCATCACCTCCAGTCCAGCAACCCCCAGGCTTTATCAAATGACTTTACAGGCAAGACGTTGGTGGCTCACACCTGTAATTCTATCTACTCATAAGGCTGAGATCTGAGGATTACCACTTGAAGCCAGCCAGAGGAGGAAAGTCCAAGAGTCCTCCAATTATTCACAGAAAAAGCCAGAGTGGCACTCTGGCCCAAGTGGTAAAGTGCTAGCCTTGAGGAAAAAAGATTAGGGACAGCACCCAGGCTGAGTTGAACTCAGGACTGGGGTAGGAGGGGAACCTAAGTGGAGGTAGGTATGTTTCAAGTGCTAAAACACCCATCTTGAGGGTAAAAGTTGAGAAAACTTGAGGCCTTAAGTGCAAGCCCCAGTACCAGTACTTAACCTTATTGTTCATACCTGATAACCCAGTGATAGACGCATAAGCTAGAATTTGCAATGGGTCAACTCCAACAGAAGCCAGCAAGTACCACACTGTTTCACACCTGTAATCCTAGCTACTTGAGGCTGAGATGTGAGGATTACAGTTCAAGGCCAGCCTGGACATGAGAGTACATGAGACCCTTAACACCATTACCACCAAAGGCCAGAAATGGAACTGTGGTTCAAGTGGTAGAGCACCAGATTTGAATGAAAAAAATGAAACCCCCAAAACCCAAAACACTAAAGGAGTTTCCAAGCCCCAGTACTGACAGGGGGGAAACAACTTATCCATACGAATCTCCTGTTCCCAAGGGTACAGCATGCTTGCTCACTGCTCCTCAGGCCAAGGCTGCATGGCTGGAATGCAGGTGCTAAGATCACAGCCTACAGGTGCACAGGTGTGGAGCTAGGGCACAAGACTGTGGCATCAAAGTAAAAACCAATTTGGGAGACAGGTGGCAATCAGCCACCAAGGTGACAGGAGGGGCACACCCACTGAAATGAAACCTGGTCCCAGCCAGACATAACTGTGTGCTGGGCTTCGGACTTGAACTGAGGGCCTTTGCACTTTTTTTTTGCTCAAAGGTAGTTTCCTATGGATATTTCCTGTCACATCCAATTCTGCTCCATCCCCAGGCTGCTAAAGCTGTTGAAATTCAAATCCCACAGCCCTTGTGCCGCCAATTCCTTCCTCCTGACTTTGGTGTGAAACAATGGCTCTGTGGGAGAATGTCTCAGCAGAGGCCAGTGCTTACTGGGCTGGGAAGATGCAGGGTGGCAAAAACTACCATCTGGAAGGACTAAAGGCACACCTGGAACAGCTGCTGAATCCCAAAGAAACTTTGTTATTTCCTTTACTGGAAGTATGCAGTGGTTAGCCATGGGATGACCTCTTCAGGCTTTGCAAAATGCCCTATACCTCAAACGATGCCCTCAGCCAGGTTCGTGGACTCATCTAAATCCCCCTTGCACACTATCCTGAGGCATTTGTTCCTTTCTATTGAGTAAATCCAGGAAAGTATTTTTCAAATAAAGGCCTTGTGTAAGAATCAGGAACAAGGAAGTGGAGGTGTGGCAAGTAGTAGGGTGCCAACACAAAGTTTTACCTGCTCCAAAGAAATCATAGCAGTTGCATAGCCGGAGCTGGTGGCTCAGACCTGTAATCCTAACTACACAGTAGGCTGAGATCTGACTATCATGGTTTGGAGCCAGTCCAGGTAGTAATGCCTGTGAAACTATTTCCAGCTAACCATAAAAGTCAAAGTAGGTGTTATTGGCAAAGATGCCTTGTACTTAAAATAATAAAGCTCAAGGATAATTAGTTGTAAGACAGAGACTGGATCATAGTTCAAGGACAGCCTGATTAAGGCACTCATTTAATTAGCAAGACTCCCAACTAACCAGAACCAAAGGGAACGTGGATGGCTCAATAGTAGAGCACCAGCTGTGACGGGAAGGTCTAGCCCCTAAGCCTAGAAAAAAAACCAAACCTTGATTGTGTATAGCCTCAAAACTAAAGCTGTTTGTTACAAACCATTTCTAGTCACCTCTGCCTCAACCCTAAGAATACAAGGGAGCTCACAGACTTGACATGTAATTCGTACATTGATGTGTATTCTGTACATTAATTAATAAATCCTTCCTGAATTCCCAAGTCATTTGCTAGCTATTGCTGAGTAGATAATCTGTGCCAGTCATTGTGGAAAAGTCTTTATTTTAAGAAAAAATTTTAGTTAACAAAAATTTTGTTTTTAACAAGTATCACTTAGCAAAATACACCCGAAAGGAAATCACAGTACAAAGCTTTAAGTCAAGGCCTCACCGATTCCTACAGTATTAGTATTGTGTCTCAATTCGCAAAACTTTTAAAAAGCTGAAATTCAACCTAAAAGATTTTAAATGAAGGAAATAAGAAACCAGAATGAACCAACACGAGAAATGTTTCTCTTCAAATAAGGGACCTAGCACCTTGAGTTCTCCAAATGAGCCATGGGCCAATGTGCTCCCTGCAGTTTTGTGTGAAGATCCAACATCTAACAGTCAGAACTACTGGAAGGGAGGTGACTATCAAAATGTGGACTGAACAAAGTGGAAGCAGATAGTTTGAGTTTACTCCGTATCAGATAGATGCTAGAAGAAAGGTCTGCATGAGAACACTGAAGAGGTAATTTCTTTAATCCAGATTTCACAAACTCATGGTGCAATGTGGGTCCCACAGCTTCCTCTAGTTATAGACTGCTCTCTCCCTGCTTCTCGGCTGCCTGGCAATATTTGATTGAATCAACTCCAATGCTTTTACAAAACTAGTCATAGCCACCCATGCTGTTCTGACCAGTGTAGCCAGTGCTGTAACAACCACTCACGGACTGGCTGTCCAAGCCACTGTAGGTGGCCTGGGCAGCAGACACCCCCATGCCCTGCATCACCTGGCTGCTATACGCCCCATTGCTGGCCCCTGTAGTGGAATTCAGGAAGAGTTCTATGTATCTGTGCTGCATGTTGGCCCTGTCTTTTGACATCGCTGCCACAGCTTCTTCATGAGTGGCAAACTCCACGTCAGCCTCTCCCGTCACTCTTCCATCGGCCCCGATCTCAATATGCACTCTCACGGGGTTGAGTGGTGAGAAGAAGTTGTAAATGTCGTTCTCGGTGGCTTTGTAGGGCAGCCCCCTCATGTGGACGCAGTGGCCGGTGGTGCTCTGCACAGTGAACTCGCCATCCCCGTATCTATGGTCATACATGCCGGAGAGACAGTAGCTGAGATCTCTCCCAAAGAGGTCGGTGGTGAAGCCATAGCCGTCGCTGAGCCCGCTGTACTCCTCATAGCCCCCATAGCCTGCACTGTAGGCGGTGGACCTCATCCGATCCAGGCCTGCCTGTTTCACAATGCCAATGTACCTCCGGGCGGTCCCAGGACGGTCATAGGGCCCGGGGCGCTGCACAGACATGAACTTCAGAGGAGGGTCTGAGTAGGACCTAACTTCTTCCTGACTGCTCTTGAATACCTCGATATACCTGTGCCCTATTCTCTCCTTGTGCTTCCCCAGGGCCTTCTCAGCTAACTCCTGAGAGGCAAACTGCACGAAGGCTTCCCCTGTAATCTTGCCCTCAGGGTCCACCGGCAGTGTGATCCCGTTTGGCACGATTTCCAACCCTGAGAAAAACTGAACAATTTCCTCCTTTGTGCATCCAAATGGGAGGCCCCGGAGGCGCACGAAGCCATCGTTGGCGCTGTCAGCACTGTTTGGACCGCTGTGCTTCAACACCCAATCCATCTCGGTTCTGTGAGACTTGAACACCTCGATGTACCGGTGGCCCATGCTTTCCCTGTCTTTTTTCAGGGCCAATTTGACATCATCTTCAGATTCAAGTTCAACAAAAGCCTCACCACTCTGCCTGCCTTCCCTAGTGTAAATGAAATGGACCCCAGCAACCCCATCGTGAATGGTGCAGTCAGAGAGAAAGTTCTGCACATCATCAATTGAGCAGGACCAGGGCAGGCCACGGAGTTTGACCACAAAGCCTTCACCTCCCTCAGGGCCCAGCATCATGGACACTTTGCAGGACAGATGCCACACAAGCCTGGGTACAGATTTTGTAGCTGAAAGAAAGCAGAAACTACTTCACATCAGTTTTCATTTCATATATTGACCAAGAACTTATAGTAAATGCTTTTCCCTCATTTTACACGCAAGATAATGATGAATCAAATTGAGACATTAAGAGTCAGGCACAAGGGCTGGGGATATAGCCTAGTGGCAAGAGTGCCTGCCTCAGATACACGAGGCCCTAGGTTCGATTCCCCAGCACCACATATACAGAAAACGGCCAGAAGCGGCGCTGTGGCTCAAGTGGCAGAGTGCTAGCCTTGAGCGGGAAGAAGCCAGGGACAGTGCTCAGGCCCTGAGTCCAAGGCCCAGGACTGGCCAAAAAAAAAAAGAGACAGGCACAATAGCATGGACCTATATAAGACTAGCATGAAGGTAAAGAGGCCAGTTCAGCTTAGGCAACATAACAAATACTACTCAATCTCCAAAAATGGATATGTCTCAGGACTACAACTCAATCCCAGGTCTTCCAAAACAGACTGATGATCTAGGATGCTCAGTCAATAACCTAGAATCCTTTGAAAATGTAGTAGACTCTATTACTGTGGATGTAACACAGTGAGTCTAGAGGTAATATTCAGACAGATTCACAATTCTCAGAGCAGGACATGCTATCAGCTATTTGGGGGAGGCTAAGATAAGGCAGGAGGATCACTTGTGTGATTTGGACTAGCCTGGGAAACAAACCCATAAAAGAAATTGTTTTCAAATGTAGACATTTTATCTTCTTATATCTGCAAATATTGAGACCTAACATTACAAACTTATAGGCCAAAAAGTTACACTTACTTGCTAATGAGAACAGAAAGGTCTAGAGTTTTGAGTAAAAAGTAACTGTAACCTCCCCTGCATAAATGTCCTATTACCAACTGCACGTACACTTTATCTAATGACCCAAAAAGTGCTGGCAGCTCATGCCTGTTATCCTAGCTACCCAGGAGGTTGAGATGTGAGGATTTAGATTTGAAGCTAGCTCGGGCAGTAAAGTCTGTGAGACTCTCATCTCCGAAACATTAAAAAAGCCAGAAGCGAAGCTGTGTGGCTCAAGTGATAAAGAGTGCTACCCTTGAACACAAAAAAGCTCAGGGACCCACGCCTGAATCAACCAGTCACTTTTTTCCTGCAAAAAACAGCAGTTAGTCTAGGATACAGGATGAGTGGGGCTCCTTGCACCCCTCCATTCTTTTTTTTTTGGGGGGGGGGGCAGGCCTTGGACTCTTTAAGTACAGCCTGCTGACTTGTGCCACTAGACACTTGGCTGCAAATGTGGTCTCCACCACTAGAGGCCAGCAGTAGCACTCTTCATCCTGGTTGTCTCCTGTCCCAACTGTCCCCTGGAAGTTAACTACCTTCAGGTGTGAACTACTGGAGCAAAATTTCCACTCACAAACCTAAGAGCAGACCCCCCTTAAAGGAATCTACAAGCTACCAAGCTGCCCCCTGGCAGCACTTTAGATTGCCAGGCTCCAACCCAGCAAAACTTTGGTCTCCACTTTCTACTGAATGTAAGTCTCCTACCAACAAGACATGCTCCCTGCCATCTCTAACAGCTTAGTTTGTAGCTTACTCTCCTCTGTTAAATGTACTGTCTGCCACTAAGGGTACATTTACTGGGCTAAGGATCATCTCGGAAGGACAAATGCCTATCTCTTCATTGTTCCCCGGCCTCCAGGTGTCTACACCCTGGTTCTCCATGCTCACGTCTGGCTAGGATAGAGGGCATGAGTTTTCAGCCTTCACTGATTTTCCTAAGGCCCAGCTGATACATACATTTCTACTACAGTTTCTCTGCACCACAAACTCACCATTCTGGGCCACAGAGACTTCTCCAAAGCCCCCAACATCCAACTGACATTCCCAGACAGTCCCATTCTCCACAGGACCCTTGTCCCTAAATTCTATCCATTAACTTCAATAGTATTGCTGTGCTTATTCACTAATGCCCACAGTCAAAGTTAATGGCTGACCAGGCACCCTTCCTTAATTAAGCCATCATGAAGTTGAAAAATTTCAAGTGGAATATGGCTAAGTTAGAGAATCCTATCAAGGTTTCTCACTCTACCCTCAGATACCTATACGCTGTAGGGGAAGACTATGGGATCATGAATTCCTTTCTCACTTCTTTTTGAAATTCTTTCCTCCTCAATGCCTGGCATTTGCCACACTGCTTACTCCCTGAGGGATTTGACACACATGGCTGACGCACATGGTAATTCTCCCTCCAAATATACTCTGTCCACCCTTCTGCCCCGTGAAATCCTGCTAATCCTCCAAGTGTCAGTGCCAGTTCTAGGTCTTGCCACAGAACAAAAATCTCATTCTGTTGTTCACAACCTAAAGGCTAGTGGTTCTTACACCCTCGGCACTCTTCTGCTTCAAAGTTCTTCTCAAACTGCACTGTGAACAAACTGGGTCTTATCCACTGTGATCCCATCCTTAGCACACAAGGACTCCCAACCAAGATTAGTGCAAAGGATTATAGCTGCCTAGGTGAGGACAACAGCTTCCACAACAATGTAGCATCCTAGTTAGGCTGAAACAAGGTTAGTATGAAAGTACACAGATAATCTTGCATATGCCCAAGGAAACCTGACAGCAAAGTTTTCTTTCAGGAACAGTGAAGGCCTAGAAGGGGAAGAAGAGAGCAATCTTTCCTGAATCCCACATTTGCTTTTTTTTTTTTGCCAGTCCTGGGCCTTGGACTCAGGGCCTGAGCACTGTCTTTGGCTTCTTTTTGCTCAAGGCTAGCACTCTGCCACTTGAGCCACAGCGCCACTTCTGGCCATTTTCTATATATGTGGTGCTGGGGAATCGAACCCAGGGCTTCAGGTATACGAGGCAAGAGCTCTTGCCACTAGGCCATATTCCCAGCCCCATGTTTGCTTTTAACACCTTATTTTTACCATTCAATTTCAACTTCCATCTTCATTACCACCTAAAACTCAACTGGGAAGAATGCTGTGGCGCTATAGTCAAAATAATACTTAAAGCTAGTGACAAAGGGAAAGGAGCACATAGATGGAGAGGAAGGATGGATGAACCTAGACATTGGTACATGTGTGAAAATTAAACCAAGTAACTTCAAAGATCAATAGAGGGTTTGGGATAAGGGAGATTGATATGAAGGGGAATATTGACAAAGATGCATTGTACTTAAGATATTTCAGCCTAGTATTGAGATATGTGATAAAGTACAGCTTTATCAAGTAGAAGTGAATTTCTCATTAAAAGAGCTTACCTCAAACAACCACAGATGCCGTCAGTGGGAGATATAATAGTTGATGGATTGTTCTTTAAAAAAAAAACACAAAGAAAACAAGACATTGGATTTCTGGCCCCAGAAACCTGGTACTTTGGAACTAATCTGGGTATTCCCACCACAGAGCTTTCAAGCTCAAAGGCTGTCAGGCATATTATTTTCATAGAGGAAGGGTGTTTGCTAGAATCATTTGGTTCAACTTGATGTACAGTGGGCAAGAATGGGGTCAGGGGTGCATATATGTGGAGACACTCAAGGAACTTCCACATTAACTGTATTTGATCTTATTCTGATCTTTACTTTAAGCCTGCCCAGTCTTGTATCTCGTGATTATTACATAAGATGAAGAGCAAGGTGTGTGCAAATGGAAAGCCTAACAGTTAATGAGAAATCTATTAGGAAGTGGAAGTTTTCACCAGGCTCCACCCATTCAATTATCTTTCAGATTCCTTTCCACTCCAGTTTATCCCAGCTCCTTCCCTTGCAGTTTGGAGAACTACACTTAAGGTCTCCCTGGGGTCACCCATATATAGGCTGGCAGTGGGCTACACTGGTTAGCAGGCAGTGGGGACACGTGGTATGAGTGCAGGCTGCAGCACATTACCACATTCCCAGCCCAAAGTCTATGGAAAGGTCAGCATCACTAGCCTAGTTAACTGGATGGGTTTACAGGAACCACGTGCAGCCAGGAATAGACTAAAATTCTAGATTTCTAACCAGCACACACTCACTCCCCGCCAGAGGTACAGTGGTCTGACTGGATCCAAGTTGCCTCCAGGTAGAAGCAATCAAGATAATCAGGGTGTGCCTTTGAATTCTAAAGTAGAGTAAACAGGGCAGAGCACCACCCACTAGGCTCTTGTGTTTGGATTGGAGCTGAGGTGGGACTCTGGCTACTCCCTTTAGCCTTTCCAGAGTTCTCCACCTGTTTTCAATAGGGGCCCTTTTCATTCTAAGTTTTGACCTCTGGACTGTCTGTCGGGGAGTGTGTCCAGGCTGTTTTACTCTTGAGCCAAAGTCCGCAGGAGCTGATCGCAGGTTTCCAGGACTAAGCCTTTGACTTTTCTGCTCTAAGACTTACCTCCAAGGAAAGTACAATAGGTCTCGGTTTTCATCAAGCAACAGCGGCTTACGGCCAGAGAAACCCAATTTCCACCCAACGCTTTAAAAATGCAGAGGGCTCCGAGGAAAGTCCAGGTGCATCTTCTTTTTGTTCTTAACCTGGAAGGAAAGCTCAAATAGTCAGAGTAAACTACCAAAAGGGTGGAACCTTCAAGAACGCTGGGCTGCAGGTTTTGGCGGGAAGCACCACGGAGGCCCGGAGACTCTGACTCTACAAGTCCGTACCGGCCTCCACCTGGCGGCCCAGACCGCCGCGGAGAGGAGGAAGGTCGGCCGTGGGGGCCTGCGCCTCGCGCAGGCTCCGGGCGGGAGCTTCCGGGCGGGGGCGGGCCGGCCAGTCCCTCTGCGGCGGGGGAGGGGAGGGCTCTGGGAGCTGGGCCCGGCCGGAAAGAGGTGAGGGTGCGCGGGAAGCTGACTAGACAGAAGCGCGCAGACCGAAGTTTTCTAAGCGGGAGGATGCTGGAAAGGGGGGGTTCCTGGGGCTTCAGGAAATGGAGCCGGCTCACCTCACCGGGGCCGGGCCGTAGGGTCCGGAGTCCGGGACGCTGAGGCCGTTGAGCCAAGCCGGCAGCCGGACGTGGGTCACAGGGTGCCGTGGAGGAAGTGCCACCGCCGGCCCGCCAAGATGTCACCAATGGGAGGAAACGCGTGCCTGCAGGTGCGGCCGCGCGTTCGGCCCGGGCAGGAAGTGGGGAGGGCGGGAGAGTGAGCAGGCCCGACCGCAAGGGAGGAGAGGGACCCGGTTGGGCAAAGTACTGAGCCCCGCACCGGGAACCGCAGAAGGTTTCCGAGAGGCGGGTAAAGAAACCGGCTGAGCTATGTTATCCGGACCCTTAACAAGATGCCTAAACATTACACCCAGTATGCAACAACGCAACGACAGCCCACGTTCTGAGTCCCAAGTCCAAACATCTCAAGTGGTAAAAACAGTGACTTTTTTGGTTAGGAATCACTGTTGTATCTGGAGTCTAGAGAGTGTGTTTCAAAATAAAAGTTGAAATAAGATGGGTTACTATTGAGTAAAAAGCTACTAGTAATGTGTACATGAAGTTTCTTCATACTAGGGTTTGAAAGCCAAGTAATTTTGCTGAAGATCCTCAATTCAAACCCCAGTATGTTGCCCAAACCAAAAGTGTGTATTTCCCTAGTTATTCCACTATAGCTTTCAAATTACAAAACAAAAACCACTGATCCTGGAGCTTGAACTCCAGGCCTGGGCACTACTATCCCTGATCTCTCTACCACATGAGCCAGAGCTCTCAATCTCAAGGCTTTTTTTGGTAGAGATAAGACTCAAGATTTCAGCTTCCCAACCCTTAGCTCTTCCTTTAATTTCATAAAACAGAAGTGTTTGACAAGGTTCATGGGTCTGGGAAAAATTTCTCTAGTGGTACAGTAAATGAATACAGCCTACACATTTGTCATGGAGGTCTTCTGGTTCTGCTAGAAATTAAGATTTAATGGCCTCAACACCATCTTTCCAAGTTTTCTCCCCCCCTTCAAGATATCCTATTACCTAAGACCCCAATTCTGTGACTTTTAACCTACTGCTTTTATGTACAACAAGAATATGATCTAAGCCTGGGCTTTACTAAGAACATACACTAACATACAATTTGTCTTAACTTTCTATATGCCATGGGAAAGCAGTCCAGTAACTGTGGGTTTTTTTGCCCTAATTACCTTTCAAGGTTCATTTCTCAAGAGCTGTATTACTAAAAGTGTAGTTAGTATAGTGTAACATTAGGTTATGTTTTGTCCTTAATGCTTTTATTAAAATCCACAGAAGGAACAAATCTTTACCAACACAGAATAAGCAAACCTTGCTGATAGACTGCATCTTGCAAATGATTCAAGATTACATAATTAACAAAGACTAGACAAATAATCTCCATTTTCATGAAATGAAACTAGACAATCTGTCTTCAACTGCAGAATCTTCAGCACTCCATCAATTGGTAGCTATTTACCCCAATGGGAAATAAAATCCCAGTGTAGCTAAGAAATGTATGTACAGATTCTGTTAAAGAAAATACAAATGAACTTGGCATTGGTGAATGCTTTTTGCCCACAAACCTGGCTACTCATGAGGCTGAGATCTGAATGGAGGCTTGAAGCCAGCCCAGGGTAGAAAAGTCTGTGGGACTGTTATTTCCAATTAGCCACCAAAAATCCAGTAATGGAGTTGTAGCTCAGGGACAGCATCCAGGCCCTGAATTGAAGCCTCAAGACTCACACCAAAAATAAAATGGAGGAAGAGAGAAGGAAGGAAGGGAAAGGGGGCAATATACACTGGAAAGATTAGGTATCATGACCTCCTACAGCAACTTTTCCAGTATCTCCAGAGCTTGAGAAGTCCTATTAAGATCCAGAGCTTGGTGGTTGGGCTTGGCATCTATTAGAAAGCCTGTGGGTTTGGATACTGCTCCCCAGGGAGTTTATATATGTCCCTTCAGAAGGTGGGCTTTTTTGGCTTAGAAAAATCCCCCCCTCCTGTGTGTGTGTGTGGCCACAAGTACTCAGACCCCTGTAGCTGCTGTTCCTTCAGAGGAACAGGAAAGACCAGAAGAGCTAGGAGCAAGGAAAGGAACATAAAGGGTGGGGGTGGGGGCATCTCTAGCACCTGGAAAGAATATACCAAACTTCAAGGGTGGACAGTTTCAGGGAACAAGTAGTACTAGACAAAACCATCAATATTTTAACAGGAAAAGACAAAACAAGCACTTTCAGACATTTCATTACAGAATTAAAAAACCTTTCTGGTACTAAAATCCTTTGATTTTTCCGTCTTTAAGTCGGTAATGAACAGTACCAGACTGGTACTGCAAGTAAAAAAAATCACAAAACAGAAGGGGGAAAGGGAGACTTTGGGATATACTATCTCAATCAATTTTATCTGTACTTTAAACTTGGGAGCTTTTACAATTTATGCCTGAGTTGTGTTTTTAAATGTCCCAATGGGAATACCACAGAATTAAGCATATTTTAAACCAGCAAAATTTCCTTTCATTCCTTTATCTCTGGCCTCCATCTGTGTTACCCTAGTCTCAGAAGGAACCAACTCTGCTAACAGTTCCTACAGACTTCCACTTTCTAACGTAAGGATTATAATAAGAAAATAAATTTCTTTTAAGCCGGGAGGTTTGGCTACTTTACCAAAATAAAACACATAGTTACAGATTTGAAAGTGTCAAGATGTCACAGAAGCTAACACTTGAAATAGCTTACTCAAGAGGTTAAGACCAGGAGGAGAAAGATTTGAAGGGCAGAAAGGGAGGGGTGGAAAATGGAGGGAGAGGTTGTCAGTACCAAAAAGGAAAAACACAAAAATATTTTAATGACAATGGTTCCCGGCTGAGAATGTGGCTTAGCAGTAGTGCTTGCCTAGCAGGCACGAAGGCCCGGGTTCGATTCCTTAGCACCTTATAAACAGAAAAAGAAGTGCTTCTGTGGCTCAGGAGGTCGAATGCTAATCTTGAGCAAAAAGCAGCCAGGTACAGCGCTCAGGCGGAGTTCCAAGCCCTCAGGACTGGTCAAAAACAAAACAAGACTATGGTCCCACAAGTTTGTGACTACTAAAAATTTATGAGTTGTTACTTTTGAAAGCTTGAGCGAAGCCGGGTGCTGGCGGCTCCCACTGGTAATCCTAGGTACTCAGGAGACTGAGATATGAGGATTGCAGTTTCAAGCCTGCAGGAAAGGCCGAGAAACTCATCTTCAATTAAGAACAGAAAAAGTCAGAAGTGGTGCTGTGGCTCAAGTAGCAGAAGACTAGCCTTAAGCAAAAGGAGCTCAGGACAGTAAGCATGCCGAGTTCAAGCCCCACGACAAAACAAAACAAAAAACCAAACCCCTGAGAACTCATATTGTAATTTTATCGGAAAGCACTGTTCTAACCAAGTATCACAAAGCAGAACAAGATGGTAACAAGAACAGAGGTTACCAATAATTGGTCCTTTGTAGTGTGTATCTTTATTGACATAGCCACGTGACACGAAATATTTGTAATATAAATCACATTTGTAATATGTGAAATGCTCCCAAGAGTATACTTTATGTTAAAGAGTTTAGCCCTTGCTAAGATCTACAATCACCCTGAAATTTTCCATTTCCAAGATTCAGTTAAATTTGAGGAAATCTCATCCATGACTTAAGATACAAAAATCCTTAACAAATACTAGCCCAAATCCAGAGACACAAAACAACAAAACATCATGGGTCAAGAAGAAAAATAGAGCCTCAGTCTGACGTTCTTTAATTAATAAGCAAAAAGTTGTTACTGGAACTATGGCTCAAGTGGTGGCCTTGAAAAAGCCAAGTGAGAACTGGGCGCGCGCGCACACGTTACAAAGTCTTTCCGCCGAGAGGCCAATACCCGTTGCCTAACCGAAAAAAGTACTTTCACTCTAAGTTCCGAAGAAAAAAGAGACTTACTAACAGATAAATACACAGCCCTCCAAACCCGGACCGGGATCTGCCGGGACGCCGAGGCGGTCCCTTCCCCGTGTTGCCCGGCCCGCTGCAGGCGGGAGCCATGGCTGGCCCGGCACGGGGGCTGTGGGAAGACGCTTTCCCCAGGCCTCTGGCCGCGCGCCTGAGAAAGGAAGGGCGGCCGGGAGGAGGGGAGCCAGCGCCCCCGCTCGGCACGCGCCGCACGCCCGCCGACTCCGGACCCGGTGGGGGGGGGGGATGGGCGCGGCCCGCCAGCCGAGTGCTCAAGTTTCTCCCGAGTCGGAGAACCGCGCTCCAGCACTCACAATCGGGGGAAAGAAACGACAGACTAACCTGAGGAGGCCAAGATTATTTTCCCGTCAAAAGCGCAAAATCGGAACCTACGGGGAGGAGACGAACGCACCACGGCGCAGCCGGCACACGCGCCGCCACGAGGAGGAAGAAAAAGGCCGCCTGGCCGGCGAGCAGTGGGTGGGGCGGAGCAGCGCGCCTCCCCGCCCGCCATAAGAGCGCGCCCGCGCCCCGGAGGCCCCGCCCACCCTCCGCGCACGTGGCCCTCCCACACCCTCGTGGTCCCCGGGCCCGACCGCTGCGGGGCGGCCCACCTCCCGCACCCCGAGTCTCTGACCTCCGACCCACTGCCTCAGCCAGCCTCTGGGTGTCCCGTCCCACATCTCGGCCCTCAGCGTCCCAAACTCGAGCCCCGGGGTCCCAAACTCGAAGAGCCAAGAGCCCATTCTGCCTGGCGCGCAAGAATCTACACTTCGGTTTCCGCCTCCGCGACCCCAAACTCCAGCCCCGGGGCCCGGTTTCCCCTCGGCCGCGGACCGCGGTTTCAGTCCTCGACTCCCCGCCTCGACCCCCAAGCCCCAACCCCGAAACCCTCCCGAGGGCCCAGGCCCCACCTCGATCCCGCCTGAGCCCAACTCCGGCCTCCTAGCCCCACTCGGGTCCCACTCTTAAAGGTCAGGTCCCCGCCCATCGCGGCTCCGGACCTCGGCTCCCACCGCCTCGACCCCAAACTGCAGCCCCGGCCGCCCGCCTGAGGGCACGGTCGGTTCCCAGTGCTCCCAGTACGCTACCGCGGACTCGTTCCCAGCCGCCTCTCACCTCGGGCTCGGAGCCGCCACGCTCCCGCTCTCACATCCGGAACCTCGACCTGCCCTCGGAGCACCTAGAGGAGGGTAGAACGCGGGGCACTTGGCAGTTGTAGCTGAGGCAGTTGAGGCTTGTTTACCGTCACCAAGGAAACTCGCGGCAACGCGCTCGGGGCGGGGCCTCAGAGGGGCGGGACCAGGGGCGGAAGGTCAGAGTCTCGCCCGTCGAGCGCACGCGGAGCACCCGGAAGCCCTCCTCACGGCGCGCAATACACCCCACCTCATGCCTCACGCCCCGGACACCCAGGAACGGCACCCTGAGAGCCTTCGTCCCGTTCCCACCGCTAGAAACCAACGTGGCGGCAAGCTAGCCTTTCCCGAGCCCCACCATTAGACGCGGTACTAACCTGCTTCCTCGACGGAGCCGGAAGAACGTAAGCACCAGGGTGGGGCGGAGCCCTGAGCAGCGGATGTCAGGGGGCGGGACCTTCACGGAGCTATTCTGACGCGTCCAAAACAGAGCCAAGCATTGGTCAGCCGGATGCGGGCGGAGCTGGCGGAGGAGTGGGCCCGCCTAGGAGAGCCGGATGCGGGTGCAGGGCGGAGCTGGCGGAGGAGTGGGCCCGCGGGGGTTGGGGGGAGGGCAGCCGGATGCGGGGCGGAGTTGGCCCGGGCGGGGGAGGGGAGGTTCGGCGGCGCCTGCGTCAACCTATTTTAGAGGAAGGGCGGGAAGTCTGGCCTCTGTGGGGTGCAGACGCTTGAGCCTGAAGGGCCTGCTCATTTGACGAAAGCTTTATTTCCCACCGGCATCTGTGAGGTTAGGCTTAAGGTGGGATTGTCCAGTTAAGGGAGCCGTGTATATGTGAGACTTGAGCTTAGATCCGTGGTTTGGTCAACGACTTAAGCTAGATTTCCACTTCTGGCTTCTTGATTAATTGGAGATAAGGCTCATATATTTTCCTGCCGCGGCTAGCCTCAAACCACGAACCTCCAGTCTCAGCCTCCTAAGAAGCTAGACTTACAGGCGTGAGCACCTGGTGCCTGGCTGGTTGTTTTTGAGATGGGGCCTACCTATGCATCCTATGCTAGCTATTGATCCATAGAAAAATGGGCTGTTAAAGCAGCACTGAGGCTGGGGATATGGCCTAGTGGTAAAGTGCTGGTCTCGTATACATGAAACCCTGGCTTCGATTCCTCAGCACTGTAATATGGAGGTCAGATCTAGCCAGCGAAAAAGAGGGCTGAAGCTGACTCCACCTCCACTATCTCCCCAGCCTCTGCTCTGAGGCCCGGGAAGATTCCCTCTCCTTGTGTCACCCCCCCAATCTGCAAGCCAATTCTTGATGGGCATGCCTGGATTCCTACCAGAAGGGTAGCCCCAGAGAAGCCCCATCCCCGGGTAATGGGAGTTCCTCAACCCCCAGAGGCAGGGATGGCACAAAGGCCTATAGGTTACTAAACCTGTCAAGTGCTTGGAACTGGGAGCTTCTGGTAACCCTGCCCTCTGACCTTACCCTATTTAGAGGCAGGTGAGCTCTGAGTCTTGTGTCCCTCGTCCTCATGGTGGGAGCTGAATTGGTTTGTTGGTGCTTGGAAATCTTCCAGAAGTCAGTCTCTATGCCACTGCCCTGTATTGTGTTACATGTTCTTCTGAAACCTGGGACCAGTCCATCTGGAACTTCCCCAATTAATCCATCTTTTTACTTGAGACTGTTTCTGAGTGGTGGACTCTTGGAGGGATGGGGGACCCCCTCCCCCCGGACACCATTACAAGCACCACATATACAGTAAAAGCCGGAAGTGGCCCTTTTATCGTCTGATAATCAGCAAAGGGACAGAATTGGAAGTGTAGCTCACAAGATAAAGTGCCAACTTTGAATGAAAAAGCCAACAAAAATTGCTAGGCTCTGAGTTCAAGCCCCAGTACTCACATTAAAAAAAAAAAGGGCTGGGACAGGGCAGTTTCTCTTTTCTGTCTACTTCTAAAGTTTACTGGTTTAATTTTTTAATTTTATTTTAGAGATAGAGTCTTACTATCTGGCTAGGGTGGCCTTGAATCTCTGGACCAAAGCAATCCCCCTGCTTCAGCCCTCCAAATACCTACACTACAGGCATGTGCTACCACACCAAAAAACCATCCAGGTTAATGAAAAACAATTACAGAGCTGGGCAACAGCGGCTCACATCTGTAATTCTAGCTACTCAGGAAGCTGAGATCTGAGGATCACAGTTCTCAGCCTAGGCAGGAAAGTCTGTGAGACTCTTACCTCCAGATAACCAACAAAATGCCTAAAGTAGAGCTGTGAGGATCAGCCTTGAGTGAACAAAGCCAAGAGAGCCAGAGACCCTGAGTTCAAGGCTCAGGAAACACTTGCCCCTCCAAAATAAATATCTGAACTGAAGGACTGGGAATATAGATCAGTGATAGAATGTGTGTATAATGTCTGTGAGATCCTGGGTTCCATCCCCAGCAACACACAGGCAGCATTACTATAAAGACAATTTTTGAATGCTGAAATCTTTCAAAAGTTCAGATAAAGTATAATACATAGGGGCTGAGAATATGGCTTAGCGGTAGAGTGCTTGCCTCATGTACGTGAAACCCTGGGTTCGATTCCTCAGCAGCACATAAACAGCAAAGGCTAAAAGTGGTGCTATGGCTCAAGAGGTAGAGTGCTAGCCTTGAGCAAAAAGAAGCCAAGGACAGTGCCCAGGCCCTGAGTTCAAGCCCCAGGATTGGCAAAATAAATAAGTAAAATTATAATATATAACCAGTGAACAGAATTGAAGATTTTGGACCAAGGACTTAGCACAGTATAGTCTTCATTTACATAAATTCGTTTTATACAACACTGCTTTTTGTAATGTAGTTTTGTGTGATGTGGTATTGTTCCTTGACCCACTACTTTTCCCTCTGGCTTGAGGCCCTCACTTCCTCTTTTTGTGGTGGCAGATGAAAGCCACACCCCTGAATACCTCCTATATTGAGGTATTGACACTAAGAGTTATTAGACTCCTGCCCAGGCCCTAAGCGCCCTAGGATCAAGACCGGAGACCCCTGCAACCCTCAGAGCTCCTGAAACTACTCAAACTAGACAGCTTTCAAACTGGCCTAACCCTTTCCTTCCTGCATAAACCACAACAAAAGTGCTTTCTTGCAGGTGCTGATGGCTCAGGCTTGCAATCCTAGCTACTCAGGGGCTGAGATATAAGAATCTGGGTTCAAAGCTGTCCAGAAGTGCAACTATGCCTCTAGTTAGCCAGCCTTGAGGGGAAAAAAGCTAAGGGACTGCCAAGGCCTTGAGTTTAACTCCCAGTACTGGCAAAAGAAAGGGAGCAAGGGGTTCTCAGAGCATCCTCCTCTTGATTGCTTTGTCTCATGATGTACCCTAAGTGGCCCCGAGTGGGGTGCTGTGTCCTTAGCGATCTGTGGGTACTCTGTTATCCCTCCCTTATCCATAGTTTTGCATCCTGTAGATTAAGTTACTCATGGTCAACACTGCTCCAAAAACATTGAGCAGAAAATTCCAGAAATATGCTCATTTAAAATTGTGCCCTATTCTGAGTAGCCTGATGAAATCTCCTTATTCTTAGCTTTCCAAGTGTCCTTGTGTCCAATTTATTCATGCATGCAGTTACAAAATTATCCTCAGCAGTCACTTTGTGTACACCATTGGCCTTGAGCTACTTAAAGATGCATGGCCCCATGCCCAGCTGTTATATTTCTGTCATTGTTAATTTTTTTAACCTAGCTTATAAACTATTATAAGTATATATGGAAAAAAACACCCCACTATATTTGGGGCCTGGTATAGTGTTGAGATTTTTGCTATCCATGGTGGGGGGGAGTGTCTTGGAACATGTCCTGGCAGAGAAGGGAGAATTACTGTACAAGATTGTAGCCAGGTGCCAGCAGCTCCTAGCTACTTAGGAGGCACACATGCAAGAATTGTGGTATGAAGACAGCCCAGGCAGGAAAGTCTTTGAGACATATCTCCAGTAAACTGCGCTGTGGCTCAAGTGATCGAGCCTTGAGTACCATCCCCTCCCATGCCTGTAATGATGAGGCTTGAACTCAGGTACTGGACGCTCTCTCAGCCTTTCTGTTAAGTCTGGTGACCTAGCGTAGCTCCACCTCCCGTATTCGGTGATTACTTGGAGATAAATCTCATTGATGCCAGGTACTGGTGGCTAATGCCTGTACTCCTAGCTACTGAAGACACTGAGATCTGAGAATCACAGTTCAAAGCCAGCCTGAGCAGCAAAGTCCGGGAGACTTTTACCTCCAGTTAACCACCAGAAAACTGGAAGTAGAGCTGTAGTTCAGAGTGGTAAGTGCTAGCCTTGAGCACAGAAGCTCAGGGACAGTACCTAGACCCATGACTGACAAAAAGTCTTCTAGACCTTTCTGCCTAGGTTGGTTTCAAACCTTAGCCCTTGGCTCTCAGTTGCCTAAATAGCCAGGATTATAGGTCTGAGTCACCAGCCTACAGAAAAAGTTGTAAAACTCTCAATGTTTTTTTCCTTTTGTTTTGTATTTTTTATTGCAGTTATTACATAGTTGTACAAAGTTAAAATTCCTTAATGGTTTCTCTCTTGTGTATTATATCACAGCATACCTTGTTATAATGAAAATTATCAGAGAAGCTACATTTTTTTTTTTTTTTTTTTTTGCCAGTCCTGGGCCTTGGACTCAGGGCCTGAGCACTGTCCCTGGCTTCTTCCCGCTCAAGGCTAGCACTCTGCCACTTGAGCCACAGCGCCGCTTCTGGCCGTTTTCTGTATATGTGGTGCTGGGGAATCGAACCTAGGGCCTCGGGTATACCGAGGCAGCACTCTTGCCACTAGGCTATATCCCCAGCCCCCAGAGAAGCTACATTTTTAAGGATCAAATTTTGGTAGTCTTTATTAGAGTATTAGCAGTCTGCAAGCAGCCAATTGCTACTTAGGAAACAGGCCAGAGAAGAAAGTAAGAACAAAAACCATTCCAACAAACCAATTCATCTCCAATGGAGAGCTTAAGTGGGATGCCATGGTGACTGGAGATGAGCCAGGAGATAGGACACTGGACTGACTGGAACACAGAGACATGTGGCATGGTATAATGGCGCCTGAGCTGGTCTGCGCCTAAACAGGGACAGGTAAGGGGGCCGGGTCACAGGAAGCTCCCTGTCCCAGGCACTGGACTGACAGATCCAGCAACTTATCAGCCACAGGCCCATCCCTGTCTCCAGGAATCCAGGTACGCCCATCACCTGTGGAGAGGAGGGGGCTTCACCTTCCCCCAGCGTGAAGACCGGATGCCAGACCTTAAATGCTTGTGCTCAGGTAACAGCAGAACTTTTCCATTTAGGAGAGCTAGGCCTCAACCTTCCATATAGGGTATACTTAGAGGCTACTCAGAGGTGAATGATTCAAGGCATTTAGGGAATCAGAGTATTTTCTCTATGCAAAGCTTTCCTAAGGCTATATGACATCTTCACTTCTCTGAAGCCAGGCCCGCCTGGCTCTCCCCATTGAGCCAGGCATCTGCAATTCAAAGGATGGCTCTGATCTCACCTTTAGACCTGGAGCTGGGTGGACAGCCTCCAGTCTCGTAGCTAGAAAGCTGGATGTCTGTAACACCAAGTCCCCAGCACCTGCCAGATGGCTGTGAGAAATTACTTAGATTCAGCCCCCCTACTACAACCTCACTCAACTATAGCATGTAAACCAACTCCTGCCAGAGTGCCAGTGGCTCACGTGTTTAATCCTAACTACTTAAACTGCTAAGATTTAAGAATTGCAATTTGGAGCCAGCTCAGGTAGAATGGTCCATGAGACTTACTAATTAACTACCAAAATACTGGAAGTGGAACTGTGGTTCAAGTGGTGTCATGCCAGCCTTGAGTGAAACTACTAAGGGGCAGTGCTCAGGCCCTGAATAAAAGCCCCAGTATCAGCACACACAAATGAAATAAATAAAATGTGTTTACTTGTGTGGGAAGAAACAGTGGACAGAGGGCTCTGCTGCATTCATCCCACTTTCTGGCTGTATACCAGCCCTGCATAGTTGGGGGGGGTGAAAGGATATGTTCCAGCCATCCCAGGGGACCATGCAGAGATAGTCACTGACAGAAGAAGTTCATAAGGAGGTTTATTGGTAGGGCCATATCTCCCACTGGAGAGGGAGCCACATGGCTGGCTAAACCTTATCCAGGTGGCAGCTTCTCTGGAGCTAAAGAGGAAGTAAGTAGGTCTTAATGGTGAGTAGGAGTGGCTCATTATAGTTCTAGGGCAGAGAGTTTAGGTATGGGTGGATCTGGAGGCTAATGGGAGGAGCAGAGGAACTACAGCAGAGGAAATGCTAACAAGGGGAACATTAGGAGGCAGAAGATGGCCAAGAGCCCCTGAGCCTCACTCCATCTAGGAAGAGAGGACAGAGGAGGGGGTCCCATGCATTCCTCTGGAATAATTATCTGCCTAGCGTTTTACATCCCCTCAGTTTTTGCTGGGAAAAGATCTTTTTAAAAAATCACTCGGTATTTTGTCCTGCTAACACTGATGTTTTGATTCTAAAAACTATTCTGCTCACACTGTAATCTTAACTACTCAGGAGCCCTGAAATATAAGCGGATCATGATTTGAAGACAGCGTAGGCAGTAAAGTCCATGAGAGTTTTAGCTCCAATTAACCAGGGGAAAAAAGGCCAGAAGTGGAGGTATGGCTCAAGAGGTAAAGCACTAACCTTGAACACAAAAGCTCAGGGACAGTGCCCAGACCTGAGTTCAAGCCCCGGACCCCGGCCCTCCCCCCCCCCCCCCCCCGCACCTGCCACATACACATACAAATTCCCTTGTCATCCTAGCTACTCAGGAGGCTGAGATTTGAGGATCCAGGTTCGAAAACAGTCTGTGGTACTTTGATCTCCAATTAACCTCCAAAAAACCGGAAGTGGAGCAAAAGAAGCTCTTTGAATCCCAGGACTGGCACACAAAAAAGTGACTTGGTGTGAGTGTGCTGCCTACTGTGGACAAGAAAACCATGGGTGTCAGAGCCCTGCACTCAACGTCATGGAAGGCGCTCCTCCCTCCTGGCATCCCCAGGGGCAGGCCTTCCTGAGGCTGGTTATCCACCCCTCCGCCAGGACTACAAAGCCCAGAGTCCTCTGCGCTGGGTCTGGTTTGGGAGGGGGTGGCTGGAAGAATCTGTGAGCTTTGGAAGGACTGCTCTGCCACTTCTGGCACTGGGTTCCTCGGTGCTGCTTTCTGGGCACCATTGTTGCTGCTGAAGGATGGGACTTGAGTGGGTTTTTGTCTTGATTTAGTTTTGCCATTACTGGGGCTTGAACTCAGAGCCTGCTGCTGTCACTTAGCTCTTGCACTTTCCTTCCTAGGCTGGCTTAGAACCTTGATCCTCAGGTCCCAGCCTCCTGAGTAGCTGGGATTGCAAGTGTGAGCCACCACCCAGCTGGGCCTTTTCAGCTTTTTCCTGGATAATCGCAGATGTTGCAGACTTTTACCTGGCTGGCTTTGAACTGTGATCCTCAGATCTCAGCCTCCTGAGTAGGGAGGGTTACAAGCCTGAGCCACCCATCCCTGGCTGGAAGTTCAAGGGGTTTGGGCTGTCTGGTCTATTCGGTGGGCAGGTTTACTGGCTTGGGTGGGTAATTTAAGATCTGTTGACCCACCTTACTTGGAATGAAGCTTATCACCAATCTTTAGGGGCATAGTACTCAAAAATCCCAACTTTTGAAATTCCATGATCTTGATTGGGGTGGGATCCAAGGGCATAGGGAAAGCTTAGCTGCAATGTCTTCTCTTGGAGACTGGAGATTCCATCCCCATTTTGTCTCACTTGCATTTTCTGTTCTTGGACTTTCCTGCCCTGGCTAGTTTCAAACTTGCAACCCTCAAATCTCAGCCTTGTGAGTAGCTAGCACCCTTATGAGAGTCCTTGTCTCCCCAAACAGTAGTTGTTTTGTTACTGTTGTGTGTGTTACTCCTGAAACTTGAATTCAGAGCATGGTAACTGTGAGCTTTTTGGCTCAGTGATAGTGCTCTACTGCTTGAGCCACAGCTCCGTTTTCAGCATTTTGGAAATCAGAATCTCATTGACTTTCCTGCCTGGTATGCCAGGATTCTCAGATCTTGGTCTGAGTGATAGGATTGTAGGCTGAGCCATCAGCACCTGGCACAGTCTTACTCAGAGGGCTCTCCTCTGTTGTGTCCTTAGGCTCTCTAGGAACAAATCTGATTTAAACACTTAGTTCAAAGAGATGCAGTATGTGGACTTCTGGATGTATAGAAATATCCGGTGGGGTTAAGAACATGGCTTAGCGGTCAAGTGCTTGCATAGCATGCATGAGGCCCTGGGTTTGATTCCTCAGCACCACATAAACAGAAAAGTGGCACTGTGGCTCAAGTGGTAGAGCGCTAGCCTTGAGCAAAAAGAAGCCAGGGACGGTGCTCAGGCCTTGAGTTGCCCCAGGACTGGCAATGAATAAAATAAATTTTAAAATTAAAAACAAATAAGTATTCGATGAAGCAAAGTTGGGGGGCTTCACACCTGAGATTCTAGATATACTCTGGAGGCTGAGAGCTGAGGGTCAAGGTTCTAAGCTGGTCCTGGAAGATAGTGTGTGACACTTTTATCTCCAATTTAGCACCAGGAGAGCCTTTGGGTGGAGCTGGAGCTTATGAGATAGAGTGCTAGTCTTGAGCAGAGTAGCTAAGGGACAACACCCAGGTGCTGAGAGAGACAGAGAGACTAGTGTGAAATAAGAATACTAAATTTAGTAATGCCATCTTGGCATCTTGAGGTAAGCACTCTTGTCACTAGGGTATATTCCCAGCCTGGCATCTTAAGTAGTTAGGATTACAGGCGTGAGCCACAAGTGCTGGCTGATTCACATTTTTGCATCCAACAGCTGAGATTCCCTGGCCTACAACCATGGTTTAAAGGATACTCAAGAATTACACCTCAATATGGGAATCTGCTTTGATATGCAGGCAGGACATTTCACCTAGGCCCAACTGTAAACAACCCTTTGTGGGCCAAAGGGAAAACCCCCCAACTTCCTAGACCTAGTGGCACTTTCAATAACTTGCCTCCTTGCTCAGACCCCATATAAGCCTGGTCCCAAATTCACCTCCTTGCAAACCTGTACAACCTCCAAAGCCGCAGGAAGGTCTGTGCCCCTCATTGTTCCTCAATAAACAGTCCTCGCCTGTTGATGATCAAGTCCGGCCTATTCCTTTTCCGTTCTCCTCCATTTTCCCAACAAACACAAGGCACGTCAATTGAAGAACAACGAGTTCTAATTATTCAAGGGAATGTGAATAAAAGGAACATGTCCTGCTTGGACAAAAACAAAGTTCTTTCAGTTAAAATGCTGGGTAGCAAATGTATTTCTAATAACACTGGCTGAATTACAGTGAACAGATATTTTTACTATACCCACAGAAAGATCTAGACCAATCCATCATTGAACAGCATAACAAAGTGCTTGGTATTCAAATGCTTTACATGATTTTTCACTCGGAGGGAATGTATCTCAGTATCCCTTACTGTCTATCTCTTTTGCAGAATATAAGAGTTGAGGTCAGAAATATCAACTTAAACCGAGTGCCAGTGGCTCATCCTCCTAACTTCTTAGGAGTCTTTGATCTGAGGATCATGGTTTGAAGTCAGTCCAGGCAGAAAAGTCTGTGAGACTTGTATCTCCAGTATAGCACCAAAAAAGCCAGAAGTGGAGCTGTGGCTCAAGTGGTAGAGTGCTAGCCTTGAATAAAAAAAGACTCAGGCACAGTGCCCAGGCCTGGAGTTCAGTCTCCAGAACTGGCAGTGCAAGAGATTGAACTCAGGGCCTTGTACATGCTAGGCACACTTATACCTAGCTACCTCCTCAGCTGTGTGTGTGTATGTTGATTCTGGGGCTTGAACTCAGGGCCTGGGTGCTGTCCTTGAGTTTTTTTTTTTTGCTGAAGACTAGTGCTCTACCATTTGAACATTCATTTCTGCCTTTTAAGGTAGTTTAATGGAGATAAGAGTCCCACAGATTTTCCTGCCTGGGTTTTTGGACTGCAATCTTCAGACCGCAGCCTCCTGAATAGCTGGGATTACAGGTGTGAACCACTGGTGCCCGCCTTCACAATACTGCCTGAAGGCCTGAGCGTGTCTTCAGCGAGGGTCCTTGCCATGCACGCGCTGGTGGATATGGAGGTTGGAGCTCTGGCTGAAGCCCTTCCCACATGCCCCGCACTCATAGGGTTTCTCGCCCGTGTGCACACGCTGGTGGATGAGAAGCTTGGAGCTCTGGCTGAAGCCCTTCCCACAGCGGCCGCAATGGTAGGGCTTCTCCCCGGTGTGCACACGCAGGTGAATGCGCAGGTCTGAGCTCTGGCTGAAGCCCTTCCCACACTCATAGCACTGGTAGGGCTTCTCACCCGTGTGGATGCACCGATGGATGTGCAGGTTTGAGCTCTGGCTGAAGCCCTTTCCACACTCCCCACACTTGTAGGGCCTCTCTCCCGTGTGCACTCGCTGGTGGATGTGCAGGTTTGAGCGCTGACTGAAGCTCATGCCACACTCCCCACACGCGTAGGGCTTCTCACCTGTGTGCACTCGCTGGTGGATGTGCAGTTTGGAGTTCTGGCTGAAGCCCTTCCCGCACTTGTCACACTTGTGGGGCTTCTCTCCTGTATGGACTGCGTGGTGGATGAGCAGGCTGGAGCTCCGTGTGAAGCCTTTCCCACACCTGTCACACTTGTAAGGTTTCTCGTCCATGTGGGTGGCGTGGTGGGTGAGCAGGCTGGAGCTGCGTGTGAAGCCTTTCCCACACTGCTCACACTTGTAAGGTTTCTGGTCCATGTGGTCTCTTTGATGATGTGGCTCTGAGTTCTGACTGCAGGGCCCATCGCGTTTGCAAGGTTTCTCTGCAGTGTGGACAGTGTCCTTGGGATGGAGTCTGTCTTCACAGTGTTCAGGCCCACAGGATGACCCCTCGGCGTGGGCACTGTGACACCCTTGGCTCGCACATTCAGGCTTCCCTTTGCAAATGTCTTGACAGTGACAGTCAAGGCTCTGCAGAGAAACTTTCAACTGGCCAGCCCTGCCTGCTGCCTTTTGGAGCCCCCGCAGCCCAACATCAGCCTCAGCCATGTCACACGCAAGGTCAAGGTGAGGCTTGTCTGAAAAATGGGCCTTGAGAGGACTTTCTCCTCTCACTGATACTCTTCGGTCAGTGCTCTCTGCATTTCCAGGGGCCTTTGTGCTTCTGAGACTCATTCTTACAGAACTCCACAGAGGAGTCTCGTATGGCCATTTGGCCTTAGACTTCTCAAAGACAAGTATGTTTTTCACTTTCAGTATTTGTGAAATCACTTTGAAGAGTTACCACGCTGTTGGTGTTTCTTCTCTACTTTTTTTCTTGGTGCCAGTTCTGGGGCTACCTAGGTCCTGGATGCTGTCCCTGAGCTGGCTTTTTCCCCCCTCGTGTTCTACTACTTGAACCACAGCTCCACTTTCAGCTTTTACTGGTTAACTGGAAATAGGAGTCACAAACTTTCCTGTTCGGGCTGGCTTGGAACCATGATTTTTAGATCACAGCCTCCTGAGTTGCTAGAATTCCAGGTAGAGCCACTGGCACCTGGCTTTTCTCCTCTTTTGACAAGATCTAGTTCAGGGTCCCTGTTTAGTTCCCCTTGAAGATTCACAGTGCAGTCCCGCCTTAGGACTGAGGCGCTATAGTCTCTTCCAAAGCTAGGACCAGGAAAGCACATATGTGAAGTGCTTATGCTCTTTGTCTTCAAGAATCTCCATAGAATTTCCATTCACCTCCTTCCTAGGAAACAATTCAGTTATAAGAAAAAGGCAGATTTTAAGATTTTAGAACAGGAGTGCCTGAGACCTAAACACCTGGCAACTAGCACAGCTGTGGCTTGTCCTTGGAGTCATCTCTTTTAAGTCAACATCAGGAGAAAGAAGACCTATGTTCAAAAGACAGACAGTTCTCTGATTTTCTTTTTTCCTTTTTGGTATGTGTGTGTGTGCCACTCCTGAGGCTTGAACTCAGGGTCTGGGTGCTGCTCTTTAGTTTTCTGCGCGAGGCTGCTCTACCACTTGAAATACCTCACTACTTATAGCTTTTTGGTGGTTAGTTGCAAATAAGAATCTCATAGACTTTCCTGCCTTGGCTGGCTGAGATCCTCAGATCGCAGCCTCCTGACTAGCTAGGATTATAGGCATGAGTCGCCAGCTCCAGCTTGCTAAGATTTCTGAATAAAAAAAGGTGAGACATGGAGACAAAATAGACTGATAGTCCATAGAGAGAAAACTTTGGAAGTTATAGGCACAGTAATTACTTTCTGCATGGGATTACAATTACCCAAAAAAGAACAACAAATATTAACAAATATGCTGGGTGTGAGTGGCTCACACCTCTTATCCTTTCTATTCAGGAGGCCGAGATCTGAGGATCATGGGTCAGAGCCAACCAGGGCAGGAATGCCCATGAGATTCTTATCTCCAATTAATCAGTAAAAAAGCCAGGGTTACTGTCAGTCTTTTTTGTTTGTTTTTGTTTTTGTTGCCAGTCCTGAGGCATGGACTCAGGGCCTGAACACTGTCCCTGGCTTATTTTTGCTCAAGGCTAGTACTCTACCTTTTGAGTCACAGCTCCACTTCTGGCTTTTTTCTATATATGTGGTGCTGAGGAATCGAACCCAGGGCTTCCTGTATACAAGGCGAGCACTTTACCACTAGGCCATATTCCCAGCCCACTGTCTCAGTCTTGAACTGAAAAAGTTAAGGGATAGTACCCAGGCCCTAAATTTACCCTCCCTCCCCCAAGCCTGGCATCCAAAAAAAGAGAATTGAGAAATAGGATTGCATCAAATCAAAAAAGTATTGTACAAGAAAACAAAAACAAAAGACAACCCATGGAATATATAGAAAATGTTTGTCAGATAGTCAACAAATAAGGGATTAATATTCAGAGTGTACAAATAGGTCAAGACATTAAATAGCAAAAAACAAATAATAAATGGCCAAATGAACAGTTCTCAGAAGAAATACAAAGACTCATAGATACATGAAATGTTCATCATCCTTAGCCATAAGGAAATGCACATCAAAAGTACAATAAGATTATATTTTACCTCAGAATGGCAATCCTCAAAAGGACAACAAATGCTAAGGATGCTGGGAAAAAAGGAACCCTTATGCACTCTTGGTGTGTCCATGGGTGGATGTGGACTGAACCTACCAGGAACTTGAACTTGAAGACTAGACAAGCATTCTGCTACTAAGCTATACTCCTTATACCCACTGTTTTATAACTTTTGTTTTTGTGTGGGTACAAGGCTTAAACTTGGCCTGGGCATTTTTCACTCAAGGCTGGTGCTGTACTACTTGAGCCACAGATCCACTTCATGCTTTTTGGTGACTAAATGGAGATGAGTCTCATAGACTTTGCTGCCTGGGCTGGCTTCAAACCTGGATCCCCAGATCTCAACCTCCTCAGTAGCTAAGATTACAGGTGTGAGCCACCAGTGCCAGGCGTGTGTGTGTGTGTGTAAAATGTATAATGTATATACATTCAAGCCTCAGGACCTGTACAAAAGACTTTTCCGGGGCTGGGGATATGGCCTAGTGGCAAGATCGCTTGCCTCGTATACTTGAAGCCCTGGGTTCGATTCCCCAGCACCACATATACAGAAAATGGCCAGAAGTGGCGCTGTGACTCAAGTGGCAGAGTGCTAGCCTTGAGCAAAAAGAAGCCAGGGACAGTGCTCAGGCCCTGAGTCCAAGGCCCAGGACTGGAAAAAAAATAAAATAAATTAAAAAAAGACTTTTCCTACAGTGAAGTATCAGGCCATCTTATTCTAAGGCCTAATCTAACTTGGTTGCATAGCAAAATGAAAATGTTTAGGTGAAGAGTGAGATTAATATGGTATGACAATTAAAAAAAGCTTGGTTGGGGGGTGTGACTCAAGAGGCAGAATGCTGCCCTGTAAGCATGAGGCACCAAATTGAATCCCAAGTACCATACACACAAAGAAAGTAGACACCCATTTACTGGGAGTATGAGAATAGTAAAGATAGGCTAGAGTGACAGAAAATGATCCAAGAAATAACACACAAAAAGATGTTTTTAGAAAACTCAAGATTCAGTGTATGTAAAAGCAGAACACACAGGTTGGAAGTGTGGCTCAGTGGGTGGAGTGCAAGTCAGGGAGCCAAAGCATCAGGCACTGAGTTCCAGTTCTAGTCTTGGACCAAAAAGAAAAAAAGAACAACCAGTATGTGAAATGTCCCACAGCCAAAGCACAAACCACTAGACCCCAGGACCTCATGAAATAAAACACAGGAGGTGTCACCGTCTCTCAATAAGAATCCTAGCAATTGAGGAGATATGAGGATTGAGGCTTGAAGCCACCCTAGGCAGAAAAAAAGTCTGAGGCTTTTTTTTTTTTTTTTGTCTGTGGAGCTTCAACTCTGAGTCTGGGTGCTGTCCCTAAGCTCTTCAGCTCATGGCTAGCACTCTACCACTTGAGCTTACAACACCACTTCCAGTTTTCAGGTGGTTAATTGGAGATAAGAGTCTCAGACTTTCCTCCTTGGGCTGGCTTTGAACCGTGATCCTCAGATCTCGGCCTCCTAAGTAGCTAGGCTTATAGGCATGAGCCACAGGTGCCCAGCCAAGTCTATGATTCTTATCTCCATTAACCACCAAAATGCCATTGTGTAGCTGGGTTCAAGTGGTACTGTTGTCTTTGAGTGGAAAAGCTAAGGGATGGTGCGTAGGCCTTGGGTTCAAGCCCCAGAACCACCGTGTGTGTACACACACACACACACACACACACACACACCAAATTCATAAAACAATTCAGATAGGACAGTGAAGTTGTATACACATAAGTGTGGATTTTATGGACAGGAAACTACAAATGGATAGGAGATAATATAGGAAATTCTAGAGGTAAAGTGAAAATAGAATGCTATATGTAGTCCGACAACCATTTTAATAAGAAGACATGAAGGATTTCAATTACTAAAATAAATCACCCAGAAAAGGGCTGTAGAAATAAGTTATGGAAAAGATGATACATGAAGTAACAATAAAATACATAATTCAGGACTGGTGCCTGGTGGCTTCTGCCTATAAATCCTAGCTACTCAGAAGGCTGAGATCTCAAAGTCATGGTTTGAAGCCAGATTGGGTAGGAAAGTCTGTGAGACTCTTATCTCCAATGAAAAAGCAAAAAGCCAGAAATGGAGCTGTGGGTAAAGTGGCATAGGGCTAGCCTTGAGTGAAAAAGCCAAACAAGGGGTATGAGTCCCTGAATTCAAGCCTTAGTGCTGGTACCCACAACAGATACCTCTTTGTCAAATTTATGCAACCATAAATCCTCTGTACATCACTTTTATAATAACACTAAAAATTTTAAAATACACAATTACATTGTACTCATGAATTGACATATTGAATTGAAGCCCCACTGTACAACTAAAGATTATATATATATTTATAAATACATACAGATATATGTAAATCAATTGTTAGTACATAAAAGAAAATTAACCAAAATTGTACTGTATCAGTATGGAATAAAAGTCTTCCTAAAACTTGTTTTTTTTTTTAATAATGCAGGTTGGAGTTTGGGCACTGCCTCAGAGATGTTTTTTTCAAGGCTAGTGCTCTACCACTTGTGCCACAGTTCCACTTCCAGCTTTTTGGTGGTTATTTGGAGATAAGAGTTTCATGGACTTCCCTCTCCAGGCTGACCTCAAACTGCAATCCCCAGATCTTAGCATCCTGAGTAACTAGGATTACAAGCATAAAAATAAGCCTGGCTTGTTTTTAAAAAGCAAATATTAACTATGGGAGCAAGAATGAGGAACTATAACCACGGTGTATTACTTGACTCTACTGGGAACCATAATTATGGTCAAAGGAATATAAGCACTGAACATTGAATTTCTGATATAGACTTGGGAGGCTGGACATATTGGGGCAGGTTATATAAAAAAGTTATATTATCATATGTAATCTGAAAAAGTCAACAGGAAATACAAATCTTAGCCCAGCATGTGGTTCATGTCTATCCCAGGTATGTGGTAGTGTGGGTTGCTTACTTGTGATCTCAGGCATGTAGGAGGTATTTCAGTCTAGCTATTCCAGGCAAAAAAAAGTAGTACCCTGTGTAAAAAATAAAAACAAAAAGGGCTAGAGGGGTAACAGAGCATAACACCCTGAATTCAAAATCCAATATAGCAGGGCTGGGAATGTGACTTAGTGGTAGAGTCCTTGCCTAGCATGCATGAAGCCCTGGCTTCAATTCCTGAGCATCACATATATAGATAAGGCCAGAAGTGGCACTGTGGCTCAAGTGGTAGAGTGCTAGCCTTGAGCAAAAGAAGCTCAGGGACAGTGCTGAGGCCCTGAGTTCACACCCCAGGACTGGCAAAAAAACAAAAAGAGAAAGAAAGAAAACCAATATAGAAAGAAAGTACAAGGAAAATAAAATGTTAAATATTAACAGTATAGTGTAGCACCATACATTTGTAATCATAGCACTTGGGAGTCTGAAGCTCCTGGAACACAAATTTGAAGCCAACCTGGGGGTACATAATGAGATCCTATCTCAAAACAGCAATTATTTTTCTTTTCTTTTTGTCTTGTTTGTTCATGTATCTGTCTTTGGGAAGGTAAGGGGGAACACAGAAATGGAGGGACAGAGGGTGAACAAAAGCAACAGTGGTTCCACTAGACACTGTTGAAAATGATCTAATCAATTTGTGAGTGGGGACAGGAGGGAAAAACTGGGAGAGCATGAGGGAAGGGGTGACATTGTCCAAAAAAGAAATGTACTCTTGAGCTGGGTGCTGGTGGCTCACACCTGTAATCCTTGCTACTTAGGAGGCTGAGATCTGAGGATCACAATTCAAAGCCAGCCTGGGCAGGAAACTCCGTGAGAGTCTTCTCTCTAATAAATTCTTCAAAAAAGTTGGAAGTGGTGCTGTGGCTTAAGTGGTAGAGTGCTGGCCTTGAGCTTCTTTTGCACCCAGGCCCAGAGTTCAAGCCCCGGAAATGTCCCCCTCTCCCCCAACCCCCCCCCCCAAAAAAAACATACAGGACTGGGAATGTGGCTTAGTGGTAGAGTGCTTGCCTACCATGGATGAAGGCCTGGGTTCAATTCCTCAGAACCACATAAATAGAAAAAGCCAGAAGATTCCTCAGCACCAAAAAGGCCAGAAGTGGCACAGTGGCTCAAGAGGTAGAGTGCTAGTTTTGAGCAAAAAGAACCCAGGAACAGTGCTCAGGCCCTGAGTCTCAAGCCCCAAGACTGGCAAAAAATAATAATTTTGTGCCAGTACTGAGGCTTGAAATCAATGCTGAATGCTGAATGCTGTTGCATTTTCACTGAAGATTGACACTCCTTTACTTGAGCCACAGATTCCAGCTTTGTGGTGGTTAGCTGAAGATAAGACTTTCTCTCATGGAATTTCCTGGGTCTGGCTTCCAACCACCATCTTCATATCTCAGACTCCTGAGTGGCTTGCATGACCTGGCACAAACAAGTTACACAGCATCTTCATGGCCAGGGAGTCATGCCCATGTGTCTCACAATGAAGCTTGATGAAGCAAGAGAAAACACCACACACGAAAAACACAAGGTCTGACACAAGACAGGTACTCCATTCATGTTGATGTCCTGGTCCTGTCCCAAGAAAGGAGGGCGGTGTCTGATTTTGGAGAAGGAAACCCCAACTCACCTGGCCCTTGGCCACATCCTCTGGGAAGGGCAGATTCCTGGAAAGGTGGAGGAGAAAGAAAGAAGCCATGAAAATTAAATCCATAGGTGCCATGGGCTGCAGTCCAGCAAGGCCATGGGTCACGGCCCCTGCGAGGCGCACCCCACCCCGCAGCACCCCGTGAGTCACCCGGCCCCTGCAGGGCGATCCTGATCCCAGGAGAGCATCCCGAGCTTGGCCGGCAGCTGCAGGGCCCCGCAGGCCGTGCCCGCGTCCACCCTCAAGCTCTGGGCCGCCCCGTGACACCTCAGGACCCCCCGGTTTCGTGTCTGGGGCACAGGGCCTCGGTGCAGCGTGTGCCGAGGCCTCGCTCCCTCTCGGGGATTCCTCTCTGGAGCCCCTCGGGGTCACGGAACACCACCGAAAGCCGCGGAGCCGGACCGGTCCCTGGCAACGGGGCGGGGGGGGAGGGGCCGCCCGGAGCCGCGGCCTCGGGGCGGGAGGGAGTGGTCAGCGTACAGCCCGTGGCCCTGCGCGGGGACGCGGCGCTCGCCCACGCGCGGGTGGCACAGTGCGACAGCTCCGCACTGGCGTCCAGGGTCTCGGTCCACGGGCAGCGTACCGGGGCCGCCCCGCCCACCTCACCTCCCACGTGGAGGCCTGTGGAGGGACGCGGGGATCCCGACTCCGACCCGCGTCCTCCGCCAGGCCCGAACTACAAGTCCCAGCAGGCGGCGGCGCGCCAGACACGCCCACTTCCGGCGGAGGGGGCGGTCTCCGTTTGAGCTGCTTTGGGCTGAACACTGGCTTAGGGGAGAAGTGTATTAAGTTATGGTTACACTGAGAGACGTAAAAAAAACATCAAGGGACTTTTTTTTTTTTTTTTTTTTGTAAAATGTCACTGGCGGGGAATGGGTTGTAAATACCATCATAAGTTTTTTATCTTTAAAAGTAATCAGAGGCCGGGCACTTATGGCTCAAGCCAATCCTAGCTACTCAGGAGGCTGCAGTTCAAAGCCATTCCAGGCCGGAAAGTCCGTGAGAAAACCGGAAGTGGTGCTCTGGCTCAAGTGGTAGAGAGCTAGCCCTGAAAGGAAAAGCTCAGGAACAGAGCCCAGGCTCTGAGTTCAAGCCCCACAACTGAGAAATTCAAAAATTAGGTCAGACACCATGGTTCACTTCTGTAATCGCAGCCATTCATGAGGCATAAATAGGAGGATTGGGGTCCAAGACTGCCTGGGCACAAACAGGAGACCTTATTCAAAAAATAGTTCAAAGAATAATTGACTAGCAGTGTCCCTCAGTTGATAGAGCAACTGCCTAGCAAGTGCCAAGCCCAAATAATAACTCTTGGTACCACCAAAAACAACATCAATGTCCCATGCAGATGCCCATCTCCCCTAAGTCTCTGCCCATTACTTAGGTAACTGGCATACCTGGAGGCAGTCACCTCCCCCTTCTCTGAGATCTCATCCTGGACCACTCCCAGGTTACACCTATTCGACCATGGGAGGGTCACAGGCTCTGAGGTCACATCCACATCTGGCTGGCCACACCATCTTCATGCCCCTGCCCTAGATAAGGCATGTCCCAGGGGTGGCGCCCCCTTTTTTTCTACACAGAGTGTCTTTAACTTGGCCTGAGGCTAGCAGTTTGGGCTTGGGTTCAGGAAAATAAAGTTCTCTTTACTGCCTGAATACTGCCTGGTGGTCTCTTTCATCAGCTACCTACTTTAATAAGCCTTATATATGGGGACGTGAACTTGGGAGGGGCTTTGAGTCAGGACAGGCAGAATTCCCCTCCATTATTTTTTT
Organism: Perognathus longimembris pacificus; assembly: GCF_023159225.1. NCBI lineage: Eukaryota > Metazoa > Chordata > Mammalia > Rodentia > Heteromyidae > Perognathus > Perognathus longimembris. The sequence goes on from NC_063162.1 coordinate 61,296,975, forward strand.
GTTTTTCTTTTTTCTGTTTTCTGAGGAGTATCCCCAGTCCTGACGACCCTTTTTCCATGGACGAAACTGCTGCAAGATGCCACGCAAGACTTTTCACCAATGCTGGCCCCCACATCCACAGCACTTCTATACTCTGAAGAGTGAAACTGCTCTCTGTGGGTTCTCAGTTGCTTCTGTCTCTCCAGACATGGCGCCACTCTAGAAAACTGATAAGGCCCCAGGCCTGGTCACTTCCAAAGTGGAGGATGCTTGGTTTGGGGGCTTGGCCCTGTATTTTGGGACACTGCTTCTGTCCAGTAAGTTCTCATTCACTTACCAAATTTATTTCCTCTCACACTTCTAATGGGGTGTTGCAAGTCACCCCCAAAGCAGGAAACCCCTTTGTAGTACCTCCTGTGTCCCCTAGATGTCCTGTCCCTTAATGACTGCATCAACTCAGAGCACCTAATTCATTATTGCACTGAGGTCTGGCCACAGTACCCACTTGAAAATCACTCCCAGTGGCCCAAAGACAGGACTTTTGATTATGCCATTCTCAGAGGTTTAGACTGTTCTTACCACCACAATGGTAAATGGTCAGAGGTTGTTCATATTCAGGCTTTCTATGCTCTCCAGGATAACCTGGCCCTCTGCCAATCATGCCCAGCTTTCCCCATCCTCTTGGCACATGGACACCCCATCTCTGAAAGCTCCAAGCCCCCTCTGGAGCCTGATGTGACTGACCCCCTTTTTTACTCTGCTCTCTTCCTGCCAAGCCCTCCCCACCTTCTTCCTCTTCATCTTCTTCCTCACCACCCTTTCCCCCTTCCCCTCTTGCAGCTTGCACTGGTCTCACACGTGGCACTCAACCCCCACCAAACTCCTTGTGCCCTTTGTGGGAGGTGGCAGGGCCCGAGGGAATCATAAGAGTGCACACTCTATTTTCAATGTTTGATATGGCTCAGATTGAGAGTGGCTGAGATAATATTGTCAAGACCCTAATAGTTATATCAAACAGTTTAAGTACCTTGCTCAGGCCTGTGACCTTACTTGGCATTATATATATATATATATTTCCTGTGAGGAAAAGGAAAGGATGTGGACTTACCCAGGCACATGCACTTGGATAATGCCTTTCCAGTTGGAGAACAGCTGTACCCAAGGAAGAACCGAATGGGAATTATCAAAGTAATGCCCCTGGGAGGGAAAGTAGAAATAGGATGATAACTTGCTTAGTGGCTAGCCTTCAAAAAGTGGCTTATCACCCAATTAACTATGAGAAATTAAGACACATTACCCAAAGGCCTGATGAGAATCCTGCGGAATTTTTTGACCTCCTTACAGTGGCTCTCCAGCACTATACTAAGCTGGACCTAGAGTCAGTGAAAGCCACGGTGGTTCTCAATACTCATTTCTTAGCCCAATCCACTCCTGATATTAGGAAAAGATTAGAAAAGGCTGAGGGGGGGCTGGGGATGTGGCCTAGTGGCAAGAGTGCTTCCCTCGTGTACATGAGGCCCTGGGTTCAATTCCCCAGCACCACATATACAGAAAACGGCCAGAAGTGGCGCTGTGGCTCAAGTGGCAGAGTGCTAGCCTTGAGCAAAAAGAAGCCAGGGACAGTGCTCAGGCCCTGAGTCTAAGGCCCAGGACTGGCCAAAAAAAGAAAAGGCTGAGGGGCCTGGGAATGTGGCTTAGCGGTAGAGTGCTTGCCTAGCATGCATGAAGCCCTGGGTTTTCCTCAGTACCACATAAACAGAAAAAGCTGGAAGTGGTGCTGTGGCTCAAATGGTAGAGTGCTAGCCTTGAGCAAAAAGGAAGCCAGGGACAGTGCTCAGGCCCTGAGTTCAAGACCCAGGACTTGCAAAAAAAAAAAGGCTGAGGATGATCCTCAAACTCCACAACGAGACCTGGTGAGCATGGCACTTAAGGTTTTCAGTAATCCAGAGCAGCAGGAGATCGCCTATAAGACTGCTCATGAGAGGGAGAACTATTAGATCCTAGATGCTGCCATTGGGCCTCCTTCCCTGGAGTTGGCTCAACCTCACTGACCTCCTCAACTTCCTATTGGCCAAAGGATATGCAGCCTCCCCTTCTAAAGCCCAGATAACAAAGCCAGAGGTAATGTACCCGGGTCTGTCCATAACTCCTGCAGAGAAGAATTACTCTTGACAGAAAAGCCTATATTGAGTCTCTGTCCCACAGAGCAAGGACATTTTGACTTTCTTGGGACTTGCAGGCTTTCTTCATATTTGGATATCTGGTTTTGCTACCTTAGCCAAACCCCTCACCCTGTAAGGGCTCCATGCAAATTCCCCCAACCCCCAAGCCCAGCACCACCTAGGTAACTAGCACACCTGGAGGCAGTCACTTCCCCCTTCTCCAAGGTCAGATCCTGGACCCCCACACACACCTATCACACCTCCCATTGGACCGTGGGAGGGTGCCAGGCTCTGAGGTCACATCTACATCTGGCTAGCCACACCATCTCCCACCTAGCCACATCTTCCCCACCTCCACACCTTCTCCCACGTAGCCACACCTTCTCCCACCCAGCCATACCTCCCACCTGTCCACACCTTCTCCCACTCGGTCACACCTTCCCCACCCGGCCACACCTTCTCCACTTGGCCACACCTTCTCCACCTGGCCATACCTTCTCCCACCTGTCCACACCTTCCCCACCTGGCCACACCTCCCACCTGGCCACACCTTCTCCCACTTGTCCATACATCCTCCTCCCACCTGTTCACACCTTCCCCACCTGTCCACATCTTCTCCCAGCAGTTCACACCTTCCCCACCCGGCCACACCTTCTCCACTTGGCCACACCTTCTCCACCTGGCCATACCTTCTCCCACTTGTCCACACCTTCCCCACCTGGCCACACCTCCCACCTGGCCACACCTTCTCCCACTTGTCCATACCTCCTCCTCCCACCTGTTCACACCTTCCCCACCTGTCCACATCTTCTCCCAGCAGTTCACACCTTCCCCACCTGGCCACACATCCTCTCACGTGGCTACACCTTCCCTTAGTTGGCCACACCCTCTCACACCTGGTTGAGATCTGAAGATCTGAACATGGTTTGAAGCTGGCCTGGACAAGAAAGTCCATGAGATTCTTATTTCCAGTTAACCACCAAAAAGCCAAAGTTCAGCTGTGGATAGAGCTCAATCTAGTCTTGAGCAAAAAAGTTCAGGGACATTGTCCAGACCCTGAGTTCAAGGCTTAGGCTGGCAAATACGTGCGTGTGCCACACACACACAAACCACACTAAAAAGAAACCATTAGTACATTTAAACTTATGCTAGTAACAAGTAAAGAAAAATAAAATTACCAAGTACCAAAGTAAAAAAGAACAAATCAAAATTAAGTGTTATGTTGGAATTGTTCCCCTCATATATTTTTAGATTGAAGTCCTAATCCCCTAGTACCCTAGAATGAGACCCAACTTGGAAATAGAGTCTTTGCAGATGTAACAAAATTGAGATTGTTATTGTAGGTTCTAACCTAATAGAACTAATCTCCAGAAGATGAAATGCAACTGGGTAGAAATGCAGGCTCATGCCTGTAATTTTAGCTATGCAGAAGACTGATATCTAAGGATCTGGGTTCAAAGCCAGCGTGAGCAGTGAAGTCTGAAGTTCTTTTTTTTTGGCCAGTCCTGGGCCTTGGACTCAGGGCCTGAGCACCATTCCTGGCTTCTTCCTGCTCAAGGCTAGCACTCTGCCACCTGAGCCACAGCGCCCCTTCTGGTCATTTTCCATATATGTGGTGCTGGGGAATCGAACCAAGAGCTTCATGTGTAGGAGGCAAGCACTCTTGCCACTAGGCCATATTCCCAGCCCCAAGTCTGAAGTTCTTATTTCCAGTTAACAACCCCCCCCCCAAGCCATAAATGGTGGTGTGGCTCAATGGCTAGAGCATTAGCCCTGAGTAAAAAAGCTAAGGAAAAGCACTGGGGCCTTGATTTCAAGCCCCGATACTGGCACAAAAAAACCAAACTAAGAAAAAAAAAAGCCCAACCTAAACAATGCTCTTATGATAGCACACATGCCCTCATATCCAGTCCCAGTGAAAACTGGGGGCTGGGCAGGTGCTTGGAGAAGGCGTTCAGTGCATAGTAGCCCTTTCTCCACTTATTGACTACTGAATGCAGAGTCCTGCCAGATCCCAGGACTGTCTAATTGTTTATGAACAGAAAAAGAGATAGATTTGGTAACACCAAGAGGCACTTTGACCCAGGTTTGCTAAAAATCACTGACTGTTTATTTGAGCCCACAAGAAAAAGCAGAAGACTGGAACCCCTGCCTCCATTTAAAATATATCTTCTTGGGCAGGGAATGTGGCTTAGTGGTAGAGTGCTTGCCTAGCATGCATGAAACCCTGGGTTTGATTCCTTAGGACCACATAAACAGAAAAAGCCAGAAGTGGTGCTGTGGCTCAAGAGGTAGAGTGCTAGCCTTGAGCAAAAAGAAGCCAGGGACAGTGAGGCCTTGAGTTCCAAGCCCTCAGGACTGGCCAAAAACAAAACAAAACAAAACAAATGCAGTGTATCTTCTTTATTCTGAGTCTCTTCTGCAATAACTTGGATGCTGTCTCTGAAATTTTTGTGCTCAAGGCTGGCACTTGAGCCACACATCCAACTTCTGACTTTTTGCTGGTTTATTGGAGAGAAGAATCTCACAGACACTTTTTTTTTGCCTAGGTTGGCTTAAATTTTGATCCTCATATCACAGCTTTCTGAGTTGCTAAGATGGCAGGCATGAGCCGTCAGCACACAGCTTAGACCATGAGCCAGCCAACTGAGTCCAGCAGCCTGGACTTTCCAGAAGTCTGTGCGGAGGCAAGGAATGGCTTTAGGATGAATGGTGGCTTAGGCCTTGTACATTTCTTGATGTGCTGGTGTTATTCCTAGGAACTGTATACTTTCTTGCTGTCCTGAATATGGCTCCAAACCCTTGGCCAGCAAGATAAGGAGAACAGGGTGACCTTGCTTGGTGCTATAAAGAGCTTCTGGTATTTATAGTCACATGGGGGGATGGGGATTGTGGCAGTAAAAATATAAGACAGCAAGTAGGAAAAAGAAAAAGATAGGTCCATACTGGGTGCTGGTGGCTTAAGCCTGTAATCCTAGCTACACAGGAAGCTGAGATCTGAAGGTCATGGTTCAAAGCCAGCCTGGACAGGAATGTCTGTGAGATTCTTCTCTCCAATTAACCACCAGAAAACTGGAAGTGGTGTGGTGACTCAAGTGGTAGAGCACTAGCCTTGAGCTGAAGAGCTCAGGGACAGCTCCCAGGCCTAGACTTCAAGTCCTATGACCAACAAAATAATAATAGTAACAAATATAAATATCCTGTTAAAACTTATATAATGCTGGACACTGGTGGCTCATGCTATAATCTTAGCTACTCAGGAGGCTGAGTTTTGAGGATCCTACTGCAAAGCCAGTTAAAGTGGAAAGTCTCTTGAGACTTTTTTTTTTTAATCAGTGGTATAGCTTGAACTTAGGGCTTGGGTGCTGTCCTTGAGCTCTTTCTGCTCAAGGCTCTACCACTTTGAGCCACAGTTCCACTTCTGTTTTTCTGGTGGTTAACTGTAAGAGTCTCACTGACTTTAATTCTCACTGACTTTAATTCCTGGTCTGGCTTGGAACTGTGATGCTCAGATCTCAGCTTCCTGAGTAGCTAGGATTACAGGCATGAGTCACCAGCAACTGTCAGTCCCTGAGATTTTTTTTTTGGCTAGTCAGGGCCTGGGCTCTGTCCCCAAGCCTCTCTGTGCTCAAGGCTAGTGTTCTACCACTTGAGCCACAGCACCACTTCTGGCCTTTTCTGTTCAGGTGGTACTAAGGAATCGAACCTAGGAATTCAGGCATGCTAGGCAAGCAATCTACCACTAAGCCACATTCCCAGTCCCATTCCTGAGATTTTTATCTTCAGTTAACAAGCAAAGAGCTGGAGTGGAGCTGTGGCTCAAATGGTATAGAGCCAGCTCTGTGTGAAAATGCCAAGGGGCTTTCTGTGCCTAGGTTCTGAGTTCAAGCCCCAGGAGGGACCAGCACCAGGAAAAAAAAAAATTCGATTTTTGGGCTAGGACTCTGACTTAATGGTAGTGCTTGAGCACTAGCATGCATGAAGCCCTGGGTTCAAGTCCTTAGTACTACATACACAAAATAAGTCAGAAGTGGCTCTGTAGCTCAAGTGGTAGAGTGCTAGCTAGCTTTGAGAAAAAGCAGCTTAGGGACAGCGACCAGATCCTGAGTTCAAGCCCCACGACTGGCAAAGAAAAAAAAATAGATTTTTTCCTTTGAATGCGATTATTTTGAATATGGACGGAAGAAACTGACTAAGATTCATAAGGGGCTGATTTTTTTCTCTTCTTTCAGTGTCAATACTGGGGCTTGAATTCAGTGCTTGGCTTTTTCTCTTAACACTAGCAGTATTACTTGAATATGGCTCTACTTCTAGCTTTTTACTGGTTAACTGGAGATGAGTCTCATGGAATTTCCCATTTGTGCTAGCTTGCCCCTTGATCCACACATCTCAGGCTCCTAATTAGCTCAGATTACAGGAGTGAACCACTGGTGATTGTTTTTTTTTTTTTTTGTGCAGGTTCTGGGGCTAAAGCTGTCTCTGTTTTTTAGCTCGAGGCTAGTGCTCCACCACTTGAGTCATAGCTCCACATCTGGCTTTTTGGTGATAAGTTGAGGTAAGAGTCTTACAAAGACTTTCCTGTACAGGCTAGCTTCAAACCCTGATCCCCAGATTTCAGCTTCCTAAGTAGTTGGGATTACAGGCATAAGCCACTGGCACCTGGCCCTGATTTTACTTCAAGGTGGATGCCATCAACTCTATAAGTTTAAAACTTCTACCTGTGATACTCAAAACAACCTCTGGTGTGGGATTCAACTAATAAAGGTACCATGGGAAATAAGGTCAAAACAAACAGAAATCATGAACTATATGCTAATGATGTAAACAAGACATTTATTTTTTCATAATTATTTGGGGGAAAGGGAAAGTCAGAGTGGTCTACCCAATGCAGGTCTTCCTGGAAGATTCCCCATTCATTCCACAGAATTCAGTAAGCCTCTTGATCTCAAGAGAGGGTTCTGAACCCTTCATTCATAAAGAAGACTTCCTTTGTAGGGCGTGACCAAGCTTGGCTGTTGTTGGCTCACACCTGTAATTTGAGCTACTCAAGAGGCTGAGATCTGAGGGTCAAGGTTCAATGCCAGCCTGGCAGGAAAATCTGTGAGACTCTTATCTCTATTTAATAAACTCCCAAAAAAAGCCAGAAGTGGAGCTGTGGCTCAAGTGGTAGAGTGCTAGCCTTGGTGAACAAGCTAAGGGGTAGTGTGCAGGCTCGAGTTCAAGCTTCAGTAATAGAACAAAAGGAAAAGCTGAAAAGGGTGCTCATAGGGTGAGCCTCTGTGAGCAGCTTCTCTGGTGCACAGCCAGACTCCCCCTCTGCGTGAAGCTCTTTCCGCACTGGCCACACAGATAGGGCGTTTCTCCTGTGTGGACCTTGCCATGCAGCACGCAGTTTCCCCTGGTGTGAAAGCTCTTCCTGCACTGGGGACAGGCATAGGGCTTAAGGCCGGTGTGGACTCTTATGTGGACGATTAAGCTTCCCTTCTGACTGAAGGCTTTCCCACATTGCTCACACCTGTAGGGCTTCTCCCCGCTGTGAACTCTGCGGTGAACAGCCAGGTTGCTCTGATTCCTGAAGCTCCTCTGGCAGATGGCGCACTCGTAGGGTTTCTGTCCTGTGTGGAGCCTCTCGTGCACGGCCAGGCTGCCTCGCTGGCTGAAGCTTTTCCCACACTCCTGGCACTGATAGGGCTTCTCTCCCGTGTGGATTCGCTGGTGGGTGACAAGGTTGCCTTTGGCCCTGAAGCTCTTCCCGCAGTGGGCGCACTCAAAGGGCTTCTGACCTGTGTGGATTCTCTCATGTAAGGTTAGACTGCCTTTCTGCCGGAAGGACTTCCCACATTCCTGGCACTCATAGACCTTCTGTCTCCCTCCGGGGGAGTCTTCCTGTAGTGACTTAGAATCCTGGGACTTGGGTTCCAGCTTCTCCCTTCGGAAGGAAGTCGGGAAGTCCCAGCTTGAGGATCCTGTGGCCTCAGAGTGCTCATATTTGTGGGCTTCTGTCATCACATCTGGCAAAAGGAGAGGGAAGTCATGTAAGATGCAGCAATGTGCTGAGTGAGAACAGGGAGAAAGAAAGAAACAATCCTTTCAGTGCTCATGACACGGCAGGCAGTAAGCAATGAGCTTCTCATACATAACTGAGTCTGGCGTTGCTGCAGATAAGGAAATGAGAGCTACCAAAGGAGTGAAGCTGCCAAAGATAACGCAGTGAGTGAGCGGCATTCAAACATGGACATCCTTCACTCATGTACTACCTCCAAATTTAATTTTCCCTCCCCCAAATATCATCTTGGGAGTTGGGTGCTGGTGGCACACGCCTGTAATTGTAGCTACTTGGGAGGCAGAGATTTGAAGACACCATAGGTAGGGAAGTCCATAAGACTCTTATCTCCATCCAATTAACCACCAAAAAAAGCTGGAAGTGGAGATATGGCTCAGGTGGTAGAGCACCAGCTTTGAATGAAAAAGCTAAAGGACAGTGCCCAGGTCCCGAGTTCAAGCCCCAGTACTGACATGCACATGCACCAGCACGTGAGCGAGTGCACACACAAACACGCACATACACACATCAAATTGTCACTTTTTTTTTTTGCCAGTCCAGGGCCTTGAACTCGGGGCCTGAGCACTGTCCCTGGCTTCTTTTTGCTCCAGGCCAGCACTCTGCCACTTGAGCCACAGCACCACTTCTGGCCTTTTCTGTTTGTGTGGTCATGAGGAATTGAACCCAGGGCTTCATGCATGTTAGGCAAGCACTCTTACTACTAAGCCAGATTCCCAGCCCTAAATTGTCACATTTTATGGATGAAAAAATATATAAAAATTATATTTAAAAATTATATAAAAGCCCAGCTTAAGCTGGGTACCAGTGGCTCATGCCTATAATTCTAGTACTCAGGAGGCTGAGATGTAAGGATCCTAGTTCAAAGCCAGCCTGGACAGGTAAGTCCGTGAGACAGTTATGTCCAGTTAACCCTAAAAATGCTGAAGTAGAGCTGTGGCTCAAGTGGTAGAGCACTAGCCATGAGCACAAAGCTCAGGGACCGTGCCTGAAGTGAAATCAACTTTGGCTTGAAATTTATTCTCAAACACTTCGCATGGATACACACCTGAGCCTCCTAGTGTACTTTATTTTTAATTTATTTTTGTGCTCAAGGTTAGTGCCCTACCACTTGAACCACAGCTTCACTTCGGACTTTTTGCTGCTTCATTAGAGATAAGAGTCTCTCAGATTTGTCTGCCCGGGTTGGCTTTGAACGGTGATCCTCAGACATCAGCCTCCTCGGTAGCTAGGTTTAGACAGTAGCTAGGATTACATGTGTGCCACTGACACTTGGCTTCTTTATCTGTCTTGCTGGTTACTCTGCTTGTAGGCTTTCACTGTAGCCCCAAGGCACAGTGAGCAACAATAGCTCCTGTACCCTCAATCTGTGGTCAGTATTGAGGGCGGCAACACTAAGGATCCGAGTTGAAGGTATCCAGGGTCAGCTGACTCACTCACTGAAAAAGGCTACATTCTGGGCATATCTTCCATGACAGTCCAGCAGGGTAGCGGTTGGAAATCCAAACATGGCCACTCCTGCTCTGTGACCTCAATTTCCACCTCTTCATATGATTTTTCCATGGGCTGCTTGTGAACACCTGAAGGAAAACAACAACAAATAAGCAAAACCAACACAAACTAAAGGGCGCTAGGAGCTGGTAGCTCATGCCTGTAAATCTTAACTACTTAGGAGGCTGAGGTCTGAGGATCATGTTTAAAAGCCAGCCTGAGCAGGAAAGTCCTTGAGACTCTTATCTCCAATTAACCAAAAAAGCCAGAAATGGAGCTGAGGCCCAAGTGGTACAACACTAATCTTGAGCAAAAAAGCTCAGGGACAGCACCCAGGCCCAGAGTTCAAGTCCCAGGACACCCCTCCCCCCGCGCCCCAAAGCGCAAACATTTAGAAGTGAGAAACTAATGTCAATATGAGCTCCAGTTCTTGGTATGAACCCAGCAGGACAGATCCTGATTGATGTAATATTCACTACTTCCACTGTCTCTGCAGCATGGGCTAGAAGATACCAGGATTCATACAAAGGAAGCCCGGAGCAAATCAACAGTGGGAAAGCAGAAACACAGAAACATGTCAGATAATGGTAACGATTGTATTTTAGTCTTGGCATGAGATTGTCAATCTCCGTTGCCTAACTATTGTTTAGTATTTTATCCCGTAAACTCCAAAGGAATCCAGAATCTAACAAGTCAACATTGGTTCCATGAGTAGCTCTAGTTCTCCTTTTCAACTACCTCCTCCCTTCTCCTCCTAAGTATAATAGGAGCCATCCATTTCCTACCCTACTTTTTGCTTTCATTTTGTGTGGGTAATGAGATTTGAACTCTGGGCCTGGGCTTTGTCCCTGAGCTCTTTTTTTTTTTTGGCCAGTCCTGGGGCTTGGACTCAGGGCCTGAGCACTGTCCCTGGCTTCTTTTTGCTCAAGGCTAGCACTCTGCCACTTGAGCCACAGCGCCTCTTCTGGCTGTTTTCTGTATATGTGGTGCTGGGGAATTGAACCCAGGGCCTCATTTATACGAGGCAAGCACTCTTGCCACTAGGCCATATCCCCAGCCCCCCTGAGCTCTTTTGCTCAAGGCCAGCACTCTGCCACATGAAAGTCAAATGGATATTTCTTGCCTTGGCTGGCTTCAAAAGGCAATCCTCAGGGCTGGGAATATGGCCTAGTGGCAAGAGTGCTTGCCTCGCATACATGAAACCCTGGGTTCGATTCCCCAGCACCACATATATAGAAAATGGCCAGAAGTGGTGCTGTGGCTCAAGTGGCAGAGTGCTAGCGTTGAGCAAAAGGAAGCTAGGGACAGTGCTCAGGCCCTGAGTCTAAGGCCCAGGACTAGCAAAAAAAAAAAAAAGGCAATCCTCAGATCTCAGCCTCCTGAGTAGCTAGGATTACAGGCCTGAGCCACCATCATCTGGTGTTTTTTGCTTCTTATATGAGGACCCTAATTACTAGAATAATCTTTGTAGCCAAGTGCAGGTGGCTCATATTCCTAGCTACTCAGGAGGCTAAGATCTGAGGATCATGGTGGAAGTCAGCCCAGGCAGCAAAGTTTGTGACTCCTATCTCCATTAAAACTACCAAAAAAGCTGGTTGCTGGTGGCTCATGCCTGTAATCCTAGTTACTCAGGAAGCTGAGATCGAAGATCATGGTTCAAAGCCAGCCAGGGCAGGAAAGTCTGTGAGACTCTTCAAATAACCACCAGAAAACCAGAAATGGTGCGGTGGCTCAAGTGGTAGAGCGCTAGACTTGAGCTAAAGAGTTCAGGGACAGCATCCAGGCCCAGAGTTCAAGCCCCACAACTGAAAAAAAGAACAAAAACTACCAAAAATGCTAGAAGGGGAGCTATAGGTCAAGTGGTAGAGTGTTACATCAAAATGAGTTAACTTAGTGACATAATTACTTTCATAGATGGACAAAGAATGAAATGTTGATTTTACAGTTTCTTACTCGTTTTTTTTTTTTTTTTTTTTTTTGCCAGTCCTGGGTATTGGACTCAGAGCCTGAGCACTGTCCCTGGCTTCCTTTTTGCTCAAGGCTAGCCCTCTGCCACTTGAGCCACAGCACCATTTCTGGCTGTTTTCTATATATGTGGTGCTGGGGAGTTGAACCCAGGGCTTCATGTATATGAGGCAAGCACTCTTGCCACTAGGCCATATTCCCAGTCCCCTTACTCTTGACTTTAGTTAAGTCATAGCCAACTTAGTTACATAACAATATTACTAATATTTTACAAGCTTTATCTTAAAAAAATTTAAGACATACTCATACCATTAGCTACCTACTAGAACCTTCCAAGACTTGTCTTAATTTCTACCTGCTCGCTTTGAACAAATGAAACTCAGGGACAGAGCCTATACTCTGAGTTCAAGCCACACACTGGTACCAAAGAAAGAAAGGAAGGAACAAATGAAAGAGCATCTTTGTTTTCCTCTAATATATCCAATCAGAAGACTCCTAATGTAATGGATTAGCAATACGATGCTACAGTTCTCCGTTTTACTATCAAACACTCAGCTTGACAGCTGCACACTTGGCTATATGCTGTGATAACCAAGAGCTTCTTTTGTGTGATGGTAGTGGGGCTTGCCCTCTTTCTTGGCATTTTGCTCAAGGCTGGCCCTCTGCCACTTGAGCCATAGCTCTACCTCTGAACTGCTGGATAATTGGAAATAACAGTTCTCTGAATTTGCTTTCCTAGACTGACAGTGAACCATGATGCTCAAATCTCAGCTCCCTGAGTAGATAGGATTTCAGGTGTGAGACACCAGCTTCTGGCCATGACCAGGAACTCTTACTTGGAAGATTCACTTTTTACGTGCAACATTAGCTGCAAAGGACTCCTGGCACAGTGCTAGCTCATTCACTTCAGAGTTTAAGATACTACAGATAAACAAGCGCATATAGACGGTCAGTGGAAAAGTACATGGTACCCACTGCCAGGGGTTGAACTTCTTTCACTGAGAATTCCAGAAAAATGGTTCATTCAGAATAATTGGGTAGAATCCACAGCTCTATGTCTGTTGGGACATTTCCAATAGATAATAACAGCAGTTTGTCAGGGACCCTCTTAATAAGGAGAAATGGCCAAGTCCTTTTCCTTTGGACAAAAGTGGAAAGATTAGTAGATATGGAGACACAGTGGCCTGGTAGAGATGACATTTCCTCCTCTTCCTGGGAAGCCTGGGGGAAGTGGACATGGCCCCTGGAGCCTGCACTTCATCCTCTGGGAAAATGGGGATAAAGGCTCTCAACTCTCCTGGAGCAGACCCTCCTGGGAGACAGGAATCCAGTGGGGTGAGGTGGGCTGTGAGCTAACAGATGCCAAAGACAGAGGAGTTTGAAAGAGGGACCTCATATGCCTACCGGAGGCGACTGATTTGCAAGCCCCACTTCTTGTTCTCTTCCACTGAGAAGTCTGGACTCATTCAATCCTCTTCCTCCCTCCTCCTGGGAAGCTGGAACCTTATATGGCTGAAGGTGACAAGAGCCAGTTGGGAATGGAGGTTGGGACTTACACCAACCTACCAATAACTAAGAGGCTTTTCCTCCGTTTACCCTTACTTTTGGATAAACATTACCTCTACTTCCACTTTTCCTGCCTCATATTCCATTTTTATCCTGTGTCTGTCTTCAGGCTTGAACTTAGGGCCTGGACACTGTCTCTGTGCTTTCTTCTTCTTCTTTTTTTTTTTTGCCAGTCCTAGGCCTTGGACTCAGGGCCTGAGCACTGTCCCTGGCTTCTTTTTTTGCTCAAGGCTAGCACTCTGCCACTTGAGTCACAGCACCACTTCTGGCCATTTTCTGTATATGTGGTGCTGGGGAATCGAACCCATGGCTTCATGTATACGAGGCAAGCGCTCTTGCCACTAGGCTATATCCCCATCCCTCTGTGCTTTCTTGTTCAAGGCTGGCTCTCTACCACTTGAGCCACAGCTCCACTTCCAGCTTTTTGGTAGAGATAATAGTCTCATAGGTTATTTTTCCCAGCTGGCTTTGAATTGCAATCCTTACATCTCAGCCTCCTAAGTAGCTAGGATTGCAGGCGTGGGCACTGGTGCCCAGCCCTGGTAATTCTTTATCTGGAGGAGAGAAAGAAAAGGATCCAGGGGTTGGAGGCATAACTCAGTAGAGCACTAGCCTAGGTGCAAAAGCGTCAGGTACTGAGTTGGAGTCCCAGTCTAAGAACCCAACCCTAGATGGTGACATGTTGATCAGGAGGCCGAGCAATCAATGAACAGAGAGCGTTTTTGTAATAGAGAATATTGCTTGTCCTGCCAGGGCTGTATCCATTAGGCTTGCTGAGGGTGTCCATTCCCCGGCCGCCCAGGCTGTAGTCTCGGGAGTCTCCGCCCCAGCTGGGGCCGAGCGCGGCTCACCGGGGGTCAGACGTGCGGGCGACCCCCGACCGGACGGCAGGCCCAAGACGGGGATCGAGGGGCTGGGGAAGGCGGCCCGGTTGGGGCCAAGCGCGGCTCACCAGGGGTCAAACGTGCGTGCGACCCCCCGACCGGACGGCAGGCCCGAGACAGGCTTCCGAGGGGCTGGGGAGGGCGGCCTGCGCTGCCGGGAGGACCCGGAGCTGCTGCGGTCCCCTCCTCACGCCGACTCCGCTGCCCACCCGGGCGGCCACCCTCCCGGCGCGGCCCGGGCCCTCCGGGAGCCCCGCGACCCCAGCTCGAGGCCGCCCCGGCCGCAGGCCCCTCCCGCAGACCGCGTCCCGCAGGACCGCCCGCCTCCGCCGCTCCAGGGTGCAGCCGCGCGGAGGGCCCGGGGGAACGCAATGGCGGGGCCGCCTCGCCTGGGCGGCACGGACCGGCCACGGCCTCACTCACCGCAGCGGCGCGCGCCTGCCCGCAGACAGACAAAGCCGGCGCCGAGCCCGCAGCAGCCGCAGCAGCGCCGACGTGGTGGTTGGACTACAGATCCCAGGAGCACGCGCGCGCCCCGGGGCACTGTGGGAAGCGCGCTCACTCTGTGGTGTGGTGCGCGCGCCGGTGTTCAGGCCTGCGCCTTCGGGTGGCGCTGCAGACCCAGAAGAGCCCTCGCGCGGGGAGCGGGGCAGCGGGGGGTTGGGCGCTGACGGCTTGGCTTACTTAGAGGGAGATGATGTCTGCTGGGAGCTGGCGGCCCGCGCCTATAATCCTACCTGAAACAGGTATGAGGATCGCGGTTCAGAACCAGCCTAGGCAAGAAAGCCTGTGAGACTCTAATCTCCAGAAGTGGAGCTGTGGCTCAAGAGGTAGAGTGTGCTGAGCTGGAAGTTCAGAGGCAGGCCCCGAGTTCGAGCCCAGGCCCTGAGTTTGAGCCTTGCACACAGTGCCTGGCGCGCGCGCGCGTGTGCGCACACACACACACACACACACACACACACACACACACGTTTTGCCTTTGGCTATAGAACCCGCTGCTAGGGGAGCCAGTGAAGTGATGAAGATAATCTGTTGTTCTGCTAGCTTGCAACAGCAAAGTATTGCTAATACTGTTCTGTAGTGTTCAATGTAAAACTTCTCTGAAGCTGGCCCCTGCTGTGAAGTTATGTAGTTGCATTTACCCAACTTGCTTTGAACTTGTTTTGCTCTATATTGATCACACCTGTAAAATGCCCAGGAGAGTTTGATTCTGTCTTGCCACCTGGTTGTTAGATGATCTCCAGTGAAGATCAAGAGGCCCTGACCTGTTTGTTGTGACTGACATGGAAGTAACAAGCCCCTATAGTTAAGATAAAGGGAAAATTCCTGTAGTTTTGGGGTTTATAAGCAGCCTTCTGAGTGCACCCAGTGAAAGGATATGTTCCGGCCATCCCAGGGGACCATGCAGGGACAGGAGGAGAAAGTTCATAAGGAGGTTTATTAGTGGGGCCATATCTCCCACGGGAGAGGGAGCAACATGGCGACTGTACCTTATCCAGGTGGCAGTTTCTTTGTGGCTAAAGGGGAAGTAGGTAGGTCTTAATAGTGAGTAGGAGTGGCCCATTAGGTATGGGTGGATCTGGGTGCTAATGGGAAGAGCTGAGGACCTGAGGCAGGGGAAATGCTAACACCCAGGACTGTATCTTGAGATCCTGACCTGCAGTCCTGGTATGCTCAATAAAATCCTTGTTTTAATTTTTCAAATCTGAGTGTTTCATTGCCCGTCGATCAGTGGACCCCGCAACACCAGGAGCCAGTGTGCGCCAGGTAACTTCTCATCTTGTAACGGGAGTAAAGGGCACTGCCTGAATGAATGCAGAAAGCGGAATTCTGGCTATACTTGAGCAAAGAAGCCCTGGGACCCAGATCCCAAGAACCTGGCATAAAAAACAAAAAAGGAAAAAAAATAGAATTCTGCTTGGAGTCCTTACAATTTGAGGACTTAGCGTTGTCAATATTGTAGTCATATCTAAAACTAAGGAAAAATTTAACTTGTAAACCTAGTAAATACTGCTTTCAGGCTATAATCCATACAGTCTGAAAAGATTTTTTTTTGTGTGTGTGTGGGTTGTGGGGCTTGAATTCAGGGCCTGAGTGCTGTCCTTGAGCTCTTAAGCTCAAGGCTAGCATTCTACCACTTGAGCCACAGCACCACCTCCAGTTTTCTGGTGGTTAATTGGAGATAAGAGTCTCATGGACTTTCCTGCCCACACTGACTTCAAACACCAGTCCTCAGATTTCAGCCTCCTGAATATCTGGGATTACAGATGTGAGCCACTGGCACTTGGCTATGTTCAGTTTCACAAGTGGTATGACATAGTGTTTGCATATAATCCATGCATGGTCTCTTGTGGGATTTCTTTTTCTTTTTTTGGTGGTAGTAGTGGAGTTTGAACTCAGGACTTGTTTTAGCCAGGCAGGTGTTCTAGTGCTTAAACAGTATGCTCAGTCCTAGACAGAATTTTTTTTTTTTTTGCCAGTCCTGGGCCTTGGACTCAGGGCCTGAGCACTGTCCCTGGCTTCTTTTTGCTCAAGGCTAGCACTCTGCCACTTGAGCCACAGCGCCACTTCTGACCACTTTCTATATATGTGGTGCTGGGGAATCAAACCCAGAGCTTCATGTAGAGGAGGCAAGCACTCTTGCCACTAGGCCATATTACCAGCCCTAGACAGAATTCTTAGACCAATGTTTAAAAAAATATTGTTTGAATCCAAGCAAACAGAGCCACAAAGAGGCAGACTGTGTGTATAAGGGTGATGATAGCCAAGGTTTCACGTATCCCCTGGTGATATTTGGATGTGTTCCTTGCAGATAAAGGTGGCAGCTGCACACCAGAAAAAACAAAACCTTGGACAAACATTGCTACATGGATGTCTGTAATAACATCACTCACTATAGGTAAAAGTGGGATCTGAAAATCATCTGACGGGTGGATGTGTAACAAAATTATGCTGTAGGTATTAAATAGGCATTAACACTATTATAGACATTAAATAGGAATGAGCTTTCCTTTTTTGTGTCTGTACTTGAACTCATGGCCTGGGTTCTCTTCATTTTCTTTTTCACCCAAGGCTGGTTCTCTGCCACTTGAGCCACACCACCATTTCTGGTTTTATTTTTGGTGCTGACCCTGGGGCTTGAACTCAGGGCTTGGGCACTGTCTCTGAACCTGTTTGTGCTCAAAGCTAGCGCTCTACCACTTGAGCCATAGCACCATTTCAGGTTATTGAGTAGTTTATTGGAGATAAGAGTCTCACCAGACTTTTCTGCCCAGGCTGACTTCCAACCACAGTCCTCAGCTCTCAGCCTCTTAACTAACTAGGATTACAGGTGTGAGCCTTTGGTACCTGAATAAATTCTTTTTCTCAAAGCTAGCACTCTACCACTTGAGCCACAGCTCCATGTATAGCTTTTTTTTTTTTTGTCCAGTCCTGGGGCTTGGACTCAGGGGCTGAGCACTGTCCCTGGCTTCTTTTTGCTCAAGCTGCCACTTGAGCCACAGCGCCACTTCTGGCCATTTTCTGTATATGTGGTGCTGGGGAATCGAACCCAGGGCCTCATGTATATGAGGCAGGCACTCTTGCCACTAGGCCATATCCCCAGCCCCCATGTCTAGCTTTTTGGTAGTTAATTGGAGATAAGAGTCTCAGGGACTTTCCTGCATGGCCCTGCTTTGAACTGCAACCCTCAGATCTCAGCCTCCTGAGTAGCTAGAATTACAGGCATGAGCCACCAGCACCCAGTGGAGCTCCTGCTAGTGTGTTTAAGTTTGAGAAGGTAAGAACATTCTAGAGATGGATGGTAGTGGTAGTTGCACAGAAATGTAAGTATTTAGTACTACTGAATTATAAATTAAAAATGGTTAAAATAGCTGAGTGCTGGTGGCTCATTCCTGTAATCCTAATTACTCAGGAGGCTGAGATCTGAGAATGGCAGTTGGACAGCCAGCCCGGGCAAGAAGGTCCATGAAACTTTTATCTCGTTAACCATTTAAAAGCCAGAAGTGGACCAGTTGCTCAAGTGGTAGCAAAATAAAGGTCAGAGAGCTCAAGCCCAAGACACACACATACACACAAAAAGTTAAAATAGTAAATTTTCTTGATATTTTACCACAATAATACAAAAGAGTAAGGGGTTGGGAATGTGGCTTAGTGGTAGAGTTCTTGCCTAACATACATAAAGCTCTGTGTCCGATTCCTCAGTACCACATAAACAGACAAAGCTGGAAGTGGTGCTGTGGCTCAAGTGATAGAGTGCTAGCCTTGAGAAAAAATAAACTCTTGAGTTTAAGCCCCAGGACTGGCAAAAAACCAAACCAAACCAAAACCAAAACAAAAGCAAAAAACCCCAAAAAGAGTAAGATAGAAAAAAATTCTAGTTATCAAAAAGCAACCAAAGAGAAAATGAAAAACAGATATTTGCAGTATCAATAGCTGATAGAACTAATGCTAATAAATAACAAAAATATAATCAAATTGAAAAGTGGCCACATGACAAATAAGTAGAAAAACTCAATATGGTTTATCTGTAAGGAGAATGAAATTAAAACTAGAACAAATTACCAACTGGAAAAAAGACTAAATATAGGCAAGAACTTCCCAGGAAGAAAAAGTGAATCTCAGTTGAATAAATTAAGTTGTGATTTATGGACTTGAGAAATCTGTTAGTTTTTTAAAATTTTAATTAAGTAGGGCTGGGAATATGGCCTAGTGGCAAGAGTGCTTGCCTCGTATACATGAGGCCCTAGGTTCGATTCCCCAGCACCACATATATAGAAAATGTCCAGAGTGGCTCAAGTGGTAGAGTGTTAGCCTTGAGCAAAAAGAAGCCAGGGACAGAGCTCAGGCCCTGAGTTCAAGGCCCAGTAAAAAAATTTAAAAAATAAATTTTAATTAATGGTGCTATTGGGGCTTGAATTCAAGGCCTGGACACTCTGTGTGTGAGTGTGTGTGTGTGTGTGTGTGTGTGTGTGTGTATGTGTATGCATTTGTTCAAGGCTAGTGTTCTACCACATGAACCATACCCCCACTTCCAGCTTTTGGACTGTTAATTGGGGATAAGAGTCCTAGGGACTTTCCTGCCCAGCCTGGTTTTGAACCTCTATCCTCACATTTCCCCCTTCTGAGTCACTAGGATTATAAGAGTGAGCCACTGGTGCTCAGTCTCTCCCTTAGCTTTTTTGCTCAAGGCAAGAGTGGCATTCTTCCACTTGAGCCACAACTCTACTTTTAGCATTTTACTGGTTATTTGGAGATAAAGGTCTCTTGATCCTCACATCTCAGCCTCCTAGGTATCTGGGATTATAGGTGCACTCAGCTTGTTAGTTTCCCTTTAACTTCACTGCACATATTCTATAACCCCAAATTCTACTCCTTGGTATTTACTAAGAAGCATAAAAACAGAAAGACGTTCACAAGAATGTTTATTGCAGACATAATCAGAATACCTTCCAGCAGAAAACAGGCCAAGTGTCCAGACTCAATGTCCCAAGTTTACCCTGCTCATGCAGGACTTCTGGGCTGAGTGAGGTCCAGTGCAGGCCCAGGGACCATACCAGCAGCAGCCAGCAGGGGGTGATGTGGGCACATTCTGAGAGCCCTTGCAGTCCTCAGAAAGCTTGAGGTGGGTTGCTTGTTATTTGTTTTATGGCCTGGAGCTTCAACCTGGGGCTTAGTTGACAATGGAGTAGAGAAGGGACTTTCTTTGTCCCTTTTGCTTTGGATATGGGTCGCACTGGTGAGATCACTCACCTGTTTTGGGAAGGGAAGATGTGGATTATCTTGGCACAGCCACTCCTGAAGCAGCTGTTTGCTCAGGGTGCTGGTGAAACAATAGCTGTGAAAAATGTCTTTACTGTGTTCAAAGATCCCAGATAGACAGGTATGAATAAATGTTCCTCCCAGCTGGGCACTGGTGGCTCATGCCTGTAATCCTAGCTACTCAGGAGGCTGGAACCTGAGGACTGTAGTTCAAAGCCAGCCTGGACCAGAAAGTCATGAGACTGTTATTGCCAATTAAAAGTAAAAAAAAAACCAGCAAGTGGAGCTGTGGCTGAAGTGGTAGAGTGCTAGCCTTGAACAAAATATGCTAGTATGCTGGTGTGTACTAGTGTGGTGGTGTGTGCTGGTGTGCTGGATTGCTGGTGTGTGCTGGTGTGGTGGTGTGTGCTGGGTGCTGGGGTATGTTGGCGTGGGCTCCTTCCTTTTCAGGATTGGTCTTTATGGGTATCTACTTATCTTGCCTGTCTCCCTTGTGATGTGATGTGTGTGTTTGTGGATGTGTGTGATGTGATGTGTGTGCATGTGTGTGTGTGTGTGTGTGCTGGTTCTGAGGTTTGAATTAAGGGCGTGGACATTGTCCTTGAGCTTTTCTTCTTCTGGCTGGTGTTCTGCCACTTGAGCCACAGCTCCACTTATGGCTTTTTGGTAGTTAATAGGAGATAAGGCTCAGGGACTTAACTGCCAGGGCTGGCTTTGAATCGTACCCCTCAGATCTCAGCCTCTTGAGTAGCTAGGTTTACAAGTGTAAGCCCCCTGTGCCTAGCCTCTCCATTGGCTTAATTTCCTTTTAATAGTTACATAAGTCAGGTAAAGAGTACATTTCTTTTTGGACCATGTCACCCCTTCCCTCATTTTCTCCCAGTTTTCCCCTCCTGTCTCCACCCACAAGTTGTACAGTTCATTTCAACATAGTGTCCTGTGAGGACCACTGCTGCATTTATTCACCCTTTGTCGTCCTCCATTAGCTTTTCTGCTCAAGGCCATTGCTCTTCCACTAGAGCCACAGCTCCATTTTGAGCTTTTTTTTTTTTTCTTGTGCCAGCCCTGGGGCTTGAACTCGTGGGGCACTGTCTCTCTGCCAGCTTCTGTTGCTCAGGCTAGCACTCTACCACAGCTCCACTTCTGGCTTCTTGCTGGTTAATTGGAGGTAGGGTCCCACGGACTTTCCTACCTTGGCTGGGTTCACCGGTGACTCTCAGGCCTCAGTCTCCCGAGTAGCTGGGAGGACAGGCCTGCGCCATGGTGTCCCGCAGCCCACAGCATCTTGGTCGGGGTCACCCCTCCATCCTTCTCCATCTCTTCTGACCCCACTAACCTGTCCCCGAGGGTGCCTGGTTGGTTTTCCACTCGTGTGCATTGAACATTACGGCGAATTCTTCCTCCACCCTTCCTTTCCTCTGCTTCCCCTCCCCCTGGGGAGCCTATGTCTTGGTTTATTCCTGGCTTTCTAGAAAATTCTATTAAATGTGAAACTAACCTCCACGGTGTGTGGAGGGAGGGCGGGTTTTGTAGTGCTGTGCTCTGAGGACAGGGAGTCCTCAGGTTTGGGGGCCGGGGACCAGGGCCAGGCTGCTGGGGGGTGAGGTGCTGCTGTGGGGGTGGGGAGCTGCTGGGGAGGGTGGTGGTGGTGGTGGCTGCCGGGAGGGGTTGGGGGGCTGCCGGCGGGGGGGTGAGGGGCTGTGGGGGTGGGGACTCCTAGCAGTGAAGAAGGTGGCAGGTAGAGTGACCAGAGGAGTCTGGAGAGGAGCCCGCCTGCCCTGCCCGCTCCCCCTGGCCTCCTATCAGCCTGGTGCCCCCACCTGGAATGCAGCATCCGGCTAGGCCGGGCGGGAAGCGCCCGCACACCGATGTGGACCCAGGCGCCTGGAGACGGCCAGGGGACACGGAGAGCTGACCAGTGAGGCCGGGTGCTGGCGGATCAGCCTGCCATGCTGCTACTCAGGAGACTGAGCTCCGAGGATCACAGTTCAAAGCCAGTCCGGGCAGCAAAGTCCGGGAGGCTTTTTTCTCCAATTAACCACAAACAAGCCATACTCTCTCTCTCTCTCTCTCTCTCTCTCTCTCTCTCTCTCTCTCTCTCTCTCTCTCAATCTCTCTCTCTCTCTCTCTCTCTCTCTCTCACACACACACACACACACACACACACACACACAGAGTTCAAAAGGAGAAAAAAAAGAGAAGTAAAAGCAGCAATATAAATAAAGAAGCTAAGCACTGGTAACAATCCTAGCTACTCAGAAGGCTGAGATCTTAGGATCTTGGTTCAAAGCCAGCGTGGGCAGTAAAGTCTGTGTGACTCATTAACAACCAAAGACTGGAAGTGGTGCTGTGGCTCAAGGTGGTAGAGCACTAGCCTTTTGATTGAAAGAGCTCAGGGACAGTGCCTAGGTCCTGAGTTCAAGCCCACAACTGACCCAAATAAAGAAAACATTTAAGACTATTAAAAGGAGGAGTTAATCCTCACTTCTCATTTCTAGCTCAAGAAATGAGTAAGTACAAAACAGTAATAGGAAAACAATTCTTAATAATAAAAATTACAAGTTAAGCTGGATGCTAGTGGGTCATGCTTGTAATCCTAGCTACTCAGGAGGCTGAGATCTGAGGATTGAGGTTCAAAGCCATCCCAGGCAGGAAAGTTTGTGTGAGACTCTTACCTCCAGTTTACCACCCAAAACCCAGAAATGGCACTGTAGCTTAAAGTGGTAGAGTGTTAGCCTTGAGCAAAATTGTTCAGGGGCAGCGACCAGGCTGTGAGTTCAGGACTCATGACTGACAAAAAATAAAAGTAAACAACAAATACAAGTTTGTTCTGGGCATGGGTGAACTGTACCTGAAATTCTATATACGCAGGGGGCTGAGATTTGTGGATCAAGATCCAAAGCCAGCCTGGGCAAGAAAGTCTGTGAGACTCTTATCTCCAGTTAACTACCAAAAAGACAGAAATGGAGCTGTGGCTCAAAGTGGTACAGTGCCAGCCATGAGTAAAAGAGCTAAACACCAGTGCCTAAGGCCTCAAATTCTAACCCAATATTAGCACACACTCTAAAAGGAGCAATGGACCCTTCCTGAACCTCCAAGGGGCACAATTTAAATTCATCCTTGATGTGGAAGTGAATCTCATTGTAAGGACTTTCCAGCAGATGGCAGTAAAGTACCATGGAACAGAGGTGCCGTGGCCAGCAGTGCTTGGTATTGGGTGGTCAGCGGGGCGCGAAGAACTCACAATTATGTAGTAAATGGAGACATAGTTCCATGTCCTCTGGCCCTGTTGTTATCTGTGGGAGCAGGGGGCTAGATCTCCTTTCCACCACTGCCAAGGATCGTGATTAAGAAATCCTCAGATGACAGCCAGAGGCCCAAATCCAACCTCTGCTGGCTTGTAATTTTTATTGCATATCAGAGAGTCCCCAGGTGCATGTACAGCTTTGACACCTGGGCTTAACAGAGTGACTGGCTTTTCAAATGCCTTTAGTGACCAAAAAATTGAGTACTAATGCCTTAATCCTACTTAAAATCTCAACCACGATTACCTGGACTTGAACATTATACCATGCGTATGTGCATGGAATACCATAAGGTATGACCTAAATATATAAATTCTTTGTTTTGTAAAAGTAAAAGTTCCAATGGAAGCCGGGCACTTGTGGCTTACTCCTGTCATCCTAGGTACAGAGGAGGCAGAGATCTGAGGATTGCAGTTCAAAGCCAGCCTAGGCAGGAAAATCTGTGAGACTCATCTCCAATTAATCACCAAAAAGCTGTAAGTAGAGGGATGGCTTAAGTGATAGAACTCCAGCTCTGAGCAAAAATGCTCAGGGACAGCACCCAGGCTTTGAGTTCAAGCCTCAAGATTGGCACCCTTCCCCTCCACCTTCCCCAGTACAGAGTTTCCTATGTGCAGGGTGTGTGAGTGTGTGTATATGTTTGTGTGTGTGTGTGTGTGTGTGTGTGTGTGTGTGTGTGTACTAGGGCTTAAACTCAGGGTCTAAGTGCTGTCCCTTCTCCTTTTCCTGCCTGAGCTGGCTTCAAACTCCAATCTTCAGATCTTAGCCTTTTGAGTAGCTGGGATTATAGCGTGACCATAGGTGTCCAGCAGTTTTAATAGGTTTCATTATTTTCATATACACATATGCTTGTACTCTGATTATACCTGACTTTCTCTCCTTCTTTCCACTCCCCCTCCCCAGACAACACACCTTCACATGAAGTGAAGTGTTCAGAGGCATCCCAGCCCAAGTGCTGAAGATTGTTCACACTGTGGGGACTTCTGCCATTGTTGGGTCTTCCCAAAGGAGGGGTGCAGTGTGATAGAACAGAAAGATTTATGTATACATTTCAACAATTATTTATTTATTTATTTTTAACCAGTCCTGGGGCTTGAACTCAGGGCCTGAGCACTGTCCCTGGCTTCTTTTTGCTCAAGGCTGCACTCTACCACTTGAGCCACAGTGCCACTTCTGGCCTTTTTGTATATATGTGGTGCTGGGGAATTGAACCCAGGGCTTCATGTATACCAGGCAAGCACTCTTGTCACTAAGCCATATTCCCAGCCCCAACAATTATTTTTATTAGCAAAGTAATTTGGTGCTGGTCCCGAGGCTTGACCTCAGAGCCTGGGTGCCGTCCCTGAGCTGTTTAGTTCCAGGCTAGTGCGTTACCACTTGAGCCATAACTCCATGAAAGTCTTACTTTTCTGCCTGGGCTGGCTTTGAACTACAATCCTCAGATCTTAGTCTCCTGAGTAGCAAAGGTTACAGGCATGAGCCACTGGCATCTGGCCTTGAATGATTTTTATGCATTTCATTTTTATGTATTTCAACATTTCATTAGTCATTTCATCTCCTTATTTTATGTTTTGTGTGTGTGTGTGTGTGTGTGTGTGTGTGTGTGTGCACGTGCTAGTACTGGGGCCTAAACTTGGAGCCTGGCTTTCCCTCTTGGCTTTCTTGTTCAAGGCTTGAACCACACTTGAACCACATTTCCCCCTTCCAGCATTTTGGTGGGTAATTGGAGATAAGTCTCTTGGACTTTTTCTTTCTTTTTATTTCTGTTGGTCATGGGGCTTGATTTCAGTGTCTGGGCACTGTCCCTGAGCTCTTTTGCTCAAGGCTCATGCTCTACCACTTTGAGCCACAGTGCCACTTCGGGTTTTCTGGTGGTTAATTTGAGATGAGTCTCATGGACTTTCTGCCTGGGTTGGTTTTGAACTGTGACCCTGAGATTGCAGTCTCCTGAGTAGCTAGGATTACAGGCATGAGCTACCAGCATCCAGCTGAGTATTTTATTCTAATAAATATAATAGCAGTACATTCTGTGACTTAATCGCTCAGTGCATATTCTATCACTTGTAAGCAGATTGCTGAGGTGAGGAAGAACTCCTTTTTCTTCCTTTAGAAATGTGTGGGAAGGATGGGTGCAGGGAAGGGATGGCTTGCTGCAGGCAGGGAGAGGGACCTTCGGGGCAGGCCTGGCATGGGGAAGGGGTTGCGGTGTCAGCTCGCAGAGGGGCCGTGGTGGCCCAAGGGCCTTCCTGGCTGCCCAGGAAGTGTCTAGCCTACTCAGCAGTCACATGTGGTGCTGGCTTCTAGAAAACGGAACTTCCCAGTCTCTTTCAATGAAATCCCTCCATGTGGGCCTTCTGGCCAGCATGAATCCACCTTCTGTCTCCAGATTCTCTCAGCTCCCTCCAGGGGAGGCAAGCCATCTGCAGCCGGGAGGCAACCCTGGTGTGCTGGCTTTGGCAGAGCCTCTGCTCCATCTTGGCCTCAGCGTGAGCTGGGGCTGATGAGGAGGAATGGCTGTGTGCTAGGGCTTCCTTGCTAAGGGGTCAGATTATCTTCCAAGTGCTGGGCTTCTGCTGTCATGTCTCCCTTGCAGATGCAGACATCACAGTGAGTCAGGAACCCAGCAGAGATCAGAGCAGCATTCAGCACACAGCATAGTCTAGCTGAGAGCTGGTGCCCATGCCTGTAATCCAAGCTGCTCAACAGACTGCAATCTGAAAATCCAGGTGCAAAACCAGTCCAGGAAAGATAGTCTGTGAGGCTGTTATCTCCAGTGAACCACCAGAAAGCTGGAAGCGGAGCTGTGGTTCAAGTGGTAAAGCATCAGCCTTGAGTGGAAAAGCTCAGGGACAGCGCCAAGACCCTGAGTTCAAGCCCTAGCACCTGCACCACAAGAAAAAACACCTTACTCTATTTTCAGCTCCTTGTTTATACCTTGGGAAGAGGTATGTATGTACACACATAAACACCTTTGTATACATGTGTGTATGTGCGTGGAGAGCAGTGCACACATGTGTGGTCTTATTTTATCTTACTTCATTTATTTTGTAACATTAGTTACAATGAAATTAGTGCCTGAGTGCTGTCCCTTAACTTTTTTTTTTTTTTTTTTGTCAGTCAGGGCCTGGGCACTGTTTGAGTTATTTTGCTCAAGGCTAGCACTCTATCACTTTGAGCCATAGCTCTACTTCCAGTTTTCTGGTAGATAATTGGAGATAAGAGTCTCAACGCTTTCCTGCCTGGGCTGGCTTTGAACCATGATCCTCAGATCTTAGCCTCCTGAATAGCTAGGATTATAGGCATGAACCACCAGTGCCTAGCCTGTCCCTTAGCTTTTGCACTCAAAGTTGCCACTCTACCACTTGAGCCACAGTTCAACTTTTGGCTTTTACTTGGTTAATTGGAGATAAGAATCACATGGACTTTCCTGTCTAGGTTGGCTTCGAACTGACATCCTCAGAATTCAGCCTCCTGAATAGTTAGGATTACAGGTGTGAGCCACTGGCACCTGGCTGTGTGTAATTCCGGAGATGGAGATGCTGGGTCCACAGCTATTTTAACTCCAGGGTAATAGTGGGACGATAGCTCCTTGAGACCCCAGGGGTAGGCTGTCGGCTTGGGGTGGCCTCCCGTGGGGTGGGGAGGAATGGAAGCAGGGCTTTACAACATCACCATTTGGTCACGCGTTGACCTTTCTCATGGTGTGAAGGAACTGGAAGATTCATCAACTAGTTTTTTAATCATAGTAGTGGTTATTAATTCAAACCAGACAAAAGGCTCTGGGGAATTCTTGATTCTGTGAAGGGGTTTTTATAAACTTCCATGATATTTTACCTAATTCTCTCTTGTTTACTTTCAGTGTGACATTGTAATATTTTATAATTTAGACTTTTTCACCTTTGGAAAGAAACCAGACTTGGATTAAAAAAATATTTTGTCAGGATTCTGGGGGAAGAATTTAGTAAGCTCTGTGGTCTGTGAGCTCAGGGTTGTTGTGGACAATTAGGAATTAGGACAGAGCCGGGCTCAGCTGGGGTCAGCATTGGGTTATATTTTTGTGTATGCCAGTACTGGGGCTTGAACTCAGGGCCTTGCACTCTTGGTTGGCTTTATTGCCCAAGGCTGGTACCACTTGAGCAAGGCCTTCACTTCTAGCTTTTTGCTGGTTAAATGGAGATAAGAGTCTAATGAACTTAACTGCCTGGGCTGGCTTTGAACTGGAATCCTCAGATCGTAGCCTTTCAATTAGCTGGAACTAGTGTCTGACTCTTGGGAGGGGAAGCTGGCCACCCCTTCCAGTCCATCCAGGCTTCCCAGCTTCAGTACAGTCTGTCTTTCCCTGCCCAGGCCTGCTGGAACGGGTGCACCCCGGGAACAGGGGGGCATTGCCAGGCAAGGGTGAGGAAGCACGAGTCTTATTTCTATAGGTAAGCACATTTCAGTCACAGAGGATGAAGTTAGCACTGTGGCAGAAAGAAGGAAATTTGCTGAGTGCCGGTGGGTCATGCCTTTAATCCTAGCTAAGATCTAAAGATGGCAGCTCAAAGCCATGACATTCCTATCTCCAATTAACCACCAAAAAGCTAGAAGTGGTGCTGTGGTAGAGGGCTAGGCTGGAGGGAAAAAGTTAAGGGAACAGCACCCAGGCCCTGAGTTCAAGCCCCAGTGCTGGCATGCATGCGTGCATGCATGTGCACACAAGCACGCGTACACACACAAGCACACGTACACACACACACACACACACACACACACACACACCCAAACCAAGAGCTTGGATAATACAAAGTGAGAATTAATCTATAATAATCTATAATTTTCTAAATTATCTTCTAACTAGGCATGGTGGTAACACACCAGTAATCCCAGCTAATTAGGAGGCTGAGACAGGGAGATTTTTTAGAGCTCAAGTGCAGCCTATGCTGATAGTGAGGCCTTGCCTGAAGACAAACGATTTCTATTTTTCTGCTTGTCTTTTTTTTTCTATTTAATTTTATTTATATTTTTTTCTCTATTGTTAAAATGAAGTATAGAGTGGTTACAGTTTCATAGTAAGAAAGTGAGTACATTTCTTTTTTTTTTTTTTCTAAGTAAAAAGATGGATTTATTGAGGAAGTAAAAAGTATACTGATCGGCCAGGGTTACGGCCCAGACTGGGGAGCTGGAACCTTGACCGTAGTAAAAAGCAGGCTGGCTGGCCAGGGCTGCAGCCCAGACTCGGAAGCTGGCACTGTGGGACCCGGCCCCGCTCAGAGTCGGTTTATAAAGGCAAACACCACATGGTCAAGCCTGCCACACGCAGGTTGCCAATGAGGTTACAACACTTACAGAGCATGCCAGGTCACATGCAGGTGGCCAATGGAGTTACAGTCTGACTCATGGCAACTGTTTAAAGTAACCTATCATTCTAGTTAGCCTTGGTGCTCGGATTTGGCGGGGCTCACTTGATGCAGGCGGATACGCCTACTCATGGGAGAGCACAGGTTTAACCTTGAGCATTCTATCTGCTTCTCTTTCTATGCATGCCTCTCACCATGGCCTTGAGCTCAGAAATCTTTTAATATGCTCTTCCACTGGCCTTTGGTCAGTCTTTTTTTGTGTGTGTGCTGGTCCTGAGGCTTGAACTCGGGGCCTGGGTTCTGTTCCTGAGTCTTTCTTGCTCAAGGCTAGCACCTAGCACCTGAGCCATAACCCACTTCCAGCTTTTTGCTGGAGATAACAAGTGGAGATAAGATTCTCACAGGTTTTCCTGCCCTGGCTGGCTTTGAGCCCTGATCCTCAGATCTCAGCCTCCTGGGTAGCTGGGATTACAGGTGTGAGCCATGGGTGCCCCCTGAGGCTGGTTTTTAAAGAAGTCCTTCTCTCCTAGTGTGGCTGTCATGAGGACATGCTTGCTTTTGTTTTGTTGTTTTCCTGCCTTTGCCTTCTGAGCCTTCGAAGTTTTTAGTTAGGGACCTCTTTTAGAGTTTGACTAAAAAAATTTTTTTTCAATAAAATTTAATGACAGGTTCAAAATGATTTTTTCTGGTATATCAAAATATGATCTTTTGAGTTGCTGTTTTTGTTTAAAGCCATAGTAACATAATTGAATTACTTTTGGGAGCAGCCATTTCATAGGACTTAAAGAAAACAGCTCTGAGCCAAGTCCATTTGCCTTAGCACTTCACGAGCAGGGCGAAATCCTCTTTGACAAATGTTTTAATTGCTGAAAACTGAAACTTGGAGAGCTTTGGCTTGCCGCCCGAGTGCCTGTTTTCCTGGGCTGGTGTGGCCAGAGACCTCTGGCAGTCAGAGCAGGCCAACTGGCCTGGAGCTCATTAAAAGTTTCGCTCCTTTCTGTGCCTCTGTTTCCCCATGCTTAAGGGACAGCACAGCCTCACTTGTGTCTCTATTGCTCAGAGAGGTGCAGGGTGAGGAAGCCGTGTACTATGAGTTCATGCCTGTAGTCCCAGCTATTCGGGAGGCTGAGATCTGAGAATTGAGGTTCAGATTCCCCACGTGGGAAAGTCTACGAGACTCTTATTGCCCATTAACCACCAAAAGAGCTGGAAAGTGGCAGAGTGCCAGCTTTAGTGAAAAAGCTAAGGGAACAGTGCACTGGCTTTGAGTTCAAATCCCAGTACCTGCACAGCAAGAGGAAAGAAAACAGAGTGCAAAGCCTGGGAGGGTTTCTTCCCCTACTTCCTGCCATGGTGTGACATGTCTGTCAAATTAAGATGTGATTGCCCAGGATGATCCTGTCCTCATGAGTGAGCTGCTGCTTTGGGACAGTGTGAGTTCAGCCCTGTGGGGATGAGTGCCTTTGCCACTGCTCGCCCACTCTCTCCTCCTCCTCTCTCATTTTCTTACCCACAAAGAAGACACTCACTGGATGCTGGAGACTCAAATCTCACATTTTCCAGCATGCAAAATCACAAGGAAATACATTTCTCTTCTCTATAAGTTATTTTGTTACAGTGACACAGAATAGAGGAGTACATTCCTCCACGCTTCCCCAGGATAGTATGCCATTTATACAACTGCTCAGCCTCCTATTCAAAGCACTGAATCCATGCTTATGTATTTGCTACAGAAGTTGGTCATCCTATGATTTAATGTTTTATTGTATTTTTATGTCTGTCCATGCATCCATCTATCCAT
Source organism: Perognathus longimembris pacificus (assembly GCF_023159225.1). Taxonomy (NCBI): domain Eukaryota; kingdom Metazoa; phylum Chordata; class Mammalia; order Rodentia; family Heteromyidae; genus Perognathus; species Perognathus longimembris. Next base: position 61,327,288 of record NC_063162.1, read on the forward strand.
CCATCCATTCATCCATCAATTGGTAATGGGGCTTGAACTCAGGGCCTGGGTGCTGTGCCTGAGCTTTTTCATTCAAGGCACTCTTACCACTTACGCCACAGCTTCACTTCTGGCATTCTGGTGGTTAATTGGAGAAAAGTCTCATAGAATTTCCTGCATAGGCTGGCTTCAAGCGTCGATCCTGCGTTCTCAGCCTCCTGAGTAGTTAGCATTGCGAGTGTGAGCCACTGGTGCCCAGCTTCAGGGTAATTTTGATTTGCATTTCTTACATGGCTGAAGATGTGGAACATTTCTCATGTACTTATTGGCCTTTCCTACTTGAGAGGGTTTATTTATAAAACACATTATTTATTTGTTTTTAATAAAACACAGGGATTTTGTTATAAATTTCAAAACAAAATGAAGGAATTTCCCCATAGTATTTCTAACCTTTGAAGTGTGATGTTATTATATATCTGTCAGTCAGAAATAATGGAAGCTTGTAAGGCTACAGAGTTTAACAAAAATAATTTACAAACACAAAACACAGTTATGGATCAGTTTTCTCCATTACACATTGAATCTGATTGTTCCAGAATTTTTTAAAATTAAAATTTCAAGCCGAGTGCTAGTAGCTCATGCCTGTAATTCTAACTACTTGGGAGGCTGAGATTTGAGGATCACAGTTTGGAGCCAGCCTTGTCAGGAAAGACTGTGAGCTATATCTCTAATTAACCAGCAAAAAGCTGGAAGTGGAACTTTGGCTCCAGTGGCCTTGAGTGCAAAAGCTCAGGGCCAATGCCCAAGGCCCTGAGTTCAAGTCCCAGGGCTAGCCCACAGACACATACATACATGTACTCATTCAAATGAACAAAAACACTTAAAAAACTATTACCACCACCAAAGTTTCCATGATACTCAAGCAGATGCATAATTAAAACTATAATGTGGGCTGGGAATATGGCCTAGTGGCAAGAGTGCTTGCCTCGTATACATGCCCTGGGTTCGATTCCTCAGCACCACATATACAGAAAATGGCCAGAAGGGGCGCTGTGGCTCAAGTGGCAGAGTGTTAGCCTTGAGCAAAAAAGAAGCCAAGGACAGTGCTCAGGCCCTGAGTTCACGGCCTAGGACTGGCAAAAAACAAAACAAAACAAAAAAAACAAAAAACTATAATGTGTTATAATGTGAAGTAAACAGATAATAATGACATGGATTAGTAATAATACCTCAGTGCTTTAGGTTGGAATTCTGAAATCTCCATTCCCCCAATTTTAACTTACATGGCCTTGAGCTAATTTCTAGAGGATGTTACCGGAACTCTCAGCCCTCAAATGACAGAAATTAGTCCCCAATAAAATATTACCCTTTCTAATGAAAGAAAGGAACTTAAAACAAACAGCATAACAACTTGTATGTTTGATTGGATTGTGTGTGTGTGTGTGTGTGTGTGTGTGTGTGTGTGTGTGTGTGTGTGCCAGCCAGTCAGTATTGGGGTTTGAACTCAAGACCTCACACTGACCTTTAGCTTTATCACTTCAAGGCTGGTGCTCTACCACTATAGCCACAGCACCACTTCCAGGTTTTTGGTAGTTAATTGGAGGTAAGAGTCTCAGATACTTTCTTGCTTGGGTTGGCTTTGAACTGAGATTCTCAGATCTCAGACTCCTGTGTACTTGAGATTACAGATGTGAGCACCAGTGCCCGGCTTCAGCCAGTAGTTAGTGCAGATTCGACAATAAACAATGCACACATTTTTTTGGACCGCAAAAAAATACACTTAAAAAACTTAAGATAGCCTGGCACCAGTTGCTTATGCCTGTAATCCTAGCTGGTCAGGAAGATGAGATCTGAGGATCATGGTTCAAAGCCAGCCTGGTCAAGAAAGTCTGTGAAACTCTTATCTCCAGTTAACCACCAGAAAACTGTAAGTAGTGCTGTGGCTCATGTGGCAGAGTGCTAGCCTTGAGCTGAAGAGCTCAGGGACAGCTCCCAGGCCCAGAGTTCAAGCCCTACAACTGGATACCCCCCTCCATAAAAAACAACAAAGACTTAAGATTGCCAGGGGCTAGTGGCTTGCCTGTAATTTTAGCTACCCAGGAAGCTGAAATCTGAAGTTCTAGGTTTGAAGCCAGCCTGGGCAGGAAAGTCTGTGAGACTCTTACCTCCAATTAAGCATCAGCCTTGAGTGCAAAAGCTCAGGGACAGTGCCCAAGGCCCTGAGTTCAAGTCCTAGTACTGGCACAGACACAGACACAGACATACACACAGACACACAGACACAGACACAGACACAGACACACACACACACACACACACACACACACACACACACACACACCTCTGGCTCTGAAGGACCAGTGGTAGCCTCTGTCACTTGGGCGGACATGACTTACCTCCTGCCTGGCCTGATGGGTGGGAGTTGGGGTGACGGCTTCTGGGTGAAGGCTCCTGCAAGGCCTGATGGTTAGGAGCTGGGTGACAGGGAGTTGGGGTGACAGGGCTCCAGAGCGAAGGCTCGTGCTAGCTTTCCTAGTGACTGGGAATCTCTCTCCCCCCCTCCCCTGCCCCCCGTACTCCTCTCAAACACTCAGTGTGGCAGCACAGAGTTTGAAGGCAATCTTGTCTGTTTGTCTGTCTATCCCTCTTGCTGGTGTGACTGCAATCTCTATCCCAGTGCTGGCTTTCTCCAGCCTTTCTGGCCACGAGCATATCTGAACTTCTCTGGAATTCACTTTCCTCACGCTCTCAGTGGGGAAAGTAATGAACAGCTACTCAATTGAGTTGGTATGAGGACTAAATGAGTTGGCTTCTAGAAAGTTCTAACAATGCTTGGCATAGAGTAAATATTTGGATTTTTTTGAAGTTCTTATTCTTACAGATATAACTGAATAAAACTTCTAAAATCCAGGGGCTAGAGGAATGGGCGGGCCAGGAAGCAGTTAGTGGAGAAGAATAAAAACTTCTGGAACTCCTTTAGGACATACAAAAGAGTAGAAGCAGGCCTTTCCCCAAATTCTCCTTGGCCCACCCAGGACTCTTAGGCCTGGCCCCCTGTCAACTAGGAGAAGGGTGTGCTCCCTTTGTCTGTCCTTGAGAAAAGTTCCCATTTTCCTTGAATACCTGCAGGGAAAAGTAAGAAACATACAATTCACAACATCCAACTTAAAAATGTGTGTGTGTGTGTGTGTGTGCGCCTGTGCAGGTCCCAGACATTATTGTCCCTTAGCTTTTTTGCTCAAGGTTGGTGCTCTACCATTTGAGCCATAGCTCTACTTGTATTGCTAGTTTTTTGCTAGTTGGTTGGAGATAAGAGTTTCATATGCTTTCCTGCATGATTTTGAGCCTTGATCCTCAGATCTCAGCCTCCTGAGTCACTGGGATTATAGACATGAGCCACCAGTGCTCAGCCTCAATCACCTTATATGGGTCCTTTTTTTTTTTTGGTCAGTTGTGGGGCTTGAACTCTGGGCCTTGGCGCTGTCCCTGAGTTCTTCAGCTCAAGACTGGCGTTCTACCACTTGAGCCACAGTGCCACTTCCAGTTTTCTGGTGGTTTATTGAAGAGAAGAGTCTCACAGATTTTCCTGCCCAGGCTGGCTTTGAACCTTGATCCTCAGATCTCAGCATAGCTAGGATTACAGGCGTGAGCTACTGGCACCCAGCACTATGGATCCCTTTTGGAGAGCATGGAACCCCCTGAACATGCAGCTGCTGGAATCCCACCCACCAGCTTCCTGTCAGTCAAGTTCACAAATGTGGGTGACAGAGAACTCAGTGATTTGGCAGTGTGCTGAAGGGGGTGGGTGAGAAAGCCTCCCGAGACACCATTGCCAATGATAATACACATGGCTGAGGGTCTGACGTTGACCTGGTTCTGATCTGCTGTCTCACCATCCTGAAGCATCACACCCAATGCAAGTGGCTCCTTCCAGAAAAGGAGCGGAAAAGACCCGGGGTATCAGGAAATAAAGTGGTCTACCACAGCGCAAGTAAAATCAACACCCACTAGCGGCTGTGAGAAGCTAAACAGACTGAACAATCTGTGTCAGAGTAGGAGTTTCAGGGTGGTTGTTGTAGATGAGAGGACAGAAAGGGAGGAGGAGGAGGCATGGAGAGAAAGGGAAAATAGCGAGTCAAACTGCAGATAAAAGTCTAGCTAGCTTGGGACTACGTCTAAGAGAAGTGAGAGAAAGACTAAACAAGTGAAAAATAGATCAAATGAGTTGGGTTTGGGGTTCATGCCTATAGTCTTAGCTGCTTAGGAGGCTGAGATCTGAGAGTCAGGGTTCAAAGCCAGCCCAGGGAAGGAAATTCCATGAAAATATTATCTTCAATTAATCACTGAAACTAAAGCTGTGGCTTGAGTAATAGAGTACTCACCTTGAGCACAAAAGCTTAGGGTCAGTGTACAGGTCCTGAGTTCAACTTCTAGTACCAGCACAGCACAGCAGGGCATGACATACACACACACACACACACACACACACACACGTTGGGGTCAGCTGTGCCTTTAAGGGGCCACTGCTGACCTTGGCCTGCTCCTCCCCTTCCTGCCTTTGGCAGGAAGAGAAGGCCCTGTTCCTGGGGCAGCATGTGTGTAATGGAGGACACCCCAGAAACCCAAGCCTTGGGGGTCTGGGCCTCCGCCCCCGAGGGAGGTCCCCTGACATCACTTGATGGACAGCCCTCTGTGACCAATCTGCAATTCCTCTCTTGTGCCCGCCCTCGGGGGTATATCTGGGGGGCTCCTCATTTGAATAAACAGAACGTCCCAGAGACATCTCCGAGATCTCATGCGCTCGTCTCTTTCTTGGGCTGGCGAGTATGGAGGTCTTGCACCCGCACGCGCCCCGAGTCTAAACCCTGGGACCCCACTCCAGCGTCAATATCCTACCGGCCGGAGGGGACGTAAGAGAGTAGGTATGGATCCCCCACGGAAGAGTTAGGTAAGCCCAGGACCCCTCCCCACGTGTTGGGGAGGGATAGAGCTAAGCCCGGCAAATTTAACAACCCCAACACACACACACACACACACACACACACACACACACACACACACACACACAATATTTCCCTCTCCGCCCCCCAATGAACAAACATGGAATTCAAGCCCAGGACTAGGACTGAGAGGGCGGAGAGAGACAAGATAAGTGTGCTGAATGATGAGGATTATGGACCCCCATGGGGCTCATGGTACCAAGGGCACAGTGGAGGGGGAGAGGGAGAGTTAGGAGCTGGGGGTGTGCCAGGCCAGGTCAGAAAAGGGGTGGAAGTTAAGGGAGTGAGCATGAGCAGACGGCCTGAGCTCGGGGGTGGGGGGTGGCTGTAAGTGAGATCAAGTTTACCATGTTAGAAGTTGCAGATGCAATCTGAGGATCATGGTCCAAAGCCAGCCCAGGCAGGAAAGTCTGTGAGACTCTTAATTCCAGTTAACTACCAAAAAAGCTGGAATTGGAGTTGTGCCTCAAATGGTTGCCGAGCTAGCTCAGTGACAGCATTAAGGCCCTGAGTCAAGCCCAGAACCAGCACAAAAAAAAAAAAAAAGAAATTGCAGTCTGGGAATGTGGTGGTCTAGTGGTAGAATGCTTGATGAATATGCATAAAGCCCTGGGTTCAATTCCTCAGCATCACATAAACAGAAAAAGACAGAAGTGGAGTTGTGGCTCAAGTGGTGGAGTGCTAGCCAAGAGTAAAAAAGGTTCAGGGACAGTGCCTAGGCCCTGAGTCCAAGCCATAGGACTGATTAAAAAAAAAAAGTTGCAGATGAGGAGTGTTACTGTGTGTGTGTAGTGTGTGTGTGCCAGTCCTGGGGCTTGAACTCAGGGCCTCATCCCCTTGCTTAGCTTTTCATTCAAGGCTGACATTCTACCATTTGAATCACACTTTTACTTCTGGCTTTTTGGTGGTTAATTGGAGATAAGAGTCTCATGGACTTTCCTGTCTAGGGTAACTCTAAACCATGATACTCAGATCTCAGCATCCCAAGTATCTAATCTAGGATTACAGGTGTGCATCATCTGCACCTGGCAATACCTTGTTGTGATGTGCTCCCCTTAGCATGTGACTTGCATCCTCAAGGGCTGCTCAGTGTCTTTGATGGCTGCTGGAGCTCCAGCATCTCATCTGTATTCCCACACTAGGGAAGGGGCAGAAGAGCAAGACGTCAGGCTCTCCCTAATCCGTTTTCTTCAAAGACTTACAAGTTCCATTATAGTTCTGCTAAAATGGAGGTTAGTCAGGCTCCAGTGGCTTAACCCTGCAATCCTAGTTTCTTAGGAGGCTGAGATCTGAGGATTGTGGTTCCAAGCCAGACTGGTTAACCAGGAAAAAGCCTGAGGCAGAGCAGTGGCTCAAGTGGTAGAGTGCCAGACTTGAGCAAAGCTCAGGAACAGTACCCAGGCCCCTAGTTCAAGCCCCAGGATGAGCACAAAAACAAACAAAAGCAGAGGCTATTAGGGCACTGGTGACTCATGCTTAGATTCCTACCTGCTTAGGAGGGAGGTTGAAATCTGAGGGTCTCAGGAGCTGGGCAGGAAAGTTCATGAGACTCAACTCTAATTAACCACCCAAAAGTCAGAAGTGGAGATGTGACGCAAGTGGTAGAGCATTACCCTTGAGCAAACTATCTAAGGGACAGCACTCAGGCCCTGAGTTCAAGCCCTAGGACTGGCATGCACACACACACATACACACACACACACACACACATACACATGTAACATGTGTTATATATGCAACATGTCTCTCTCTCTCATCTATCCATCTATGTAACCTCCCTCACTTGCAAACTCTGCTGAGTCGTGGCCCACCCAGTGAGGGCAGGACTTGTGTCTGGTGCTGTTTTTTTTTTTTTTTTGCCAGTCCTGGGCCTTGGACTCAGGGTCTGAGCACCGTCCCTGGCTTCTTCCCGCTCAAGGCTAGCACTCTGCCACCTGAGCCACAGCACCCCTTCTGGCCGTTTTCCATATATGTGGTGCTGGGGAATCAAACCGAGAGCTTCATGTGTAGGAGGCAAGCACTCTTGCCACTAGGCCATATTCCCAGCCCGCTGGTCCTGTTTTTGAATTCTCCTCAGTGGCCAGGGAACAGCTGTGGTCTGGCTTGCAGTTTTAATGTGGGACTTGGGGCCTACAGGGTGGAGGCATCTGGGGGTCACAGTATGCATGGAGCCTTCTGCACCTGTGGGCCAGGGTTACAGTGAGCCAGGCTGATCTTCTGGGCAGGAGGGCAGGCACTCAGGAGGGGAGGAGGGCAGGCGGGCAGCACACAAAAGGGCAGGTGGGAGGGCAGGCAGGAGGGAGGGCAGGCGGGTGGGCAGGCAGGAGGGAGGGCAGGCGGGTGGGCACACAGGAGGGTGGGCAGGAAGGAGGGCAGGCAGGCCTCATCCTCTAGCCCTGCAGACTGGCTGGCTGGGGTGAGCGGCGCAGGAAGTGGCCACACAATGGGGGGTTGTGTCCCGGCAACGCCCTCAGACACTTCCCCTGAGTGTTCTGGAATGTGTAGTATGGCTGACCTCACAGTGATTTAGGAAGGACCTCAAAAATAGTTTAGAGCTGGAGGTAAAATAGGGCTCTGATTCTTGTGGGTACAATGACCATTGTGCTTTGCTGGTGATTTCAGGTACAGTTGCTTGCAATCAGTCTTTAATCATGAGAATACTTCTACATCAAATTGATTACCCAGCCAGCCCCAGCTTCGGAGCAGTCTCCTTTCGTATTCAAGGAAAGATCCCCATCTGCTCCTTCTGAGCCAATGGATTAAGTTATCCTGGTTATGAAGGAACCACTGCCCGGCAGCCCTGTGTTGCAGGCCTTTCTTGTCTTTTTTCTCTTTCAAACCTTTTTGCCTTTTCCCTCCCTCCTTCCCCCCTTTACTTCCTCCCTCCCTCCCTCCCTCCCTCCCTCCCTCCCTCCCTCCCTCCCTCCCTCCCTCCTTTCTTTGTCAGCCGAGGGGCTTGAACTCAGGGCCTAGACACTGTTCTTAGCTTTTTGCTCAATCCTGGCACTCTATCACTTGATCCACAGCTCCACTTCTGGCTATTTAGTGGTTTACTAGATAAGAGTCTCATGGACTTTCCTGCCCTGGCTGGCTTTGAACTGTGATCCTCAGACCTCAGTGTCCTGAGTAGCTGGGATTACAGATGTGAACCACTGGTGCCCGGTGAGCACAGGTCTTTTCCACACCTCCCAGCACCCCAGGTCCTCCGCCCCAGGTCCCTGGTATGTCCTCTCATTGTTCTTGGTGCTGATCACCTGATGTGTCCTGTGTGGTCAGTACTCACATGTGGGTTGAGCCATGTTGCTTCCCAGTTTTGTCAGGGATGCACAGGGCTACAGCTCACACCTAGATTTTCTTCGTCAGCAGGGTAGGGACTTGGGGAGCCTGGGCCAGGGCGGACTCAGTGCCAAACACCCTGTGTGGCACGTGGACACTGCTCCACTTGTCTGAGTGCTGCTGCTCCAGGACAAACAGTCTGAGGGTCCCAGACACAGGCTGCACTAGTGCAGACCCGGAGAAGGGAGAGAAGACTGAGGTCTCACGCCTCTTAGAGGAGCAGCAGAGAGGCAGACAAGGCCCTCATGCAACTGCGCAACAAGTGCCATGAGATGTGCAGAGCAGGGAGCAGCCGGCACCACACTTTCACTGTAATCCAGCTATGCAGGGGTTGAGAACTGAGGGTCATGGTTTGAAACCAGCCCAGGCAGGAAAGTTCCTAAGACTCCCTCCTCCCACCCCACCCCCCACCTGCTGGGCTTGAATTCAGGGTCTGGGCACTATCCGTGAGCTGCTTTTGCTCAAGGTTAGCACTCTACCTTGAGCCACAGTGCCACTTCTGGCCTTTTCTGTTTATGTGGTACTGAGAAATCTAACCCAGGGCTACGTGTGTGTGTGTGTGTGTGTGTGTGTGTGTGTGTGTGTGTGTGTGTATACCATTCATGGCTTGAACTCAGGGCCTGGGTGTTGTCCCTTGGCCTTTTATCCCCCCCACTCTTAGGTTTTTGTTTAAAGTTGGCACTCTACCACTTGAGCCATACCTCCACTTTCCAATGTTTGCTGGTTAACTGGAGATAAGAATCTCATGGATTTCCCTCCCCTGGGCTGGCTTTGAATGGAGATCCTCAGATCTCAGCCTCTTGAGTAGCTAGGATTATAGGTATGAGCCACTAGGACTTGGTTTGCTAGCTATGAAATATTTTCAACAGCAGTTCCCCAACATATGTCATTTTCTTTGATTCTCTTAGGGATTAGAGATTGTCATCTGGCTGAGCACTGTGACTCATACCTGTAATCCTAGTTACCCAGGGGGCTGAGATCTAAGGATCAAGATCCAATGCCAACCAGGGCAGGAAAGTCCACAAGACTCTTATCACCAATGAATCAACACAGAGCTGGGAGGGAAGACGTGGCTCAAGTGGTAGAGCTCAGGGTAGAACCCTGAGTTTAAACCCCAGTGCAGGTATTGGCACAGAGAGAGAGAGAGAGAGAGAGAGAGAGACAGAGACAGAGACAGAGACAGAGACAGAGAGAGACAGAGACAGAGACAGAGACAGAGACAGACAGAGAAAGAGAGACAGAGACAGGGACAGACAGAGTCAGAGAAAGAATGAAAACACATGTCCAACTCCTAGGACAAGGCTGATGAGGGGAGGAGGAAGGTGAAGGCAGTGGGAGAAAGATTAATGAATTCTGGGAATGAGGCTAAAGGGAAAAAAACGAGCTCAAGTCATGGGGAATTAAGGGAATGCTTCTCGATTCACCAGTTTTGGATCACAATTTTTCTATATGAAATTGAGTTATGTTGAGCCACTGTGACAGGATGTGGGATGTGTTTGTTGGTAGGGTTTGTGCCCTTGGATTTCGAGGCCTCCTAGGGTTGAAGTCAGTGCCTTTCCCAGAGCCTGGGAGTGATTAGCAGGGGCCTGGGCCTTAGCTGGGACCCAGCTGAGCCCAGAGCTGGAGGGAAGGAAGGACTGGACAACCTGTGCACCTAGCAGCTCTGTAGGGTTAGAGCTAGGGTGGGAGTGGCAAGAGAAGGGGACCAGACCTGGGGGGTGCAGCCTGTGGTCTGGGTATGATGAGCAAAGAGGTGACACATTGGCCCTTACCTGAAGAGGTCAGTAATGGGCTCAGACCAGGCTTTGAGGGTTATGCTAAGAGATTGGGAAATTAATCAGAGATGCCTGGAGGAGGAGCCCTCTGGAAGCCCAGACTGTTCTTCCTGCTTCTTCTTTTCTTCCTTCTTCTCTTCCTCTTGTTCCACTCTTACTCTCCCGCTTCCTTTTCTCTCTCTTTCCCTTCTTCTCCACCCCTTCACTAGGCCTTGAACTCAGGGTCTTAGGACTGTCCTTTATCTTTTTCTCTTGAGGCTGGCACTCTTATCACTTGAGCCACAATTGCACTTCTGGCTTTTGGATGCCTAATGCAGGTAAGGGTCTCATGGGCTTTCCTGCTGTAGTTGGCTTTGAGCTGCGATCCGATCTCAGCCTCCAGAGTAGATAGGATTACAGGAGTGAGCTTCTAGTGTCTGGCTCCCTCTCTTCAATCTCTCTTCACTCCTGTTTTTTTTTTTTAGATCCCTAAGAGCCTGGGTCACAGACAGTTTTTTCTGCCGTGCTTTGGGAAGATGAGCAAAGTATTGAGGGAAGGAACATGAAGCTACTCGAATGTTTTGCAGATGGCAAGGTTCCTTCAGGGCTGGTTAGCACCTGAAAATGGGAAATGAGGTGCCCACCAAGTCCTGGCTTGCTGGGCTAGATTTACCTCTCCTGGTGCGGGGATGCTAAACTTACTCCCTTATCAGTGTTCCCCTTTTCACCCTCTCCCCTGGGTGCCTGACCTGCGGGCTATCAAGGTGGAGTGAAGGGACACGGGCAAGCCTCAGGTGCATGTGGCCAAATGAGACCTCTTCCTCCCTCCTTATACCCACCAAGGAAGCCAAGCATGTACGGGTCTCGGAGACGCTTCAGAGAGCAATCTGGTTTAATAAGGGAGGGGCTTACAGTCATATAGCAATGATGACGAGGAAAGGGGGTGATAGACCAGGAACTAACGATAGGCTGGCGAGCTTGTCCGTCCAAGAGCAGCTCCCTAGGACCTCACTCATGGGCTAACGTCACTTCCCATAGTACTGCCTTCTGGGCATTGCCCGCGAAAAGGGGCACACGTGCTCACTGGTGAGAAGTGGGGGGCTGGTCTCAAAGCTACTTCTGGTTCTGGACCCAGGAGGAGATAGGTGTGGCTAACTTCCACACTGCCCCAGGGTGGGGGGGGGGAAGGGCAGAGTGTTGGGACTGCTCTCATTGCCCTTCCCCCCTCAGTGCCAAGCTGAATCCCTAACACTGGCTTAGGGGTAGGGAGTTTTAAAATCAAATTTCTTTAGAAATTATTTTTCTTACAGAAAAACTTAACACATGCAACAGAGTTCCTAACTTTCAGCTCACTGATGCCAGCACCCAGAAGGTTCTCAGCCTTCAGTCAGAGCTTCAAGGTTATGGATGGTGCTGGCATGAGAAGGCCCAAATGCCATCAGAGAGCAGGAGACACAGCTCAAGTGATAGAGCTCTCTCTCGCTCTCTCTCTCTACATATATATATATATATATATATATATATATATATATATATATATATATATAGTGTGTGTGTGTGTGTGTGTGTGTGTGTGTGTGTGTGTGTGTTCTGGTCCTGGGATTTGAACTCAGGGCCTGTATGCTGTCTTGGAGCTTCTTTTGCTCAAGGCTAGTGCTTTACCACTTGAGCCACAGCCCTACTTCTGGCTTTTTTTGAGTAGTTTACTGGAGATATGATAGGCAACTTTTTAGAAACAAATATAAGGCACTGACATAGTCTGAAGGTCTGTGTTCTTTTTTTTCACATTTCTTTATTAAAGTGCTGTACAGAGGGGTTATGGTTTCATACATAAGGCAGTGCATACATTTCTTATCTAACTTGTTACCTCCTCCCTCATTTTTCCCCTGCCTTCCTCCCTCCCCATTTCACTTTCCCCCCATGAGTTGTACAGTCGTTTACACCATATAGTTTTGTAAGTATTGCTGTTGCATTGGTTTGTCTTTCTATCCTTTGTCTCTTGATTTTGGTATTCCCCTTTCCTTCCCTAGTTCCAATATATGTCTATACAATATCCAGGGTACTAAAATCAGTTATAGTGACCTCAGGGGTAAAACCACAGGAAAGAAATACAAAAGAAAAAGGGCACAATTTCACATGGTATGTTGAAAATAACAGCAACAATGATAAACCACTTGTTTCCATAACTTGGAGTTCATTTCACTTAGTATCATCTTATGTGTTCATATGGACATAGCTATTGAGCTATTATGATCTTCTGCTAGGATTTCCTAGAAGTCTACTAATTATTCCCAATGAGGGAGACCATGTTCTATACCTCCTTCCTTTTTTGTTGTTGAAGGTGCTGGTTTGAACTTAGGGCCTCACATTTGCAAGACTGGTGCTCTTCCACTGGGCCATTCCCTAAGCCCTATCAGTGTCTTTAGAAAACAGGACCAGTAGCAACCTCCCGTGTGTGTCGCCGAGAACATGGCAGATCAGTTGCTGAATGAATCCATGAGTGGAGTGGCAGGCAGTGACCACTCTCTGATCTTGGGTATCCAGACCTTCACAATGGTGAGAAAGAAATTCCTGTTATTTGTAAGCCAACTAATTTTGCCATCCCAGCCACAAAAATTAGATAACCACTAAAATTAACCCATGTATACAGAGAATGAGTACAAATGTACTTAGATTGTTTCCATGAAAAGTCCTCAAAGAGCCTAATGTCTGCTCCCGTGAGACCCTTAGATCTGATAAACACATCAGCAAAAGAGAGGAATGCAAATCAAGATGCGTAAGTCAGTAGCTTTCCATATACTAATAATGAACCGACTGAGAAAGAAATCAAGAAAGTGAGCCCATTTGCAACAGCATAAAAATACCAATTTATAGCTTTAAAAATGTGTATTTAAGCAAAGGATGGGTGGATCATGTTTGTAATTATAGCTACTCAGGAGGCTGAAATCTCAAGATTGCAGTTCAAAGCCATCTCAAGCAGGAAAGACTGTTGAGACTTCTATCTCCAATTTACCACCAAAACCCCAAAAGTAGAGTAATAACTCAAGTGGTAGAGTGCTAACCTTGAGTAAGAAAACTAAGGGACAGAGCCCAGGCCTACAGTTCAAGTGCCAGGACTAGCACACACACAAAATGCATTCATTGGTGGCATATTCTTGTTCTGAGTAGATAAATTTTATTTGAAAAGCCCAAACTCCAGAAAATGGAAACAAAAGGATTTTTATTGTTGTTTTTGTTTTTGGTTGGTCATGGGGCTTGAACTCAGGGCCTGGGGGTTGTCCCTGAGCTTTTGTGGTCAAGGCTAGTGCTTTACCACTTTTTAGCCACAGCGCCACTTCCAGTTTTCTGGTGATTAATTGGACATAAGAGTCTTATAGACTTTGCTGCTTAAGCTAGGTTTGAACCTCAGATCTCAGCCTCCTAAGTAGTGAGGGTTATGGGCATGAGCCACAAGCACCCAGCAAAGTTGCACTTCCAAATGCCTCTCTAAGCATCACTTCCTTCATGAAGTCATAGCCTATTACTTTTTTGGTGGTGGTGATACTGGGATTTGAACTCAGGGCCTTATGTTTGCTAAGCAGGCTCTAGCAGTGATACTCACTAGACACTATGTTGAAAATGAACTGTACAACTTGTGGGCAGGGATGGAAGGGAAAATCTGGGAGGGAATGAGAGAAGGGGAGACATTGCCCCAAAAGAAATGCATGACTTATGAACATCATCTTTATAACAACAATAAAAATTTTTTAAAAATGAATAAGAAGTCCAAACAAAATGGATGATTTCCCTCTACCAAAAAGCCTAGGTATAAATCTAACTAAGGAAGTGAAAGAACTCTAGAATATAAGCTTGAAACACAGAGGAAAGAAATTGGAGAAGACATAGATAGAAAAACTTCCTGTGTTCGTGGATCTGCAGAAATAGTATTATGAAAATGGCCTTGTTACCAACAGCAAGCTACAGATTCAATGCAATCATGTCAAAATCCCAATGGCACTCTTTACACAAACAAAAATAGAAAAAAACCTTCAAATTTATGCAGAATCATAATAGACCCTGAATCGCTAAAGCAATGCTGAACAAAAAACACAATGCTGGAAGCATCACAGTATCGGGCTTCTAATTATACCATGGAACCATAATAAAATCAGCCTGATACAGACATGAACAATGGAGTAAAAGACAGTATCCAGAAATAAACCCACACAGCTACTACCAACAGATTTGTGACAAAGGTGTCCATAAACATATGCTGGAGTAAAGACACTCTCTTTAGCAAATGGTGTTGAGTAAACTGGAGATCCACATATAGAAGACTGAACCAAGAATGAGATCTCTATCCTTACCCTACACAAAAGTCTATTCAAAATGAATGAGAGGGACTGGGATTGTGGCTTAGTGGTAGAGCACTTGCCTAACATGCATAGAGGCCTGTGTTCAATTCCTCAGCACCACATAAACAGAAAAAGCTGGAGTGGCATTGTGGCTCAAGTGGTAGAGTACTAGCCTTGAGCAAAAAGAAGTTCAGGGACTGTGCTCAGGCCCTGAGTCCAAGCCCCAGGACTAGCAAAAGACAAAAAAAAAACAACACACACACACAAAAAAAAAAAGAAAGAAAAGAAAAAAGAATGGGAGACCTTAATGTAACAGCAGAAATGTTCAAATCTACTACAGAGAATCATTTGAAAACAGATACAGGTAATGACTGCTTCAATGGCACTCCAATAACTCATGAAACAGCAGTAAAAATTGACAGGTGAGGTGTTGGCATTTCACACTTGTAATCCTAGCTACTTAGGAGGTTGAGATCTGAGGATCATTGTTTGAAGTCAGACTGGGGCTTGAACTTAGGGCCTGGGCACTGTCCCTGGCTTTTTGCTCAAGGCTAGCACTCTACCACTTGAGCCACAGCACCACTTCTGGCTTTTTCTGTTTATGTGGTCCTTAGGAATCGAACCCAGGGCTTCATGCATGCAAGACAAGCACTCTACCACTAAGCCACATTCTCAGCTCCTGTGAGACTCTTTTTTTTTCTTTTCTTATTTATTGTCAAAGTGATGTACAGAGAGGTTACAGTTTCATACATTAGGCATTGGATACATTTCTTGTACTGTTTGTTACCTCCTCCCTCATCCCCCCCTCCTCCTCCTGTGAGACTCTTATTTCCAATTAATCATCATTTTTTAAAAAGCTGGAAATAGAAAAGCTCAGGGACAGCATCCAGGTCCTAAGTTAAATCCCCAGGACACTGGGAAAAAAAAGACATGAATGTAGAAGGGTGATTATTTGGGAAAGGAGGACCTCTGTGTGTCAGGAAATAGGAGGGGGAGGAGAGAGAGAGAGAGAGAGAGAGAGAGAGAGAGAGAGAGAGAGAGAGAGAGAATACATATGAATGCTGGGATGAACATGATCAAAGTACATTATGTCAGTATGAAAACAATACTTATTATTTTTATAATAAATAGAAATTACAATGAATTTTGAAAGATGTGGGGCACACCTGCCCAGATGCCTTTCATCGCTAAGAGGCGGTTCTAGCTGGCCCGCCTCTTCTCCAGCCCTGGGGCCTCGTGGCTGTTAGCCCCATGGCTGTTAGCCCCGCCTGCCTTCTCAAGGTCTGGACCCAGAAAGGCGGCTCTAACCAGCCCCGCCTCCCGCTTCAGACCGTGTGTGAGCCAAGATGGCCGCTGGTGATGAACCCAGAGGCGGTCCTGGGGGCCCTGACATAGATGTAGGCCGCCACTTAGGGAGGTTCCTCGGAGCTCCACCCTGATGGACAGCTCAGGCATCAAATCCCAGCCCCTACATAGGTCCGACCCATGTAAAAGAACAGCTCATTTTCCGAATAAACGAGTCTTAGCACTGACTGGCTCCCGGGCTGTCTGTGGGTCCTCCGTCAAGAGGGGGGCTGGGTGGCAGTTCGTAGGCCCTTTCCTCTTCTTGGCCAGTCCTGGTGGAGTGTGTTTTCCCATCTCTCCTGCAGGACAGGAGAGACCGGGAGGCTAAAAACCCCCGACAGAAAGATACTTTCTGATTATGCTATTAAGGTTGTGTAATTCCATTTCAGATTTAAAAGGTCCAAAACGTGTAATAAGATAGAAGGTTTTCACTTATGACTACAGATAAAGCTTCTCAATATGTTATTATCTCTGCTCACCTGGGAACACATTCACAGAGTGATGCAGCACCATCCTGCTTGATTGTTCTCAAAGGAAGCCCTGGAGAGAAGGGAAGAGAGAGCCAGAAGAGCACGCCAAGAAACAATGTCTGAATATTTCCGAAATTTGGCCAAAACCACAAAGTTACAAGGCTAAAGAGGTTGAGTAAAGTGTAGTAGGATACACCAAAAGAAAATCTACATTGTAGTCAATCCTATGCAAAGACCAAGAAAGAAAAAAAAAATCAAAAGCAGCAGGCTAGAATTACCTCCTGTCCTGTTCAGAAGACATCAACTGAGAGTGGATTTGTCAAGATCCAAGTGGAAGAACTGCCAGCCCCTAATCGCCTAGAGGTGAAAGCATCCTTTAGGAACGAAGGGAAAACCAGAACCTTCGTGATGAAGGAAAAGCCAAGAGAATTCACTGCCAGAAGATTCACTCTCAAAGTGTAATAGCTGAAGGAAATCCTCTACACAGGAAAGGTTGAAAGGAGAAATCTGAGAATGGTGAGAATGAAGAACATACTGGAAAAAAAAAAAGTGGTTAAACGCCATGGACTATTTCCCCCCTCTTAAGTGTTCTCCTTTATACTTGACAATTGAAATAAGATGCAGTTGCAAATGTATCCAAAGAGGCTATCAGGGGGCCGGAGGAGCAGGTCCTCTGAACACCCTCCATAGAAATCCATGAGGTTGCCAAAGTGAGCAACTCTCTCAGAACTCTGGAAATTAGCAAAGCTTGCCACAGGCCATGTTTATTCAAGAGAAACCTCAGATCGTGGTGGGAGCAGCAAAGGCGGTGGCATTTTACTAGCTTGATTTCCATCCTCTCTGCTTCCACCCTTCTCCAGCTCAGTGCTTGCCTGGGACACCAGCAGCCTTCCACAGCTGCGGAAGCCCAGAGCCCAGCCGCCATCAGAGGAACTGGACTGGGATGGAGTTTCCACCAAGCTTCATGCCTGGGCGGTCCTTGGCGACCTGCTGGCCTTTCCTCCTCACCAGAGTGGTCTTTGTTTGATTTGACTGAGATCTTGTCCAATTCAAATAACCATTTTCCCAGGATAATTTGTCAGAAAACCAAGAGACTGATGGTTTGGGACTTATTTGGGACTTATCCAAAACCTGAAAAAGAGTCTACAGAGGGAGATGCCCATAGGAGGCTCGGGAATATTCTAGGGTCTCTAGAAGGCCACTTGCTTGTACTGAGTTTTGCATATGCTCAAGGCTATTATATATCTTCAAGAAAAACCTGAAAGGGCTGTAAATATGGCCTAGTGGTAAGAGTGCTTGCCTCGTGTACACTGAAGCCCTGGGTTCATTTCCTCAGCACTACATATATAGGAAAAGCCAGAAGGGGCGCTGTGGCTCAAGAGGTAGAGTGCTGGCCTTGAGCAAAAAGAAGCCAGGGACAGTGCTCAGGCCCCGAGTCCAAGCCCCAGGACTGGCAAAAACAAAACAAAACAAAACAAACAAACCTGAAAAAATATTAAGATTATGATGGTTATTGTTCTTATGGTTTATTTTTTGGTGCCACACTAGGGTTTAACTTAGGGCCTCATAGGAATACTTGGCTTTTTTTGTTCAAGGTTGGTGCTCTACCACTTGAGCCACACTTCCACTCCTGGTTTTTTGCTAGTTCATTGGAGATAAGAGTCTCACAGATTTTCCTGCTGTGGCTGACTTTGAACTGCCATCCTCCTGAGTGGCTAGGATTACAGGCATGAGCTACCAGAGTTTGACTAAACCTGAGAAATTCTAAGCTTTCATTTCTGATTGCCTTCGTGACTCAAGAGAGAAAAGGGAATTAGGGCAGAGTGACCAATGACTTAACTGAAATTTGAAGCATGTGGAGTTTGTTGGCAAAGACTGAGGGACTTGTAGCCTTCAGGCAGTTAAAGAAATCAGTGTAAGGCTGGGTTCTGGTGGCTCATACCTATAGTCTTAGCTACTCAGCAGGCTGAGATCTGAGGATCACGGCTCAAAGCCAGCCTGGGCAGGAAAGACCATGAGCCTTTTTTTTTTTGTCAGTTGTGTGGCTTGAAATTGGGGACTAGGCACTGTTCCTGAGCTCTTTTTGCTCATGTCTAGCATTCTACCACTTGAGTCACAGTACCACTTCTAGCTTTTTCTGTGATTAATTGGAGATAAGAGTCATGGACTTTCCTACCCAGGGCTGGCTTTGAACCATGATCCTCCAATCTCAGCCTCCTGAATAGCTAGGATTACAAAGAGCCACCAGTGCCTGGCTCCAAGAGACTTTATCACCAATGAACTGCTCAGAAAAAGCCAGAAGTGGCACTGTAGCACAAATGATAGAGGGTGAGCCTCAAGAAAAAGAATCTCAGGGATAGCATCCAGGCCCTAAGTTTAAACCCCAGGACTGGTACAAAAAACAAAAAGACAAAAACAAAAACAAAAGAGAAATCAGTTTAAATTCACTAGCTGATTATTGAGCTAACTGAACCGAGTTTTATGGTCACAAATGACAAAGGATACAGAGCAGGCAGTATTATTCAGGAATGCCTGAACTACCCAGCCAACCAAGTAACCTACCAAACAAACAGAATTATAAACAAAAACAAACAAAAAATCATGGGTAGCAATTTTATTTCAAGATCAGCTACATTCTATTATTTAAAAAGTCCAGTTTCAACATTCAAAGAAACAAGAGAATATAATTTGTATATAGAAGGGAAAAGTAATTAAAATTGTCCTTGAGGAAGTTCATACTAAATAAGACTGAAATTAGCTATTTAATAATTATATTCAAAGAATGAAACCACATCTAAAGAACTAAGAGAAAATATTTCTCTTATTTTCATAATATCTCCTATTTTTAGTGAGAACAGTGTCTCACTAAGCAGAAATTGTCAATAATAGAAAAGGACCAAGGGCAATTTGCCAGTTGAAACTGACAACATCTGCAATGAATGGCTCATGTGAGGGCTCAGCAGCAGGCCTGAGTTGACAGGAGACCCAGGAAGCCGAGGGCAGCCCATTGGGACTGTGTAGTCTAGGGAAATGAAAGAGCAAAGAATGAAGAAAGGTGAAGAGAAGCCATCAGCCACCATGAAGCACATGGGCTATGCACAATGAGGATGAGAGAAAGAGAGCAAAGGAAAATACCTAAAGAAAAAATTAGATGAAAACTCCCCAAGTTGTATGTAAAACATGTACCACCTCTCCATCCAAGAAGCTTGAGGAACTCAAAAGTATGACAGTATAAGAAAAGATCCAGTCAGGTGCCAATGGCACACACTGGTAATCCTAGCTACTCAGCAGGTGGAAATCTGAGGATCAGGGTTTAAAGCCAGCCTGGATAGAAAAATCTGTGAGGTTCTTATTTCCAATTCAAGTGCAAACACACACACAAAAAGCTGGAAGTGGAGTTGTGGCCCAAGTGGTAGAACTACCCTTGAGCAAAAATGCTCAGGGACAGCACCCAGGCATTGAGTTCAAGCCCCAGGACCTGCACAAAAGAAAAGATCCTTCCTTGGACACATCATCAGCAAGCTGCCCAAAAACCAGACAGAAAATCTTAAAAGAAGAAGGAGTACAATGACTCATTGTATAATAATTTGATAAGACCAACAGATGCCATTTCATCACAAGGGAGGGGTTCAAGGCACTGCGAATGACACATTCAAAACATGAAGAAAAGCCTGTCAACTCCACATTTTTGTTTTTGTCAGTTGTGGGGCTTGAACTCTGGGCTTGGGCACTGTCCCTGAGCTCTTCAGATCAAAGCTAGTGCTCTACCACTTGAGCCACAGCATCACTTCCAGTTTTCTGGTGGTTAATTGAAGATGACTGTCACCGACTTTCCTGCCTTGGCTGGCTTTGAACTGTGATCCTCAGATCTCAGCCTCCTGAGTAGCTAGGATTACAGGCATGAACCACTGGTGCCCAGCTCAACTTGAAGTAGCAAAATTGTTCTTTAAATATAGACTTAGCTGGGCATGGTAAGACATTTGTTGGACTTGCCCAGCTAGTACTTTAACACTGTGCCACACCCCCAGCCAGGTATTTTGCTGATTACTTAGGAGTTGGAGTCTCGTGGACTTTTCTCTGCCTTAGCTAGCTTAAAATGGAGATCCTTGGATCTCTACCTCTTGAGTGGCTAGGATTACAGGAAAGAGCCTTTAGCACCTGGCTGGAAGCCAGGACTTAAAGCGATGGGAATAGTGTGCTATTGGTATTAGTCGGAGCTAGCTTCTTATGAGTTATAATGTTGTTTAGAACCTCCTCTCAAAGCACTAAGAAAATCACAAAAGAATATGAAAGAGAAGTAGGCATCTGGGGTAGTAGCTGATCATGTGCGAGTGTATGAGACACCATGCACAATAATGTGCTAGGGGTGGACATCATTGTATCTCATGTTTGGTGGCTGGCGCTCCTTAATGTGCCACAGCTTCCTCCTGCCTTGCACCTGTGCTGGCTGGAAAGAAGGCTTCTCCTTCCCCTGAACTAGCAGGGCTGGAGATTTAAGCCATCCATGGAAACCCTCATTCAGATTGGGCAACTTGGTTGCCAGCCCACCACAAAGTGCTGAGCCAATTTCCTTCCCCTGGTATCTCAGGCCATTTTTGGCGCTGTCCACAGAAAGCCTTACTATGTGAGTCATGAAAACTTTTCTTTTTGTTTACTCACATTATGAGAGCCACCAAGAATACTGACAGCCAGGCTGGGCATGGTGGTTCACATCTCTCATCCTAGCTATTCAGGAGGCTGAGATATCCCAATTTGAAGCCAGCCTGGGCAGGAAAGTCTGTGAGACTCTTATCACCAATGAACTGCCTACAAGCCAGAGTGGAAGTGTGGCTCAAGTAGTAGGTTTCCAGCCTTGAGTGAAGCCCCACACATGCATACACACACATGCATGCATACACATTCATGCACAAACACAAATATCAACATCTAGACCCACTTTGGATGGCTTCTGTGTGAGGTGACCATAAATAACTTGAGAGGAGGGTGAATGGTCTTGTAAAAGGACAATGCTTATTCTTTATTTGAAGTGCTAAAATATGATGTTAGCAGACTATGATTCCATATTATGATATAATATGGATCTGGCCACACACACAAGCTACATGGGGGTGTGTGGGCAAAATCCACATAATGCCAAGTAGAGTAGTAAGAAAGTTCAAGTAACCCTGAAGAATGCAAGAAAAAGAAGACAGAAATGAAAAACAGAAAACAGTAAATGAAGAGGCTGTCTTAAGTCCTAACATGCCAATAATGACATTAAATGTAACTGGTCTTAATGCAGCAAATAAAAAACAGAAACAAGCAGAGTAGATGAAAAAAAAACAACCCAGAATTTAACTAGAAGCCGCTTATAGAAAACGCATTTCAAACATACTGAAAGCATCAGAACGAAAAAGGCTATGCTATACAAACATTAATCAAAAGAAAGCAGAATGAAGTGTATTTTGGACCCCTCCTCACCTCTTCCCACCCCACCCCCACCCTTGCTTTGTGTTAGTACTGGGACTTGACTCAGGGCATCATACTGTCCTTTAGTTTTTTTTTGCTCAAGGCTGGCACTTTACCACTTGAGAAGAACCTCCATTTCCAGCTTTTTGGTAGTTAATTGGAGATAAAAGTCTCATGGACTTTCCTGCCCAGGCTGGCTTTGAATCGGAATCCTCACATCTCAGCTTCCTCAATAGCTAGGATTACAGGCTACTGGTGTCCTGTGAAGATACAGCTTTCTTTAAAAAGTTACCAATATGTGGCATCAAAGGATGGAACTGAAAGGAGAAGTAGTTGAATCTATAGTTATAGTTGACAGTCACAATGCCCCTCTTTCAACAATGCTAGCACAGTGTGACAGAAAACCAACAGAATGGAAAAGAACAGTTCCATCCACCAATAGCATTTTAGCATAAGATGGACATTCAGGCATTTCTGCATGAGTGGAATGGATGCTTCTCACGCCCACAAAGTATAGACCCACAGCGATAGACCAGATATTGGTTCACAAATGTGAAAGAATTGAAATCATATGTCACATTCTCTGATATAACAGACTGGAATGAGAAATCAACTCGGGAAAATGATAGGAAAAATTCCAGACACTTGAAAACTCAATAAGCACCCATGGGTCACAGGGGAAATCCCAGAGGGACCGGAGACTGTGTTGAACTGAGTGCAAATAAAAATGCAGCACATCAGACTTAGGGGTGGGGGGTGGGGAACAGATTAGAAAAGGGGGAAAATCACAAACCAAGGATTGAAGCTCCTATCCCAACAACCGAAAACTTCAAAAAGTAAGCAGAATGAAGGAAAATGAAGAACAGATGCCAATGAAATTGAAAAGAAAAACAATAGAGGAAAATCAGTGAAACAAAAAGCTAGTTCTTTGAAGAAATTGGTAAAGTTGGTAAACCTTGAGCAAGACTGCAGAATAAAAAGAATTCAGCCAGGGCTGGGAATATGGCCTAGTGGCAAGAGTGCTTGCCTCCTACACATGAAGCTCTTGGTTCGATTCCCCAGCACCACATACATGGAAAACGGCCAGAAGGGGCACTGTGGCTCAGGTGGCAGAGTGCTAGCCTTGAGCAGGAAGAAGCCAGGGACAGTGCTCAGGCCCTGGGTCCAAGGCCCAGGACTGGTCCAAAAAAAAAAAAAAATCAGCCAGGCACTGGGGGCTCACATTGTAATCCTAGCTACTCAGAAGGCTGAGATCTGAGGATGGTGGTTAGAAACTGGCCTGGCCAGGAAAGTCTGTGAGATTCCTATCGCCAATTATCCATCTGAAAACCATAAGTGGGTCTGTGGCTCAAAGTGGTATAGCACTAACTTTGAGCAAAAGAGCTCAGGGACAGTGCCCAGGCACTGAGTTCAAGACGTATGACCAGTCAAATATACAATAAAAGAGTACATATACAGATTACTGATAGGAAGAGTGAAAACTTGTACCTCAAGCTTAAACCTGCAGACATGAATATGAGTTAGGAATACTAAAAACAGCAGAAGGCTGACAGTGTAGGTGAAATAAATGAGTCCCTCAAAATACAAATTTTCACAAATCACCACACATGAATTAAGTGATTTGATTAGCCTATATCCAAAAGAAACTTGGATTTACAGTTAAATCACTGCTGAAAGTGGTAAATTAATATCAAGTTTTCACTTTTTCTTTTGGAAAATGGAAATACTTTGCAATATAGTTTCTAGTTTTTTATTGTCATTAATAAAGGTGATATGCAGAGGGGCTACAGTTACACAAGTCAAGTAATGAGTATATTTCTTTTTGGGTAATGTTACCTATACTTTTTTTTGTAATGTTAAAACAAGACTGGTTTGATACCAAAACCTAGAGCTTAAAAATAGAATTCAATAGTTTATATAAAAATGTCATTTTTATGCCATTGATGCAAGATTGGTTCAGTATTCAAAACGCAATGGATGTCATTTACTTTGGTAAATCGGAAAAAAATGTATGACCACATCAACTGCTGTTCATCAAGGAGGTCTCAGCTTAAGGTCACTTTTGCAGTGACCCCTCCACCGACCCCTGAACCCAGGTGTCTCGGAGCACCTTGCGTCGATCCTCATGTATGAGGCATGGTTTATTACTTGGACAGCACTTGTAGTTACCTGTTACCTAGTCACCCCTCAGAATCCATGGGCAGTTGGTACCAGGAGCCCACAGATACTACCCATATAAACTACACAACTCTCTTATATGCTTCAGTTGAATTTTGTTTTTCTGGTGGCACTAGGATTTGAACTCAAGGCCTTGTGCTTGTTAGGAAAGAGCTCTACTACTTGAGCCTCATGTTCATCCTCTTCCATGTACTTTATTTGTCTGTCTGTCTGTCTCTCTCTCTCTATCCATCTCTCTATCTCTATCTATCTATCTATCTATCTATCTATCTATCTATCTATCTATCTATCTATCTATCTATCTGCTATCTAGTGCTGGTCCTGGGGCTTGAACTGGGCACTGTCCCTGAAATTTTTGCTCAAGACAAATGCTCTACCACTTGAGCCACAGCTCCACTTCTGGCCTTCTGGTGGTTAATTGGAGATAAGATTCTCAAGGACTTTCCTGCCTGAGTTGGCTTTGAGCCTCTATCCTCAGATCTCAGTGTCCTGAGTAGCTAGGATTACATGTGTGAGTCATGAGCACCCTGCTTTGTCTCTCACTTGAGTCTTCTCATTACCAGTGCTGGCAATAGTTGCTAATATCACTCAGTAATTTATTAGATGTCATTTTGCTTCAATTATTCATTAGTAAGTTTATACATTTTAACTTAATTCATGGATCTGGAGTCCTTGTCATCAACATTGTCTCTCACTGGCACACCAGACTAGACAAATCATGGCTCTGTAGGATTTAAAATTTATAGACAAAATTCATGACAGACAGAGATGAGAGTTACATTACCTGAAGGGTGGATGAAAGGACTTTAACTGTCCTGCCCTTCCTCCTGTTGCCCGAGAGTGGTAGCTTCACTTTTTGTCATGTCATTTGTGATGCAAAAATACTAAATGGGAAAAATTCCAGAAATAATTTTTATGTTTTAAGTTATTTATGAGTTGCATAAACAATTTTTTGTGCCAGTACTGGAGCTGGAACTGAAGGCCTCTTCCTTAGCTTTGCTCTCTTCCTTAGCTTTTCCCTCTCCTTCCTTCCTTCCTTCCTTCCTTCCTTCCTTCCTTCCTTCCTTCCTTCCTTCCTTCCTTCCTTCCTTCCTTCTTCCTTCCTTCCTTCCTCCCTCCCTCCATCCCTTCCTCCTTTCCTCCCTTCCTTCCCTTCTTGTGCCAGTCCTGGGGCTTGAATTCAGGCCATAGGTGCTATCTCCCAGTTTTTTTTTTCTCTCAAGGCTTGCAAAATAGAGCTCTACCACTGAGCCACAGCTTCACTTTTGGCTTCTATTTGTTTTCTTTTCTTATCAGTGTTTGTGCTTTTAAAAGTTGTTATTATAAAGGTGATGTACAGAGGAGTTACAGTTATATAAGTCAGGTAATGAGTACATTTCCTAGGGATACTTCTGGCTTCTTCTGGTGATTAATTGGAGATAAGATTCTCATGGATTTTTCCTGCCTAGGCTGGCTTCAGATCATGATCCTCAGATCTCAGCTTCCTTAGTAGGATTACAGGTGTGAACCTGTATGCCTGACCTTCCTTAGCTTTTTCACTCATGACTGGCATTCTATGAACTGAACTACAGCTTTACTTACACCGTTTTGCTGGTTAATTAGAGATGAGTCTCATGAACATTTTTTTTGCCTGGGTTGGCTTCAAACCCCAAGCTACTCAGCTTGAGTAGCTAGGATTACAGGTATGAGCCACCAGTGCCTGGCTAGAGACTCTAGTTTTTTTTTTTTTGTAATTTATTTATTACTTAAACACATTTTTTTGACAAGGTGTTGTGCAAAAAGGGTACAGTTACATAGTAGGGCAGTGTGTACATTTCTTTTTTTCTTTTTTTTTAATTTAATTTATTTATTAATTGAACACAATTTTTTTTGACAAAGTGTTTTGCAAAAAGGGTACAGTTACATAGTAGGGCAGTGTGTACATTTCTTGTGATATCTTACACCCTGTTTTTCTTTCCTTTCCCTAGGTCAGGTAGACATATATACAATACACAATGTACCAAGAACATATACAGTAGCCACGTGGCCTACACCCAAGAAAATTCGCCTAGGGCTTTAAATGTAATGTCCAGAGACTCTAGATTTTTACTGAGGTTGACAGATAGAGGTGTTGCTGATGATCAGCTTTGAGAACACATAGAAGTGATTTGGGGTAAGAAAACAGATCTTTTTGAAGTTATTTTTGTATGTCTTTGGAAACCCACATTGAGAAGATTCCTAGGGTCTTCAGTGATGGCTCTGGCATTATGGGAGCAAGGAGTGGGTTGGGGACTCACGTGGGCTGAAGAAGAATAGCTTGCACATGAGGCCATTGGCAACAGAGGGAAGCAAGTGAATGGCTGACCTCTGCCTGTGTGCCATTCAGACAGACAATGCCCAGTCTGTTGTTGCTGGGCCCTGCCCTGCACTGGCCACCATCTGTGGTCACACCTGTTCATGCTGAAGTGGGGCCCAATCTTCACTCATTGAGCAAGGCCTGGATAGGAGTCATGCATCACACATAGAGAAAAGATTCTATCTGTGAGATACACAGACATTAGGCTCCACAAAGATGCACGGGAGGATAAATGAATGGGAACTTCAAGGCCTTATTCCTCAGACTTCTGGGCAAGTTAACTTTGCCTCTCTACTGTGTCTGTGATGATGCAATTGTAGAGCTTCTTGG
Source organism: Perognathus longimembris pacificus (assembly GCF_023159225.1). NCBI lineage: Eukaryota > Metazoa > Chordata > Mammalia > Rodentia > Heteromyidae > Perognathus > Perognathus longimembris. The sequence goes on from NC_063162.1 coordinate 61,353,796, forward strand.
GAGGGCTGCTGGGACAATCAAACCAATGTGTTTGTGCATATACATGCATGTATATACCTCCATCATCTCCATTCCCAGCCCTTCCTCCCTCCCTCTATCATCTATTCATCATTTACCTATCCATCTATCTGTCTGTCATCTGTTCACTTACTATCCATCCATTCATCATCTGCTTATCTATCTACCTACCTACCTACCTACCTTCCTTCCTTTTGGGACAAAACCCTCAAAACTTTCCCCTGGGCTGGCCTGGACTCTTACCTCTGTCTCTCGAGGAGCTGGGATTTCAGGCTTGTGTCACCACACCTGGCTTTGATTGTTTCTCTTCATATTGAGTTGGATGCGCTTTTTATGGACTGAGTTCTGTGTCAGATGCATGATTTGAGAATATTTCCTCTCCTGTCCAGCTTTCATGTTCTTAATGGTATGTTGTGAAGAGCACAAGGCATTCATTTTGATGAAGTCCAACTAATCAATTGCTTTTCTTTTATGGTTAGTTGTGTGTGTGTGTGTGTGTGTGTGTGTGTGTGTGTGTGTGACTATGTAGCCAAGGCTGGCCTGAAACTTTAAAAAAAAATTTTATTGTCAAACTGATGTACAGAGAAGTTACAGTTAGGCATTGGATACATTTCTTGTATGGCCTGAAACTTTTTAGCCTTCTGTCTCAGCTTCTTGGTGGTGTTGGGATTACAGGCATGTGCCACATCCAGCCTGATGAATGCATCATTTTATATTCTAGGGAAATGTTACAGCCCACTCCTTCAACCCCAGTGAATCATGTGTTTCCCCACACACTGAGGTGATCGCTCGCACAGAAACACTTACCAGCTCTCTGTTCTTTGTGAATCCCCCACAAGTGGCACAGACATGTCCTTTCCGACAAGGTTCTTGTGGCTCTCAAGATGTCCTGTTCTCATATGTTTCTGCTTATATTTCTGACTACCTCATTAGTTCTTTTTGTGGGGGTGGTGTTGCTGGGTATTAAATTCAGGGACTCATAAATGCTAGGAAAATGCACTGTCACTGAGCTACTTTCTCTTTGCGTGCGTGCGTGTGTGTGTGTGTGTGTGTGTGTGCGTGTGCGCACGCCAGTCCTGAGGCTTGACTTCACTACTTGAACACTGTCCTTTGAGTTTGTTGCTCAAGGCTAGCACTCTACCACTTGAGCCACAGCTCCACTTCCAGCTTTTTGGTGAGTAATTAGAGATAAGAGTTACATGGGCTTTCCTATTCAGGCTGTCTTTGAACCAGTCCTCAGGCCTCAGCATCATTAGTAGCTAGGATTACTGTTGTGAGGCACAGGTGCCCAACACCCATTCCTTGCGTGTGTGTGCGTTTGTGTGTGTGTGTGTGTGAGGCACAGGTGCCCAATACTCATTCCTTGCGTGTGCGCGTGTATGTGTGTGTGTGTTTGTGTGTGTGTATAGGATGGTCCTAGGGCTTGAGCTCAGGATATGGGCCTGTCCCCTATCACTCAAGGATGGTGCTCTACTTCTTGAACCACAACTCCATTTCTGAATTTTGGTAGTTCATTTGAGAGAAAAAATATCACAGACTTTTTCCTGTCCTGACTGACTTTGAAATGTGATCTTCAGATCTCAGCCTCCAGAGTAGCTATGATAATAGGTGTGAGCCACTGGCTACAGGTCCAATTCCTTTTTTTTTTTCTTTAAAGCCTAACTGTTGAGGAAATAGGAGTTGATAGCACTTATCTCTGTGGTATTTATAGAGAAGTGCATTTAAAGCTTGTACCTTGTGTCTTGGATAGCCTTTGTCATTGTCAATGTTTAATAGATTTTACCTAGAATATTGTTTTCACAAAAGCCTTACAAAGCAGCTAGGGTTATTGCTTTCATTTTATGGATACAGAAAATGTTCATATAGACAATTGCTAAGGCCAATACCAAACACACAGTGAATGACAGGCCATCTCCTAAATGCCATATCCTGTTCACTTGTGGGGAACTGACTAGGGACTCCCCTATACCCAGGTCTGAGGGATCTAGCTCTCTGCTCTTACAGAACACAAAATCAAAGCTACTAAAAATGGACCTCCCATATTACCTTGCTATTCCATTATTGAGCTTATATCTTCAGGAGATAAATAAGAAATAGATCTGTGTACCCATGTCTACTGCATCTCTGCTCACAAAAGCCAAACTGAGGACTCAGCTGAGGTGCACAACAAAGATGAGTGGATAAAGTATTGTCTATTTACACCATGGAGTACTGTTCAGCCATAACTGAAATGATGTCAATTGCAGGAAAATAGATGGAACTGGAGATCATCCTGTTAAGTGAGACAAACTAAGCTCAAAAAGCCAAAATTACATTTTTGTTACTCTGTGAAATCTCAACTTAAAATGATCATGATGATGATGATGGTGATGGTGATAATGGGTGATGAATGTAACAGGGACTGTCTGGGGGGATCAGTGGGAGGGGAAGAGGGGATACTAGGAGGTGAAAGGGTCAAGTATTCTGTAGTAATCTATCTATAGTAACACAAACTATCTAATTGCTAGCATCTGTATCTTTCTATCTGTTTATCTTCTACCTTTACCTATCACCCATATCTATCTTCTATAGTATTTTATCTTAATCTGTCTTCTATCACCTATCCTAATCTATATCTATCTAAATGTTTCATCTATACCTCTCGAAATCTGTAGCATCTGTATCTATCTTCTATCTTTCATCAATCTATAACTATATATCTATCACCTATCTTATGCTATCATCTATCTAAATCTCTATCATCTATATATTTCTATCTACCTATCTTCTCTTTCATTTATCTATAATATATATTTATCCTCTACCTATTTTCTACCTTAATCTATCTTCTATCATTTACCTTAACATGTCTGTCAGTCTTTCTTTCTGTCTGTCTGTCTACAGCATAATGAAACTACTAAACCCTGTAGAAGCTTGGAGGAGCAGAAGACATGGGGGTGGAAGGTGGGAGTACCCTGTATTCCTTCACTCGAGTTTTAACGGTTATTCTCACTGGGAAGAGGACATCACCCTTGGCATATGAGTCAAAAGTTGTACTGAGTAGTTTTCCAAGGTGGAGGGAGCCAATCCTGTGAGACAGCTTGGCCCACAGCCCAGTGGCTTTCAGTGGAGCCATCTGCTTTCTCCATTAGTGAGTATGTAAAGACAAATCTTCTCTAAATAACTAAGCAGCTTCTAGGGGCCAAACGTAGGTTTTTGTCCCAATTAACTCAGCTTTCTTACCTGATACTGACCAGGCAGCCACTGGCTGGTCACTTGTTCACATGTGCACCCCAGGGCTCCAAGCTTGGAGGCAAGGTGGTGACCTTGCCTAGGTGGAATGGAGTCTGTGATCATGGTTTACTGCAGAGGCTGGTCAGGCCTGGCCTTGCCTGTCAAGGGTGTTTTGAGCCTGGCTTGCTGGTTTGTGCCAAAATACAGTTAGGTGTGGGAAAGGGCAAGTCTTTCACTCTCGAGCTCCAGAGAGAAATGCATTTGTAGCTGGGCCTCAGTCATGCATCATGGGTATCATGGACAATGACTATGTGCCTAGGATCACAAAGAGACCTTTTCTTTTTGGTGCTTGAACTCAGAGCCTGGACATTGTCACTGAACTTTTGTGTTCAAGGCTAGTGCTCACCCCTTGAGCCACAGTTCTACTTTTGTTTTTTTGGTAATTAATTGGAGATAAGAGTCTCACAGACTTTCTTGCTTGGGCTGGCTTTGCACCTTGATTCTCTGAGCTCAGCCTCCTGAGTAGCTAAGACTACAGGTGTGACCATTGGCCCCTGTCCCAGGAAGACCTTTATGACAAGTTAAACTCACATGAAATGTTTTCGAGGCCTAACCAGACACTCAGGGAAAATCCCTCCTCCCAATCAGTTTCATTGGTCTGGATGACCTGGATGGGTTCAGACACCAGAATTTAGAGTGCCTTTTTCTTCCTGTGAGAACTGATGACATAAAGGATCCAGGCTTAAGCTGGGCACCAGTAGCTCACGATTTTAGTCCTAGCTACTCAGGGGGCCCGGATCTGAGGATTGTGGTTTGAAGCCTGCCTGGACAGGAAAGTCATGAGACTCATCTCCAATTAACCACCAAAAAGCCAGAGAGGGAGTCTGTGGCTTAAGTGGTAGAGGGCTAGCCTTGAGAGAAAAAGTTATGGGACAGAACCTAAGCCCTTAGTTCAAGCCCCAGTATTGGTGCACGCGCACACACGTACACACATGTTCACAGGCACTCTCTCACACACACACGTATATACACACAAGACTGACAAGGAGCAGCACATCAGATGGGTCAAGTCTGAGAGAGGCCAGGTCACTGCCTGGGACTCCTTGGTTCCTTATTCGGGGCTCCCAGTGTGAGTGCGTGGGCTTCCTCACTGGCTCCGGGGCCTGAGATGCGCTGACCTCCAAGTTGCTTAGCCAAGCTCTTGTCTTTGTGTGGCTCCGGGCAGGCGGGCCTTTCTTCCCCGGGCACCCTGGGGCCGCAGAGAAAGTGCCTCAGTCCTGTTTCCCACCTTGGAACAAGGGGACTTTGGCTTCCCTGGGTGTTCCAAAGCCTTCTGGTTTCAGCTGGCGGATCCTGTGTGTTTGATCTAAATCTGGTCTCCTGCTGGACAGACCCAAACAATCTAAATCAAAACAGCATTAACAGGAAACCTATCTCTTGGGCCAAGAATGTGGCCAAAATAACTTCAAGCCTTTAATCTGACCTCAGTGGCTGTGGAAGCCTTTACCTGGGCAGGCTGAGTGTGGCCTGCACCTCCAAACACTCAGCTCCTCCCCAGTCCCCAATGCAGGGCCAGGAGGGCGTGGTCAGGGGCGTGGCCAGGGGTGTGGCCCGGTTGGGAGAAGGCTTTCTAGCCAATGGGCACGGTGGCTGCCTTTGCTGGACGGGACCACAGCCACATTGCCACCCAGACAGCCCCAAAGTCAAAATTTTGTCCGGTGACATAATTAAGAATTTAAGGAGAAAAAAAGTGCCTGTCCTAGAGCTTGAACTCAGGGTCTAGGCACTGTCCCTTAGCTTTTTTGCTCAAGGTTAGTGCTCTATAATCCAAGCTACAACTCCACTTCTAGTTTTTGTTTGTTTGTTTTTTGTTTTGCTGGTTAATTGGAGGTAAGAGTCTCTGGGATTGTTCTGCTTGGGCTGGCTTCAAACTGTGATCCTCAGATCTCAGCCTCCTTAGTAGTTAGGATGACAGGCGTGAGCCACTGGTCTCTGCTCACTGCTTCCCTTAAATAGGTAATAAAAAGAAGTGTCTATACTTCTTCATGAGGAAAGTCCTCTTTTTTTGGTGGATGTTACAGTTAGAAATGACACACACAATCAGACCTCTATACCTAAAAGGCAGAAACCCATAGATGCACAAAAGCAACAATGACTTTCCATTATGAAGGCAAACATATGTGAGAGGAACATGGGAAAACATACATGATTGTAACAAGCAAACACAGCTGGGTGTCTGAGGCTCGCCTGTAATCCTAGCTACTCAGCAAGCTGAGACATCAAGATAGGAAGGTGTGTGAGACTCATCTCCAATTAACCACCAAGAAGCTGGAAGTGGAGCTGTGGCTCAAGTGGTAGAGCACTAGCCTTGAGCAAAAAAAAGAAAAGAAAAAGAAAGAAAAAGCTAAGGGACAGTGCCCAGGCCCTGAGTCCAAAACCTGGAGCTGGCACATATACATGTGTGACACATGCACACACACACACACAGACAAACACACAACAAATGCACAAACCACAGATGAATCCCAAACACAGGCATAAAAATTCTTCACATTTCTTTTTTTCCCCACTCCCTATGGAATTTTTATTAAAGCAAGAATTTGCTAATTCAAATCAGGATTCCTGGCTTACCCATGGATACTCTTGCTTCAAATGCAACTGCTGTTTTGAACTTTCCTACAAGATTACAATTAAACAAGATTGAAGTGAAAGGGAAGAGTCCTTTTCACATTTGTGCTCTTCTCTGCTGGAATTTCTCAAAAACATGGACAGTGTCGGGAATTTGTGTGCCTTCCTTGGCCAGGTCACACCCTTGTCTCTGTGTTGCCCCAGTTTTAGGATTGATGCTCTCCAGGGATAATGACTCTTCAAAGTTTGATAGTTTATAAATACATTTTTTGAGTTGGTATTGGGGCTTGAAATCAGGGACTGGCTACTGTCCTTAAAGCTTCTTTTCCTCTCAAAGTTAGTGCTCTACCACTTGAGCCACAACTCGACTTCCAGTTTTGTTTTTTTTTGTTGTTGTTGGTTAGCTAGAGATACGAGCCTCTTGGACTTGCTTCCTAGATTGTCTCTGAACCTTGATTTTCAGACCTCTCAACCTCCTGAATAGCTAGGATTACAGATATGGGTCACTGGTGCCCAGCCTGGCTAGTACATTTTCATTTCATACCTTTCTAAGACCTCCATAGCTAGGCTGAGTCCCTGTGTTGTGCCAGGGGCAGCTGTGCCATATAGAGGGTGTAGAGGAGGGCAGAGTCCTCTTCTGAGTGTACACACTCATTCTATTTGTTTGTTCTATAATCTTAAAATTTTAAGTTATTATAAGAGGTGATATAAAGAGGGGATACAGTGACATAAGTCAGGTATAGAATGTTGGGGTTGTAAATTTGCTGGGCTTAGCTCTATCCCTCCCCAACACGTGGGGAAGGGTCCTGGGCTTACCTATCTATTCTGCGGGGGATCCATACCTACTCTCTCACGCCCCCTCCGGCCGGTAGGGTATTGGACGTGGGAGTGGGGTCCCAGGTTTAGCCTTGGGTCGCGTGTGGGTGCGAGACCTCCATACTCGCCAGCCCAAGGAAGACACGAGTGCGTGAGATCTTGGAGAAAACCTCTAGGGCTTCTGTTTATTCAAATGAGGAGCCCCCCAGAAATACCCCTGAGGGCAGGCACAATAGAGGGATTGCAGATTGGTCACAGAGGGCTGTCCATCAAGTGATGTCAGGGGACCTCCTTTGGGGGGTGGAGGCCCAGCACCCCAAGGATTGGGTTTCTGGGGTGTCCTCCATTACACACGTGCTGCCCCAGGAGCAGGGCCTTCTCTTCCTGCCAAAGGCAGGAAGGGGAGGGGCAGGCCAAGGTCAGCAGTGGCCCCTTAAAGGCACAGCTGACCCCAACAATAGAGTACATTTCTTTTTGGACAATGTCACCCCTTCCCTCACTCTCTCCTAGTTTTTCCCCTCCCATCCCATTCCAGTGTCAAGTAAGTATCACTGCTGCATTTGTTCACCCTTTGTCCCTCCTTTTCTGTGCCCCCTGCCCTCCCAAAGACAGATAAATGAATAAACAAGACAAAGAGAAGAGAAAAGAGAAACAACAATGAAGAAAAAAACCTTTTGTTTCCATTTCCTGGAGTTCATTCTGACAAATGTTATTGTAAATGATCAGAAGTGCATAGGCATGTGCTACCATCAAAGAAGAGATATGATCTCAGCCTTCTATCTGCCAGAGTGCTCCATGAACTCTGGCTTTGTGTAGAAATGCAATTTTGCTACTTGCTAACATTTGAGTGTAATGTTAATGATAGAGGTGTGTGTGTGTGTGTGTGTGTGTGTGTGTGTGTGTACAATGGGCTTGTACAGAACTCTGCACGTTCGACAGCACTGGGCTTGTTTCATCAGCAGATGTATTATCACTTGCTATTTTCTTTCCCTCCCTCCCTCCCTCCCTCCCTCCCTCCCTCCCTCCCTCCCTCCCTCCCTCCCTTCCTTTTTGCCAGTCCTGGGGCTTGAACTCAGGGCCTGGGCACTGACTCCAAGCTTCTTTTGCTCAAGGCCAGCACTCTACCACTTGAGCCACAGTGCTACTTCTGGCTTTGTCTGTTTATCTGGTACTGAGGAATGGAACTCAGGGCTTCATGCATGCTAGGCAAGCACCCTACCACTAAGCCACATTCCCAGTTCTTGCTATTTTCATTGTAAGTGAAGTGTTGGTGTTGCAGGGAGGCCAGAAAACTTGTCTGTGGACGCACAGCCAGTAAGTGGACCCCCTCTCTCTCTCTGTTTCCTCCCTCTCCCCATACTCTTCTTCCTTTTTTCATTTCCTCCTTCCCTTTTTCTCTCATTCCTTTCCTTCCTTCCTCTCTCCCCTCCTATCTCTCTTTCTCCTTCCTTTCATCTCTCTCCCTCTCTCATCTTCCCTCTTTCCCTCCTTCTCTCTCTCTTCCTTCTTCCTCCTCACTCATTCTACTGTCTCTTTTCCTGTTCCTTTCCCTTCCCCCTTCCCTCTCTTCTCCCCTTCTTTTCCTCCTTCTTTCTTTCTCCCTCTTCTGTCTCTCTTCCTCTCTCCTAGGCATCACAAGAGGATTCATACTTACCCACGTGATGCAGTAAGAGAACATGTTCAGGTCCGAAAATTGAGCCAGTCAGAAGTTCAGAGCCAAGAATTGTTTTCTAGCAGGCACCCCATCTTTGGGGGAGGGTGGTTCTCAGACCATGCAAAGCATTGTGGGTTATTTGGGGGCAATGAGAAATCCAGAAAGGAGTGGTGGCTAAGGAATTAAAAATTGTTATTTTTAAAAGCTTAGCTTTTATTTCCTTGCCTAGACTCATTCTAACTTATTCATGGCAGATATGTAATGAGTAGAATTTGGAGGATGGTATTAATAACACTAAATTTATGCTGCATTGGGATTATATAGAAAGCAAGAGTTCCATATCAGCTTTCAGACTAGGACCCTGAGTGCATGATGGGAACTCCAGCCACGCCAAGGCTGCTGTATCGGCCCCTGGCCACCAAGGGCATGGGGACTCAGGAAAAGCTTTAGAGAAAGGATAACATATTTCCTGACAAGATGCTTGATGGGACATGAGGACCTAACTTTTAGTTACGAGGTGTATAGATTTCCAGAAGGACTTGTGTTAAAATGTTCCCATGTTAGCTGGGTGCCAGTGTCTCAGACCTGTAATCAGAGACACTCCAGAAGCCAAGACCTGAGGACTGAGGTTCAAAGCCAACCCAGGCAGGAAAGTCCATGAGACTCATCTTTAACTACCAAAGAACAGGACATGGAATTGTGGTTCAAGTGAAAGAGCATCAGCCTTGAGCAGAAAACACTCAAGGGACAGCTCACAGGCCCTGAGTAAAAGCCCTGGACCATAAAAACTAAAATTCCCATGTTGCCATCAAACCAAATCTCTTTTCTGGGGACAATAAATCCCTCTAAACTCAAAGTGGACCCTCACCTATCACCATGCACCAAGATCAACTCAAAATGGGTTAAAGACCTCAACATCAGACCTGGAACCCGAAACTATTGAAGGACAGAGTAGGAGGGACAGTAGAACTTATAGGCATAGACAGGAACTTCCTGAACAGAGTCCCAGGGGCACAACAGATAGGGGAGAGACTTGACAAATGGGACTACTATAAAATAAAAAGTTTCTGCACAGAGGATCACAAGAGCCTAATAGCTATGCCCCTATGAATGCATAAGATAATGCTAAGTGAAATGAACTCCATGTTATGGAAATGAGTGTTCTATCACTGTTGTAATTACTTTCAACATGCCATGTGAAACCGTAGCTTCTATTGTTGATGATCCTCTTGTATCCCCTTGCTGTGGTTGTACCTGCACTATCACTGTATCTTATCTGAGTACATTGGAAACTGTATATACTGGTATTAGAACTGGGAAAGTGAAAAAAAAAAAAAGAACTGGGAAAGTGAAAGGGAATACCAAAATCGAGAGACACAGGATAAAAAGACAAACGACTACAAAAGCACTACTTGCAAAACTGTGTGGTGTAAACCAACTGAACAACTCATGGAGGGAGAGGGGAAGGGGGGAGGGCGGAATGAGGGAGGAGGTAACAAACAGTACAAAAAATGTATCCAATGCCTAACGTATGAAACTGTAATCTCTCTGTACATCAACTTGACAATAAATAAGAAAAAAATAAAGAAAAGTTTCTGCACAGCTAAAGACATAGCCACTAAACTAGAAAGACAGCCAACCATATGGGAAAAGATCTTTACCAGCACAGCAACAGACAATGGCCTAATAGCCATCATCTACAGAGAACTCAAGAAACAAACCCCCTCCAAACCCAGTAAACCAATTATTAAATGGGCAAAGGAGCTAAAGAGAGACTTCACAGGAGAAGAAATAAAAATGGCAGAGAAACACATGAAGAAATGTTCAACATCCCTGGCAGTAAAGGAAATGCAAATAAAAACAACCCTGAGATACCACCTCACCCCAGTTAGAATGGCCTATACTCTGAACTCAGGCAACAACAAATGCTGGAGGGGGTGCGGGGAAAGAGGAACCCTTCTCCACTGTTGGTGGGGGTGCAAACTAGTACAACCACTCTGGAGAACAGTATGGAGGTTTCTCAAAAAGCTCAGCATAGACCTACCCTATGACCCAGCCATACCACTCCTAGGCATCTATCCTCAACAACAGGATCCAGGATACCATAAAGACATCTGCACATCCATGTTTATCGCTGCACAATTCACAATAGCCAAAATATGGAAACAACCCAGATGCCCCATTACAGATGAATGGATCCAAAAAATGTGGTACCTATACACAATGGAATACTACATAGCGATTAGAAATGATAAAATAATGGCTTTCGCAGGGAAATGCTCAGATCTTGATCAAATAATGTTGAGCAAGACAAGCCTAGAGCACAGAGAACAAAGGCTCATGGCTGATATGTGGTTGTTGGAGTCGGGGGGGGGTGGTGGGGAGAACAGTAGAGATGATGTCTATAAAACAACAAACTTCTTTTCAAATGGTATTTCGACATGTTTTGGTCAGCAACTTTATATCTCTAAAATCAAACAATTACTGAATAAGCATAAAAAGGTCTAGGATAGACCTATCAGAGGTTCATAAGAGCTCAACAGCTATGCACATGTGATTATATAGGATGAGGCTAAGCAAGATGAACTCCAAGAGAAGGAAACAGGAGGATTTTATTGATGATGTTAGGTTTTCTGTACTGTGAGTTTCCTGTGGCGTACACCAGGTGGTTACTGTATATGATTTTGGTACACTGGATATTGTATATATGCTTATCTGAACTAGGGAAGGGAAAGAAAAATGAGAGAGGGTGTAGCAAATATGATAAGAAATGTACTCACTACCTTATTATGTAACTGTAACCCCTCTGTATATCACCTTGTCAATAAAATTTAATTTAAAAAAAAGCCACCACCACCACCACCAACAACAACAAATCCCTCTAAAACACCAAACTCTTCATTTGGTGAGAACTCTCCTCTCTTTCTTTCTCTCTTTCCTACAGTAATTAGCCTGTCAATAAATCTCTCAGCATAATTAATCTCAAGTTTTACAGTTCTAAAGTTTCATGCAAATTATATTTTCCTAAAAAATATTTATTTTGTCAAGTTTATTTGTAATAAGCTATCACAGTACTGCTTTAAGATACTAAAATAATTCCTCCTGCTGATGGCTTTTTTTTTTTCTATTTTTTGTATATTTATTCTACCTCTTTTTTTTTTTTTTTTTTGCCAGTCCTTGGGACTTGGACACAGGGCCTGAGCACTGTCCCTGGCTTCTTTTTGCTCAAGACTAGCACTCTGCCACTTGAGCCACAACACCACTTCTGGCCGTTTTCTGTATATGTGGTGCTGGGGAATTGAACTCAGGGCTTCATGTATACAAGGCAAGCACTCTTGCCACTAGGCCATATTCCCAGCCCAAATTGTATTCATTTTTTATTGCTGTATAAAATGACTCTTTTTTTTGCCAGTCCTGGACCTTGAACTCAGGGCCTGAGCACTGTTCCTGGCTTCTTTTCACTCAAGGCTAGTACTCTACCACTTGAGCCACTTATTCTATCTTTATTTTGGTTAGTGTTTTCTCCATTTTGTGTATTGTTTTCCTCCCCAAATCAGTAGTTTTAATTTTTATTTATTTCCATTGCTTTTTTGGGGGGGAGGGGGTTCTAACCAGCATATTCTTTTTATTATATATTTCTTCTATATACAATGGTTTTATTTTTTCCTTTTTTTTTTTTTTGCCAGTCCTGGGGCCTGGACTCAGGGTCTGAGCGCTGTCCCTGGCTTCTTTTTGCTCAAGGCTAGCACTCTGCCACTTGAGCCACAGCGCCACTTCTGGCCGTTTTCTATATATGTGGTGCTGGGGAATCGAACCCAGGGCTTCATGTATGTGGCAAGCACTCTTGCCACTAGGCCATATTCCCAGCCCTTTTTCCTTATTTTTATTGACATAGTTTTTTTTTTCCCAGTACAGGAGTCTGAACTCAAAGCTTGGGTGCTGTCCTTGCTTTTTTTCCTCAAGGCTAGCAAGCAGCACTTGAGCCACAGCTCCACTGTTGGCTTTTTGGTGGTTAACTGAAGATAAGAGTCTTGGGGACTTTCTTGCTCAGGCTGGCATCAAACCTTGATCGTCAGAATTCAGCCTCCTGAATAGGTAGGATTATAGGTGTGAACCACTAGATCCCAGCCAATTTTGAGTTGACATCTGCATATGCTATGTGTGTGGTTATTTTATGTGATGTGGTTATTTTATATGGCATGGTTTATTTTACTTATTTCAGGCCCCTGTGCTACTATATTAATCCATCCATTGCTAGTGGACTTTGGTAAGGAAATCAGTTGTTGGGTGCAGAAATGGGGAAGAAGGATGAACAAATGCAGGCAAGGTATTCAGTATGCACTGTGAAAAATGGACTACATAACTTGTGGGCAGGGATGGGGGAGCCGCTGGGGGAAAGCAAGGGAGGGGTGACATTGTCTAAAAAGAAATGTGCTTAGTACCTGATTATGAAATGGTAGTCCATCTGTACAACATCTTAACATTAACAATAAAATTATACTAAAAAAGAGAAAATCAGTTGTCCATAGGTATGTAAGTTGTATTCTGGTTTTTCCTTTGTAATATGTTCTACATTATATGGATTTATAACAATACTTTTTTCTTTTTCTTTTTTTTTCCAGTACTGGGACTTGCCCCCAGAGCTTGGAGCACTTGATTGCCCTTTGCTACTCACAGCTAGTGCTTTGCCACTTGAGCCACACCTTCACTTTTGTGTTGCTTAATTGGAGATAAGAACATTTTATACTTTTCTGCCTGGGATGGCTTTGAACCTTGCTTCTCAGATCTGATTTCAGCCTCTTCATTACAAGTGTGAGCCACTGGCACTCAGCTTATAGAATACTTTTTTTTTTTTTTTTTTTAGCTTATACAATACTTTTGAAAGTATTGCTGGTTATGGGTTTGAACTCAGGGCCCAAGAGCTGTCCCTGTGCTTTTTTCCCCTCAAGGCTGGTGCTCTACCACTTGAGACACAGCTCCACCTCTAGTTCTTTTGGTGGTCAATTGGAGATAAGTCTCATGGACCAGGCTGTCTTCTCAGATCTCATTCAGCCTCCTAAGTAGCTAGTATTATATGTATGAGCCACCAGTACCTGCCTTATGTTATCATGATTATTTTTCTCCTAATGATTGCCATTTTGACTGGAGTGAGATGGATCTTAAGGTTGTTTTAGTTTGCAGTTTCCTTTATTGTATGCCAATTTTGAAAAATAATACTTCTTGGGCTGGGAATATGGCCTAATGGCAAGAGTGCTTGCCTCCTACACATGAAGCTCTCGGTTCGATTCCCCAGCAGTACATATATGGAAAACGGCCAGAAGGGGCGCTGTGGCTCAGGTGGCAGAGTGCTAGCCTTGAGCGGGAAGAAGCCAGGGATGGTGCTCAGGCCCTGAGTCCAAGGCCCAGGACTGGCCAAAAAAAAAAAAAGAAAAAAAAAAAAAAAAGAAAAATAATACTTCTTGACTCACTCTTGCAATCTCCTTTCAAACATTTTCCCATAAAAATCTCTAATGGCTTCTCATTGTCTATAATATATAATTGAAATGTCAAAAAACAAAAGCAAAACAAGATAAAAATACCTTATAATCTTCCTGATTTTTTAAAATGGTTAATTGGAGATAAGACTCTCATGGATTTTCCTGTCAGGTTTTACTTTGAACTGTGAGCCTCAGATCTCAGCCTCCTGAGAAGCTAGAATTATAGGTATGAAACACTGATGCCTGGATCTATTTATATTTCTGATACCTCAAAATTTTCACTGTAACAAAAAAGCAAAAATTCTCATGCATTCCTAGCACTAATGTATGAGATTACTAGATTATTTATTTATAGAAGTTATAAATGGACTATGACATAAAAGATTAGGTACTTTATCTGAGATTCTGGCATCCAATTACTTTGTTTTTTATAGCTTCTATTTTAGATCAGAAAGACCAGACTTATTTTAAAATTACAGAATATTAAATAAACATCCTTTTTCCTTTCTTTTCAAGGTTCCTTGAATCTGCTACCTTTCTCTTTGATGGGCTGTAGACTATACACATAAAGAACCACACCCCATCTCACCATGCTCATTGCCAGATATGGTGGTGGCTCACATACACCTGTAATCTCAGCTACTCAGAAGCTGGAGATCAGGAGAATCATAGTTTGAGATCAGCCTAGGCAAAATGCCATTAAGGCTGGACGTTAGGGTGCACACCTGCCATCCTAGGCACAAAGGAGACATAAGCAGTAGTTCTGTAGTCTAGGTAGTTTGAGAAAGCATCTGAAAAACAATGAAAGCAAAGAGGGCTGGGGATGTGGCTCGATGGTAGGGAGCTTGTACTACTGTAAAAGGCAAACTGCCTTCCCCAGAGAACCCCAAACTCCTTCTCTCCCCCACCCCCACCCTGAAGCTCAGTTGGAAACCCTGTTGCTGGTAGTTTTCTATGGTGCTTGACCTTTTATTTTATTTTTTTCCTAAACCATCTATTGTGAAGACCTTCCAAGCCTTTCTGCCCTTCAGCCATGACCTTGGGATTGTAGGTCCTCTCCAGGTAGATCTAGCCTGGCCAGTTGGCCTGAACTGAAACAAACTTCCTTAGTTTACAGAAAGTTTTTTAGAAGTTTTTATGATTTATTTATTTATTACTTTCTTTAAGTAGTTGTACAAGGCGGTTTCAGTTCAAAATGTCAGTTCAGAGTTTTGTTTTGTTTTTTTAATTATGTCAGTATTGGGGCTTATAGCTTTTGTTCTCAAGGCTGGTGGTCTACCACTGGATTCACAGCCCCACTTTCTAGAATACATGCACACACAGAGTGGGCTTGACTCTTTGGCCTGGGAGCCTGTGCTTTTTATTTAGGTAAATTAACGTAAGAATCTTAAATTCAGTTCCTCATTTCCTGTGTGTCTTGTTGAGGAAGGAAAGGGCTTTGAGGTTTCAGCTCTGGACCCAGAGCTGTGACGGCTCCGCACTAGGGTATGCATTGTGTATCATTCCCATTGCCACCCAAGCCACTGATTTGATCTCTTCAGGCATCAGCAGTCCTGCACAGGATGCCTGCTGGGTGGGCAGGCTACAGCAGAAACTAGGGGAGAAGAGGAGGAGGAAGAAGAGGGAGAGGAGAAAGTGGAGCAGGAGGAGGGAGAAATGAAGGAGGAGATGGTAGAGACCATGCCCATCACCAGGGTGCCCTGTATGAACTTTCTTCCTTATACAAGCTGGAGGGGTTGGGTACCAGTAGCTCACACCTTAATCCTAGCTATTTAGGAGGCTGAAATATGAGGATCTTGGTTCAAAACTTGCCTGGGCAAGAAAGTGTGCAAGACTCTTATTTTCTTTTTCTTTTTTTTTTTTTTTTGGCCAAACCTGGGCCTTGGACTCAGGGCCTGAGCACTGTCCCTGGCTTCTTCCTGCCACTCTGCCACAGCGCCCCTTCTGGCCGTTTTCCATATATGTGGTGCTGGGGAATCGAACCGAGAGCTTCATGTGTAGGAGGCAAGCGCTCTTGCCACTAGGCCATATTCCCAGCCCAAGACTCTTATTTTCAATTAAGCAGCAACAAGTGAAAGTAGAGCTGTGGTTCAAGTGGTAGAGTGTCAGCCTTCAGTGAAAAAGCTAAAGGACAATGCCCTAAGTCTTAGCCCCACACATACACACATACACACATGCAGGAGAACCTTTCCTCTTGTTTGGATGTCCTCCATTCCGATGACCTTTACATGTCTGGCTGCTTGCCTCTTGTTGGCAGGACTGTCATGCTTCCATTCTACAGATGTGGAAATGCGGGCACAGAGAGTACAAGTGCTGAGTGGTGATAGTCCTTGGCCTCTGACCTATACTTTCTGGCTAAGACCATGGGCCCAAATATTCTGCTTCCTCTCTCACAGAGGTGCCACCATCTTAAGGAGTTCACAAGCGAATACAAACAAGCTAGTCACTGTACAAGATAGTAAGAAAAAAGTAGAGGCCACTCTGCTCTTTTTGTTTTGGTCCTGGGCTTGAATTCAGGGCCTAGGTGCTGTCCTTGAGCTTTCCCTCCCCCCTCCCCCCCAAGTCCTGAGGCTTGAACTCTAGGCCTAAGCCTTGTCTCTGAGCTTTTTTTGCTCAAGGCTAGCACTCTACCACCTGAGCCACAGCGCCAGCTCTGGCTTTTCCTGTTTATGTGGCACTGAGGAATCAAACCCAGGGCATCATGGATTCTAGGCAAGCATTCTACCACTAAGCCACATTCCCTGCTCTCCATTCCTTTTTATAGCCAAGTAATAATCCATTGTGAACATAGGTCATGTCTACTTTGCTAATCAGTTCATGGACATTTGAAATATTTCTGCTTTTTGGGTATTCTGAAGAAAGTACTGTTATGAGCATTTGTAACACATATTTGTTGGGACACATGTTTTCAGTTCTCTTTGGTATTTATCTAGTTTGGAATTACTGAGGCATATGGTTAAACAGTTTCTTTTTCTTCTCTCTTATGGTGGTACTGAGATTTGAACTCAGAGCCTTGCCCTTGTTAGCTGAGCCATTACTTCATCCCTAGTTTTCATTGATTATTTTTTAAAAAGGGTCTTGCTTCCTGTTCTGGCATTCACCTGATGAGGGTCTCGCTGTGTTAGCCCAGGCTGGCTGCAAACTCACAATTCTTCCTTGCCTCCCAAATGGTGGTTTTACAGACATGTCATGCTGTGTTTAACTTGTTGAGGACCTGCCACAACTTTCAAAGAAGGTACATTTTGTTGTTTGTTTTTGTGGTGGTGGAGATTCAACCCAGAGCCAGGGTTTGAGATGTCAGAGGAAGCCCACCAGGAGGACAGTTTATTCTGAAGGACACACAGATTCAGGCGGATCAGTTGAGCTCCATTGAGAAGGGCATTGGAACGTACAGCAGGGGTGGACCAGGCTGATGGTGTGAGCTCACGCCTGACAGGGTGGTCCAGGCAAGAGTGAGGCCCCTGAGTGAGTCCAGTGGGACCAAGGGTTCAGGCCCTGCCCCTCTGGAGTGTCATGGCCTCTCGCCAGTCACTTAGTGCTCCTGATGTGGTCTTTGCTTAACAGCCTCTCAGAGGAGATCATTATGGCCAAAGTCTCTTGTAAATGGCCAAGCGCTTGGGAACTGTGAAAGCTGTTACTGTTTCTCACAAAAGAAAACTAAGGGCCAGCATGTCAGGATGTCGCGCGCGCGCGCGCGCGCGCGCGTGTGTGTGTGTGTGTGTGTGTGTGTTAATCAGAACTCCTGTCTGCTTCTTCTAACCACAGCCTGCCAACCGGCCTGGATTTAATCTCTAAGTTCCAATGTAGAGTTCCTCAGGACATGTTAGGTGTCACATTTCTTCCTGAGTTCTGAGCTGGGCAGTGTTGATTGGCAGGTGGGAGGTGAGCCCGAGGGCGGAGGAAGGCTTTCTCAGGTCTCTTGTAAGGAGATCCTTTCTTCCTCCAGGCATGAAGGGTCTACTTCCACATCGTGGCCCTGGTTCACCATGACCACAGCCACCACTATGAAAGTGCTGGCAAATTCCATGAGCGAAAGCAGAGATTTCCCCTGAAATAGTTCCCAGAAATGGGAAAATAACTGAGCTGAAGAATTGCTGCAGAAGTGTTTGGCATAATAGTTCCCTTGTTCACAAGTTCCATGCATGATTCAACATAAAATTCTAAGAACTCTCTTTTCTTAGATAAGTTCTAAGAAATGCTCATATACATCCACATATACAAATACATATATATGTATATTATGTATGTGTGTGAATATATGTATGTATTTGTGTGTATATGTGTATGTATATATATGTATATATATATACACACACATATATATGCAATCTCCAATTTCCTGGAAATGGAGGTAAAAGATTAAGATGCTTTGCCAGCTGAGCATCGGTGGCTCATTCATATAATCCTAGCTACTCAGGAAGCTGAAATCAGAGAGAGTTCAAAGACAGCCAAGGCAGAAAAGTCCTTGAGACTCTTATCTCCAATTAACCACCAAAAATGTGGAAGCAGAGCTCAAGTGGTAGAGCACTGGTCTTGAGCACAAAATCTCAGGGACAAAGCAAGCAAGGAAGCACAAAGAATTGAACATTTTGTATTCCTGGTGTCTGCCAGGTGCAGCCTTGGTGTGGGGTCCAGAAATGTCACCCTTTTGTGGAGCCTGACATGGGCCTCAGTGAACAAAAGCAACAATTGTCACATGGCATTGCTTCCTCATCTCTCTCCATTTCTTTTTGGTCAGTCCTGGGGCTTGAACTCAGGTCCTGGGTGCTGTCCCTGAGCCTCTTTCTTTGTGCTCAAGGCTAGCACTCTACCACTTGAGCCACAGCATATCTCCAGTTCCAGGTTTTTGGGTTTTTTTTGGAGTGGTTAGTTCGAGATAAGAATCTCATGAGCTTTCCTGCCCAGGCTGGCTTTGAACCAAGATCTTCAGACCTCAGCCTGTGAGCATCTAGGATGACAAGCGTGAGCCACCCATGCCTGTGTTGGTGTTTGCTGCAGTGGGGCCTGTGGGAGGGGGCCGTGTTACAGTCTGTGTTCATGGTGACTGCAGGATGACTGTGCTAAAGTGCAGGTCTCTCTGACTTGCCGATCTGTGGGAAGGCCCATACCAATGCATGGGACTTCTCAGCTTCCAAAATGAGTTGCTAAGCCAGCTTCTGTCCTTTACCCATTTCTTGGTCTGTGGTATTGCTACAGCTATGGTCTGTTTGGAGAGTCAGAGAAAAAAGCTAGGTAGACAAGGACAGACGGAGATGCAGTGAAGACAACAGCTTTCATCCTGAAGGCTGAAGACAGAAGCAGTGGCCTGGTGGACACAGGGTTCCTGGTGACTTTGCAGTAGACCTGGGTGGGGACAGATGCCCTGCCCCTGAAGGTGACCATGTGGGCAGTGGGCCAATCAGATGCCAGAACAGCTGAGACTTGCCAATGAGGTGTAAAAGGGGGACCCCACAAGCACTGCAGGCCCAGTGACAGCGCCCCCCCCCACATCCCACAGTGTTCACATGCTGGCTGCAGTGACAGCTCGCCCCCCCCACATCCCACAGTGTTTACATGCTGGCTGCAGTGACAGCTCGCCCCCCCATCCCCGCCAGTGTTCACAAGCTGGCCACAGTGACAGCTCCCACCCCCACCCCACAGTGTTCACAAGCTGGCTGCAGTGTCAGCTCCCCCTCCCCAAGGAGCACTGTTCCTTCTTGCCCAGGGTGGGAGCTCTTCCCCCCCTCCTGACTGGCTGCATCCTATCCCCTTGAAGCCACCTTCCTTCTGTCTCTCTGCAGTGCCTCCTCTCTGGAAGACCTACCTAAGGATCAGCTCTGCAGGTCCCAGAGCGTCTACTTTATGAGTCTGTTCACAATGTCACGCAAGTCTCCACAGGACCCCCTGGTAGCTGGGAGACACAATGGTCCTAGGATCTCTTTCCCAGATGAGTTGAGAGGCCCATTGATCCAAACGATCCACAGGGTCGCCCTGGCAGCTGGGGGACTCAATGATCAGTGCGGTCCAACTCCACAAAGGACCCCAGACTGGGGGTCTGATAAATTACAGATAGCGACCATAGAATATGCACTTTTTTCATCAAATTTAATTAATTGCATTTATTTGGTGCTGGTCCTGGGGCTTGAACTCAAGGGCTGGGCACTGTCCCCTAGAGTCTTTTGCTCAGTGTTATTGCTCTAGTACTTGAGCCACAGTGACACTTCCTGCTTTTTTGGGGGGGGGAGGGATGGTGGTGGTAGTTTACTGGAGATAAGAGTCTCATGGACTTTTCTGCCCAGGCTGGCTTTGAACTGTGAGCCTCAGATCTCAGCCTCCTGAGTAGCTAGAATTATAAAGTGAGCTACTGGCACCTAGCTCACAGTCACTGTAAGGCCTCTGTCTTCCCGGTTTGGGGGGAGCACAGGCCTTGGGCAGAGATCCCACGGGGCTGTCCCGCTGGGACTCAGAGAGAACTGCAGGTGCAGTGAGAGCTTGCTCCTTCCAGGTCTCATCTGGAGGCTCCATTTGTGACATAGTTGTATGCTTGGTTGCGCTGTCCATGGTGTCCCCTTCGAAGGCTGGCTATGTAGCAATGTTCATGCACCACAGGCTGGAGCCAGGTGCCATCTTCTTGGTAGTTCTGGTCATGGAGGTGAGTGAGGTTGCTTTCAAGGATCTACTATAATTCACAAGTGATTTTTTTTTGTGTGTGTGTGCCAGTCTTGTGACATGAACTCAGGGTCTGGGTGCTGTCCCTGAGCTTTTTCACTCAAGGTTAGTGCTCTACCACTTGAACAATAGCTCCACTTCTAGCCTTTATGGTAGGTAACTGGAAATAAGAGTCTCACGGGCTTTCCTGCCTGAGCTAGCTTCAAAGCGTGATCCTCAGATCTCAGCCTCATGAGTAGCTAGTATTACAGGTGTAAGCCACTAGCACCTGGCTAACAAGTGAATTTTATCCCTGGTCTAGCATTGTTCACATTCCTGTTACCTGTGACATGCCTTCTTGGGCAGGAGGGGAGGTTGGAAGGACTCAGTACTTGCCCTCTAACCTCATGTACCTTGACTAGGGCCCCATGCTGGCTCATGGGTCCAGACAAAGCCGCCTAACTGCACACACACCAGGACACTCAACAGTTGAATCCCATCTGTCTCTCTTCTAATTAGAGAATCACCTGAGGTGATGCACATTCTTGGAGACCAAAATGGCCTCTTTCACCCTAAGTAATGTCGTGGTGTGTGTATAACTGGAAGCATGAGAACCTCATGCCGTGGGGCTTGCTCACTGTCAGGCTTTTCTGAGGCTGGACCGGGTGTGCTCTGCACACTCACACCTCCAACAATCTCAATCAGATGGAGAAAGGCCTTTTGGGGGACATTTCGTTTCTCTGGGAACTATTTTAAAACATAGAAAGATGATGATAGCTCAGTACAAATCTAAAGTGTGTGTGTGTGTGTGTGTGTGTGTGTGTGTGTGTGTGTGTGTGTGTATAATGGAGCTTGAACTTGGAGCCCTGTGCTCTTGCTTGGCTTTTTCCGGTCAGTCATCAGACTTGAACTCTGGGCCTGGGTGCTGTCCCTGAGCTCTTTAGATCAAGGCTAGTGCTCAACCACTTGAGCCACAGTGCCGCTTCTGGTTTTCTGGTGGTTGGAGATAAGAGTCTCATTGACTTTCCTGCCCAGGCTGGCTTTGAACCTTGATCTTCAGATCTCAGCCTCCTGAGTAGCTACGATTACAGGCATGAGCCACTGGTGCTCAGCTTGCTTGGCTTTTTTCATTCAAGGTTGGTGCTCTATCACTTGAGCCACACTTCTACCTTTGGCTTTTGCTGCTTAGAGATAAGAATCTCATAGACTTTTCTGCTTGCATTGGCTTTGAACTGTTCTCAGATCTCGGCCTCCTGAGTTTCTAGGATTACAAGTACGAGCTACTAAATCCAATATGAAGTTTAAACAAGAGCAGAATTTTGAATGCTTGTTCAGAATTATCTTAGTTCTATTATTAGTAGATACATTTATGCTAACATGTTGTTGATAACTCTCTTGGGTAACTTCCCTTGTGTGTGTCAGTCCTGGAGCTTGAACTCAGGGCTTTGAGCTCTTGCTTGGCTTTTTCACTCAAGGATGGAGGCGTTTTGCCCCATGAGCCATAGCTCCACATCTAGCTTTTGGGTGATTACTTAGAGTAAGCGTCTCATGGACTTTCCTGCTTGGTCTGGCTTGGAAACTTGATCCTCAGCTCTCAGCCTCCTGATTAGATTGGATTATAGGTGTGAGCCACTGGAGGCCAGAGTAGTTTTTGGTTTGCAAGAAATTAAGCAGATAATGGAGAGCTGCTATACCCTTCCCCATCCTGTTTTCCCCGTTCTTAACCAAGGGAGCGAGTGTTGTCCTGTGTCACCATTGACAAGGCACTGCAGAGGTATTGGTGTTAACTCCTAGTCCTGGGCTACATTAGGGCTCACAGCACCGGACTCTCCTACTTCCATCATGCCTGGTGTAGGAGCCACGGGTGGGGGGAGGGGGATGACTGTTACAGCCCCTCCCAGGTAGAGGGCTGGTCATGGCAGTGGGGGATGGGCAGAGAGCTCAGAACCTTCCCAAGACCAACTGAAGCCAGAAGCTGCGAAGGGAATCAGAAACAAAATACAGTGTTCCCACAACCTAATTAATGGAGGCCTCCTCAGCAGTAGCATGGAGGTGGGGGTGCTGGCCCACCGTGGCATGGCCAGTCCCTGCATCTCTTTTCTCACACCTGCCAAGATGCTAATTAGTGGGGTCCTCCAGGCAGAGGGCAGAGGTCAGCCCTCCCCCACCCCAGCCAGTGCAGTGACTCAGTTTCAAGCTCTGGCCTTTGCACCAAACATTAGATTTTTTTTTTCCTCAAAAGAAACAATTTATTTAGAATAAAACAAAAGCAGATCAACTGTGAGCGCATGTTTGAGTGACAGCTACTTTTAAGCTGTGTGAGCCATAAAAAGGGTTTTTCTTTTCCAGAAATCTTGTGTACACAGCACAAAGCAAAGAGGTCATTTTTTTTTCCACTTAAAACACCGGCATTGGCATCACAAATAGCAGATACACAACGTTAAGCTGCCATTTTAGTAAAATGCACAAAATACTAAACAGATTAACTTTCTTCCATCAGAGGCCCATGTAAACTCCACATAAGCCACAACTTCTCTTCAAAAAGGTCCATTAGAGCTTTGAATTCCATATCTTCATCCGATGTTCACCAGTTTTGCTTTCAGGGGGGAAAAAAAGGTTATTCAGTACAAATGTTTACAATATTAAAAATATACAAACATTAGATTTTTGCTTTCTACATGCACAGGTGAGGATCAATAATCATCAAAGGCAGCTGACATAGCCCCTTCCTCTACACCATGAGGATAGCAAAGTCATCACCAAACATTTACTGAATATCTCCCAGTGCTGGTACCTAGCAAGACAGGCTGGGCCTCCATCTCCTGTCCTGATCTCCTGCTAAGAGCAGCGAGGCCCCAGAGGTATCCCCAAGCTGCCTTCTTTCACTTACCGGTGCCTAGAGGGATGAGTCCACATGAGGAAAAGTTAGGCAGCCCTGGCTAAGTTAGGGACAAAAAATGGCAGCTGAGATGGGCTTAAATATGGTGGCCTGGTGTGAGTGTCAGCAAGATATGCCCATCATAAGTTGGGCATTGGTGGCTCACACCGGGATTCTTCAGGAGGATGGGATCTGAGGATTGTGGTTTGAACCAGTTTGGGCAGATAAGTCTGTGAGACTTTTATTGTTTCTTGATAAAAAGTAGGAAGTGGAGCTGTGGTTCAAATGGCAGAGCACTAGTTTTAGGCAGAAAAGCTCAGAGACAGCATCCAGACTGTGAGTTCAAGTCCCAGGATGGCACAAAAAAACCCCAAAAGTCCACCTTGTTCTTATTGGGGCCCTGTGAGCTCTGGGTTCCAAGCACACGTGCCCTGCATGGCTGTGTCCTCCCAGCCTCCATGCACACATGGAGACAGGGACCCAAGGAACCCCAGGATGCCCACCAAGGTGTAACCACCTCTGTGCTGCACTGGACCTGGAGCACACTTAGGGGGAAGAGAGAGAACAGGTGACCGGTATCTAGTGGGGGGGGGGGGGAGAGAGAGAGAGAGAGAGAGACAGAGAGAGACAGAGAGACAGAGAGACAGAGAGAGAGAGGTTTCTGGTTCCCAGGTCCCCTCCTTGCACAAGAAATCTGTTTTGCTCTTGTATTTCCACTTTTGGTCAATTTGCTTTGTCTGCTTGACTTTCCTGCTCTTCATTCTGTGTGTGTGTGCACACCAGTCATGGGGCTTGAACCCAGGGCCTAAGTGCTTTTTTGTTCAAGGCTAGCATTTACTCCTTGAGGCACAGCTCCACTTCCAGCTTTTTGGTGGTTAATTGGAGATAAGAGTCTCATGATTTTCTTGCCCAGGCTGGCTTTGATCAGTGATCCACTCATCTCAGCCTTCTAAGGAGTTAGGATTACAGACATGAGCCCCAATGCCGGGCCTCCCTTTTTTAATCGATGGAGAAAATAAACCTAAACCCTAGAAGGTAACACATTCACAGCACACATGTTCTCCATTTCCTGAAAGCTGAGCAGAACTTAACTGGAATGAGCAGTTTGAATCATGATGTGTGCATGGTGATGTGTGCCCAGCCCCTCCTAGTTGGTGGGGCTCCAGAGGCCCCAGTGAAGCTGACAGCTTCCTTCTGCCTTTGCTTGGATTCCTGTGCAGATATCACTTCGATGGGACATCACGACCTCCCAGCCAGGGGCACCACACTCAGCCCAGGAACGTCTGACTCAGACGTGCAAATGAATCTGCAAATATCTACATATAAAGGCAACTAAAGCTGGACACTGGTGGCTCATGCCTGTCACCCTAGCTACTTTGGAGGCTGCAATCTGCGGATCATTGTTCAAAGCCAGCCTGGATAGGAAAGTTTGTGAGACTCCTATCTCCAACTAACCACCAAAAAGCTGGAAGTGGAGATGTTGCTCAAGTGGTAGAGCACTAGCCTGGAGCAAAAGAGCTTGGGTATATCACCTAGGTCCTTGGTTCAGGCCCTAGGACTGGCACAAGAAAAGGTGGGAGGGAGCAAGTAAAATTTTTTAGAAAGCTAGAAGAGATGAGCTCTGCAGGATTATATTTTTGTTATAGAAAATGGTACCTAGTGAGAGCAGCAGAAATAGGCCACCTCCCTTTCTGTGAGTCACTTGTGAGGAAACAGTACAAACAGAGTCCTAACCAACTCTTTCGGAATTCGTCTGTGCTAGGTGCTCCCACCAGGTTCATCGACATTGGTAGAGGACTCGATTGCAGTTTACAAGGGGAACTTGGGGCTAGTGACTTCCAGGTCTCAGTAAGCAAAGTAACTCGTGCAGTGTCTAGCTTTCCCTGGATCCTGGGCTGTATTCTGACCATAGCCACTGGTTTCAAGGGCTGTGGGGGGATTTCCAGCAATGTGAGGATCACAAAGGCTGAGCTGAGTCCAGTGTGGAGGCTAGGTGAGGAATAACAGCAGCTGGGGCCTGTGTGTCATCTCTGCTCACAGGGTCAGATCACCAGGAAGTCATAGGTCTGAGCTGTGGTTGTTCCCGAGGGCTCTCTGGGGACTCTAGTGACTGAAGCTGGTGACAGAGTGAATCCCCCAGCTCAGCTCACGGGTTACACCGCCTTCTTCTCTTCTGGTCAGAATCCCAGTTCACATCCCAGCCTTACCCTTCACTGTTTCTTTTCTTTTCTTCTTCCTCCTATTTTTTCTTTGGTGCCAATACTGGGATTTGAACCCAGGGCCTAGGTGCTGTCCCTGAGGTTCTTTAATTCAAGGCTAGTGCTCTACCACTTGAGCATATCTGGCTTTTTGGTGGTCAATTGGAGATAAGTCTCCCAATCTTTCCTGCTGGGGCTGGTTTTGAATTGTGATCCTCAGATCCCAGCCTCCTGAGTGTAAGCCACCATCGCCTGGCTAAATCTTCTTTGTCTTCCTCCTCGCCTCCTCCTCTTCTTCTTCCTCCTTCTGTAGTAAAATAAATAACATTAATGTACTAAAAAAGCATTTTGAAAATTACTAAAGTAAGATTCTGTCCTCTGAAAGACAAAGTTAAACTTGTCATTTGCAAATATCTTGCAAATTCCACGTGGATATGAATGTTTTATGTCATATTCCATTATACAATACTTTATCTTATTCTTATTTAGTTTTTTTTTGTTGTTGTTGTTGTCCGCGTGTTCAAGGCTTGCATTCTACCCCTTTGAGCCACAGCGCCACTTCTGGTTTTCTGGTGGTTAATTGGAGATATGGCTTTGAACCATGATCAGCTTTCTGAATAGCTAGGATTCCAGGCTTGAGCTGCTGATGCCCAGCATATTTAGTTTTGAAACAGGGTATCACCATGCATCTCAGGTTGGCCTCCAGCTTGCTGTATAAGTTTAGGCTGCCTTGAATGTATGATCTTCCTGCCTCTACTTCTCAATTGCTGGGGTTATAGATGTGTGTTACCACTCACAGCTAAGAACTTAAATAACTGTATTTGCTTTTCTTTTAAAAATAAGAATGATTTATAGTATCCTTATCTTCTTACTGGCCTGAAAGGTGGAGTATTCTCAGCAGAAGGTATTCTGTATGAACCAGCCTTTTGAGGATCCTGATAACCTTTGGCTTGTGTCTTCATTTAGAGAACTGAAGGTCAGCATAACCTTCTCTCTGCAATTCATGACTCAGCTCTGAGTCTCTTGAGTATTGTACCTTGACTTTTGGAAAAAGTATTCTCTCTTGAAACATCTCCATTAAACCTCTATGCGAGTTTCTTTTTAAACAGTGATATGAGACTAACATGTACTTTTGGATTAATAGTTGTTGGGGTCCCCCCCAGCGCTTTCCTGGCCAGCGGGAGAGGCGGGGAGCGCACCCCAACGGGCAAGCCAAGAAAAGATGAAGAGTCGGCAGCCCCCCTTTGGCGGGAGACAACCAGACGGCCCGGGAGAAAGTTCCTGCAATCTCAATTTAATCAGGGAGCAATCACACTCTTAAGGCTCAGAGAGCGGCAGGAAGGGGAGGGGTATAGCGCACCTAGCTAAGGGCTATGAGAGGCGGCCTGAGCTGTCCGTCAAGGGTGGAGGGCCGAGGGACCTCCCTAAGGGGTGGTCTAAATGTATGTCACAGCCCACAGGACCGCCTCCGGGTTCACAACCAGCCGCCATCTTGGCTACACGTGGTCCCAAGGCTGGGAGGCGGGGCCAGTTAGAACCGCCTTTCTGGTTTCCGACCTGAAGGCAGGCGGGGCTAACTGCCACGCGGCCCCAGGGCTGGGAAAACAGGCTCTTAATGATGCAAGGCATCCAGGCGGGCAGGCGTGCCCCACAAACAGTGACTCAAACAAAAACTAGAAAGATCATGGTTGCTGATAATTTTAGTGTTCTTTCCAGATTCCCAAGACCTGAGGATGGGATGGTAAGGGATGATGGTTGAAAAGATTTCCTCCTAGGCTGTGGACATTGCAATATTGCTATACCCCATGCTTCTATGACATCATGATAGCCGAAATCGAGCCTGGCAAGAGTCAGGAAAAAGCTCCCATGCAGAGGGAGGGCCATGAGCAGCTGTGCATGTGGGCCTTTAGACCTCATGTCACCACAGCCACAAGCAGTCACACACGGGGTCCCCATCACCCCAGAATACTCACAAGTGAACAATGGACTGATTGGACCCCATGGGTTTGCTACTGAATAGACATTCTGTCAGAAGGGCTAAAGCATGCGTGGAGGGCTCGTGCAGGCTGCGTGAAGCCTCTGGGTCTGAGGATATGGCCCACAAGCTTCCAGTGAACTTGAGACTCATGTAACATTCTCCTAGAGACACTTCATTAACCCCTACACAACGTACCCCAGGAGACACCATCCCTTGGGACTCTCTCCTATCTGAAAAAGAAAAAAAAGCTCTGATTTTTATTTTTTTTCTTCTTCAATAAATGTTTGTTTTACTTCTCACTCTGTGTCCTGAATGCATTCTTGGAGATAACAGAGATAAAAGACCCAATGCAGGAGTGGCAGGATCAATTGGGTTTTTCTTTGGTAAACTTCCTGCAAATTTTATTTCCATGCAAATGTTTCTCCAAATCTACTGTCTCAATGCTGAATTCAAGTTCCATATTTTCCAAATGCTTTTCAAAATCTCAACATTCATCCTCCAAATTGCTTTTTTTTTTTTTTTTTGCCCGTCCTAGGGCTTGAACTCAGGGCCTAGGCACTGCCCCTGAACCTCTTTGTACTCAAAGCTGGTACTTTACCACTTGCGCCACCGTGCTATGTCTAGATTTTCTCAATAGTTTATTGAAGGTAAGAGTCTTACAGACTTTCCTGCCTGGGTTGGCTTGGAAGCACAATCCTCAGATCTCCGCCTCCTGAGTAGCTAGGATTACAGGCATGAGCTACTGGGGTCCCCCACTCAAATTGTCCATATTTGTGCCTACTTTCTCACTGCCGTTCCTAGAAGAAAGACAGGATCCTCTCCCATCTCTGATGGGCTTCAGTGTTTGGCACAGCGTGGAACTTAGAAGGTACTTGACAGAAGAGATACTTTGAACAGAAGTAAGGGGCAACTTAAATATAAATAAAGGACAGTTGTGCTTCCCCCCCCCCCCCCACGATGGAGTGGTTGCTTTCTCTGTCTCACTCAAAAGTGGGGATTATGTTGAGATTTATGGAGCCTATAGTCTTTGCGAAATGGAAAGTGAGGTGCTGAGCACCGGTAGCTCATGCCTATGACTCTAGCTATTCTGGAGGCTGAGATTTGAGGATCACAGGTTGAAGCCAGCTGCAGCAATAAAGTCCACTTGACTCTCATCTCGAATTAACCATAAAAAATTAAGAAGTGGGGCTGGGAATATGGCCTACTGGCAAGAGTGCTTGCCTCGTATACATGAGGCCCTGGGTTCGATTTCTCAGCACCACATATACAGAAAATGGCCAGAAGTGGCGCTGTGGCTCAAGTGGCAGAGTACTAGCCTTGAGCAAAAAAGAAGCCAGGGACAGTGCTCAGGCCCTGAGTTCACGGCCTAGGACTGGCCAAAAAAACAAAAACAAAAACAAAAAACAACAAAAAAATTAAGAAGTGGAGGTGTTGCTCAAGTGGTAAAGTGCTAACCTTGAGCAAAAAGGCTCAAAGACAGTGCCCACGCCCTGAGTTCAAGTCCCAGTACTTGCACACACACACACGTGTACATGCACATACAAAGAGTGAGAAAAGAATAGGAAAAGAAAGTGAAGAGAATTTTGGTTAATGTAAGAAATGGAGAGGGACCAACTTCTAGTTTTATAAGCAAGAGGTCAGGTCATTACTTCTGCGAACGGCTCCAACTCGCTGAAATCTTAGCTTCCCTTAATTTTGGACAGATAAGAATAATTTTGGGTCAGATAAGAACTTCTGGGAAGTTGTCATTGCCCATGAGCTTGGCAGAGATGGGGCTACACAATGATTAGCCAAAGCTTTCAGTTGTTTGGATGAAAAAAGGAAGCAAACGAATTCATAAAACCAGAATTACTTGATTAAGAAAATAGATGAGAATCTGACACAATAGAAACTGAGTGAGCTCAGGTGTCCCTGGAGAAGCTATCCAAAAGAGAGCCCCCCCCACCCCAGGATCTACTACTCAAAGGCCACCTGGACAGCGGGCATTTCAGCCCAGGGGCACAGAGGCTGTGGTAAAAACAACTCCAAGAAGCAGTGGGGGTGGCTGATCAGAGGTCTCCATTCTGGGTCTGCGTCTGTCCTGCGGGGCAGAAACCTGCCGTGGAGGAGAGAAGTGGTCCTGCACAAACTTGAGGCGTGCTGGTCCTTTAGTGTTGCAGGCCCGTCCCGTGTACTATTCTGATGAGGGCAGGGCCACAGAAAGCCAGCCTGGTGGCCCAGCAGGAGGGGAGGGAGAGAATCCCACAGGACCCTGAGGCCTGAAGGCTGGGAGAGTGGAATGGCAAACCCTGAAGCATTGACTTCAGAGTGAGAAATGATGGTCTGACCTGGGGCACCCAGAACACGGACATGAGGAGCCAGGTGGAAAGCAAAGCAACGGTTGGTCTGTGAGACTCAAGTCCAGGCCCAGGCCAGTGGGCCCTGAAATCCTTCCAAGACAGAGGGATGCAAGAAACTAAAGGCATCCCTCACTCCCTGACTCCCCAGTGTCACCTGTACTATGGGCCTCCCCCACTCCCTGATGTCACCTGCGCACCTGTACTGTGGGCCTCCCTGACTCCCTGGATCACCGGTACACCTGTACACCTGTACTGTGGGCCTCCCGGACTCCCCGGTGTCACCTGTATTGTGGGCCTTCCCCACTCCCCGATGTCACCTGTACTGTGGGTCTCCCCGACTCCCCGGTGTCACCTGTACACTTGAACTGCGAGCACACGTTTCTTGGTATGCCTGGGCTCCAGGTCCCGCCCTCCTAGCAGGGGCTGGAATAGGCGCTCTTGGGCATCTGTGCTTATGAATGACATGGACTCACTGGTTACCGATGATCTGTCCAGAGGGATGGTTTTCTGCAGAGGAATCGGGGAGGCTGAGACAAACACAGACTTCTTCCCAAGGTCTGGTATCCTTCTGTCCTCCAGCTGCCGTCGGGCAGCACATAAACCCCAGGAGGCTCACAGGCCCAGGCATCAAGCCCCACACACAGCTCACAAAGTGCAGGACCAGACATGGAGCTGGAATTCCTGGCTTTTTCTTAACATCTTGTCTGTACATTAGAGAGAAATCCTCCCCAAACAGACCAAAGGCCAGATGACCTCTGTGAAGCTTCTAAGAGGGTGAACCATTTGACATAGTTAACACATACTTAGCTTAAGTTCCTTACTACATTGTATTATACCCACCAGACCTCTTTTGTATTTCTTTGTAGTTCAAGTCTCTAATGGCATCTAGTATACTATGAGCAATTATTCTGAAAATGGATTTAATTTTCATTTACTTTTGATGAATATTATTGTCCCTCAGGGTATCTATGTAGGTTTCAGAAAAGGAATCAGTCACTCTCTCTTTTTCTGTCTCTGTCTGTCTCTGTCACTCTCTCTCTCACACAAAATGAAATATAACATCTATGAGTTTACTCACACAATTTGAGAGGCTATCATTTCATCCCTTCAATCAAATTCTAAATTGTGTATACATTATAATTGTTCAGTATTTATGTATTTGCAATTATATTGCTTCAAGTCCAAGGATACTGATTTTATTTAGGAAAGTTGTGTGTGTGTGTGTGTGTGTGTGTGTGTGTGTGTGTGTGTGTACCTGTACAGGTACTCAACCACTCAACTCATACCTCACTTCTGTTTTTTAGCTGGCTAATTAAATATAAGACTTTTTTTGCCTGGGCTGGCTTTAAGCTGGCTTCTCAGATCTCAGCCTCCTGAGTAGCTAGGATTATAGGCGTGAGCCACTAGTGTCTGGCTATAAATAATGTTTTTTGGCATCCAACTGGTTCTTTTGACCTCTGAGATGAAGCATATACACATTATATGTGATCTTGACGACATAATTTACTCTTTGTACATCTGTTTCCTTATCTCCAAATCTTGGTAATCCTGTCCACCTGTTTGCTCTCTTGGGGCTGGCCTAAAGAAATTAATAGGATGAGATGTAAAGGATCTTACACATTTTTCTTTTTCCTGGTCCCCGGCTGATACTCAGCATTATCTGAGAATTATAACTTCTCACCACACCTCTGCCCTAGAAGTCCCCATGGACTTCTGTGAAGCACCCTGACCCTTAGCCACTGGCCCTGCTCAAGCTTGCAGACCTTAAGACAACCGGGGAGAAGAAACCCATGGAACACGCAAGATTCCCCAGGCTATATTTAATGTGTCCACACAGGAGAGACAAACGAGCTGGAAGGCAGACAGTGGGGGCCAGCACCAGATTATGAATTAGCAAGTCCCTTGGCCTTGGCAGGAAGTCATTCATCACTGGAGATCAGTGGACAGCGAGGAGCCTTCCAATTGTCCTCCCGAGGGACAGTGTGGTAGTCTCAGTCACCCCCACCAGAGGCTTCCCTCCCACGGTGCCAGACCCAGCTAAGTGACTGGGATGCTGGGAGTGCAAGAGTCCTGACCTTAGAAGGGATTAGGGCTCAAGGGTCTCATGGTCGAAGAACTAGGCCGGAAACCCTAAAATATCAGCCAAGCCTTCTGGAACAAGATGAGAAGATGGTTAAACTTGTTTGTGGTGAGCGTGGACATCATGTTCCAGAAAGTCCACATCAGCTGCCAAAGTCACCCTTTTGGAATTCAAGAGGTGCCTCACTGGGGTTCAGTGTGCAGCGCCTGCAGCAAGCGGGTGCGGCAGGGTCACCAGCTCGTTCAGAGAACGGACTCCAGGGCCAGAAAGCCCAAACCATTGCCCAGCCGGCACCGCTGGCTCACACCTGTCATCCTAGCTACTTACGGGGCTGAAATCTAAAGATCTGTGAGACTTTTATCTCCAATTAACCACTAAAAAGTCAGAAGTGGAGCTGTGGCTCAAGTGGCAGAGAACCGTCCTTGAGCAAGAAAACTCTCAAGGACAGCATCGTAGTCCTGAGTTCAAGCCCCAGGGCTAGCATTAAAAACTAAAAAGGCAGAGAGACCATCACAGCCC
The DNA here is from genome assembly GCF_023159225.1 of Perognathus longimembris pacificus. Lineage (NCBI taxonomy): Eukaryota > Metazoa > Chordata > Mammalia > Rodentia > Heteromyidae > Perognathus > Perognathus longimembris. The sequence continues at coordinate 61,386,221 of NC_063162.1, forward strand.
AGTTCCCACAGGCCCAGACTGTAGGGAAAGCTATGATTCAGCATTCTTGCTGGGTGCTGGGGTGGGTGTCAGGAGGGAACATAGTAATGGCATCTGTCATTATGCTATTTTCCCAGCCGGAGACTTAAGTGTGGAGAGGGCTTGCTGGTTTTGGCTTAGCCACTGCACTCAGGGTGAAAGGCAGATGAAGAGTGTTTAGGAAATGTTTTATATTATTTTAATTTCAAGTAGTTGTACAAAGGAGTTGCCACTTGAGAAAGCAGTTATGAATAGAATGTCAGCCCTAGAAGATATTTTAAGTAGCCTTAAATTTAAAACCAAATCATTGTCACAAAATCATATGTAACTCTTCTGACCAGTGAGAACTGGGAACTAATTTAGTAATTTTTGCAAAAATAGTTGCTAGTGAGCTCAAGGATGCTGTGGTTAAGTATTTAGCTACATTGTTTCTATTTCTCTAAAAAATTTTTTGTGTGCTAGTTGTAGGGCTTGAACTCAGGGCTGGGCACAGTCTCTTAGCTTTTTCACTCAAGGCTGGTGCTCTACCACTTGAGCCACACCCCCACTTCTGAATTTTTGGTGGTTAATTGGAGAGAAGAGTTTCGCAGAATTGCCTTTCAGGCTGGCTTTGAACAAAAGGCCTCAGATCTCAGCCTTTTGAGTAGCTAGGATTATAGATGTGAGCCATGGGTGACCAGCCTATATGGATTTTTTAAAATGCTTATTGTGATCCACAGACTATCCTAATTTTGGATACATATCTACAAGGATTGAGAAGGGCTGAGAGCAGAGGCACAAAGGCGAGGGAAGACTATTCCAGGGGTCTGAGAAATCAAGGACAAGGGTGAGTGGGGTGGGAGAAGGGAGCATATTGGGTCCTGCTGGAGATAAATTGGGTTAGAATGACTGCCTGGGAAGACTGGACCAGATCAAGGACAAGAAGAACATGTCCAAAACATCGCAAATTCTCTCTCATGTGTGGAAGCTAGATGTGAAATACTCCGGGACTCCAGTCATCCACACACAGTAAGACCAAAGGAGGACACTCTCGGGAGGAACACACAGGCGGAACGCCTATGTGCATCTGACTATATAAAAAGGTGCCATTCTACCACTTCCTTTGTTTTTATTTGTTACTTAGCTGCAGGTAAGAATCTCTTGGATTTGATCTGACTGGGTTGGATTTGAACTGTGATCTTCGGATCTCAGCCTCCTGAGTAGCCAGGATTACAGATGTTAGCCATAATGCCCAGCCACATTTCTATGTGTTGAGGTATGAGAATGCATCTGCAAGGGCTTTTGAGAGGAAACAACTTTTTCACACATGGTGCTGAAGTTTTTCCTTTAAAACATTTTAATTATGAGTTATTTAATGACTTTTTTTTGTTTATGTGGTACTGAGGAATTGGCCCCAGAGCCTCATGCATGCTAGGCAAGCACTCTGCTACTGTGCTACACTTCCAGCCCCTGACATCTTTCTTAAGCATCATACATTATTCTTGAGGCAAGCCAGGCCCCCAGGGAAGGCTAGCCGGGCCTCCTCAGAATATCTGCTCCTCTGCTAGAGGATAACTGCTTTACTGGTTCTTGCAGTCCAGTGCCCAGTTTCTTCCTCCCTCCTTCCTCTTAGAATTTCTCTTATAAATCCTGTCTTTGTCTGTTTTCTGTTGCTATAAGATAAAATACTCGCGGTTGGAATCTTTATATGGAAGAAAGGTTTAGCTTGAAGTTTGGGAGGAGGAAGTTCAGAATGGGACCTGCTCATCTGTTTGGCTGGTGGCGAATCTACATGGTTATATCACTTGACCGATAGATGACCTGCTGCTCTTTAGGAACAAACCAGGTCCCTTGAAAATTAGATTAATTTCTTCTGAGGGAAACACACACAATGATCCAACCACCCTCTAAGCTATTAGGCTCCACTTCCTTTTTCTTTATGACTGGGGATGGAACCTATTGTACAATTACTACATGATAATAAAAAGTTAAAAAAAATTCCAGAAAGGGAGATAGCTTATAATGCTGTTTTGTTTTGTACTATTGATGTGCTGATGAAATCTTTAATTGTGCTAACTGCAATAAACTATATGAACTGAGAAAAAAGTTAAAAAGTATGGTGAGTTGGGTGCCAATGGCTCATGCCTGTCATCCTAGCTATTCAAGAGGCTCAGATCTGAGGATTAAGGTTTGAAGCCAGTTCAGGCAGGAAAATCCATGAGACTTTTATCTCCAATTAGTCACTAAAAAGCAAGAAGTGGAGCTGTGGCTCGAGTGGTAGCTCAAGGAGAGCTCCCAGGCCTTGAGGTCAAGCCCCAGGACTGGCAGGCACAAAACAAGTATGGCAGAATAGGCAGAGCAAATGGCCATAGTTAATTCAGATTGATATGGTAAGAAGACAATTCAGTTTGGCACTAGTGACTCACGCCTGTAATTCTAGCTACTTATGAAGCTGAGATCTTAGGACTACAGTTCAAAGCCATTCCACACAGGGAAGTCTGTGAGACTCTTATCTCCAATTAAGTATCAGAAAACTGGAAGTGGCTCTGTGGCTCAAAGTGGTAGAGCACTAAACTTGAGCTGAAGTGCTCAAGGACAGCACCCAGACCTAGAGTCCAAGCTCCGTGACTGACAAAAACAAACAAACAAACAAACCAAAACTGGAAGTGGAGGTGTGGCTCAAGTGGTAGAGCACTAGCCTTGAGAGAAGAAAAGCAAAGGGACAGTGTCCAGTCCCTGAGTTCAAGCTCCAGCACCTGCCCCCACCCCAAATCATCCCCCCACACCCTCTACCTAACCTCCCAAGCTTCTTATGTCACAATGAAAACCTGTACAGTAATTATGGACTATTTAGGACAAAACAACAGTAACTTAGTGTATAGAGTGAAACTTAAGGGACACTTATTTTATTGAAATTGTTCTAGAAATCAGGCAGAAAGGAATAAAATCTCCAAATTTCCTTAAAAGAGATGGCATAAACCCAATCCCCAACCTAATAAAAATAGTAATGAAAATATAAAACTATATAGCATAATCCTTAGGATGGAATATTCAGAAAATATTTAGTATGGGGTGTTTAGTATTTCTGCCCTTAGTAGAACTTAGTCCATGTCTCAGCATGATTTCTTTTCAAAACGTAACTAAAAGACTTTAAGGCTATCTGGAATTGAAGCATGCAAGAGAAGCCAAGAAAATTCTGGGGGGAACAGAGGGTAATAGCCTGGTAATTGCTGTAGCTATTAAAGCATATCACAAGCTTTTAGTGATCAGAATATCCTTGAGCAAACCTCTGGGGAGATGGCTTAGTCAGGAAGGGTGGGCAGAAACACATGCCCAGAAACAGCCTCATGTAGGAAGACCTCGAAGGTAATGAAAATGCTCTTAAATCATTGTAGGAAGGGTTTATTATCCAATCCATCTGGTTATGCATTTGGCTATGCACTAACCACAAAAATCCCAACAACAATAAATTGAGTTCCTTATCAAATTAATTAAATGTAAAGATAATAAAGTGATAAAAATGTTAGAAGAAAATGTAGGATGATAACTTTGTAATCTTAGCCTACCAAGAGGCTTTTCAAACCAGAATCTTAAGAGTCAGAAACCTTAGTGGAAAATTCAGTGGAATTGACTATCTAAAAACAAACAAGCAAACAAATGAATGGTGGTCAATGGCTCACACTTGGAATCTTAGCTACTCAGGAGGCTGAGTTTGGAGGATCACTGTTTGAAGCCAGCCCTGGCAGCAAAGTCTGTAAGATTCTTATCTCCAATTGACCAGCAAAAAGCTGGAAGTGAGGTGTGGCTCAAGTGGTAGAGCACCAGGCTTGAGCAAAAAAGCCAGTGAGAGCATGTAGTCATCTCCCTCTCCCTTCCCTCACCCCTTGCCTCGCTTTCTCTGTCTCTGTCTCTATTTTGGTTCTCTCTCTCTCTCTCTCTCTCTCTCTCTCTCTCTCTCTCTCTCTCGATTTCAAAGTAGCATCAGGCAAATGGGATGCTTTCAACCATCAGAACCTAAGCAGGCCCTGAACAAATGTAAGACCACGTGGTGACCATTTGGCTTCCAACATTTTTATAGGTTGTCTGTATTTTCACAGGAGTCCTATTTTCCAGATCGTCTCCCACTTTCATGGCTTCCTCATTATTCCCTGACTCACTTTGTCTGTCTCTGTCTCTATGTTTCTCTCTTCCTTCTCTCTCTTTGTCTTTGAACTAGCATTGTCCCCGAGCTCTTTTGCTCAAAGCTAGCTAGCACTCTACCTCTTTGAGCCATAGCTCCACTTCTGGTTTCTGATGGTCAGTGAGAGACAAGAATCTCACAAGGCTTTCCTGCCTGGGCTGGCTTTGAAGCACCATCTTCAAATCTTGGCCTACTGAGTAGCTAGGATTACAGGTGTGAGTCACCAGCATATGGCTTTTGCGTGCTCTTTTAAACAATTTTTTAAAGGTTTACAAAAGTAATACATGCTCAAAGTGAAAAAAAAGCCAAATAAAAAAATTCAAATAAACACTTTCATCTTCAGCTCACCTGAGGCAGCTGCCACTACAAACATTGGTTTCTTTCTAGACTGTTCCTTGGGTAGACAATCAGAGAAACCTGCTAGTAGGAGGAATGAAATGATGGCCAGAGTGTGACATGTTACCTGCTTCCTTCGTGGTCAGGCAGCGCCCCTGCCAGCATTGGGGTGCTGTTCTGCTGTGGATGTGCATCCTCACACACCCAACCCTTCTAACTCAAAATGTCCCATTGAATTGGATAGTCTTCCTAATGTAGCATAGAAGCTTGGCTGGGACAGCAACAGAAGAAAAGCTTTCTTCTGGTTGGGCCACGGAGGCTCATGATTGTGATCCTAGTTACTCAGGAGGCTGAGATGTGAGGATCACAGTTTGAGGCCAGCCTGGGCAGAAAAGTCTGTAAGACTATTATCGCCAATTAAGGCCAGAAGTAGAGATGTGAGTCAGTAGTAGAGTGCCAGCCTAAGTAAAAAAGGTTAGGGACAACACCCAGGCCCTGAGTTCAAGCCCTAGGACTAACACACACACACACACACACACGTGCATGCATACACATGCGTGCATGCACACACACACAGCTTTCCTCTGTCACGCATTAAAAAATTAATAATAACGAAGGCAAGAACAAATGATTAAAGATGAAAGTTTTGTTTTAAAAATGTGTTTTTATTATTTTTAAATAGTTGTACAAAGGGGTTACTATTCAACAAATTTGTTTATAAATACAATGCATCTTAATCCATATTATTCCTTTCGTCAAGTTTTGTCTAAGTTTTTCCTCATTATCAAATGACTTCCCCCTTCCCCCACTTTTCTATTTTGGTCTTCTAGAAAGTTGCTCCTAAAAGATGGACAAAATTAATCTCTCATTTAAGGAAAAAAAACCTAAGTTGATCAGTGACACCCAATCATTTTTATAGCTCATTTAAACAATTCTGTTTCATGGACCTGGCCCCCAGGCTGAGTGTGCAGTCTTACCCTCCCCCACCCTGCGTGAACCCAACATTCTAGAAGTTTCTTCCTGGGCCTGACTAGCTGACCTCTGCTGATTTTCCTTTGGGCTATTATTCCAATTGCTCAGCCTTGGCTGACATCTGGATGTGTTTTATAACAGACTGTTTTCATAATTCCATAGAAAAGTTCTCAGGATTAATACTTGTTTATTTTCATCTTCCAATGGACCTTAAATAAACTGGTGGCCAATTCCAACAGTGTTTCTAACTGGAAGCCATTTTACACAGTTAAGAGGAAGGTAAATCCATCAAGCCTTTGTTTTTCTTCTTCTTCTGCTTTTATTAAAACCTCTTGGCAAATTTGGTGCGGGTGGCTCATGCCTATAATCCTAGCTACTTTGGAGGCTGAGAGCTCACGATTATGGTACAAAGACAGCCTGGGCAGAAAAGTCCATGAGACTCCTGTCTCCAATTAACCAGCAAAATGCAAAAAGGGTGCTGTGATTCAAGTGGTATAGCATTAGACTTGAGAGACAAAGCCAAGCAAGAGTGTGAGACTCTGAGATCAAGCCCCAGTAGCAGTTCAAAAATTGATTTCTAGATGGTAACATTTGCTATCATGAGTACACAGAAATAAAACTTCCATTTGTGTAGGTATTAGGTAGTGTGTGTGGATGAGCATGCATTTGTGTGTGGACATGTGTGTACACGTGTGTATATCTATGATTGGAAAAGAGCCACAATACATGAAAAGGATCAATTTGTTTCCTTTGGAATTTAGGAAAAACACCTCCAAGAAGGTATAGGCTGGGGCTACAATTTAGTGATACAATACTTGTCTAGCATGTGAGAGCCCCTGGATTTGATTTCTAGCATTGCTAAAAAAGGAAGAAATTATTTTCTTCCTCACATTGTTGGAAAATGGAAAAAGAAAAGACAAAATATAATCTTCAAATTTTAAAGTTTCTGTGTTAAGGATAGGATCGAAATGCTCTCCCAAACTTCTTTGCATAAAGTTTCTGGTGTGTGTGTGTGTGTGTGTGTGTGTGTGTGTGTGTGTGTGTGTGTGTATCTGCTGTTACTGGGGCTTGAACTCAGGGCATGGGTGCTGTCCCTTAGCTTTTATTGCTCAAGATTAGTGCTCTACTACTTAAGTCACAGCTCCAGTTTCAGCTTTTTGCTGGCTAATTGAAGATAAGAGTCTCATGGACTTTCCTGCACAGACTGGCCTCAAACCAAGATACTTAGATCTCAGCCTCCTGAGTAGCTAGGATTACAAGCCTGACCTACTAACTCCCAGCTAAAGTTCCTATATTTTATGTAAGGTGGACTAGTATTAACTCTGAACAGGCTGTAAAAATTTGGATATATGCCATAATTTCCAGAAGTACTGTTAAAAATGTAATGTAATGAAACACCAATGGATAGATTAGAATGGCATTTTGAATACCTTTGTATAAAGAGTGAGGAAGGCTGTGGGCTGTGGATAATTCATTTAAACTCTTTGGGGTGGGTAGAAGAGTTGAGGCAATGCAGAAGAAAAGGAAGCAGAAGGCAAAGACCAGCAGAAACAGAAAGAAAACATTTAAATCTCTTTTCTGAAAAAAATTAAAAAGTAGCTTCTAAGGCGAGAATGGAGGAAGAAAGACTAAAGGGATGACTTTGATCAAGATCATTGTAGCTGGGTGCTGGTAGCTCACACCTGTAATCCTAGTTACTCAGGAGACTGAAATCTAAGGATCACAGTTCAAAGTCAGCCTGGGCAGGGTTATCTCCATGAGAGATAACCAGCCATGGGAGTCTTATCTCCACCTAACTAGCCAAAGCTGAAGTGGAGGTGTGCCTCAAGTGGTAGAGTGCCAGCTAAGGGACAGTGCCTAGACCCTGAGTTCAAGTCCTAGTATTAGTACAAAAAAATAAAATAAGAAAAGGAAAAGAAAAAAAAGACACATTGTGTACATAAATGGAATGGAAGTATTCAATTAAAACCTTCTTTATAATGATTTAAAGGCAATAAAATAAGGTACCTTACAGAAAACAGATGAAAATTTTTCTGTAAGCCAGGCATTAGTGTCTCATGCCTGAAATATTAGATATTAAGGCTGCTGAAATTTGAAGATCACAGTTTTAAGCCAGGCTGAGCAGAAAAGTTCATGAGATTCTTATCTCCAATTAACCAGCAAAAAGCTAGATGTTGAGATGTGGCTCAAATGGTAGAGTGCCAACCTTGAGAGAAAAAGGCCTTGAGTTTAAGCCCCAGTACCAACATACAAGTATACAACTGAGATATGGATGAAATTTTAGAAATTCCCCAGAATCCAAAGGCAAAAGATTAATTTGGTTACCATGGTAAGCATAAGTGACAGGCAATGGAGACTGTGCTGGAGCCTCACAGAAGACTACATTGGAACAAAAAGTTCTTTTTTTTTGCCAGTCCTGGGGCTTGGACTCAGGGCCTGAGCACTGTCCCTGGCTTCTTTTTGCACTCTGCCACTTGAGCCACAGCACCACTTGTGGCCTTTTCTGTTTATGTGGTGCTGAGGAACTGAACCCAGGGCTTCATGCATGCTAGGCAAGCACTGTACCGCTAAGCCACATTCTTAGCCCCGAAAGTTCTGTTTAGGAAGATTTTTTTTTCTTAAGCTTAAGAAAATTGTCATCAAATGGCAAAAGATCTAAATGACTAGGTCAAGAAAGCTAATGAGGTCTTACAAAGATTTATTCAGGAAGTCATCACTCCTTAGCACTTACTCTGTGGAAATGACTATGATCTGAAATTGAATAAAAATTTTACAAGTGGTAGAAACTAAGAAATTATTTCCAAAGGCTGTAAGGTCATTCTTGAATCAAATAGCACCAACAGAATTTAAGAAGAAAAGACAAGAGAATAAGGAAGACTGTGGCCCAAGAATTCTATGGATACAGGCCTCTAGTTACCTGAAAAAAATTAAGAAAATTTCAAATAAACAAAATAATTAACCCTTTGTCATACACCCTATGACTTCTTGTATATTTATGGTGCATTCAATGAGACACCATAAATAAGGAAATTTGGATACAGGTATTTATTATATACCATTGTTCTCAGGGGCTGAGCACTAGAAACAAGTGAAATATCTTCCAGTGAGTGAATTGTTCAGAGACTTGTTCACTCATATCATGAACTCTTATGTAGAGAGAGATGACAGAGAGGTTCAGTTAGAGCACTTTCTGTCTGCTATAGTTGAGTGGGAAAGCAAAATGAAGGAAGAACAAAACAATTCAATTTGCATAATCAGTTTTGATGATTAATAATTCTTTGCCTATTTATCTGCCATCCACATAGAGATATTAAGTGATGCACATATGCGTCAACATATCTAAGTAGCCAAAGACAAATGTGTATCTGTGACTATTACAAGCACAGGAATCAATACAAGATGAATGTGTACACTTGAATGTGGGGAGAGGGTGTTATGGGTGTGGATAGGAAGGATGAAGCCAAAGGTAAAGAAAAGTAAAAGCAAAACAAATGGTATGGCTTCTGTATTTATGTAAAATTATATATATGAAAAATTATAGAAATGGACATTTTATTAAATATATTTTTCATGAGTACATATAGAATGATTCCTCTACTAACTATAATCACAATACTATTTTATCATTTTTTTCCAAATGTTGAAAGACAATGTCAGAGATTAAGTTCATGTTTAATTCAGATTCCTGAAGTTGTGATAATTCATTAGCCTGCAGTTTTATATATCTTTGTAGACTTTGATTATACTCAGGTGCAAGTGGAATTGTATTTCACTTATATTTTTCTATTTGATTGTTAAACTTGGCCTTTAAGATATTTATACATGTATATAAATGAAGATCTAACTCTACATTTTAAGTATTATATAATACTTCATTATATGGATAAATCACAGCTTGGGTGCACATTTCCCTACTGAATGATAGCTACTAAATGATAGCCAAATTGTGTATAATTTTCTCTTGTTAAAAGGTATCCTTTTTGTACATACTGTGGTCTAGGTCATACATGTGCAAGGATACTCATGAGTGAGAAAATCACTTTAGGTTCCAAATATGATACACACCCACATCTACTGGTATATATCCACGTTCACATAACTGCATCTGCAAATGCACATGCACACATGCTCACATGTATACATGCATGCATAGGTATTTACACATCTACATTGCATACATCTTGCCTTGATCTCCTTTAAGAGATGGGGACTAATGGGAGGACTTTAGATCATTGGAGGTATGCTCTTGAAAAGGGCTGTTGATCTCCTTTTGCCTCCCTCCCTCCCTCCCTCCCTCCTTCCCTTCCTCCCTCCCTCTCTTTCTCCCTCTCCTCCTCTCCCCTCCCCCCTCCCTTTCCCATTTCCACTCCCCTCTTTTTTCTTTTCCTTGGCCATGAGATTAGGAAGTTTGCTCTATGGTGTGTTCCCACCCTGATGTGATGTAATTATTGTGGTAGCACACTTACATGTGTCCATGCATGCACGCCTAGGACAGCCTGTACACAGAGGTGAAACAAGTGCATCTTCAACGTTCTGGATCTCCTGCTGAACAGGCACCTTGCCCTGACCCCAGCAGTGGACCACATCTTGCACGGCATGGTTATTTTCAGAATTACTTAAAAAAAACCAAACTAATTCAATGGGCCACCAAGTTTGTATGAACATCTGTTGATGTTCTAGTATTTTTAATTCTCTAAAAGTAGTCTTCTTGGCTTAAAGACTGTGTGTTTCCAGCTTTGACTTTTAAAAATAACATTTTGAGTGAAAAGTAATAAAATGAGGTAAAGACAAGTAATTCAGTCCACTTCCAGGTGGTTCTCCAGCCACTCTGTGGTTGTGGCCTTAACTCTCCCACCTTGTTGCTCTTCTGAGCACTGGGTCTTATATATGTTTGCTCCTTTCCTCCTGCCTCCTTCCCTCCTTCCCTCCTTCCCTCCCTCCCTCCCTCTTCCTTTCTCTTCCTTCCTTCTTTTCCCTTCCCTTCTCTTCCCTCCCCTTCCTTCACTCCTTTCCTTTCATCCTTTTTTTTTTCTGTGCCAATATGGGGGCTTGAACTCGGAACCTGGGCATGTTCACTTCCCTTTTTTGCTCAAGGTTGGCATTCCACAACTTGAGCCATACTACTTCTAGCTTTCCACTGGTTAGCTGGAGATAAGCATCTCAGATTTTCCTGTCCAGGTTGGCTTTACATTGGGATCTTCGGATCTCAGCGTCTTAAGTAGCTAGGATTATAGGTGGGAACCATGGGCATCAGCTTGCTTATTACTTTCTAGTGCACTTTCTTCTTCCGTGGCCTCTGTCTCCCTTTTTTAATGGTTTGAGACAATTCTCTGTGCAGCTGGATGTTCACTCCTGGCCCTGTGTGCCATTACCTCATCTCTCCTAGAGGCCTTGTTGTCTTTTGCTTTTGATGTCTTTGCAAGTCTCTGTGTTTATGTAACAAGCACCACCCATCCTTTCCTTTACTATTAATTAATTCTGTGCATGTTTGCAAAGGCCTTTAAAATCGCAATATTATAAAAATTACATCCTCTTCTGGTACTTTAACAATTTCCTCTATTACGTTTAAATATCTGCCCCAATTGCAGATGTATTCAATATGTGGATTTAAGCGGTCACGGCACTTTCTCTTCCTCTTGTCTCTCAGTCTAGCTGGTTTCAGGGACACTGCTTTACTTGTGTCACTGAAATGTCATAATTAAATTTAAAGGACCAGTGCTCCTGTTGATTCTTGGTTTCATTGCTTGCAATATTTTGTTCTATTACTTTCTTGCTTATTTCTGCATTTGGACCACTGGATTGTGTGTGTGTGTGTGTGTGTGTGTGTGTGTGTGTGTGTGTGTGTGTGTGCCGGTAATGGTGCTTGAACCTAGGGCCTCATGCTCTCACCTGGCTTTTTTGCTCAAGGCTAGTGCTCTACTACTTGAGCCACACCTCCACATTGGCTTTTGGGTGGTTAATTAGAGGTGAGAATCTCATAGACTTTCATGTCTGAGCTGGCTTTGAACTGCCATTCTCAGATCTCAGCCTCCTAAGAGCTAGGATTACAGGTGTGAGCCTCAGGCACCCAGCTGGACTACTAGCTGTTAATTATTCTAGCTTTTTACATCTGGTAGGGCAAATCTTATTTAACTTTGCCTCTCCCATTTATTTTCCTGGTTATTATTTTTAAAAATCACGTAGCTTTTAAAAGGAAAATGTTTGCATTTTTATTATGGTTGTATTAAACTAATCATTGCCACGTGTGTCAGTCAGCCTATAACAAATACCTGAGATAACTGAGTTATGAACACAAGGGATTTTAGCTTCCAGTTTTGGAGGTTCAGATCTCATCACTTGGGGCTTGGGAAGAGTCATTACTTTGTGACAGGAGCACATGATTAAGCAAAACTTCTTGCTTTGTGTCTGGGAAGCAAAAAAAAAAAAAAAAAAAAGAAAGAAAGAAAGAAAGAAAGAAAGAAAGAAAAGGAGGAGAAAGAGACTAGAGTCTCTTTGAGACCAAAATCCCCTTGGGGAACATGTCCCCAGGGAAGGGAGGGGTTGAAAGGGAAGTTGGGGAGAAGGATGAAGGGGGATATAATCAAGATGCACTGTCCTCATAAATGGACTGTTGAGTTGAAACTCTTTTGTACAACTGTTTAAAGGAAATAAAAAAGAACAAGCCCCCAGTGACCTAATGACCTCTCATGAGTCCCAACCTCTCACAGGTTCCAGGGTCTCCGATTGACATGCTGGGGGCAAGGCCTTTAACACCCAGGCCTTTCTGAACCATGACGCTGCTTGACATACACTGTCAGTTCCTCTCCCAGACAAAAGTATGCCCTCAACGCACTTCGCCATTCTTGTATGTTTCTTAGAGAGTAGGCAAGAACTCCCTGAACAAAACAAGATCCAGAATTGATAGGGGAGAATATTCATTAGAATAGGAATTCATATCCATCAGAATATGAATAAAACTAAAACTGAAGTGCGCTATGGGGGAAAATGAAATGTTAAGTGAAACTGCAAATTCAAGCTGAGAAAAACATTTGCTAAAGACATCAGATTAAGAAGACATGGCTGCACCAAGGACTCACACCTGTAATCTTAGGTACGTAGTAGACTGAGATCTGAAGACGGGGATTTGAGTCAGCCCAGGTAGAAGTCTGTAAGACTCTTATCTCTGATCAATCAGAAAAAATGGAAGTAAAAATGTGGTTTAAGTGGTAGAGTGTCAGCTTTGAGTGAAAAAGGGACAGTACCCAGGCTCTGAGTACAGGCACACACATACACACACACTTTTTCTCGCTCTTTCTGACTGCGTGATTTGTGAAGTTGGCTGAATTATGAATCTCTAAGTTTTGCAAAAGTTTGAATTTGGTCCTATGGTATTTTTACATTGTGAGAGCAGGTTTGTTTGAAAGCCAGATGTGAGAGAAACTGCATACCAGGGCTCTGGCTCAGGTTTTAATTTTTATATTTACATTACATTAAATTACATTTTATCCGTAAGTAGTTGTACAAAGGGCTTCCAATTCAACATGTCAGTGTGTGAGTACAAGGCCTCTTGAGCATGTCAGGTTCAGAGAGAAAGACTTAGGCTCATGAGTCTCAGAGACCTGGGCCTCTATGAGGAGGCAGCTGGTGTGAGGGACTGTGAGCCGCTCCTTTCCTCCAGGGGCGCTTGCTGGGCCTTTGCTCTTTTTTCCCTCAGCTTCTTTGGGGTATGTGTTTTTTATTTTTATTTTTGTGTGTGTGACAGTTCTGGGGTTTGAACTCAGGGCCTCAGCACTGTCCTTCAGCCTTTTCTCTCAAGGCTAGCACACTACCACTGGAGCCACAGCTCCAGTTTTGGCATTGTGGTGGTTCATTGAGATAGTCTGTGAGATAAGAGTCTCACAGATTTTCCTGCCCAGGCTGGCTTTGAACAGTGATCCTCAGATCTCAGCTTCCTGAGTGGCTAGGAATACAGGCATGGGCTAGGCATCTGGCTGGGGATATAATTTTTTTTTTAAAGGATTCTGTTTCTTTTCTGCACATAGGGGTTACAGAGGTTCTTCAACTTACAATGGGTCTAGATAATATCATAACGCTTGCTGAATATCATAGTGTTGCCTAATTTATTTTTATGCTGGTCCTAAAACTTGAACTCAGCCTTGAACACTGTCCTGTAACTCTTTTTGCTCAAGCCTGGTGCTCTACCACTTGAGCCTCAGCTCTACTTCCAGCTTTTTGTTGGTTAATTGGAGATAATGGTCTTATGGACTTTCCTGCCAGGCTGGCTTCAAACTGCAGTCCTCAGATCTCAGCCTCCTGTGAAGCTGGGATTACAGATGTGAGCCACCAGTGCCCAGCTGCCAGATTTACCTTAAACATACTCAGATCACTGATACCCATATACTACTGGGCAAAGTTATCTAACATATAGTCCACTTTCACATGAAGTATTGAATACTTTATTTGATTTCTTGAACACCGGACCAAAGGTAAAAAGTCAATGGTTGTGATGTTGTTCTTGGAAACTGCCTGAACTTTGGTTTCTATCCTCTTGGCTTAAGAATTCAAATGATTTTCTTTGCCCTTGGTCTAACCAAGTCAGTTTTCCCTTACTAGATCTTTCCAAATTGCCTGCTGTAAGGCTGTCTGTGGGAGTCCTCCAGATACAGGTTTCAAGCTATTAGCGAGATGATTGCTCATATATTCACTGTGAGTTCCTCGAGTCCTGAAAGCTTTTCCGAGCAGTCTGGAGATAAAACCCTGGCCCTGTCCGGGCTCACTCACTCTTGAAACAAAGCAGATGTGGGATAATTAGTTGTTGGTTCATAGTTTTGGATGACATGAGTAATTCTTTTTCTGAAAGAACGCATATGGCAGATCCATTCCATTAGAATGGAATGAGGTGTAGGGATAGGATCGTGTACAGAGGTTTATGGGTATGGAAAGGAAAGAGATTGGGAAGGAAGGATGCAAAGGATAAGGAGGGAAAACGATCCTAACAGAATTAGAAAAGACAGGGAGGTGTGAGAAAGTGAAAAACAGCCCTTCCTTTAATGGGCCCAATCAGGTTAAAGACACCTGCATGAGAAGTCCTGAAGGCTGGGTGCTGGTGGCTCAGGCCTGTAATTCAAGCTACTCAGGAAGCTGAGAGCTGAGAACCAAGGTTTGGGCAGACAAACCTGTGAGACTCTTATCTCCAACAACCAGCAAAAAGCTGCAAGTGGAGGTGTGGTAGAATATCAGTGCTGAGCAAACGAAGTCAAGAGAGAGTGTGAGGCCATGAGTTCAAGCCCTAGTACTGGCACAACAAAACAAATGTTCCTGGGGTTGTTTCCCACTTTCTGCCTTGCTTTACCTTCTTCTTCTCCTCTGCGTGTGTGTGTGTGTGTGTGTGTGTGTGTGTGTGTGTGTGTGTGTGTGTGCCAGTACCGGTACTTGAACTCAGGGTCTCAGGTTCTCACTTGGCTTTTACAGTAATGGCTGGCTCTTTACCACTTGAGCCACACCTCAGTTAATCGGAGACAACAATCTCACATACTTTGCTGGCTGTGCTGGCTTTGAACCTTGATCCTCACATCTCAGCCTCTAGAGTAGCTAGAATTGCAGGCATGAGTCTCTAGCACTAGTGTTACTGAACAAATGTGACCTTCTAACATCTCCAAATGATACTTTGACTATGAATACTGTAAAAACAAAATGAACCTAGTGAAATCCTTCCTATTCCATCTGTATACTCTTCAATTACTTGTTGATACCAGCTAGGCTGGGATTAACATGGTCCCCAGGAGGCACATGCAGCCCTAGACCTCAGGCCTAACTGACTGACAAGGCCACTGCGTGAGTGATGGACACATCTAGGCCCCACCCTCCCCTCATCCTCTGACTTGTGGTGTGAAGTAGCAGTAAGTGTTCCTTACCAGGCAGGTCACTGAGCATCAAAATCATATAATTTCCTTTTTGCGCTTGTAGAAACCCACTTATATGTAAGATCTACCTTATGACATTTCAATGATTCCAAGACTTAGTTGAACACTAATGTGTATAAATTGCTCTTTGTTCTTTTTACTCCTTTTGCCAGTACTGGGGTTTGAACTCAGAGCCTCAAAGCCTCAGGGCCAGGCTGGTACCTATCACTTGAGCCATGCCTCCAGCCTGACTTTTTGTTTGCTATTTTGAAGATGCAATTTTGCAGACTTTTCTGCCTTGAACAGTGATCCTCCACATTTCAGCCTCCCGAATAACTAGGATTACAGTTGTGAGCTACCAGCACTTGGCCCTGCTGTGTGTTCAAGGCCTGCCTGGCTCCTCACAGAAGCAGCTCCTAAGACTGCAGTGGGAGGACAGTGCATGACTGTGGGCATCGAGGAGAAGCCCCTCATAGCCTACAAATTATTTATATTTCCCTTTACAACGCTGTTGGAAGAGCACAAAGAACAATCTAACCCCTGAATGAGGTAAGAAAGTTTGTTTTAAAGTGTTTAGACCAGACAGAACATGTTTATTTTAAAGTGAGCAGCAAAAAGAAAGTAGCTAGACTTTGAAAAGAGAGGCACAAAGAGGCTTCCAGCGGAGTTGTCTCAGAGGGTGGTTATGATAGTACTGGGTTCCTTCAGCTTCTCCTCTTCTGGGCTTGGCATTGATGTGCTGCACATGTGCTGCCCCTTGGCTCTTTCCATTGGTTGAGTGGGCCCCAGGGCATTGTGGGAACCTATGGCATTATGGGAAGAGGTGTTTCAGAGAAAGCTGGAGACACTATGGGAAGCAGCACCATGATGGGTCACCTGTTGTGTTATGTTTGCCACTGCTTATCCCCACCCACTGAACAGGTCTCCTTTCTTATAGAGATAAGAGTTTTTGACTGGTGTCATGACTGAATTGAAGCAGATAATAGAGAAAGCAGAAACATCTGAAAATAAGCCAGAGTCCAGAATTAAAGCTAAAACACTGAAATGGCTAATCCATTGGAAATTGTCTCTGACAGACAGAGTGACTTGCCTCCTCTACCTTTGCCCTGTATTCTAAATTCTTTTTTTTTTTTTTTTGGCCAGTCCTGGGGCTTGGTCTCAGGGCCTGAGCACTGTCCCTGGCTTATTCTTGCTCAAGGCTAGCACTTTGCCACTTGAGCCACAGCGCCACTTCTGGCCATTTTCTGTATATATGGTGCTGGGGAATCGAACCCAGGGCCTCATGTATACAAGGCAAGCACTCTTGCCACTAGGCCATATCCTCAGCCCTGTGTTCCAAATTCTTTTCTCCCTCCCTCCCTTCCTCCTCTTTCCTTCTCTCTTCCTTTATCTCTCTCCCTCCATTCTTCACTCTATCTTGTTTTTCTCTTTTCATTCTCTTTTTTTCTTTTTGAATTGTGGGTTTGAACTCAGGGCCTGTGCTGGCACTCTAGGACTTGAACCAGAACTCTAGCCTGTCTTTTTTTTTTTGCTTATTTTGAAGATGGAGTCCAGCAAACTTTCCTGCCTGAGCTAGCCTTGAACTTGATCCTGTAGGTACCAGCTTCTCAGGAGAGTAGCTAGGATGACAGATGACAGGGATGAGCCACTGGCCCAGCCCTGTTTTGTGGTGGCTGCTTTTGAGATGAGGCTTCCTTCCCAAGTAGGCATCTCAGTCATTAGTTGCCTACTTTTGGCTTCCTGTGGTTGCTGGGTTCACAGGCACACACTACTGCCTCCAACCCCAAACTGAGATCCTTCCTGTCCAGCCTCCCATGTAGCTTGGATTATAGGCATGGGTGCTAGCCTCCAATCTTACGTTCTAAATTCCAATGAAAAGCCACACATAAAAGATTATGATGTTGGGCTGGGGATATGGCCTAGTGGCAAGAGTGCCTGCCTCATATACATGAGGCCCTGGGTTCGATTCCCCAGCACCACATATACAGAAAATGGCCAGAAGTGGCGCTGTGGCTCAAGTGGCAGAGTGCTAGCCTTGAGCAAAAAGAAGCCAGGGACAGAGCTCAGGCCCAGAGTCCAAGCCCCAGGACTGGCAAAAAAAAAAAAAAGATTATGATGTTGACTGCTAAACAGTCTTTCTTTTTTCTTATTTAAGACTTTTTTTTTTTTTTTGGTGCTGATCCTGGGTTTTTAACACAGGGCCTGGGTGCTGTCCCTGAGCTTTTGTGCTCAAGGTTAGCTCTCTGCCATGTAAACCTCTACTCTTGGTTTTCTGCTGGTTAATAGGAGTAAAGGGTCTCATGGACTTTGCTGCTCAGGCGTCTTCAAACCACAATCCTTAAATCTCAGCCTCCTGAGTAGCTAGGACCACAGAAGTGAACCACTGGTGCCAACCTAAAGACTATTTTTCCCCCCACTGTTTTCCTCCCCTCTTTTTTATTAGTGTATATTAGTTGTATAAAAGCATTTCATTATGATGGTTATGCATAAAATGGACTTTGAAAAAATTTACTCCCTCTATCACCCTTTTCCTCTTCTTGTCTTCCTTCAAGGCCTAATATTGACATGGAAAAGAAGGAATGTCAGGCTTAAAGAGGAAGCTGTCAGGGCTCAGACCACTGTGGGTCCCCGGGTGGGTCTAGCTGCAGTGTGGAGTGATGGGAGGGCCGCGACTGGGCTGTGTGGAGCCCAAGAGCCCATAGCCCGCGCTGCTGTGTGGTCTCCTTAGGGCTCAGGAAGCTAGTGTGGCAGGAAAACTCCTTGCAGGAAACAGTAGCCTCTGCTGGTATGGGGCAAGAATGTGCAGGAAGCAAGGGAAGGCCATTTGCACAAGGTACCTTGAACTGAAGTTACAATTATTTTTGTGCTGGTACTAGGGCTTGAACTCAGGACCTAGGTGCTGTTTCTTAGCTTTTTTTGCTCACAGGTAGTGCTCTACCACTTGGACCACAGCTCCATTTCCAGCTTTTTGGTAGTTATTTGGAGATAAATGTATCATGGACTTTCCTGCCTAGGCTGGCTTTGAACTGCCATCCTTAGATCTCAGCCTCCTGAGTGGCTAGGATTGCAGGTGTGAGCACCAGTGCCTGGCTCAAAGTCAATCTTACAGGACTTGTAAGTAATTTATGGGCAGAGTGAATGAGCTGGAGTGGCCACCAAAGAGCAGACTAGTCATCCTATTTTCAAGCATCTTAGGCTGAGTTTTCTGGAAACACATATTCGCCTCCTTAACAAAGGACAGCTGTTCCCCCCCCCCCCCCCAAACACTACTGCCAGGATTTTCCCACCAAGCTGGGATTGCTGGGGTGCTAGGAGTCTGTAAAATGCAAGGCAGGCTCTGGTGTTCATCATGGATTGAAGAATCAGCTGAGCGTTTCTTCCTTTGATTGTGACATTCCATAGCTGAGAGATTAGTGGAGCTTTCATGTTCTTAGTCTTCCTTGAAATGATGAAAGGAATTATCTATGGACATTTGAAGAAGTCCTAGGATGAGGCAGAAGGAAGTCCTCTCCCCTTCTCTTCCTTTTCCTTCCCTCCCTCCCTCCCTCCCTCCCTCCCTCCCTCCCTCCCTCCCTCCCTCCCTCCCTCCCTCCCGCCCTCCCTCCCTCCTTCTCTTCCTCCCTCTCTTCCTCCCTCTTTCCTTCCCTTTCTGGGGCTTGAACTCTGGGCCTGAGTGCTGTCCCTAAGGTTCTTTTGCTCAAAGCTAGCACTTTACCACTTGAGCCACAGTGCAATTTCCAGCTTTTTCTGTGATTAATTGGAAATAAGCGTCTCATGGACTTTCCTGCCTGGGCTGGCCTTGAACTATGATGCTCAGATCTCAGCTTTCTGAATAGCTAGGATTACAGGCATGAGCCACCAGTGCCTGACTTCTTATGGACTTTTGCTGCCCATGCTGGCATTGGATTGTGATCCTCAGTCCTGAGTAACTAGGATTACAGGTGTGTGTCATTGGCATCTAGCTAAAATTGTTTTCGTGTAACTGGATACAGCTTTTCAAAAAGAGCAATGGCTAGCAGGACTCATAGGTTCTGTGAATTGGATACCCGAGAGCATCATATTGAGAGTAAATAAAGAGAAGAGTGGACAAGTGCAGGAAAGTCCCTGTTCCCCCATCCTTCTGTCAACTGTGCTGTCAGCAGGCACTAACACCCCTCCCACCCCTCCCCGAGACTCTCTCACAGAGGTCCGCTTTGAGCATGCCCCTCAAGGGCACTGAGCAAAACCTTTGATCCTGAGAACCTTTGCGTCCAGATGATGCAATGAGAGTAAAGACACCGATCACAAGGGATGTAGGAGCAATGAATGCTGGTGCTGTCTCAGAGATCCAACAAGGACATTCTTGGGGCTGAGGTCATCAGGAACAATGACCTTGAAGCATGTATTGGCTTCAGCTATATTGCTGTGTGTCTCCATGTTCACCTCCCACACCCCCCTATGACCATGTGACCCAGAGAACAGAGGCTCCACCTCTGAATGCTGCTGGCTGAGTGCAGTGTGGGAGCCAGCATGGCCACCGGTGGTGGGTATGGAGAGCACAGTGAGGCTGCTCAGCACATCGGCATGGCCTGCAGCGTGGGCTGGGTGACTGGTGGATGCCGAGTTCTGGCTAGAAAGATGTAGCTGACATTCCTTTAGGTCCTGAAATTATGGCACACAGAGGAGGAGGCATTTGTTTTTCCTCTGAATTGTTATTATCCAGGGATGAAGAAGAGATTCCATCATCATCTAATTATTTAGGGTTTCCAACTGGATAGTGAAATCACCTCCATCTTAGGAGACTGCCTTTTCCTTTTCTTTTTTAGACTAAAATCATGCTAAATGAAAGTATAGAGCTATAAAACCATTCCTCTAATATGAGTAGGAGAAGATGATTTCTTTTCAAAGAACTTTTTCCAAAATAGGAAGAAGAGCCAGGCACCAGTGGTTCACACCTGTGATCCTAGCTACTCAGGAGGCTGAGATCTGAGCACTGAGATTTGATTTTGTTTATTTGTTTTGTTTTTGTTGCCAGTCCTGGGGCATGGACTCAGGGCCTGAGCACTGTCCCTGGCTTCTTTTTGCTCAAGGCTAGCACTCTACCTCTTGAGCCACAGCACCACTTCTGGCTTTTTTCTACATATGTGGTGCTGAGGAATCGAACCCAGGGCTTCATGTATACGAGGCGAGCACTTTACCACTAGGCCATATTCCCAGCCCCAGGACTGAGATTTGAAACCAACCCAGGGCAGGAAAGCCCATGAGACTTTCATCTTCAATTAACCACCAAAAAGCCAGAAGTGGAGCTGTGGCTCAAGTAGTAGAGCACAAGCCTTGTGCAGAAAAGCTCTGGGACAGTGACCCGAGGACTGCCCCATGATTGTCACCTAAACAACAAACAAAATAAAACAAAAACAAAAGATAAAATGTAAGAAAAGAAAGAAGAGCTACTAATGGGGATAGGAGTGATGTGTTTGATTTTTTAATTATTATTATCTTTAAGTAGTTGCACGAAGGGGTTTCAATTCAACACAGCGATTTGTGACATTCTGAGGCCTGTGAATGCTTCTAATAAAGGGGTGTAGGGAGAGAGACAGGGAGCCAGCCCTGGGGGCGCAGGCAGGTGGGGCACCTCAGCCAGAAAGAGTACTGTGCACATTACTGAAGTGCTGGGAAAATGAGTCCAGCAACCATGCAAAGAGAAACTTATTTTCAGTAGAGAAAGAAGCGGGAGCAGTGCGCTAGACCCTGTGTGTACTCAAGCTCCAAGAGGGGCACCTACAGCTCTCTAGTGGACTTGGGAGATGATCGTAAACAGCTGGCCCTTCCTCCCATGCCTGGCCTCACTGCCAGGGCTGGGCCTGGGAAGCAGGAGGCCCATGGTACTGGGTGGGTGGGTTTGGCACCTGAGGCATAGATAGCATCACTTTGTGACATTTCTACCTCACCTAAAATCTGGGTGGGTTTTCACTTCTACCAGTAGCCATTGGATGGCAGAAATGCCACGTCACCTGCATCTCTGGACATGAATGCTTTCAAGGGACGTGTCCTGGGGAACAGAGCTGCCCAGGTGTGAAGCCATGTTCTGGTGCTTCACTGTTCGACAAAGCTGGATTGTCAACTTTCTGTTGCTAATAAAAATATCATAACGGCTGGGCACCAGTGTCCCACCTATAATCCTAGCTCCTCAGGAAGCTGAGGTCTGAAGACTAAGGTTCGGAAGTCTGCCTGGGCAGGTAAGTCCATGAGATTCTTATCTCTAATTAGCCAGCAAAAAAGCTGGATGTTAGTGCGGTGCCAGTGGCTCATGCCTGTAACCCTAGCTACTTAGTAGGTTGAGATCTGAGGATTACAGTTCAAAGCTACCCCGACCAGGAAAAGTTTGTGAGATTTCAATTAAAAGCCAGAGCACTAGTATTGAGCAAAAAAGAGATAGTAGCCAGGTCCTGAGTTAGAGATTCAAAAAGGCTCAAAAAGGCTGGGTAAACTATAAAGAAAAGTGAGATACATGTATATATCTATCTATCTATCTATATAGATATAGATAGATAGATAGATAGATAGATAGATATGCATATATGCATATATGTTTGTACTGTCATGGGGCTTGAACTCAGGGCCTAGGCACTGTCCCTGAGTTGCTTTTGCACAAGGCTAGCATTCTACCACTTGAATCACAGCTCCATTCCTGGCTTTTTGACAGTTAGAGATAAGAGTTGCACCAACTTTCCTGCTCAGGCTGGCTTTGAGCTGTGATGCTCAGATCTCAGTTTCCTGAGTAGCTGGGGTAACAGGTTTGAGCCGCCAGTGCCCAGCTCAAGAGGCTTATTTCTGCCTGTGGTTCTGGAGGTCCTGGGTTAACAGGTCATGTCTGGCAATGGCCTTCTTGCTGGCAGAGTCCTGAGGGGATGCAGGACATCCCATAATGACAGGCTGGGAATTCATGTGTGTTTCTTTCTTTCTTTCTTTCTTTCTTTCTTTCTTTCTTTCTTTCTTTCTTTCTTTCTTTCTTTCTTTCTTTTTTTTGCCAGTCCTGGGCCTTGGACTCAGGGGCGTGAGCACTGTCCCTGGCTTCTTTTTGCTCAAGGCTAGCACTCTGCCACTTGAGCCACAGCGGCACTTCTGGCTGTTTTCTGTATATGTGGTGCTTGGGAATTGAACCCAGGGCTTCATGTATACTAGGCAAGCACTCTTGCCACTAGGCCATATTCCCAGCCCGTGTTTCTTTCTTATAATAAACCTACTAGGAATCAATCTTTATCTAATACCACTTTATTTATTTTTAAAGTGTTTTTATGCCAATTAGTTTGCTCTCTGAGACTTTAAACTTTTAAGCATTAACATTGAAACTTTAGAGCATTATAAAGGGGCTCACACCTTTTACAAATGGGAAATCATTCAAAATGAGCTTAATTTATTAATCATAAATGTATTTGTTTTGTTTATTTATTGGTGCTGGGAATTAAGCCCAAGGCCTTATGCATGCTAGGCAAGCACTCTGCCATTTGAGTCATATTCCCAGCTACTGAAGCCCCACTTTAAATCATCATATTGAGGCCAAATTTCTACCCTCTGTACCTTACAACGGAGGTGACATTTCAGTGCATGATTATTTGATGACCCTGGAAGCACAGGTAGGCACGGAAGTCAGCCCAGGGCTCATGGAGGTCTGCGGCTGTGCAGGTGCTGAAGGCTGGGCCAGAGCCGGCCTCTCTTAACTGTGCTATCATAGATCTCCCAGGCCAGAGCCTGAGGGCAGCAAAAGATCAGAGCAAGAGGAGGGGGTGGGCTAAGCAACAGCTAACCTGTGTGTCAAGTCCTGCATCCCATTGCTAATGACAAGAGAGGTCATAGTACTGGGAAAAAAAACCCACACTTCCCAGAGAGAGTGCCTGGGGATGAATGGAAATTAAGAATTACCTTGATCATTAGAGGAGGTTTACGGATTAGGTTAGAAAAGAAAATTAGATTTAACAAGGAAAACAAAACTTGGTGTCTTCAGGAAAAAAAAGTCAAGAAAACATGAATAAAAAAAGCATAAAAAATAAATCCCGTGAGTATTTTGGCATTAACACTTTAATTAGGAGTTAATTCAATCAAAAGCCTAATTATTATCAAATTAATTTCTAATTATGATCAGGGGAAAAATGCAGACAAAAGCCAAGCTAATTTCAACCTCTTTTCCAGATGACACAGGCTGTAGAAGGAAGCAGATTTGCTGGTAGCCAAGTTAACATGTAAATGGGAGTGCAAGAAATGAACACACCCAGCTGGTGCATGAACCCAGAAAAGTGTTTCTTCTACAAATCGTGATTAAAGTCTGCATCAGTTGGCTGGGAATATGGCCTAGAGTGCTTGCTTGCCTTGCATACATGAAGGCCTGGGTTTGATTCCTCAGCACCACATAAACAGAAAAAGCCGGAAGTGGCACTGTGGCTCAAGTGGTCAAGTGTTAGCCTTGAGCAAAAAGAAGCCAGGGACAGTGCTCAGGCCCTGAGTTCAACCCCAGGACTGGCCAAAAAAAAAAAAAAAAGAAAAAGAAAAGTCTGCATTATTTGCAGATCAATAGATCAAATAAAAAAATGTCCAAGAATCTGTAGTGAAGGCCCAGAGACCCAAGAAACAGTTGGATCTTTGTGAGATTCTCTTCCTCCTCCTTTGCCTTCTTTCTCCTCCTTCTTCCTTTTGCTCCTCCTCCTGCTCCTTCCCCTTCTTCCTCCTTCTGTTCCTTGTTCCTCTTCCTCCCCTCTCCCTCTCCTTCTCCTCCGCTTCCACCTCCTGTTCCTCTTCTTCCTCCTCCTCCTTCTTGTTTTATGCCTATACTAAGGCCTGAACCCAAGGTTTGGGCACTGTCCTTTTGCTTGTTTGCTTAAGGCAAACACTATACTACTTGTGCCACACTTCTACTTCCAGCTCTTTTCTGGTTAATTGAAGACAGACTTTCCTGCCAGCTTTGAGCCTGGCTCAGCTCTCCTCAGTAGGTAGGATCACTAGTGTGAGCCACCAGAGCCCAGAATTCTTTAGTTTGGAAGTCACCCTGACTTCCTTTCTAGTCCTTTGTGTTAGGTTTTTAAAGTAGGTATCTGGTAAAGGAGAATGCCACGTGGTATTCAGGCAGGAGAGAAAGTTTATTACTGAACTGCTGGCCTGTGGCCGAGATGATCCATGGCCAGAAAGAAGGGAGAGAGGGGGAGAGAAGAGAGAGAAGAAGAGAGCAACCCCCACCCAGCCCTGCTTTATCTAGGGCAGGGGCAAGGGGTGTGGCCAGGTGGATTAGGATGTGACCTCAGGGAAAGGGAAGGTAACTGCCTCCAGGTTTGCTGGTTACCCAGGTAACTGGGTGGAGACTTAATGAAGTGGGGGCATCTACATGGAGCCTTCCAGGGATGGACCTAACATTCCAGCCTTTTTTTTTTGGCCAGTCCTGGGCCTTGGACTCAGGGCCTGAGCACTGTCCCTGGCTTCTTCCTGCTCAAGGCTAGCACTCTGCCACTTGAGCCACAGCGCCGCTTCTGGCCGTTTTCTGTATATGTGGTGCTGGGGAATCGAACCTAGGGCCTCATGTATCCGAGGCAGGCACTCTTGCCACTAGGCTATATCCCCAGCCCCCTCCAGCCTTTTAATAGTTATGAAAAAGGGTGAAGACTCTCTCTGGCTGCTTCCTGCTGGCAAGGGGCGTCGGCATTAGGGGTAAAAGGCAGAAATCTGGCCTCTCCTGGAGAAAGCGAGCAGCAGGGTCCCTTGGTGGTAGATGCCAGTCCTTGAATGAAGCCTGGAAGAAGTCTCATGAGGCAGGGGCTGAACAAAAATAATATTAAGGCAAAAGGAAGGGTTTAGGGCACAAAATTAAAAATTGGGTGACTTGGCTAGTTCTTATACTCAGGTATGGACATTAGATGGACAAGCTACTATTTCTTGATCCCATAACTATTAAAAGGCTGGAATGTTAGGTCCTCTCCTTGAGGGCTCCATGTAGATGCCCCCACCTCATTAAGTCTCCACCCAGTTACCTGGGTAACCTACAGACCTGGAGGCAGTTACCTCCCCTTTCCCTGAGGTCACATCCTAATCCACCTGGCCACACCCCTTGCCCCTGCCCTAGATATAAGGCAGGGCCCGGTGGGGGTCCTTCTCTCTCCCTTCTCTCCGTCCATGGATCACCTCGGCCACAGGCCAGCAGTTCGGTAATAAACTTTCTTTCCTGCTTGAATACTGCGTGGCGTTCTCCTTTACCGGCTACCTACTTTAAAAAACCTAAATATGGTGCCGTGACTCGGATGGGGCTTAAGAGTCAGGACAGGCAGAATTCCCCTCTATTTTCCTCCTTTTTCTGGGAGTATCCCCAGTCCTGACGGCCCTTTTTCCACGAAACAAACTGCTGCAAGTCGCCACGAGGCACTTTTCACTAATACCATTGCTGGCCTCCACATCCACCTCCACCTCCACACCACTTGTCTACCCTGGTGAGTGAAACTGCTGCTGCTCTGGTTCTCTGCCACTCCATCCGCAGCTTCTGCAGCTTCTGCCCGGTAAGCTCTCGTCCACTCATAGGTGCCTTCCTCCGGTACTTTTTGGGTTTTGCATCACAGTCACACCCAAGCCAGGAAACTGCTAGCATGCCTCTTGACAGTGCAATGAGGCCTGCTCGAAATAATCAAACAGATACAGTTTTTGCCACTGCAATGGTAAATGGTCAGAAGTCACTTATATTCAGGCTCTCTTTCTCTCTTTTCCTCTCTTCCTTTTTCTCCCTCTCTCATTTGCCTGCTTCCTTGCTTACTTTATAAAAACTCCAAGTCATACCATCCTGATAACGTGCCTTGCTCACAAAGCTGCCTCTTTTCACAGACCTCCGAAACTGAGGCTTGACCACCAATGTGCTTTGTCAGCAAAGATATCTAAAAGTTCTTTTCTCCAGCAGTTCGGTAATAAACTTTCTCTCCTGCCTGAATACCGCGTGGCATTCTCCTTTACTGGCTACCTACTTTAAAAACCTAACACAAAGGACTAGAAAGGAAGTCAGGGTGACTTCCAAACTGAATATCCACGTGGTGGATATTGGGTTTAACAGACATCAGCTCAGGCGCCATTATGCCATGCCATGTGTTCTCTATTAGTGTGTTTGTGTCCTCCTGCCACCCCCCTCAACATGGCATCCCACTGGAGTTTATCAAAATATGGTTTCTCCATTTTATAATCTGAAAATTGTTGTTTGCTAGCAAAATTGTTTTTCTAACCGATCACGTGGTTTTAAAATATTGGGCAAAAAAAAAGTCATTTACTATTGGAATTCCAAAAGAGTCTACTGCTGAAATTCATTTTTGCATGCTGTAAAACCTATGTGCACAGTGTGTATGTCTGTGTAAATGTCATTTGTTAGTATGTCCATCTAGCTATATATCTGTGCTAAAACTCATCACATCTACTGAGTTTTGTCATTGCAGAATTCTGGCAAGTATTTGGTCAATTCTTGACAAGGTACAGGTAAGCTCTAGTCCCCTTGGTCTCTTTGTTGTTTTAATTGGAAATAAAAAAGGGCTTTTGTGACAAAGACGCCTTGGATTGCAGTTTGAAGCCAGCTGGGCCAGAAAATCTCTCTCAAACTCCATCTCCCAACTAACCAGCGAAGAGCCAGGCTGGAAGCATGGCTGAAGAGACTTATCTCTAACCAGCCAAATGCTGGAAGTGGAGCTGTGGCTCAAGTGGTAGAGTGCTAGCCTCGAGCAGAAGTGCTCAGGGACAGTGCCCAGGCCTTGAGTTGAAACCCCTGTGAATGTCAACTGGGGCAAGCCATCCCAGCAACAAGCACCTAGACCCCTGGGATTCAGCCAGTTCAGGGAACAAGGATCATGGAGTGGAGTAAGAGGAGAATGATGTCACACCCTAAATGGAGTCACTTTGTCTCGCCCTTTCAAAATTAATCAGAGCCGGGGGATCAAGAAATAGTAGCTTGTCCATCTAATGTCTATACCTGAGTATAAGAACTAGCCAAGTCATCCAATTTTTAATTTTGTGCCCTAAGCCCTTCCTTTTGCCTTAATATTTTTTTTGTTCAGCCCCTGCCTCATGAGACTTCTTCCAGGCTTCATTCAAGGACTGGCATCTACCACCAAGGGACCCTGCTGCTCGCCTTCTCCAGGAGAGGCCAGATTTCTGCCTTTTACCCCTAATGCCGACGCCCCTTGCCAGCAGGAAGCAGCCAGAGAGAGTCTTCACCCTTTTTCATAACTATTAAAAGGCTGGAATGTTAGGTCCATCCCTGGAAGGCTCCATGTAGATGCCCCACCTCATTAAGTCTCCACCCAGTTACCTGGGTAACCAGCAGACCTGGAGGCAGTTACCTTCCCTTTCCCTGAGGTCACATCCTAATCCACCTGGCCACACCCCTTGCCCCTGCCCTAGATAAAGCAGGGCTGGGTGGGGGTTGCTCTCTTCTTCTCTCTCTTCTCCCCCTCTCTCCCTTCTCTCTGGCCATGGATCATCTCTGCCACAGGCCAGCCCTAACACTTTGGAGGGGACTCTCCCTGCCTCGGTTCTTCAGAGCTCAGCCCTCTGTAAAGATCTCCTCTGGCTCCTCTCACCTCCTCCCACAGTTGTTATTGGCCAAGTGAAACCTCTGTGCCTGCATGCAGAGGGTGCCAGGCCCCCTCATCAGCATCCAGCACTTAGAGCTGGTAGTCCACCTGAGGTCAGGTCTGTTGCCTCACTGCCTGGAGTGTGGGGATGGTATGCCATTTGGTCTGTGTATACCATGTAGGTCTGTGTGCAATCTTAGCTTCCATGTCTCCATGTCTTCCTGAGCCATTACCCAGGCATGAAATAACTGAACAGTCAGGTGTGTGAAAGGAATGAATGAAGCCTCCATGCTGAGATGGAGTCTGTCTCTCTCCATGCTTCTCAGGACTGCACCTTGCTCTGAGCTTCCTTGGTCCTTGAGGTCTTTGTCCTCCACAGGCCCTGTTTAAGCTGAGACTGGCCGGAAATTGTTGAGGCTGGTGGTTTGGGATGGCCAAGGCCCATCTTGACTTCACCCTTCCATTTCAGGGCTATTGAAGGCATATGTTTTTTGAATATCAGGCAGAGGGCTAGGAGCCAGTGGTTCACACCTGTAATCCTAGCTACTCAGGGGGCTGTCTGAGGATAGCCGTTCAAAGCCAGCTAGGGCAGGAAAGTCCATGAGACTCTTACCTCCAAGTAACCTCTAGAAAATGGGAAGTGGAGCTGTGGCTTAAAGTGGCAGAGTACTAGCCTTGAGCATAGAAGCTCAGGGACAGTTCCCAGGCCCTGAGTTCAAGTCCCAACACCAGCACCCCTCCCCCATACACCCATACACACATATGGCACAACTTGTAGCAAAAGAAAACCCACCGGAAACTGTTCTGAGGATACCAGTGACAACATTTTTCAGTGGCTTTGAGGTTATGCGTTTCCTATTTCATATTAAGGTCTCTCTGCTCCCATAATTCCCCCTAAATAACATTATGAAGTCGTGTTGAGTAGTCAGGAGGAAACAAGCCATTGAAAATATCTTCCAAAAATATGAAAAGATGCCAAAAATCACACAAGGACTTAATAACCACAGTATTTACAATGGAAAACAATGCTTGTGCCAGAAACAGTGCTCTGTTTTTACTAGACAGTCGTTCTTTATGCTTCATTTTATGTGCACGCTTTTTGCCTGGATTTACGATCCCATTGTTTTATTTTCAACCTCCTCGAAGCTTCCTTATCTTGCTTTTATCAAGACTGAGCCATTTGAATTCCACAACAGCAAAAGTGCTGTTTAGATCTAGTTATAATAATTGAAGCAACCCAAAATGTAGATACTGTTTGTCATTTTCTGCATGTGAAGCTCATAGGAGCAGACAATTACCCAATGTTACGTTGTGAAGTGGCAAAGCTGAGACTTATACTCAGATCCTGGCTCCGGATCCCAGCTTCTGCCACTATTCTAAGCTCATTTGTATTTTTTTTTTAGGATATTTGGGACTTGATCTAAATTCACACATTTTTCAAGCCACAGGATCTATTTCTCTCTCTCTCTCTCTTTCTGTGTGTGTGTGTGTGCGCGCGCGCGCATGCTAGGGCTTAAGCTCCGAGGCTTGGTGCTGTCTCAGTGTTTTTGCTCAAGGCTAGTGCTCTACTATTTTTTTTTTTTTTGGCCAGTCCTGGGCCTTGGACTCAGGGCCTGAGCACTGTCCCTGGCTTCTTTTTGCTTAAGGCTAGAACTCTGCCACTTGAGCCACAGCGCCACTTCTGGCCATTTTCTATATATGTGGTGCTGGGGAATTGAACCCAGGGCTTCATGTATGTGAGGCAAGCACTATTGCCACTAGGCCATATTCCCAGCCCGTGCTCTACTATTTGAACCATAGCTCCACTTCTGACTTTTTGCTGGTTAATTGGAAATAAGAATCTCATGGACTTTCCTGCTCAGGGTGGTTTCAAACTGTAATCCTAATCTTCAGATTTCAGCCACCTTAGTGGTTAGGATTACAAGTGTGAGCCCTGGTGCCTGCATTATATTTTCTTTCTACAATCTTATTGACTAACTCTGTGCTTTGTGATAAAAAGAAATGTATTGATATTCTGTGTATTTGGAGTCTGTACTTGGATTGCTTATAGCACATATCACTACTTGCACTATTTCTTTCAATGGCTAGCTTTTATATTATGTTTAGAATACAATTTCCTTAGCTTGTGAAAGAATTAAGGTTAACATATGAGATGAAACTTCTCTTCATTATTTAAGTTGACAACTTTGACTTGCTTTCAGTGATAACTTCAAATTTCCCAGATATATGATATCAAATACTGAGACAATCGGCATAAGGTATGCTGAAGATTTTTGTGATTGAAAATTGCCTTCCTAATATCTGGAAGTATGTAGGCATGTCTTTTTCATGTCTAAAGCCCGCCTACTTGTAATGTGGGTTGATTGATTGATCACTTGATCACATGGACTCCTGGGCCTTGTGCATTCAGGTAAGGGTTCTGCCACCAAACTATACCTTCAGACAGCCTACCAGGCAAGTACTACCCTGGAAGTTTTGCCTCAAATACCGTTGTCTACCCATTTTTACCAGTTTGAACCAATTCATTTCCTTCAAAAATATATTTATTTTGATTTGGTTGTTTTTGATAGTTTCTCATTTATCAAAATAATACTCAATCTGGTTGCTAGTGGCTCTCATCCTTGTAACCCTAGCTACTCAGGAGGCTGAGATCTGAACACTGTGGTTTGTACCAAGCCTGGACAGGAAAGTCCTTGAGACTTTTATCTCTAATTAAGCAATACAAAGCCAGAAGTAGAAGTATACCTGAGGTGGTACAGTGCAAGCCTTGGGCGAAAAAGCTAAGTTACAGAGCCCAGAACTGGATTCAAGTTCCAGTATCAGCACTAAAAGAAAAATAACAATTCTCAAGAATGTTATTCTCTTATCTGTCATTCCTTGCAAAACATGAAATTTGAAATTACTAGGCAGCTTCATCTCACCCTTCCAATTTAGGGCAGGCAGTTTCTGGGGACAGAGGAGCCACTGCTCCCCTGGCCCTTGTGTGGGGCCTTCTGGAGTTTCTGGGAAGTTGAGCTCATGGGCTGCGATTATGGAACACTTACCAAGAGCCAGGTCCCAGAGCAAGTGTGGTCAGAACACCACCAGCTGCCAGAACCAGTTCAAAATAATTAACGTTTTGACTTGCATTTATTTATTAAGAGGGTATGAGACACAATTAAAAGCCTTGTTAGCTTTCTGCTTACAAATCTCTTTTTAACTCCAGCTGCCTTGTAATCTTGCACCTAGGGGTCCCCCATCCCCCATCCTTTTCTTCCTGGGGGTGATGCATTATTCCTATTATTCCAGATCTCTCTCTCTCTCTCTCCCTCTCTCTCTTTCTCTGTGTATGTGTGCACGTGCACACACACATGCACACTTATGTGTGCCAGGACTTTTTCTATTCTACCACTTGAGGTACATCTCTACTTTCTTTTTTTTTCTTTTTAAGTTTTTATTATAAAATTGATGTACAGAGAGGTTACAGTTTCATACGTTAGGCATTGGATACATTTCTTGTCATCTCTACTTTCTGATAAGAGTCTGTGGGACTTTCCTGACCAGGCTGGCTTTAAACCTCTACCCTCAGGATTACAAGTGTGAGCTCCTGATGCCTGGCATGACTCCTAGGTGTTTTTGTTTTCTTTTCTAAAAGAAAAGGTGAGGCACAGTTAAGTTGATTTTGTGTGTGTGTGTGTGTGTGTGTGTGTGTGTGTGTGTGTGTGTGGTTTTGACTGATTCCTTAAGGAACTGAGAATTCTTATCTTACATAAAGTCATTGAGATGTTCATGATAAGACTAGAAAATTATTAAGAGGCCTAACAAAATCAACTCAAAATGGATTAAAGACCTAAATGTAAGACCTGAAACAGCAAAACTAAGAAAAGAAAACATTCAGGGAAATCTTCTTGACATTAATTTTGGTAAGCATTTCTTGACTATTAGCCCAACATCACAGGCAAACAATGAAATCTAAGAGACAAAAGAGATTGTATTACACTGACAAGCTTCTGGCCAGTTAAGGAGAAAATGCATGGATGGAAAAGACACACTCTCTGTACAGATTGGGCTATTGTAATCTGTGCTATTAGAAACCAGTAAAGAGGAAAATCTTGGGCTTGAACTCAGGGCCCCATGCCCTTATTTAGCTTTTTTGATCAAGGCTGACACTCTTCC
This sequence comes from Perognathus longimembris pacificus, assembly GCF_023159225.1. NCBI lineage: Eukaryota > Metazoa > Chordata > Mammalia > Rodentia > Heteromyidae > Perognathus > Perognathus longimembris. Next base: position 61,418,296 of record NC_063162.1, read on the forward strand.
ACTTGAGCCACACCTCCACTTCTGGCTTTTGGTTGTTAGCTGGAGATTAGAGTCTCACTGACTTTCTTGCCTGGGCTGGCTTTGAACCACTATTCTCAGCTCTCAGCCTCCTCCATGGCAAGGAAAATGGGAGGCTTTGATTATCTAAGCCTTAAGTTTTATGAACAGTCAGGGTATCTTGAGTAAACAACACAATGTCTGACGTGGTCAGTAGAGTATGTGGCTGAGCTTAAGGGCAGAGTGGGCCTTGGAGAGAGGCCATTTCATGCCCTGGATAGACCAACTGCCACAGTGGTGGCATTGAGATGAAGTGGACACTGATTCACGCCTGTAATTCCTGCTACTCAGGAGGCTGAGATCTGAGGATTGCCTTTTGGAGTTATCCCGGGCAGGAAAGCCCATGCGATTCTTATCTCCAGTTAACCAGTGGAGCTGTGACTTAAGTGGTAGTGCACCAGCCTTGAGTGAAAAAGCCAGTTGACAGCCTGAGGTCCTTAATTCAAGTTCCAGTACTGGCAAATACACACACACACACACACACACACACACACACACACACACGCACATGCACACACACACTCACAGTTGAAAGGAGTGTCTTTTAAATTTCGTTTTTAAAGATTGTTATTACAAAGGTGATTTACAGAGGGGTTATGGTTACATTAAGTCAGGTAATGAGTACATTTCTTGTGGACAATGTCGCCCCTTCCCTTGCTGTCTCCCAGTTTTTCCTTCCTATACTCACCCACAAGTTGTATTTTCGATGCAATGTCTAGTGAGTATCACTGTTGCATTTGTTTGCCCTTTGTCCCTCCATTTTTGTGCCCTTCCTCCCCCCCATGACAGATAAATGAACAAACAAGACAAAAAAGAAAAGAAAACATCAAGAGAAAAACCCTCTTGTTTCTATCTCCTAGAGTTAATTTTGATAAATATTTTATAATCAGAGGCACAGAAACATTGTACCTTGCGTTCCTTCCCTAAGAGTATCCTCCTTTGGTCTCACTGTGTGATAGAACTTTCTAGGCTTCGATGGCAAGAAGTCATGGATGAGCGGCTCCGGGGTCTAGTCATTAAGAACCAGCCTCTAGGTCCAGCTGGCTTCATGAGTTGCAAATGAAGCTCATCCTTGTGTAAGAATCTCTGGACACAGACACCTTGGCTCTGATCTTTGATTCAAACAAAAGACACTGTTGTAAGCCTCCATCTTCCTGTTCAAACCCTGAGTGGCTTTTGGCTCTGACTAATTCCTGTCCTTCTTGCTTTGTTTCTTTTTGATGCACTCATTGCAAGTCAACAAATGCAGCAAACACCAAGAAGTGAGCATGCGGTCATGATAATGAAACACAGATCTGAGTCTGCCCAAGAAAAGGGCATTGCCCATGGAGCTGAGTCCATGGTGTGCTGCTGTGAGATCGTGGGCTGGCCTGGCGTGCTGGCCTGGCGCTGGCTTTCCTCAAGTGCGGACCATGTTCCTTTCCCTCTGGGATCAACAAAGATGATTCTGTTCATCAGACGCTCTGTGGCCTCTTTCCCAAGATCTTTCACCCACTTTTTAAAAGCAACCAAGTATGGATTTTAGGGCTGGGCTGAGAGTCATGATGAAAGGTTGGCAATATGGGAATCCATGCTCCAAGAACCATCTGCGTCTCAGCACGGCAAGGCAGCCTTCTGAAAATTCATTCCTCAGTCCAAGAAAACCCATGACATTCTATGACAAAGGGAAGAAAGCCCACGGCCCACAGAATGGGCACCACCAGCAGGGCATTTTTTTTCCAGGGATTTGATTGTCCCCCACCCCTGAGGCTAACTCGCATGGACACAAAGTCTCGAAATGTTCCCACCTTGTCTTTCTGGCTCAGCATCTCCAGGAATTTCTAGCTGGATGCAGGTGGCTTACCCTGTGACTCAAGCTACTCAGGAGGCTGAGATCTGAAAATCACAATTCAAAGCCAGCCTGGGAAGAAATGAAGTCTATGAGACGCTTCTCTCCAATTAACAACCAAAAAAGCCAAAAGTGGAGCTGTGGCTTAAGTGGCAGAGGGCTAGCCTTGAATGACAAAACTAAGAGACAGTGCCCAGGTCCTGAGTTCAAGCCCCAGTACTGGCACTAAAATAAAATAAAATAAAATAAAGAAACAGAACCACTAGGAATTTCTGACCTCTCAAAATCTGGATGATGATTAGCTATGGTGGAACAATGGAGAATACTGAGAGATGATTTGGTCTAATAACAGGGAGTAGGATGCATTCTCACAGCTAATAAAGTTCCCCTCCCACTACCTCCAAACAAACCACCCAGCCCAGCTTGGGGAAACAAAAGAGTTTCATCCACATGTATACTGTAATATTCAAATATTTTCCTTTGGACTGAGTTATCTGAAGAACGGCCCCACCTAGTCCCCACTTCTCTGCTCTGGTAATTAACATGGTGCCTGGCGGATCACAGCTTTTCGTTGTTCATTTTGTGCCATTACTAGGGCTTGAACTTGGGGCCTGGGCACTGTCTTATAGCTTTTTCACTCAAGGCTACCAGGTCTGCTAGCCCAGGCGGGCTGATTCTTGCTCCCGTGTGTACAAGTAACAAGTAGTAACAGAAGAAATCTGTTCTTGGTGCTACCGAGAGAGGATTATGCAATGATGTACATGCATGGATGATGCATTTGAGGATGCGGAGGGCCACTGTAAGGTGCTGGAATGTGTTCAATGATAGCATATTTGATAGTTAATCGTGTTTCTCCTCAACATTTTAGAATCCCAATAGCTAATAGGTGCAGAGATTATCAAAGCTTGAAGCTTTCCAGTGTATATTTGCAAAGATAGGTTGCTCTCTCTCTTTCTCTCCCCTTTTCCTTGGTCCCTTTCTTCCCTCCCTTTCCTTCTCCCTCCCCTGTGTTAGTATTGGGACTTGAATGCAGGACCTGGGAACTGTTTCTTAGCTTTTTCACTCAAGGTTGGAGTTCTACTACTTGGTTTTTTTTTTCTTCTGGTTAATTGGAGATAAGAATTTACAAACTTCTCTGCACAGAAAACTGTGATTTTCAGTTCTCAGCCTCCTGAGTACATAGGGTTACAAGCCTGAGTAATTGGAGCCTAGCCTTTTTAAAAAGTCTGTGTGGAACTAGGAAAATCAGGGTGATATTGGGAAATATGAGGGAAGAATGATGCAGGGGTGATATTGATCAAGATAAATTGTACTGATAAATGGAGTTATTGAATTGTAATCCCTTTGTATAACCACTTGAAGATAAAAATATTTTTTAAAGAAGTCTGTGTGGCTAGAAGGAAGAAGAGATATTATGATTTCTTAAGAGAATTTTATCTCCACATAAATATCAAAGAGCTATGAAAAAGTTGGGCACCAGTGGCTCATGCGTGTAATCTTAACTATTCAGCTGAATGATCCAAGAATCAAGATTCCAAGCCAGCCGGGGCAGGAAAGTCCATGAGACTCTTTTCCCTAGTTAACCTGCAAAAAGCCAGAATTGGAGCAATGGCTCAAGTGATAAGGCACCAGATTTCAACTAAAAAGCTAAGGGAGAGTAGGAGGCCTTGAATTCAATCCCCAGTACACACACACACACACACACACACACACACACACACACACACACACACACACACACACCCCAAAGCAAAACAAACAAAACCAGTCAGGAAGTGGGCTGGGGATATAGCCTAGTGGCAAGAGTGCCTGCCTCGGATACACGAGGCCCTAGGTTCGGTTCCCCAGCACCACATATACAGAAAACGGCCAGAAGCGGCGCTGTGGCTCAAGTGGCGGAGTGCTAGCCTTGAGCAAAAGGAAGCCAGGGACAGTGCTCAGGCCCTGAGTCCAAGGCCCAGGACTGGCCAAAAAAAAACAAAAAAAAAAAAAACAGTCAGGGAAGTAAGAGAAATGAATGGTAACAGGGCATTTTAGTGGCAGCTGCCCAGGTAAGAGCTGGTGGTGGTCTTGGAGCAGGAAGTGGAGCCCTGACCTCAGCCTCGGTTCTTCCGGTCTCCCTGAGCTCCTCTGCCTGCCTGCTCAAGAGAAAAGATAGCTGAAGCAGACTGGCAATCGTCATTTCTCAATTTCCTGGCTTGGTCCTTAGAAATAAGAACAAGTTTAGCAAATATTACTTCAGAGGAATGTGAAGAGGGGGGAGAGCTTCCAGTGTTCGGCTTGAATTATAAAAAAAAAATCTATGTAAAAAGTTTTCCTCTTGGGGCTAAAAATATTTTACTTTTACAATTTTTATTTAAACATTAAAAAAAATGTGCCAGTACTGAGGATTAAACTTGGGGACTAGGCGTTGTTGTCCCTTAGTTTTTGTGCTCTAGGCTAGCACTCTACTGCTTGAGCCATAGCTCCACTTACAGCTTTTTTGGTGGTTAATTGGAGATAAAAGTCTCACAAATGTTCCTGTACAGGCTGGTTTTAAACGGCAATCTGTGTATCTCAGACTCTGGAGCAACTGTGATTATAGGCATGAATGAGCCACCAGCACCCGGCTGAAAATAATTTTAGGAGAGGAAGTAGTCAGGGCTGCAGAAGAATATGGCATCCTTTGAGCTTGAGGAGGAAAATGAAAAAAACAATCAGCAATTGGATATGGACAGGAAGGGCAGCCAAGGGGGCCCATGCAAGTGGGGGAACCACACAGGAGACCCAAGACTGGGGCAGGATGACCAGGCTGTGGTCACAGTGGTGGTGGGCATGTTAATCTCCCCTCCTACCGTAGCTTGGAGCATGGGGCCTGGTAGGTCAGGAATGACAGCTGCAGAGAATGAGTGTGGGGAGGTGCAATGACCAGTGCTCCCCCCAGCTTCTCCATGCTCACCAGTAACTCCTCCGTCCAAACCCAAGGGGAGGAACTCAGCATCGCTCTAACTCCAGCAATTAGTTTCACTCGGTCGCTTGGCTTCTTTGCCAACTCTGCTGGCTGTCCTAGGTCTATTCTCCTCCGTTGCCAGGCCCCCTCCCCAAGTCTGCAGCTGTGGCTGAGACAAGATGCAAGCTCACATCTGCTGATGCAGACCTCTCGGCTCCTTCCTTTGGGCCCTGACTCCTCCCTGGAGTGAGGAACAAGGCTGCTTTTGAACCATAGTCATCTCAAATGCAAAAGAGAATGTGATTTCACCACTTCAACATTATTAACCCATCTTCTCATCTCACTAGGGCTCAAGGCTGAAGTCTCCTTTGAATATTATCATCTATGTCCTGGTGATGTGCAGATTCTGGGGCATCTGAGGGTCCGTGGGAATTTTCTGTAGTCAGAACCCTGGGTCAGGAGTCAGGTGTTTCTTTTCTGGTATTTGTATCCCCTATGACTTGTCCTGGGAAAAGTGGACCATGGGTGGACAAAGGTGGAACTTATCTGTAACACATCACACCTTTTGTATCTCTTCCTTCTTCTTCTATTATCATTATTATTATTATTTGCTGGTCCTGGGGCTTGAACTCAGGGCCTGGGTGCTCTCTCTGAGCTTTTGTGGTCATAACAACTTGAGGCACAGCCCCACTTTTGGCTTCTTGGTGATTAATCGGAGGTAAGTGTCCTATGGAGTTTCCTTCCTGGACTGGCTGTGAACCATGATCCTCAGATCTCAGCTTCCTGAGTAGCTAGGATTACAGGCATGAGCCACTGGTGCTCAGCTATCTCATTTTTCTTCGCATGCTGTCACTTACTACTTGAACTTAGAGTTGCTTTTTCTCATGAGTGGTTAGTTGTCTTTGTTTAGGTTGTATTGTCCTTAACCTGATTTTTGCTCAACGAACTCCTACTTAAGGTTTCGTGCATATACACTGCATCTCATGCATACACATATCATTTGGGATGGCAGCCTTGAACATGCACAGACCCTTCCAAACACTGCCAAACCACGACCCCTCGTGTCCCAAGATCAGCCTACTATCACTGCCATGAATTTCTCCACATCCCAAATCAAAAATGGAAACTTAATTTTTTTCAACATGCCCTTTATGTTACATAAAATACAACATCACTAATCACACATATTGAAAGGAGTGTGCTACTTCTTTCAATAATTTCTCATCAACATGTACATTACCACCAGCATAATTATTTTCAACGGAGCTTTGAGAGACCAGTAGTTCACAGGAGTGAACGTTCTGCTCACTCCCAGACACAGGAGGTGGGAACTTGCATGTGAAATGGATGATGCCTGGTGTCTGGCTCTTAAACCCAGTCATGTCGCTTGAAACTGCCCACTGAGTCTCACAAAGAAAACATGTCAGTGGACTGGCGAGTGTGCACCCTGTGAGCACACATAGCTGTGGTGGGACACATTTAGCATTTGCTGGTGCAAGGGGATGTTAGACGACTGAAAACGTCAGCCATCTATTTGATCTTGAGCCATCTGGCCAGTGGGCCAACACTGTTTTTCCAAGTGTGCTTTCTCTCTCTCAGGCCTGGGGCTTGAACTCAGGGCCTGGGCGCTGTCCCTGAGTTTTTTGCTAAAGGCTAATGTTCTACCACTTGAGCCACAGCTCCACTTTTGGCTTTTTGGTGGTTAATTGGAGATGAGAGTCTCATAGACTTTATGGCCTGAGCTGAACTGCAGTCCTCAGATCTCAGCTTCCTGAGTAGCTAGGATCCCAGGGGCGAGCCACCCGTGCCTGGCTAGCTCACATATTTTTAAAATTGCATTTGTCTCTTAGTACAGTATCAGGGGACAGAGATGGAGAAAGGCATTTCATCACACAATCTTTCAATTCATTTGTGTTTTGACATTAAAAATCAGAATATTTTTAGTTAAAAAAAATACACTAAGCTCCCATAGTACTTGGAGACAGTGACTGCCTTACACTCATGAACATATTGGGAATATATTATTTGTAATACTAAAAGACAGACATGCTGAATTTACTGAGCAATGTAAAGAGAAAATAAAGTTTCCTAAAGTATTGAAAAAAAACAACACCTGGGATCAAGCACTATGCATGCCAAACACTAATGCGCTGGATAAAATAAATATGTAAGCAGAAACTCTGAATTATGTGTGCCTTGACCAAAAATATATTTTGGATTTTGTATCATGCAAACATATTGCTTTAAAGATTTATTTTATTTATTTTTGTGCTGGGCCTGGGGGACTAAACTCAAGGCCTCAGGCTCTTGCTTGGCTTTTCCCATTCAAAGTTGGTGCACTGCCATTTAAACCACACCTCTATTCCATCTTTTTGGACTTGTTGGAGATAGAGTTTGGTGAATGTTCCTTCTTGGGCTGGCTTTGAACCTTGATCCTCAAATCTCAGCCTCCTGAGTAGCTGGGATTATAGGTGTGAGCCACCAACACATAGTTTTCATAGGTATATATTTCTGACTTAAGAATTATTTGTATAATTTTAACAGTGGGTGGAGGAGTGATATACAAACAGCTACCCCATACTGGAGGAGAACCTCTGAGCCTAGTTCTCAACATGCTTAGCTGGGAGAGGGGTGGAGGAGGGGGAGTGGAGGGGTGGTAGGCCTCTGTACTGAGGAGGGGCAAAAGTGCTCCACGGGGAACTGCAGATGAGGAGCAGGGTATCTGGGTAGATCAGAGGGCATCACAAAGAGAAGGGCTGGGGATGTGCTGGCAGCCAGTGAGGGATTTCTTACTCAGAAGAAACATGGGAATAGGAGGGTATATGCAGGTGACTCCAAGAATCAGTGTGATCACAGCTTGCTTGTAGGAGAAATGGTCAATGCAAAATCATGCCTCAATTCCAAGGAGTGAGGGGGGGGGGCATGCACGTGCTCACGCGCATGTGCACACATGCGTAAGTGTGTCTGCATGCATGCCAGTTCCGGGCCCTGAACTCAGGGCCTGGGCACTGTCCCTGAGCTGTTTTGCTTGAGGCTTGCATTCTACCATTTGAGCCACAGCTCCACTTCTGGCTTTTTGCTGGTTAGTTGGCGCTTAGGGACTTCCCTGTCTCCACTGGCTTTGAACGGTGATCCTCCTTGCTCAGCCTCCTGAGTAGCTGGGATGGTAGGTGTGAGCCACCAGTGCCCCCACAGGCAGCGAGTCTTAAAGCAAGCTGATTGCAGTCACTTCTCAAATTAGTACCTGTATAGGTAGGAAAGTTCACAAGAAGCTAATTGGGCGTTGTCCAGGGTCAGTGCAGGCCATTTGCACTTTCCAAATCTACATGCAGTATTGTTATAGGTAGGGAACTTCAGCAAGTGGCCAGCAGGCAGTCTGTGCTTTATGTCCTTAAAGCTGGTCGCAGTCACTTTACAAATCTAAAGGCAATATAGGGCCATTCAACAAGAAGTGGTCAGGAGCCCAGGGCCAGGGGCTCATGCTTGTAATCCTAGGCAATCAAGAGGCTGAGATCTGAGGATCCCAATTCAAAGCCAGTCCAGTCAGGAAAGTCTGTGAGACTCTTAAGGCCAATCAATCAGCAAAAAACTCAAAGTGGTGCTGTGGCTCAAGGGGTAGAGTGCTAGCCTTGAGCACAAAAGCTCAAGTCCTGAGCTCCAGCCCCAGAACTGGCAAAGGGAAAGGAAGTAGCCAGGAGTTACTCAGAGCTAGCAAAGTACATCTGCCTATCTGACTTCAGGAGCTCTTGGTTTGGCAGTCAGGCAACCAGGCAACTTCAGGAAAAAGCACGTATCCTTCCCTGGGTTTGGGGCTGGATGGGGAGGGGTTGGTCTGGGTAGAAGGAATTTGAATTGTTCCTTTTGTAAAGACAATGGGAGCGTCCAGCTAAGAAGCTTTCAGCAGGGGGTGGCAGATAAGATTTCTGCCTTAGAAACCTACTGCAGTGTTTAGCTGCTTGGGACAGCATCGTAGCTGGGGAGGACGATTCTGCACGTTGGTCTCGCGGAATGGTTAGCACTTGCCATCAAGAGCAAACCCTTTATTTACAAAGCAAAACAATGCAACCCGCAAGCCTTCCTGTCCCCACCCTGCGTTGCAATTCTTGATAGTCTCCAAGGATAGGTCTGAGTCTTTTTTCCTGATAATATATTCTGGAACCTTCTGGAAGGCCCTAGAACTGTGTACTTTGTTGTGCCCTTTACAATTTATCCTTTAGGCTGGACTGACAGAGCCAAGGCACAATTGTGATGTGGACGACGCTTATTTTTCAGTCCTAAAATAATCTAAGTTAAATAATATTATGCTTAATAACAAATAAAAGTTTAATAAAAACAAATTGCAGATGGCTCATGCCTATAGTCCTAGCTTCTCAGGAGGCTATGATCTGAGGATCATAGTTTGAAGCCAGCCTAGGTAGAAAAGTCCATGAGACTCTTTATCTCTAATAAACTATTCAGACAAAGCCAGAAGTGACACTGTGGCTCAAGTGGTAGAGTGCTAGCCTTAAGCAAGAGAAGCTCAGGGACAAAGCCCAGGCCCTGAGTTCAAGCCCCAGGTCTGGCAAAAACAAAACAAAACAAAACAAAACAAAAAACAACAACCCAAAATGACAGAAGTGTGTAGAGTGGACGAAGACTTGGAGTTGCAAATGACTGATTAAATCTCTCACACCAAAATCTCTCCTCCCCGAAAGAACCAAGGTGGCTGTCTTTTCTAAACCCATGGGGCCGGCAGATGGGAGGCAGGCTGGACAGGCCAGTCTCAGCACACCAGCCCTTGCTACTTCTCACCCATTACTGATTAGAGAGCATTCTGGTTTTTGTCTTAAATGTTTTTCTTCTTTTGATGCTGAGACTGGGCTTGAACTCAGGTCCTTGAGCTCTTGCTCTTTTTTGTTCAAGGCTAGCACTCTACCTCTTGAGACACAGCTCCACTTTTGCTTTTTTTTTTTTTTGCCAGTCCTGGGGCTTGAACTCAGGGCCTGAGCACTGTCCCTGGCTTCTTTTTGCTCAAGGCTAGCTAGCACTCTGCCACTTGAGCCACAATGCCACTTCTGGCTGTTTTCTGTATATGTGGTGCTGGGGAATTGAACCCAGGGCCTCATGTATAGGAGACAAGCACTCTTTGCCACTAGGCCATATGCCCAGACCCCCCCCCCCCCCCAACCCTTTTTTTTTTGTTCCTTGTTCAATGGAGTTAAGAGTCTCATGGACTTTCCTGCCCAGGTTGGCTTCAAACCATGGTCCTCAGATCTCAGCCTCCTGAGCAGCTGGGATTCCAGATCTGAGCCACCAGAGCCCGGCTAGAGAGTATTCTTATTGGCAATTGTTGTCAAGCAAGTTACTGTGTGAAAGCAATGCTGATTCTCTTATTGTCCTGTAGCTGCTGGTGGCTACAGCCCTGTGCTATGGGGGTGTGTCCACTCAATACCACTGTATTATGGGTACCTGGGGTGGCATTCTTGCCTGTCATGGTTTTGAAAAATGATGCACAGATATGTCCATGGACCTATCCTAAACTCTATGTAACCTCTGTGCCTCAAAACATGATGATTCTCCCCCTCTAAAAAAAAAAAATCCAAAATCTGTTCAGAAGTCTCCTCTGACCCAGTCTCTGAGTCAGAGGGATGCCTGCTGCCATATTCTATCCATCAAGCAAATCACCCAGATCAGCCCTGAGTGATCAGAAAGTTCTAGAAGTGGTTAGAGGAGGATAGGAGAGAGGATGAGTGATCATGGTCCAGCCACATAAAGATCTGGAGCAGAATCATCCAGGCAGAGAAGATTGTGTTTACAAAGGTCTTGAGGCACAAGTGGTCCTGGGATATATCCAAAGAACAAACACCAGGGTAAGTAAGGCTGGAGCTGAGCAGGGGTGCCGTGACTGGGGAGGGGTGATCTGATGCTCACGACTCCTCATTGGGCAGTGGTAAGGGGGCAGTGTGGTGTAGCACAAGGTTTTCTCCGTGGTGCATTAAACATGAAGAGCTGCCACTATTTTATACTATGTTGTAGAGATGAAGTTGGTCAAACGCTGACTTTCAAACATCTCTACTTTCCAGGGAGGAGTCTTTTCTTTTTGTGCTAGTACTAGGGCTTGAGCTCACAGTTTTATTTGGCTTTCTTTTTGTGCCTGTACTAAGGTTTGAACTCAAGGTCTAATGCTATACCTTAGCTCTTTCACTCAAGGCTGACACTACCACTTTGGGCTTCAGCCCCACTTCTGTCCACTTTTTGTGGTTAATTGGAGATAAGAGTCTCATAAAAGTCTCTGAACCTTCTTTCCCAGGCTGCTTTGAACCAAAATCCCCAGATCTCAGTCTCCTGAGTAGTTAGGATTATGGGCGTGAGCCACCAGTGGCTGGCATATTTTCACTTTTTGTGTGTGTATGTGTGTGTGTGTGTGTGTGTGTGTGTGTGTGTGTGTGTGTGTGTATGTATGTATGTGTGTTCCAGTAGTGGGACTTAAAATCAGGGTCTGGGCACTGTCCCTTAGCTTTTCTGCTCAAGACTGGTGCTCTACAACTTGAGCCACACTTCTACATTTTGTATTTGTTTTCTTAGAAAACAAAAAGCTGAGCCAGTGCTGGTGGCTCATGCCTGTAATCCTAGCTACTTGGGAGGCTGAGATTTAAGGACTGTAGTTCAAATCCAGGGCAGACAGTAGAGTCTGTGAGACTCTTATCTCCAACTAGCTACTAAAGAAGCTGAAAATGAAGGTGTGGCTCAAGTGGTAGTGTTCACCAGGAGTACAAAAGCTCAGGGACTGTGCTCAGACCCTGAGTTCTAGCCCCAAGACTGATGTGTGTGCGTGCGTGCGTGTGTGTGTGTGTGTGTGTGTGTGTGTGCGCGTGTACACATACCCACCCCCACCCCCGCACACTGAATTGCCCAGTTTATTTCAATGATCCCACATGTCATGTGGAATTGATGGAGGTAATTCTCAGAGCTTGTCTCTACAATGTCTGTGGCCCTGTATCTTTCTTACTGTGTACCTGTTTGTGCTTAATTTCCTCTTCTTTTCTTGGCCTGACTTCAAGAAGTTTGTTGTGTTTTCCTTTTAAAAATAATCACCTGTTTATTTTACTTATCCATTAAGTAATTTCCCCTGTATATTTAAAAAATTTAAGTTTACGTATTTCCTATTCAGTTTGTTTTATTTTTATTATTCTTCTGCAGTGTCCTCTTGCAGAATGCTTAACTCATTTATTTCATTATTTTTACTTCTAAAAAGCAGATAGTTCTATCAGTTTTCCCCTGGGTACCACACAGTCCAAACTGTGGTATGTGGAAGGGTGTAGGGGTCTTGACTAATTCAATTTGTTTTTCCCCCTCATGTTTAGCTCCAGATATTACCTTTGGATTTTTATTACATTGCGGTAAGAGAAAGGATTATGAAGGATTTAAATCTTTAAAAGGGATACAGTAAAATTGTTTTTACTTCGGGGCACCATAAGTTTTTGAGTGTTCCAAAAATATATGATCTGTTGGAATGTTTGTGTGTGTAATATAGACAGAAACAACATATACAGCCATCCACTGGTGTCCAGGGGGGGATTCCTTGAAGATACTCAAACTTTCCGACGTTAAAAAACCATGTGCTAAAGCTGGGTGCCAGTGGCCCACGCCTGTAATCCTAGCCACTCAGGAGGCTGAGATCTGAGGATCAAGGTTCAATGCCAGCCTGGGCAGGAAAGTCTTTGAGACTCTTATCTCCAATTAACCACCAGAAAACTGGAAGTGGAGCTGTGGCTCAAGTGGTGAGAGCACTAGCCTTGAGCTGAAGAGACCAGGGACAGTGCCCAGGCCCAGAGTTCAAGTCCCACAACCAATTAGAAAAAAACTACAACATGTGTGAGTGACTCACGCCTTGAATTCTAGCTACTCAGGAGCCTGAAATCTGAGAATTGAAGTTCAAAGCCAGCCTGGGTGGGGCAAGTCCAATTAAGGACTGAAAAACTGGAAGTGAAGCTGTGGCTCAAGGGGTAGAATGCCAGCCTTGAACAACAACAACAAAAAAGCCAAGGGTCGGCACCGCGGCCTGAGTTCAAGCCCGAATACTGCACAATATACCAAAATATACAAAAAACCATCAAGGTCAGGTGAGTACAGTTAAGCTTATCTTGAGAAATTCCAGTCATTTACTAGTAATGTTTCAATTAAATGGCACAGGGAATTTTGGCCTAGCTGGGAGGCCACTCCTAGGTGAATTTCATCCCGGCCTTTCTGAATGGCTTGTCACACAATCAGGCCATTTACTCTGTTCTGTCCTTCGGTGTGTTTCCTCTTTTTTTGAATTAAATTTGTTTGTTAGGGAAAAACAATCCATTTCTCATGGCTTCAGTTTTATGGCTGTTGCTTTATTACTTTATTTCCTTGCTTTCTCACACTCAATAGGTTTTATCACCTACAACTGAAATAGCCTACAGAACACCAAAGCATAAGTTAATTAAAAAAATTTAAAAATGTACAGTTACTGGGGCTTGAATTCAGGTCCTCGAGCTTTCACTTAGTTTTTTTTCACTCAAGGTCCATACTCTATCACTTGAGTCATAACTCACTCCCAGCTCTTTGGTAGTTAATTGGAGAGAAGACTCTCATGGACTTTCCTGCCTGGGCTAGTTCTGAACTGTATCCTCAGATCTCAGCCTCCTGTGTTCATGGATTATCAGATTTGATCCACAGAGATGAAGAACACTACATGGTGAATAATCAATCTAAAATCTGCTGTGTTTATTAAGGTTAATTTTCCTTCTCAGTTCCAGATGTGGAGATGAGATTCAATTTTATTGTGCTCCAAAGATCATTGTCTTTTCCAAACTTATGTCACCACAATGGAATTGCACCCTCAGATGAGCCCTGTGACACTCCATGGTCTCCTGTGGGGAGAACTGTGGCAGGAACAAGTTCCAGTACTTTCTTCCTCCTGTGGATTTTTCCATCACCTGGTTTTGGCTTATAAGGTAATAGAGTCTTACTAGATAGAGGGCAGAGGGGGAGGGGAGAGAGGTTGAAAAGCAGAGCAGAATTATTGGGCAAGAGTTTCTTGCCAGGTGTGGGATCCGTGAATCACTGCTTTGAACACTCAGAAGAACTGAGGTTGTCTACTCCCGCCCTTGTTTTTCAAACTGACTGATAAGTGTTGGAGGCATAATGTGTCCACTTGCCTGGGCTTTGGATGCACAGGTAGTGAGCAAAACATTTCTGGGTATCTGTGAGGGTCTCTCCAGAAGAGACATTTAAATCAGTAGAATAAGTAAGGTCTACCCCTACCAATGGAGGATGGGCACTATGTCACCTGTTCAGGAACTTTCTAAAACAAACAGGAGGGGAAGACAAATTCCTTCTCCTCTTCCTCCTTCCCCTCCTCTCTTCCCCCTTCTCCTTCTTTATTTGTGCCAGTTCTAGGACTTGAACTCAGGGCTTGGGCAATGTCCCTGAGCTTTTATTGCTCAAGGCTAGCACTCAATCATTTGGGCCAGAGCTCCACTTCCAGATTTTTTGGTGGTTAATTGGAGATTAGAGTGTCCAATTAAGCTGCTTGGCTTCAAACAGAGATCCTTAGATCTCAGCCTTCAGAGTAGCTAGGACTAGAGGCTGAGTCCTCTTTCTTTCTTCTTGGGCAAGGACATACATCATCTCCTGCCCTCAGACATTCTCAGCCTTCAGATGTAGACTGAGTTACTCCATTGCCTTTCCCAGACCTTCAGTTTACAATGGCAGATCGTGGGACTTCTCAGTCTCCATAGTGTCTTAAGCAATTCCCACAATAAATCTCTCTCTATACATCTATATATATCTTACTAGTTTGTTTCTCTGGAGAACTCTGACTCTCTGACTCTGACTCTCTAAAAGCACCATATCATTGCCAAGAATTTTAGCACAAAAGAAATCCAACAGTGACATCAAACCTGAGTGATTCCTTTATAGGTTTCTAGTTAGAAGGTAGCTCAATTGTGATCGACAGCCAGAAACAGCGAGCCCAACCTCCCAAAGGGAAGTGCAGCTCAAGCTGGAGAATTCTAGAACTTGAGCTCATTCTTTTTTTTTTTTTTTTTTTCTTGCCAGAACTGGTTTGAACTAAGGGCCTGGATGCTGTCCTTAAATTTTTTTCCCCCTTTAGGCTGGTGCTCTAACCAACTGAGTCACAGTTCCACTTTTAGATTTTTGCTGGTTAATTGGAGATAAGAGTCTCAGACTTCACTGCCCAGACTGTCTTTGAACTACAATACAACCCTTAGATCTTGCCTCCTGAGTAGCTTGGATTACAGGTGTGAGCCACTGTCACCCAGCTATTTTAATAATACTTTCATTCAATATTTTATTACCTAGATAATTAATTTTTGTAGCAAACCAATTCTATCCATAACAAAAGTCTTTTTTTCTTACAAAAGATTAGATTTCTTTTCCAAGTTTACAAAGGTTTAGTTTATATAGTGACTCTTCTCTCCTCTTCTCTTCTCTCCTGTCCTGTCCGCCTCTCCACTCCCCCTCCCCCTCCTCCCCCCTCCCCCTCCTCCCCCCTCCCCCTCCTCCCCCCTCCCCCTCCTCCCCCCTCCCTCTTCCTCCCCTCCCCTCCTCTCCCCTTCCCTCCCCTCCTCTTCTGTGCCAGTACTAGGGCTTGAACTCAGGGCCAGTGCACTGTCCCTTAGTTCACTCAAGGCTGACGCTCTACCACTTGAGCAACAGCTCTGCTTCCTGCTTTTTAGTGATTAATTGGAGATAAGTGTCTAATGGATATTTCTGCCTCTGCTGCTTTTGAACCACAATCCTCAGATCTTAGCCTCCTGAGCAGTTAGGATTACAGGTATGAGCTACTGGTGCCTGGCTTCAATAATTTATTTTATACTGTAGTGTGTTCTACAGAAAATAAAACACTAAATTTCTACAGAGAAATAGACTACAAATACAGAAGTATCTAAAAGGAGAGAGATAAGTCACACATGCCATTGTTAATTAGAAGGAGCACTAGGTAAGAGTGTTCTGGGCTGACTGGCTGTTCTGAGAGTCTTGTTTACCCTATGGCCAATGATGGACCACAGTTTGGGGGGGGGGCAGGGTGTGGGGACAGTGGTTTGGGTTGGGGAAAAATATAAATGAAGAAGCCTGGTCCTTCTCTACTTCTGGACCCACAGACAAATAAACAGAGGGGATTCCAGCCTTCACTGGAAAGCCAGCATGGCAGGGGCATCTGACCAGAGCACAACTCTGGCTGCCCTGGGTGGGGACACTGCTATGAGCATCGTAACAATCCTTCAGTGTTTCTGAAAAAGGTAAAGGAAGGATATATCACATAAAGATCTGATGTTTAAATGAGCTAATATAGGAAAAGGTTTTCGTTAAATTCTTGGCCTACAGTAATTACTTTAAAAAATTCAACAGGGGGCTTGTGGTTCACATCTGTAATCCTAGCTACTTGGGAGCTGAGATTTCCATTTGAAGCCAGCCAAGGCAGGAAAGTCCATAAGATTGTTATCTCCAATTAACCAGTAAAATGTATGGAGGCATGGCTCAAATAGTAGAGTACCAGCCTTGTGTAAAAGAGCTAAGGGAGAGTATGCGGTCCTGAGTTCAAGCCTCAGTATTGGCACATAAAGATATCCTAAACTATTATAGTATTTTTCTTTTCCTAGATCGTATGAGAGGTGCCTTGAGACTGGCAGAAAATCTGAGGTGGAGCCATGTTATCGAAGTGGCTATTCAGGCAGCAAGGCTGGTTTATTTCAGTCATAACAGCAGCAAATTCCAGTTGTTGTAGTGAATCACAGCGGGCCTACATTCAGATTCAGGAGCTGCAAACACATCCCCCAACTCAAAGCTAGATGGAAGTGACACAAACCAGACTTGCCATGTCCTAACTATGCATTGAGCAACCCAAACCTGAAGCCTGATCACGCAACACAGGCCAGGATGAAATTCGGGGGGGTTCTTCTAGTTTTTTTTTAATGAAATACTTTCCTTAAATGATAAGGTATTGCATATGGGTTTTTTTTCCCTGTTGTATAGCCATTCCTTCCAAAGCAAACATCTTAAAGATTTAAAAAATATGAGGTTGGCAAACTTGCCTCAAAATTCCTAAGCCATCTGCTCAAAACTCAGCAATATAAAATCCACAGAGCTGTGTTGCTCCTACTAATTTAATCATAAAATACCATTTCCTGGGTCAGAAGGGAAATATTTCTGGAGAGAGTACTCTATATTTGCAATGTGCCCTATTAGTAATTTAAAATTTCAAAGAGAAAATGGAGCAGGGATTTTGCAAAACCAATGCTTGAAGGGATTGTCTTTCTTTCTGCTCTTTGCAGACAATTTTGTGAGAAAAGTTTTCATTCAAATAGCTTTGGTGGAAATCAAAAAACATGTCCATTGTGTGTGTGTGTGTGTGTGTGTGTGTATACACGTGTGCATGCATGTGTGCATTTGTGTGTACTAGGACTTGAATTCATGGCCCAGGTACTATCCTTGGGCTTTTAAACTCAAGGCTAGACTTTACTACTTGTGCCACAACTTCACTTATTGATTCTGTTATGATTAATGGGAGATAAGAGCCTCATGAATTTTCCTGCCTGGGCTGGCTCTGAACTGTGATCCTCAGCTGTCAGCCTCCTGAGTAGCTAGGATTAAAGATGTGAGCTACTGATCCTGGCCATGGGCATTCTATTGAATAAGAATAAAGAAATCGTGCTGGTAGAACTTTATTTTGCACATCCTTAATAATAAAGGATTTTCTGTAGCATGAGAATGAACCTTCAAAAACATTAATGTGAGGGCTGGGAATATGGCCTAGTGGCAAGAGTGCCTGACTTGTATACATGAAGCCCTGGGTTCGATTCCCCAGCACCACATATATAGAAAATGGCCAGAAGTGGCGCTGTGGCTCAAGTGGCAGAGTGCTAGCCTTGAGCAAAGAGAAGCCAGGGACAGTGCTCAGGCCCTGAGTCCAAGGCCCAGGACTGGCAAAAAAAAAAACAAAAAAACAAAAAAAACATTAATGTGATGCTAGAAAGTCAGAACCCAAATTATTCAGTAGACACAGAATTCTGTTCCTGTGATGTGTGCATCTTGTAAGAATTTTGTCGTGATGGAATCATGCATGTGTGTGTGATATGCATATATATATATATTTATACACATGTGCAGGTGCATATGTGTGTGTGTGTGTGCATATTTTCCCTGCCAGAATGCATTGCATAACCACTTTCTCATTCTAGGTTATGAAAAATAGGTTTCAACACAACCTTGTTCATTTGTATAAGGTGCCATTGTCTTTTATTTTACTTTTTTCTGGTACTGGAGTTGAACTCCAGTGATTTCAGTAAGTTTCCCTCACTGTATTGCAACATTATCATATACTTTCTTGACTTTTTTTGGTACACAATGGTACTCAGTGAATAAACATGATTTCTTTGGGGGTGAGGAGGTGTTGCTGGAGGTCCTGGGGCTTGAACTCAGGGTCTGAGTGCTGAGTGCTGTCCCTGAATTTTTTTTTTTTTTTTTGCTCAAGGCTAGCACTCTACCACTGGACCCACAGCTCCATTTTGGGCTTTTTTGGGTGCTTAATTAGAAATAAGGGTCTCATGGACTTTACTGCCTGAGCTGACTTTGAACTGTGGTCCTCAGATCACAACCTCCTGAGTAGCTGGGATCACAGGTATAAGCCACTAGTGCTGGCTTATTGTGACTCCTTTTAAATGTGCTTCACATGTGTGACATCACCCTTGCTCAGGCTCTGGGCTTGGATCTACCTTTCCAAGGCCTGGAGCTTTATGACCTCAAGGCTGTGGTTTTCACGGAGAGATGGTGTAAATTTTCTCTCCGTGACAACTGAATTAAAAAAAAAAAAAAGCACATTTGGTCCAGAATGGGAGACACAGGTAAATTAACCACCCATATAAATTCATTGTGTCATGCTACACATGGGGATACAGATCGAAGTCAACTATGGGCTGTACACTCCTTGGCTCGTGGGCTCTTGATTTTCTCTGGCTGTTGACCCATGAGGTCTGGCCTGTAGTTGCCTAAGGCCTGAGAAAACTTACCTTCTGTAAAAGTCTAAGAATTCAGCATGGGAGCCTGGCCCAGTCTCTCTCAAGTCTTGAGTTACACATAGGAGTGCCAAATAAGGGTATTCATTAAACTAACCCAGAGTGTTCCTTATACAGATTAAGATTCGCACACTTGCTGGGTGCTGGTGGTTTATGCCTGTAATCCTAGCTATTCAAGAAGCTGAGATCCAAATCCAAGGGTCACGGGTCAAAGCCAGCCCAGGCAGGAAAGCCTGTGAGACACTCTTCTCTCTCATTAACCAACAAGAAGATAGAAGCAGAGGTATGGCTTAAGTGGTCAGCCTTGAGCAACAAGGCCAAGTGAGAGTACCAGGGCCCAAGTTCAAGTCCTGTCCTGGCAAGGCAAAAACAAAAATAGTCAAACCCCCAAAAGCAAGCCCCCAAAACAAACAGAAGCCCCTAGTAGGTGGATAGAGATGTTCTTCCTCCTGCTGGCAGAGCTCAATACAGATGCTGGGTCTCCTGACGTGGATTCTGCGGGCATAGCTCACATCTGAATTCACACTCATTTTCCTCCTTGGGTCCCAGGTGTGTCACTGAGACGAAGATGGGTTATAGTGACCGCATCTTGGTAATTCATTGACTTTTCTGAACTCAGTGCTCAGTCCTGTCACAGCTGAGAGCCCATCTGGTTCCACTCAGTGGGAAGGGGAGGGACACATCTGGACCAGGAGTGGGGTGGGAGGAAGAGGAGGGTCACATCTGGACAGAGGAGGAGGTGGGATGCATCTGGACAGAGGGCATGGGGAGGGGAGGGCTGCATCTGGACAGAGGGTGGGGGAGAGGGCTGCATCTGGACAGAGGGCATGGGGAGAGGAGGGCTGCATCTGGACCAGGAGTGGGGTGGGAGGGAGAGGAGGGTCACATCTGGACAGGGGGAGAGGAGGGCTGCATCTGGACAGAGGGCATGGGGAGGGGAGGGCTGCATCTGGACAGAGGGGGAGGTGGGCTGCCTCTGGACAGAGGGGGAGGTGGGCCACAACTGGACAGAGGGCATGGGGAGGGTTGCATCTGGACAGAGGGCATGGGGAGGGGAGGGCTGCATCTGGACAGAGGGTGGGGGGGAGGGCTGCATCTGGACAGAGAGTGGGGGGAGAGGGCTGCATGGGGGGGTTGCATCTGGAGGGGGTGGGAGGGAGGCAGCCAGGAGAGCCAAGCTAAGCGATGACCCAGCAAGTGACAGGGGTGGGGTGTGAGCCTCACAACTCCTGTTCATTCCCTCCAATCCTCAGCAAGTACCATGAACACCTACTATGTGCTAGGCACTGTCCCCCAGCTAGGGGAAGATCAGGAAGCCAGGAAAAACTCCCCACCCTCTGCCATTGCTGCCAGGGCTGCTTCTAGATGGGGGCGGGGGAGGGGGAGAGGAGGGGAAGACAGAGGCACCAACAATGAGCTAATGCAATTCACAAATTACACAGCAAATGGGAAGGTCTTACAGAGCATGCTGACAGACCCAGGGGCTTGCTGTGCCTGGGAAGGGGGTGGACAGCAGTTCTTGGTGGGATGGGCAGGGCAGGTAGGCCTTGCTTGTGAGGCCAGGCAAGACAGTGTCACTTCCTCGGACCTCATCTGCTCAGGGAATATTTTCTCAGCACTGATTCTTGTTTTCATATCCATGGAGTCTGCCTCTGTGCATAGATTTAACCAACTGCTGGTTGGGGTGTGTGTGCATGTGCGCATGTGTGCGTATGCATGAACCAGAACAGGAACTTCAGCTCAGGGCTGGGTGCTATCCCTTAGCTTTTTCTGCTTAAAGCTTTACCATTTGAGTCACAATTCCAGTTTTGGATCTTGGTTAATTAGTGATGAGAATCTCATGCCATTTCCAGCCAGGGCTGGTTTGAACCAGGATTGTCAGATCTCAGCCTCCTGAGTATCTAGGATTACATTACTCACCAGCACTGTACCGAAAATTATATATATATATATATATATATAATATATATATATATATCTATATATCTTGCTGTACACAACACACTTAGATGTTTTCCTCATCATTATTCTCCAAGTAAAATATAGCATAATGACTGCTGACACATAATTTACATTGTATTAGGCATTATAAGAAATCTAGAGAGGAATTAAAGTATACAGGAGAATATATACATAGAATAAATGCAAATATCATGTCATTTTGTAGGAGGGGCTTGAGTATCTTTAGGGCCATGGTCAGCTATCTACTACTGTAACAAAATAACTGAGATGATCATCTTAGGAAGAAGGGTTTATTTCTCAGAGGTCAAAGATTTCAATTTATGGTATGGTGCTTTGGGCCTGGGGAAATGGCAGGACATCATGGTAGTTAGCAGGTGGTGGAGAGCTATTCATCTAATGGCAGCCAGGAAGCAAGGAGTGTGTGTGGGGGTAAGGTCTCAGTCCTCCCATTAGGCTCCATCCTCCAAAGATTATACTGTCTTACAATAGTCACACAGGTTGGTGACTTAAGTCTTCAGCACATGGATCATTGAGGATACTTAAAAATCCATAGTCCTCAGGTTTTTTTTTTTTTTTTTTTTTTTTTTTTTTTTTTTTTTTACATCTGTAGGGGTCCTGGAACCAACTCCTATGGGTACCAAGGATGACTGTACTTGTTGAGCTATACCTGCACATCAGTACCCTGGTGCCCAGGTCCTGAGTATACCACCCATCCCTCTTCTGCCTCTGCTCTGTCCTCCAGTTAGTCTTAATTTGTGGCCATCAGTTGATGTTCTGCATCTCCCTGGGGCTCTTGTGCTTGCCTCCTCCCTGCAGGTACTCACTTGCTCCTCAACCCTATGGGGACTTAGAGCCAAGTGATCACACTGCTATAACATCACAGTGTTACTACGAAGACTTAACATTGGGATTTTTGAGTATTTCTGTAGGAGCACATTGCCACCATCACATTAACTATTATCACCCAAAGTGGCAGTTGCATGTAAGGCATACATAGGTTTGGTGAGTGAGTGCTCCCTCTCCTCACTTGATTCTCCCCTGGTATGATGGGTGAGTACTCCCACTCTGGCCTAGTGGATGAGCATTCCCTCCTTTGGCCTTCTGGATGAGTATTCTCTCCTCTGGTCTGATGAGCACTCCTTCCCCTTGCCTGATGCATGAGCATTCCCTCCTTTGGCCTGCTGGATGAGTGCTCCCTCCCCTGGCCTGATGGGCTGGGCTAGCCAGGGCTTTGTTTGCTACAGGAAGGCAACCATGTTCAGGGCCTCATTTAACCTGGTTTTCCCTCCTTAGTAAGAGAATTTTCACCAGATGAATCATACCTAACCCGCTTGCTGGAGCCAAAGGCGGTTTGGCTCCCAGGCTGTTTACTGCAAGCACTTACTTTGTCCTGTTAGTGCTCTTAGGAAATGACAAGGGACAGAAAATTGTCATTGTTTTGTTTTTTTCTTTAAAAAGCTAGAGGCCTGGAAATAGGCCAATGCTGGGTAGAGGGTGTTCCTGTCCCCCAGGCGACTCAATGTCATGTACAATCAGTCCTGGGATTGCTGAAGTGACCTGCTATGGGTGCAGGTAAGGCCTGGCTGCCTAAGCTATGCACAGTGTGCTCTTACCTGTGTTAACTGGGAAGACCTTGCTACTGCCTAGTGGGGGCCTTTACTACTTGTTCCTGCTCACAGGTATTGGCAGACTTGGAACCCCAGAATTATTTTCTTGACTCCCTTTTGAAATTGTAGCAGACAGTCTAACTCACCTCCTTCTCCAGCTCCAGATTCTAGGGAAGGCTGAAAAGAGGAGTGATTTCTTAAGCACAACCTCCTTGTACTGAGCCCTGAGCAGAAAGGAGTGCTTCTTACCTGGGCCCACACTCCCCAGCAGGGAGTGAAAATGCAAATATTGCCCTTTCACCTTTGTTGCACACTCTTGCTCACTGCAGGGGCCATTTGGTGCACAAGTGACCATTGTGTGTGTCAATGTCAGATGAGCCCATGGGGTACAGTTGGGCAGAGCCCTTGCTTGCTCTTCCAACAGACTTCTTCCCACCACCTCCCTGCAGGCTTTGCAGTGGCAGGGTCTATGTTAGGAGTGCTGCCCAGCAGGCTTTGCTGCTGAGATGCTCCCAGCAGGCCCTGTGATAGGACGGCCTCCCAGGAGGCTTTGTGATGGGAGAGGACCCCAGCAGGCTCTGTGGTAGGGGGCTTCAGTAGGCTTTGCAGTGGGCGGGGCTTCCAGCAGGCTTTGCAGCAGGCAAGACTCCCATCAGGTTTTGCAGTGGGAGGGGCTCTCTGCAGGCCCTGTGGTAGGAGGTGCTCCCACCAGGCTTTGCAGTGGAGGGGCGCCCAGCAGACTTCACAGCAGGCAAGACTCCCAGCAGGCTTTGCAGTAGGTGGGGGGGGGGGGTCCCAGCAGGCTTTATAGCAGGCAAGACTCCCAGCAGGCTTTGCAGTGGGAGGGGCTCCCAGCAGGCTTTGTGGTGGGTGAGGTTCCCAGCCTCTGAAGTCTGAGCACCAGGAACTTGGAGAGGAGGAAGAGTGTGGCGTGTGGCAGGTGAGGTTCAGGCTTGGCCCCAACAGCCTAGGTGCAGACCTAGTTCTGCTACCATCTTGACTCAGCATGCATTTTGCTTCCGTTTTGACCTTGAATATGGCTTCTTTATGACCTCAGGGTAGCTTTATGACAGAGTAGCTGAGCACAGGAAATCAGCTGTCTTCTCTCTCTTCTCATTCTGTCCCCAGTGATTTTTCTTTAGCTTCTACGCAGACCAAAGTTTGAAAACGATATATTCTAACTTCAGGGAAGTCCAAGGAGCCTCAGTCCACATCTTGGCTGTCTTCTTACAGGGTGGGTGGCCAGATTCTCATCCGCCTCTGCCTCTCCCTCCATCCTTCTGGCCAGCCACCTCCCTCTAGTAAACTCAGCCCATGACCTTGTGGTATGTAGTGCATATTCCATCTTGTGGGTGAATCCTCCAGCTTCTGCTACAGCCCCACACCTGCAGGCTGGACCCCTCCTGAATACCAGGCCTGTAGGCCCCACTGGCTGAGGATAGTCCATGGACCAGGCCACAGGGATCTGACCTAACTACCAACATCAGCAGTGCTCACCAGCTCCGAGTATCCAGTCCCTGGTGGGAGCATCAGAACCGGATCAACGTTGCTGGCTCCCTTGCATGAGAACCCGGTCAACATTGCTGGCTCCCTTGTGATGCTATGTTTAACCTGCTGACCCAGTGGTTCTCTCCTCCATCTTTGTGTAGCCACCACTTAATCCAGGGACTTTGGATTGAACATCAGCTGCCATTTCCTCAGCCCTTGCTGCCTCGTCCTGTGCCACCTTTTTCCTTAGTAGACTACTATTTTTCAGCCAAGGAACTCTTGGCTCTGTCTTCCTTTGATCTTTCCTAAACATATTCCACTTTTATTTATTTTTTTGTGCTAGCACTGATGTTTGAACTCAGGGCCTAGGGCCTAGTCACTATCCCTTAGCAAGACTAGAGCTCTATCACTTGAGCCTTAGCTTCACTTCTTTTTTTTTTTTTTTTTTTTTTCTTTTTTTTTTTTGCCAGTCCTGGGCCTTGGACTCAGGGCCTGAGCACTGTCCCTGGCTTCTTCCCGCTCAAGGCTAGCACTCTGCCACTTGAGCCACAGCGCCGCTTCTGGCCGTTTTCTGTATATGTGGTGCTGGGGAATCGAACCTAGGGCCTCGTGTATATGAGGCAGGCACTCTTGCCACTAGGCTATATCCCCAGCCCTTAGCTTCACTTCTAGTGTTTTGCTGGTTAATTGGAGTCTCACAGACTTTTCGGCCTAGGTTTCCTTCAGATGATAATCCTCAAGTCTCAGCCTCCTGCCTAGCTAGGATTACAGGTGTGAGCCACCAGTGTCCAGCTCCTAAATAAATTTAAATAATTTTTCTTACATATTCAACGCTTTTGGCATTTCCTTTCTGACCCCAAATTTCTTCGCTCCCAATCAAATTCTTCTATAGATGTTATAGAACTTTTTAAGGATCATTTTTCATTACAGCCCTGGAAATTTTCTCTTTCTTGCTTCTTTGTAACTTCTTAGTAGCCTTTGATAATGTTAGTAATTCTCAAGCCCTGTCACATTCACTCTTCTCACATCACAGCATCCTGCCTCCTTCCTGGTTGGCTGGGTGCCTATGTTCAAGCTCAGAGTCGGGGGAACATTTGGCCTTCACCAAGCTCAGTGCTGGGCCACATTTTCTTTCCACAAGGAGCTATCCTGTTCATTTTATTCAGGACCCTGGCTGTGGAGTGTGTGGTGCTCACATGGACATTGAAATCAACTTCTAGAGCTTTCTTCTCAGCTCCAGAAACAACTTATTGAAGCTTTCATTTAGATGGTGTCACATCACAGTCTTTGAATCAAAACAGAATTTGACTGTTGAGCTTCTTGCTACTTCTTGTCTGCCATGTTTGCTCATAACCCTTAGTGTCATTGAAACTGGGTTTTTAGACCCCCAGACCCAAAGTCCAGAAGTCCCAAGTTAGGTTCAGCCACTCGCCTGCACATGCCAAATAAAGAGACATGATGAAGGCAGAAAGAGAGATTCCTTACATGGCAGCCGTGGGAAGACAGCACTTCAGCACATCTTCAGCCATCTTCTGCGATGCAAGCACTGCCTTCAGGTTAAATAGGGAGACCTGGGGGTAGGGGTGAGAAGGTTTGCAGAGTTTGGACAATCCCAGGTCACAGTTCCATGGAGGAGTTTTGGGGCGTTGTGAGCACTGTGATGGGAACAGAACAGGAACAAGGTGATCTCCAGAATCTGGGGCTGCTTCCTTTGAGATGGTAAGAAGAAGGCATTGCCTGCTTGAGGGGCAGTTTGCCATCCACACAAGATACTTAACTGAATCTTTTCTTTTCTCCTGGAAACTAGCTGATTGCAAAGAGACTGCAGCAGAGAATAGCTCAGGTCAAAGGGCCCAAGTGCAAAGTTGTTGGGTCACTCATAGGACCCAGCAAACACATACTTCAGATCGCTTCTTGTAAGAATTTCCCTTCAACTATCCCAAATGCAGTCTATGGCTAATTTGGTCTTCCAGGCACAACTGCTGCACCCGCTTTGCCAACAGTCAGCATCTTAGTTGAAGCTACAGCTTCTCTCCTGAATCCCTGGCATCACCCAGAAACCTTTTCTGTGTGGATTCCTGTTAATCCAATCCTCACTCTACATGACATCAGGCCAATATGGGCTTTTGCAAAGGTTTGTTCTTGCACTGTCCTGTCTAAAGTGGTCCTACATGCCTCCCCTTCCAACCAAGAGCAGATCCTCAACTGGTCTCAGCCTCCTTAGTCTGCTCCAGTGCTTCTAAGTCTGATCTTTCTGTGACTGTGTCCTGGCCAGCTGTTTCTTTTGTTCTCTGGGCTTACTGCTGTTGCTTTGTTTGCGACTCTGTCTCTGTCTCTGTCTGTTTCTGTCTCAGTCTCTCTCTGATACCAATACTGGGGCTTGAATGCAGGGCTTGGGCTCTGTCACTTAGCTACCACTTGAGCCACAGCTCCAGTTCTAGTTTCATGCTGGTTAATTGGAGATAAGAGGCTCATAGACTTTCCTGCCTGGATTGGAACCCTGATTTTCAGATCTCACCCTCTTGAGTAGCCAGGATTCCAAGCATGAGCTACTTGGTACACATTCTTTGATACACATCCTTAACCCCAGTCATGACCATCGCATATCAAGCAGAAAATCGGGAGGTGTGGGTCAAGAGCCAGGAGGTTTGGTGACTTTAGGGCTTGGAATATCCTAATTTGGCTAGTTTTCTGTCTAGGCAGATCCCATGAGGAATGAGACCAGGGTGGTAAGATGATGCCTTCCCCTAGGCTTCTCACTGTTGGTGCTTCACCAGGAGGATGCCCTTCATGGATATGGTTATCCCCAGGGGGCTCATGTGCACAAGCAAGTTCCTGGATCTCTTTGCCCTGCCAGCCATCTTCTGCCTGTCCCTGTGACTTTTGTTTTTTGCTTCCCCTGTCCCTCAGCCTTGGATGGACCCACTCACTCTTGATTTCTTCTTTTTGGCCCAACTCTATCCTGTGATCTTCTCTGTGGTCCTCCTATAGCCAGTCTTGTCTTAGAGCTGCCCCTCCCGGCATGCAACTGGGGATTCCTCCCGACCTGTCAAGAGGCTTCATCTCTGGAGGTAATTACTGCCTGCCTCATGAAAATATAGCAGGGGATTTGAACAGATATCAGGTTTCAGCCTTTCATATTTTACTAGCAATAAATCTCGCTCCTTCCTTCTGGGGGGGGTTAACTCTATAAATTAAGAGTCCATTTTTAAGGAGGAAGATTTCATAGGCCCCCCAAGGTTCTTTACGATGGGCTCCTATTTCAAGTGTTACCTCAGTGTCTTCAGACCAGGGAAAATTATGCTCAGAGACCAGAGGCTTTGGGGTTCTTCCTCCTCCCTCCCCCACAACATGTAATCTCCCCCTCTCTCTTCCCATAGCTCTGAACTCAGATTCTCTCCTTTCCGTGCCATCTACTGGCTATGGTTACTTGAACACATGCCATTCCAGATATTACAGCAGCTCTCAGAACCCTGGCACCCACAGGTCCTGTGCTTGCTAGAGGTGTAGCTCAATTTCACATCCTGGGACAGAATATCTGCCATTTTGACCTCTTTCAGGTAACGTTTTTGTGTGCCAGTTCTAGGGCTTGAACTCAGGGCCTGGGAACTGTCCTTCAGCTTATCTGCTCAAGACATACTCTACCATTTGAGTGACAGCTCCACTTCCCACTCTTTGATAGTCAATTGAAGATAACAGTCTTATGGACTTTACTACCCAAGGTTGGCTTCAAACTATGATCCTCAGATCTTAGCCTCCTGAGTAGCTAAGATTACAGACATGAGCCACTGGTGCCCAGATTTTTAAGGTAATTCTTATGCACAAGAAAAACCACTGTTGAATATGTTGTCTTTGGCATCTGAGCTCCAATTTGTCCTCCTTCCTTCCTTCTTTCCTTCCTTCCTTCCTTCCTTCCTTCCTTCCTTCCTTCCTTCCTTCCTTCCTTCCTTCCTCCCTCCCTCCCTCCCTCCCTCCCTCTCTCCCTTCCTTCATCTCTCCCGTCGTCCCTTCACCTCTTCTTCCCTTCCTTCTTCCATCTCTCTCTGTCTGTCTCTCTCTGTCTCTGTCTCTGTCTCTGTCTCTGTCTCTGTCTCTCTCTCGTGCTGGGCTTGGATTCAGGGCCTGTGATGCTATCCCTTACCTGCTTTACTCACAATGCTCTACCAATTGCACCATAGCTCCATATCCACCTTTTTTTACTGGTTAATTGAAGATAAGAGCCTCATGGACTTCACTGCCCAGGCTGCCTTTGAATTGCGATCCTCAGATCTCAGCTTCCTGAGTAGCTAGGATTACAGGTATAAACTACTGATGCTCAGCCTCCCATTTAAAAAACTTTATTTTCATTTTGACTCCATCATCATGAGTGCCAACCACAGACTTGTCTGTAACATAGTCCCTAGAGCCTCCTGAAAGCAGGCAGCCCTTTCCTTGGCATCTCCCCTGGCCTGGCCCAGAGTGCTGGGCTCTCAGGGTAGATGGCCCTCAGCAGGGACCCAGTGGTTTGGGGTTGGGAGAAGAGAAATTTTCTAGGCAGTTTTCATTTATATGATGCCAAAGTGTGTGTGTGTGTGTGTGTGTGTGTGTGTGTGTGTGTGTGTGTAAGAGAGAAAGAAACAGACAGACAGAGCAAAAGGTTCAAGTCCTGGAGAGAGAAGACAAACAATGGATAGAGCTACAGTGAAGTTGCCCAGAAGCCAACAGAGGGGAATGTCCATCATGCAGAAGGGGCGGGGCAGAGAGGCTGCATAGTGTGGACAGGGCAGGTGGGCAGATGACAAGGAGTTGGGCTGGGGTACTCACACAGGGCAAATCCTTAGGGCTACCTGGACAGAGTCAACTAGTGCATACCTGTCCCCATTCTAGCCTCCATCCTGGATGACATCTCACCCCATCTCTGGTTCTGAGAGGGTGGTTGTTCTGAAGCCCAGAGGTGGACTGGAACTTCTCTTGCTGTTAAGTGATTCCTCCAGTCAGGAGAGGGGGTTCAGGCCTGCAGGGCCTAAGGACACCAAGTATGGGACTGTGTGTGTGTGTGTGTGTGTGTGTGTGTGTGTGTATGTGTGTGTGTGTGTGTACTAACAGTTTTTGTTCAGGGCTGGTGCTCTACCACTTGAACCACACCTCCACTTCTGGCTTTTGCTTGTTAATTGAAAGTAAGACTCTCACAGATTTTTCTGCCCAGGCTGGCTTCAAAAGGTAATCTTCAGATCTTAGATTCTTGAGTAGCTAGGATTATAGACATAAGCCATGAATGCCTGCTGGATAGAGAATTTTCCAGAGTGGATTTGGTGTGTGGGGAGAGTGGGAAAGGAGGGGAACATTTATCTTGGCTCACACTCTAGAAGGGACCAGTGACTCATGACTAATTTAACTTCCTTAAGATAGTCCCCAATTTATAAAAGTTTGAGTGATGAGATTTTGACCTTATGATGACACAAATGCATTAGTAAAAAGCATAGCTGGGATTTTGAATTTTGCTTTAAAAGTCTGTATAATAACTTCAATACACATAGGCTTTGTGTTAGATGATTTACCCATCTATAGACTAACAGAAATGTTCTTTTCCTTTTTCTTAAATTATTACTTTTATTTGTATGCTGGTACTGGGGCTCAAACTAAGGGTCTTGCCTTCTTCACTCAAGGCTAGCATTCTACCACTTGAGCTATACCTCCACCTCTGTTTTTTTGGTAGTTAATTAGAGATAAGAGTCTCATGGATTTTCCTTCCTAGTCTGGCTTCAAACTTTGACCCCCAAATCTCAGCTTCTTGAATAGATAGGGTTAGAGATGTGAGCCACCAGGTACCCAATTCCTAATTTTTATGTTGGTCTCTTTTATGTGTTGCTGGGGATTTGAACCCAGGGTTCCTGCCTCTTAAGCAATCTCTCTACAAGTGAGCTGCACCTGCTGTGGTGGTTTTAGATGTTATCTTTGCTTAGAAAGGCAACTTGATAGATTGCCTTGATAGGTGGAGAACTTGATAGATAAGAGAACTTGATAGATGGAGAACTTGGTAGATGGATAAGCAGAAATGCTAGGAGAGGTAGCCAGGTACCTATGGGCAATCTGAGGGAGAGTCCACTGCGGTGGAAGTGAGTTTGCTCTCACAGAAATGCAGACTTTCCACCCCACCCCAGTGGAGGGGGAGGAGGGCTTGGGAAATGCAATATACTTCCCCAGAGGCCCGTCCAAGGCCTTAGAATATGACCTGCCCGGGCTGGGGTGGTGGGTGGTGGTGATGGCTACAGCTTGCTTCTGCTTGCCTCAGATGTGCCTGAGACCTTCTCTCCTGGGGTGACTGCTGCCCTCTGTGCCTTTGCCACCTTATAAAGGTGCTCCCAGGGAGCAGCTGGGGTCAGGCTTGGTCACCTGCTATTACACGTTTTCAGTCCCCAGGGCTTAGCCACCCTGGAGACATCTGAGGACAAAAGGAAGCAAGGCTTGCCATGCACGGCACACTTGCTTTGGAACCGTGTGGGGTGGTGGCTTGGCCTGCTGACAGCTTGTGCGGCCCTGGAGACCTACTGGCCCACTCCAACCTCCTCAGGGCCACACCCACGGCCTTCCCACTCAAGTGGACTCCCTTCCTTTACTGGCCTTGGAGGTGAGAGCGGAAGTTCAAGGCTAAGTTGGAGCAGGACAACAGCCCAAGGCTACATCCCAGGAGTTTGTGGCCAGGGCTGTGTGGGCACTGAAGTCTGTGCCGGGGGCCATGTGAGGAATGAGGCCTGTGCCAGGGGCTGTGTGGGCATATCAGGGTCTGTGCCAAGAGCTGTGTGGGAATCAGGGCCTGTGCCAGAGGTCATGTGGGCATCAGGGCCTGTGCTGGGGTCATGTGGGCATCAGTGTCTGCACTGCCCAGAAGGACATGGTGGGGTCATCTTGTCACACATGGATCCTGTGTGACATCAGGGTTTCCATTCTTGGAGGATGTAAGAATGGAATGGTGGCTTATGCTTATAATCCTAGCTCCTCAGGCAGTTTATATCTGGAGATTGTGGTGTATAGCCAGCCCAGGTCGGAAAATCCATGAGACTCTTATCAGTAAATAACTAGCAAAAAGCTGAAAATGAAGGTGTGGGTCAAGTGGGAGAGAATCAGCCTTAAGAAATTAAGCTACGGAGTGCACCTAGGCCCTGAGTTCAAGCCCAAGTATTGGCACAAACAAACAAAAAGAGTGGAATATGACTCATAACTTAGTCTACAGCTAAGCCAAACATCCCAGCTACAGGTCACCTCTGCACGTGCTCTGCACATTCCTATCTGAAGGTGGTGGTGCTAGCTGTGCATGCCTGGGTGGCTTGGCCATGGGAGCCATGCAGCAGTGTCCTGACCTCAATGATTGATTTCCATGGTGGGGCAGATAAATGGCAGCAAGAACTTCCTTGTTCTCGCCTCACCTCTCTCTTTTGTAGCCTCTGCATCCCTGTGGGCAAAGCCTCACACACAGAGGAACAATGACACTAAAATTCTGTTTTCACTTGAGACAATCTCTGCTAGGGTCATCATTTCCCCCTGTTTTTCAGGCTGTCAATGGGAAGGGCGTGTGTGTGTGTGTGTGTGTGTGTGTGTGTGTGTGTGTGTGTGCGCGCGCGCGCGAGAGTGTGTGTTCTGAGGCTTGAACTCAAGACCTTCACTCTTTTACTCAAGGCTGGTGTTCTACCACTTGAGCTATGTCTCCACTTCCAGCTTTTTGCTAGTTTATTGGAGATAAATGTCTCTTGGACTTTTTTCCTGGGCTGGCTTTGAACCTTGATCCTCAGATCTTAGCCTCCCAATTAGCTGGGATTACAGGTGTGAGCCCCTGGCACCTGGCTCAAGTCACATTTGATGGTAAGGAAGATCTTTCAGGGTTTACAAGTCCCTTTTGTTCCCCTTAAAGACAAATGTTACCCAATACTCCTTTCTCCACCAGGCTGAGTTAAGAAGAAAAAGGCCAGACTTAATTTCAGCATTTAAAATCAGTTTTCTCACTTAATGAGTTTAAATCAATAATAATTTAAGCATTCCTACCTCCTTCCCACCCCCTTGCCATTTTAGTTTAAACACTGACAATGTTGCTTCTAGACCTTTCTTAGTGTCTGAACCCCTTTCTCCCCAGCTGCCAGCTCTTCTGGGCTCCTATCCTCCAAGTCCAACAGGAAGAAGTCTAATCATGGCTTTTCAGACTCTATATTTCTTCTGTTCGAATAACAGCTAGAAAGGAAATAAAAGAGATAAGATTAGAACTGGAACCAAACTTCAGGAAAATAGACTTGGGCTCAGTCTGGAGCTTGTGGTGACATGTAGCAACTCTGGCAGCACTGGGAGATGGGCTGACTGGGTGTTTATTACAGGTCCTTCAGCCGGAGGGTGGCTGAGGAAACAGCACTGGGATCTGAACTCAGACCTCCTGCTTGCTAGGTAGGTGTTCTACCACTGAGCCACACCTCCAGCCCCTTTTCTGTGCGGGTTATTTTGAAATATAGTTTTGCTTTTTGCCCAGTGGTGTACCCGGACATAATCTACTTATTTTAGGGTTCACATCATAGCTGGGATGACAGGTAAATGCCACAAGCCCAGCTTTGTCAGATGAGATGGAGACTTGAAGACATTTTTTTGCCTGTTCTGGCCTAGGACTGTGACCTTCCTCTCTTAGCCTCCCATATAGCTGGCATGGTAGGTGGGACACCATGCTCAGCTATTGATTGAGGAGGGGTCTTGCTGGCACCGGTGGCTCACACCTGTAATTCTAGCTACTCAGGAGACCTGAGGATCACATTTGAAGCCAGCCTGTTCAGGAAAGACCATGAGACTCTTATCTCCAAGAGAGCCATAAATGGAGCTGTGGCTAGTGGTAGAGCACTAGCCTTGAGCAAAAGAAGCTCAGGGACAGTGTCCAGGCCCTGAGTTCAAGCCCCAGGACTGGCACAAAAACAGGAAAAAAAGAAGGGGTCTTGAACACATGCCCAATCTGACCTTGAGGCCTGATTCTGACCCCACCCACCCAAGTGGCTATGATTGCAGGTGTGGGAGCCATTGGTGCCTGAATGGAGATCTGGAGGTGCTGGCATTAAATAAACCAAGCAGCTGCCATGGGGTGTGTGTGTGTGTGTGTGTGTGTGTGTGTGTGTGTGTGTGTGTGTGTGTGTGTATGTTGGCATAGTGGGACTTAAAACTCAGGGCCTGGTTTCTGTCCCTTAGCTTATGGTTGGTGCTCTACTATTTGAACAACACCTGTACTTTCAGTTCTACTCTTTTGAATTTATCTGCCCAGGTTGGCTTTGAACTGTGAGTGTCAGATTTCAACCTACTGAGTAGGGAGGATTATAGGCATGTGCCACTGTGCCAGACTTGCTTTGTGCCAGGCACCCTGTGGTAGGCCTTGAGGTGAATGGCATTGTGCTCTCTCTGGTGTGGAGCTTGGGGGGGCTGTGTGTGGGATAAGTGAGTCACCACTGGCGTGAATAAATGCCTAAAGGAAACACCCGGGTGAGGGGTGAAGACAAGGTGAGGACTAGTTTGGACAAGTATGTAAAAAGACATCACTAGGGAGGTGGAGACAAAACAGAATGTAGGAGTAAACCGTGTGATGTTCCAGAGCTGGGCCTGGTGTGGGAAGTTGTGGCAGTGTCAATATGCTCTGTTCCCAGGTGTAGAGATATGGGAGGAGGTGGGGAAGCCATGATGGAGTGAGAGGCAGAATGCCCAGACACAACTACACAACCCGAGGCTGCAGCAATCTTGCATGCAGAACCAGAGCCTCAGGACACCCCTGGGCCCTCCCTCCCATCTCCACGGGAGCCTGAAGTCTCCAGGCCCTTTGAATTCTTAGGTAGTAGACTTCAACAAGAAAGCACAGGATGGACATTTTTACTTCTGGTATTGAGACACTGAAAACTGACTGATCAGGTCCTGAATTCCATTGTAGATGGATTTTTCTGGATTCATAGTTTACATTGATTCCAAATTAGATGGCTATCAGAGCCTCTTGGCTTGCTATTAGATGGACTAAGCCAAGAAGTGAAATCACCTCCTGACTGGAAAGATGAGAAGTGGGTGGTGGGATGGCTGCCAAAGGCTTAGTGAATTGACTCTAGAAGAAGACAAGTCTGCCAGTGAGCATGATAGGTTCAAATATGAATTGTGGCCACCAACACTGGTGCCCCCAGCTAGGAGTGTTAAAAGGCAATTAGGTGATGAGGATGCTACTGTGTGTGTGTGTGTGTGTGTGTGTGTGTGTGTGCATGTGCATGTGCATGTGTGCGTACGTGTGCCCATCCTGGGGCTTAAATTTAGGGCCTGGGTGCAGTTCCTGAGCTTTTTTTCCTGCACCCCTCTCCCAATCCCCCCATCCTGGGGTTTGAACTCAGGGCCTGGGTATTGTCCTTGAGCTTCTTTTGCTCAAGGCTAGCACTCTACCACTTGAGCCACAGCGCCACTTCCAGCCTTTTCTGTGTATGTGGTACTGAGGAATCCAGCCCAGGGCTTCATGCTTGCAAGGCAAACACTCTATCCCTAAGCTGCCACATTACCAGCCCAGTTCCTGAGCTTTTTGTGTTCAAGGCTAATTCTCTGCCAGTTGAGCCACAGCTCCACTTCTGACTTTTTGGTGGTTAATTGGAGATAAGAGTCTCATAGACTCTGTCCTGGTTGGCTTTGAACTGCGATCCTCAGCCTCCTGAGTAGCAAGGATTATAGGTATGAGCCACCATTGTCCTGCTTTTATTTTTTATTTTTTAAATGCCAGTCCTGGGTCTTGAACTCAGGTCATGAGGTGCTATCCATTATCTTTTTTTCTAAAGACTGGTGCTCTACCACTTGAGCAACAGCTCTATTTCTGGCTTTTTGTTGGTTAATTAGAGATAAGAGTCTTGTGTATTTGTTTCCTGGACTGGCTTTAAGCTTCTATCCTCAGATCTCAGCCTCTGGAGTATCTAGGACTGTAGGCATAAATAATGATAAATAAGGTTTTGGTAATTATTAGAATTTATTAAGCCTTTGAGTTTCTTGACAGCTGTCACTTTTTATTTATAAAATTCTAACATGAAATTAGCTTATTTCATATTTTATAAATTTGCAAACTTTTCCTTTTGTTTAGAATTTTCTGTTAATATATGAATTACATGAAAGTGTTTTGTTGTGAAATGCTTAATATCTATGCAGTGTACACATTGTATATATAAAGTTTATATAACGTACTTTGATTAAATTTCTTCCCTTTGAATATAAAAATCGAGAGACAAAGGATAAAAAAAACAAACTACTCCAAAAGCAATACTTACAAAACCATTTGGTGTAAACCAACTGAACAACTCATGGGGGGAGAGGGAAGGGGGAAGGGGGAAGGGGGGGAAATGAGGGAGGAGGTAACAAATTGTTCAAGAAATGTACCCACTGCCTTACGTATGAAACTGTAATCCCTCTGTACATCACTTTGACAATAAATAAGTAATTATTCAGAAACAATTTCTTCCCTTTATTATTCTTTCTTATTTGCCCACCTTTGAAACAATATATGTTTTTTAACACTGGGACTTGAACTCAGGGCCTCGTGCTCTCGTCTGGCGTTTTCACTCAAAATTGGTACTCTACCACTTGAGCCACAGCTCTTCTTCCAGCCTTTTGGTAGTTGGTTGGAGATAAGAGTTTCACAGACTTTCCTGACTGGGCTAGCTTTGAACCTCTATCCTCGAATCTCAGCCTCCTGAGTAGCTAGGACTGTGAGCCACAGTGGCCTGGCCTGTTGATAAATTTATGAGAATATTCCAGAAGACAGCTGAGAGGCATAAATAAGGTGGTCATGACAACATGGGAGGCAGGGAAAAACAGGACAAGAATCCCTAGGCAGGAGTCAGAAGTCATTTTTCTTTCCAGCTGGGTGGCTAGTATATAACGACAGTAGACCTCTAACAACTCAGGAGGCTGAGATCTGAGGATGGAGGTTTGAAACCAGCTGGGGCAGGAAAGTCAGGAAGACTCTTAAAAAGTCAGAAGTGGAGCTGTGGCTCAAGTGTTACAGCACTAGTCTTCAGCACAAAAGCTTATGGACAGTGCCCAGGCCCTGAGTTCAAGCCCCCAAAAAAGGAAAAAAAAAAAAAAAAGAGGCCATCAAAGAATGCATTTTTTGTTATAAATTGGATTATTAATAGATTTATGCCAAGTGTGGATTAGACTCAGGTAGACCTTGATGGGAGGTGTACATTAAGGTTTTTGCATTTCTACTTGACAAGTCAGAATAGTGGGGTGTTAGATTTTGGGGCCCTTGACATGGGCTTAATTGGAAGGTTGGGTAACACAGGGCCCTGCTCTCAATTGCCTGATCTCCAGGAGCCCGCCTGGATGCGGGAGAAATGGAATTCCAGGAAGTCTGTATCATGAGGACCCGGATCTGCTGGGCTCATCACACAAGAAGCTCTTCCTTTTTTCTTTTCATTCCATAAGTGCTGGGCATAAGCCAATGGCTCCAGCTAGGGGACTTCTGTGTCAGAGGGTGGAGGAAAGACTCCCATTCTACAGTGGGAATTTCAATTTTGTAACTGAGAGCCACATTCCAGTGTTAAGGTTACACCTCCATGACCATCCACAGACACATTCCTGGGGAAGAGAAAGAGTCGACTATTGGCCAGGCGCTGGCGGCTGCCAACCTAGCTGCTCAGGAGGCTGATATCTGAGGACCACAGTGTGAAGACAGTCTGGGCAGAGACTTTTATCTCCAATTAACCAGTAAAAGGCTGAACGTGGAGGTGTGGGTCAAGTAGTAGAGCAACAGTGCTGAGCAAAAAAGCCAAACAAGAAAGTGAAACCCTGAATTCAAATCCTGATACCAACACAAACACACACATAAACACAGACACACAGACACACAGATACACACACACAGAATTAGTACTTGGTGTCTGGATGCTGTGCTGAGTCCACCCGGCTACAGAGCTTGTCTGTGTGTGACTTGCACCCTGATCTAGCCATCACCTGTTATGGAGAGATCTTTATGTGCCAGTTCGATTCAATTATTAAATGCCCCAGAAGAAGTTCCTTTGTGTTTTTTTTTTAAATAAAAAAGTCAGTTACTAATTTTTGTTTTGTTTCAATGATAAAGTAGACTTTAGAGATAGAGGTATTGCATTTGGACACAATTTATTGTGGTTTGAAAGCCCTTGGATAATTAGATAAACCTGGCTTGATTGAAGTTGATCAACACTCATCCCAGTGCAGGCACATAGTATCCTTGGCTTAAAAAATTTGTGGCTGTGAGAAAGAATAAGTTTAGCTGTTTTTTTTTTTGTTTTTTTTTTTTTTAAATGAAAGAACCCGAAGTGGAGCTGTGGCTCAAGTGGCACAGCAGCAGCTGTGAATGAAAAAGCTAAGAGACAGGTCCCAGACTCTGAGTTTAAGCCCCAGTACTGGCGCGCACACACAAAAATCCAAGTTCTGACAATTTCTACAAATGACCCTTCATATATATTTGCTATGGGAAGCATTTAGTACCTCAGGGTGACCAGGAAGATTAAAGGAAGCTCAGCTTCCATCTGCATGTAGCATGGGTGAGTTTCTAAAACTGTGTATAAGTTAGGGGCTGAGAAGTTTGACATATAGGCAAATAAATATATTATCAACAAGCATATGGATAAGTTTGTACCGAATTGTAGGATACTTTACCCTACACTTACTCAAGAGATTAAAGAATTATTTAAAAATCAATTCTTTTTTTTTTTTTTTAAATCAGTTGTGGGGCTTCAACTCAGGGCCTGGGCACTATTCCTGAGTCTCTCTGTACTCAAGGCTAGCAACCTACCACTTGAGCCATAGCTCCACTTCCAGTTTTCTGGTGGTTAATTGGGGATAAGAGTCTCATGAGATCTTTTCTGCCTGGGCTGGCTTCAAATCTCGATTCTCAGATCTCAGCCTACTGAGTAGCTAGGATTATAGGTATGAGCTTATAGATGTGCTCAGCTAAAATCAATTCTTTTCTTTTTTTTTTTGCTAGTACTGGGGCTTGAACTTGGATCCTGAGCACTTTCCCTTAGCTTTGTCCACTCAAGGCTGGTGTTCTACCACTTGAGCCACAATTCACCTCTGGCTTTTTGGTGATAAGAATCTCATATATTTTTCTGCCCAGATTAGAATCTTGCTCTTTAGATCTCAGCCTTCTGAGTAGGTAGGATTACAGACATGACCAACAGCACTCAGCTCTCTGCTTCATTTTAAATGTAGACTATCTTGACTTACCATAGTCCAATTCACAATTATTCAATTTTATGATTGTGCATTCAGTAGAAACATATTTTGAATGTCTTTGTATGTGTGTGTGTGCACGCATGCCAGTAGTAGGGCTTGAACTCAGGCCTAGGCACTATTCCTTAGCTTTTTTGCTCGAGGCTGATACTCTACCATTTGAGTTACAGCTTGTACTTCCAGCTTTTTGGTGGTTAATTGGAGATAAGAATCTCATGAACTTTCCTGTCCAGGCTGGCTTTGAACAATGATCTCAGCCTATTGAATAGCTAGGATTACAAACACGAGCCACTGGTGGCTGGCTCTGTTTCATACCATCTCAACTTATGGTGATCCAGTTCACAAAAGTGGTATGTATTCAATAGAATGTTTTCAGTTTCTATCTTCCCCAAGCTAGTCATGTTTGGGACCACCTGCAAAGTGCTTTCTTTAAGGGAAAAGGTGAAAGTTCTCACCTTAGTAAGTAAACAAAACTGGGTACCATGACTGCTAAGTGCTATAACTGTCACCTGTTTATATGCTCTATTTTATTACAAGTTGGTGTTAGTCTCTTACTTTTTTTCTAAATTTGGAAATTAGTCTTTCCCATTTGTATCTAACAAACAGTATCTATACTTGTATAATTTCAAGCTCCTTTGAGGGCCTTGCCATGAATCCCCTCAGGATAAAGGGTGCATTGTCCTTGTCCCCACATTAGGTACTGAGCTGCCTGAGTTTCCCTGCCTCTCCCTAGGAGAGCCCTGGGCCACTGGGCAGCTCTTTGAAGAACGTGGGGATGACTCAGGTCCGAGGGTAGCAGGAGTCATAACAATCCACATGTCCAGTTCCAGTGCCGGGGTTGTCCTGCCTGCGGAAGGGCCTGGGTTCCAGGCCTGGGGCTTGCAAGGCTTAAGATCAGAGGAAACATGGCTCCGTCCACGGCCCAGGTCTGGCTGTCGCTGCACTCAGCAATATTTGTACTCATCTTTTGCGATTTTGCTCTGTGTGCAGGGTTCCTCCCAAGGGTTCTGACCTTAGAGAAACCATGGCTGCCCCATGCTGAGCAGGAGCTGGGAGACCTTTGGAGGCCAGGATGGCCCAGGCCCAAGACTAGTCCCGCGGGTGTGGCTTGCAGCCCTACTTCCTGCGGCCCCCTGCCAGCACATTGAACTGCAAGTGTCGCCAGGGTGGCTCTCCCGGTGATGACAAAGCCCTGGCCCCCAGGGCTAGTCATTTGGTCTGGATATTTCTATCAAGGCCAGGAATACCAGTCAATAGCAAATGCAGGAAATTTGCAAAGATCAAGAGCAGCTGACAATAAAAATCCATTCTGGGATGTTTTTAACAAAACAATCAAGGATCCAGTGCTTTCCGGGGCTGAGGACCAGGCTGGAAGGCGACCAGCAGCCGCTATCACCTCTCCCATCTGCACGTCTGCGCTGAGTTTGGAGGCTCATTCTAAAAATAATGTACGGTGCTCACAGTTTCAGGAGCCCATGCAAGCTCCAGTCTTTTTTTGTTTTTAATTTTAGAAACTATTATTGTAAAGGTGATGGACAGAGAGGAGTTACAGTTACATAAGTCAGGTAAAAAGTACATTTCTTTTTGGACAATGTTACCCCTTCCCCTCCTCTCTCTGTTTTCCCTTCCCATCCCCACCTACAAGTTGTACACTTCATTTTCAATGCAGAGTCTACAAAGTACCACTGCTGTATTTGCTCTCCCTTTGTCCCTCTATTTGTGACCCCCTCCCAAAGGCAGATAAAGGAACAGACAAGACAAAAAGAAAACAAAAACAAAAACAGCCACAAAGAAAGAAGCCTCTTATTTCCCTCTCCTGGAGTTCATTTCGATTAATATTATTTTATATGGTCAGGTGCACATAAGCTTTGTGCCTTTCAGTATTTAAGTACATATGTGTATATATATGTATACACACATACACATACACATTGTGTGTATATTTTGGTCAGGGCTGAGAGTTTCCTGATGTTTGTATTTATAGAGGCCCTTACTGAAGGGTGAAGTGATTCAAGTTTGGTTCTAAAGAGCAGGTATGACTCTTGCTCAGAGGATTCACCCTTCTGTGCTTCGGATCTGGCGAGTCTCCAAAAAGTTCATTTGTTGAAGGCTTGGAAGCTGGGGTTCCCCTTTTGGAGGTGGAGGAAGCTTTGTGAGGTGGGGTCTAGTGGGGTCCTCAGGTCATTTCATGTGTGTCCTTGAGAGGATTTCATCTTCTCTCTTGGCTGTGGTTTGAATTGTGGCTGCTTGTTCCTTCACCAGTGACCAAACCAATGGGGCTGTCCAACCTTGGACATTGAGCCACTAATATAGTGAGAGCCACCCCGCCACAGGGTTAGTTAACTCAGGTATTTCATTGTAGCAACAAGAAGGGGACTAATTTCTTCTTCTTCTTCTCCTTCTCTTCTTTCTCTTTCTCCTTCTTCTTCTCCTCTTTCTCCTCCTCCTCCTCTTCATCCTCCTCCTCTTCCTCCTCTTCTTCCTCCTCCTCCTCTTCTTCCTCCTCCTCCTCTTCCTCCTCCTCCTCTTCCTCCTCCTCCTCCTCCTCCTCCTCCTCCTCCTCCTCCTCCTCCTCCTCCTCCTCCTTCTCCTCCTCCTCTTCCTCCTCCTTCTCCCCCTCCTCCTCCTCCTCTTCCTCTTCTTCCTTATTCTTGTCTTTCCTACAAGGCCCTCTTGGGAGTTGAGCTGATTTTTCTTCTTCTCTTCTCTCTCTGCTTTCTGAGGGTGCTTGGTGGCCATGGTCTTTTATCCTTTCCCATGTCTCAGGAGGGTGAACCAAGTCTGGATTTCTTTGCACACAGTCCCTGCCTCCACAAAAGATCCTTTGCCACAGCCTGTCTGGCTGAGCTAAAGGGATCACGGTTCTTAGCATTAACGGCTATTGAAGACTGAGATCTTAGAGGAAGCACTGACTTCAGGTCCCCAGCGCAGCCTGGCCAGGCTTCACTGTGTGCTCCACAGTGAATGTTACTCTCCTTGACATGTAGTCAACACTGTGCAATGCATGGGGCTGGGACTCAGACCAGGAAGGCATCCTCAACAGTCACCAGCAGAGAGCTGGTGTTGGCTCAGAGGCCACTTACACTCCATGTCACATGCTGCAGCGCTTCCTTCATGAACCCCCGGTGCTGGGTCTCTAGCCTGAAGTAGTGGATCCACACTGGCACTGTTTCTAGAGCCAGGTGAGACTCTAGACCCCGTGCCAGGGGCAGGTGTGCTGCAGGCAGGCTGCCCAATTACTCAGGTGCTTTGATCTGATATTACTATCTTTTTGCCAGTCGTGGGGCTTGAACTCAGGACCTGGGAGCTGTCCCTTAGTTTTTATGCTCAAAGCTCTGCCAGTTGAGCCACAGCTCCACTTCCAGATTTTTGGTAGTTAATTGGAGATAATTCAGGTTTGTCTGCCTGGCCTGGCTTCAAACCATGATCCTCAGATCTCAGTAGCTAGGATTACAGGTGTGAGCCACCAGCATCTGGCATATATCTTTCTCTTTTTGGTGGTGCTGGAAATTGAACTCAGGAACTTGTGCAAGTGTTCTGCCTCTTGAGCCACAACCCAGCCTGCAACTCTACCTCTTTTTTATTTTTATTTTTGTTGGTCTTGGGGCTGCACACTGTTCCTGAGCTTTTTTGCTCGAGGCTAGTGCTCTGCCACTTCGATCCACAGTCCCATTTCTGGTTTTCAGGTAGTTAATTGAAGGTGAGAGTCTTATGGACTTACCTGCCTGAGCTAGCTTTAAACTG
Source organism: Perognathus longimembris pacificus (assembly GCF_023159225.1). Taxonomy (NCBI): domain Eukaryota; kingdom Metazoa; phylum Chordata; class Mammalia; order Rodentia; family Heteromyidae; genus Perognathus; species Perognathus longimembris. Next base: position 61,460,173 of record NC_063162.1, read on the forward strand.
TGATCCTCAGACCTTAGCCTCTAGAGTAGCTAGGATCGCAGGTGTGGGCCATCAGGACTAAGTGCAACTCTACCCCTTAAGTGATGGCCAGGCTACTGGGAAAGGCTGGGAAAAGGGATGGTAGGTGATAATGACGACTGCCTAGAGGAGGAGATGGAAAAGGTGCTCAGAAGAGAGGGAGATTTTTGGAAAGGACTGGAGACAGAAGTTGGGCCAAAGGAAGTAAAGAAACCAGTTCTTATAAAAATGTGGAGAGTGGGAATTGGGGGTCCTGACACCTGCGTGTTACCCAAAGCCAAGGGAATGGCACAGAACCATGGGAACAGCACATCTCAGTGCCTGAGTTTATCCTCATGTCCTGTCTGCTGCTGTCCCCCCACCACACCCCAGCCCCTTAATTGTGGAATAAACATCAAGAAAATTAACACTCTGAGCTCTAGCTCTGCCATATACAAGATGGTGATTAAAACACATACTTCAGCTCGGCACCAGTGGCTCACGATTATAATCCCAGCTACTCAGGAGGCTGAGACCTGAAGATCAAGGTTCAAAACCAGAGACTCTTATCTCCAATTAGCAAACAGGCAAAATTGGATCTGTGGCTCAAGTGGTAGAGCATGAGCCTTTGGAAAGAAGCCAAGCATGAACACAAGGACCTGAGTTCATACAAATGCATATATAACCTCTACCCTCTTGGTCGCATCAATACCTTTCCAGAATGACACAAATTTAATTATATATATATATATGTATATATAGATATATGTACACACATACATATTCTTCTACACTCTTCATTTTCTACACCCCTCATATTCCACACGCCTCATTTTTTTTTCAGGTATGAGTTTGAACTCAGGAGCAGGTACTCTTTTGATTTTCTTGTTCATGGCTGGTACTGTATCACTTGAGCCATGCATCCAGGATGGCTTTGTGCTGATTAATGGGAGATGGAGTCCTCATAATTTTTCTGTCTGGGTTGGCTTTAAAGCACAATATTCCACATTTTAGCCACCTGAGTATCTGGGATTACAAGCATGAGCCACTAGCTCATTTCTGAATTTATCAACTGTGCACAAAATTTCTGAAATTATCAAGTGTGCACAAAAGAAATAAAATTTTCTCTTGGTATTTCTTTCTATAACAAAAAGGAATTAGCTTTACAATGAGCTTTCAGAGATGAAATTGTTGGGAGAAATATCACTAGTCTTCAAAAATACTAACTGTTATATAAATACAATTTGTTTATAGTTGAATTCTTCAGCTAGAATCTGTGTTTTTAAAAAATTCCTTTGGATTAATCTACTTAGCACTTCAAGTTTCCATTCTGCAATTCTGATGACTGGCTCAGATTTGTTAGGTTTATATCAATCATGTATTTTTGAATCTATTACTATGTTTACACAAAATAGTAAATAGGAAGAACTGCATCAAATTTTAAAAGCAACATAATAAAAAATTCTAGAATATGTAATATAAAAACATAAAAGTACAGCAATGATTCCCTTTTTATATTACTGAAATATAATCCTTTTTATACTACTAAAATACCTTAACTTTAATTTTTTTTTAATTTAAATTTTTTTTTTTTGGCCAGTCATGGGGCCTGAGCACTGTCCCTGGCTTCTTTTTGCTCAAGGCTAGCACTCTGCCACTTGAGCCACAGCGCCACTTCTGGTCATTTTCTGTATATGTGGTGCTGGGGAATTGAACCCAGGGCCTCATGTATATGAGGCAGGCACTCTTGCCACTAGGCCATATCCCCAGCCCCTTAACTTTTATTTTTTAACTTGTCAAGAAGATGAAGTTTTTAAGGTGGCCCATTTTTATTTTTCAATTAAAAACAAACGATAGACTGGATTACTTTATTAATATATACATCAAGTTACTGAAACGGTGACTTCATGTAGTTTTCCCCTTAAAGATAGTACTTGCAGGTATAAAGATGCAGAGATGTCTATAGACTTCAGATGTTTACTTGAAAAGATTTTTCCACCGCAGTTTGATATTGGGTTTCCTCATCTATCTGAAGATTCACAAATTCTCCATAATCAAACAGATGTCTTTGATTTAGATGACTAACAAAATGTCTAGTAATCTGGCGAGGCTTTCCCCAAGGAAGAGATACACAGATAGGACATGTTACAGGAACTAATAGGTGATTGCTGGTAAAGTGATCCAGTAAGTGGTGTCTGGTGAAATTTGACTCTTGACACAGGGACACTTAAAGGTAAGATGCCCAGAACTTGAATTCTCTTGATAAGTTTCTGTGTTATCAGAAGTGGGTGTTTCACTCCTGTTACTGTTCCCTACAGAATCTTGAGAAATCTGAAAGTTTGGAATGATAGAAGAAAAACCATATTCATCCTGATACTTCTAACAAGGTTTGTAATGATGTCTCATTCGATAGAATTTAATCTGTTTTGCACAGCATCTGCAACTACCAGAAAACTTCCTCATGATATTTTCAAGATCCAAGGTCCGTTCTGGACATGCTCTTTCTCTTCTAGTCACATTTCCACGACACATGGGACAATGTATTCCGCTTTCTCTCACTGCAGTCAAGAAACATTTTCTACAGAAAACGTGCTGACAGGCCACGTTTTGAGTGCCACCTGACAGACCGGGCTGCAGAAATCATCTTTGGTGTAGGTCCTGGCCGCGGAGTGGGGGTGGGGAATAAGGCCATGGTGGCAGCTGTGGCTTCAGAGGCTGCAGCAGCCCTGGCCCCACTCCTGGCGTGTTCCCTGAGGGGGAACACATGTATGAAACATATACATGTGATAGCATACACATATGGACAAGTATCATGTTCCTGGATGAGAAAAAGACTGTTGTGATGTTAGTTTTTCCAAAATTCATGTATACATTTATTATGTTATTTCAATATCCTTGTGAGTATTTTAGAAACAGAATTCTGGTCACTGTAGGAAAAAAATGTGTCCAAAATAAGTCTTTGAGTTAATGATTAAGTTTCATAATTACTGGATTATGTTATTTTTCAATTTTTTATTGTTATTATAAAGGTGATGTACAGAGAGGTTACAGTTATATAAGTCAGGTCATGAGTACACTGCTTTTTGGACAATGTCACCCCTTCCCACACTCTCTCCCACTTTGGTTTATGTTCTTAAGTAAGTAATCTTGATTCATGAAGAGAGGTCCATGACACAGAATTAATAGCTCAAAGACCCTGAGATATCTAAAGTTCTGTGCCACATTGCAACAGCCGTGAGGGATGGCATATGCCATGGTGGTCCTGTGAGAAAATCTCATGGAGCTGAACAATCTGTCACTAGTGACATCATAGACATTGGAATGTTCTAGAACAACATATCAGTCACAGGTTTGTGGTGACGCTCATGTAAATAAACTTCTTAATACTAGTTGTATAAAAGTACAGCATATAACAGCAAAACTTATGAGACAATATGTAGTATATCAACTGTACAACTTGGGGAGAGGGGGAGAACTGGGGAGAGGGGAGGGTGGGAGAAAAATGAGGGAGGAGGTAACAAGTTTGACAAGAAATGTACTCACTACCTTATGTATGTAACTGTAACCCCTCTGCACATCACCTTGACAATAAAAATTTGAAAAAAGCACAGGATACATACAGTACATAATAATTGATAATGAATAGCTATGTATTATACTGTAATTTTGGTTTTATTTTAGAGTAGGTTCCTATTTATATAAAAAAAATGGTAGTGAGGCCTGGTGCTGGTGGCCCATGCCTGTAATCCTAGTTACTCAGGAGGCTAAGATCTGTGGTTCAAAGCCAGCCTGGGCAGAAAAGTCCCTGTAAGACTCATATCTCCAATAATCTACTCAAAAGTGGCTCCAAGTGATAGAGCACTAGCCTTGAGCAAAAGAGCCCAGGGACAGCACCCAGGCCCTGAGTTCAAGCCCCATCAATGGAATAAAAAAAGTAGTGTGTCCCTCAGGAGCCATACACAGAGAGTGGCAGCTTCCCCAGGGCCATCTCCTCATGGGATAAGATATGACAAGCTGGTCCTGACCCATGTGGGCCTAGCTTTTTGTGCTTCTTGTTGTTGTTGTTTTTGTGCCAGTATTGGGGCTTGAACTCAGGGCCTTATGCTCTCACTTAGCTTTTTCACTCAAGGCTTGCTCTACCACTTGAGCCACAGATCCATTTCTGGCTTTTTGCTGGTTAATTGGAGATAAGAGTCTCATGGACTTTCCTGCCTAGGCTGGCCTTCAGCTACAATCCTTAGATCTCAGCCTCCTGAGTAGCTGGGATTACAGGAGTGAGCTGTCAGCACCTGGCCTATATGGGGACATTTATCTTAATAAAAACCCCCAAAATATAATGTTATTTAACAGAACTCAGAAACAAAACCCTGAGAGCAATGAGAATAAAACAATTCCTCGCTCATAGCCCCCCAATAATAGTTGTCCTCCTCGTTTGGAAAGTGCTGCTTTTGAAGAATTGGACAGCATGGAAATTGGTCTGTTAAAATGCTTAATGAAAAATTAAAATGGAAGCTGTTGCATTGTCTCACTCCAGTCTTTAGTTATATAAAAATGGTAAGCCATACAGTCATATGTCAGAGTGGAAGAAAGGTCAACATGGTCACAATAGCTTGGTTTTAATTATGGCATTAAGGGTGATTTTTTTTTCCTTTTATTTTTTTCTCTCCTTCACTGTTCTCCAACTTCTTTTCTGGAATGTGGTTAGGGAATGAACAATGCTCTTTCCCTCCCCTTCTGCAGGAATTAAATGAGGTAACAATTATAAAATACCTCTTCCTTTGTTTCTCCTACTCTCCATAACCCCATTGTATACTTGTGACCTTGTCCTGAAAGAGAGAGAGAATGAGGCTGGGCTGACCCTTCTGTTCCCAGGGCAAAGTTTTCTCTGCTTTTCTCTTCTTGGTTCTCCCAGTGAGCTAATCTCAAGCCACCAATACAATGATGATAATCCCCAAGGTTTTTGTCTTGGGACCCCTGGCACCTGCACAGTGAAGGTGCCTACATTGCTTCCATCGAAGCGTTAGTCCTGTTGGAAAGAGCTTTGCTGGGTGAAGAAGTTTTGTTGGGGAAGGAGATGGCCCAGGAATGTTCTAGATATCTCAGCATATTGTAAAATGTTTACCCTTCTGGGAAGACACTCAGATTTCTTGCTGTCTTAGGGGCCTGTTCTCCACATGTTCAATCAAGACTCCTCCTCCAGGTCTGGACTGTATTCTGGATTTTTGTGTGCTGGGCTTGAACTGCTGGGGCTTGGACTCAGGGTCCAGGTCTCTTAGCTTTTTCATTCGAGGCTGGCACTCTATCACTTGAGAAACAACAACTTTCCCTCCGGATGGGTTGACTGGAAAAGTCAAAAGACAGAGGAGAAAGCTGAAATTTCATTTGATTTTACATATGTTTGGTTGGTTATGAGGTGTATAGACACTCACCTGTGTGTGTGCCTGTATGCGCGCACGCGTACACACACACACACACACGATCATTATAATAAAACAAAAGGCAGGCACTGGTGGCTCACACCTGTAATCCTACCTACCCAGGAGGTTGAGATCTGAGGACTGAAATCTGAAGTCGGCCTAGTCAGGAAAGTCTGTGAGACTCTTAATTCTAATTCACCAGCAAAAAGCCCAAAGCGGAGGTGTGACTCAAGTGGTAGAACACCAGCCTTGAGTGGAAAAGCTAAAGGATAGTACCCAAGTCCCATGTTTAAGCCCTAGTACCTGCCTCCCTCTCTGCCCCCCAAATAAAGGCGAACACTCTTGGTGCCTCTGATCCAGGCCAGCCCTCTCAAGCCTCTTCTTCCCCTGCTCCAGGCGGCTGCACATGTTGGACATTTTCTTTCTTTACCTTTCAGCTCCTTCTTCTCCTGGGAGTCACTTGGGAAATTTTCTTGCCAAGAACTCACCCCAGCCCTCCCTGCCCCACCCGCCCAAGGTGGTATGAAATTGGAAACAGAAATCCTTGGAAAGCTGATTTTTGATATGAACTTAAGATGTAATAACGACATGAACTTTGGATGCCTGGGGCTGCTGAGGTTTGAGTGACATGGAGAACAGCTTTCAGCAGTTCTGGTTCGGTGACCTTACATAATTTGCATGTGACAGAGACATTAGCGAGGGTGTGGCATCAGCCATGACTCACCCGGCACACTTAGCTGCCAGCAGCATCCTGTGGCTAGAGGTTTGTGCATCATTTCATACCTGGCTCACATGTGGAAAAGAATTGGGACTTGAACTCAGGGCCTTGAGCCCTTGCTTGGCTTTTTCACCATAGCCCTACTTCCAGATCTTTGCTGTTTCATTGGAGATAAGAGTCTCATGGGCTTTTGTGCCCAGGCTGTCTTGAAACTATGATCCTCAGATCTCAGCCTCCTGAATAGCTAGGATGGCAGGTGTGAGCCATCAGTGCCTGTTTTGCCAGTTTTTCTTTTAAACCCGATGTGTGAGCCATTGATGTATATCACTCATTTAGTCTTTCTGAACCTTTTCTTTTTTCCTTCTCTTCTTTTCTAAATTTTCTACTTCTCTTTCTTCTTCCTGTCCTCCCTTTCTCTTCTCTTCCTCTTACTTCTAGCACTTACTATTGAAATAGAATCCTTGCCTCTCTCAGACACCACTGCTGCCCCAGATAGAGACTGTAATTAGGGAGAATGATCTCATAAGAAAGGAAATTGTCATAAATCATGTGTCAGTCCATCATGACTATGGAAATGGTGACCAGGGCTCTCAGCCTCAGAATGTGTGTGTGTGTGTGTGCGCGCGCGCGTGCGTGCGTGCATGCACACGCGCACGGGTACACGTGCTGGTTCTGGTGCTTGAACTCAGGGTCTGGGTGCTTGCTTCTTTTTTTCTACTACTGGAGCCACAGCTCCACTTCCAGCTTTTTTGGTGCTTATTTGGAGATAAGAGTCTTGCTGACTTTCCTGCCCAGGCTGGCTTTGAACTGCAATCATCAGTTCTCAACCTCCTGAGTAGCTAAGATTACAGGTGTGAGCCACCAGCTTCCAGCAGCTGCATAGATTTTTTTTTTAAATTTTCATGTAAATATTTTTATTAATATAAGACCAGATCTGTCTATCTATCTATCTATCTATCTATCTATCTATCTATCTATCTATCTATCTGTCTATCCATCCATCTATCATCAATCTATCTATCTGCTTTAAATCTGAATAACTTTTGTCCCCAAAGGCTGTTAGGGTATGGTAGGGTGTGGTGGTTCTTGCCACACCCTCAATACCATGGATTTCTATTTGGAAGAGAAAAGATTCAGAAATAGCTTTATTGTTTTATGGTAAAATGAAATAAGCTCATTGTCAAAAATCCCTGGAGTCTGAATGGGCTTGGAGGGCCATTAATTTACAGTGGGGGCAGCATTTGTTTGGATATTTCTTTATGCTTGTTGACCCATGTCAGTATTTCCACAGAATTGGAATTACACAGGAACCACTGCACTCTGACCTATTGTTTAATCTCAGTGCTGTGCGAGGGTCCCTGTCTGGGCCAGCAAATGCAGAGGGTTTCCTTCACTTCATGGAGAAGAGTCCTCACTTTCTGGAGACACTTTTGCCATTGCTTCTCCTCACCTTGTTTTTTCTATTACTCATTTCTACTCTGATCTTTTTTTTTTTTTTTTTTTTTTGCCTGTCCTGGGGCTTGAACTCAGGGCCTGAGCACTGTCCCTGGCTTCTTTTTGCTCAAGGCTAGCACTTTACCTCTTGAGCCACAGCACCACTTCTGGCTTTTTCTATATATGCTGAGGAATCGAACCCAGGGCTTCATGCATGCTAGGCAAGCACTCTACCACTAGGCCACATTCTTAGCCCTCTACTCTGATCTTGAGTGATTTTTTTTTTTTCTGCTTCTTCTGAATTTCAGTGGCTCTTGTTTTTCATGAGACCGCTGTGTTTTTTGAAGTTATGTGTGTCTTTCATTTTTTTTCCTATTCCTTTCCTTTTCTTTTTCAAGTGATAGAAAAAAATATGGCAGAGAAAGAGAGCCCGGGGCGGGGATAGACATTCCATGGGTAAAAAGGCAGGCTAGCCTCTCTTGTTTGTCTCCAGTGGTCTTCATTACAGAGCTGGCCTTGGGTTGAATGGTGAAAATTGGTGGCTTTCTGATTGGTGGGTCTCCTTTCTGTTTCTGGTAAGGCTATGACACCAAACATTTCCTGTCCCATCCTTATTTCCTCATTCCTCTGATTCCCTTGCCCTTTTGTGTCTCATTTATTTGAAATTGACAAATAATCACAATTACCATGTGATGTTTTGAAGTGTTTTTCCTACTTTCTTCATGTGGGAGCTTAGGTTGTGGACTTAAAGTTTCTCTTCTAAGGCAGGGAATTAGTATATAAAGTATTCACACACTCTGATTTGGCTACTGGCCACAATTTTACTATTTTGTGTTTTCACTAGTAGTCACCAATTAAACACTCCTGAATGCTATTTTTATTTCTTTTTTCTTTCATGAATTAGTTAAAAGCGGGTTATTATTTTTTCCAAATAATTAGAGTCTTAAAATATTAAATTTTATTATTTAAAGTTGTTGTATGTAGGAGTTTTAATTCAGCATGACAACTTGTAACAACTGGGGTTTTAAAACAATATTTAAATTGTTATTATAGAGGTGATGTACAGAGGGCACTGGAGGTTTTAGAAGCAGTTTTCTTACACTGGTGATGAAGTGGCTTCATGTGGCAGAGTGTGACTTGTGTCTCTCGCACTTCACAGAGAGGAGCGTTCTGCCTGGAATCATGTCCTGCTGCTTCACACCATTTGGAAAGTGTGCACATTCTATACATGTTAAGCAGAACATTTTCTTTATGTCGATTAGGTTAAAGTTAATGGATAGTTCTGTCAAATCTACATCTTCATCTTGCTTTTTGAGATGGGATCCTGCTGGCTAGAAGACTTGATCCCCCTGCTTCAGCCTTCTGAGAGCTGGGATTACAGGCACATGTCACCATACTCAGCTTCAATGATCTTTTAAAAAGATTTAAATAGTAAGAAGATGTATTATAGTCTTACCTGTGTACTATTTCTGGTGCTCTTTATTTCTAGTGGTAGATCACTGGGTTTTGTTTTCTTTCCACTTGAATATTTCTTTTACTTTCTGTACATAAGTCTTTTGGAGATGAATTCTTTCAGATCAGAAACAGTCATTTGAAAACAATATTTACAGATTAAAAAGTTCTAGGCTGGAAGATTTTCTTCTAGTACTTTAAAGACATTACTCTCACCCTACCCCCACACACCAAGAGATCTGTTGTCATACTTACACTTGCTTGTAGAGTTGTGTCCTTTCTTCTGTTTGCTTTCAGACATTTCTTTTCATTTTTAATTTTTTTATTAAGTTGGTTTTGGTTAATTGATGTTGTAATTGAAATTGTCAGTCTGTGATTTCCTCACATGTGGGCTATCACCAATTACTTCGCTCTTCAATTTCACATTAACTTGTTCTGAGGATGAATTTAGAGCTGTATGGTTGCTTGAAATGCTCCCATAGTTCACTGGCACTAGTTATTATGGTTATGATTACTTGCATGCACCAGGGCTTAACTCAGGTCCTCAAGCTCTTGCTTAGCATTTTTTGTCCAAGGCTGGCACTCTACCACTTGAGCCACACCTTCATTTCTGGCTTCTTTATTTGGTGGTTAATTGGAGATAAGACTCTCATGGATTTTCCTGCATGAACTGGCTTCAAATGGTAATTAGATCTCAGCTTCGAGTACAGCCAGGATTACAGGCATGAGCCACGGCACCTGAGTTAGGTTTTGAAGAACCATGATCAGGAACAGCAATGGGTTGTCCTCATTTGGATGACTTGTCTTCATGAGGCTTTCTGTCCCTGCAGACCCGTGACAGCTAGGAAGGAGCAGCGTTCTCTGAACCTGCTCCTTTCCCCCTACCCAGTTTCCAGTCCTCTGTCATTGTGCTCTGGGAAACAGTGCTCAGGTCAGGGGAAGATGGCAGTCAGTTGATAATTTATTTTCAGGGTACCATTGTTTACGTCTCATGTCATGTATGTTTCTTTGCCGGAGAGAATTGGTGTCTCTGAATCTATAATTATTGGGAAATAGTGAGACTGCGCATCCTATCTTTGTTTTCTTTTGTTTGGTCGCTCACACCTGTTAGGTGTGAGCACCTAAGACCTCAGTTAGTGAATCTCTTATCTCCAATTAACCAACCAAAGAGCCAAAATTGGGGGTGTGGCTTAAGTGGCAGAGTACCAGCCTTGAGTAAAAAAGCCAAATGGGTGTGTGAAGCTTTGAGTACAAGCTGCAGTACCAGCACCACAACACAAATAAATGGAACCAAGTAGATAAAGCATGAACACTCTGGCAGTTGGATTGGTGAGACTGAGGTCACCACTTGCTCTGCAGACCTGGCCTGGGGTTCTCCGAATTCACCACACCCAGTAACAAAACAAGGCGTTCTGCTTTCTCTGGGACTCTGTGGATTTTTTATTTTTTTTTAATTTTATTTATTTATTTATTTTTTTTGCCAGTCCTGGGCCTTGGACTCAGGGCCTGAGCACTGTCCCTGGCTTCTTCTCGCTCAAGGCTAGCACTCTGCCGCTTGAGCCACAGCACCGCTTCTGGCGGTTTTCTGTATATGTGGTGCTGGGGAATCGAACCTAGGGCCTCGTGTATCCGAGGCAGGCACTCTTGCCACTAGGCCATATCCCCAGCCCATGGATTTTTTATTTTTTACCCAGGAGCACTTGGGCTCTGTGTCTTGATCATAAAGCAATGACAGTTATTTAAAATGAGAAGTCCGTGGTTTTGACCAAATTCTTGGAATGACTGACTCTAGGGCCCCAGACAGACAATGTCTGCCCTTTGGGGTGCAGCCTGGGAAGGATGCTCTCAGGCACCCTGTCCTTGATGTAAAGCATCTGCGCAGGGCCAGGGAGGATGCGCTCCTCTCCAAACATTTCCTGTCCTGCCCCGTGGGAGCGAATCGCTTCCATAAAGAACATTAAATGCATGCTCCTCTGGAGGTCCAGAAATACCAGCATCCATCAGCGACGCGCAGAGGACGCTTGGCGAGGTCACTGGGTCCCCATCACTCTTGTTCCCTCTGTGTGTGACATTTTATGGAGAGGTTGCACTCAGGCCTGTCAGAGCAAGATGGTGACAGGCTGATGTGGTGTCACTCGCTAATGCCCTGGACTCTTTATTGCTGGAGATATGCACATATGAGAGACAGCTCAGGCTCCCAGGCACCGACTCTGCCCTGGCGTTTTCCACGCCAGCCCACAGACAAGCAGGCCCATTCTTCTCATCAAGTGTCTGCAGAGATGTCTCAGCCGTCATCCTGGGCGCCATAGTGGCTTCCCAGACACTGACTGAGCCTCTAATCTTATATGCTTGCTACTGCTTGGTCTGGCCCATGATCCTGTTTTTGAAGACCAAATATATCAGGAGAGATGGTTGGGTGTTAGTGGCTCATGGCTGTAATCTTAGCTACTCATTCAGGAGACTGAGATCGGAAGATCTTGGTTCAAAGCTAGCCTGAGCAGGAAAATCTGTGACACTTTTATCTGTAATCAGAAAAAAGCTGATATAGAGGTGTGGTTCAAGTGGTAAAGTGTCAGCTTTGAGTGAAAAAGCCAAGCAAGAGCCAGAGGCCCCCAGCTCAAGTCCTAGTACTGGTTGGTACATACATGTGCACATGCAGCCCATTAGAGAAACAACTAGAAAGTTTGGGGTTATACGGTGAAGGAGAGGGGAGTCCAGAGCCTGGTACCCATTGCTGGCTTCATAGATGGTGACTGAGCCAGAGAGGCAGGTTTATGCAGGATCAGTTCCTGTTTTCTCACTGCAGTTATTCAGACACAAAAGGAAATGATGAGTAAGTCTGAACTTAGGGGTGAGATATGGATTGGGCATGTAATTGGAGAATCATTTCCTCTTTGCCTTTTACTTTCCAACTTTATAGAAGTATTGAATACCCACTCTACCTCCTTCTTTCCCTCCCTCCTTCCCTCCCTCCCTCCCTCCCTCCCTCCCTCCCTCCCTTCCCTCCTTCCTTCCTTCCTTCCTTCCTTCCTTCCTTCCTTCCTTCCTTCCTTCCTTTCCCTTTCCTTCTTCCCTCCTTCCCTTTCTTTTTCTTTCTATTCTATTCTTTCTTTCTTTCTTTCTCCCTTCCTTCCTTCCTTCCTTCCTTCCTTCCTTCCTTCCTTCCTTCCTTCCTTTCTTCCTTCCTTCCTTCCTTCCTTCCTTCCTTCCTTCCTTCCTTCCTTCCTTCCTTCCTTCCTTCCTTCCTTCCTTCCTTCCTTCCCTCCCTCTCTGTCTCTCCCTCTCTCTCTCATTCTCTCCCCCCCCCCGCCCCCCGCACTTTTTGATTTTCTTTTCTTTTGTCTATGCTAGTATTGATGCTTAAACACAGACCTGGTGCTCTCCTTTAGCTTTGTCATTCAAGGCTGGCATGTTACTGCTTGAGCCACAGCTCTGCTTCCAGCTATTTGCTGGTTAATTGGAAATAAAGAGTCTCATGGAATTTTCTGCTCGGGCTGGTTCTGAGCTGTGATCTAGTGCTCAGAGTAGTTAGGATTATAGGCCTGAGCCACTGGCATTTATCATGAGAAACATTTTCTGAAGAGATGATAAAATTCATGCCACTGAATGAGACAACTAGTAATGTTGATGCAGGAGAGAAAGAACTGTTTGCGAATCACCAAAGTTTAGAGAAGGAAGGAGAGTAAGGTGTGGGATAAAGCTGAAGAGGGACGAAGTAAAAGAACAAACTACAGGACCTAGGGAAGCAAGCTAGAGACAGCTGGACAGGAAGAGAGGGAGCGTGTGTGTGTGTGTGTATGTGTGTGTGTGTGTGTGTCTGTGTCTCTGTGTGTGTGTGTGTGTGTGTTTCTGTGTCTGGGTCTGTGTCTGTGTGTGCCATACTAGGGCTTGAACTTAGGGCCTGAGTGCTGTCCCTTAAGTTTTATACTCAAGGCATGCTACCACTTGAGTCACAGCTCCATTTCTGGCTTTTTGGTAGTTAATTGGTGATAAGAGTCTTGTGAACTTTCCTGCCTGGGCTGTGTTTGAACCAGGATCTTTAGATCTTAGCCTCCAGAGTAGCTAAGGATTACAGGCATGAGCCACTGGTACCCAGCAAGAGAGGGATCTTTTTTTTTTTTTTTTTAATTGAACACTGCTGAAAGGTTCTAAATTGGTGCCTTTTATTTTCTCTGAGAAGTGGGAGAGAAAGTTGTCTGATGCAAATGAATTTCAGAGATTTGAGGACAGGATTCCTGGGCTGCCTTCCAACAAGATGTAGGAGGCCGAATGAGATAATCTATGTAATGCACTTTCAGCAATGCCTGGCCAGAGCGAAGCCCTCAGTTCGTGTTGCTCGCTGTTAGGGTTATATAATGGTACCAAATTGCTCAGCTTTGTGGTTTTCTTAAACAGTAAGCACCTGGGGTGTGAGCACCAGACAGGCAGCAGATGTACTGGTTTGGAGAGGATTTTGTCAAGAAGAGAGATGGAAGAATTAGGTAATTGTGGATCTTGGCAAGAGTGTTCTGTGGAATTTTTAATAGATGAACAAAACCAAACTGGGGGCTGGTGGCTCACACTTGTTATCCTAGCTGCTCAGGAGGCTGAGATCTGAGGCTCTAGGTTCAAAGTTAGCCCGAGCACAAAGAGCTCAGGAACAGCACCCAGGCCTCAGGAACAGCACCCAGGCGCTGAGTTCAAGATTCAGGACTGGCACAAAACAAAATACATTGTATCCACTTACATAGAAACTTCTCCCTAACAACAACACCCTGGGCCAGGGTATTTTGTTTCAGCCGCTAGTTTCAGTGATAACAGTTGTTCCCAGGTGGTGACAAAAGGAGAGAGGAGAGGACCAGTTTGTTTCTATCCCGTTCTAGGCTCACCGAATCTTGATCACAAGTCCCCTCCTGGACCAATGACAGTGTTCATTTTTCTGTGTCCTCTGTCCTCCATTCCTCCCTTCACCTCAAACCCAGTAAGGGTGTTCCAATACTACCACAGATTTGGAGTGTAAGCTGTGAAGGAGTGAAAACCTAAACAGGCACCTATGTTTTGGGAATAAGAAAGCACTCTTCCTTCATACACTTTGGGAATTAGTGTAGTGGAGATTTCTGAATTGCAGCGGCAGTGGGGGCAGTGGCCTACCAAATGTGTACAAAGATCAGCTGCATTGTTAGAACTTTGGTTGTAAATCAGGAACAACTTTCTTTAGGGACTCTCTTGCCACTTGATTTAGTATTTCCTGGCCCTTTGCCTATCACAGAATGAAGCTGTGATTGCTTCCTACACAAAATCTTATCTATGACATCTTGCCAGAAACCTATAGAAGGCCGATAATCTATGGTTGGCCTTTGTATCATGAATAAATCTGACAATGGGCCCTATTGTTATGTTGGACAATATATCCCATGAAATAGTTTCCAAATGAAAACGAAGTTTATACAGAATTTTACCTAGCATTGATTCCAGAAGAAGGGGAAAATGGTCTCTTAGTTGGAAGGCAAAAATTGAACAAAGTATTCATACTGTGAAATATGAGAAATATCCCTAGCAGTATTGGTGCTGACATGTCCCGTCATAGCATAAGTGGAACAGGGTGGAGGGGCTGAGGGAGGAGGAAGGGGTCAGCCTCACGACCCATGTGGCCAGTGGTCCTTTCGGTCCTTTCGGGTTAGCCTCAGAAGGACTCCCCTCCAACCACTTCCTTTTCTCCCCTGGGCCCCCACTACCAGTTCTGGAACTTTGCACCCCCACCTTCCAACAGCACACAGAGGAAACCATCAAGTTCAAAGGAAGCACTCACTCTGAGGACCAGAGCAAATATTTTCCTATGAAACCTCGTTGTCTGTAGGAGACGGGAAATTTGGAGATTGCTTCTGCTGTGTGTCAACTTCAAAAGGATGTGTCTTCTATGAAATCTGAGCAGACTCAAACCAGCAGGTTAAGAAAGGCAGCAGGGGGATTTTCCTAAAATTATGTTTGTTGTGTTTTATATGTATAAATTATCCAGGAAGCCACATATTGAAGGATCGAATCTTGGAATTTTTATTAGAGCATTAGCAGTCTGCAGGCAGCCAGTTGTTACAAAGACCTGCAGCCCACACATACCCTTATAACTATCAGGAACAGGCCAGAGAGGAAAGAAAGAACAAAAACCATACCAACAAACCAATTCATCTCCAATGGAGAGCTGACTTGGGATACCATGGTGACAAGAGATGAGCCAGGAGACAGGACATAGGATGTGAACCTGGAGACATGTGGTGTGGCATAATGGCACCTGAACTGGCCTGATCCTAAATAGGGTCAGGTCAGGGGGTGGGGTCATAGGAAGCTCTGAGACCCAGGCACTTGACTGACATGTTCAGTATATAGGCCAAGTTCCACCCCTCTCTCCAGGGATTCGGGACCACCCATCACCTGGGTGATGGGACTTCCCTTCCTCTAGGAATTCAGGTACACCCATCAAGACAAGATACCAGATAGTACAACTTGCCTTGTGGCCAATGATGGAGATGGCCTGATCTGACCTCCATATTACAACAGTAATGAACTATACAGGCTAATACTAGCCAAAAGTGGAGCTGTTGCTCAGGTGGTAGAGCACTAGACTTGAGCACAAAAGCTCAGGGACAGTGACGCACACACACACCAAATATAAGTGAAACTAAATTTATCAAGCCTGTTAATAAGGTGATTGCTATCATCTCTTATTTTGAGCTCAGGGCTTTGTGCTCTTGGCTTGGCTTTATCCACTCACAACTTGAGCCACAGCTCCACTTCTGGCTTTTTGCTGGTTAATTGGAGATAAGAGTCTCATGGGTTTTTCTGCCTGGGCTGACTTTGAACAACAGTCTTCAGAGTAGCTAGGATTGCAGGTGAGAGGCACCGTGTTTGGCCCTCTGTGCTTTTAGGAGCTGAGTTCCGTGGCAGACCTCATGCAGTTGGCTGAGACTCAGACAAGAAGATGGGGGATGGAGCTTGTGAGCCACCAGATGTCTGGAGCCATGGAGTCCCCTTGTACTGTTCCAGGTTGCCTGCTCTCAGAGGATTTCAGTGTACTCTGTGTGCACACACCTATCACACATGCATAGGTTTTACTTGTGAACACTTTTGAATTTAAACACTTCCACTAGTCATTTACAATTGCATGATTTCATCCACACAGCAGTGAGAGTTTTGTTCTCCAAATATGGACTCACTGGGTGGTCACACATCCAGCTGGCTGGGAGGAAGTGGAGAATCCATGGCGGGTTATTCCAGGGGAAGCCTGGGCGGAAGCCAGCCCGCAGGGACGTGCTATTTCAGGAGACTGAGGGAAGGCTTGCTCGGGCTGGAGACTATGCTACAGGCTGGCTAGGTGGCAGCTATCCTTCATGTTACAGCTACAAGCAGGGAGCTGCCAGGTTGCAGTGTTCAAACACTTAATTAGCTATGGAAAGAAAGTGTGTGTGTGTGTGCGCGCGTGTGTGTGCATGCATGCACACACACTCATGCACGCATGTGCATGTCTAAGCCCTGTGTAGTGAGGGAATACAGGCCCTTGTGGGGGTGAGTGGAGAGCGAGTGAGAGAAAGGAGAAAGGGAAGAGAGAGAGAGAAATAAGGGAAAGAGAAGAAAGGGGAGAGAGAAGGAAGGAGGGAGGGAGAGAAAGAGATGTCTCAAGAGCAAGAAAAACTAGTGAGAAATGGTACATCCTTGGAAGCATGTCAAAATCAACACGTTTCATAACAAACTTGCTTTAGGAAGGTTTCTATAATAGCTTCTGCAAGACACAGGCAGTAGCTGGGCATTGTTAGCTCAAGCCTGTAATCCTAGCTACTCAGGAGGCCGAGGTTTAAGGATCCTGATTCAAAGTCAGCCTTGGCAGGAAAGTTCATGAGACGCTTATTTCTAATTAACCAGCAAAGAGCTGGAAGTGGTGCTGCGGCTCATGGGGTAGAGCACCAGTCTTGAGCAAAGAAGCTCAGAGACAGTGTCTAGGCCCTGAGTTCAAGCCCCAGGGATGGCGGTAAGAAAAAAGATAAAAGCCAATGTCAGGCCTGGCATGGGTGGATTGGGGGCTGCAGGGGGACATCCTGCAAGGAGGTCAGAAGCCTAAGGAAGAGACACACCAGGACCTCCAGCGATGGCAATGAGAACTGAAGATGAAATCTGGGCAGGAGCTCGAGGCTGCAGTTCCTTTGAGTCTGTTTACAATTATCAATAGGCTGCTGGATTTTTTTGTTTAGATGCTGCCTAAACTAAAATTGTTAGATATTTGCATCCAGAAAATGTGAAACATGGGCTCTTTGTCAAGTAAGTCTAGTTGTCTATAATGACACAGTCTAGTTGTCTATAATGGCCACAGGGTTCTGTCACTGATCATTTCACCGTAGACATGTAGACATGTATGTGTGTGTATGTGTGTGCGTGCTGGTCCTGGAGCTTGAACTCAGGGCCTAGGCACTGTCTCAGCCTTTTCACTCAAGGATGGTGCTCTACTGCGTCAGCCACGCTCTACTTGTTTTTTGGTGGTTCATTGGAGATTAGAGTCTCACACTTTTCTACCCAGGCTGACTACTAACTACAATCTTCAGATCTTGACCTCCTGAATAGCTTATAGGTGTGTAGCACCAGTGCCAGGCTCATCTTGAACATTTTCAATTGGTGGGTGGGATGACCGCATGTGAGAGACATTTACATAGCAGCCAATACCTTCGAAGAGGGAGGCACATGTGAAATGAAGAGAACAGGCTTGTGTGGAAACACATTTGACAAAATGGTAACTGGAGATATGACTCACAAAGCTAAAGCTTCCAAGAGTCAAGAGAAATATTTTAAATTAATTCCAGAAAATATTTCATAAACATGAGGCAGGAGAAATGTGGACGTTGTGTGACTCTCACTAAGTCAACAGCCTGGTGGAGAGTGAGGACTGGCTCCCCCAAAGTCCCAGGAGGGCTTGTATGGACCCCTCTCTCTCCAGAACATTCCATTGCTAAGGGACGCTCCAGGAGAAGTGTGCAGGTGAGGAGTCCCGAGTGGAGAAGGCAAGGCAGAGTCTGTGGGGGGCTGTAAGCCATCCCACAGGAAACCTGCAAGACAAGATGGAAAGGTGGGGACAATGGGTCCCCCAAGGAACAGTCAGCCTGCACCAAAGCACTGCTCTACCCTTTGAGCCGCATCTCTACTTGTGGCTTTTTGCTGGCTAACTGGAGATAAGAGTCGCTCTAGTTTTTCTTCCCAGGCTGACTTGAACCACCATCCCTTGGGTCTCAGCCTTTTGAGTAACTAGGCTTACAGACATGAGTTAGTGTGCTTGGTAATGGACACTTTTTGAATAAGTGAACTCAAGTCTAGCCATTTTAGATATTTCCAGCAAAAGCTGACTCATCTTTGAGTAAGAGCTAGGTGCTCAGTTCCTTCCTCTGGGACAAAGACATGACCCCACACCAGCATTTCCTGTCTAGGCTGATGCTTCTCACAAGGCTCACAAGGGTGGCTGCCATCTTGCTTTGTGTGAGAGTCATGGTTGCTCCAGTACACAGAGCAAGGCCTCATGGACTCATTCCAACAGGTGTTTCTCAGGTGATATCATTTCAGGTTTTCCCAATATTTAAAAATTGTAGTATAACATGAAGCTGATCATTCATAATTCTTTAACTTGAAAAACATTTTTTGGAGGCAGGGTCATATTATAATCCAGGCTGGCTTTGACCTTGAGGTTGTTGTGCATCCTCCTTCCAGACCCTAGAATTGCAGGTATGTGCTACCATGCCTCTGCTTACCATCTTAATTATTTTTAATCACATAGTTCAGTGTCACTAAGTCATTCATATTTAGAAGTCTTTTAAAAAAGATTTTGGAGACCATATCTTGCTGTATAGGCCAGGTTGTCCTCAAACACATGATCCTCTACCTCAGTCTCTCTTTCTCTCTCTTTTAGTCTCTCTCTTTCTGGTACCAGTCAGAGTTTGAACTCAGGGACTGAGCATACTACCTTGGCTTTTTTCTGCTTAAGGTTGGTGCTCTACCACATGAGCCATAGCTCCACTCCTGGATCTTTGGTACTTAACTGGGGATAAGAGTCTCATGGACTTTCCTGCCCAAGCTGGTTTTGCACTGGGGTCCTCAGATCTCAGCCCCTTGAGTAGCTAGGATTACAGATGTGAGCCATCAGCATTTAGTTTGCCTTAATCTCTTGAGTGCTGTGGTTCAAGTGGTCAAGTGCAGCCTTGAATAAAAAAGCTGAGTACCCTTGCCCTGAGTTCAAGTCTCAGTACTGGCATGCATGTATAGCATAGACACAGTCACAGACACAGACACAGGCAGGCAGGCAGACAGACAGAGAGAGACACACACACACATACATATACACACAAAGTTAGACTGAGCAAGTAGAATTAAAATTAAAAGAAACTTTTTTTTGTAATTTATTTATTAAAAAAAAATTTGACAAGGTGTTGTGCATAAAGGGTACAGTTACATAGTAGGGCAGTGTGTGCATTTCTTGTGATATCTTACACCCTGTTTTTCTTTCCCTTCCCTAGGTCGGTAGACATACATACAATATACAATGTACCAAGAACATATACAATAGCCATGTGGCCTACGCCGAAGAAAATTCACCTAGAGCTTTAAATGTAATGTTGAAAATACACAATATGTCGACAATAGTCTTATATGAACGTACATACATAGCTTTTGAGCTATTGTGATCCACTGAGAGGTCAATTTTTGACTTTTATATGTTGAGTAGTTGTTTGGTTTTAGTTACATCGTGTAGGGTCACTGACCCAAACCTGTGGGAAATACCATTTGACAAGAAGTTTTTGGTTTCACAGACCTGGTCTCTACTGTCTCCCCCATGCCCCACCTTAACAGTCATATATCAGGGAGATCATGCCCCTTTGTTTTCTATGTTCTAGGCTTGTCTCGCTCAACATTATTTGTTCAAGTTCTGACCATTTCCCTGCAAATGCCAGTATTTCACCATTTCTAATCGCTATGTAGTATTCCATTGTGTATAGGTACCATATTTTTTGGATCCATTCATCTGTGGAGGGGCATCTGGGTTGTTTCCATATTTTGGCTATTGTGAATTGTGCAGTGATAAACATGGAAGTGCAGATGTCTTTTTGATATCTTGGGACCTGTTGTTCAGGATAGATGCCTAGGTGTGGTATGGCTGGGTCATAGGGTATGTCTATGCTGAACTTTTTAAGGAACCCCCATACTGTTCTCCAAAGTGGTTGTACTAATTTGCACTCCCACCAACAATGGAGAAGGGTTCCTCTTTCCCTGCACCCCCTCCAGCATTTGTTGTTGCCTGAGTTCAGAGTATAGGCCATTCTAACTGGAGTGAGGTGGTATGTCAGGGTTGTTTTTATTTGCATTTCCTTTACTGCCAGGGATGTTGAACATTTCCTCATATGTTTCTTTGCCATTTTTATCTCTTCTCTTGTGAAGTCTCTCTTTAGCTCCTTTGCCCATTTAATAATTGGTTTACTGGGCTTGGAGGAGGGGGGTAGTTTTTTTTTTTTTCAAATTTTTATTATCAAACTTATGTACAGAGAGGTTACAGTTTCATACGTTAGGCATTGGATACATTTCTTGCACTGTTTGTTACCTTGTCCCTCAGACCCTCCTCCCTCCTCCCCCTTTCCCTTTCCCCCCATGGGGAGTTCAGTTCACTTACACCAAAAGGGGGTTAGTTTTTTGAGTTCTCTGTAGATGACAAATATTAGGCCTTTGTCGGTTGCTGTGCTGGTAAAGATCCTTTCCCATATGGTTGGCTGTCTTTCTATTTTGGTGGCTATGTCCTTAGCTGTGCAGAAACTTTTTAATTTGTAGTAGTCCCATTTGTCGAATCTCTCACCTATTTGTTGTGCCCCTGGGACTCTATTCAGGAAGTTCCTTCCTGTGCCTATAAGTTCTAGCGTCTTTCCTACTCTATCCTTAAGTAGTTTCAAGGATTCAGGCCTTATATTGAGGTCCTTGATCCATTTTGAGTCCATCTTGGTGCATGGTGATAGGCTTGGGTCTACTTTGAGTTTTCTGTATATGGCTGCCCAGTTCTCTCAGAACCAGTAGTTGAAAAGGCTATGTTTTTTCCATTGTATGTCTTTAGCTCCTTTGTCGAATATCAGCTAACTGTAAGAGTGCAGTTTTATTTCTGGGTCTTCAATTCTATTCCACTGGTCTTCAGGTCTGTTTTTATACTAATACCAGGCTGTTTTTGTTATGATGGCTCTATAGTAGAGCTTGAAGTCTGGTATTGTGATACCTCCTGCACTGCTTTTTTTTTGCCTAGAATTGCTTTGGCTATTCTAGGTCTTTTGCTGTTCCATATGAATTTATGGGTTGCTTTCTCTATTTCAGTGAAGAATGTAGCTGGGATCTTGATGGGGATTGCATTGAATTTGTATAACAATTTGGGCAATATGGCCATTTTCACTATATTGATTCTGCCTACTCATGAGCATGGGAGGTCTTTCCATCTCCTTGTGTCCTTTTTGATTTCCCTTTTTAGATTTTTATAGTTTCATTAAATAGGTCCTTCACGTCTTTAGTTAGGTTGATCCCTAAGTAATTTGCTCTTTTTTTTTTTAGCTATTGTAAATGGTGTTATTTCCATAATTTCTGTTTCTGCTTGTACATTGCTGGTGTACAGAAAAGCTGCTGATTTTTTGTGGATTGATTTTGTATCCTGCTACTTTGCCAAAATGGTTTATTAGGTGTAGGAGTTTGGGGACTGAGTTTTTTGGGTCCTTCAGATATAAGATCATGTCACTGCGAATAGGGATAGTTTGATTTCTTCTTTGCCGATGTGGATCCCTTTGATGTCCTCCTCTTGCCTTATTGCTATGGCTAGGGATTCCAGCACTATGTTGAAAAGAAGTGGGGAGAGTGGGTATCCTTGTCATGTTCTTGAGTTTAGGGGGAATGATTTTAGTTTCTCCCCATTTAATACAATATTAGCAGTTGGTCTGTTGTACATGGCTTTTATTGCTTTAAGGAATGTTCCATCTATTCCTGTTCTCTCCAGAGCTCTTAATAAGTATGGATGTTGTATTTTGTCAAAGGCTTTTTGGGCATCGACTGAGATAACAATGTGATTATTGTTTTTAGGTCTGTTGATGTGGTGAATTACATTGATTGATTTATGGATGTTGAACCATCCTTGTGACTGTGGGATGAAGTCTACTTGGTCATGATGTATAATTTTCTTGATCAGTTTCTGGATCTTGTTAGCTAATATTTTATTGAGGAGCTTTGTGTCTGTGTTCATTAGTGATATTGGTCTGTAGTTCTCTTTTTTTTTTTGTTGGGTCTTTGCCTAGTTTGGGGATGAGTATAAAATTAGCTTCATAAAATGAGTTTGGGATTTTTCCCTCTGTTTCTATTTCACGGAAGAGTTTGAGTTAGCTCCTCACTAAAGGTTTTATAGAATTCATTGGTGAATCCATCTGGGCCTGGGCTTTTCTTTGTTGGGAGGCTCTTGATTACCCCTTGTATTTCACTGTAAGTTACTGGTTTATTAAGTTGATTTATTTCTTCTTGGTTCAGTTTGGGGAGTTTATACTTCTCTAAGAATTGATCCATTTCTGTAAAGTTATTGTTTTTTAGTGAGTAGAGGTTCTGGAAATAGTTCCTTATGATTGTTTGAATATCATGTGTATTTGTTGTAATTTTTCCGGTGGATTCCCTGATTTTACGTATATGAGTCTCTTCTTTTTTTTGTAAGTCTTACGAGGGGTCTGTCGACTTTATTTATTTTCTCAAAGAACCAGCTTTTAGTCTTATTTATTTGTTAAATGGTCTTTCTATTTTCAATCAGATTTATCTCTTCTTTAATCTTTGTGATCTCTCTCCTCCTAGTCATTTTGGATTCGATCATTTCTTGTTTCTCCAGTTGTTTTAGTTTCATTGTGAGGTTATTTACCTGCTGTGCTTCCATTCTTTTAATGTGAGTGTTAAGGGCAATGATCTTGCCCCTCAGTACTGTATCCCATAGGTTCCTTTGTGATGTATTTTTATTGTCATTGTGGCTTATGAATTTATTAATTTCATCTTTAATTTGGTCTGTGGTCCAAGTGTTAGATAACAGTGAGGGGTTTAGCCTTCAAGAATGTGTATAATCTCTGTGGTAACCCTTGTTATTGAGGATTACCTTTATTCCACTGTGGTCAGATATAATACATGGGATGACGCCAATACTTTTGTATTTGCTGAGTTTCCTTGTGTGGGCTATGACATGGTCTATTTTGGAGTATGATCCATGGGCTGCTGAAAAGAAGGTGTATTGGGTCTCTGTAGGGTGGAAGATTCTGTATAGATCTGTCAGATCCATTTGGGATATGGTGTTACTTAGGTCCTCAGCTCTCTTGCTAATCCTCTGGGTATTGGATCTGTCCCTTGGAGAGAGTGGAGTATTAAAGTCACTCACTATGATTGTGTTTGGGTCTATCTTGTTCTGTAGTTCTGTGAGAATTTGCTTGACATATGTAGTGCCTCTTTTGTTCGGTGAGTATACATTTATCACTGTGATGTCTTGATTCTGGATTTTTCCTTGTATTAAAATGTAGTGTCCTTCTTTGTCTTTTTGAGTTGATTTTAATGAGAAATCCAGCTTCTCTGAGATCAGGATGGTTACTCCTGCTGTTTTGGTAGGTGCGTTTGCTTGGAAGATCTTGCTCCATCCTTTCATTTGGAGCCTGTTTTTATCCCTTGCTGTAAGATGGGTCTCTTGTAGACAACAGATGGCAACTTTTTGTTTGCAGATCCACTCTACCAGTCTGCTCCTCTTTATCAGAGAGTTTATACTGTTTATATTCAAAGAGATCAAGGATAAGAGTGTTTTTTCCCCTTCCATTTTTCTGTTAGGCTGTTTTTCCTCTGTTTTTTTTTTTTTTTTCTTGTCTTTAGTGAGCTGCTCTTTCTGTTGGGTTCTGGCTAGTGTAGTTTCTATGTTTCTGTCTGCTTGTCCTGTATGATTTCTGTTGGGTGGGGTTCCCCTCTTAGGATTCCCTGGAGGGCTGGCTTTTTATTCACATACTCCTTTAGATCGTCTTTGCTATGGAAAGATCTGGTTTTTCCCTTGAATATGAACTCTAGCTTAACTCGATATTTTATTCTGGGTTGGCAGTTGTTGGCCTGTAGGACTTGGATGGTGTTCTTCCATTCTCTTCGTGCGTGGTAGGTTTGTGTGGAGAGGTCTGCTGTTATTCGGATCCTTTTCCCATTGTAATCAATTTCTTTCTTTGCTTTGGCTGCATTCAAAATTTGCTCTTTATTCTTGAGATCTGTAGTCTTGATTATTATGTGCCTGGGCGAGGATTTTCTAGGGTCTGGTCTGCCAGGCATCCTATAGGCTTCGGTTACCTGGGTGAGGTCCCTTGTGAGATTGGGGAAGTTTTCTGCAATCACTTTATTGAAAATATGTTGAAGCCCTCTGCTCTGGTATTTGGCTCCTTCTTCTATTCTAATTATGCGCAGATTATATCTCTTGTCTTTGTCCACTAGCTCCTGGATTAGTTTGCCCTGGAGCTTTACTGTTTCTTGGAGTGTGGTAATTTTCTGGTCCTTGTCAGCTGCATCATCGTCTGAGAGAGATTCTGGCTTCAATGTGCTGTGGATTCAAGTGTGGAGTATATGGATGTCAGGGAGCTATTTATGGTTGTCAGATCAGCTCTGATCATGGAAATTTCTTCCTTTAAAGAGTTGTATTTTAAATCTATTTTTTCGTACGTTTCGCTTCTTGGGATGTTAAGGTCTTCTTTAACAGAGGTTGGCACTGTATCCATTTTTGCTTCCATTTCTTTCTTGGTTTCCTGAAGGTCCTTCAAGACTTCCATTCTAAACTACTGGAATTTTTTTTGTGATTTCGTTCCTGAGGCTTTCCATCATTTCTGCTATCATAGCCTCGGTTGTTTTTTTATTCTCCATCTCCTCTTCAGTCGTACTGCTTTTTGGAGCTGGCGAGTTGGCTTGCCCTTTCATGTAGTTTGCAATATTTTTTTGTGATTTGCGCATCTGGGGATCTGTAGGTGGTTTCCTTGGGTTGGCTTTGTGCTGGTTCCCGCTGGTCCGTCAGTGGGAGACTTGTTTGTGTCCTGGCTCTGGGTTTGAGTTTGGCTGTTGAATCTTACTGCCCAGTGGGTGAGCGTGACCGTCTCGGTTGTTGCTGGGGTGGTCACCCTCACTACACTTGGGGGTGGGTAGGTTCTGTGTCTTTCTCTGTGGGTTAGTGTCCTGCCACTGCCATTGGGGGGGCTCTGCCCACCTGTGTGAGGTGCGCCTATCAGAGCGGGAGTTGTGGTTTGTCTGCTTGTGCACTCCCGGTGAGAGTTGGGCAGGAGGTCCTCTTGCTGGAGGGCTAGCACTCTGGCCCACGCTGGCCCTTGGGGGGGGGTGCGTGCGTGTGCCCTCTAGTGCTTCCTCTGGGGGTGTGCTGTCCCGAGCTGTTGGAGAGTGCTTGTGCCCTCTCGTGAGTTTGCTGTGGGGGGCGGTATGCATGAGCCCCAGCAGGGCCAACTGTCCGGGCGTGGGTTGGTGCCCACAGACTCTGTGCCTCAGCTGTGAGGGGGGCATGTGTTCGGGCCCACTTGTCCCTGCTGGGCTGGTATTGCCCACCAGTGAGCCTGTTCAAAAAGTCCACGAGGACCAGGCACCTCAGGTGGGGCTTCCAATGTCCACAGCTCCCCGGGCCCCTATTGGGGAGGGAGCGGGGCCGGTGCATCCAGGCTCAGGCTCCTTTGCTGCCTTGGTGCTGCTCCACCCCTGCTAAGCTCCTGTGTCCTCTCAGAGTCTGTAGGGACCTTTTGCCGCCTGATTTGTGGCTCCTTTTATCCCTTGGGGTAGGGAGGGAGCTCTAGCTTCTTTGTGGGGTTTGGGTCTCTGCTAAAGCTGGTCTCCCAGGGGGGAGGTAATGGGGAACTTACTGGTCCTGGATTGTGTGAGTGTCCCGCGCTGCTGTGGGCTTTTTGGGGCTGTGGTGCTGGGGTGGGGGGTCGGTTGTTTGGTGGTGGTGGCCCTGGCTCTCCCCTCCTGTGCTGCCTGATTCCCCTGCTGCTTACGTCTGATCCCGGCCATTTGGTCCCGCAGCTCCGGTGTCTCTGTCAGTCTGCACTCAGATCTGGGGTCCGTGGAGCTCTTACCGTCTGGACTCTGCGCTCCTGGCATGACTTTTCGGCAGTGGCAGTTGGTTTGCCGGCGCTGGGTCCCCTTTCCCAGCCTGGCCCTCTTTGGGCCAGGGTCGGCGGGTGGAGGAGGGGTATCCCGGAGATTTTTCTGCTCCGTGCAGGTTATAGGCTCTTCTTTTTTTGTTCTTTTTCATTTCCTGAGTTCCTCTGTTGCTTCTGGTTGTTGGATTTGCTGGATTCTTGATGGGGTGTTGGGTGCTGGAGTTCCCAGCTCACTATTCAGTTGGAGCGAGTTGGGGTGCCTCCCTACTGTGCTGGTGCCATCTTCCCATGAGAGAAAATAAATTCTGAAACAGAAGAAAAGCTAGTGAAGAAGCATATGCAAATGAATAAACCAAACCAAAACTAGTTTTTGAAAAGACAAAATTCTAGAATAGTATATTCAACCAGCCAAGGTTAGCTGACCACAGAGAAAAGCAGAGCTCCCAGCATTTGGAAGGATAAAGAAGGATGGATGGGGACCACGGAGGTCAGAGTTCTGTTAATCTCTGTGTCAGAGCAAGGTGACACCTTTGGCAGTTCCTGAGAAGATGGCAAATCTACATAGATGGAGGGAAGATTGGATGGGGAGGGGGGAGACTAGGAGCAGAGAGCAATGACAAGGAGGATGGCAGAAAGAAATGATAAGGGATTTAATAACAGTAGAAAAACAGAAAGACAGAGAAAAAGAAATGAAGATGCAAGAAATTTTGGGGAGAAGGGAGTAGATGAATGGAGAGAGGAAGGTTATGTGAACATAGTCATGGTGTTCAATGAGCATATGAAAACGGAACCAGGTAACCTGGGGGGTGGGGGGCATTGGGAGACATGGGGGAGAATGATGGAAGGGGTGACATGGATCAAGATGCGTTGTCCTCATAATCTGCTTTGTTCAATGGCAACTCCCTTGTACAACTACTTACAGATGATAAAAATAGAAAGTTACAAAAGCTCAAAGAAGATGCAGTGCACATATAAAATGACAGGTTGCATTCAAACCCCTTTGTACAACTACTTAAAGATAATAATTTAAAAAGAGAAGAGAAATTCGGATGACATGTCCCTGAGTTGTTTTGCTTAAGGCTAGCTAGTGCTCCACCATTTTGAGCCACAGCTCTACTTCCCATTTTTCTGGTGGTTAATTGAAGATAGGAGTCTCATGGGCTGCTATGGACTGTGATCTTCAGATCTCAGCCTCCTGAGTAGTTAGGATGACAGGTGGGAGCTACCAGTGCCTGGCTGTAATTCTTGGCAGTGGAATGGGAAGAATAGCTTTCAGGAAAACTCTGTGGCCACAGCTAAGTCCCAAAGGAAGGGGAAACTTGGAAGGAGACCCCAGCCAGAGGCTAGAGCCCAGACTGTGGGTAGTGGCTACCTACTTCAAAGCAGAAAGGAGATGGCAAGGTATCTGTGGGCTGAGTTAAGCCTGGGGCTCACCCAAGAGGTGGCTCCAGGCTGCATACAGCAGTGTGTCCCCCAACACCGTCCTCCATGAGTACCCTTCATGCCATGCCAGGGGGCAGAAGGACAGGTGAGTGAAGTGTGTGGGCACCCCTGGCTCCCCATGGACAATTTCTGCGGGTGCCTACTACAGACAAGACCTTCTTACGACTCAGCACCTTTTCCGCAGGAAGATTTGCATGCAGATGGCAGCTGCATGCAGCAGATGGGACCCAGAAAGTAGGAATTAATTATGACTGCCAGGCCAAGTTGAGTGTGGCTGGCAGGGCCAGCTGCTAGAGGGACTGAAGAATAGAGAGATCTCCATGTTCCTTCAACTTCTGTCTCAGGGCAGTGTCACCAAGGGCAAGCTGTGGGGAGGGTGTGTCTACCAGTGAGGTGAGAGCTAGCTGGTCACATTGTGCCACAGGAGTTACCAGGGACACAGGAGGGCAATCAAGCACCGAGGGAGAGTTGCAGAATTCACCTTCAGGCATCTCTTCACAGAGTGCCATTCTGCCCTCATTAGGATTGAAGTCATTTCTGGGTAATTTATTCCTGTTCCCTTGGTCTCCTAAAAGGATACAGAATAGCCGACTCCCTCCCAGAGCAGTCCTGCTCATCATCAGCAGTGTTAACATTTAAGTTGAATCTTAAAAGTGCCTTGCATTAAAAGGGGGGGGGGTGGATTCTGGACAAATTGCACATAGCATTTTCAGCTGCACCTATTACTTCTCTATTTGTCTTCACATCTTGGCTCCTTTTTCTTGCGATAAGTCTCAGGAACCCAGAGAGACACATAAATTATCTGGCTCTTTTATTACTCTGCTTCTCATAATAGGTTACACTGTGTGACCTGACCATATCTTTTCCAGGAAATTTATGTTGTGGCAAGAAGAATTCTTCCTAACAGAAACAGCCCACTGCAGGGGAAGTTTATTAAGAATATTTATGGTTAATGATAGTATTGTGAATGGTCTTTTCACTCTTGAGGTGCCATAGGGCAGAAACGGAATGGACAGATAAGGAAGAAGGTGGGTTTGAAGGTTGGAGATTCACCTGGGTATGGGGCCCTAGCACCTGCTTACATGGGAGCAGTGGAAAGATGCTCTCTTTTTCTGGAACCAAATTCTGTCAATTACAAAATGGATGGACTATGGATGGATTGCTGAGGGCTGGGAGCTTGTGCCTATACTCCTAGCTACTCAGGAGGAGGCTGCGATCTGAGGATCTCAGTTTGAAGCCAGCCTGGGTAGGAAAGTCTGTGAGATTCTTATCTCCAATGAACTAGCAAAAAGCTGGAAGCAGAGCTGTTGCACAAATGGTAGAGTGCAAGTCTTGAACAAAAAAGACCAGGGACAGTGGCTAGGCCTGGAGTTCAAGCCCCAGGACCAGCACACATACATACACACACACACACACACACACACACACACACACACACACACGAACCTTCTGCTCTTTGATTTGGGAATCAGAGGGGGGTTATACAAGTAAAGAACCCCAGGACTTTGAGACTTCAGCCCCTCATTCACCAGTCGTTAAGGTGACAGATGGCTTAACCTTGTCCAGCACACAAAATCCAAGAGCAAAAGTAAATTGGACTTTGTGAAGGATTGTGGCCTGTGTGCGCACACGACTCCCACGCGTCTATCCCTGGCCCACTCTGAGAACACCCTGAGGTTAAAAGCACACTAAGTGGCCAACCGTGGCCATCTGTTAGCAAGAAGGCGCCTGTCATCCATCACCTCCCTGCAGTGCCTCACTTCCGTGCTGGGGAGACACACACCAGTGTTGCTCAGGAATCCCCTCTCTCCCAGCTCAAGCCCCCAGACAGTGCAGATGAGAAGCAATGATTCTCCATCAGGACTGACACATCATTCCTGAGCGCTTTTCCAGCACTGAGAGGCTAGGCTCTGGCCCTCCTGTGGAGGAACTAGGTGACCTCAGCACACGCAGGCAGGGTTCTGGGTCCCCTCTGCTGAGTGAAATCCATCCTTGGCACCCTTGGAGGAAACAGCTGTGAACTCCTCCACAGCTCCTCCCACAGGGGCTCCCTGGAGATGTACTTGTTGCCCTAATCTTGCAGGAATCTCTATCTCCTGGAGATCTAACACACAGCTTCCGCCAGCTCTAAGCACACATGATCCAATGAGTGGTTATTTTTTTCCCCCCCATGGATCTGGGTTGTCTCTGAGCTCTTGTTCTCAAGGCTGGTGCTCCACCACTTGAGCCACAGCCCCGCTTCTGGGATTTTGTTGGTTCATCGGAGATAAAAGTCTTACAAACTTTCCAGCTTGGGCTAGCTTTGAACCTCAATCCTCAGATCTCAGCCTCCTGAGCAGCAATGATCACATGTGTGAGGCACAGGCACTCAGATGCATAATGCTTTTGACCTACAGTACACAATGGTTCCATGGCCCTAATCCTGGAGATGCAAGCAGGCTCATAGGAAGCTATGGAAATGTGTACTTTGCTTTACCTCAAAGAACTTTGCTGCCTGAGGGCCCAAACGTCAGGAGGATTGTTAATTGCTGTGGGTTCTGGGAGCTGCTCCTGAGAGGAAGCTCAGGGTGGGCTGTCGCATACATACCTTGGACTTGCTGCTCTGATTCAGCTTCTTATTGCCTGAGTCCCAAACCTCTCCATTCCCATGTTTATAATAGAGAAGCAGCAAGCAGTCATACCCCAGTATTCAAACAGATGGCCATTTGGAAAGCTTAGTCTGTCAGAGATCCAACTGCGCATGTCCATTGGATACACTATGGCCTTCGGCTATGAATATCTTCTACAGACTGAAGTTGAACTAATCTTAATACGCTTTCTTAAACTTGTCTATAATTCCTTCATGAGTACAATTAGAGATTTTTTTTTTAAAAGACCCTACACAACAGGGAGTGGCTCACAGTTCCTCAGGAGGCTGAGATTTGAGGATCCTGTTTGAAACCAACCTGAGCAGCAAACTCTTGGAGAGGCTTGTCTTCAATTAACCAGCAAAAAGCCAGAAGTGATACATGTATGTGATCAATCAGACTAAAGTATGGTATATGCATGTGTGAGATACCATAAGAATGCTCCCGTGAGCAACGAATTAACTTGCACTTAACAAAAATGAATTGTCAGCAAGTTAAAACCTGTGTTGATGGGAGTATGGGTATTAGTGGGAGGGGGACAGATGAACCAAGATGGAGAAGAACAGCCAAAACACTTGCTGTACCGGTGTGAAAGTGAAGCCCTGAGCTGGGGAGGAGTCGTATGGGGGAGGGAGAAGGGCAGGAGGGAGAGCTATGGGGAGTGACTGACCAAGATGCACAGCAAGCACAAATAGGTGGTAACACAAAACTCAAGTATAGGCTAGCCAATAAATAGAGACGCATAGTTCCTCAGGAGGTGAGATTCTTATCTCTAAGTAACCAGGAAAAAGGCACAAGTGAGCTGTAGCTTAAAGCAGAAAAGCCAAGCAAGAACAAGAGGCCCTGAGTTCAAGCCCCAGTACTGGTACAAAAGTAAATAGATAAATAGAAAACAGTCTATAATTACTTGAGATGTAATGAATTCCATCCATTTCTGCTCAGTAAATCTAGGACAAAAATCTTTCAATATAAAATGTATGTTTGATTTTACCGGGAGTAACTGGATGATTGTAGCCTATACATAAACTGGGATGCTCAGTGGGGTTAAATGCTCTGAACGGGTCCCTGTAGCTAAGGTGGAGAGCAGTGATACTATGAGTTGTCAGTTATCAAGGTCGACATTTATCAAGCAGGGGGCAGACCAGTTTCTCCAGAGACTGAGAAGCCATTTACAATACTTTCAAGCATCAGCTCCAATATTTGAATGTGATGCCATGTCCTATGTCTGTGCTTTGTTGTGTGGTATCTTCCGTGTGTCCTCTCTGTGAGACCGAGGTTCTGGAAGTCAGAGGAGAGGCTCTCTCATTTCATTTGATCTGAGCATTCTTTCTTCTTCTTCCTCCTCTCCTCCCTATCTCCCCCTCCCTCTTTTTCTTTTCTTCTTGTTCTCTCTCCTCTCTATCTCTTCCTCTCCAATTCAGCATAAAAGCATAAGAGGTCAGAGTACATATCCCTGCCTTGTTTTCTAAGTTTTTAAAAAAGGCATGGTTTCTCCTTATTATCTGTGATGTTAAATGTAGTTTTTGTAGATGAGTTTCATCAGGTTGAAAAAGTGTCCTAACTTATTGAATATCTTATTTTTTTTGTTTTAAATCAGGAAAGGTATTGGGTTTTTCCAGTACTGTTCTGTATCTATTAAGATAATCATGTGGTTTGTGTGTCTTTAGTTTATTAATATAGATTATTATATGAACCTGAGTCAAGTTTTGGTTGTTAAATGAACTTTGCATTCCTGCATTCTGGGAACCCCATTTGATCATGGGATTTATCATGATTAGAAAGTCACTCAAATACATATTTCCTAGATTTGGCTTGCTATTATTTTTGTTATGGATTTTTGTGCCTGTATTTGCAAGTACTATTTGTCTATAGTCTCTTTTCATGTGCCATGAATTTGTCTGGTTTTAATATGAGAATAATATTGGCCTCAAATTATAAAGTATTTGATTTTCTTCTAGTTGTTTGGAAGAGTTTGTGATGGGTTGCACTGACTCTCCTTGGAATGTCTCATCACATTTATCAGTGAAGCCAGATGGAATTTTCTTTGTGAAAATTTTTGTGTTAGTATTTCAACATTTTTACTTTGGTAGGCCTGTTATGATTTTTCTGTTTGTTCTTGAGTTAGTATCAGTAGTCTGTGAGTTTTTAGATATTTGTTCACCTTATCTAATTTGTTGCCACACATTTGTCCACAGAATTCCTTTATAATCTTTTCTATTCCTATAGTACCGGAATGATAGTGTCTCTGTCACTCTTGATTTTAGTGAATATTCTCTATTTTTAATTGGCCCCTGTAAACAGCTATTTAAAGCACCAACTTTTGGGCTTACTTTTCTCTTTTCTCCTCCATTCTTCTTTTTTTTTTTTTTGGCCAGTCCTAGGCCGTGAACTCAGGGCCTGAGCACTGTCCCTGGCTTCGTTTTTGCTCAAGGCTAGCACTCTGCCACTTGAGCCACAGCGCCACTTCTGGCCATTTTCTGTATATGTGGTGCTGAGGAATCGAACCCAAGCACTCTTGCCACTAGGCCATATTCCCAGCCCCTCTCCTCCATTCTTCTATACTTCATTTCTCTAATTAGTTTTCTATGTATTTCTAGAATGTCTTTTCTTTCTTCTGTTTCCTTTGGTTTAGGGTTTCCTTCCCTCCTTTCCTTCTTCCCTTCTTTCCCTCCCTCCCTCCCTCCCTCCCTCCCCTCCTCCCCTCCCTCCCCTCCTCCCCTCCCTCCCTCCCCTCCCTCCCTCTCTTTCTTTCTCTCTCTTTCTTTCTTTCTTCTGTCTGTCTTCCTTTCTTTTTCTTTCTTTTTTTGGCCACTCCTAGGGCTTGGACTAAGGGTCTGAGGACTGTCCTTGGCTTCTTTTTGCTCAAGGCTAGCACTCTGCCGCTTGAGCCACAGCGCCACTTCTGGCCATTTTCTGTATATGTGGTGCTGGGGAATTGAACCCACGGCCTCATGTATACGAGGCAAGCGCTCTTGCCACTAGGCCATATCCCCAGCCCCGTGTCTTCCTTTCTTAAGTGCTGGGATTATAGGTATGAATCACCACTGTTTTCTTAAGATGTTAGCTTACTGATCTGAGATGTTTTCTATTTTGATTTATAAGTTTTCAGGGCTATAATTTCCCTCCAAGCACTTCAGTGGCATCTTACAAGTTGTTCTATCTATATTTTTATCTCAAGTATTCTCAAAATTCTCATCCTTTGATCCATCATATATTTAATACTATTTTATACTTCTACATATTTCCCTATGTTATTGTCTTCTGTTTCATTTTGTTATGATCACAATACTATTTTGTATAGGTTCCTTGGGCCTTATTTTGGGCCTTGCAAATTCTGAGGACTATGCCATGTGCACATGTATGTGTTGTGTTATTGCTGAGTGAGACACTGTATAGATAGCTGGTGAGTCCAGTTGTGCTATGATGTTCTCTAGTCTTCCTGGTGTCATGGAGACACATCAGCCTCCTCATTCACCACCACCAAGATCTCCATTGCAATGCGTATCCTTGGGCATGACCTTCCCAAACAATGTTATAAATAAACTCAGTTCCTGCAGGAAACACTGAAGACCTTCTTGTTCCTAAAGCTTTTCTCATCCTGTGTGGAATCTCTGTGCCACTGGGTTCAGGGACCTGCAGAGAGGAATCTCTGCTGCTCTAGTGATTGCTTCTCCTGACATTGAGTCTCTGTCCACCAATGGTCCGGGGCAGAAGTGCTACGGCCAGTACTCTGAGCCTTCTGAGGAGTGGTGAGTTCATGCAGAGGCAGGCCTGGTCTCTGGAGGTGTGTCGGCCTGGAATGAAAGTTCTGTAGCACTGAGGTGGCTTGGGGATGAGATTTGCTGACGAGCTCCCCATGTGGGGGAGAAATGATGACCAAGGCTGTGGGTCTTGAGTAGATGGAGCCCCTCATTTTCCTCCCCATCCCCAGGAATAAACTGGGGTGGGGGGAAAGGGAACTATCTGGCTGTAGTGCAAATGTTCCTGACTATACTGAGATTTAGTAGATTCTCTTGAACAAATGTTTCTCTATCTCTGTATTCCCATAGGACAATTCCCAGAGACCAGAATGTTTGTTTAGATAACTTTTTCCAGATTTCTGTATGTAAACAGAAATACAAAGCAAAGTTTTCTGGAATGAGCCTTCCCTTAGGGGCTCTCCACTTTCATGTGTCTTATTGCTGTACCTTTAAATAAATAAATAAATAAATAAATAAATAAATAAATGTTTAAATTATCTTTAAGAAGCTGTACAAGGGATTTCAGTTCATGTCAATTGCTGTACCGTTCATGCAGCAAAGGTGGACTGTACTTGCCCTTCCTGATTCTTCAACACCGACTGCAGTAAGTGCTTACTGAATTTTAGGAATGATTTCTTACATGCTGTGATCTCTTTTTGCTTGAACTTGATAGGTTCTCCTTCCCTCTCCCCTCCCTTCTTCTCTCCTCCCTGCCCCCTCCTCTTCTCCTTTCTTTCCTCTGTCTTTCCTTCCTCCTTCTTCCCTTCCTTCCTTCCTCCCTCCCTCCCTTCCTCCCTCCCTCCCTCCCTCTCTCCCTCCCTCCCTCCCTCCCTCCCTCCCTCCCTCCCTTCCTTCCTTCCTTCCTTCCTTCCTTCCTTCCTTCCTTCCTTCCTCCTTCCCTCCCTCCTTCCCCCTTCCTTCCTTCCCTCCCTCCTTCCTTCCTTCCTTCCTTCCTTCCTTCCTTCCTTCCTTCCTTCCTTCCTTCCTTCCTTCCTTCCTCCCTCCCTCCCTCCCTCCCTCCTTCCCCCTTCCTTCCCTCCTTCCTTCCTTTCCTCCCTTCCTCCCTTCTTCCTCCCTCCCTCCTTTCTTCCTTTTCTTCCCTCCCTCCCTCTCTCCCTCCCTCCCTCCTTCCTCCCTTCCTTCCTTCCCTCCTTCCTTCCTTTCCTCCCTTCCTTTCTTTCCTCCCTTCCTCCCTTCTTCCTCCCTCCCTCCTTTCTTCCTTTTCTTCTCTCCCTCCCTCCTTCCCTCCCTCCCTCCCTCCCTCCTTCCCCCTTCCTTCCTTCCCTCCTTCCTTCCTTTCCTCCCTTCTTCCTCCCTCCCTCCTTTCCTTCCTTTTCTTCCCTCCCTCTCTCCCTCCCTCCCTCCCTCCCTTCCTTTTCTTTCCTCCCTCTCTTTTCTCCAGGGATAGAACACTCGCCTTGTACATGCCAGGCAAGTTTTTCCACAGTGAGCCATTCTAGCCCTTGGTTTGGACTTTCTTTCACTGTTTGAGAGTGAGGAGCTTGTGCTGGGTCTATTGGCCCGTTCACATGCTCTTTACAGTTTAGGTGAAACTTAGTGGGATGTGGTGAACGTGAATGACCTTCTGTCCTGCCTGGACCTTTAGGGTGGAGGACATTAATGGGAAGCTAGAGGAGCTCTTTGGAGCGTGGTGGTGAGCACAGAGCACCCCAGGGCCACTGGTTCATGAAAGTTGGAGGGAAGTTGGCTAAAGTCACAGCAAATGTGTGAGCACATTCAGGGAGCTTCTTGGGTGAGCTTTGGGCCTCCAGGGCTAGGCATTTACATCAGCACTGCTAGGCTGAGCAGAGGGTGGCCTGGCCCCTCTCTCCTCCTCTCCCCTCCTCCTTCCTTTTTCCCTTTCCCCCTTGCTTTCCCCCACCCCAGGGAAGGGTGGGCAGCCTGGGCAGAACTCACCAGTTATGCTGGCTGTGGAGGAGGAGCATGGGATGGCCTGCAGTGGCAGGGGGGTGGAGGGGAGCTTGGGGGCCGCCTGGAAGCATGTGAGTGCTGCTATGGAAGTCCTCCATGCTGATGATGACTCAGATGCAGTGAGATGGGTCTACCTGCCGCCAGCCCTGGGATGTGCAAGAAGGGGTGGTGACACTGACTTCCAGGATCAGGATACCCTGGGCCCTGACATCTGGGGCACCTGGGGTACCCGGGGGGGGGCAGGGAGGGTGTCTTGATAGCTGGGGCTCTGGCTTTTGAAGCCTTGATATCTGGGGCATTGACATCTGGAGTCCTGGCTTCCAGGGCCCTGGCATTGCTCAGGGCCACCCCAGACCTCCCACCCTGAAGCTGCACTTAGGCTGTGCCCTTCTTTAGCGCAGGTCACACTTTATGGAGGCCATGAACCCTGTAAGATCCTGGCTCCTCCCCCACCCCCTTTCTGTTGTAATCCTGTGATCAGAAATACACCATCTTGCATGGCAGGACAGGGGGAGAAGCTGGCCATCTCAGTTGCCCCCTGAGTAAGGAGTCTTTAACCTTCAGTCTTGGGGTCCTGAGTTCCATCCTTTGTCTCCAAGCTGGTGACACCCTCAGCCCTGACCCTCTCTGAGACTCTGCATCTGTCTGGGTAGTCAAACTCAACCAGCCTCAGCCCCCACAGCCAGGGAACCTGTAGCTCCTCACATGAAATAAATAGACCCCTCACTGGGAATTCTACAGCCTCCTGATGGGGTGGCTGCCCTCGCAGCTCTCAGGCCCAGAAATCCGAGCGTGGTCTGCATTCCCACATAGTCCTTTGGATATAGAAGGCTGGATGCCATTCTCTTCGCTTCCCTCACTTTACCGCAGCCTTTCACCACAGCCCAGCATCCAACACTTAAAGCCAGTG
Source organism: Perognathus longimembris pacificus (assembly GCF_023159225.1). Classification (NCBI taxonomy): domain Eukaryota; kingdom Metazoa; phylum Chordata; class Mammalia; order Rodentia; family Heteromyidae; genus Perognathus; species Perognathus longimembris. The sequence continues at coordinate 61,496,996 of NC_063162.1, forward strand.
TGACCTTCCCTAAAAACGAGGCAGAGAAGCTCTTTCAGAATTGCCTCTCTGTCCACTGCTGCTCTGATATTCTTTTTTTTTTTGCCAGTCCTGGGCCTTGGACTCAGGGCCTGAGCACTGTCCCTGGCTTCTTCCCGCTCAAGGCTAGCACTCTGCCACTTGAGCCACAGCGCCGCTTCTGCCCGTTTTCTGTATATGTGGTGCTGGGGAATCGAACCTAGGGCCTCGTGTATCCGAGGCAGGCACTCTTGCCGCTAGGCTATATCCCCAGCCCTGCTCTGATATTTTGAACGTTCTTTATCCCTGCTGCCCACCTGTACCCTCAGCAACCAAGATGCCCTGGTGGTTGGCATTCTTAATAATCTGCCTCAACTCCTCCACACCTCTCCCCTCTTCTCAGGATATCATCAGATTATTATTCTTCAACCCAGGTCACAAGATGAGGGCTGCTTACCTTTCAATAAATTTTGTTTATTTTTGTGGCATTACTAGGGCATGAACTCAGAGCCTTGGTGCTATCTCTTTGTTTCTCCTTTCAAGGCTGGTTCTTTACCACTTTAGCCACACCAACACTTCTGGCCTTTTGGTAGTTAATTGGAGACAAGAATCTCATGGACTTTCCTGCCTGGGCTGGCTTCAGACCATGATCCACAGATCTCAGCCTCTTGAGTAACTAGGATGACAGGTGTGAGCCACATGGTCCAGTCTTCAGCTCTGTGTCTGCTAGTCTGTCTAACTTGGCCTGGGGTGTTTCTATGTACTTTATATCTAGTAAAACTGTAAAGAGCTAAAAAACCTCATTGAAATGATTGCTAAGAAGCTTGCCCCCCAGGAGCTTCCAAAACTAGGATTGGGGTGTTCATTGTTCCTGAAAACTCACCTCATACCTGGCCCATTGATGCTAGTAGAATGCTGGAGTGCCTGCATGCCTGCATGTGTGTGCATATGTGTGAACACTAACATGTGGAAGGTGCCGACATCCCTTGGGGAAGAGTCACTGTCCTTCCAGAACATTCTTACTTTAGTCAGAGCTGTGAAACATAGAATGAGTCTATAAGGGTGGTGATTGCTGTTTTCAGGAGATCTCTGCTTTCAGGCAGATAAACTTCAAAGGGATGAAAAGTTGTCCCTTTTCCCCTCCCCCTCTTTTGGCTTAGCAAATGTTTTTCACTCTCTAACAAGAAGCTTTAATTGGGACCTTGACTGTATATTTGGCAGTAATGGGCCTTCCTAAAAATGGAAGTGAGCAGTTCATAAACTCTTATCCTAAACGTTAACATATTACAGGGGCTACAGAGGTTACTTAGATTGGCATACAAACAAGCCTTCCAGATCCAAATAACAACTTCCTGGATTCCTGTGTAGACTTCTGGCTTGTCCCAGTGTCCTGGGGCCATGTGAGAGCAGATGGGACATAATCAGTAACTGCTGGAAGGGATGGGAGTGCCACGTTCCCATGTGAGGAAGGAAATGGGGCAGGGGGGGGGGGCACCCAGGGGGCTCTGGGGCTCCTGGAGCTGCCAGAGGGCTTTGTGCAGACTGTGTCTGCTGGACATGGTGAGTGGTGTCCAGGGCAGCACAGGTTCATATCTGTGAGCCTAATGGATCATATCTGATTTTGGAGTCTGTTCTGAGACAGATGGAGGTAGGCTCTGCAGGCTGGGATCTCATGCTCTTTATCTGGAAGACAGGGGCCGCTTGTACCCTAGGTGCAGCACAGCTGGGCTCTGGGCAGGTCTGGAGGGGGTGGGTCCGGTGGACTCTGCGGAGGCAGGCTACACTTGTTCCAGTATGTTGTTCAGGGCAGATCCATCAGTTTCCATGCTGTCATTTGCATGCTGAACATTCCCTCGGGGTTGGTGGAGTCAAGGCTTGGTTTTCAGGGCAATGCTACAGGAGGTGCCAGGCATCTTCAGGAGGCAGAGTCTCATGGAGGCCTATAGGCATTGCATGCATGGCCTGGAAGGGGATCCTGAACCTCGATTCTATTCCTGTCTCTTTTGCTTTGTGGCCATGCGGTGAGCTGTTTGCTCTGCCACAGGCTTCTTCCTGCTGGAGGCCAGATCCACAAGGCCACTGATTGTGGCTGAAACCTCCTAAACCACAAATCCAAATAACCCCTTTGCTCTTTATAAATTAGTTGCCTCAGATATTTTGCTATAGTAATATCAAAGCTGACTAATACAAGTGTTTAACCAGACATTCCTCATACCAGACTCAGCCTGATACCTGGGCACATGAAGAAGTGAAAATGGAAGAGGAGGAGAATGAGGAAGAAGAGGAGGGAGACATGCTAGGGATGGCCATGAGCTCTGCATGACCTCCTAAACAGGCTCACCATGTTGCCATCTCAAGAATGTACTAAAACAAAAACTGAGAAAGATTTCCAGAAAGGCTTAGGAAGCTATTTGTGCCTTGTGACTCTCCTTCAGCCGTCTTACTGCCAGCTTCTCCTTGCTCTGGTGTCTGCTGATGCTTCTTTTCCACCTGGTACCCTTACTCTCCTTCCTGCCTCACACACACCATTGTGGAATGGCCATTTTAGAAGGCTACCTGGACTGACCCTTATGGTTTCTGTGCCCCTGGCTTGAACCCAGACACTAAATATGGCCATGACTCTGACATGCACAAGCACTTTGTTTCCACCTGCAGCCTCCCTGAGTGTTGTCTCCCCAGCTTGCTTGCATGATGGGATGGGAACCCTAAGTCTTCTCTTCCAGGAGTATCTGGTGGGTTGTCCCAGAAAACATGGCCCACCTTTGGGTCAAGCTGCAAAGATGTCTCCCCTGAGTAGAGGTAGCCAGGAACTGCTTCTCAGAGCCATCCCACTGACCGAAGGACCAGATGGGGAGATGTATGGATTTCAAGAAGAAGTCTAGAAGTTAATGATGCTCAAACACCAATGGCCCAGGCCCCAGATGCGGATGTGGATACCTCCCATTTAGGGTATCCATAGCTTGGCTGCTTTCTCAGCCCCAGCCAAGGTGACCAAATTCCTCACATAACCACAACACTCATTCATCATGTGTGTTTACAATAACTGACACACTTCAAGGCCATTGACAAAATGCAGCCTGCTGGTGGCCGAGGGTCTCACTCGTCATGCAATGGGAAAGGCCACAGCCTGGCTTCCTGATCTGAGTCACATGCGACTTATCTCAGGAGCGTCTGGCTTTGAAAAATATACAGGGTGACCCACGCTGGAGCCGGGCAGCCCTGGGTGCCGCCCCCATGCTTTCCCTGCCTCATTAACAATGCTGGTTGTTTAAAGTTGCTCAGGGATAATTAAATAGACCAGCAGTTGATTTATGAGAGACAAACACGGCCATGAAGGCACGCAAATATTGTCCTGGGGGTGCGATTTATGAAGATAAAGCTAAATGTTGATGGGGGTTAGCCTGACTGAAGGTCACACACTGGAGGCGGCTGCCTTTACAGCCATCCCGGTCCAGGGAGCCCTTGGAGTCCCGGTGAGCCCCACGTCACCACATCCCAGCCCAGGTTTTGAGTGTAGAAGCTTTGTGATCTCAATCTGGAGAACATGGCAAACTGAGCAGTTGCATACACCTCATGCCTTGTAGTGTGCACGTGCGCATGCATGCACACACATACACACACACAGGTCTAGAAGTGAGTGGGATCAAATGCACAGTGCAGTTGGTTAAGGGACTTGACTTTCCACTTCCAGCCTCTCAAGCAGCATGCCTGGCACTGCCTTCGAGCTGCTAAGGTTGTTCTTCTGTTAAGTTATATTCCTAAGAAATGCAAATCATGATACAATAGAAATTCCTGCACACCCATGGTTTTGTTTTTTTTTTATTAATTAAATTTTGTTGACAAGGTGTTGTGCAAAAGGGGTACAGTTACACAGTAGGGCAGTGAGTACATTTCTTGTAATATCTCACACCTTTGTTTTTCTTTCTCTTCCCTAGATCAGGTAGGCATATATATAATACCCAGTGTACCAAAATCATTTACAGTAGCCATGTGGCGTACGCCAAAGGAAATTCACCTAGAACTTTAAATATAATGTCAACAATAGAGTTTGCTTACCCTTGTCTTATATGATCATACATATATAACTTTTGAGCTATAGTGATCCGCTGAGAGGTCTATTTTAGACCTTTTTATGTTTAGTAGTTGTTTGGTTTTAGATACATAATGTAAGGTCGCTGACCCAAACCTGTGGGAAATATCATTTGACAAGAAGTTTTTTGTTTCGCAGACCTGGTCTCTACTGTCTCCCCCCACTCCCCAACAGTCATATATCAAGGAGACCATGCCCCTTTCCTCTCTGTGTTCTAGGCTTGTCTCGCTCAACCTTATTTGTTCAAGTTCTGACCATTTCCCTGCTAATACCAATATTTTATCATTTCTAATCGCTAAGTAGTATTCCATTGTGTATAGGTGCCACATTTTTTGGATCTATTCATCTGTAGAGGGGCATCTGGGTTGTTTCCATATTTTGGCTATTGTGAATTGTGCAGCGATAAACATGGACGTGCAGATGTCTTTTTGATATCCTGAGACCTGATGTTCAGGATAGATGCCTAGGAGTGGTATGGCTGGGTCATAGGGTATGTCTATGCTGAACTTTTTAAGGAACCCCCATACTGTTCTCCAAAGTGGTTGTACTAATTTGCACTCCCGCCAACAATGGAGAAGGGTTCTTCTTTCCCTGCATCCCCTCCAGCATTTGTTGTTGCCTGAGTTCAGAGTATAGGCCATTCTAACTGGAGTGAGGTGGTATGTTAGGGTTGTTTTTATTTGCATTTCCTTTACTGCCAGGGATGTTGAACATTTCCTCATATGTTTCTTTGCCATTTTTATCTCTTCTCCTGTGAAGTCTCTCTTTAGCTCCTTTGCCCATTTAATAATTGGTTTATTGGGCTTGGAGGGGGTTAGTTTTTTGAGTTGTCTGTAGATGACAGATATTAGGCCTTGTCTGTTGTTGTGCTGGTAAAGATCCTTTCCCATATGGTTGGCTGTGTTTCTAGTTTAGTGGCTATGTCTTTAGCTGTGCAGAAACTTTTTATTTTGTAGTAGTCCCATTTGTCGAGTCTCCCCTATCTGTTGTGCCCCTGGGACTCTATTCAGGAAGTTCCTTCCTGTGCCTATAAGTTCTAGTGTCTTTCCTACTCTGTCCTTCAGTAGTTTCAAGGATTCAGGTCTGATGTTGAGGTCCTTGGTCCATTTTGAGTTGATCTTGCCTACACACCCATGTTAATAGCAGCACTGTTCATAATAATCAAGCTATGTAATCTGCCTAGGTGCTCAACAAATAACAAAGATAATGCTTCTCTCTCTCTCTCTCTCTCTCTCCCTCTCTCCCTCCTTCTCTCCCTCTCTTCTCTTCCCCCTACTCCCTCTCTGTCTCTCTCTCTGCCACAAAAAATAATGGAATTATACCAGATACCAGTGGCTCAGGCCTATAATCCTAGCTACTCAGGAGGCTGAAATCTGAGGATCAAGGTTCAAAGACAGTCCAGGCAGAAAAGTCTATAAGACTCAGCTACTCCAACAAACTACCAAAAAAGTCAGAAGTGAGCTGTGGCTTGAGTCCTAGAGCACTAGCCTTGAGTGAAAAAGCTCAGGAACAGCACCCATGACCTGAGTTCAAGCTCCAAGACTGGCATGCGCTGTGTGCACCTCCCCCCGCCCAAGATGGAGAGAGAGAGAGAATCGAATTGTGACACTTGTAGGAAAATGGATGGAACTGGATATCATGTTAAGCAAAATAAGCCAGTATGAACAAGACAAACATCCATATTCTCTTTCATACTTGGAATGTAGGACCTAAAGGAAGTGAATGATGGGAGTGCCAAATGGGAGCCAGTCAATGGGAAGTTGGAAGGCAGATGGAGAGGGTGAAGTGGGGTGAATATCATGGAAGGACTTCATATGCATGTATGTAAATAATATAATGAAACCTGTTAAAACTGTTTAAGGGACAGGAGGGAAAACCTGGAGGGAGTGAGGGGAGGGGTGACACTGTCCAAAGAGAAATGGCCTCATGACCTGACTTATGTAACCATAATCCCTCTGTATATCACCTTTATAATAACAATAAACATTTTATTTAAAAAATCAATAAGGTAAAAAATGTGCAAGGAAGGTGCAAGTTAAGGAGTGATACAGGGTTGGGTCATGGTGTGACTGTCACAGAGAAAAAGGGCAGCATGGTGAGTTCATAGTCTAGTAATGCAGCTGTGTACTACAAGTGCTATGTGCTGTGCACAATTGCACATGTTGAGCTTTTCTTTTGGTTTTGTTTTATGGTGCCAGTCCTCGGGCTTGAACTCAGGGCCTGGGCATTATCTCTGAGTTTTATTGCTCAAGGAAAATGATCTATCATTTGAGCTACAGCTCCACTTTGGCTTTTTGGTGGTTTATTGGTGGTAAGAGTCTCATGGACTTTCTTTCCCAGGCTAGCTTCAAACTGCAATCCTCAGATCTCAGCCTCCTATTGAGCTAAGATGACAGGTGTAGCCACCAGCACCCGGCTACATGTTGCACTTTTACACAATGGCACTGCAGTGGCCTTGTTTGTACCTCAGCACCACAATGTGAGTTACATGTTGTGTTGACTTTACTCAGTGTCATTGGCTAGCAGGAACTTGAGCAGTGATGCAATCAGAGGGGGCCCTTGCTGTATGTGAAGTCATCACTGCGTGGCCAGTCACCAGCTGAAATGCCCTCATTGCAGGCTGCAAACCCCTCTCATGCAGTGTCTCACCTCAAAACCAATTGCAGGGCTCAGCACAGGGACTCTGGGCTCCCAGGTGCACTTCTGCTGCCTGTGCTCTGTGGGCTGTGCCCCCATTATCTGCTCAGTGAGCTCTGAGACTGACTTCGTTCATTATCAGTCTTTGTGTGTGTGTCTTTCTTTGGGGTGTTCCTAATGGATCATCATCAGCTGATCATCAGGAAAGTCTGCTCTCCCAGTGGGGTGTTACCCTTGGCTTTTTGTTGGTTAAATCAGATGCTCGCCCCATGACACCCATGTTTTTGCCTCTGTGGCTTTCCCCATTGTCCCTCTTTGCCCCTGGGTGACCTTTCCATGTATCCCAACCAATTAAGACATCAACTCCATAGATGAGCCCTCCCATTTCCTTCTGCTGGAGACCCAAGTGGGAGTACAAGTCACTTCTCTGAACCCCAATACTAGATACAAATCACCAGTACAGACCTTGTCTGGCAAAGGAAATCTGCTCCTAACCTGGTTTGAGTTAGTGTGGACTTAGAAATATTTAGCATGTTCAAAATACTTTCTTTAAAGCGTTTAAATTGATTTAAACTGTCCTTGTCCTCACTATGTCTGGATTAGTGAATTTATTGAATGGAAAAACTAAAATCAATGGGTCTGTTTTGCACACTCCCCCCACATATATCCAAATTGTTTGCTTTACTCTTGGAGACACCCCTGAAACTTAATGAATCAGTCACATAATTCAGGCTTAATGGATCTATCATCTTTATCAGTACTTTTAAATCCAAAAGCCATTTAAAAAGTTCAGTGGATTCTGGGTGCTGGTGACTCATGCCTGTAATCCTAGCTACTCAGAAGTCTGAGATTTGATGATTGCAGTTCGATGCCAACCTGGGTAGAAAAGTCCAATAAACTACTCCGAAAAGGCCAGAAGTGGTGCTGTGGCTCAAGTGGCAGAGCTGCCTAAAGAAGCTCTAGCAAAAGAAGCTCAGGGACAATACCCAGCCCCTGAGTTCAAGGTCCAGGACTGGCACAAAAAAGTACAATAGATGCTGGGCACTGGTGGCTCATGCCTGTAATCCTAGCTACTCAGGAGGCTGAGATCTGAGGATTGAAATTCAAAGCCAGCCTGGACCATAAAGTCTGTGAGACTCTTATTTCCAATTAAGTCACAAAAAGCCAGAAGTGGAGCTGTGACTTTAGTAATAGAGTGCTAGCTTTGAGCACAAAAACTCAGAGACAGTGCCCAGTCTCTGAGTTCATGCTCTAGGACTGGTATGAGTGCATGTACGTGCACACAGACACACAGACACACAGTCACAGACACAAAGACACACACATAGACACACACACACACACATACAGTACAATGGATTATTTGGACTGGAAATAAAATTAACTTCAGTTCTGAAAATCATTATAGCAGCTCCTACCTTGTTTTGATACTCTGAGATTTTCTAGTCAAAACCTGGAATCTGCAAGTCGGACTTCTTTTCACAGTCACGGAGAAACTCTACCTATCAGCTTATTCCTTCTCCTCTGGGAACAAAGTGACTTCTCCCCATCAGAGTATTTGAGACATTAGTGGCCCCATAGCCAAAAGTCGGAATGTGAAGCAGAGTCAATATTACCAGTTAAGAAGAGCAAATTGTTGATTCAGGGAAATTGGTCCAAGAGGAGTTGGGCCATAGCAGAGCCACTCGGGCTGCGCCCTCCTGCTGAGCTGCCAAACTAAAAGGTCTAGACAAATTGGCCCTGTATGTGGGGAAGGTGCAACATGAGGTGTTGAGGTATTTATGGGTTTTAAGATTTAAAGTAAAAAAAAAACAACCCTCGTATTGTCATCTGAAAGAAGATAAATAGCAAACTGTCAAGGCAAGCAGCCTCCGAGGGCTAATTCAGGAATGTCACCAGGGACTCTACAGTCAAATGTCAGGACTGTTATGAAATGAAAACACATCTTCTTTTAGTGTAAACAATACAGAGACAGTCTTGAGTGTCTCAGGTCGTTAGTCACACTGGACAAACTCGGTGCCCTGAGAGGTGTCCTGTGACTCCTCCAGGAGGTCAGGCAGCGGCTGAACAGAGCAGCGCAGCCATGTCTTTTCATCCAGGTGAGATGCCTCGCTCCTCCAGAGCCCTGGGGACCCACCTCAGTGACTTCCAGGCTTTCCCACATGCTGCTGTGCTTTAGGGATCTAAGACTGACCAAAAAATAAATGCCCCAATCGCACCGATTTCCACTCTCTTTCAGGTCTGTGCAGGTTGGTGGGGAAGCAGCTAGGCAGAAGGATGTGAGCTGGCAGCAGGGGGCAGGAAAGAGCCCATAATGCATCTCAGGGTCCTGGCCTCCTACTGTGCAGGGTGTGTGTGAGCTGCACAGCACCCTGGGAGGAGGCCGTGTAATGGGCGCAGCACCCTGCAAGCAGGCCAGGTGATGGGCACAGTACCTTGAGAGCAGGATGGGTGACGGGTGCAGCACCCTGGGAGGAGGCCGGGTGATGGGCACAAAGTTGGCATAGCTATCTCAGTACTTTCAGTAACAACTATGCTCAGATACTTGTGCCAGGTTCTGTCAGGGAGAAGAGGAATAAGGACAGGTGTTTAGGAGTTCTAGTCCCTGTCTGGCTACTTTATCCCTGTGTCTTGGCTTAAAGCCCAGTAAAAGAAACTCAACAAAGATTGTTTTGATTGCTTTTCATAGTTTAAAAGTAAAATCCTGCTGGGTGCTGTTGGTTCACACATGCAATCATAGCTACTTAGGTTGAAAGCTGAGGATCCACAGTTCAAAGCCAGCTCAGGTAGGAAAGTCCATGAGGCTTTTTATCTCCAATTAACCACCAGAAAAGCCAGAAGTAGAGGTGTGGCTCAAGTGGTAGAGTGCTAGCTTTGATCAAAACACCCACAGAAACAGTGCCCAGGCCCTGAGTTTGGGCCCTTAGACTAGCACATACACACACAAAAGTAAAAGTAAAATCCTACCAAAGACCCAAGGTCTAACTAGGGGGAGAGAGGCTGTTATAAGCGCTCAACACAGAGGACCTGGCTCCGTAGTGTAGGAAAGACACAGAGCCAAGGTGCATTGACACTGGAGGAAGCTAGAGCCCTCCCCGGCTGGAGTCTGATGGGGTTCAGACACAAAAGGCTTTTGCTTGCTTGGCAGGAGCTGGAGGGTCCAGGAAGTCAGGGTCCAGAGAGAGAGAGAGAGAGAGAAAGAGAGAGAGAGAGAGGTGTTGATAGGTCATGGTGGTTCACTCCTGTGACCCTAGCTACTTAGGAGGCTGAGATCTGAGGATCACAGTTTGAAGCCAGCCCAGGTAGGAAAGTCCATGAGACTCTTACCTGTGAAAAAATACTCATAAAGCCAGAAGTGGAACTGTGTGTGTGTGTGTGTGTGTGTGTGTGTGTGTGTGTGTGTAGAGAGAGAGAGAGATTCACTTTCATTAGAACTCTAGCAAAGAGAAGATCTCTTCAAGATTTAAGGCACTTACAAAAGGAGAGCCAACTTCATCTGTCTTGGTATTTATTTTGTGTAATAAAAAGTTATGGGAAAGAAAATATCACAAGTAGCTCAAGACCTAAATGGGCCACTTGGAACATGATCTCCAAAAGAATGCTATGGCTCCAACACAGGACGTATACTCCACACAGAGGAATGGGAAGCCCATGGCCAGGAAAGCCTCCCTGAGGTTCTGTTGTCTGCCCTGTGGGAGGAAGCTGGAGGCCCCGCTCTGTCTCCTCTATGCACTGTGAGTTCTGAGAAAGCTCTAACCAACATGTCACCCACCGCCTTTGTCTCCACACCACCTCTTCCGCTTATCTCTTCTGCCTGACTTGTGTCTAGATCTCTCTTTTATTTCATAAAACCACTTTGGGATACTGCCCCTTCCATAGAATCTTCCAGATCTCCTGGACCCCATTTCAAAAGGCCAGGTGAGTTCCCTACCTTGAATTCCCAGACCTGCTGGCCATGTCTTCTTAGGAGAAACTATCACCCACTGAGCTATGTACTTCCTAGTCCTGGAGACTGGGTTCATACTGTGTTACCACGGCTGAGCTGGGCTGTGGATCCTCAGAGCTGTTAGTTTCTGGATGGGCACAAGGCAGCCTGGGCCATTAGTGGTGAAGGCGGCCATAGAGAGGGATCAGTGATAGGCACAGGTTGCCATCCTGGTGCATCTCGGAGCCCACTGTGCCTTCCTGCCCCCCTGGGTGCTGTTATCCTCCCGCCTGCCTGCCCTGCTCTGCAGGCTTTGGTCTGTAGTATCAGGTGGCAAGTCAGCTTCCTCAGACTGAGTAGTTTGTGACTATGTTCAGCTTAGTTTCTGAGGAAATGTTCCTTAGCCCTGGAAGTTCTGTTGGCAATGGACCCTGGTCAGGCCCACCCACAGACCGTCAGCCCTTCTCAGGCAAGACCTAAGGCTCGGGGCCGCTGACTCTGCAAGCTCAAGCACACAGCAGCAGCGCCAGGTCACAGCTGGCTTGAGGTCCCTTCATGTTCCAGCCAAGATGACATTTCAGGCCCTGTGGCTGACTCTGAGCACAGAGTGGCCTGGTAGGGCCCCTCTGCTTGACTTCTCAGGGAAGGGCTCAGGGAAAGGACAGATCCTGGTGCTTGCTGACATCTCAGATGCTTTTATCTCACTCAACGCCTGCAGTGACTTTTGTGCCTGGGCAAGGCTAAGATGGCTTCCGGTGTGTAGTGTGGCTTTGACCCCATGATCCCAGAAAGGAAGCTGCCTGTCTACTTTCTCCACACCCCCCCCCACAACCCCAGATGTTTTTGCCCCTTTGGTCTTTAATCTGGTCCTGGGATGCCTGTAGAAAAGGCAGACTGTGCTGCTTGTCTGCATTGTGGCCCATGATGCTGTGGTGCTGTTGGCATTGTTGCAGATAATCCCAAATCTGTGTGGCCACTCAGTGTCCTCTGAGATGCTAAGTGTCTCCTGTAGCCCAGAAATTTCCTGTTTGGGCCAGGAGGGCTCATGGGAAGCCCAGTGGGAGGGAGATGAAGCAATTCTCCTGCCGTCTTCGCTGAGTTAGAAATTTCCAGGGTCCAGCTACGTGCCAGTGGTTCACGCTTGTGATCCTAGCTACCCAGAAGGCTGAGATCTGCAGGATCATGGTTTGAAGCCAGCCCAGGCAGAAAAGTCCACAAGACTTCATCTCTAAAAACAACCAGCAAATGGCTACAGGTGTGGCATCAGACCTTGAGTTCAAGTCCTGGTCCATCAAGAAAAAGACAACAGAATAACCACTTCCACACCACACCACCCTTTGGGCAAAAAGTCTGGCTAGAGGTGTGGTTCATGTGGTAGACTACCAGAAAAACAAAAAAGACTCACAATTGTGAGGCTCTAAGTTTAAGTCTTGGTGACAGAAAAAAAAATTTCCAGTGACGGCTGTTGTGTGAATGAAGAAGGATGTTCAAATATGGAAGCAAGTGACCAGCACCCCTGGCTCTGCTTAGCTCTTAGGGCCAAGGAGAGAGCAAGGGTTTGTGAGGTCAGCGCCCACTTAGCACCTTGCTGCTCAGCTACTCAGAAGGGCTCATCCTTTCTTCTCAAGAGCCTGCAGATGTGGGGGAGGCATGTCCTGGCCCCTGGGTTGGCACACTGTTCATCAGCTCTCAGATACACACATTGCTATGGTAACTGACAGCCTCTTAGGACATTGGTTCTCCATGAAACTGGAGACCTTGCTCTGCCCAGAAGCTTCGTGTCAGGACATGTCCTCGATCCTCATATCTCAGTGTCCTCTGTGGCTGGGATTACAGGCATGAGCCGCTGGTGCCTGGGAGTCTGGGAGCCTGTTTCCAGACATTTTTGTTTGTCTTTCAGATAAGCCTTTCCACTAACTAATTGTACCCTGTTAGTCTGGAACTGTAATCCTCCTATGTCTACTATCCCGTGTTTCTGTTTTCAAAGCTTGTTTATTAAACAATATTAATGGACACATAATATTTGTTCACATTTATTATGGTGTAATATAATTTAGATACATAACATATATTATATGTTGCATTCTATATAAATATATTACTTATACAATTTAAATATATTACATATATTTAATATATATCATACATTGTTATATATAAACATACATAGTATATAAAATAATATATGTGATATATAATATATAATTTGTGTATAAATTTAGACATAATGCATATACATATATATCCTTTGCAGTATATATGTAGTATATGTAATACATAATATTTATATGTATATATTTGATATAATATGCATATATTGAAATATGTGTAGTATACAGTTAAACATAACAATACAAATGTAATATATAAATGTATACTGTATTATAATTTATTATATATTTACTTATAAATATATGTTAGATATAAAATATTTTAATTGTATTCTACATGTATGTATATAAAGTGTATTGATCAAATCAATGTAATTAATATATTTGCATCTCTTTAAATATTTATCATTTCTACAGGGTAGGAAATTTGCTGTGTTCTAGTTATTTTGGAATATAAATGATTGCAAGATCTAGTTGCTCTGCTGTGCTCTAGTGTACCAGAAATGACTAGGCTGGTCAGCTGTTGGTGCTTGTTGGTGAGGCTGGTCCTGGACTTCCATCCTCCTTGTGTGACCTAGCTTTGGGCGAGTGAGATAGCAGTCATGCTGGTCTTGGGGATGGCCCCCTGGTCCCACGCACCCACCCGAGAGAGCCCGGAGAGCCAGGAGGAGCAGCGGGCCTGGCGCCTCCTGGTCTCTTAGCATTGCACTTTGCTCCACATGTCTTTGAATCTCCTTCCTGTCAAGTCATTTGTAGAAGCCACAAAACCTAGGAATAACTTCCCAAGCCTTCCCCAAGGACCACCAAGAAAAATGTCACCAGATCTCCAAACCCAGACCCTAGTAACTTGAGAGCAGAGAGGAGAACATGTGTTAGAATTATAGCACCTTCGGCCATCTGGAGGGCGGAGAAACTGTTATCAGATGGCAGGAGGTTTGGTGATTTATTTGAAATTCTTGGGAAGAATTGCAATAAGAAAAATCGCACCCAAGTCTCAGAGCTGCTGACCAACTTGTTTAAAACTATACAGTATGTCCAGAAAACCACAGGGAAAATATGGGGGAAGTGTGAAGTTCAAAATGTATCAGTAATGATGGAAAATGGGGTGGAATCCCACTTGAAATTTGTTAAACAAAATCTTTATTGTGGTGGCTTGAACTCAGGGCCTGGCCACTGTCCCTTAGCATTTTTGCTCAAGGCTGATGCTTCACCACTTGAACCATGGCTTCTGGCTTTTTGGTGGTTAATTGGATATGAGTCTTCACAGACTTTCCTGTCTTGGGTTGGCTTCAAACACAAATCCACAGATCTCAGCCACCTAAGTAGCTAGAATTACAGGTGTGAGCCACTGGTACCTGGCTTGCCACTATCTTTCTTTTAAACCTGATGCTTGGGGCCATTTGATGGTATCACTCTGACAGCAGAACCATTTTGGCTTTGCAGATGGCCCGCCTAGGGGCTGTGAGAACTGGGAAGTGGGGCGGGATGTGAGGTCTTGATGTCACACAGAGGAGGATAATGACTATCACTTGGTCCACATTTTTTTCAGATCCATCCTCAGGGGCTGCAGTGGCTGACCTTGAGTAGGACAGTCAGCTCAGGACGAGCTGCAGCCCCTTCCTGGAGAGTACTGGCTGAACATGACATCACCTACGTTACAGTGGAGGACTGTGAGTGCCAATGGCTGGGTGGTGAGGTAGCTCCTATCCAGCCAGGGGTATGGAATGCAAAGGCAGAGGTGGGTGGAAAGGAGAAGGTGGGCAAGATCACCGGACATACTTGCTTGTCCATAATACTTGACTCACAAAGTTATTTGCTCTACTTAGGACGTCTGGGATTTGTGAGGACCACTTGATCCTAAGTGCACGTCAGCCTGCACCCCAAAGCAACTGAGATTGGATTAGGTTGCCCTGAATCCTGGGCACGTTGCTGAGATACAGCCTGGTAGTCATAGTCTTCTGCTGGTGTCTCCAGTTCCCCATTGCTTATCACTAAAAATCTTTTTTTTTTTTTTACTTTGATGTGCTTCCTTTATTTTTTTATTTATTAATTAAGTTTTGTTGACAAGGTGTTGTGCAAAAGGGGTACAGTTACATAATAGGGCAGTGAGTACATTTCTTGTGATATCTTACACCCTCGTTTTTCTTTCCCTTCCCTAGATCAGGTGGGCATATATACAATACCCAGTGTACCAAAATCATATACAGTAGCCACATGGTATACGCTAAAGGAAATTCACCTAGAACTTTAAATATAACGTCAACAATAGAGTTTGCTTACCCTTGTCTTATATGATCATACATATATAGCTTTTGAGCTATTGTGATCCACTGAGAGGTCTATTTTAGACCTTTTTATGTTTAGTAGTTGTTTGGTTTTAGATACATAATGTAAGGTTGCTGACCCAAACCTGTGGGAAATACCATTTGACAAGAAGTTTTTTGTTTCGCAGACCTGGTCTCTAGTGTCTGCCCGCCCCCTGCCCCAACCTTAACAGTCATATATCAAGGAGACCATGCCCCTTTCCTCTCTGTGTTCTAGGCTTGTCTCGCTCAGCATTATTTGTTCAAGTTCTGACCATTTCCCTGCAAATTCCAATATTTTATCATTTCTAATTGCTATGTAGTATTCCATTGTGTATAGGTACCACATTTTTTGGATCCATTCATCTGTAGAGGGGCATCTGGGTTGTTTCCATATTTTGGCTATTGTGAATTGTACAGCGATAAACATGGACGTGCAGATGTCTTTTTGATATCCTGAGACCTGTTGTTCAGGATAGATGCCTAGGAGTGGTATGGCTGGGTCATAGGGTAGGTCTATGTTGAGCTTTTTGAGGAACCTCCATACTGTTCTCCAAAGTGGTTGTACTAATTTGTATTCCCACCAACAATGGAGAAGGGTTCCTCTTTCCCTGCATCCCCTCCAGCATTTGTTGTTGCCTGAGTTCAGAGTATAGGCCATTCTGAGGTGAGGTGGTATGTCAGGGTTGTTTTTATTTGCATTTCCTTTACTGCCAGGGATGTTGAACATTTCCTCATATGTTTCTTTGCCATTTTTATCTCTTCTCCTGTGAAGTCTCTTTAGCTCCTTTGCCCATTTAATAATTGGTTTACTGGGCTTGGAGGGGGTACTAAAAATCTTTAATAAATCTTTGCCTTTTTACTTCTCCCTCTGTGTCCTTTCCCCCTCCTTCCTTCCCTCCCTTCCTCCTTCATCTCTCTCTCTCTCTCTCTCTCTCTCTCTCTCTCTCTCTCTCTCTCTTTCTCTCTCTCTCTGTGCAGTTGGGGCCTGAACTCAGGGCCTGGGCACTGTCCCTGATCTTTTTGCTCCAGGCTAATGCTTTATAAGCTGAGCCACAGCTCCACATCAGTTTTGTTTCTTGTTTTTCTGGTACTTAAGAGTCTCACAGGCTTTCCTGACTGGGCTGATTTTGAACCTTTATACTCAGAACTCAGCCTCCTGGATAGCTATGATTACAGTGTGAGTGACCAGTGCCAGACTGGACTCATTCTTTAAGACCAGAGAGATAAAGGACTTGATCCAGGTGTTTCTAGAAAAAGGAGCCCAATGTACTAGCAATTAATCAAATATATCTGTCACAAAAGGGGCCTCTGAACACCAGGACGCAGAGTCTCTTAGTCAAGGCCACGCAGATAAGTGCCACTGAGGCTTGCTACTCCTGGCTGGTCTTCCAGTCTCCCCGCCTTACCCCACTGCCTGCTGGCCAGGTTGTTTGCTGCTGCAAACCATTTCTTGTATCTGAAAATTATCTCAGACAGCAACAAAAGATGTATTCTGCTTCTGCTTGGCTTAGACTCCGCAAAGTAAATGCTCATACTTTCCAAACTTTTACAATCTAGACTCTCTTGGCACTTATATAAAAGTATAACTATTACCACGTGCCAGTGACTCAATTCTGTAATCCTAGCCACTCAAAAGGCTAAGATCTGAGGATCAAGGTTCAAAGCTAGCCTGGGAAGGCAAATCAGCAATGAGCTAGGAGTGGAGGTGTGACTTAAGTGGTAGAGCACCAGCCTTGAGTGGGAAAGGTAATCAAGAGTGTGAACCCCTTGTTCAAGCTCCAGTCCTGGCACATGCACACACAAATGACTATTATAGAGACACTGTGAAATTTGATGATGTTTCATTGAATGGAAGCTGTAATCCAAATAAATAGTTGGATAAACAATAAATAAAATGCTCCTAGCTGCAGCAGTGCCCTATCCCCCTTCTTGAAAGAAATTAAAACACAGAAAGAGATGAAATAGAGCTGAATATTGAGTTACCCTCATCTTGGAGACTCATTTCAATAACAGAGCCCCAACCATGCTTAATTATCACACAGAAAGCACTTTCTGGAATGTCTTCTACATTTTTGCTTTCTTCTAATGGAGGATAAGATAGTCCTTTTCTGTGGCCTCATGTTAAATATTAATTGCAGGGGACGATAGTGTATTTTTTTCCTCAGCTGCCTGGCATGGGAGAGCATTTCCAGGGAGAGGACTCACATGCCTGAGCTCTGACAGGCCTGTACTTTCCTGGTCTTACTTTCCCATAGTTTTAAATTTTGTTTTTAGGAAGGTACAATTAGGATGGATAATAATGTGTATGTGCATGGTGTGTGTGTGTGTGTGTGTGTGTGTGTGTGTGTGTGTGTGTGATAGTACTGGGGCTTGAACTTGAGACCTGGGCACTGTCTCTGAGTTTTTGTGCTCATACTAGCACTCTAGTACTTTAGCTACTGTTCTACTTCCAGCTTTTTTGGTGGTTAATTGGAGATAAGAGTCTCAGAGACTTTTCTGCCCAGGCTGACTTTGAACTCCAATCCTCAGATCTCAGTCTCCTGAATTTCTGGGATTACAGGTGTGAGCCACCAATGCTTGGCTTGGATTCTTCTTCTTTTGGCCAGTCCTGGGCCTTGGACTCAGGGCCTGAGCACTGTCCCTGGCTTCTTCCCGCTCAAGGCTAGCACTCTGCCACTTGAGCCACAGCGCCGCTTCTGGCCGTTTTCTGTATATGTGGTGCTGGGGAATCGAACCTAGGGCCTCGTGTATCCGAGGCAGGCACTCTTGCCACTAGGCTATATCCCCAGCCCCTGGATTCTTCTTAAAATTCATTGTTCTGGTAAAAAACACATAGGGTTTAGTGATAACAAATAAATTCTTAAATTACTATTCTTAAATGTACAGTTTAGTGACAACAAATAAATTCAAATGTTGTGTAATTACTACAACCTTAGATTGACAGCACTTTATAATTTATTAGTTTATTTATTTATCTACTTGTGTCAGTACTAGGGCTTGAACTCAGGACCCACAGTCTTGCTTAGCTTTTCCTCTTAAAGCTGGTATTCTACCCCTTGAGTCCTGTGTTCACTTCCGGCCTTTGGTAGGTTAATAGCAGATAAGGGTCTCATGGATTGGTCTGCCTGGGCAGCTTTGAACTTCTATCTTCAGATCTCAGCCTTCTGACTAGCTGGGATTACAGGTGCGAGCTACACACAGCTAGAACTTTTTACCTTATAAAACCAAACTCTACAACACTCCCTATGGGCTTCAAGCTCCCAAACTTGAAAGTGCCATTGTGCTTTTGTTTCAGAGAGTGATGACTTCTATAGGTAGGACATAAGAATGGATAAGGGCACATCTGCCCTTGTGTGATTAGCACATGATGTCTTCAAGACTCATGTGGCCTAGCATGAGGCAGAATCCCCTCTCCTTTTAAGAGTAAGTCAAATACAGAACATTGGATATGCATCCCACTTTTTGCTTACTCATTCACAAGTTGCTAGAAATTTGGGGTGCACCCACCTTTGGGTGCTGTAAATGACATGGCTATAACAATGGGTGTGCACAAATCTTGTCGGGCCCTGAACTCTCCAGAGCACAGACCAGCGGAGCGGCTGGGTCACCCAGGCTCTCTGTGTAACACTTTTGAGGAGTCACCAGACTCTTGCACAGTGCTTACATCATTTTGCGTTTCCACCAGCAGTGCTCATGGGTGCCCAATGCATCGCATCTTCTTTGCATCTTATATTTCCCGTCTTGCTTCTGACACTCACCATCCAAATACACATGAGTGTTCTGGATCCTTCTTGACAGTGGAGCTCTGAAGTGTTCCCTTCCCCCCTTCCTGACTGCCCCATGGTGGATGGAGTGGTTCTTGAACCCTGCCAGACACTTGCCCACTGAGTGGCTGGGCTCTTTATGCCTAGTCCTTTTCGGCGGAGGGACACCTGTCACCTCATTAGAGTCTGGTGGGATGAGCTCACCTGTTCTCCTCCAAGGCCTGCCCTATCTTGATGGGGCCTGGCCCAGTTCCAGGACCCTCCCAGGCCTGGCTTGCTGCCTCTGCACACAAAGCCTCGCCAAATGAAGGTATGCCAGGTGTGTGCTTCTCTGCTTGGGGCCAACATGACGGCTGGACAGATACTGAAACAATAAATATGCTGAGAGTGAAAACAAAGGACTTGCAAATCACTTATTATAAAATCATCTGGGAGGGAATTATAAGCACCAATATGCATATATTGTACAAGTGAAGCAATGGAAGCAATCTAGATGGAGAGATGAATATTTATCACATTCCAGAATGAACATGGGCTTTGTTATTAAAATTCTTTGGGGAAAATTAATTCCCCACAAGCTCCCTCCCCTACCTGGGGAGACCTGAAAAGAGTATGGTAATCACTTGGAAAAGATGCCTGATAACCCTTCCCCCCCCCCCAGCCGCCTTCCCAGGGGAAGGGACCCCCTCAGGGAGGGTGCAAGGTCTGAAAAGCTGTCTTCTAGGAAGGTGGGGATTCTGTCCACTGGAAGGGGTCTCTCCCACACCCCATGGGGACAGAGCTCAGGCCCAGAGCCAGGGGAGGGAGGGAGTGTGAGATTTTGGTGGGGTCAGAAAAGATACCCATGGGGAAACTGATTGGAATTTTGTAAAAATTTAATACAACAACTACAAGGCAAGCACTCTTTCTACTAGGCCATATTCCCAGCCCAAACAACAACTACAAAATGTACCATGAGTGGAACTCTCAAAATACATAGCAAACTAGGGGAAATGTTTGCAGCAATGTGTGACCAAGGTTTCTTTGTTGCATTTTCTTCCCTTTCAGTCTGTGAAATGAGAACCATCACGAGTCCAGAAGGAAGCTTGTCAGAGACACTGGGTCAGCCAAGTTCCCTGAGATGAAGAGCGAGTGGTGGGGTGGGCCAGAGTATTTTATTTAGGGAAATAATAAGAGAGAATGAGAAGAGGGTGTTGAAAGGAGGACAGACTAGAGGGACTAAGAAGGAGATGTCTGGGAGGAAGTGTCCCAAATATTCTGGGACCAAAGTCAGGAAAGGCCAAGGTTCTGGAACAAGTTTGGCTCTGGTCTTCTGCTCCAGGGCAATCTGGGCCTTAGTGATGGTAGTCAGGCCCTCAACCAGATACTCATGGCAGGCTTGCGATGACCCGGAAACACTTTATGTGGGTGTCCTTGCAGCACTCTGAGAAGGCTGGGCTGAGAGCAGAGAGGATGGGGGCCCCACCGTTTTCCCCTGCTCTCTCTGCCATGAGTTGGCTGTGTCCCCAAAGTGTTTCGGTGCTGGAAACACAATTCCCAAACTCTTGTGTTGATGGAACTTGGAAGTGGGACTTTAAAGGCAATTTCAGATTAGAGGAGGTTATGAGGCTGGGCTCCTGTGAGGATACTGGTGGCTCTGTAAGAAGAGGAAGGCAGATTCAAGCTAGGAAGCTGGTTGGCTGTCTCAGCATGTGATTCCTGTGCCTTGTTAGGACACAGCAAGAAGGCCTCCTCAAACCAGATCAATCCAGTCATGGAATTATTTTTCTTTCAGTCATTTACACTCTGTAGAATTTCGGTACCTGTTTGCCTCCAGGAAACCATAATCTGTAGCCTGGCTGATTTGGGGAAGCTCATTTCATGTGCTCTTCCTGCCTCAGAGTCCTGTCTTTTGTACTTGCTAGATTGTCTAAAAATGTTCATCTGATAAGGTCCCTTTACTGCGTACCGCCATGGGAGCATGGGCAGATGACAGTGAAGTTTCCTTAACGCTCTGCCCATTGACTCCTTGGCTCACATTGGCTACATCCCCTGCCCTGTTCCCCTCTCCCCCCCCCCCCCCAGTATCTGAGGACCAGTGCCTGAGCCTAGCAAGCTGTCTATTCTACATGGACAGTCTGCACACACTTGCCTCCTTCTCCAGAGGGTCCATTCTGTAGGGGACCCTCTTCTCCTTACCTTTTCACCCCCTTACCTCTTAACCTCAGTAGAGCCCCATTAGTAAATGCAGGCCTATCCCAGCAGCCCCAGCCCCTGCTTCCCCCTGCCCTCCCTCCCAGGACAACAGGTCCTAGTTCTGTGGGGATGTCAGCTCTGAAATGTGGCCAGTACCAAGGAAAAGTAGAATCTCTGAGCTGAAAACCACCCAGAAAATTGAGCATTATTTTGCATACATTATGTCAGGCACCAATAGCTCATGCCAGTAATCCTAGCTACTCAGGAGGCTGAGATCTGAGGATCATAGGTCAAAGCCAGCCCAGGCAGGAAAGTCTATATAGCTCAAGTGGTAGAGTACTAGCGTTGTGTGAAAAAGCTCAGGGACAGCATCTAGGCCTGCGTTCAAACCTCATGACTGGCACACATGCACACACACACACACACACACACACACATACACACACACACACTTTGAATCTGGGATATTAATTTTTACAAGTTTAAGATATATTATTAAAATTAATTTCATCTCTTTAAACTCAAGAAAAAGGCATAGCTATAAAATAATTCAACCTACATGGGTGGCTACATTATATTTCTAGTGGGCAGCACTGCCCTTAGTGGATTCAGCAGCCATAAGCCTGTCTCATTCCTGATATGATGTCTTGCACAATTGCCTGGGTCTGTTTCTCCCATAGTGCCCTTTGTTCTGGTTAAGGGAGCATCCTTATCATCCAATCACAGTAGCACACACAAAGAAAGTCCTCATCATCCAATCACAGCAGCACACACAAAGAAAGTCCTCATCATCTAATCACAGCAGCTTACACATAAAAGTCATCAAGAGAGATTGATGGGGCAAAGAACAGAGAGCAGGAAGTAGGAGGGGAGGAAGAAGTAACTGGGATCTTGGCACTTGGAGTCCACTGTGGGACTCTGAGTGGTCTTCAAAGAACTCTTGAGCTGGGAGGGTATCAAGCTCTAGAGGGGAGGTTGACCTAACATTGACTTGGTTGCCACTACACTAGAGGAGATTTTGTGCCAACCATGATTTCCTAGTATGGGGAGCAGCTAGCAAGAGGCAAGGGCTCACTCACACACATTGCCATAGTCTGGAACAGGAATTCTTCATCTCCTAACATAATACCTCAAATAATCTTCTAGACACTTCCATTTCACAGGAAAGCATCTTCTTTCTCTCCTTGCCCTCCCCCACTTCTCCCTCCTTCTCTCTCTTCATTTAGTCTTCATGATGAAAGCATAATGGATCTTAGGATTTATCAATCTGGCAGGCCTTTTTACATTTCTCAGCCCACAGGCCATAAATCACCCTGGGTCTACTTAAGTACAGTGAGCTGTGTGGGGAAGGTGGTGCTCAGATGAGGCCTTGTCCTGCGGTGGTGTGGGAGGAAGAACCCCATGCTGACAGCGCTTGCTGGGAACAGAGCATTCCATGTGGTGTGATTAAATGCATGCTGGTCAAGGTGTACAAGGTGAGTGAAAGGAATCCACACAGTGTGAGTAAGATACCATATAAAACTGTTGCTATCATGGTCTCTAACCCAGTGGACTTGGTTCAGTTATAACTATTCCAAAATGCATTTTGTAATGAGAAAACATTTTTTCACACATACTTAGGCATCTCTCTTCTTTGGCTGTGTTCAAGTCGCTCCATTTTATACACAGACTCCAGTTACTGCTGCCAAGCCATCCCGAAGGCTGGGTGTGTTGGGACCACTGCTGGCCTGGAAGTGTGGAGCTCTCCCTGCTCCCGGCAGCCTGCCTGCTCTCTTGAGTCCTCTCCTGAGACACTCAAAGCTCTGGTTCTGTCCATGCTGAGCTCAGGAGCCCCCAACCCTGGAGTGAAGCATTTGAGAACAATGCCTCGTGGCAGGTGGGGACTCCTGACCTCCTCTGCAGTGACTAAGCTGGGTTGTTCTGGGAGAATCACTGCCATGGCTTGAGTGGCCTCTCCAAAACTCAAGCTAAACGAGGCTGTTAGAGGCTAGTGCTCTACCACTTAAGTGTCATTTCTCTCTCTCTCTCTCTCTCTCTCTCTCTCTCTCTCTCTCTCGTGTGTGTGTGTGTGTGTGTGTGTGTGTGTGTGTGTGTGTGTGTTTAGTTGGAAATAAGAATCTCATGGACTTTGATACCTGGGCTGAGTAGCTAGGATTATAATCATGATTACAGGCATGAACTGCTGGTGCTTGGCTAAGAATTTAGTCAGGTTTGAGAAAGTTGTGTATATATGAACTTTAAGAGGTGAAATGTGGGTCCAGCTAAAATCAAATATTTCCTTTTCTTTTCATAATACTTCCTTTTCTTTCTTTCTTTTTTTTTGGTGGGGGGGAGTTCAGGCATGGGGCTTGAACTCAGGGCCTGGGTGCTGTTCTTGAGTGGAAAAGCTCAAGGCTCTATTACTTTGAACCACAGCTCCACTTCTAGTAGTTAATTGGAGTAAGAGTTTCATGGACTTTCCTACCAGGGCTAGCTTTGAACTGTGATCCTCAACTCTCAGCCTCCTGGGTAGCTAGGATTATAGGCATGAGCCATCAGTGCTCTGGCCACAATGTTTTCTTAACTTGTTGTGTAACCTTAGGTTTTGATTCAAAGACATTCCTTTTTCATAATTTCCTTAATTTATTTTATATACTTACATGTATTTTTCATCTTATATTTTCTGTTCTTCCTTCCTTTTTCTTCCTTCCTTCCTTATTTCTTCTTTCCTTCTGAGGTGGACTGATTCCTGGTAAGGGCACGCTCCTTGGACCACAGGAAGTAGATAACTGAAGGAACAGGGCACTGAAGAATGTCAGATGTAGGGATTGATGTGGGAGCCACATGAACACTCAAGTAAGAGGAGATGGGTGATAAGGGCAGCTGGCGAGCAATAGGAGAGAGGAGGGAGAGAAAAAGGCCAGAAAGTAGACATGGCCATCAATGGGAAGATGAATGGGAAGAAGATGAGTCATAGAGGTGATAGATAGAAGGAGTAACTAATAAAGAACATTGGCTGGGTATCAGTGACTCTCCCCTGTATAATCCCAGCTACTCAGGAATCTGAGATCTGAGGGTTTGAAGCCAGCCGAAGCAGGAACCTGTGCGACTCCCATCTCCAATTAACCACCAAAGAGCCTGAGGTGGAGCTGTGGCTCAAGACATAGAGTGCTAGCTTTATATACATACACAAAAATGCTCAGTAACTGTATCCAAGCTCTGAGTTCAAGCCTCACCACTGGCTCCAAAAATAAATCAAAACAAAAATAAACAACAGTGAGAGACAAAAGAAACAAAGAGAAAACCAACCCTCCCATTGTCCCAGGAGTACAGTGACGGGCACCTGTCACCCACTCAAGTCCTGGGCCAGGTGGGTTTCTCAGTGCCATGCTGTGTGCTAGTGCTAACAGGAGCACAGCTCTGTTTTGTGTAGAGGCCAGGGAACAGAGGGGACTGTCACCACAGCAAATCTGGGATAGGAAGGGTGTGTGGTAGAGGGTATTGTTGCCAGAGGTCTCATGACCGAAGAGAAGCCAAAGAGGGGGCCCATCCCAAGACAACCCAGGAGTGCAGGTGTGAGGTGTCACCGTGTCACTGGCCTTGCAGTTGTTACTGTGAAGCCATGGGACACGTCTCTGAGCACGTGGCCTGGTGGATCCATTAGCTCCACTGACTCAGGGGAGGCTGTGGTGATCCCAGGAAGGTGGATGAGGAGAAATCCTCAAGCCACAGTCCCCCAGCTCATGTTAGAAGAGCAGTCTGCAGCCTTGCCGGTGGAGAGGTGACATACCTTGCAGAGGCTTGGGTTGGAAACAGAACAAAGTCAGCCACTCCAACAAAGCAAAAAGCCAGGTGCACATCCCCGAGTCGAGGCGACTGAGCCTTGAGATAAGGTGGAAGAGAATTTTAAAGAGTATACTAAAAAAGCAACCAGAATCTCATCTTCAATAAAAACATATTGCATATACTGATTAAACTGTATTCAAGGAGAAATACTAAATTACTCTCATAATGTTATTTTAAAAATAGAGAAGTATTTCTTGGAGAAAATGTCTACCTATAGTATGACATTTTGAATATGCACAAGGTGAATAAAAGGGAGACTTCCCAGTCTCCATTTCCCAGGGCACAGAACAGTGTTTTCATATGCATTCTTCCCAAAATAGATTAAACATAGAAAGGCAAGTTTAGTTATATCTGTATGTAGCTGGGGGTGCTTTATAGTGACTTTTCCCTTCGCAATTGCTCTTACGCATCATTCTGTTAGGATATTGCATTAGTCTATTTTCTGTTGCTATAATAACATACCCATGGCTGGGTACTTTGTAGAAATGAGGTTTATTTAGTTCAGTATTTGAGAAGCAGAAAGTCCAAGACTGAGTGGCTCCCTCTGTTCAGGTCAGGCAAGTTTTTTTTTTTTTTTTTTACAGTGTTACAATATGGAGCATGGTTTCATGGTGGGGACACACTCAGAAGGGGAGGGGCACATCCCAAGACCAGAATCCAGTGGATTCAGGGATCAGGCATGGTCTTTCATGACAGTTCTGCCCTTCTCTCAAGTACTACATGAATCCCTCTAGAGCACAGCCCTCATTATCCCAGCTAGGCCCCATTTGTTAAAGTTCCTGTCACCTCTCAATGTGCTCATAGTGAGAACTGAACTTCCAGCACAGGAACCTTGGGGACCCACTTCAGCATATCTAAACCATAGCAGACAGGTATGACTAATACCAAATACCACCTTTTTCATGACTATGCTGTATTCACTGTGAGACCATAATGTGATTTCTCTAAATATACTTCTATTAGTAGCTTGCTTGTTTTCTGTCTTTGTATTGTTATCAAAGTCATAATCAATTAATTATCATAATTAGAATATGTGCGCAGGCCAATTCTAGACTAAGAGATTCACAAGCAGTTGAGAAATTATAATTTATTTAGTTAGATGGACACAATGCCCTTCAATGAGATCATGTAGATTTTTGTACATCCTCCTGTTCTGTGTGATCAAATGTATTTCTATTAGGGTGGATTGCTTATTTTCTTCCCAGTTTTCACTGGTGTGTGTGTGTGTGTGTGTGTGTGTGTGTGTGTGTGTGAGAGAGAGAGAGAGACTTGTTGGCTTTTCATATATCAGTAATTTTTAAAATCTTGGTTTTCATGTTTTTTCTGTTTTTATTTTATAAGCTTTTAAATTTTGATTGCATTATCATCAACATCACCACTACCACCACCATTATTATTATCATTATAGTGTGTGTGTGTGTGTGTGTGTGTGTGTGTGTGCACATGTGCTGGTCCTGGGGCTTGAACCCAGGTTTTGAGCTTTTTTGCTTAAGGGTAGCACTATTCAACTTTGGGCTTTTTGGTGGTTAACTGGAGCTAAGAGTCTGACTCTTAGCTGGACTGGCTTTGAATTGTGATCCTAGGATTGCAGCCTCTTGAATAGCTACGATTAAAGGGATGAGCCACTGGCACTGTACTTGATTGTGTTATTTTTGTTGTCAAATTTATCTTTTTATTTATCAGCTCTAGCTTTTCTTTCTGGTTTGAAATGCTTTCAAGCTTAATTTACCTATTCTTCCCCCTCCTAATATCTTTACAGTTTTCTTTCTGAAAATTTCAGTCTCTGATTCACAGGGAAGGGGAGATGAATACAGAGGAGAGATGGAGTCAGATTTTTTTCTCCTATGAGTGCAGTTGTTCATTTTCATTTAATTAGCAATCTATGTTTCTCCCAGGAGTTTAGACTGCCATCCCAATATGCTGTAGTCTGATATGGATTTATGGACTCTCCTAGTCATCAATTTGTCCATATCTGCTTTATAGCCCAAATTATAATTAACGTAGTTTTTAAATGTGTTTTACTATCAGGTTTTGCTGGGCCCATGACTATAATCCTAGCTATGCTAAGAACCAGCCTGGGCAAGAAGGTAAGTGAGACTCTTGTCTCAAGTTAGCAGGCAAAAATCTAGAAGAGGAGGTGTGGCTTAGGTGGTAGAATACCACCTTGAGTGAAAAAGAGAAGTCAGAGCAAGGGCCCCTGAATTCAGGCCCTGATATGGAGACACACACACAAACACACACACATGCGTGCACACACACATACACATAAGCATACATACATGCATGTACACATATACATGCACACACCTCACACACATACACACATGCATGGACATATACACATGTGCACACACATGCACACCCATACCCACATACACCCCCCCCACATATACCCATACCCATACACACACATGAACGTACACACACCTGTTGACCTCACTACTATTTTTTTCCTTAGGAGTTTTCATGGCTGTATATACATAATAAGGTTTGCAACTGACATTCTGAGATGGGGTAGTGCTCTAGAAAACAACATGAGAGATACAAGTTGACATTCAAAAATATTCAAGGTCATGGCAAATGTTTATGTTCTTCAGAAATTTAAGGTGTTTCTCATATAGAGCCTTTTGTTGTTGTTTAGTTTATCCTAGACATTTTTATTATTGCCTCTGTAACTCTAAATGGGGTATCCTTTAATAGTTTATGTTCTAGATACTTGGCATTTATGTTTGAGAAATGCTTTTCAGTGTTGTAAACATCATTTTATAGTTTGGTGCTGCTACTGGGACTTGAACTCAGGACTTTTTACTATCCCTTAGCTGTTTCACTCAAGGCTGGTGCTCTACCACTTGAGCCACAGCCCCACTTTTGGCTTTTTACTGGTTAGAGATAAGTGTTTCATTGACTTTCATGCCCAGGCTGTCTTTGAACTATGATCTGCAGATCACAGCCTCCTGAGTAGCTAGGAAAATAGGCATGAGCCACAGGCCCTGGCATGAATTGCTACGTCTGAAATGTGTCATGCAGCGGTGGGAGAGGTAGGAGCAGAAGTTGTGGCTTCAAGTGGGTGAGGCTAAGGCTAATATGCCAGGCACCATGCTTGAGTGCCTCAGTGGGCTAGCACTGAGTGTTTTTTCCTTTTAATATCTTTATTAGGGTATAATTTGCACACCATAAAATTCACTCTTTCAAAGTATGCAACTGGGAATTTCCATCCAGAGGGTGGATGGAGTAGAGGTTAAGAAAATTTATACCCAAGAGCTGGCAGGAGCCAGGCAAGGCACACGCCTGTAATCTAAACTACCCCGGCTGAAATCTGAGGACTGTGGTTCAAACTAGTTCAGTAAAGTCTACAAGACTTATCCTCGATTAACCAACAAAAGTGGAGCTGTGGCTCAAATAGTAGAGCCATCCTTGAGCAAAAAAGTTCTGGTCTGTCCCTGAGTTTAAGCCTCAGCACCCAGTAGGCATAGGGGCTGTGGAGTGCATTGAATCCTTGGAAATGGGGGGAGGGGAGGGAACAGTTTTGAGGACAGCCTGGAGAAGATGGGACTGGACAAGCAAAGGAAGAGAAGCCCAGGCAGAAGTGACCAGAGAGGTGGGGGAGAAGGGGAGGTAGTGTGTCACAAGAGCACTGATCTAAAAGGTTGCCATCAGGGTCTCAGAGAAGACCAGAGGGTGCCACAGACATGGTGTCCAGGAAGCCCTGCCAGCACTGGGTGAGAGTGGGCTGTGTATTAGGGGCCCAGCTGAAGCAGAGGCTTGGAAGGGATGAGGAACAGAGTCTGTTAGTAGAGGAACTCAGCCTTTTGGAGAGATCCATAACCCTCCCTTGACCCTGTGTTTGTAAACCTGGAGCAAGCTGGAGGTGCTAAGCTAGTCTTGTCTTTTCCAGGCTCTGTGGATATGGATCGTGGAACCCCAGCTTACCTCTGGATAAGCCTCCCCCAGTCATTTTTTTTTCAAATTTTTATTATCAAACTGATGTACAGAGAGGTTACAGTTTCATACGTTAGGCATTGGATACATTTCTTGTACTGTTTGTTACCTTGTCCCTCATACCCCCCCTCTCTCCTCCCCCTTTCCCTTCCCCCCCCCCAGGTGTTCAGTTCACTTACACCAAATAGTTTTGTAAGTATTGCTTTTGTAGTTGTTTGTCTTTTTTTACCCTGTGTCTCTCAATTTTGGTATTCCCTTTCAATTTCCTACTTCTAATACCAGTATACACGGTTTCCAATATACACAGATAAGATTACAGAGATAGTGTAGGTACAACCACAGGAAGGTGATACAAGAACATCATCAATAATAGAAGCTACAGATACAGATGGGACGTTGAAAATAGTTACAACTGTGATATAACAATCGTTTCCATAACATGGAGTTCATTTCACTTAGCATCATCTTATGTGTTCATAAGGGTATAGCTATTGGGCTCTTGTGATGCTCTGCTATGACTTGCCTAAACCTGTACTAATTATTCCCAATAAGGGAGACCACAGAGTCCATGTTTCTTTGGGTCTGGCTCACTTCATTTAGTATAATTTTTTCCAAGTCCTTCCATTTCCTTACAAATTCCCCCAGTCATTTTTATTGTTCATAGGAATCTAAGGTGAAACCAGAGGGATTCTGGGGACACAAGCTGACATGGCTACAATACAATTTAAAGGTTCTAGAAATGGAGGGACAAAGGGTGAACAAGTGCAGCAGTGGCACTCACTGGACTCTGGGGTGAAAATGAAATGTACAACTTGTGGGTGGGTGATAGGAGGGAAAAACTGGGAGACAGCGAGGGAAAGGGTAACACTGTCCAAAGAGAAACAGAGTCTTTACCTGACTTATGTAACTGTAACCCCTTCATATATCACCTTTGAAATAACAATACTTAAAAAAATGGTTCTAGAAAGATCTCACTTTGGCTCTGGACTGTAGTCACTGAGATAGCTTTACTCAGCTGCACTACATCCAGAACCTAAACTGTCATCAAGTTCCGGGGCCAACCAATTCCAGAATATTTTGGAATTAATTGAATGAGTTTCTTGATTCTTTTAGATCAGGAAGAGATGAGCCCTGGGCTGGATGCCCTGTGTCCCAACTTGGAGTGATGAGTCCATAACAGAGCCCTTCCTTTACCGGTGACCTGGGATCAGGGGCAGTGGTTTAGGTCCAGCCCTAGACTCAAATGCTAGCCCTAAAGTCACCTGAGGAAAACTCCATGTCAGGTGGGGGCTCAGGGAAGAAATGGTCTTGCCTTGTCACAGGGAGACAGGGGTCAGGCAGATGCAAGGAAGCCTCTCCATTGCTCGGCTTCATGGCCACCTCAGCCCAGCCTTTGCCGTTGAGAAGGTGAGGTCATTAATAGACACCTCACAGTCCTGCCTTGTCTTCTTGCAGACCACCAAAGCCATTCAGAACCATCCAGAAAGGTGCAATTCCAGATTATTACTCCTTCCTCTGACAGAAGCCTGCAAACACCTCTCTGCTTTTCTATGTTCTCTCTGCCTCTCAGCATTGCCCAACATCATGTTTATTTTCCAGACTTTAATAAAAATCCAATGATACTGACTCCAGTTGTCCCATTTTATGCTTTCCAAGAGGAGTGTGAACATCCAGATATGTGTGTGTCTGCAGACCTATCATCTATCATCTATCTCACTACCTCACTATCTATCTATCTTTTTTTTTTGTTTTTTGGCCAGTCCTAGGCCTTGGACTCAGGGCCTGAGCACTGTCCCTGGCTTCTTTTTGCTCAAGGCGAGCATTCTGCCACTTGAGCCACAGCGCCACTTCTGGCCATTTCCTATATATGTGGTGCTGAGGAATCGAACCCAGGGCCTCATGTATACGAGGCAAGCACTCTTGCCACTAGGCCATATTCCCAGCCTATCTATCTATCTATCTATCTATCTATCTATCTATCTATCTATCTACCATCTTCTATCATTTATCTATCTCTTATCTATTTTTATCTCTATTTACCATCTATCTCTCATCTATCTTCTTTCATCTACCCATCTACTTACCTATTTGTCATCTATCATATATATCTATATCTCTATATCTGCCTTAAACAGTATTCATGTATGTTAAATAATCATAATAAATTATCTTGCAAAACTGATTTTTAAAAAACAATATCTATATTTTCCAAAAGCTTTGGTTTGGCATAAAGGAAAAAAATCCACTTACTCATTTGAAAGAAACTTGGAAACTTTGAGGAATTGGCTCACTCCTTTGCTAGTGTTGCTTCCTGTATGTAAATAGGCTTCCACGGCCTCATTTATCACAGAGACTTCTCCGGGGAACTGCCATTTCCTGCCACCTTAGCCTCCTACTTGTACAAAAACATTAGAACAGGGATCTGGAATCTCCACATTGAACAGTTCATTAAAACAAAAAAGCAATCATTCACACGTGTAAATAACTCTACATAGACAAGGTTGTTTATGCAGGGATCCTGGGGCATGGATAAAAGAGATTTGCATATGGGTACTCAGAGACATTTGACACACTGAAGCCTATCTCTGTGCAAGTGATGACTGGGGTTCTTGACAGTGTTGTCTAGCTGGGGAGGAAAACCAGGTGGTGGTAACTGCCTCGCCATGTGGCACGGAGGGGCAAGGGTTGGGGACCAGTATGAATTAATCACGGGCTTTTAGGATGTCATCACATTCCTTGGGTCTGGCTTTGGTGAATTCCAGAGTGAAAGGTGGGTGGGGCATGGGGGGAGAGAAAGGCCATTTTGGCTTCAGTATTTCCTTCTTAAGACATCAGCGTTGCAATTACAGGCTCACTTTGATGTCAGATGCCAGAGCCTTTTGTAGATTGGAATCCACTACACCTGGCAGATGTACTGAGGATCTTCTTGGAGAAGGGACATTACAAACCAGGATAATAGCTTCACCAGTGAAGGAGCTGATGACTGAGTACTGTGGGGCTTTCACTGTCTAGCAGTGGACTAGATATCCTTCTGCTGAGGCACTGTGCCTAAGATAATTCCCACCAGGAGTCCACTTAGGGTGTAAAGAGCCACAGTTGTTTGCTTCTTCACCCTTATAAGAACCATAACTCTGGGACAGGGTGAGGAAAGGGCTGACATTGCCCAACAAGAAATGTATATTTTACCTGGTTGATGTAACTGTAACCTGTATGTCACCTTTATAATAACAGCAAAAATTTACACACACACACACACAATTCAGTATTGCAATCCCTACTTGCCCACGTGCTGAGCAATCTTTGGTGTGAATTAACAACTATGACAATCTATCTCTCTTCCAAATGCACCCAGGCACCATAGGCTCAGGTAGCTGGTCTGCTGAACATCTAGGCGAAAGGTCCTCTATGGAGCTTAACAGAGCTTGAATCACATTAATGTGGTTAAAGATTAGATCTGGCCAAGTGTTTTAGAAAATTACTCCTGGCTTTATCAAATATGAGAGTCTTAGCTTTTGGAGACCTTCATGTTTAGTTTCAACTTTTTTTTGTCATAGATAATATACACCTTTTTTGAGATTAAGTAATTGTGCAAAGGGCTCTCAATTCAACTTAATCAGTTTATGAGTACAATGCATCTTGATCCAGGTCACACCTTCTACCCTTCTTTCCCTTCTCACCCAACACTTCAAATTACCTGGTTCAATTTTCACATGTGTACACTGAATATTAAGACTGTATTTGCCCACCCTTTCTCTCTCCATTTATCTACCCTCCCAAACCATGTTACAACTTCCCTACATTATTCATTTGACTAAACTAGATGTGTTTTGCACATCATACAGAAAGATCAAATATATGTAATAGGAAACTTCCAGGAGTGAATGCAACTTATTGTCTAGACCTAACAAACCTCTTCCACTGGAACTTTCAGAAAGGAAGAGGTACAAAGCTAAACCACTGGAAATCTGGCTTTGTGCTCATGGAGCTGGGCTGTGTGCTGTCCTCAAGTGAACCATTCATGTGTGATTGACATGTTGCTCAAATATAAAGTCCTGCAATAGTTGGAAGCTAGAAAGCAAGCAAAAGAAGAATGCCTTCATGCCACCTCAGAGCCCAAGAGTAAGGATAAAACACAAGGCGTGGCTACTAACCCCGTGGAAGGCCTGGTCTCCAGTGGCCAACACCTTTCCCTCTTCCTTGTCAGTCACCTAGGTGGAACTTTCGCTCCCAACGCCTCTCCTCCCATCACTTCTCCAATCACCTCTCCTCCCATCACCTCTGCTTCCATCATCACTTCTCCTCCTGTCACCTCTCCTCCCATCAGCACCTCTCCTTCCTTCACCTCTCTTCTCATCATCAGCTCTCCTCCTCTCAGCTCTCCTCACATCACCTAGTCTCCCATCAACACCTCTCCTCCCATCAACACCTCTCCTCCTATCACCTCCCCTCCCAACACTACCTCTCTCCCCATCACCTCTCCTCTCATTACCATCTCTCCTCCCATCATCTCCCCTCCCATCACCACCTCTCCTCCCATCACCTCTCCTTCCATCATCACCTCTCCTCCCATCATCACCTCTCTTCCCATCATCATCTCCCCTCTCATCACCACCTCTCCTCCCATCATCATCTCTCCAACCATCATCACCTCCCCTCCCATCACCTCTCCTCCCACACCTCTCCTCCCATCACCACCTCTCCTCCCATCACCTCTCCTTCCATCATCACCTCTCCTCCCATCATCACCTCTTCTTCCATCATCATCTCCCCTCCCATCACCGCTCCTCCCATCACCTCTCCTTCTATCATCACCTCTCCTCCCATCATCACCTCTCCTCCCATCACATCTCTTTCAATCATCACCTCTCCCATCCCCACCTCCCCTCCCATCACCTCTCCTCCCATAATCACTTCTCCTCCCATCATCACCTCTCCTCCCATCACCTCTCTTCCAATCATCACCTCTCCCATCCCCACCTCTCCTCCCATCCCCGCCTCCCATCACCAACTCTTCTCTCATCACCACCTCCCTCACATCACCTCTCCTCCCATCATCACCTCTCCTCCCATCACCACCTCCCCTCTCATCACCTCCCCTCCCATTACCACCTCTCCTTCCATCACCTCTCCTCCTATCATTACCTCTCCTACATCATCATCTCTCCTCCCAGCATCACCTCTCCTCCCATCATCACCAAGGACGAGCTTGCCTGAGTGGACTGAAGTTTGGAATTGATTCAACAGGTGAGACGACAGAAGCCAAAGGAGCAATGTTCCTCCCTTAGGTCCTGTCTCTTGTGTGCAGTGTCACCTGCATGAAAGGGAAGGTGGCATTGTTCCCCCCCTCAGACAAGGGGCAGGGTGGTCCCCTCCACAGGGGCAGGGACAGGGGCAGTGGGGACAGGGACAGGGGTTGGCAAGCATCCCCCCACAGGGCCCTGGTCTCTGGCTCTACCCAGCAGGGAGGCGGCTTTCTCAGGCAAAGTTTGGAGCAGCTTAGGGAGATAGACATCGACAGACAGGAAGGATGAGCCACAGGCATAGCCAGCACTGCTTGGCTTCAGGTGTTACAGAGGGGAGGTTAGATTATTTCCAGTGGCCAGCAAAAAAAGTTCCCTCAGGGCTTTTCCCTGTCCTGCGATGACTTCAGTGATGAAGAAGAAAGCACTGGGGTGAAAGAGGGGGTGAGGGTGCTGATGGTGCTCACGCCTGTGGCCTGTAGTCCTAGATGTTCAGGAGGCTGAGATCTGAGAATTGTGGTCTGAAGCCAAGCCAAGAAAAATCGGAGAGGTTCTTATCTCTTATTTCCAGATCACCAGCAAAATGCTGGAAGTGGAGCATGTTTCATGTGGTAGAACACCAGTCTTGGGCTAAAAAGGCAAGTGAGAATGTGAGGCCCTGTGTTCAATCTTCAGAATCCCTCCCTTTCTCTCTCACATAGGAGAGAGAGAAATTATTGTATTAAGGATATGGAGAAAACAATTTACCATTACAACAGGAGAAAACTTTTTTGTGTATAAATAAGTTCTATGCTCACAATAACATGCCATAGATGATAACAAACCATAAAGTGTATGAAACAGTGATGAACAAATGAGGGAGGCTGAGTTATGCTGAGAGTACGACTGGACAGCACCTAGAAGAAATGCAGGAACTTCTGCTTTTCCAAATTCAAATCTCCACAAGCAGTTTAGAAAAGATCTGGCAATGGAAGAACAAATGACCTTGGATTAATCCACATAGACTTAAGGAAGTAGACTAGAGAGTGAGCAGGTGGCTCACGCCTGTAATCCTGGCTGGCTGGGATCTGAGGACTGCTTGAACTTAGTCCAGGTAGGAGAATTTGTGAGACTCTTATATCCAATTAACAAGTAAAAAGCTAGGAGTAGAGCTGTGGCGTAACCGGTAAGCACCAGCCTTTAGCAAAAAAGCCAAGCAAGAGCTCAAGGCTCTGAGTTCAAGCCCCAGTATAAGAAAAAAAAAAAGACGACTAAATTTACAAAGCAGAGTAAAATGAAAAGGACTATAAAATAAATAACAAGAACAGAAACATTTGGTTTCCCAGAGTGCCTTGGGGAGGTGTGGTGAGGATGGTCTGAGTGTCGGTGCTGTCAAAAGGAAAGCCAGCCACTCCATCAGGCACAGGGCAGAGGATGATGACTAAGTCCTACTTCCTCTTAACTCTCACTCACCATGCTTTGAATGTAAGCATGTGAATTTTAGTACATGTCTGGCTGTGTATGTGTGAACTTTAGTACACATCTGGCTGTTTGAGTGTTTGTGTGACTTTTAGTACATGTCTGGCTGTGTGTGAATTTCAGTGTGTGTCTGGCTAATGTGTTTGTGAATTTTAGTGTGTGTGTGTGTGTGTGTGTGTGTGTGTTCCTCAGAGTTTGGCTAACTGTGGCTGGTACTGTCCCTGAGTGGGGAAGTTTTCTTTCTTAATTTTTTTCAATTTTATTTTTATCTTTAAGTAGTTATCCAAAGGAATTGTCATTCAACCAAACAGTAGATGAACTCAGTGTCCCTGATCAATGTCACCCTTTCCTCATTCTCCCACATCCCTTCCAGCCCTACCCCTTCCCTCAGTTTTCTTAATTTTTTGGAATATGCATTACATTTGTGACTAGTCTGGAAACATAATTCTGGCTATGCAGTATGCAGAGAAGCTGGGTAGCTTCTCAGGGAAGTGGCTACTGTGGTTACACTGTGTGCTCAACAAAGCTTGCTTGAAGATGGAGCTGGTTTGAGACAGAGGCTGCCAAAGCAGAAGAAAATTGTGTGACCTAAAGCTGTCCTTATAATTGCCCAGAAAAACATCTGGTCACATCCACAGAGGCCTCTGAGAGTAGAGATGGCATCAGCAAGCTCTGTGCTTAGGAGCCCGGTGAAGGAAACTGGGAGACAGACGCTTCAGCTACCTCACAATGGTGCTCACTGAGGCAGGATGACAGGCCGCATGCCATGAGTTCCTCCATCCAGCCCAGAGAAGATGCCTGGAAACTGTGGAAACAGGCAGGCTACATCCCGAGGAGCAAGTAGGAAGAGGAGCGGCATGCCGAGACCGAGATGCATCTCTGAGGTGAATAGTGTTTCTGGTAAACCTTTGAAAGGCCACAGGGACATGTCTCCATGTGGTCGGAGGTGGTATATTAGCTTTATTAAATATGTAAAAGCTGGGATCAAACACATGCAGGTCTGCACTGAGGCATCTGAACCGGGGAAGCAAGGAACAGTACACATGGGAGTGAAAGAGAAACCAGAGTGACCAATATGGATTTGAGATATACATATAGACATATCCTTATCTTCATCTCGATCTATTGATCTGTCTGTTTATCATCTATCTATCTGGAAATAGGATCCTTTTCTAGAAGAACAACTGGCATTGAAGAGAATCGATTCTGAGACAGCTAAAAGAATCAAGCAAGTTCGCTGTTTTCTGCAGCATGTGGAGGGCACAGATGTACTTACCATGTTCACAGCTCTCTTCCAGAATCAGCTGAGGAGAGCACGTGTATTGCTCAAAATTGAAGGAAAGCTGGCACTGGGGGCGGGGGGAAGGGGGACTCACACCTGGAATCCTAGCAACTCAGAAGGCTGAGATCTGAGGATCACAGTCTGAAAACAGCCCAGGCAGGAAAGAAACTCCATGAGATTCTTACCTCCAATGAATCACCAAAACTCTCCCCAAAGTGGAGCCATGGATAAAGTGGTAGAGCATTAGCCTTGAGTCAAAAAAGCTCAGAAACCGTACTGAGTGCCAAGACTGATATGTGTATGTGTGCATGTGCTCTCAGGCATGCACACATATGCACAAACATAAATAGAATACAACAATTGGTGTGTTTAGACAAACTAAATGAGAGATTTTCTTGAGAGAACTTATGAAGCAGAGCATATTTTACATTTTCTTTTTGTCAGTTATGACAGTATTTCTGCTCTACTTTCATGATGTGAACATTTTATTTCTGAAAGTTTTATACAATGTAAATAGAAGATTTCAGTATTTTATGATTTTTATATTGTATAATTACATGAAGCCTTCAGAATAAAATTAAAGCTACCAAAAAGAAAAGAATAGACAAATTCAACTTCTGGCTAATTGGCACGTTTATAAAACACAAGCTAAAAGCAACAATATGTTCCTTACATGGACAAGAGACTTCCAGAGATGACAAAAGAAATTCGAGACTTCTAAATACTATGATCATCTCATGAATAAGAACCTGTGTGGTGCTCCATCCAAATGCTTTGATACCAATTATAATGAATACCACTCAAAAATCACTCTTGCACAAAGGGAGGAAATTACAAAGGAAATACACAGAAAATAACTTTCAGAGATTTTTTAAAGAAGAAAAATGTCATCCAACACTGAGCCTTAAAAGGCAGCATTTTTTTTCTTGAGGAAAAGATACAAGGCTGAAATTTTGTATAGCCAGCCTATAAAAAGATCTATTCAGTTATTCTCAGTTCATGTGCCTTTCTTGGAAAATTTAGTATTAGGATGGGAATAAGTTAAATGTGGAATTCATGTGAAAGGCCTATGACTAGCATTTTGCCAGTTACACATTTAAGGTAGAAACTAGTCTTGAAAATTAAGAGTCAAACTATGATGAGCACCAATGGTGTAAGCCTGTAATCTTAACTACCAAAGAGGTTAAAATCTGGAGGATCACAATTCAAAGCCGTCCCAGGGAGAAAAGTCCAAGAGACTCCATCTGCAATTGACTGGCAAGAAGCTGGGTTAGCTTGGGGCTAAAGTGGTAGAAGACCAGCTGAACAAGCTGAGAGAGTCAGTGGGGAGACTGAGTTTAAAGCTTGGAAAATCAAAAACAAACAACCAAGAGTCAAACTTGCTTATTAAAATTTTGAAAAATATCAAAGTAGAAATTCCATGATGTTTTAAGTAGTAAGTTAATAATAATAGCCATTTGAGGATAAGCAAATAATGATTTGGGATTATAAAGCATAATCCTGGCATATGCATGCAAACATTCCTCATTCAACATGGGATTATAAAGTGACTAAATGTTCTTGAACTTGACAATTAAGAAAAAACAAAGTAGTATGTTTTGGAAAAATTCTAAAAAGTACCAGAAGTAAACTTGAAACAGGATATATGTTTCCAAATCACTGGAGAAAATATAAACAAAGGAAATGTACTTAAGAAAATCAGAAAGGAAACAATAAAAGCATACCAAAGTAGAAGACATAAAATAAGATGATAGAATTAAGAACAACAACACTATATATTAAATCATTTGGGTTAGGTTAAGAAATAGAATTTAATTATAGACAACATAAAATAAAATGTAAAAAAGACCTGGAAACATATGCCAAGTAAAACGAGGCACAAATGCCCACCCCTCTATTGCTGCCCCAATACATATTCTTTCCAAAAAAGGGTACAGAGACTATTTTCATAAAATGTAGGATTCACTAACACACTTAACTAGCATGACAAAAGTTATATTATTGATGAAAGTTATAAGTAGCAATAATGAAACAATAGGAAAAGATTGACATTTGCCCAATAAGACAGGAAAAACAAAAGAAAGTTCCATGGAGCTTGTCAATAAAGTAATATTCTGTGACTTCCAACTTACGATGCATCCAAATAAGCAAAACTACACTAATAGAGGTATTTTTGTGTGTGTGTATTCCATTCCTGGTGCTTGAACTCAGGGTCTGGGTGCTGTCCCTGAGCATTTTTTTTCCTCAAGGCCAGCGCTCTACTATTTGAACCACATCACTACTTCCAGCTTATTGGTGGCTTAGTGGAGCTAAGAGTCCTGTGGACTTTCTTGCTTGGGCTGGCCTTAAACTGTGATCCTCAGATTTCAGCCTCCTAAGTAGCTAGAATTACAGGTGTTAGCTACCAGTGACTAGCTCCAATAGAGGTATTTTTGATGAAATCTAAATATGTACTTGCATGTCCATAAGTTAAAGAAACAGCTTCAGTCCTTATGAATGGGAAAGGACGTACAGAATGCAGTGTGATCTAAACCACATTTTAATTTTTTTTGTGTGTGCTGGAGCTTGAACTCAGGGCCTGGGAGCTATCCTGGAGCTTTTCCCCTCACAGCTTCACTTCTGGCCTTTGCTAGTTAATTGGTGATAAGAAGCTCAGGGAACCTTCTTTCCGGGGTTGCCTTCAAAATATGATCCTCAGATCTCAGCCTCTTGAGTAGCTAGGGTTACAGATGTGAGTCACTGGTGCCCAGTTATGACAACAATTTTAAAGGAGAAAACGAAGGCAAGGTGGGTGTCTCTCCTAATGGATGGCAACATTTCTCTGCTGGGGTCACAGGAGGTCACTGAGAGACATCTACAGGATGTCCTGCATTCTTGATGGCCTACGGTCCATTTCCGCATCCTAAATGAAATGGGTGCGTGTGTTCTCTCATGAGTGAAAGTTAGACATAAATCATGCATGTATGAAGGCTCTTACAGGGTTATAAGTCTCTATGCATAAATAAATTGATGAATGTATAGTATGTGCAGGGGATGATTCTAAGGGTGTGACATCTGTGAACAACTATCCTAGAGCTAACAAGATGAATACCTGGAAGCTGAAACCTGTGTTGTCAGGGAGGGAGGTGAGGTCAAGGTGGGGGGAGGGCAGATGGATGGAGAGAAGAAGGGTGGGTGGATGTGTCATAATACTCAATGAGCATAGGTGAAAATGGAACCAGGTAACTTGGAGGGGTTGGGTGGGGCTGGGAGGGGTGGGGAGAAGGATGGAAGGGGTGACATTGATCAGGATGCTCTGTACTCATAATTGTACATGTGGCATTAAGCCTGGTTGTACAGCTACTAAAAATAAGTAAAACAAAAATAGCTGAATGCATAAACTGATATCCTGTACAACTACTTAAAGATAATTTAAAAATTAAAAAAAGCAGGTCCTGGTGGCTCATGCCTGTATCCTAGTTCCTTTGGAGGCTGAGATCTGAGGATCATGGTTCAAAGCCAGCCCAGGCAGAAAAAAGCTTGAGAGACTCTTATCTCCAACAAACTACCAAAAAAGCCAGAAGTGAGGCTGTAGAAGTGGTAAAGTGTTAGCCTTGAGTGAAAAGCTCAGGGTCAGTGCCCAGGCCCTGAATTTAAGCTCCAGGGCCAGCACAAAAAGTATATAAATAAGGTTGGGAAGGCAGAGCCCAGGAAAAGCTCTTTCTATTTATGCCTTTTTCTGATCTCATGGGGAAAGGAATGAAACAGAAAGTAACTGAGGAGATGACCTGGGTGTTACTGTATCTGGGGAGCCAGCACCCACCATTTCCCCTTTCCACACGATCTTTCTACGTCCTGTTGCATGGCTAGGGACGAGGTGGGGTGGCTGGAACTGGGAGTGTTTGCTCCATTGCACACACGGTTGTTCTCTGCCCAAGGGACCAAGTCATGGTGTGATGGCTTCCAGCACTGAGTGCCA
The DNA here is from genome assembly GCF_023159225.1 of Perognathus longimembris pacificus. Classification (NCBI taxonomy): domain Eukaryota; kingdom Metazoa; phylum Chordata; class Mammalia; order Rodentia; family Heteromyidae; genus Perognathus; species Perognathus longimembris. Next base: position 61,537,703 of record NC_063162.1, read on the forward strand.
AAGACATAGATAATAGTGAGAAAGCATCCAGTACTTAATTCCAGGGTCTCCACCAGTCAGGGTCTCCACTTCTTTCCACTGCCTTTTGGGGAGGGGTTCATCAGAGTTCAATACACTGACAGCATTGGGCAACCACTAAGACAATTCTAGAAGGCAGTACCAAAAAGCTGCAGTAGTTCTTGCTTTTTACAATAGGACTCAGAGGCAGAGTTCAGCTAAACCAAAGGAGAAAAACCACAGAAGTCAGAGATGGGCAAAGAAGGCAGGTTCTACCACAGGGATCTCAAGTCCTCAGGGTGGTGTGCAAAAGCAAAAGCTGGATTCTCATTCAGTGAGTGAGTTTCTGTTTCTCCATCTTACATTGTGCTGGGGCTTGGAAGGTAGTGCAAGGCGACCAGAGGACCATCAGACACTGACTGCAGCTGGGCCACACTTCCTGTGTAGTGTGCGGGACTGCGCTGCTCCCCCAGGAAGGTGAAAGTCCTATGCTATCCCCTCCCCGCTTCTGTGACCATGAAGAGGCCGGAGCTGTCGCATGTGGATGTTCCTTCCGCCAGGGCTCCGAAGGCCAAGTCCAAGGTAAATCCACCTTCACCAAACACAGGGTAGGGCTCTGAATGTTTTGTCTGTCTTTTTTCTCCATTCACATTTAAGATGAAGAGGAATGGAACGTTTCCTCCCCCCCCCCCCCCCCTTCTCTTTCCTTATCACGGTCATTACAGTGGCCATTGTCACCTACTTTCTATTCTTTCACCAATCAGTGCTTGCTCTGTCTTATGGGTTCTGTCCATTGCTGATTCTCTGGTTATGGCTGGCATTTGTTGCTATATCTACTGGTATGGTTCCTTGACTAGTATCTCATGCATAGAGATGCTACCGGCAATGTCATAGTCATTGGGTTTCTTTCCTTCTTCCCTCCCTCCCTCCCTTCCTTTCTCTTTCTTTTTTTGCTTTCCCTCCCTCCCTCTCTCCCCTCCCCCCTCCCTTCCCCCCCTCCCTCCTCCCGCCCTCCTCCCGCCCTCCCTTCCTCCCTCCCCCCTCCTTTCTCTCTCCCCCCTCCTTTCTCTCTCTCCCTTCCTTCCTTCCTTCCTTCCTTCCTTCCTTCCTTCCTTCCTTCCTTCCTTCCTTCCTTCCTTCCTTCCTTCCTTTTATGATGCTGGTCCTAAGGCTTGAACTCACCACCCAGGCACTTTAGACCCACCTCATGCTTGCTTGATTCTTCCATGTTGCTTACTAAGTAGATGGCATCGAAGTCCACATAGCACTCCTGACCTCTTTCTTCAGTCCTCCCTTTCTACCGGAAACTGAGACTTATCAAGCTCACCATCTTGACATGGTTGCTCCTCTCACAATCTAACTGGTTCTTCATTTTCTAGCCTAGTATCACTTCAAATCTTCTGAGACTTGTGGTTGCATGCAACCATTCCTCTTTACCTGAGTTACACTACTCCTTGAAGGCTACATTTTTGGGTTCCAGGGTTCCTGAGTCTCATGAGAGGTATGGCTTTCTGGTGTATCAATGACTTCTTTGCCAGTACCAGGATTTGAACTTAGCACCTTGGGCTTGCTTAGCTTGAGCCACACCCCAGTCCAGCTTTTTACTTGTTATTTTGGAGATGAAGTCTCTTGATCATTTTTTTTTTTTTTTTTTTTTTTTTTTTTTTGGCCAGTCCTGGGCCTTGGACTCAGGGCCCGAGCACCGTCCCTGGCTTCTTCCCGCTCAAGGCTAGCACTCTGCCACTTGAGCCACAGCGCCGCTTCTGGCCGTTTTCTGTATATGTGGTGCTGGGGAATCGAACCTAGGGCCTCGTGTAACCGAGGCAGGCACTCTTGCCACTAGGCTATATCCCCAGCCCCTCTTGATCATTTTGGCTTATAAACTTGATCCCTGTATCTCAGCCCCCAGAGTAGTTAGGATTATAGGTATGAAGCAGTGGTGCCCAGCTGTAGCCTACTAATCTTAATTAATCTTGGAATATTTCTTAAGCATTACTACAAATATCAATACTTTATACATTAGAAGGCAAAAGTGGAATACCTTAAGGCATTAGTAAAGTTGCTTGCACAGTCAGATTCAGTGTTCTGTCCCTGCCCAGTGTGTTTCCCCTGGCCCCCACAGAGGTCCGGCCTTTATCCTTCCGATGATATTTCTCACTGTCTTTTCTCCAGGCCCATGCTCTGTCTTCTTCCTGATGTCATACATTTGATTTTGCTTTTTAAATATTTTCCTCTGCCAGGTTGCCCTTGCCCCTTCCTCCCAGTATAACCCTCCCACATTCCTTCCTCAGATGGGACAGGAGTGGCATTGGTCCCTACCCCAGCTTCCCAATAGATTCCTTTATGTAAAGTTTTGACTTCTGTGTGCCAACCACTGGTGAGGAATTATTTTCTCCTAAGTGTGTGGGTCAAAGGAAACCAGAATCCTTGCTCTTAAAGTCAGTCACTCAATGGCAACTCCATGCACAAGTATCAGATGTGACTCAATTGCTCCTGGCTCTCCCTCCTGGGTCATGTACTGGGGCTCGCAACTAGAGATAAGCCCTGAGATTATCATTGTCCAGTTGTATGCTCTGGACCCTGCCCAGGCCTTCCTTGGGGGCCTGTTCTCTGGCTATGTATCTATGCATCAATCATCATTAAGTTATACAACAGTTTCAATTCAACATTATCAGTCTGTAAATACAATGTATCTTGGTCAATCTTACCCCTTCCATCATTCTCCCCCATCTCTCCCAATCCCATCCACTCCCTCAAGTTACCTGGTTTCATTTTCACATATGTACATGGACAATTATGACTGTATTATCTTACCCTTCTCACCATTCATCTGCATTCTCTCCCTGTACCTCACCTCCCTTCCCCCCCAAACATGTTTCAGTTTCCTGGTATTCATTTTGTTTTGAAAGTTGCTTAAAGGAGGGGCACCAATGGATATCTCCCCTGCATGTACTATACTTCAGTTAATATGCTTATGTATATATGCATGTGATCTTGTACATGTTTATTTATAATTCAGATCTAACTTTCACATATGCAGTAAAACATATATCCTTTCTCTCTGCGTCTGACTTAATTTTTTCCAGGTTTATCCATTTCCCTACAAATTACATAATATTCTTCCTGATGGATGAGTAAAATTCCATTGTATGCATATACCACATTTTTTTATCCATGTGTCCATTGAAGGACATTTAGATTGTTTTCCTCACTTGGCTATGGTGAATAGTGCAACAATGGACATGGGCAGGCAAGTGTCCTTACTGCATTCTGACCTGTAATCTTTTGGGTAAATGTCCATGAGTGGCATAGGGTAGTTCTAGGTTTATTTTTTTTCCTCAGGAATCTCCAAACAGCCTTCCATGGTGGTTACACCAATCTACATACCCACCAGCAGGGTATCAGGGTTCCTTTCCCCCCACATCTCCACCAGCATCTGTTGTTTGCATTCTTTATGACTGGCCATCGCCACTGATGATCACTCAGACTGGCCACTGGTGGACCAGTGGACAGTCTGGTCAACCCAGGTCAACCCAACTAGGTCAACTCAGTTCCATTTGCCTTTGCTGTTTTTTTGTCTTGGGGCTTGACCTCTTTTTTTTTTTTATCATGTACTCCAAAAGCAAGTGCTCCAAGAGTTTGGACATTTGTATTCCACTCCCAGAAATAAGCTCTGTCCTCACCTGCACCAGGGGCTTCTAAAATGTTGCCAGGTGAGTGTGTGAAGAAGCCCTCCATGGGTGGTCCCAAAGACCATCTCTCTTCAAGTTCCTTCTCAGGAAAGCAGAGGGCTCTCACGTCACAGCTTTCCTCCTCTTGCAGCCTTGTCTCCAAGGGGAGGACTATGTGAGCCTCACTGACAAGTTAGCCCTGCTTATCTCTGAAATCGAGCCCTGTCTTGCTTGCCCTTCCCAAATCCTTCTGGGGAAAAGACTAATGAACTCTAGCTGCCTGCTTCGGCCCACACTGTCCCCATAACCTGCCTCCAGACTCTAGCTTTCTCCTGAGCTCACTTTCCTCTTTCCAGCATTAGCAGCTTCCTATGAGATCCATATTAGCTGAGCACCAACTACTGCAAGTGGCTTGTGAACATGGTTAGGAGGTAATCATTGCTGTAGATAAATGAAACAAGTGGTACAACCACCAACAAAGAATCAATCATGGTTCTTGGGAGAAGAGGGGTACTAATGCCATCTAGGGGTTCTGGGTCTGGTTTTCTGCCAGGTAAAGAATTAAGGGGGACTAGGAATGAGGCTTAGCGGTAGAGTGTTTGCCTCACATGCATGAAGCCCTGGGTTTGATTTTTAGCACCACATAAAACAGAAAAAGCTGGAAGTGGTGCTGTGGCTCAAGTGGTAGAGCACTAGGCTTGAGCAAAAAGAAGCCAGGGACAGTACTCAGGCTCTGAGTTCAAGCACCAGGACTGGCAAAAAAAAAAAAAAGAATTAGGAATAGAAGTGTAGTGAAATGTGATTAAGCAGCTAATTTATTGAAAGCAAAAGCAGAGAACAACAAGGCAACAAACAGTACAAGAAATGTATCCAATGCCCAACGTATGATACTGTAAACTCTCTGTACGTCAGTTTGAAAATAAAAATTTGAGAAAAAAAAAAAAAAAAAAAGCAGAGAACAGAGGCTCCATAGAGAGGGGTCCTGGGGCTGAGAGTCTCGTCTGAGTCCTCTCAGAGGGCAGTTATGGCTTGGGCCTCCATGCCTTCTTCCCTGGACATTGTGCTGATTGGCTGATAGCTCGTTCTTTTCATTGGTTGAGTGGGCACTCAGGGCATAATGGGAAGGCTAGCCACATACTGTCAGTCATGTGTTATGTCCACCATTTTCCTGTCCCTGTTACATAACAGTTCCTCCTTTTTCCCCTCAGCACCGGGACAGGAAGATGGGCAGGTTCTGGAAAAAGGAGAGGAAAGATTTGCTCCATATATCTTATGCCTGTAGCTGCTTAGGAGGCTGAGATCTGAGGATTATGGTTCAAAGCCAGCCAGGGCAGGAAAGTCCATGGGACTCTCACTCCGATGAACCATAAAAAAACCAGAAGTGGAGTTGTGGTAGAGTATCAGCCTTGAGTGAAAAAGCTCAGGGACAGCACCCAGCTCTGAGTTCAAGCCTGACTATGGACACAAAGAAAGAAGGATAGAAAGGAGGGAAGGGAAGGGAAGGGAGAAAGAAAGAAAGAGAACATATACCAAGGATTAAAACCTCACTCCTCAGATCTCAGCCAACTGAGTAGCCTGGCAGCAAAAGCTCTGGGTGGCTCCCCTCGCTCCTCTCCGCTGATGGGGCTCCTGTGTCTCAATGCTCGACAGAGGAGGTCTGCACAGGCTGGGCTCAGGTCTGCCCAGGGGTGCGCTCAGGTCTGCCCAGAGCTGCGCTCAGGTCTGCCCAGGGCTGGGTTCAGGTCTGTCCAGGGGTGTGCTCATGTCTGCACAGGGCTGGGGTTGGCAGCCACCCCACTGCCATGGTGTCCTTGCGGAATTTCCCGGTGAGGGCCCTGGTGGTGACGCCATGGTCATTCTGCATTGTGATGGGCCTGGAGTGTGTGAGTGTGAACTTTCTTTATATACAGGAAGCAGAGGAAGGAAAGTGAATTTAAGAATACAATGGTCATTTTTTTAAGGCTTAGATTTTAAACAAAACTGTGCCAACCTGGTTCTAAATTTCTACTTATTTGGAAAGAGTATTATTAAATGGCTTTCACAAGCTCCTCAGACAGATCTGGGGTTCCTGTTACATGGGATTCTGAAGTAAATGTTAGTAAAACAAATCCCTGGGAACACACTTACCCAGTGCATGGATGCTAGAGAAAACTTTCTGCCCTAAAAATCTCATGTAATTGAGGTTTGGCTTAGTTGAATAATGGTATCAATCTTAAGTATCTCATTTAATTCTGACAGGTGGGTTTTATTTCCAAGATGAGAATAATTCAGAAAGCTCTTCCTTACCCAAGCTGTCAGGGCAGCAGGCTGTAAGACTTACTTAGGTTCCTTTGGTACCAAGAAAGGGGACCAGGAGTAGGTGGCCAGCGGTCAGTCTTCAGCTGTCCAGTGATTTGGCTAAGCCTGTTCATGAACATGTCTGGCCAACAGTTGATCCTCATAAAGGGACTTGAGGAGGTAAAGAGAAAAACAAAACAAAACCCACAGCATCCTACAATAAATGGTTTGGGCTCTCCAGATGTAATGAATCAGTAGAAGAGAAAATAGTCAAGTTAGAAGAAGAGAAATGGCTTCCCCAACATGCTCAACAAATTTGCTTTGTGTTCAGCCTTCCCATCTCAAGTCCAAATCCTACACATGTCAGAATTGTTCCTGCCTTGAGATGGTAATCTAATAATCTTTAAAACCATAGGGAGACAGAGCGTCATTTGTTCCCTTCACCTTCTGCCCTGAGACAGTACAGTCTTTTGCAAGATTAACTCTGACTCTGTGGCTTTAGGCCCCTGGAGACCCACAGCTGTGCTGTGGTCCCGAGGAACGCGCCTGCCTCAACTCCAGGCCACAATCTCGTGGCCCCAAAACTTTTCATCTGGGTGGGTTCAACTGGACCCCTCCCCTCCTACACAAACCATTCTGGGTAAACAAACAGGAGGGCACCCCAAGTAAACTAGAAATAATGTTCTTGGCTGTCTGTTGATGCCTTTTCTTCCTATTTTAATCCTAAGGGACATAGCTTCTTATTTTTTTTAAACTTCTTTGAGATTTAGGAATCTTGAGGTTTTATTGCAAAAAGAAGAAATTCTGTGTGGTTTTAGAAGGCAAGTCACTTTGAGTAATCCAAACCCTCATTTATCCAAACACAGAGGCTGGGGGCCTCTCAGCAAACTGGCTCTCCTGGGACACTGCTTTTCACAAAACTTGGTAATTGGGTTTGTGCATTGTCTGAATTTTTACCTTGCAAATCTGGTGGTCATGTGTCTGAGTTTTTCTCTACCATTCTACCTGCATAGGTGTGCATTTGTATTATTTACCTGTGCAGGTGCAGGTGCACGTGTGCATGAGTGTGCACATGGGGTCATGTTAGAGAGAGAAAAGACATGGGTTGTTTTCTAAGCCCTGAAGCAAATGAGGTTCAGGGATAATTAAAAAAAATCTCCCTTGGCAGAAATGTGCTTCTCCGGTCTGCTTCTCATTTTGGACAATTGGAAAAGGCAATCGCTCAAGTTTTATTGATGCCAGAATTTTTCACAGTCATCAATATGAGCTACAAACATGAAGTCGTTGACATCTTATTTCTGGTATTTTTTTCTTCTTTCTTTTAGATAATTGTGAGCCCCACAAATGTCATCTATTTTGAAATAAGGCAGTTCTGAGCACTTTCAATGCATTGTGAAAAACTGAGCTTACATTCTGCCAAATCACGGGTCAGTCACCCTGTAACCTTTAAGCCTATTCGCCTATCTCCTTCTGCGCCATGGCTGATGGCTCTGATCTGGATCTAACTCAAAGGAGCAGGAGCATACTAAATCACACATGAACATGCCGAGCTAGTTTGTAGGAGAATGCATGTTTGGAGATTGGCTCCTAGGAGGCTTAGGAGTTTGGCCTGCTCCTTCAAACACTGCTTTAGTCAGGTTTCTTTTATGAGTTCTTGTGGACTGACCTGACTGGGGTTCTGAGCTTGTTGAAGTTCAAGCTCTGCTCAGCTCAGAATCTGAGAGTCCTGGCAATCGGCCTCTACTGGCCACTGTTAAGATTTGAAGCAAGTGCTCATGGCCCCTGGCTCTGGCAGAGGATACTTCTTTCTTTTTTCCTTTTTGTCAGTCTTGGGGCTTGAACTCAGGGTCTGGGTGCTGACCCTGAGCTCTTTTGCTCAAGGCTAGCACTCTATCACTTTGAGCCACAGAGCTATTTCCAGTTACTGGAGATAAAAATCTCACCAACTTTTCCCGCCCAGGCTGACTTTGAACTGCAATCTTCAGATCTCAGCCTTCTGAGTAGATGTCCCTACTATGAGAACAGGCTATGTGTCAGGTAGGACCAAAATGGGAGCTTGAAGCCAGCTCAGGCAATGGAGAGCTGGCAATTAAAAAATTATGTTTTTATTATCTAGTTGTATGAAGGGGTTACCATTCAACATGTCAGTACAATTCATCTTGATTGATGTCACTCCTTTCATCATTCTCCCACATCCCTCCCACACCACCCTTCTCCTCAGTTTTCATAGTTTCATAGGCTATACATAGAATATTATGACTGCATTATCCCCTGCTTTGTCTCTTCATTCATCTACTCCCTCCCCTTGACCTCCCTCCACACCTCAAGTATTAGTTTCCTGGTATTCATTTTGGTAGACTGTGATTTAGTTGTTCCTAAGGAGTTACACCATTTGAGTTCTTCCCTTCATATACTATATTTCAGTCAATATGTTTGTGTACACTCACATATGGCCTGAATGAATTTAGTTGCATATTTATAAATTAGATCTAACTTTATGAAAGAGAACATGTGTCCTTTGTCTTTCTGGACCTGACTTACTTCACTTAACATAATGTGTTCCAGGTTCATCCATTTCTTTGTAAATGATGTAATACCATTCTCCCTAACAGCAGAGTAAAATTCCATTGAGTATCTACACCATGTATTTTTGACCCCTTCATCCATTCAGAGGCATCTGGCTGTTTCCATACGTTGGCTGTGGTGACTGGTGCAGCAGTGGACATGGTTGTGCAAATGGCTTTACTGTATCCTGATTTGCAATCTTTTGGATAAATGGAGGGCTGCCACTTCTGAGCTCAGGGCTCCACAGTGGCCCAGCAGGGTTTTAATGCCGGTGCTTAGGTGGAAGAAGCTGGGCTTGTCCCATAAAGGGATGCAATGTTCCTTGAGCCACCCAAACAAGGCATTAGACTGGACACCAGGTGCACAGGAAGCTGAGTCAACAGAGCCCAGTCATATGGTTACTCCTAGCCCAAGGGAATTCAGGCGAGGGTTAGGTCATTGCATTTGCCAGAAGTTCAGGCCATTAAAGCACAGGTATTTATTACTCCAGGAAGGAAATGCAGTGACCTATACAATGGCATTAGCCACTGAGTTAAGTCCATGAAATACAGAATATTGGCCACTTCTCCTTTAAAATCAGAGAGCTGAGTGGAATAATGGGATGAATTGAAGGTATGTGTCATGACCTAGGGATGATCTCATTCTCTTTCTATCATTACTAAAACTGAAGCCAAATTGCCCTCCATAGGCCTTTTATTTAGTAGTAAACAAATTCTACTGCAGGCCATTCTTCATCTTCACTGAATTCCATGTGCACTGTGTGTGTCTAAACTTCATGCTCGTGGAAGAAGACCTGAAGCTCAAATAAGATCCCCAAGGACAGAAACGACTTTAACAAGCCAGGCACACGTGGAGCTGCTGTAACCCTAGCTACTCAGGAGGCTGATATCTGAGGATCTCAGTTCAAAGCCAGCCCAGGCAGGAAAGTCCATGAGATTCTTTTCTCCAATTAACCAACAAAAGGCCAGAAGTGGGGTTGTGGCTCATGTGGTAGTGTTAGCCTTAAATGAATGAGCCAAGTAAGAGTGCAAATAAGATTTAAAACCCCAGTATTTGTGTGTGTGCACACACAGAGCCATTTAACAAGATAGAGATGCTTTTCTCTAACTACCTCCTCCATCACTACCTCAGTATGTGCTTTTTCCTCCAGATGTGGAATGGGCTCTTGGTTGCCATGGAGACCATACTCTGGCCCTGTGGCCTCAACACTGCAGTCAAGTGACTGGTAAGTTAGAAATCCTGAGGCATCTTTGTGGCTTGGATCCACATTCTAGAGCTCCAGCCAGCGTCCCATGGCAAATAGAGCTGGGCTTCAGGCTGGGCTGGGGGAGCCTGGGTGGTCTAGCACATCTCTGCCTGGTATGTGAATGCTGGTCTCAAGAGAGGGGCTGCTCTGGCTTGCTGACTGGAGAAACCCATCCTGTAAGTGGCTGATAGGAAAAAACATCTCCATAAAACGGCTGATCTGAGCAATTTCTGCTCTACCTGCTGGATTCATGCCTTGCCAAATGACCCCCAACAGGGCCATCCTACTTTGAAAAATCTCAAACTGCTTACTGTTGGCATCCTTCTGATGTTGTTGACCAACTTCCCATGGACTCAGTTTCTCTGCACATTACTGTGACACCAGGTTGTTAAAATCCAGAAGTAGTCATGAACACATGGACCCACTAAGAGTCAACCAGGTGACAGTGGCTCAGGCCTCTAATCCCAGATACTTGAGGGTGAAATTTGAGGATTATGATTCAAAGCCAGCCTGAGCCAGAAAGTATATGAGACTCTTATCTCTAACCACCCAAACGGTGAAGTGTGGCTCAAGTGGTAGACCTCTAGTCTTGAACAAAAAAGCCAAGGGTGGGAGCAAGGCCCTGAGTTCATTCCCCCAGTACTGGGACACACACACACACACACACACACACACACACACGATTTCTTTTATTCCAATGGTGAAACACTTTTAACAACTTACAGTCTAACAAAATGAATGTCAGGAAGCTGTTACTTGAGATGGCAGAGGGTGAGGTCAAAGGCAGGAGGAGTGGATGAATGAAGAGAGAAAGAATGGAGGAAGGCAATCATAATATTCAATGTAGTATATACATATGAAAATGGAACTAGGGAAATTGAGAGGATGGGTGGGGTGGGAGAGATGGGGAAAATAATGGGTAGGGTGGCATTGATCAAGATGCATTGTACTCATAAACGGATATGTTGAACTGAAACACCATTGTGCGCACTGTTTAAAGTCTTCTGCTCCCAGCCTCTGGCCCCACGTCACATGGCAAACACTGCTCCAATGTAGGCCTTCATCTCTGTGTGTCTCACTTCCAAAATACAGAAGAAAGAGGGTTTCTTTGCAATAAAACATTGCATACACAACTGAGAAGCAGCTGTTCAGACCCACAGTCCCAACATGTACAGCAAGATCATGTACAAAATAAATTATTATCTTTAAACAGTCACAGCTCACTTCACTTCTGGCTTTTGGTTTGTTAATTGGACATGGGAGTCTCATGGACTTTGCTGCCTGGGTTGCCCTCAAATCCTGATTCTCAGGCCCCAGTCTCCTGAGTAGCCAGGATTACAGGAGTGAGCCACTGGTGCTTGGCTCTCCTCCCTTCTTTACCTCATGTTAGGAAGACCTAATGGTGATGGCAATGAGACTGTGAAGTCACATAGGTGAGACACACCTGCAGCTGTCAAGAACACTTTAGAGAAGAAAGGAGGGGGTGGACCAGGAAGTGCTGTGGGTATGAGATTTGAGAATAAAGATGGCTGCCAGGCCTAGCTGTGCTCTGAAAGCAGTTTCCAGACAGACATGATGAGAAACCGGATCTGAGTCCCTTTCCAAGGTCATGTTTTTCTTCTCTTGCTGCCTGTTTGCTTCTTCTTCCTCTTCCTCTTCTTTTTTCATTCTTCTCTTCCACCTTCTCTTCTTCACTCTTCTTTCTCCTCTTCCTCTTCTACCCTCCTCCTCCTCCTCCTCCTCCTCCTCCTCCTCCTCCTCCTCCTCCTCCTCCTCCTCCTCCTCCTCCTCCTCCTCCTCCTCCTCCTCCTCCTCCTCCTCCTCCTCCTCCTCCTCCTCCTCCTCCTCCTCCTCCTCCTCCTCCTCCTCCTCCTCCTCCCTATCTCCCCCCTCCTCCTCCTTCTCTTCCTCATGGCAGCACGTCCATTCCAGTTTCATCAGCTTCCCCCTGGGGTGGGCAGGGCTCCTGGCCCCCCTGTTCCCAGCCTCTAAGGAAAATCTAGCTAATCATATTTCTGGCTCAGAGCAAGGCATGTTCAACATAATTAGTTGGCGGCTCCGTGGAGTTGAAAAGTTCTGCCAGAAGTGCTCTGAGTTCGGGGTGAGCGCCTGAGTCATTTCTGAGCTCTGATGTTCATGCTTGAGGGCAGGAGATCAAGACACTGGGAACCAGAATTTTTTTTAAAGTCATTTTTCCTCTGCAGGTCAGCAGAGAGCAAGTTTGCTTGCAGAACAGATTCATAGGCTGAGAGTAACACTTTATGCCGCGTTCCTGTGAGCTGTGCTCTATGTCTAAGCTCATCAGAACATTCAGTGAAGAAGTACTCTATCTAATCACTGCGTTTTATAAGTGAAGAGACCTGGGCACAGGGAGCTCCAGTGTCTTGTGTAAACTCATGTGGCAATAAGCCTCACTGGGCTCTGAGCCCAGGCTCTTTGCCATGGCCACAGCCACAGCCACAGCCACAGCCACAGAACACCTTGTTGCCTCTCTAGGAGTTTCTATATCTTTCTTTGATCTTCAGTCAGCGATTCTAGATGTGCTTACACCTGGAGCTCTCTCCAGACTATAGTTACTTTGATGTACTTTTCCAGAAGAAAATCAGCAAGGCGACTGATATCTAGAATAGCTTCATGTTTTCAGGAAGAAAGAAAAGAAGCCCTCAGGAACACATGTGCAGAGAAGACTGTTGCTGGGGTTTGCACTACTGTGAGTCACTGTCTCCTAGAGGGCAGAAGAGGCTGACCTGGACTCCTTTCCTGAATGTCGCACTCTCCCAAAGGTGGGTCAACTCAGAAGCTGTCACAGCTTTACTCCAGAAGCCAGGTAAAGGACAACCTGGCTCACCAGGTCACACAGGACTGCTGCAGGATTGCAGACAACTGGTCTACTCAGAAGAGCATTGTGCAGAAAAGAGGGAAGCTTCACATCTTCTCCCTTCCCTTCCCCTCCCTTCCCCTTCTCTTTTCCCATGTACAATTTTCCATTCCCACATGTGCTCAAAGCCTGATAAGTGCTGCTGATGAAGGGAAAATCCTTCCCAAAGCCCCCAGCTCCTGTGCTGGCCCCTCTCACCTCCCAGCAGTAAACACATCTCCAGAATCGCCCTTGCTCTCCATAGGCTGCTACACATATCTTTGACCCCTTGTTTGGCTCTCAAATCAACCTTACTCCTCTGAAATTGTGTGCCCTGCAGGGGAAGTTGAGTTCTTCCTAGTTCGCTTTGCTGCCTGATGGTCCAGAATTTGGTGTCATGAAGTGGCTCCTAATCCATCAGCCTTGACGTGAGCTCAGGCTATTAAGTTTGTTTTCAAAATACAGCAACCTAGCTGGGTTCTAGTGGCTCACATCTGTAATTCTAGCTACTCAGGAGACTGAGACCTGAGGATTGTGGTTTGAAGCCAGCCAGGGCAGAAAAATCCATGAGACTCTTATCTTCAGTTAACTACCAAAAAGCTGGAAGTAGAGTGCAGCTCAAGTGATAGAGCACCATCCTTGGGCAAAAAAGCTCAATGCTCTGAGTTCAAGCCCAAGACCAGCACATGTTTACATGGATGTGTGTACATGAGCACACACACACACACACACACACACACACACACACACAGTAACTGAGAGCTTAATCCTGCTCAATTCTTGTTTATTCATGAATTGTTTTCTTCTCCATAAAACCTTTACTCTGAAACAGTCTTTGAAATTCTACCAAGTGAATTGTAAATCAATCGCCCTGGTTTATACTTCTTTGCCACACTTTATCCATCGTCATCAAGTTAGGGATAGAAATGCTCCTCAACTTGAGTTGGGTACTCCCTGTGAAACCTGTCATAAGGTGAAATATCCCTTGCCTCTTCCTAAGTCACTGCCGGGAGGGAGCACCGGTGCTGCCAATGTGTTCTGGCCACAGCTTCAGCCCTGCACCATGAGAACATTGTTCTGCCTCTTGGTAGTCTTGGAACAGACCCCAGCTCAAACCTGAAGAAGGCTTTCTATTGAATACACATTGTTTCTGTGACACTGTGAAGTTGTAAAACTGTAAATGGAACTATAGTAAGCTGGGAGCTGTCTGTATATTGGTCACAAGTCAGGAGACTTGCTCATACTAAGATATAATCTCACCCAAATCAGTCAATAGAGTCAAGGGATCTCAAAACTTTGAGCAGATTTATTAAAATGAAAAACAGGGAAAGCTGATTCTACAATTTAAGTAAACATTTTAAAATACTTAGAATAGCCAAAATATCTTGGAAATAAAAGAATGAAGTTGGATGACAGGCCACACAGGGACATAGACAAATAATAGAATGAAGTAATGTGTCAAATCATAGATGCATATCTATATAGACAATTATTTTTAAGGAAGGTTTGAGGCATAGAGTCTAGTGTGGTGATGTTCACCAGCAATCCCAGCTGCTCAGGACGCTGAGAGAGGAGCCAAGCTAAGTTAGTGTGGGAAAGTCTTCATGACCTGGAAAAGGGTCATATCTTTTAAAACAGGTCACTACACCAAAAACTCTATCTGCTAAGGAAAATAAAAAAGAAAATTGAACTGCAAAATAATTAGATCTTCTTACTGTAAAAGGTTGTGGTGATAGAAGAAAATAAAAATGGGCATCTGGTAGATGCTGAGGCCTCACACACAAGGCTGTGTACTAGAGTCCTCCCCTTTGGGATAAGCTCAAGAAAAGCATCTCAAGGGGGGGAAGGACTTATTCATGTCACAGTTGCAGAGGTTCAGTCCCTGGGCCTAGACTCCACTGGTTTGGGGTCCCTGGTGTCCAGGCATCATATGGGTGAGAGCTTGTAGCAGCTGCTGCTCACCTTAGGGTGGACAAGAAGCAGAGAGAGAGAGAGAGAGAGAGAGAGAGAGAGAGAGAGAGAGAGAGAGAGAGAGAAAGAGAGAGAGAGAGACCAGGGAGGAAGGGAGGGAAGGGAGAGATGGAAAGGGAAAGGGAGGCCAGGAACAACAGGAACAAGATATAGCTCCAAAAGTCACATTTCCAATGACTTCCTTCCACTAACTAGGTCACCTTTCCCAAAGTGTCCAAAAAATTCCAAAATAGTGCTACTTGGGGCTGGGGATATGGCCTAGTGGCAAGAGTGCCTGCCTCATATACATGAGGCCCTGGGTACGATTCCCCAGCACCACATATACAGAAAATGGCCAGAAGTGGCGCTGTGGCTCAAGTGGCAGAATGCTAGCCTTGAGCAAAAAGACGCCAGGGACAGTGCTCAGGCCCTGAGTCCAAGCCCCAGGACTGGCCAAAAAAAAAAAAAAAAAAAAAAAATAGTGCTACCAGCTGGACCCCAACCTTTCAAAAAACAATTTTGGGGGGAGAGGGGACTTTTTATATCCAAACCATAACCATGTGAAAAGCATTCTCAACACTCAACACTAGGGGGGAAAACATGGTGTGCAAAAGATGGGAACAGAGCTTTTACTTCAGAAAACATAAGGAAAGCAATAAGCGCATGGGAAGATATTCAGCATCTTAGAGAAAGTCAAATTTAAAGCACAAGGTCTATCGCTGCTCATCTCCTGAATGAGTAAAATTTTAAAAAGCTGAATATGCCATGTGTTGACAGAGATCTGGAAAGAGGTAGTTTGGTAGGACTCTCAAAAAGTTAAATATACATTTGATAGAATTTGTCCATTCAGCTTCTGTATATTTGCCTAAGAGAAACGAAAGCATATGTCCATAGAAGATTCATCCATTGATCTTCATAGCATTTTTCTTTGTAGTAGACCTAAACTGAAAACAACCTAAATGTTTATCAGCAAGCTCATGGGTAATGTAATGATAAACCATGTGTAATGTGTGCATACAATGAGGGAGGAGATAGAATGGTTGATACACGCAACATGTATGAATCTCAAAGTAATTATAAAGGAGCAACACAAACCAGATAAAAAGAATGCATACTGAATGATCCATTGGTTTGTACTAGGGTCCCTTGCTGGGTGCTGTGCAAATCCTTTGTGGACAGTGATACAAAGTAAATTTCTAGTTCCTGGACTCAATTACATTTCTTTGGCCCCTCTGAGAAACTTTGTTGAAATATTTAACATCACTATCTCTTTCCTAAATTCTCAAGCCAAGTCTCCCAACAGAAACAAAAAAAGAAGAAAGAAAGAAAAAGAGAAAGGAAGAAAGAGCCCTTTATGCAAGAAATCAAATCAAATATTGTCCAAGAAATGCATTGGGTATTTATCCTATGTTTCTGAATTGATAAATGGAGTCTTCTAGAGTTACCGCCAACTTATCAGCAAATTCAAGTGCTTTATGCTTCCAAGTTATGCTGAAATGTCACCTCCATTATGAGATGGTGATGAGAGGAAGGACCTGGGGATTCCTTTAAGAAGCATTAAAGTTCTGCTTCCATGAATGGATTCATCCATGGGTAATAGGTTAATGAGTTATTTTAGGAGCTGATCTGCCATAAGGACCAGTTTGGTGAGGTGTCTGTGTCTCCTTGGGATTCTGCCAGTAGGGCCATCACCAGATGGAGCCCCTTGACCTTGAACCAGAGCCACTGGCCAGGATGACGTCTTTTCTTTATAACATAAGGGGTCTGTGGTGTCATGTCATTAGCAACTGAAAATGGACCAACACATAGAGCATCCTCTACCAGCCCTTAGCTTTCCCTGTTGCTGTCATCTTGTCAAACCCATTGTTGGTGACAAAAAGATAGAGGATTCTGAGCCAAACCATGGAGGGAAAATTACCTGCCCTGTCTTCAAGGTCCACCTTTGCTTTGAGATTCCTTGTGATGGTTCTTGCTGTCTTCCCTTCCACAAGAGGACCTCCCATTCATGTGGGGGGGCGGGGTATGCAAGAACTGGGGCTTGAGCTCAGAGCCTTGCATACCTACTTGACCTCTCTCAAGGCTGGTGCTCTGCCACTTGAGCCACAGCTCCACTTCTGGCTTGGTGGTTAGTTGGAGATAAGAGTCTTGTGGGTTTTTCTGCCTGGACTGCCTCAGAGCTCAGCTTCTTGGGTAGCTGGAGTATGATGAGAGCCTCTGGTGCCTGGCTAAGACCTCTCCTTCCTGGACAAATTAGGCACATGCGGATTTCCCTGGCAACAAGGTGCCCTGCAGCCATTCAGACAAGACTGAGTACAATCAAGGATAACACAAGAAGACAAACTGGAAGTGTGGCATGAAGTTGGATGATCTGCTCCCTACTTCTGGATGCCTGGGAGACATTTACATTTAAGCTTCTGTTCTTCTCTCCTCTGTGGACTATGTTTGAGATTTCCAGACAGAACACATCTATGTATAGTGATTTCCCAGCCCAGAGAGCAGAATGAGCTCATGCAGATACAAGCGGCCCCTTATCTGTCTGCTGGCCAGCAAGAGGAAGTCCTTATTTCCTCTCTGATAAACTCTTCCTCCCTTATTCAGTAGTGTTCAACAGCGCACCCACTTTGGGGGAAATTTCATGTAGCCACCTGCCTCCTCCCATATTAGAACTTGAGACAGAAGGCTCAACATTTGCTAATTGCCTTCCATCAGCCACCCATAGGTCCAGTGCTATGCCATGCCAGACAGAAGGGCTCAGAAGCAACAAGGTGTGGCCTGGTAGAAACAATATCTACCCAGTCAAACCACCCAGTCCCACAGTTTATCAGCTAGAGAGGACAAAAGAGGCCACATTTATGCTAGGATCCTATAAACACTAAATATATAAACACTAGATACCCTCACAATGGCAAGCCCTCCCCTACCCCACGTTTTCCTGAGCAGCAGGAGTTCCAAAACTGCCCTGGGACTCTGCTCCATAGACATTCCCAGAGGTTTGGAATGGGGGAACGCCCTGGGCTTGATGTCAGGCCAACTCATCTGGGTAGGTGTTGGGGCTCAGATGTGGAGGTCAGACCCTGAAATCTGTGCCTGGAAGGGTACTACCATGGGAATTTGCCTCTTCCCCTGGCAGCTGTCATGATACACATTACTAAAACTGTTTGCTGTGTCTGAAGACACTGTGCCCTCTCCTCCAAGCACCCAGGGCTGTTGGCACCCTGATGTTTAGAAAGGCCCCATGATACTAAGACACTTTGGTTTCATCATTGCACCAGTGAATGTGCATGGGGCTCTCAAAGACATACCTTTTCCACTGGGCTTGCACGTACTGCCTACCACATGCATATGGTGTGTGTGAGGTGATTTCTCCTTAGAAGCCCTCTTGTCCATCCTAGCACCTGACCTCGAGTGGAACATCTGTGTCTACCATTATAGTTTTGTATCTCTGAAACTCAGTGAACAGGGAGAAGGGACTGTGGCATTGGGTCCTTCCTTCCCAGAAGACTTCTCTGCATCTAAGTTCATGATGGACATAGACAAGAGAAAGGGTCCAGATTGAATCCCATCGATCGGCTTTCAAATGTGGCCAGAACTGGCCAGTTGCACAAGATGTGCACTGCACATCTGTGTAGTCAGTCTGGGGTGGGGGGAGTCCAAGTAAGAAACCAAATAAATATTCAGGGTCATATAAGTCCTGAAATAAGGCTGTCAGGAACCTTTCACAGTCCAGGAGAGAGGGTGTCCACAGGAAACCATCCTCAGTGAAGGAGCAGATGGAGTTACAGACAACAAATGACACAGAGACACAGCCACACACTTGGTAGTTTGGTGCCCTCTTAGCACCAGTAAGAGGGAGGGAATCTGAACAGAAATAAGAGGAGATGAGATGTTAAAGAGAAAACTCTGTGAAATGAAGTAAGCCAGGCTCAGACAGACAAAGGACACATATTTTCTCTCTTATGCAGGAGTTAGTTCTAAATTATAAACATCTATGAAGTATATACATATACAGGGTCATATGCATATGTGCACAAATGGATTGACAAAAGTATGGTATATGCAGGGGATAAATCCAATAGTGTAATTACTTTGAACAACTAACTTAGAGTTAAAAAAAATGAATACCAGGAAACTGAAACGTGTTGTCAGGAAAGAGAAAGAACAAGAAGAGGGAGGACAGACAAATGGAGAGAGGTAGGATGGGTGAATACTGTCAAAATATTCAATCTACATGTGTGAAAATGGAACCAGGTAAGTGAGGAGATGGGTGGGGTTGGGAGAGATGGGGGAGAATGATGGGCCAGGTGACATTGATCAGGATGCATTGTATTCATAAACTGCCATGTTGAATTGAAACCTTTTTTTTTTTTTTTTTTTTGGCCAGTCCTGGGCCTTGGACTCAGGGCCTGAGCACTGTCCCTGGCTTCTTCCCGCTCAAGGCTAGCACTCTGCCACTTGAGCCACAGCGCCGCTTCTGGCCGTTTTCTGTATATGTGGTGCTGGGGAATCGAACCTAGGGCCTCGTGTATCCGAGGCAGGCACTCTTGCCACTAGGCTATATCCCCAGCCCGAATTGAAACCTTTTGTACAGCCACTTAAAGATAAAAAGATTAATACATTAAAAAAGTAAATAAAAAGCTAGAAGAATGATAAATGTAATCAGTGTAGAAAGGAATTTGAAAGAGAGCCAATAGTGAAAATGTAATCGTTAAAAGCTCAATGGCAGGATGAAACTTGGATGAAATAGCAGAGGGGTCAGCAAACTGGGAGACAATTAGTATGTAGCAAAGAGATAAAATGATAGAAGGAGCAGCTAAGAGGGCTGGAGGACTGAGGGACCCAGTCCCAGTGAGGACATTTGTCATCCTGACTGCAGTTAGGGACAGAAAATGGCTGCTGAGAAGGTGGATGTGGGTGACAAAACCACCCATATTGTTCCCATCATGCACTGGCTCTGGGTCCCTAACTCATGCACTGCTCCTGGCTATGCCAGCAGCCTCCAATCAAATGCTCTTTCTGTACCTGTGTTTGGAGACCTTAAAACAACCATTGAAAACTTTTGTGTTCATTCCTGGAGGTGAGGGAACCAATCCCATAACTCTCGTCAATAAATGACAACCCTTCCAGCCAATAGGACCAGGAGCATGAACTCAGTGTGGTGGTGGTGGTGGGGGGAGAACACTGGGCACTACATCTAGTGGGGGGGAAAGGGGGACAGGGGGAGAGAGAGGGTAGGGGAGATGGAGAGGGAGAGAGAAAAGAGAGAAGGAAGGAGGGAGAGGGAGAGGGAGAGAGACAGAGGGAGAGACAGACAGACAGACAGAGAGAGAGACTTCGAATCTCTGATATAGGGTTTCTTCTTGCACAGGAGTCTGTTTCCTTAGTTTTGTTTTTTCCCCTGGTTTTAAAACTGCTCTATATGCTTAAACCGCTCTCCTGCCCTTTAATCAGTGGAGAAAATGATCCCCAAACCTAGGTGGTGTCAAACCTAGATGTGAGTTCTGGGATGAAAAGACAAAATAAATTTAAGTTAGTAACATTTACTGGGACAATGACCTTCAGGTGTTAAAATAAAACACAGGGTTCAGTTTGCTGAAAGTAAAGGATTCTGAGTAGAGTGGATAAAAATAGAAGTCCAGTAGTGCAATTTAAACTAGAGAACATGCAAGAAAGAGCATACCCACAAAGAGGAGGCTACTCAAAAATGATTTGTAATCAGATGAAGTTAAACTGAGCTGGGAGTCTGTTACTATAAAAAATGATGATTTAAAAACCTATCAATAACAAAAATAAAAACAAAATTTTAAAAATCATTTTCTGGAGAAAAAAATTGAGGAATGTTTATTTAAAAATAGGTGAAATAAGATTCTGCTATAGTTAGAAGGCTGAATGCCCTCCAAGGTGATAGAAATCACTGGAGTAGTGATTGTGGAGCCATGGAGCTTTGGGAGGTAGGGCCCAGTGGAGAGTCCTGGCATGAGGAGGGGGTGTTCTTGAAGGGTTGTGGATCTAGTTCCTTCCTCTTCTTTTTTGCTTCCTAATTATTAAGGTATTTTGCTTTCCCATATGCCATCCCCATGAGATTTTGCTTTATCTGAGGCTCAAAGCAATGAGGACTGTTTTCCTGGACCAGAAACTCCAAAACTGTGAGCCCCAGTAGACCTTTCCTCTCCACATATCGATGGAAAGCTGGTGAATGTAGAGGCAGAAAGATGATTGTTACAGATGAGCTATAAGAAAGTTAAGGTTGAGATGTAGGAATCAGAAGGCACGTGTCTCATTAACCTTTATTGTTCAGGAAGAGGGTAAAATGGATTAACTTTTTTTTATTAGTTTATGAATATACAAGGAAGTTTGGGGGTAACTAAAAAGCAGGACATAAACTTCAAAATCATTACTAGGAGGCATACATTATGAAAGCATAATTAAGGCCAAGTGTGGCAATACACACCCAATATTCCAGATTTGGAGGCAAAGGATCATAAGTTCAAGGCTAGCCTGGTTTGAGACCCTGTCTCAAAGTTGTGTTAACAAAACAAAAGAATGACAAAACATTAACCAGTTTGGCAGAAAGTAGAAAACAAAAAAGCAAACTGTGAATAAAAAAATATCATGAGAGGCATGGCTCTGTTGGTAGAGCGCTAGCCAGTAAGTGAAAGTGTGAGGTAATGAGTTCAAGTCTTGGACCAAAAAAAATGTCATGAGGAGAAAACACCAAATAAGGTGGTAAAGATTCATGTGGATGGGAACAATTACAGTGTGGATACTAAATTTAAGTCACAAATTAGATTTTAAAAGTCATTACTTATATATGCCATTAGTTCCAATAACCACAGTAATGGATCCTAAGATTAAGTCTTTTCTCGTCCTTGAGGGAGAGTAATGTAGGAATTAAGACAGCAAGAGTCATAAAGTTGGAGTTAGAAGTCTGTGGATTTGAATATGGGACTCATTGGTTATTAGCTCAGTGATCCTAGGCAAATCAGCCTTGTTGAATCTCTGTTTCCCCATCTATGTAATGGATGTAATAAAAGCACTGAATACCCTAGTGCTATCCTAAGAATCAGAAAATACTGTACTGTATTTTAAGTGCTTACTGTCATGTTTGCCTCTAATATGTAATAAATAAGTCATTTAAAAATTCCTTACTATTCTACCATCTTCCTCATTTACACAAAATGTCTGGAATATGTTTTCATATATCCAGAGAAACATGTTTTTGTTTTCATAGTTATCTTTGCCCAAGAGTCTGGAATCTGGCTTAAAGGTTTCTTCTCAGGGTGTTTTATTGCAAAATTTAGGGTGCTAGTAATTAATTATAATAAGAGAAATGAGGACTCTCAGACCAGAGATCATTGGATCTATGTTTATAGTTAAGGACCTCATCACTAAGACAACAAAGCAAGATGATTTAAAAACAGAAATAACAACAAAATCCAACACCACTCCCAAACAAAGCAACAAATACAAGAAACAAAACCAAACCTCAGGTGTCTCATGCCTATAATCCTAAGTACTCAGGAGGCTGAGATTTAAGGATAACAGTTTGAAGCCAGTTAGGACAGGAAAGTTCCTAAGGCTCTTATCTCCAATTAACCACCAAAAAAACCTGGAAGTGAAACTGTGGCTCAACTGACAGAGCACCAGCCTTCAGCAAAAAAAAGTTCAAGAACAGTGGCCAGGCCTGAGTTCAAGTACCAATACTGGCACCAAAAACAAACAAACAAGTAATAGGGCTGTATACATTATTGAGTAGTTGTTGAGGTGTGCAGGGGCAATTTAGCAGACATGAGGTATTCTCTAGAACTGGAGATTGAACTCAGGACCTCGGATCAGCAGAAGCCACTCTACCACTTGAGCTATACCTCTAGCTCCTTTGTGCATTGGCTTTCTTCAAGGTAGGGTCTAGTTTTATGCTCAGTTGGCCTGGGTCCTCAGACCTGGCTGAGACGTGACTGGCGTGGACAGGCATCCACCACTGCCCACCCATCGCATATTTCCTTTGGCTTGGATTGCAGCCAGGGACCACAGAGTGCAGCCATTGGTTAGATGGAATCTCATGAACTTTTATGCCTGGGATGGTCTAGAATTGTAATCCAAGTAGCTAGGATTAAAAACGTGAGCCTCTGCACCCAGGGTGTGTGGTATTCTTAATTCTCACAAATGAGTGACTCAGAGTTCAGGGCATCTTATCACAACCACCAATACAGCAGCCCTAAGATGAAGAATTATTAAATGTGAACACCAAACTCTTCATGAAAACACTGGCCTCGAGAGTGACACAAAAGTCATTAGGTAAAACTGTAGGGATTTCCCGAGCTACATGCACAGCTGGCTCCTAATGTCTGCAGATTCCTCATTAGTGACTCACTTTGAGCGAGGCTCAAAAACAATCCTGCACTGCATTTCTGCAGGCCATGCACAGGTGCTTTCCTTCCTCATGGCCGTCTGCACAGCATCAACTGTATGGAGTGTTCTCAGTCATGGAGAAGTGGCTTGAAGCTCACAAGAGACTCAGCCAGGTCACAGACCGAGTCACATGGCACTGTGCCAACTTCATGAGGGATCTGAGCATCCATGGGTTTGGTCCGTGCCCAGGGCCATCTGTCCATCTGTCGGTTAGAGTCAGGGCTGTCCTGCCAAGTGCCTTGAGGAGCCTGGGGACAGCCCCATTGTGAGTCCTGGTTCCTTGAGCTGTGCCCTATAGGAATGGGGGAGTCTGGCAGAGGGTGGGTGGGCTGTGCCTTTCTGTGGAGTGACTCAGGCCTGTAATTCTAGCTACTCAGGAGGCTGAGGTCTGAGGACTGCTGTTCGAAGCCAGCAAAGGCAGGAAAGTCCATGAGACTGTTACTTCCAGTTGACCACACCAAAACTAGAAGTGGAGCTGTGGCTGAAACTGGTCAGGCACTAACTTTGAGCAAAGGAAAGCTCAGGGACAGCGCCCAGGCCCTGTATTCAAGCCCCTCGACTAGTTAAAAACAAACAAAAGTAAATTCACTGTTCCTTCATGTCTTCTGTCCTACAGACACTTTTGACATCTCAAATGTGACTCAGTCCGCAAGCCCAAAAGCCCCCACCTGAATTTTGGGAAGTCCTTCAAAAATCTGTATGAGAGATCTTTGCCATCTGCTCCTTGCCAGATGTGATGATGGCGCTTTGCCAAGATGTGACACTAGTCTGTTCACTCCTTTTCTGCTCCCAAGCCCTTTTCATTCTTGTTCAGATTGGGAGGATTAAAAAATGGAGCCTTCTCTTGGAAATTTCCTTTGGAAATATTAGTAATATTGTCCTATTTTGCAATTTCTTATCCAATTCTAGCTTTACACTGTGAATCATGAGCCAGGTACCAGTGGCTCACAATTGTAATCCTAGCAACTCAAGAGACTGAGATCTCAGGATCATGGATCAAAGCCTGCCCAGGCAAGAAAGTCTGTGACACTCTTATCTCCAATAAAACTACCAAAAAAATCCATCAGTAGAGTTCAGTGGTAAAGCACTAGCCTTGACCAAAAGAAGCTCAGGGATAGCACCAGGCCTTGAGTTCAAGTCCCAGGACTGGTGCACACATGCGCGCGTACACACACACATGCACATGCACACACACACACACACACACACACACACACACACACACACACGTCAAACATAACCTGTGTAATTTGGAAGGGAAATAGAAGTTACTCAATTCTCTTTTATTCTGATGATAGTCATCAACTGGAAAAAACCGAAGACCTTAGGTTTACTATATGAGCTACTTAACTACCTTTCCTTCCTAAGAGAATTGTGACCCTTTTACCTTAAGGTTCTTTGCTTCCAAAATGTCAAGAGAAAAACATAGCTCAGGTTAAGAGACAAAAATCCATCATTTGACAGCCTGACTTTCCAAAAGAAACTTCCAAATTATTCTCCTGCCGATTCAGACATTCCAAGACCTGTCACAGCTCTTAAACGTGCCTTTTCTGTTTGGTCAATCGGAGCTAAATTACTCTGGGCATTTTTTAGTTTCATGAGGAGGAAATAAACCAACCTTTTTTGTTTTTCAACTTGAAAAATAAATGGAAGCCATTCTTGTTTGGTGGCAGATACATAACCTCCAAAAGATGTGACCTTGCTGAGTTTAGACAACTATTTCCTTGGAGGAACAATCTGCATGAGTTCAATCAAGTCATGTCAGAAAGAAAATGTAAAGTGATGGAGGAAGAAAAAATATATGTAAGACAAGTAAACGTTGGAGCCAATTATTCGTCTTGATTTCCTGTAACTCACTCTACGCCTGGGTTTCAGTGTTGTTTGGAATGTTTTATAGCATTTTAGTATCCAGATCCATTTGGCTGAATGCATACAATGATTTGATTTAGAAGGGGGGGGGATCATTATGGTGGCTAGAAAAATAAGTTTCTATGGAAATAAGATAGCCGCTGGCTAAGACAGATTTGTGCTGGACCCTGTGAAAACAAACCGGAATGGTGCTATTTCCCCTAGTGAATGGATTCCTTTGGTAATTAATCTACCAGATTCTGGAAATGGACTATTATGCAAATTCCTAAAAAATATAACTAGATCTTTTCACCTTGGGATGCTTATAGTTCTTTTTTGGGGAAATAAGATCCTTAAATGAACATCTCAGTGGTCATGCTATAAGAAGAGCAAGAACTTAAATGTCTGGCTAGGTAAAAGAAAATACAAAAAAAGTAACTGCATTTCATGGCTGAGGTGTTATGGACCCTCAAGGGCTGTATTTCACAGGTCTTTTATGACAGGATTATAATGCACATTGCTCTTTTGATGGCTCCCGCTGGCCCTCTGCCATAGTGTAAGATGCATTCATGGACAAGGGCTGTTTTCTTGCCTCTGAGCACTGAGGTGCCCCCTGCTGACGGCACCAAGAGTGGTGGGCCATAAAGCAAGCATACTGTCCTAACGAGAGGAGGGCACCAGAGCCAAAATTTTAAATGCATCTGGAAATTGCCCCAAGATTCTTACCTTTCGCAAATACTTATTAAGGGCTCCCGTGAACTAGTCACTGTACATTCACCATTTCCATTTTAATTTTGAACATGTCTCCCATATTATAAAGTGAAACCCTGCAAAAATGAGCTCCCCCTCCTCCAGTTGGCATCCTGCATGAGAATGTCTTACTGCCCAGAGAGTCAGAGCAAGCGGTCAGATGTCATAGGAGAGAGAGGATTCCAAGACATACCAGGAAAAATATTGGGGGCGTTAAAAAAAAAAGCAAAACCCTTAAGAACAACAGCTTGAAAGAGAAAACAAACCCAAAGAACAACCCAGAACCCATGGGCCCGATAAACGATTTCGCAAGTTACAGAAATTGCAAGCAGAGCATCTTGAGAAATCCCCGCATTTCCACAAGCAGAACTCAAGGACAGCCTCCAGACCCTTAAGAATTCAGTGTTTCCACTGTGGCTCCAGAGGATATTAAGGGCACTCAGGGGAAGCCAGGTAAAAAGTAGAGACCCGTCTCCATAGCAAAACTACAACTGGAAATCCAGACTCAAAAAACCCAAAAAACATTGACTCAACACTTAAAGAGAAGTTAATATAAGAGTTAATAAAGCAAATCCACTGGTGTGGGTTAGTTGATCAGGTATGTTGAGGAGACTAAGAACCTGTTTCCTTTCAGACTGCATCTGGCCAGACTTACCAACAGGAGTTGTTATGTTTCCAAGTTTGTTTAATTTTCAAGGACACTACTTGCTTGTATGCTTGAAAAATTACACCTTTTTACATTTGTCTACGATCATGTTAGCATATTCTTTTTCAAATTCCCAACACCCAAATCTTAATCCATGGATTTCTTTAGCCAAAACCAAATGATTCACACGGCATAGAGTGGACATGGTGTGCCAAGCTTGTTGAAAACTCTTAAGGAAGCTGAGGAAATGTCTTGTGGCACTAATTCTTGTTGGAAGGCCTATGCACTCTTCAGTGCCTAGCTGAAACCTTCCCAGGTTCTGCATTACAAAAGCTGTTTTCCCCAGCAGCAAGGAGGGTCTGTTAATTCTTCTGCTGCCCCAGACCTGGGGCCCCAGTCTCCTGAGCCAGGCCATCAGGACCAGCTCTCTGCTCCGGGTTCCAGGTTCTGCTTTGCTCTCATGATCTTTGAACCAGTGTCCTTTGGTCATGCCATTCTCATTCCACCTCCCATCTCCCCAGTCCTCCCAAGGTGGCTGAAGAAAATCCCTTCCCTGTCAGTAACGTTCATTTTTAGAATGAGAAGTCTATAACTTTTCATCAGTTGCTGCCTCTGTCTGCTCAGAAAAATCTGTCATTCTCAGGGCAGTTGAGCAATGTTTCCACATCCTCACCCTTCTTCCAGGAATTGGGGGGCTTACTGAAGACTTGGTTAGCTTGGCCCTTTTCTGAATGGCCTTGTAGCCAGCTGCCCATGCACATGGGTGCTTTTGTTACCAGGTTTTACCAGACTTTACGTAATAGTTATTGTCAATATGAACTCTTTCTTCATTACTGTCTGTTAGACTCAACCCTACCTCCAGCTCCAGTACTCTACAGTCAACATCACTGCCCTAACATCCTCTTTAGCAAATGCTGCTATCCAACCCACCCCACCCCCCACATTTATCCTAACATAGCCAGGCACCAGTAGTTCATGCTAAAATCCTAGCTGCTCAGGAGGTTGAGATCTGAGGATTGTGGTTAAAGCCAGCTCAGGAAGCTGTGACCTGTGAGACAAAAGCAAAACAACAACAACAACAAAAAAAAAAACAATTTATCAGGTGGAGTATTGCTTAGTTATAGAACTTATTAACATTGTAGCAAATGACAAATGCTTAACAGGCTAGGGGAGATCAGAGTCTTGGCTAGCGATGGAAATATTATAATCATGGCTAAATACAAGGGTGGCAGTGTTCATGTCTGGCTTAAAAACTTTAAAAATTTGTGTGTGAAATGAACTAAGCCAGCTTCAAGATCTGTGGGAGAGGAGATTCGGAGAGGAGATTCGAGCTTGTTAATTGTTCAACACTCCATATGGTTCTTTGCTTTGCTTTTTTATTTATAGTGCCCATCTTGGGGCTTGAACTCAGGGCCTGGCTGCTGTCCTTGAGCGTTTTTGCTCATGGCCAGTGCTCTACCACTTGAGCTACACCTCCATTTCTGGCTTTTTGCTGGTTAGTTGGAGACAAGAGTCTCACAGACTTGCCTGCCAGGGCTGGTTTCAAACTTTGATTCTCAGATCTCAACCTCCAGAGTAGATAGGATTACAGGTGTGAGCCACTCTTATCTGTTTGGCACTCTACATAGTTCTTGATCCATAGTAGAAACCTCCTAAGTACTGTTCAATAGCTTCATGTCTATATGAACAGACTTTATACTTGGACTAATTGTATATAGAGAACAATGTATTTTGTTGATTTTACTTTTGCTTATATTAAGAAGTTTGTCCATACAATCATATGTCATTGTGGAATATTTTAATGGTACTTTAATGATTAGCAGTGGGGTTCATTTTACAAAACTACTATTTGATAGTTTGGTAAATGTTTAGCTCACTTAAACATAGCACCATTGTAAGCCATCCTTGAATGAAAATATTTACTTTAACTAGGATATTATGGTAAATGGTTTGTTTAAAGTCAATAAAATTTTGCTAAAAGAGGCATGGGAAGTAAATGTATGAGGATTTGGTGATATTCTAAAATTACAATTGCTGGCTTTCTTTAGGTATAAATTTAATATGTAAAATTACTGTCTTAAATAATACAGATTGAGTAGAAAAATGAGTTGGGGTAATTTATGAAGAAAAAATATTTATCCTTCATATCATATAGCAAAATAAAGTTAATATGAATAAAATATTAAAATAACTTGGTAATGCACTTAATACTAAAAATATAGAAATGAGAATTCTCTAAGAACTAAAGCAATG
This sequence comes from Perognathus longimembris pacificus, assembly GCF_023159225.1. Taxonomy (NCBI): domain Eukaryota; kingdom Metazoa; phylum Chordata; class Mammalia; order Rodentia; family Heteromyidae; genus Perognathus; species Perognathus longimembris. Next base: position 61,566,169 of record NC_063162.1, read on the forward strand.
GAAAAAGTTACAAGGAAGACTAACAAATTTAAGACTATATGGGCACTGGTTACTGCTGGCTCGTACATGTAATCCTGGCTACTCAGGAGGTTGAGATCTGAGGATCACAGTTCAAACCCAGCCTGAGCAGGAAAGTCCGTGAGCCTCTTATCTCCAAGTAACCACTCAAAAAGCCGGAAGTAGACCTGTGGCTCAAGTGGTAGCCTTGAGCAAAAGAACTCAGAGACAGCACCCAGACCCTGAGTTCAAGCCCCAGAACTGGGACACACACACAAAATAGACTGTATGGAATTAAACACAATTGTTCCATACACACACTAACAAGGTTTAAACTGAAAACAAGAGATGTGATAATCAAGATTGATGTACTTCTGTTAAAATCTAAACCAAATTACAAAATGTCTCTGTAGTCAGAAAAGGATAGGAGGCTAAATAGTATAAATTTTACTTAAAGTAATGTACAAATGGAGGCATTATATTAGGAAATAGAAAAATCACTTCCACTGGCTTAGTGATTAGAGTGACACAATGTAGGGTTTTATTGAAGGAATGGAATGCTTAGAATATCTCCTTATTCTCCCATTTACCACACCGCCTGGATACCTTCCATGTTAGTTCTCCCATTCCTTCGTTGAGTTGAGTTATTCATTGATGTAAATGCAGATCTCAATTTGTCCATTCCCAATCCAGTCATGGAGATGCCAAAGAAAATAGCAGCTTGCCAAGGTAACCATCAGGGCCCAGAGCCCATGTGTGATTGCATTGTCCTGAGAGATATTAGAATAACATTTTCCTGTTCTTCCTAAAGAAAAGCTGAGCCTCACAGAGGCAAAGAGCCAGAAGCAACTGCATTTCCAACCCAAGTGCATTGCCTTGAGATTGTCTCACATTTGGTTCCTGTATGAAGCTCACACACATAGTTGTTGGTTCTGACATGAAGTTTATGTGTACACACCTGTGTGTGTGCACAGGTGTTGGTACATTTGTGTACTGAATGAGTACTGGGATCTCCTGGTACAATCCGATTAGGAAGAGTTGTCACTCCATGTGTCTGGAAGTCAGTGGTGGCTGAGAGTCACAGAGTCATAGAGTGTCAGGCAGTCCCTGCCTAGACCCAGCCAGAAGCCAGAAGCAGATGATGAAGGCGCTGGACACTGAGGTAGTGGAAGTGGCCTGGAGTTAGTGGAGCCCTGTGTGTGGTCCTCATAGGTGTCCTTATGAGTCTCTGCCTAAAAGTCCAGATCAGGACTCAGACACTGGCAGCTCCCAGGGCCTAGGAGGCAAAGAGATTATGGAAATCTAGGAGATGGTGAAGTTGCAACTGACAAGAATAGAAACATCAAGCCAGGTGCCAATGGCTCATACCTGCGGTCCTAGCTAGTCAGGAGGCTGAGATCTAAGGATTGTGGTTTGAAGTCAGCCTGAGCAGAAAAGTTCATGAAACTTTTGTCTCTAATCAACCAGCAAAAGGACAGGTGTGGAACAGTGGCTCAAGTGGTAGCACAATAGCCCTGAACAAAGAGAGCTTAAGGATAGTGCCCAGGCCCTGAGCTCAAGCCCCAACACACACACACACACACACACACACACACACACACGCACACAAATGAATAGAAAGATCTGAAGGTGGAGGTTTGAAATCAACTTGGGCAGGAAAGACTATGGGACTCCTATGTCTAATTAGCCAGCAAAAAGCCAGAATTGGAGGTATGACTCAAGGGGTAGAGCACCAATTGAGCAAGTAAGACCACCAAACTGAGCAAGTTCAGGGCTCTGAGTTCAGATTTCAATACCAGCACAAGAAAACAAAGCAACAGGGAATAAATAAAACCTAACCAAACCAACAGAAGGAACTAAATTATAAATGAAAAAATGTTTATTTGTTAATTCTAAATCTACTTAGCAACTTAACTCATGACCATCACTGGTCAAGGCAATGGATGCTTTGATACTCTGGCTGGCTGGACTATTTTGGATTATGTTCAGACTGACATGTTCATATATTGATCATTTAGTGTTTCGTCTACAAATGGGATTTGGAGAACTTTAACACCTTAACTATAGGATTTGACTAAGAATCCCAAACCTTTAGTCTGGCTCTACGATATTCAAGTCATATGCTTTTGGACCCTCAGACAGCAGATCTGCAGCAGAAATTGTGTTCCTATGCACAGAATTTATTTTATTTTATTTTATTTTTTTTTAGTCAAAGAAGTATGCACAGAATTTCCTGACTGTAAAGTTGGTGTCTGGAGCAACAACCAGCCTCCATCCTACTAGTGTTTTGTTTTCTGTCAGGCCTGGGGCTTGAACTCAGGGCCCTAGTGTTGTTTTGTTCAAAGCTAGTGCTCTACCACTTGAGCCATAGCTCTACTTCTAACATTTTTGATGTTTTATTGGAGATAAGTTTCTTGCTCGGCCTGCTTTAAACTGTGGTCCTCAGATGTTGGCCTCCTGAGTAGCTGGGATTACAAGACTGAGCACACTGATCTCTGCTCTGGGTCAAGAGTAGGGAATTATTGGATTTTTTATTTTGTTTTGTTTTCAGCCACACTAAACCTATGGCTCAAGGACAGGTGATCTACATCTTCTGTTTATTCTTGGAAAGCTAATGAAGCCTGTATCATTAAATAAGAGCTGAAATAAATGTAAGCCAAGAGTGTGTTTATAGTAGTTTCCAGTCCCAGAGTGTTTTGGCACAGAAACTGTCCTGTCAGCAGATTGTCATCCTGCCCACTCAATGCCCCCTAGATCTGGCACCCAGACTCCCCACAGTGTCATCTTCACTCCACCACCCATAAGGAAGCAAGGAGATCAAGCTGAGTGCCAGGACAACCCTTGAGAGCTGAGCATTCCCAGTTGTCCTAACAACAGATTATCGGAGGAGGGAGAAGATAAAACTTGCCCTGTTACAGATGTAGTTGCCAAGACTCAGGCAGGGCTGCCATGTCAACGTATGCTGGGTTCTCAAGACCTCTAGTTCAGAGGTCAGCAAATACTCATTTGTTCAATCAGCCAACACTTACCATATGAGCCAGGTACATGTAGGGCTGGGCTCTTTGTCAGGAACTGCAGCAATGAGGGGCATATCCCATTCTTACTGTCATGACCCCCAGTGAGCTGACATCTTAGACCCAGGAAGCAAACCTGCTTCCCAATCTTCTCTCCTTTTTCACACCACAGAAAGCCAAGGTCCTCTTGTAAGGCGGGGACATCCGAATACAAAGCTTTCATTTAGAAGTGTAGAGAAAGCAGCTTGAACAGAAAAGTCCACATGACTCCAAACTCCAGAACAGAGGTGAGGCTCAAGTGGTAGAGCAACAAGAGTGTGAGGCTCTGAGTTCAACTCCCAGTATACACACACAAATACAGCCCAGATAAAGTCAGGGATACAATGATGAGTACACCTGGGATGAGGATGTGGAGGCCAGGATGCCCCCTTTCTCTCTTCTCTCCCCGAGCGGTGGCTTCTGACACACACACATGGGACCCCCCTCTCCCGACCCTCTTCTGATCCCTCATTCTGGACCAGGAGCCAAGCCTGGTGGTTGCCAAGGCTGTGTGCCGGGGGCCTGAGGGAGCCAGCGACTACACCATGGGCTGCTTGTTGCCGGGCCGGCCGCCAGGCACCCGCGCTGCCCAGGGCTGTGCCACAGCCTTCCTTTCCTGGCACCAGGGAGTAAGAATCCAACCAGCGCCTGATTCACTCCCCAATTATTTCGAGCTTCGTTTCTCAGACTCCCCCATGGAATTGTTTTCTCAGAAACTCTGCAGCAATGGAACTTAGGAAAGACTCAAACATCGCTTGGGGACTGTTGATCAAGAAAACAAACATAAAGATGCTGGAACGTTGCCCAGTGACACAAGAGATGGGGGAGGGACAGGCTGCCCCCCACAAGTGCTGACTGCCCAGACCAGGCTGGGGAGGGGGCTGCATAGAAACAGAACAGGCGCCTAGTGGGACTTTACCTGTCCTGCTGTCCCTGTAGGCCTCTTCCAAGAACTAAGGAAATGAGAAAGATTTATTTGAGTGACCCCTCACTTTAAAGCACAGTGATTATCTGGCAGATTGTCTTATCTATCTATCTATCTATCTATCTATCTATCTATCTATCTATCTATCTATCTATCTATCTCTGTCATCTATTTACCATCTACCTATCTACCTATCATCTATTATCTATCAATCATCTATCTCATCTAACTCTGTATTTTAAGAAATAACCTTCCAGAATTTCCAGAATTTCAGTGATGAATTCTTGGTAATTAGGGGATATTAATTCAGCATGACTTAATTTGTGGGTTTAATTGAGAGAAGCAAAGGAGGCCAAACTTGGTTGGTGAGGAGATGCTTGGACGGAGCACTCTGTCTTTCCAGGCACTCCAGCCTTCCCTGTGGACCGCAGGCTTGGCTGCATAAGGTTGGTGCATGATCTTTTTTCTGCTTCCTTTCCTCCTTCCCCCCTTCTCTAGTAGAGATTCTTTGCTAAAACCACCGGGGGCCACAGAGTCCTAGGTTTCAGATGGGGACACACAGAGGATAGGTTAGATCAAGTACAATGCTGGGTTGGGTTATTGCACTAGAGCCTGAGGATTCATCTGTGCTAGTGTTTTATTTCCATTTGTGTGTGTGTGTGTGTGTGTGTGTGTGTGTGCCAATAGTGACTTTTACTCAGGGTTTGGGTGCTGACCCCTAGCTTTTTTGCCATGGCTTCACTTCTGGCTTTTTGCTGGAGATGAAAGTATCTCAAACTTTCCTGCCCAGTCCTGCTTCAAACCACTATCCTCACATCTCAGCCTCTGGAGTAGCTAGGATTACAGATGTGAGACACTGGCACCTTGCTATGCTAGTGTTTGGGCCAGTTTCATCTGGAGCTTCAAATTTAGAGGAAACCGGACTTGTATGGCTGCCCTTTCTTGGCTGGCCCATCTGTGTTTAGACCTTAGCAGTGCTGTCCTTGGACAGCTGCTTGGCGGTCACAGGTCTCAGTGAACACAAAAGCTCAGGGACAGTGTCCAGGCCTTGAGATCAAACTCCAGGAAAACACATACACACACACACACACACACACACACACACACACACACACACACACACACACACACACACGGTCAGCCTGGAGGTATCTCCATGGGCTCGGTATGGCTGGTGGGAGCTGGTGGAGCCATAGAAACTGAGCTCCTCCTCATGTCTCCTCACTCTGCATCTGGGGCTCCGCACTGCCTGACTAAAGCATGGGCTGAGGCCTTACTGATGCTTCTAATTGGGTCCTTGGCTGATCCATTCTTGCCTTTTTCCTTTCACCAACTTGACTTTCTAACATGAGTAATGGAATGCCTATTTGTTTAAGCCTGAATTTTCCATCATTATGTAGCAAAATCCCATTTTTTTTTTATAAGCAGAGTTTAACTTACAGCATAATGAGGCCCCATTGAGATGTCCAAAAAGAGCTAGTCAGGCTTCCTTCCAGTCTGAGGACAAAGATCCTGTAAGAAGGAGGAGGAAGAGAAGGCAGAGAGTCTGAGGAAGAAGGGGTCCCTCTTGGGATGCACTCTTTCCCAGAAAAGAGGGGAGATCATATGATTTGTGTGATTCTGAGGAGATGATGCTATGTGAACTGGGTTGGTCACAAATAGGCAGTGTCATGTGGTGCCACACCTCAAAAATCATAGCCCCAGAAAGAGAGTGGAGAGGGGCTCCCAGCAGCTGGGTGGAGGAAGTTACAGTTTTGTGTACAATAATGTACACGCACCTTATCAACTGCACACTTACACATGGGTAGAATGGTAAATTTTATATGTATAATTTTATACCACAATAAAAATTTACAACAAAACATATAAAGTAGCCAGATCTGATTTATTAAAAGATACAGAAAAGGCCATGGGCCGTTAAAAGGTTCACTACATGAAGCCCTGGGTTCAATTCCTCAGCACCACATAAACAGAAAAAGCCAGAAGTAGCGCTGTGGCTCAAGTGCTAACCTTGAGCAAAAGGAAGCCAAGGACAGTGCTCAGGCCCTGAGCTCAAGCCCCAGGACTGGCAAAAAAAATAATAATAATAAAAAGGTGCACTACTTTCTGCATCTCCCATGACAGGGTTGACACTCTCTAGGAATGTATTATGGTTCTTGCCTTCAAGGAGAAAACATCACTACCCCCTTATTAAGAGACTAGCCAGGCATGGTGGCTCATGCCTGTAATCCTAACTATTCAAGAAGCTAATATGAGAATCCAGGTTCCATGCCAGTCCAGGAAGAAAAGTCTGTGACATTCTTATCTCCAGTTAACCAGCAAAAGTTAGAAGTGGAGGTATGCCTCAAGTGGTAGAGTGCCAGTCTTGATTGGAAAAGCCAAGCAGAGTGTGCAGCCCTGAGTTTAAGTTCCAGTATAGGCAGGCACTCCCCCCACCTTGTTATTATTTTATCTATCTCTCAGCCCCATCCCAGAGCCACAGAGCCTGGATGGGGTCCCCCTTAGGGTGTCTGGGGAGAGGATGCAGAAACACCCCTGGGTAAAGAGGAGGAGGGGAACACACAAGGTTGGTGCCACATGTTGGGAAGAAAACCCCACTAATCACTATGAACAATGACTCAGTTCAACTCACAGGAGCCAGAAAAGCCCCCAGGCGAGTTCAGTGTGAACTGGCATCTGGTCAAGTGAAGCATTGCTTTAAAAAAAAAAAAAAAGGAAAAAGAAAGAAAACACACGTGAATAACGGAAGGCAGACAGTTGGTTTCCCCAGGGCCTCTGCGACCTGCAGAAAGCCCATGCTCTGTGAGGGCCTGGAGTCAATGTCCACTAATGGATTCTGGCCCACGTGTGGCACCGACCACCCAGGGTGCAGCTACCAGCCTCGGCACAGACAAGATAGAAAACATCCATCTTCTTCAGCGAGACCTGGGGATCTACTGTTTCATCATGGAAACCTCAACACCTCCACCATTACAAATTCATAAAGTAAGAGTATTTATATGCAGCAGGAGCCTAGTTTCCCAGTACACTCCAAGGATGCTTCTAGAAGTCTAAAAGTCCCTGGATAACTCCTGCAGAAGTTTCTGTGTTCAGAGGAGGGAGACTGTAAACATTTATTCTCTCTTATCAGACCCAAAGGCTTGTGTGGAGCTCTTGTTTATTTTTCCAGCTCAAAGAGCAGAGCCTCCATGATAATAAAATAGGTCATCGAATAAAAATACTTTATAAATCAGAAGCTCTGGCTGCTTAAATGTCCCATGCTCTGTCAGTTCTGAGATAAACACACAGGAACCCTTGCTGCCTTGACTTCCTTCTCTGCTGCAGACTGCGTCTCTTTTTGATTTGTTTTTGTTCATGCCCCTGGTCAGTCCTGCTTCAGGTCAATCATGCAGTAATTACAGGTGAACCTTGTCCCCACCAGCAGTGTGGCATGGCAGGCTGTGTTTTCCTTCCTTTTCCTGATGAGCAGAGGAGACAGGGTTCTGCAGCAGACAGTACAGAGTCCATCAGACACCCACCCAGCCCCATGCCCCGGGGAAGGCTTAGTGTAGCAGACTACTCTCCTCCATAATGCCTCCTGTAGACATGGCATTGCAGGATGGACAGTGGTTGTCAGCAAGGGCACCTCGAACCCCAGGACTTCAGAGGAGCCATCTTCTTCACTTGGTATTAGAATGGTAAGAGCCAGGAAGGGAGACAACCTGCATATACTTTTCTTTTTTTTGTTTGTACGTGTGCATGTACTGGTAGTGGGGCTTGAACTCATGTCCCGGCTCCCTTAATTAGTGTTTTTGGTCAAGGCTGATGCTCTACCACTTGAGCCACAGCTATTCTTCCAGCTTTCTGCTGGTTAGTTGGAGACAAGAGCCTCTAGAACTTCCTTGCCCAGGCTGGCTTTGAATCATAATTCTCAGGTCTCAGCCTCCTAAGTAGCTAGGGTTATGTGCTACAAGGCCCAGCTTCAGAGAGTTTTCAAATACTGTCCATAGCCTCCACAAGCTCATGGGAAACTAAGACTGAGTCAAGTGTCCTTAGCACTGAGGTATTACAAAGCTTCCAGGAAAGCCAGGGTCACTCAAGACAGGCTGCAAATGCTTTGTAGGGAAAGTAGCTTTTACCTTTCCACCAAAGATGAATGGGACCTTAACAGGTAGAAAACTGAGGGAGGAGGAGCCTGCTCCCCCAACACTCCCTTGCAAACAAAGCTGTGCACCCTGGGAGCTGAGGAACTGAGAACATTTGCCCACAGCCAGGTACTCAATAGACAACTGGACTGGGCTTGGGCACTGTGGGGCAGCCGGTGGTGATTGGGCTGCAGAGCCTGGACTCCTGTGTTTAAAGGAGAACTTTGGGTGCCTCTTTCCAATTGCTGACACCCCGTGGGCCCTGCAGTACAGGCTCTGCTTTCCCAGGACCCCATCACTGGACACACTGATGCACACTCAGTCCACAGACAGCCTGGCTAGAAGTACCCTTTATGTTACTGGGTGCTGGTGCCTCATACTTCTAATCCTGGCTACTCAAGAGGCTGAGATCTGAGGAGGGCAGTTTAAAGTCAGTTTGACCAGGAAAGTCCATGAGACTTATTTCCGAATAACTACCATGCATAAATTCTACCACACAAAGTTAGATAAAAGTGTCTTACATCCTTTGCCCTAGCTCCTTATAAGGCTGAGATCTGAGAATCCCAGCTTGAAGCCAGCCGAGACAGACAAATCTGAATTCACTAGCAAAAAGTCAGTAGTAGAGCTATGGTTCAAGTGGTAGAGTGCCAACTTTGAGCATAATAGCTCAGGGACAGCATCCAGGCTGTAGGTTCAAGCCCCAGGATTGGTACATACATACACACATGCACACACACACACACACACACTCAGAATATGTACTCCTTACCCTGCCTTACCTCAAAGGATATGTCCCAGCCATCCCAGGGGACCATGAGGAGTTAGTCACTGACAGGAGAAGGTTTATAAGGAGGTTTATTCTTGGGGCCATATCTTCCAAGGGAGAGGAAGCAACATGGCGGCTGCACCTTATCCAGGTGGCAGCTTCTCTGGGGCTAAAGGGGAAGTAGGTAGGTCTTAATGGTGAGTAGGAGTGGCCCATTATAGTTCTAGGGCAGGGAGTTTAGGTATGGGGGCTAATGGGAGGAGCTGAGGATGTAAGGTGGGGGAAATGCTAACATTCCTCCATTTGTTGTTTATTAATAACTGTGGAAGGGTACCAGGCCAGGAGTATGGGCAGAAGTTGTTTCTTCTGGAGCTACTTCCTGCTGTAAAGTGGTGAAGTAGTCAGGGGTCCCCGATTCGTCATTTGGCCAGGTACCATCCAAGAAGTATTTGCTTGACAGTTTGGTTGGTAAAGGGCCTCATCTTTTCCATGAGAATAGTTATCAGAGCCAATGGGTGTCATGATCTCTTCTGGCTACCTCCTGCAGCTTGGGCACATCAAGGAGTCACTGGGGCTGGGGTCTTCAGGATCCAGATCTGCGCTGGGCAGAACAGTATAAGTGAATCCTTCAGTTGCCTGTAGTAACAGGATGGCCTTGAACTGCAGTTCCCAGGTGGTGTCCTGGGTGAAGGATGTTATCCTGTTAAACGAGCCTTTTGAAAAGGTCAGATAAAAAAGGCTGACAAGTTCACAGGACCAGTTAACATGAACGACATGGGAGAACACACCCTGGCCACAAGCCAGAAAAGTTCCATTTGGAGCATAAATCCAATTGTGCCCCATTACAAGGAAGGAGGAATAACTGGACTGGGGGCAGGAAGGGAGTGTTTAGGGGTATTTTTTTTTTTTTGGCAACTGGGTAGTGGACTGGTTGGGAGTAACCAATCAGAGGCTAATACATATACAAATAACAAGTAACAAAGGCAAGAATGCAAGTTGCTGTACAGGTGGAAAGTGGATAGGTATGGACATTATTAGGTGGCAGAGATGTTACGGCAGGAACTCTGGCAGAAACCTAAACTAGGTTTACTTTAAATTTAGCTGAGGTAGGAATGGCTTACTGTAGGATTGTGGTTTGTTTTGTTTTGTTTTAAAAGGTTGTTCTTAATGTTCAGAGTGCTAGACAAACCTCGGTGGTCCTCTGGGTGGGCTTAGAACAGCAGAATAGGTCCTGGGGGCAGCTTGGACACCCCCCCCCCAGGAATGGGGGAGAAAATCCACCTGGGGACTTATCCTGGGTTCTGGCACCAATGAAAGTATATTTCCCGGCCATCCCAGGAGACCATGGGGAGATAGTCACTGACAGGAGAAGAAGGTTCATAAGAAGGCTTATTAGTGGGGCCATATCTCCCACGGGAGAGGGAGCAACAAGGCTGCTGCACCTTATCCAAGTGGTAGCTTCTCTGGGGTTACAGGGGAAGTAGGTAGGTCTTAATGGTGAGAAGGAGTGGCCCATTATAGTTCTAGGGCAGTTCTAGGGAGTTTAGGTATGGGTGGATCTGGGGGCTAATGGGAGGAGCTGAGGACATAAGGCAGGGGAAATGCTAACAATACTCTTGTCTCTACTTTCCATGCTGGTGTTCACAATGTTATGTCTGAATAGTTGGTGGGTAGTTCTGACCACTTGTTGCTGACATTGTCCTGAGATTACAGAGTGTGGCAGGGTGAGTGGTCTTCCCTCACTCAGGTGATGGGGACGGGTGGGATGCATACATCATGAGAGATGATGTGTGTGTTACCATGGAACCACACACAGGGTTGTTGGTGTGTTAGACAGGAGAGTCTCTGTGCCTGGCTGAAGGGAGTAGGATGGAAGCCGAGGAGTGGCACATTGTAACTGGCCTCAAAGGAGGCCCAGGAGGAGGCCAAATGGAGCCATGTTTCTCAAAAGGATTCTTTCTCTATCCATGAGAACAACAGTGGTGTTCATGTTGCTGTCAGCGCTGCCAGGCCAGCTCCTTCAAATTCCGGAAGTTGAAAGTAGAGAAAAGTGAACACTGGCTGGGCTGCCCCATGGCACCAGTGCTCCATTCAGTTGCCCTTGAATCTCTGGTTGTGGAGAACATTCTCTGGGCTCCTGGCGCCCCGTGTGCACAGCTTTGTTGTGGTCTTTCTTATTTGGGGAGTGGACTCCTCCTCAGTCAGTTTTTATCTGTCAAAGTCTCACTTGTTCTCTGTAGAAGTGTCATGGGCCACATTCTCCATGAAGTGTTGGCAGCCTGTTGTGAGCTGGCCTGGCTTTCCTGATGCCTCCATATCATGTCACATCAGTGATAGAGATACAACTCCGTCTTGATCTCCCATGAACTCCCTGTAATCCCAGCTACTGAGGAGGCTGAGATCTGAGCATGTCTGAAAGCCATTCTGGGCAGAACAATCTGAGAGGCTCTTATCTCTAACCAACCAACAGAATGTCAGAAGTAGAACTGTGATTCAAGTGATAGGGTTCCAGCCTTGAGTAAAAAAGCTAAGTGAGAGAACCCCAAGTTCAAGTCTCAGTTCTGGCAAGAGAGATACAGAGGCAGAGACAGAGAGAGTGAGAGATCTATATATTGGTTGTAGCATCTTTTCAATACAACAGTAAATTATTATTATTTAATGACACTGGGGTTTGAATCTGGAGACTTATAGTTGTTAAGCTGGTGCTGCTCTTACTTGAGCCATACCTCCAGTTTTGCTATTTGCTGGTTACCTTGGAGACAGAGTCTTTCTGATATTTCTGCCCCAGCTGATCTTGAACCATTGATCCTCCAGGTCTTACCCTCCAAAGTAGGCAAGATTACTAGTGTGCACGACCATCACCAGGCTTCCAAAGATAATGTTAACCACTGATCATGTGATCAACGCTGAATTAATATCAGATGGTAAGTTACGACTGGGATTCTATTCTTTGGGAACAAATATGTTCTCAGTGGAAGAGTAGATGCTTAGCATGAACAAGGTCCTGGGTTCAATCCCCAGCACAGGAGGTGGGGGCAGGGGGTAACTGAATCTTCTCAAACTCCAGCGGAATTCAGCTTCTAATGGTGTTTCTAAACACATGGAGTCCCATGGTGCAGAGGGAATATTGAAGTTCAAAGAGGCCTAGAAATCAGGTTGAAGATGGTAAGTGATCAGCAGTTAGGGGAATACGAATATTTCCTCTCTTTTTTTGGTGGAGGGGAATCTGAGCAGAAATGTCTATAACCCAGACATTTTCAGCCTGTCTGGGTGAATAGGCACGGGTTTTAGGGAACAACCTGGAGTGGGGTCCTGGGGGATACAGCCTGTGCGATGGGGAAGGTCACATCTAACTCAGTCTATGGATTCCAGGACAGCACATCTGCTTTTGATTGTAGCGGGCCTTGAGCGCAGGCTCAGCGCAGGCAGAACGCCCTCTGAAGGAGGGTGCACAGAGGGTGCAAGCCTGGATGTCCTGCCGAAGATGGAGGGGCCGCCAAGCCAGAGCCTCAAGGCACACACTGACAGCCTTGTCTGGGGTTTGATCTCCTGGGCCTCACATGGGAAAACCTTTTCCTTCCACCTGGGCCTCCACTGGGGCAAGTGAAGAGGTGAAGAGGTGCGGCTGGGGGAGGTGGGATATGAAGCCAGAGAAGAAAGAAGTCACCACAGCTGGAGCTGGTGACCATCTCAAATGTGGGACACCACAGGCGTTCAGAGGGAAGATTCTGGAATCAGAATCTGCCACATTCTAGAATCCCAGTCATAATGTGGGCCAGGTAGAACACTTGGCCCACTCAGGATGCCCCTCCCCCAGTTTCTCATTTATAAAGTTTGTGTGTGTGTGTGTTAGGGGGTGGGGGTTAGTGGGATACCCCCTAGAAAGCACTCAGTCCCGTGCTGCAGCAGACATGCCATTGAGTCATGTGTGGTTGTTATTATTTTACAATCGAACTAGCTTGCTCCATCTGGAGAGATGAAATGACCCTCAATGCTTTCTTTTCTGAAGGAAAAGAAGAAGGAAAACCCACCCAGAGTATTGTTTAGAAGAGAGGAAGCCTTGCTGGGGTGAGCAGCCCTTGCTCCCTGCTGGGCACAGATGTGAGGCCAGCCTAGGCTGGAGGCAGCCTCCTCCAGCAAGTGCATTTGCTACCCAGGAGAGCACGAGTGACAGCAAGGGCTGCGGTCACGTGATCGGAGACGGCAGAAAGCTGCAAAAACACACATGGCAGAAACAGCCCAAGGAGGACAGGCCTGCCCCAGGAGGTCTCCCGCTGCCTGGGATGCAGATTCTTCGGATGGCTGCTGCAGAGAGCAGGGCTATGTAAACATGAGATCAAAACAAGGGCCTGGCTGGCCTTTCAGCCTGATAAATGTTTGTCCCAATGTGCACCAGAAGTCAGACCACCACCATCTTTTTGTAGTCTGAGTTTTAAGAGGACCCTGGAGGCCAAGTTGGCTTGTCTCCCTGATGGCTGGATCCACCTTGCTGGACAGTGCCTATATTTCCAGTCTGGTCTGCCTCCAGGACTCCCCCACAACCCCTGCCCACCCCTCGGCCCCCAAGCAAGGGGCCAGAGCAAGCAGTTCAGAAGCTTTCATCATTTTGCTGTCGCTGGGGACCCTTCCCCCATGGCGTGGGAACACGGGAGCGCCTACTTCACATTATGCCATTGTCCCAGGACCACCACCCAGGAGCTGGCCTGGGAGCTGGAAGAAGGGAAATTTAATGAGAAGGAAACAGCTCAGCCAGGTGTGCCCAGGGTTGTAAAACCCAAATAACTTTTAGCATCTATTCCTTCCATGTTTGCTACTGAATGAGGTTACCATTGGACCCAGGCCCTTTCGCCTCCCAGGCTACTGGCTCAGCCCCTGATGTTTTATCTCAGAGATCTTCACTTGCAGCAGGAAACACTGGAGAGAAAACATTTCCTATTAAATATCCAAAACTTTAGCCTGAACTTGACAGATTGTGTGGTGACTACAGCCCGCCTCCTTAGATGATAGACAAATACACACAGATGGCTGGGCAATCGATAGATAAGACTCAGGAAGAATAGATTGCTAGTGAGGTGACTGGCATGGTTCTCCAGGATCTAACCATCTTCTGTCTCATTGTGAAGACCCAAACTCGTACCATTTCTCTGTAGCCATCGATCATTCTGGCTTTTCTGCCAAAAGTGCTAAATTAATGTATAAGGCTAGCTAGCTTCATGTTTGTTGTTTTATTTGGAAATTAGCAAGAAAGCCATTCATTTGAGAACATTCTCGTGTGTGTGTGTGTGTGTGTGTGTGTGTGTGTGTGTGTGTGTGTGCATGTTAATGGAGCTTCAACTCAGGGCCTGGGCACTGTCCCTGAGCTTTTTCACTCAAGGCCAGCACTCTACTACTTGAGCCATAGCCTCATGTGTGAATGTCTATCTGTAAGATAGTGTGTATGTGTGTGTATCTGTATAAGATGGAGTGTGTGGTATGTGCATGTGTATCTGTGTTAGATGGAGTGTGTGGTGTGTGCATGTGTACCTGTGTAGGATGGAGTGTGTGTGCATGTACTGTGTATCTTGGCGTGGGTGTACACATTTGTGAGTAGATGCATGGCAGAGCCAGGGAGAATGATGACGCCAGATCTCATGACGGGTTCCAGGAGGGTGGTAGGAGGCCGCTACTGGTAGATTCACAGTAGTATCTAGGTGTGCAGAGGCCCCGCCTGTGGTCGTCTCCTAGGAGCTCTGGTAAACCAAAGCTCCAGTGAGCACTGTCAGCTTCTGGGACCTTGGCAACGTGGCTCCATTAAAGGCCGCTGCCCTGAATGTCTCTGTGCTGTCCTCATTTCCCATGGTAAATGGTCAGGCAGCCCCAGGGACTGGGGTCCTTGGTGGAGGGCCTGAGGCCCAGGGCTGAGCCAGCTCAGCCTGTCAGGCTCTCTGGCTCCCCTGACTGGGTGCCCTCAGGCAGCTCCTTCTTTCTGCACTGTTTCTTCATCTGTTAGCCTGCAGTTGCCTGGTTCTCAGGATGTGGTTATAATAACACCGTAGGAGGCATGTTTTTAGAAAGTGACAAACACTACTGTGTGATGGGACCCATCAAGGCCAAGAGTTATAACACTCTGAAAGTGGTCCCAACTCAAAGAAGCCCAAACTGACTGGGGCTCTGGGGATTTGGGCTGAAGGCCCCTGGCATCCCCACTCCTGCCAGGTTCCTGTGCCCAATGGCCACTTGGCTTTCTGCCTGGTGTCTGAAGTGTACAGATCTGAAGAGGGAGGGTTTTGGGGTTCCAAGGTTTTATAGTTGAGAAAACTGACAAGGTCTTCCATATTTCCAAGGAAGCAAAGATACAGGGGATATCACTGTGTTGGGAAGTTCTAATGGTCTCAGTTGTGCCCCTCCATCAATTTACATGTTGAACCACTAGCCTTCAGTACCTCAGAATGTGGCCTTATTTACAAAAGAAAGGCAATCTAAGGAAATGAAGCCAATAGTGTGCATCCTTCACTCAGGACTGTTGTCCTAGGAAGAGACACAGACACACACACAGGGGACCACCACGGAAAGACAGAGGGCAGATGCTATCTTTAAGCCAAGGAGTGGGGTTCAGAAAAGACCTGCCCAACAACACCTCAATATCTGACTCTAGCTCCTAGCACTGTGTCTAAGCTAGCATTTGTTATGACAACCAGAAGTGTCTGGGCCTGGGTCTCCCCTCGACGCTGGGTGTGGGTGAGTGGATCAACCTGGCTCAGGGGTGCCCAAGCTCCTTCCTGAAACCATGACGGATGTGCAGGCACAGTGAGATGAGGATCACTGAGGAGGAAATGGGTTTGCAGATATGTGGATGGGGGATATATTGGGGTCTCACTGTGAAACAAACACTAAATAGGAGGCTGATATGAGCAGGCTTGGATTCAGGAAGAATCCTAGTACAACGTATCAATTATGACCCCAGATTTGAGAGCCCTTGGAATAGGAAACAGAGCAGCTGAGGCCCCTGCCCTGTGTCTCTGGGATGTTCTGGTCCACGATGAAGGACTCGTGGATCCCATCCTGTAGACAGTTCCTGAATCAGCAGAAATCAGGGGCAGAGCAGCGCTCTAAGCACCTCCTCCTCCAGGACCCTGGGAAAAGGAGAAAAGGCAATGGCTCCCTCTCCAGAGAGGGCCTTTTTTGTGGTCATATCCTGGGTCCTCATAACAGCCACTTGCCAAAGGACTTGATATTAAACACCATCCACTCCTTCCCTGCGTACATTTTGAGAGCAGAAAAAAGAGCCTGGCTAGGTAATCAAAGCAAAACGACAACAAAACAAAACCAAAACCAAGAACAAACCAAACCTTCCATAGATGTTCTTCCTCCTTCACCATTGCTTCGTGCACACGGTCCTGTATGCAGGCCCTTGGAGTCATATCCCGTAGCCTCAAGCAGTTGCACATTTGAGCCTCTGGACTTCACCCAGGTGAGCTGGAATGGGCATCCAATCAGAGGGCCTAAAGGACTCATGGAGAGCTCCTGTAGGCTGCATGAAGCCTCTGATTAGCTGTGGGAACTGGTATGGCCTGCAGGCTGTCCAATGATGTTGAGGGTCACACAGCCCTCCTAGAGACACCTTATGAACTCCTGCTCCACGCACGCCACGCACCCCAGGTGATGCCCTCCCATGGGACCCCCTCCTACCTAGTGGAATCTCTGCTTATCTTTTTCTTTAATAGTCTTTGCTGTTTTACTTCTCACTGTGTGTCTATGGACACATTCTTGAAGATCATAGGGACAAAGAACCCAACTTAGGTGTTGCAGGTTTTCAGTCTTAATTTGATCAGTGATTTATTCAACTTCTAGCTCACCATGCCTGGGATGAAGAGTCTTGGTAAGGCTAATAGATGGGAAAGAAAACATTTCTGGGCCTGAGGGTCCAGCAGGAAAGGCAACATGGGCTGGAGGTCCTAGGAGACAGTTTGTATCCCTAGAGAATCCTAGTAGGATGAGGCAGGATAATGCCATTGGTGTATGGTGAAGGTGATAGGTCATGGCCATCAGAAAACTTGCCCTGGGTGTTCATGATCAGCCAGGAGTGCTGGTGCCCAGGTCCCCAGGAGACCCCCCCCCCAAAGGAGGTGCACGCACCCAGGTTGCACCATGCTGACCCTTTGGTTGTCTTCACAGGTGGAGGTGTAGCATGCAGGTCCCTCGGTTACTGAACGGTGGCCCAGATCCAGACTTCAATGTTCTTCTGTCTTTTCCAGGCCAGGATATGGAGGACAGAGCCACCTGTGGCCAGACACTGCATCCTGGGGGCCTCTGTCTTTGGCACTGAGAACTTGCTTATGGTCTTGATTTGAGGCATGACATGATACAGGACAGAAAGGCTTTGCATGGAGTTGCCCAGGGTTCAGACACTCTGCTCCTGGTGATTGTCCCACTTTCCCCAAAGACAAAAATCACAGTTGGCACTGGTGGAGCATATCTGTCAGCTGAGCTGCTCAAGAGGCTGAGCTCTAAGGACCTGGTTTGAAGCCTGGGATGAGACTTGTCTCCAAGAAAGTAGCAAAAAGCTGAAAGTGAGGCAGTGGCTCAAGTGGTAGAACATTAGCGTTGAGTGAAAAAGTTCAATAAGTGAGGACCTGAGTTCAAGCTCTAGATCTCTCTCACACACACAAAATTCACACCACACACACACACACACACACACACACACACACACACACACACCACAGTATCACTACCACCAAACAGCCAAGGAGCCTCAGGCAAGCTACTAAAATATGAAGTGCATTCATTTATTTAAAAGTTAGAACGAATTTTTTCCTGGCTTCCTCGCTGATCACTGGGTGGTTTGGAGCAGTGGAATCTGGAAGATTATGGGCAGAAGTTATGGTTAGGAAAACCGAGAGCCACACTCAAGCTTGTGGCCTCCCAGTCCAAGGGCTTGGGAAGGAAAACATTGTAGTCCAAGTTCTTGAGGTTTTCAGCATGTAAAGCACGCATCTACTTGTTCATAACTAGAAACCCCTTACAATACATCCCTTGTTATTTTTAGAATCTAAGATGATATTTTTGTATTTTGGTTAATGGCCTGAGAATGAGATTTTGGTTGTTTGCAATAAATTGCCTATTTGGGAGTATTGGTGCAGAGGGACTCTATAATTCAGTCTTTTTATAGCATGGGTGTTTTTTTCTTCCCTTGGTCTGGAGAAGTCCTTTAATCAGGTGGTAGGAGTGATTAATGACCATGTGCCTGCGTGCCCACGAGCCCACGTGGCCTCAGAGCGAGGAGCCCAGGGAACTGGGGAACAGCTCCATTGCAGAGAAGGAAATCCCAGCACCATATTCTCTACTAGAAAGAGCTGCCTCTAATTAGATCCCTGCCCACACCCCCCCATGCAAATGAGGGTGAGCAGATTAATTGCTGGGATATACCCTCAGGTGAGCTGCCCCAACAGCTCTCTTTGTGGCTCAGAAATGCAAAGGTAAAGAGTTTTCCTCATCTTGTTCTAATTGTTATTGTTCTTCTTTATCTCCTCCTCCTCCTCCCCCATATTCTCCTTCATTCTCCCCTTCCTCATTCTTCCGATTATTTTGAGAGGAAAATGCTTGATATCATCAACCAACATTTACAAAACATTGGTTATGCTCCCAAGATTAAATGGAAAAAGGATGAAGGCTATGTGTTAGTCACTTTTCATCATTTTGACAAAGGAAATCATCTTGTGCTGGTACTGGGTCTTAAACTCAGGGCCAAGTAATGTCCTTTACCTTGTTTACTCAAGTAAGCATTCTACCACTGGAGCCATACCTCTTCTGGCCTTTTGGTGGTTTATTGGAGATAAGAGTTTCACAGACTTTCCTGCCCAAGCTGGCTTTGAACTGGGATCTTCAGCTCCCAGACTCCTGAATAGCTAGGGTTATGGGGAAAGCCTATTTTCGTTCACAGCTTCAGTCCATGATGGGCTGACTTCTTTGCTATAGGCCTGTGGTCTCTGGTGAAGCAGAACATCATGGCAGCAACAGATAGTGACTGAAAAAGCTTCTCACCTCATGGTGGTCAGGAAGCAGAGGGGGGAGGGGGATAGAGAGAGAAAGAGAGGGAGGGAGCACATTCAGGACTGATCCCTCCCTCCCTTCCTCCCTCTTTCCCTCCCTCCCTCCTTCCTTCCTCTCCCCTTCTCTTTCTTTTACCCCCTCTCATCAGTGGACTGATCCACGGAGGAAATGAGGGCCTCACAATCCAATCCCCTCTCAATGGCACCACTGGCTGAGGACCAAGCCTGAATGCAACACATGAGTCTCTGGAGGAATGCTCACATCTAAAACCACTAAGACAGGAGTCCCATTATGGGTGTCCTGGGGAATTCAGAGTTCAGGAGAAGAGGCTTACAAACAGGTTCAGCCATTCTGGGGAAAATGTCTCCTTTCTGATGAACAGAGACTCCAGAGGAACTCACCCAGATGGCAGCCCTAAAAAGCGACAGGCATGTGTTGAGGCAAGAAAAGACATCTGCTGCCTGGAGGGCAGGGCTTTGGTGTCTGGGCCACCCGGTGGCAGAGCAGTGGGTGGGCACTGGGCAGGTAGGTTGTCTTGGAACATAGTGGGCTTCTGTGTTCATGGTTTAGGCTCACTTCTGCAGAAGATAGGAGGCAATAGGATGCGCTGAAGCAGGCCCTGGGAGCTGGACACACATCTTCGTAAGATGTGAGAGCCAAAGCCAGTAAAATAAGGGCTACTTGAACACAAGTTCTACAGCTCTGCACCAGTTGACCCAGTACTGGGAGGGCTGTTAGGTAATGAGGGGAGGACAGCATAGGCAGTGTGGATACACTGGAGAAAGAGATGGAGAGAGATGAAGCTGAGGGCTTCCCTGGAGATTTCATCATGGTGTGCAGAGCAGCATAGGTGTAAAGATTTTTTTTTCAAATTTTTATTATCAAACTGATGTACAGAGAGGTTACAGTTTCATACGTTAGGCATTAGATACATTACTTGTACTGTTTGTTACCTTGTCCCTCATACCCCCCCTCCCTCCTCCCCCTTTCCCTTCCCCCCCTGAGGTGTTCAGTTCACTTTCACCAAACAGTTTTGAAAGTATTGCTTTTATAGTTGTTTGTCTTTTTTTACCCTGTGTCTCTCAATTTTGGTATGCCCTTTCAATTTCCTACTTCTAATACCAGTATACACGGTTTCCAATATACTCAGATAAGATCCCCTGTAATATTTTCAGGCCTAGGTTGAGTGTGTACAACTGAAGTCCCAGAAAGATAAACCATGGATAAAAGGGGTGGGGGTGGAGCCATCAGATGTATTAGGTTCAATTTTATTCCACAATTCCCACTTTTCAAATTTACCCCACTGTTATGAGACACACTGATACACAGCTCTGATGGCATTTGTGACAAAAACTCGAGCAATAAAACAAGAATCTGGGTCCTATCCTGGCACAACCCTGTTCTGATCTGGCTGAGGGCTCTCCACGGTTAGATTGTGGGGTCACCTGCTCATCCTCACGGGTGGGCCGCAGACATCTAGTCCTGTTCCCTTGTGGTTTTGCTCCCCATGCCCACAGCCACACTGGGCCCCTGTCTGCCTTTCTCAGTGTAGTAAAATGTCTCTGAGGTCAATTTTACAGTGGCCATTGTGCAAACCCTATTGTTCTGGCATGGTGAGGAGAAAGTCTTACACAACAGTGAGATCGTAATGACCACAGGTGAAAAGGCAGATGAGAAATATTTGGCTTCTGCAAAGTCAGGGCAAACTCTCCCACCTCCCTGGGGGCCTACCCCTTACCTGATGCCCCCGTCACTCCCAGCTTCTCCTGAGACCAGTCCCAAAGTGCGTGTCACCTGTGCTTGGCTCTCAACCCCCTTGCTATAGCCTGATGCAACAATGCAGCCCATAGCTCTTGCTTGTCTTGATTCCTTGGAGTTTTGCTGACTGTGACTAGCCATTGCTAACCTTGAACTTGTATGGAGAGACTGAACCACAGAGATGTCCTTTGCAGAGTGGGAAAACCTGGCTGCTCTGCTGTGGAAGGGACTTCACTTCCTCCTACCATGCCCAAGCTCAGGCCTAGGGGTGGCTCACTATCCCTGTGCCTGACATGAGGATGAGATGGCTTGAGGAGATTAGCCACCCTGAAGGGAGGTGGACAAATCATTACTGACATCTCATGAAATAGAGCAGGGGAATAATATAGGGAAGTAGGACCGAGTTCAAACCATACCTCTAGCCCAATGTCTATGCCCTTATAAACACATAAGATGATGCTAAATGAAATGAACTCCATGTTATAAAAACAAGTGTTATGGGCTGGGGATATGGCCTAGTGGCAAGAGTGTTCACCTCGTATACATGAAGCCCTAGGTTCAATTTTCCAGCACCACATATACGGAAAATGGCCAGAAGTAGCGCTGTGGCTCAAGTGGCAGAGTGCTAGAGCAAAAAGAAGCCAGGGACAGGGCTCAGGCCCTGAGTCCAAGGCCCACGACTGGCCAAAAAACCCAAAAAACAAAAAACAAGAAAAAAAAAAACAAGTGTTATATCATTGTTGTAATTATTTTCAACATGCCATGTGAAACTGTACCCTTTTTTTTTTTATTCTTGTACTCCCTTCCTGTGGTTTTACCCCCGCTATCAATGTATCTCATCTGAGTACCCTGGATACTGTACATCTAGGGAAGGGAAAAGGAATATAAAAATTGAGAGACAAAGAATAAAAAGACAAATGATTCCAAAAGCAATATTTACAAAACCATTTGGTGTAAACCAATTCTATAACTCATGGGGAGGGAGGGAAACAGGGAAGGGAGAGGCAGGGGGAAAATGAGGGAGGAGGTAACAAATTGAACAAGAAATGTACTCACTGCCTTACTTTGACAATAAAGGAAAAAAATCATTAAAAAAATATACCTCTCAGCTTGGTGCTGATGGCTCATGCCTATTGTCCCAGCTATTCAGGAGGCTGAGATCTCGAGATTGTGGTTCGAAGTCAACCCGGGCAAGAAAGTCTGTGAGACTCTTATCTCCAATTAAGCACCAGAAAACTGGAAGTGGAGCTGTGGCTCAAAGTGGTAAAGGGCTAGCCTTGAGCAAAAGAGCTCAGGGACAGCGCCCAGTCCCTGAGTTCAAGCCCCACAACTGACTAAAAATAAACAACAACAAAAAAAACCCACAGCTATCCAACAGGGAAATGAAAATCAAATTCAGCAGGGAGATGTAATTTAAAATCACAAGCATAGCCTGTGTCCAGTGGCTCACATCTGTAATCCTAGCTACTCAGGAGTCAGAGATCTGAGGATCCTAGTTTGTAGCTAGCCCAGACAGAAAAGTCCATAAGATTCTCATCTCTAATTAACCAGAACAAAGCTAGAAATGAAGCTGTGGCTCATGTGTGAGAGTGTTATCCTTGAGTGAAAAAGCTAAGGGATAGTTCCCAGGCCCTGCAGTCAGGCCCTAGCACTGGTGTGTGTGAAAGCTGAAATATACCTCTTGACCTGCCAGGAAAAGGAGATTGCAAAGAGCAAAGATGATTGGTTCTGGGGAGGATGTGGAATACTTAAATTTTCTTCTTTGTCTAGGGAGAATAAATTGTACAAGTACTTAGGGGAGGTGAAATTATCTTTAAAGTTAAATGTACAATCAGGGCATGATCTGGGAGATTCGCTCTGGGTGTGTCCCAAGAGAAAGAAAAGTGTCAAGCATGTTGGTGAAACTTTAGACAACACAGTCAAAACTGGAGGAAGCCTAAAGCTTGATGGCAGGAACATGGATAAACAAATTATGAAATTCCCATATAAGAATGCACCACTGCCATAAGACACAATAAGCCATCCCCACGAGCTTCAACCTTGAGAAGCCTTGTGGGCAGCATAGGTAACCCATGCAGCCCCCATCACAGACACTGCCTCCAGCTGCGGTGATGCTGAGACAGGGAAGTGCCCCCCCCCATGCTGGTGGTTAGTGACCCGAGGGGGTCCTGGTGGGAGGGCTGCAAGCGATCCTTCCCATGGCCTACGGCAGCTCCTGGCCACAGCTCCCTCTATAACAAAGTGGGATGCGACTTTGGGTGGTGGTTGTGTGCATGTGCGTGTGTGTGTGTGTGTGTGTGTGTGTGAGAGAGAGAGAGAGAGAGAGAGAGTCTTGGGGCTCAAACTCAGGGCCTGGATGCTCTCCCTGAGATCCTCGGTTTCTAATTCATTAGTTGCAATTGGGATGTGAGTAATAAAGTTGTGTGTGTGTGTGCGCGTGCGCGCGTGTGTGCGTGTGTTTGAACTTAGGGGTTCTTCATGCTCTCACTTGGTGTTTTTACTCAGGTCTGGCCCTCTAACACTTGAGCCATACTTCTACTTCCAGCTTCTTTGGTGGCTAAGTGGAGATAAGAGTCTCTGGCTTCCAAACCAAGATTCAGCTCTGAGTCTCCTGAGTAGCTAGGATTATAGGTGTGAGCCACTAATGCTGGGCTCACCAGTATGTGTGTTTGTGTGTGTGTGTGTGTGTGTGTGTGTGTGTGTGTGTGTGTGTGTTGGTCATGGAGCTTGAATTCAGGGACTGGGCACTGTCCCTAAGCTTTTTTGCTTAAGGCTAGTGCCTTACTGCTTGAGCTACAGCTCCATTTCTGGCTTTTTGGTGGCTTGTTGAAGAGTCTCATGGACTTTCCTGCTAGGGCTAACTTTGAACTGTCATCCTCAGATCTCAGCCTACTGAGTATCTAGTGATGACAAGTGTGAGCCACCGACAGCCAGCTTCAACATGTTTCACTCTGGAGCCTGGCTACCCAGTTGTGAGCCTGGCATTATGTGAACAGTGTTTGGAGGTAGCTATCTTGCTGAGTGAGGCTCTGTGATGCTATCCAGCTATGATTATCCTTGGACATCTGACTACATGCATTAGCTTTCACCTAGTCACCAGAGGTGTGTAAACAGCCATCTAATGCTGTTCTTGTTCTGTAGGCAGCCAGGCAGTTCCGTGTTTAGGTCCGCACTGAAGGCAGGAGACTGGACTTGCTCAGGTGCATGCCAGCTGACAGGTGGCCTGGGTCTGCCAGTCTGGGTGGCCTCTGAGCTTGGCTGGAGGCTAGCTTTGTTTTGACAGGGAATAAGTAAAGAGAGATGGGGCTACAAGCTACAAGCTATAACCCAGCAGGTAAACTAGGCTTGTCCTGCGACAGTGGTCATGAGTTCCAGAAAGGGGAATTGGAATCTTCAGTGGAGGTGCTGACAGCCCAGTGGAGATCAGGTGCCCATCAGTTGTGGTCCCCGTTCTGTTGACTTAACATTACTCCCATCATGACAAGGGGTAAAGAAATCCTGCCTGTCCATGGATACAGGAAGGGGAAGAACTCGCCACTGCTTCAAACACAGACCCTGCATTGGGTTGTACATCATAGTCACTTTATTCCTTGTGCTTTTATTTCTTCATTGCCTCAATAGCTCAAGAGATTTCTGACATGCTCCTCAATTTCAGATCTATCTGTGGGGGTCTGGATGGATAAAACCTTGTTTAACAGCAGCTCACCACTACAGCTCTCCTCTGAGAAACACATTTCTCATTTTCCACAAAAAGCTTGCTTGCTTGACTTATTTATTTAGTGATAGTCCTGGGTCTTAACAAAAGGCCTGAGCACTGTCCCTGAGCTTTTTCCACTCGATGCTGGTGCTTGACCATGTAAGCTACAGCTTCATTTCTCACTTTTTTGGTGGTTAATTGGAGAGAAGAGTCTCACACACTTTTCTGCCTGGGCTGGCTTTGAACCTTGAGCCTCAGATCTCAGCTTCCTGAACAGCTAGGATTACAAATGTGCACTGCCAGCATCCAGCACTGTGGAAAGCTTTTAACATGATATTTCCCCGGAAGCATCAATATGGAATTCAAATGGACTATCCAGTTTTCACAGCTGTCTCTGTGCTAATTTAAAAAGCAAAGGAAAAACAAAATAAAAATAAAAAACACAATAGAACACACACACACACACACACACACACACACACACACACACACACGGCCTTCTTTTTTTCCCCTTCAGCATGGGGCACCAGGAAGGAATTGTTGTAAGACTATGCTGCCTGCTCAGAGAACCATTTCCAGATTGGACTCTTAATTAATCCTGGCTGTAGTTTTACACTTTGACTCTCTTCTGGGTGTTTTATTTTCTTGTTCTAGTGCCCACATGAGCATCCTTTGGCAATAAAACATCCAGGGAGAAGTTATAAAAACATGTCATCTTGGTTACAACATATGGCTAATTGATTTTGGAGAATCGCTTAATTGTGTGACTTTACTTAGCCAAACAACAATGGCTGTTTTCACACCCCTGATATTAGCTCATTCTATTTCATGACCTGTCCCACTGAGACACACTCCATATTTCTGACCATAAATCTGGCCTCTGTCTAGGCCTGCATATTTGTTCTGTCTTTGTTGTGATGGTTTTATGACATTGGGAGCCTTTTTAAAGAAATTTATAGTGGGCAGTAAACACGTAGAAAGGCTTAAGGATAGAAAGTAGGGTGGGTTTTGTGTTTGTGCCTGTGCGTGTGTGTGTGTGCATGTGTGTGTGTGTGTGCTGAATTTTTAATTTCTTCCCTAAATAAAATAATAAAAGGTGGTTTCCTTCACTGCAGGCCCCAAATGTATCTCCGTAGGATCCACTTAAATGGTGTGTGAGAGAAACATGAGCTGGGGCCTTTTTTTTTTTTTGCTTGTTTTTTGAGGTTTCCAAAGGTTCTGCTGAGTTAGATTAATTGCTTGGAGTTTCATAGGGGGCCATGTCAGTTACAGGGGTTTTAATGTGGAAAAGCCAAGGTGACAGGCAAGGGGAAAGAAGGGGGAGGCCTTGGAGGGGAAATTGAGAGAGGAAAAGGAAAGGTTTAAAAGCAGCATGAGAACCTTACTTAGTGAATATGGAACAGAGGATTGAGGCCACCGCCCAGACCGTGATCCAGGCTACAAACAGGAGTCCAGGAACTGGTGGCTCACACCTGTAATCCTAGCTACTCAGGAACCTGAGATCTGAGGGTTGTGGCTCCAAAGCCAGCCTGATCAAACACGTTTGTGAGATTCTTATCTCCAATTAACCAGCAAAACCTATTGCATAAACATGGACTCTACAAAGTTAGATTTTGTTTTCAGTGGTACTGGGTCTTTGCTTTTACTAGGTGGGTGTTCTACCACTTGAGCCACACCTCCAATATCATTTTTGAAATGGGAGTCTCTTTTTTTTCATAAGCTAGCCTGGGTAGTGATCCTTTATTTTCACTTCTCAGACACCAGAGTGCCCAGCTTGTGAATTTTTTTGCCTAGGCTAGCCTCCAAGTTCAATCCTCCCCCTCCCTGCCTCCTGTGTATCTGAAATTACAGTCATAACTCCTAAGCATCTGTCTCAGAATCAGATTTTCTACAATTGCGTTGGACCTGCTGAGGTCTCCTAGAAACATCAGCTACCCCATCTTGCCAGACACTTGTGGCTCACGCTTGTAATCCTAGCTGTTCACCCAGTACCTTATTCAGTGAAAGGCTTTAGATAAAGCATCACATCTGTAAGCTTCAAGTGCAGGGAAGAGTGAGCGGAGCACACACTGCCTGGGGGACTGCCAGGGGTGCTGTGGACATCCCAGTGTCCAGCCTGTACCCATGGCTTGGTGCTCCCACCCAGCCTGGTTAGCCTTATATAGACTCCAGCTGTCCCTGAGCTGCTGGTAATGTCTCCTAGTGTCTCCTGACACCCTTCTCCAGTGCGCCTGTCTTCCCCCCTCCTCTGTAAAAGACTCAAACAACAGACCATCTACAGGCGGTCAAGGAGACCCCTGCTTTGGTCAGCTTTCAATTGTTAGAATGAAACACAGGAAGCTGGGGAATTTATAACAAAAAGAGGTTTGTTTGGCTCGTGGTTCTAGTGGTTGGGGGCTCAAATAGCATTGAAACCAACATCCTGTCAAGGACTCCTCTGGTTGCATCATGACATGGCAGATGGCATTTTGGTGGGAGAACAGATCTCATGGTGAGACAGGAGGTCAGGAGGTCAGAGATCAGGCTTCCTTTCATCACTATCTGCTTGCACAGGAACTAGCTGGGGTCTCATGAGAGCTACATTAATCTCTTCTGAGGACTGTGCCCCCAATGACCTTACCACATTTCACTGTGCCCCACCTCTTAGAGGTTCTCTCTCCCCTTCTCTCTCTCTCTCTCTCTCTCTCTCTCTCTCTCTCTCTCTCTCTCTCTCTCTCTCTCTCTCTCTCTCTCTCTCTCTCTCTCTCTCTCATGACAGTCCTGGCGCTTGAACTCAGCACCTTAGCTTTTTTGCTCAAGGTTAGCATTTTACCACTTAAGCCACAGCTCTATTCTGGCCTATTAATGGTTAACTGGGGATAAGAGTGCATAGACTTTCCTGCCTGGAGTGGCTTTGAACTACAATCCACAGATGTCAGCCTCTTGAGTAGCTGGGATTAGAGGCATGACAACCATAGCCCAGCATTACCTACTCTTAATACTGGATTATGGTGGACTAAGCAGTCCCCTAGAAGACATGTTCAAAACCACATCTAAACCATAGTCACTTCCCAGTGTGTGTATTGGGGTGTGTGTGTGTGTGTGTGGCAGGACCTACACTCCTATGCTTCTTCAGGTTTTGCTCCATTTCTCCTCAGTTAAACCTCAGTCTCCAGGATCCTTTCTTGCCCAGAACACCATGCTCCAGTTAAGCAGCCACCCATGGGCAGGAAGAGCTGAGCTCAGGGAGGAGCTCTCCCTCCACTCCAAGCAGGTCCTGGGACAGGTGGCAGAGCCTGCCGAGTTTCCAAGCCATTGAAATCAAGAAGGCCCAATTGAAAATGGCTAGAATGGCTGGGCACTGGTGCTCATACCTGCAATCCTGGCTACTCAGAGGCTGAGATCTGAAGATCATAGTTCAAACTTAGCCTAGGCAGACAAATCCAAGGGACTTTTATTTCCAATTGATCACCAAAAAGCCAGAAGTAGAGCTATGGCTAATGTGGTAGAGCATCAACCTTGAGCGAAAAGCTCAGGGACAGTACCCAGGCTCTGAGTTCAAACTTCTTGCATGCTAGCGCACGCGCTAAATCCAGGAGAGCTGGAGATCAGAGCAATGACCCGCTAGCTGGTGAAATGTTACCAGGCAAGGGCTCCCAGGCTCTGGCCACCCCCAGGTTGGCTGGGTTCTCTCCCTATCCTCAGCAAACCTGTCCTTTGTGAGCAGTGAAGCTAAGTGGAGCCCTGTGTGATGAATATGTTTGCTTTGTTTTGTTTGTGCCACTACTGGAACTTGAACTCAGGACTTTGTACTCTCTTTTTTTTCTTCACTCTACCATTTGAGCCACAGGCTCCACATCTAGCTTTTGATGTTAATTGGAGATAAAAGTCTCATGGAATGCCCTGGCTGGCTTCCAGCTGTGATCATTAGCTCTCAGTCTCTTAACTAGCTTGGATTACGTGGCTTACCAATGTTTTGTTGGCTTGTCAAAAAGCTGTCTGATCTGTGCAGGGGTAGCTGCCTAAAGACATCCTTGATAGCACAGAACTTCAAAATATGGATGGAGAAAAAAGGATTTCTCAGCCAGGCAGAGATACACACAGCCATATTGGGCCCAGGAGCTCCATTCAGGGCCCTACAGTTTGCATGCCTTGCAATGCCAAAAAAATGGCTTCTTCCACTTTTGGGTATCTATCCAAAGACCACAAACAAAATCACAGTAATGCCACCAGCACAACAATGTTCATTGCAGCACAATTTGTCATAGCGAGAATCTGGAACCAGCCCAGATGCCCCTCAGTAGACGAATGGATCAGGAAAATGTGATACATATACACAATGGAATTTTATGCCTCTATCAGAAAGAATGACATTGTCCCATTTGTAAGGAAATGGAAGGACTTGGAAAAAATTATACTAAGTGAAGTGAGCCAGACCCAAAGAAACATGGACTCTATGGTCTCCCTTATTGGGAATAATTAGTACAGGTTTAGGCAAGTCATAGCAGAGCATCACAAGGCCCAATAGCTATACCCTTAGGAACACATAAGATGATGCTAAGTGAAATGAACTCCATGTTATGGAAACAGTTGTAACTACTTTCAACGTCCTATGTGTATCTGTAGCTTCTATTATTGATGATGTTCTTGTATCACCTTCCTGTGGTTGTACCTACACTATCTCTGTAATCTTATCTGAGTATATTGGAAACCGTGTATACTGGTATTGGAAGTAGGAAATTGAAAGGGAATACCAAGATTGAGAGACACAGGGTAAAAAATGACAAACAACTACAAAAGCAATACTTGCAAAACTGTTTGGTGTAAGTGAACTGAACACCTCAGGGGAGGGGAGGGAAGGGAAAGGGGGAGGGGGGAGGGGGGTATGAGGGACAAGGTAACTAACTGTACAAGAAATGTATCCAGTGCCTAACGTATGAAACTGTAACCTTTCTGTACATCAGTTTGATAATAAAATTTGAAAAAAATAAAAAAGGCTTCTTGTTTCTCTCTTTCCATCTCCTCCTTCCTTCCTTCCTTCCTTCCTTCCTTCCTTCCTTCCTTCCTTCCTTCCATCCTTCCTTCCTTCCTTCCTTCCTTCCTCTCTCTCTCTCTCTCTCTCTCCTTGTGCCATTCTTGGGGCTTGAATTCAGGGCCTAGGTGCTGTCTCTGAGCTTTATTTTGCTTAAGGCTAGTGCTCTACCACTTGAACCACAGCTACACTTTTGGCTGTTTGCTATTTAATTGGAGAGAAGATACTCTTGGACTGTACTGCTTGGGCTAAGACAGTAGCTAGGATTACAGGCGTGAGCCACCAGCAAGTTGCATAGTGGGCACTGACTGGGACCAATTATCTTGTGGGAGCATGCCATAGAATACTGAATCAGAATAACCCCAAGGCATGCTGTCACCAGGCTAAAGCAACTGTGTAGAATGGGAATAGAAACAAAGGCCACTCACTGTAGGACAGGCCCCTTCTTTGGTGTGCATTTTACTTCTAGGGTGTGCAGAGAAGAGCTTAGCTCAACCCAGGTGGGTAACTGCAGTCTCTTAGCTGTGTGTAAGTGCCCTCTCAGAACATATTACACTCCCCCACCCCTATGTGAAAATTGTGCTCAGATTTGGTTTCCCTTTTGACCTGTGAGTTGTTGTGTCCTTCTGGTTTTAATTAGTCTGCCTCTGATTAATCCCTCGGTATTTTACCCCACGTCTGCAATCCTGGCAGCCAGACTGCAAAGTACAAGCATATTTTGGTGTGTGGAATGGTGTGGCTGGTCGCTAGTGCGGGGCACAGGGTGCAGGCAGCTCCTGGAGTTGCAAGCTGGAATTGTCACATTTTAATTACACAGTGCTCCCACCCCCTTGCCTGGTGTCTAATGAAGGCTTTGGGGATAAGCATTCACTTTTTTTTTTTTTTTTGTAATGAGATGTTTCTCTGTGATTTCTTCTGTTTCCATCAACAATAACTGTCATATAAATCAATGTTTAATCTGCCTATTCCTCTCCTAAGGACTTTTTTTGTATCTGTGCCTCCTCATTAATCTGGTACTGCAAGAAAGCAGTGCGCAGCCTCTGGCTTCCTGTGAGCTGAGCTGGGTCTCTCTGCTTGGCCTTGGAGCCCAGGGAGAGTGAATGAGGGGCAAGGCTCTGGCTGTGAACCTAACCTCAGATACCAAGTCTGCATTTGCCTATGGCTCACCTTCTCTTGTTTTTCAGTAGAAACATCTTCCTAGAGTGGGGCACTGTTTAAGGAGGCAGATTTACACATAGTTCACCCACATATATACATAGATTTGAGAAATCAAAATTAGCATAACAGTGTGATTTTTGTATGGTAGTAATATTGGATGCTGATTGAGTTTAAAATTCATTGAATTTACTAAAATGTGGTCTCTTAGTAAACTAGGAGCCTGCTTCTCCCTCTCCCTCCTTCCTCTATTTTTTCCTCTTTTCTTTTATACACAAACATATATATATATATATATATATATATATAGAGAGAGAGAGAGAGAGAGAGAGAGAGAGAGAGAGAGAAAATGGGTACCAGAAGTTAAATTATCAGTTGACTGAGAGGTTAAGTTTCTTGTTGTTTACTGGTATTATATATCAGGGAACTTGATTTTGAAGATAGCATTTATTTTCTCATCTTTTTTTCCCTATCTTTTCTTCAGGTCCCTAATTTGAACTCAGGGCTTCCTGTTTGCCTGGCTTGCTTCCTTGGCCAGTGCTCTACTACTTGAGCCATACCTCTAGCCCCACTTTTTGCTGGTTATTTTGGAGATAAAGTCTCATGGACTTTTCTGCCCAGACTAAGCAAAGCGAGCACACTGACAAATTACTATGACACCATTGTCTGTGTTACAGACACTGTACTCTGATCAAAGAAATTCATTACTCTAAATATAGGGGCCAATAATATGGAGCCATTAGTTGGTGCTACTATCATACTCCATCTGAACAATGTTTTTGTATCTGGAAACGTGAGGATAGTTTTATTTCTCTGTGTGCCAGTAGTATGGCTTGAACTTTTATATTTTCACTTAGTCTGCTTGCTCACTGCTGGCACTCTACCACTTAATCCACATCTTCAGGCTGGCTTTTTGCTGGTTAATTGGAGATAGAGTCATACAGACTTTTCTGCCAGGGTTGCTGTGAAACCCAGTATTTTAGATCTGTTTCCCGAGTAGCTAGGGTTACATTTGTAAGCTACAGTGCCCAAGCTATCTTTGATTTGTATGGATCTACTTAAGAGTGACTTCATATGAACTGTATGTCTGTGTTACATCTGTCAGTGACTTTCAGAGATTGCCTTGAAATGACATTTGCATAATACTTGGTTTCTCAAATAACTTTACTATTGTTCATCCACATTATTTCTAAAAGTGAGCTTTCAAATCCTGTGTGTCCGCTCTCGTGGTTTGCACTATCATTCTGTCTGGATGGTTGTTTTGGAAGTAGGCTCCACGTGCTATCCTGTTCATGACACAACTTGAGATTCACCATCCTTGTTGCTCTACTCCATCCAGCTTAGGGTTTCATAAACTATTTCACTCAAGTGTTTTACATGACCTGGAGGAAACCTAGTCACCACATTCTGTATAACAGAAAGGAGTCTGTCCTAGCCTATTGCCCAGAAATGTAGGCTGGCTCCCTGTGGAAGCCCTGATCTCGTCCACATGCCAACAGATAAACTGTATGTTAGAATCATAGGGCAGAATCCATTTAATTGTTCATTTTCAATTTTGACATGCATATCAAAACCAAAGAAGTTGGATAAAATCTTTGTGTGTGTACTGTGTGTGTGAGTATGTATGTAATTTCAGAATAGGATTGATTTCAGGTCCTAGTGTGTGAGACTAGCACTCTACTGCTGAATCACATCTTTAACCCTAAAAGGTTATTTTAAATTTGTAAGAAATATAGTAGGAAATTCAAATGTATTTTTATTTCATAATATATTTGTATTATCCTTAAGTAGTTGTATAAAGGATTTACTATTCAAGGCAGTAATTTATTGGGGCTGGAAATATGGCTTAGTGGTAGAGTACTTGCCTAGCATGCATGAAGTCCTGGGTTCGATTCCTCAGTACCAGTACCATCTAAACAGAAAAAGCCAGAAGTGGTGCTGTGGCTCAAGTGGTAGAGTGCTAGCCTTGAGCAAAAGAAATTCTGGGACAGGGCCCAGGCCCTGAGTTCAAGCCCCCAGACTGGGGAAAAAAAGCCAACTGAAGCAGGCAAGTCTGTGAGACTCCTATTTCCAAATAACCACTCAAAATTTGGAAGTCCAGTTGTAACTCCTGAGCATTAGCCTCCAGTACTAAAGCTCAGGAACAGCTCAAGCCCCAGAATTGGACAGTTCAAGCCCCAAGACTGACATAAATAAAAAATAAACACAATACATCTTGATGTCACTGATTTCAGCACTCTCATTCATCCTTTTAACCCACCCCTTTCTTCATTTTTTTCTTAATTTTGAAGGTATTCTTTATTTTTACTGTATCTAATATATTTTTCTTTTCCAAAAGCAAGAGGTATATCATTGTTGTACATATCATTTTCGACATGCCATGCGAAACTGTACCCTTGTTTTTCCTCTCATATTCCCTTCCCATGGTTTTACCACTGCTATCAGTGTAACTGATCTTAGTGCCCAGAATACTGTATATATGTGTATTGGAACTAGGGAAGGGAAAGGGAATACCAAAATCGAGAGACAAAGGATAAAAAGACAAACCATTTCAATAGTGATACTTACAAAACCAATTGGTGTAAACCAAAGGTACAACTCATGGGGTTGGGGGAGAGAAGTGGGGAGGGGGATAGATGGGGGAAAATGAAGGAGGAGGTAACAAGTTGGATAAGAAATGTACTTGCTTTACATATGAAACTGTAACCCCTCTGTACTTCACTTTGACAATGAAGAAGAAGAAGAAGAAGAAGAAGAAGAAGAAGAAGAAGAAGAAGAAGAAGAAGAAGAAGAAGAAGAAGAAAGATACTCTCAGCTAGACATTGGTAATCATAGCTTCTCAGGAGGCTGAGATCATGGTTCAAATCCAGCCCAGACAGTTAAGTCTATGAGAATCTGACCTCCAACTCCTAAGTAAAAATCCAGAAGTGGAGCTGTGGCTCAAGTGGTAGTGTACCAGCCTTGTGCCAAAAAAGCTAAGGGACTAAGGGACAGCTCCCAGGTATTTAGTTCAAGCCCTAGTATCCACATATAAAAAAGAAAAAAGGCCATATTTTCTAACTTTGTCCACTGGAAATCCCCCGAAGCAATGGCAGTCAATCTTAACTATGAACCCCAGGGCTAAGTTTATGAACACTAAGTATAATTTTTCAGGAAGAATTATGGGCTTCTTGTAGTAGAGGCTGATTTAGAACAGAAAATGTAAAAGATGTGTTTTTCTGTGTTTTCAGATTGAAAGACTAATATGGGTCTGAGATGGGATGATTTTAGCATTAAAATAGCAACATTGTAACCATTTAAATTTTTATGAGTTTTAATTATAATTATTGGTAACTTTTCAGTATTGCTAGATCACCAACATTATTCGAAAGCTTTTGTAATTAAAGGGAATAATCAAACATTTATCCTGCATTTCCTATCCAAATAATTGCTTACTTTTCAGAAGGTGCCAGTTCATGCTTGTAGGAGTAATGAGACAACAGGAAATCACACCCACTACTATGAAGCAATAGGTTTTTGTTCCACTTGGCAATGGTTATCCATGGTGACAAATGTTTTCAGTGAAACTGTGGTGAGCTGTGATGATGGATAAGGTGACAATCCTATCACTCTATGGAAGGGGAGCTGAGAATTCAGTCTCTGGACACAATATCATGGGAAGGACACACAAAAGTTCCCACCAGAAAACCTGAACCTGCACGTGATTTCAACTTTAGACATATGTCCCCCCAAGGGGGAATCAAAAAGCCAGAGTGAGGCCTTAAGTGATAACACAAAGATATCAAATCTGGAGTGTGGAACAGAGCACAGGACAATTGTTCTGAGCTTTCTAAGAGGTAAGTGAGGAGAAAAGAAGAAACAAAGTGAAAAGTGAAAAAGGAAGAAAGTAGGACTTCACGGGTATCTATTTTTTTATTAACACATGCTATTTGTAGAAAGTGGGTTCATTGTGGTACTTTCATAGATGTTAAAATGTACTTTGATCAAATTCATGTCCTGGGGGCTGGGAATATGACCTAGTGGCAAGAGCACTTGCCTCGTATACATGAAGCCCTGGGTTCAATTCCCCAGCACCACATATATAGAAAATGGCCAGAAGTGGCGCTGTGGCTCAAGTGGCAGAGTGCTAGCCTTGAGAAAAAAGAAGCCAGGGATGGTGCTCAGGCCCTGAGTCCAAGGCCCAGTACTGGCAAAACAAAACAAAACAAGACAAACAAAAAACAAATTCATGTCCTGTATTTTATTCTTTTAACCCTCTTATGTCCTCTCCAATGTTCAAAGTAGTATTTTATCAATCTGACTTCATCTACACAATGCATTCCAACCCTGTTCATCCTGACACTTTTCTTCTCCTTCCCACTGTTTCCCCAGAAATGTCCCCTTTTATGATTATGTCCCATTATTACTATTATTATTTATCATCTGTATTCTAATTTAGCATATGAGTGAAAACATGATATTTGGCACTTTGAGTTTGGATTAACTAACTCAACATGATGGTTTCCAGTTACATCCATTTTCTGCAAATGACAATAATTCATTTTTTTAAAGCTGGGTAATACTTCAGTGTATGTGTGTATGTGTGTGTGTGTGTGTGTGTTCCTTTTTTTTTTTTTAAACCCATCTGTTAGTTGTTGAGCACCTGGGCTGATTTCATGGTCTGGATACTGTGAAGAGTGCTGCAGTAATCATAGTTATCTGAGGATACCTTTTGAATGTTGACTTACATTCCTTCAGCTATTTGAAATAAAAGAATTCTTTTGGCATTACAGAGGATTGAACTCAGGGTCTAGCTTAATGAACATTATAATGGGTACACTGGCCAAATGCAATGTATGAACCTCATTTTGATCCTAATTTAAGTAACTTTACTGTGTTTCCAAAATTAGAAAGAGAAATTTTCACACTGACAACACATTTGATGATATGAAGGAATTATTTATTATTTCTAAAGTAAAATAAAGACACAGGAGTAATTTTTTCAGTACTCTTATCTATTGGATATTAAAAAAGAGAAATAATTGCTGGTGCAGGTAGCTCATGTCTGTAATCCTAGTTACTCAGGGGGCTATGATCTGAGGATCATAAGTTAAAGCCAGCTCAGGTAGACAAATCCAAGAGACTCTTATTTGCAATTAATCAGCAAAAATGCCAGAAGTGAGGTTGTGGTTCAAGTGGTAGAATGACAGCCTTGAGTGGAAAAGTTAAGGGACAGGGCCCAGGCCCTAAGTTCAAGCACCTTCCCCCTCAAAAGAAAAAACAAAAAATACAATCAGTTTCTAATCAAAGATGATTTATTTTCAATTGTTCTGCTTCCTAAAGGGAATAATGAAGAATGGTGGAGAGTGTATATCAGTTCCATTCAAACTGAAGCACTTGGAGTAATGTGGGAGCCTGTCATGATTGTTCAGGCACAAGCAGGCAATGGCAGGCCCTAACCAGGTCTGCGTGTCTACTCGGGGCCATAGAATGCAGGAATCTGTCTGGACATGGATGCTTGCATTGTCCCTGGTACACTCCAGGAGACAGGGGTCCCCACAGGGCAGGGTGGTGGGCTCCAACAGCTGTGAGGTGCCCAGCTGGGGCAAGGTGGAACTCAAAGCAAATGCTGAGGGTGCTTCATAGATCTATCAGCCTGGCTTTTTTCCTGTGTGCTTAGTTGAAATAGAGAACACACTGTCTTTCTTAGTAATTCCTTACTAATAGGATGATTTCTTATTCTTCTTGCTGGCCGTTGCCCCCTCTACCCATCCCTGCAGTAACAAATGAGGGTAGCAGCTAAGCATGGCTGCTCCTTCCTGATGAAGGGGTAGGAAGAACAGGGCAGAGCTAGCTCATGATGTGAGAGTCCCAGCCAGTCACTGGGTATGTATGTTAAGCTTTCATCATCTGATGGGTTCTTCCTTCTTCCCAAAGGAACCTGATGGCAAACACACAGACCATTCTTGCCAGCACAATCATCTCACAGACATCATTTAATTAATTCATTCCAAGAACACCACTTGTTCTTTGAAGGGCTGAGAATCCTTATGCCATACTGGGCGAAGATTACTTTTCTTCCTCAAGGAAAGATCACCATCAGGTTTGAGTGGTCAAGAAGGGCAGAGTCTTGAAGGAGACGATGTATGAGAAGAAATGAAGCTCAGGCATTCCCAAGCAGAGTGAAGAACGAAGTCCATGAGAAGAGATGTGGAAGAGTTTGGGCAGGTGTGGGAAGAGTAAAATCTAAAGTCTCACCTGGGATGGATTCTGGACTTGCAGTCTGCAGCTGAATTTGATAACTGATTGCTTTATGAGCTGATTATCCCATGGACATAAGCTTCTTTCATTGAGTTTAACAAAGGCTCCACTTCCATCTCTCTGCTGAAGCTCGTAAGCGATTCCTCTGCTTGCCTGGGAAGAACCAGATGGAGCGTGGCATGTCCCAGCAGCACCAGTTGCCATCACTGAGCTGGGCCAAGCCCTCTGATTCGCTGCCTTCAGGGCTGCTGTTGGGTATCAGGGAAATTGACTCAATTTTACAAGAAATGAATTCATACTAACAATACAGGAATTATTCTCAATGGCATAGTCTTAGATTCCGTAACTCATCCAATGTTATCAAGGAGCTTTCTAGCTCCATTTAAAGCATAGCTGACCAAAGGTGAGAGTAGGGGCTTGAACTTGATGGCTTGCTTTGGGTCACTAGAAGGGATGCTAAATGAATGGCACCCTCAGCATCCACTACTGCTACATTTTGCCTCCTATGGCTGGTTTATCTGTTACTTGTTCTGCCAAGGCTCCATAGGCTCTCTTATAGCCTGGAAACTGTAGAGACAGCAATAACAAAGAACAAAGAAAGAGAGAACATATGATCATTGTGAATAACTTTATTACTAAAGGGCCAAATAAATCTTATTTATAAGTGAAAAAACCCTGGAGGCATGATTATAGAGCAAAGTTTTGTTTTTTATTAAGAGAAATTAGAGGGCCTACCTCTCCTGGGACAGAAGTTAAGCATTGTTAGAATGCTGTAAGTATTGTTAAAAAGCACTATTAATGTTGCTGATGAGCCTGTAATGCAACCATGCCTTAAATGTTTATTTTTCCTTTAAGTAAGTGAATATGTTGGGGACTGAGGAAATCTGACTCCATAACTGACGGCTGCTAGACTCTTCCTGTGTCCTGGCTGTCTTAGGGAAGGACTCTCAGCCAAGTAGCAAACCAAACTGTTCTTATGCCATCACCAGCTTCTCTGAACACCCCATGAATGGTATTTGAGGAAGTTATATGACAACCACAGATATTTGCTGCTGAAGGAAGCAAAACTCTGGCTCCTGTAGGTCCTGCCTCAGCCACAACTGGTTCAAATAGCTTATGCCAGACCTTTGGCAATCACATGACTCAGTGAACTCTGGATAATGTGGTAGCCATTTCCACCCAAGCCAGAGAGGGAGCACTTCCTCAGTCACCCAACCGAAGGCTTGTGATTGGTACAAATACAATTCTTCATTTGCATAACGATGAACTGTATTGTGATTGAGATCTGTGACTGGTATAAATGCATTCCTTTTTTTTCCCCAAATTTTTATTATCAAACTGATGTACAGAGAGGTTTCATACGTTAGGCATTGGATACATTTCTTGTACTGTTTGTTACCTTGTCCCTCATACCCCCCTCCTCCCACTTTCCCTTTCCCCCCCTGAGGTGTTCAATTCACTTACACCAAACAGTTTTGCAAGTATTGCTTTTGTAGTTGTTTGTCTTTTTTTACCCTGTGTCTCTCAATCTTGGTATTCCCTTTCAATTTCCTACTTCTAATACCAGTATACACGGTTTCCAATATACTCAGATAAGATTACAGAGATAGTGTAGGTACAACCACAGGAAGGTGATACAAGAACATCATCAATAATAGAAGCTACAGATACACATAGGACGTTGAAAGTAGTTACAACTGTTTCTATAACATGGAGTTCATTTCACTTAGCATCATCTTATGTGTTCATAAGGGTATAGCTATTGGGCTCTTGTGATGCTCTGCTATGACTGCCTAAACCTGTACTAATTATTCCCAATAAGGGAGACCATTTGAATGATGGTAAATTGTATCATGACTGGTGCAAACACAGCCTTCCATTTGCCTGAAGGGTTGACATGATTGGTGCACATCCTTGCCACACCCCCTTGCCAGCTGATCAGCTCCCTTTGTAGACACCCTCCTATGCTAACCCATGGTATTGCAACGTTAAGCCTAATAAAAGGCATCTTTCAAGTGGTGTGGGTTACATTTGATCTTTATCATAAGTAGATCAGACTGAGCTAGAAACAAAGAGAGGCCAAGAGCAGAAGCAATGGAGGGCAATTGTGAAGAGTTCCAGAAAATAGATAGGAAGAAATGATGGGCAGCAGAGGCAATGGAGCAATGAGGATACTTCTTTCATTGTCCAAGGTGCGACACTGCAGATTCAGTTGCTGGTAGCATTCCTGAGAGACCAATCCTTAGGGCAGAGGCATCAGATGCTCCAGGCACTAGAGCCATAACATTTGTCATTGTAGGGATGGAAATGTCACACTAGAAGGCTCTCCTTTGTGCTGCTTACTGCCCATTGCTTCTGGAAGGGAAGCCAAGGATTATAACAGCAGACAACAGTGATGGTGAAGGCCTCCAATGCAAGTATCTACACCCCGGAGCAATAGGCCTCTAGCTGTCAGACACTGGAGCTATAAGCCTCTGGCCTTCCAGTCCAGCCTGTAGGTCTTGGGCACTCAGGATCAGTGACTGCCAGTGCTGAAAACATCTCTGTTACTCCTAACTCCTATCCAGGCAGAACATAAGAATAGGAGAGGGGCCAGTTCTGGCTTCCACTCTGACATGCACGTTTAACTCTTTCCAATAGAAAGAACAACAGAACAACCCAAACTAACATCTCTTTTTAGATTCACCAGAGAAGTAAAACCATAGGGCAATACAACTTCCTGTCCCACCTTGAATTGGAAAACCAGATGGCTTTGAAGAATCACAGTTAATGGGGAGCAGAGACTTCTAGAACAGGGAATAGGGGATTTCAATAGAGATGCAACACTATGACTCAATTTAGAAGAGGTATCTAGAGAAACTCAGAGACCACAGAGAAAATGAAAAGATGTCCAGTATACCCAAAGCTAAAGCAAAGAGTGAACACAGCAATTTGAGCACATCAAAAGCACCCTGACATCCAAGATAATATTAATCACAGTTCTATGTGATACTCAGAGGATATCTTAAAATTGTCATTAAGAAGTTATACAAAGCAATTTCAATTCAAAATACCAGTTTATGAGTACAATGTCACTCTTCTCTATCATTCTTCCCCATCCCAACCCCAGCCATCTCCTCAATTTGCCTGCTGACAGTCAACTTTTTCAATTAAAAAATCACTAAGCATTCTAGAAAATCAAGAAACAGCACAATATATAGAAGCAAATCAAGGAACAGAGCCTGTGGTTTCAGTAATGATGCAGATTTTTGAATTATAAACGCAAGAACTCACAACAATAGTAACTAATAATGTATTACGGGCTTTAAAACAGTAGAGACAACAGAATAACTGGGTAATATATGCTAAGAACTGAAAGTGCTAGGAAAGAATTCATAATGGTTTCTAGAAATCATAAACATTGTGACAAAAGAGTCTTTGGTCAGCTCACAGTAGACTGACATGGCAGAGGAAATAATGAGCAAGCTTGATGATGCATAGGTAGAAAATTGACAAATTGAAATGTGAAGGGAAATTAGAATAAAAAGTGTAAGTAAGCCTGTGGCTCATGCCTGTAAGCCCAGCTACTCAGGATGATCTATGGATCACAGTTTCAAACCAGACTGGGCAGAAAAAAATTGAGACTTTTACATCCAATTAGCCACCAAAAGTTTTATACAACAATAACCAGATGAGGAGCTGTGGCTCACATGGTAGAGTACTACCTTTGGACAAATAAAGGCTCAGGGACAGTATCCAAGCCCTGAGCTCAAGCCCCAGGACTGGCACCAAACAACAACAACAAGAGAAGTGAGAGTACCTAAGAAATAAGGAATAGGAAAACCAGAGCTTGAGAAAAAGAAGTGGCTAAGAGATTTCCAAAATTAATGATATACTCCAAATTATGGATCCAGAGAATTCAGAGAACATTAAGAAAACAATTAAACAAAAGAAAACAATCAACAACAACAAAAAAACCCAGACAGGAGCCAGTGGCTCATGCCTGTAATCCTAGCTACTCAGAAAGCTGAGATCTGAGGATCACAGTTCAAAGTCAGCCTAGATAAGAAAGTCCATGAGACTTTTTATATCCAATTAATCACCAAAAAGCCCAAAGTGAGGCTATGGCTCAAGTGGTAGAGCACTAGAGCACTCAGGTCCTGAGTTCAAGCACCAGGACCAGCACACACACAAAAACAATCCTATACTATACCCAGGCACATCAAATTCACTCACATGTCAGAAAACCAGACAAGGAAAAAAATTAAAACAGAGTCAAGGGCAAGAAAACATCTTATAGTGGAACAACATAAGAATTATTTTGGGGCTGGGGATATAGCCTAGTGGCAAGAGTGCCTGCCTCGGATACACGAGGCCCTAGGTTCGATTCCCCAGCACCACATATACAGAAAACGGCCAGAAGTGGCGCTGTGGCTCAAGTGGCAGAATGCTAGCCTTGAGCGGGAAGAAGCCAGGGACAGTGCTCAGGCCCTGAGTCCAAGGCCCAGGACTGGCCCCCCCCCAAAAAGAGAATTATTTTGGGTGTTATCTTCAGAAGTCATGCAAACAAGAAGAGAAGGAAATATTGAAAGTGTTTTTTGTTTTTTTTTTTAGAAAACCTCTTTCCATCTAGAGTTTGTATTTAGCTAAATTGCTCTTCATAAATGAAGGAGAAGTAAGGGTTTCTCAGATAAGAAAGAAAGAAAGGAAAAGGGAGGGAAGAAAGGAAGAGGAGAGAGGGTCAAAAGGAGAAAGGAAGAGGAGAGAGGAAGAGAAACAGGGAAAGAAGGGGGAAAGGGAAGGAAAGAAGGAAGAAAGGGACAAAGGAAGGGATGGAGGAAGGAAGGAGGGAGAGGGAAGCAGAGACTTATTTGCAATAGACTTGAGACTTGTCTGACATGAAATGCTTAAATAAATTTCTCAGAGAAGGAAAATGACACAAGTCAGAAATTAGCCAAGTGTCAGTGAAGTAGAATAAAGTAAAATTAAAAATACCAGAACTTCTTTATTCTTAGTTGCTAGAATAGGTAATTGTGAAGCGCTGTCCTGGGTGCCCACAGCTGAGGGCTATGTGAAAGTAGTGGCTGCTCTTTTTCTGAGAGGAGGAGGGGAGTGGACTACTATACTACTCGGTGATGTATAAGGCAAAATCAAGAGAAACCACCAAAGTAGTTTCAAAAAACAAAAGACAAAAAAGAATAACTGATATGCTAAGAGTGGAGATCAAATGGATAGTTAAAATGAGACTAGTCAGAAAGACAGAAAAAGTACGGAAGCATGAATGACAGAGAACAAAGAGAGATGCTAAGTCCACTCCATGATCCTCTCATGCCCATTAGAAAATAAAGTACTGACAGAAGAATGTGTAAAGCATAAGACAAAACTCTTATTCTCTACAATGAACCATGTTTATTTATGTATTTTATTTATTTTTTGCTGATCCTCAGGTTTGAACTCTGCACTTTGGTGTTGTCCCTGAGCCTCTTTTGCTCAAGGCTAGCACTCCACTACTTAAGTACAGAGCCACTTCGGCTTCTTTTGGGTAGTTTATTGGAGATAAGAGTCTCATGGACTTTCCTGTCTAGGCTGACTTCAAATTACAAACCTTAGATCTCAGCCTCCTGAGTAGCTAGGATTATAGGTGTGAGCCACTGGTGCTTGGCGATGAATGAGGTTTTAACATAGAATGATCCAGAGTATAGAGATGGCTAAAAACATACCACACCAACACAAATCACAAGAAAACTAGAGTAGCTTTATTAATTTCAAGCCAACTTCTGAATAAAGAAGTTAGCAAGGACAACTTATTATTACATCATGATAAAGGGTCAGCTCTCCACAAGAATTGTCTGAACCAGTATGTACCTATCAAGAGAATGTTGAAACAGATAAAGGAAAAGCTAGTGGAGGGCAAGGAGAAGCTAAAGGGGCCAAGATTATAACTGGAGACCTCCATAGCCTCTGTATTCACTAACAGACTGAGCAGCAGCAAGTTCACAGCTACAGTGAGCTGTCCCACCCATCAGCGATGTCCAACCGACACTTACAGAGCATTCCAGCCAGCAAGCTTTCCAAGCTCTCAAGGACCTTTCACTAAGGCAGACCACATTCTGGGCTGTAAAACAGTGAGCAAATTTAAAAGAAGATAATTCATACAAAATACGCCTTCAGACCACAATGAATTAACTAGAAATCAATAACAGAAAGATATCTGGAAAATCCCCAGATAGCTAGGGATTAAGCAACACATTACTTACCAAAACCTAAGTCAGTGAAAGAAAAAATCTCAAATGAAATTTAAAAGTATTTTGAACTAAGTGAAAATAGAGATCTATTTTTTCAAAACTTGTAATACACAGCAAAAATAGCTTTTAAGCATTAGATTTATAGAATTAGATGCATATAATAGTAAAGAAGAAATATAAATTGACAACCTAAGCCTCTACCTCAGGAACCTGAAAAAGAACAGCAAAATAACCTAAAACAAGCAGAAGAAATAAAAAAAAAGGGTAGAAATGAATGCAACTCAAGAGAGAAAAAATAACAGAAAAATCCACAGAAGCAAAATGAATCTATTGATCTTATACAAAGATCAATAAAGCTAGTAGCCTTTAGGTAGGTTAGGCAAGAAAAAAAGTAAGAGTAATAAATTACTATCGTGAGCAATGAAACAAGGCCAATTACTACCAACACTAGAAATATAAAAGGAATAAATTGGCATGGTAAGATGCCCTTGTAATCGCAGCATTTAGGAAGCTGCAACAGGAGGATCATGAATTTGAAGCCAGGCAAGTATACACAGAGAGACCTGTCTCAAAAGCAAAGTATAGAGCCAGGTGCTTGTGGCTCACACCTGTAATCCTAGCTACTCAGGAGGCCAAGATCTGAGGATCGTTGTTCAAAGCCAGCCCAGGCAGGAAAGTCTGTGAGACTCTTATTTCCAATTAATCATCATCAAAAAAAAAAAAACAAAAAAAAGAAAAGAAAAAGAAAAAGAAAAAAGCTAGATCTTGTGGTAGAGCACTAGCCTTTAGCCCCAGGGCTGGCACAACAAACAAAACAAGTAAAGTAAGGAATATTGGGAGCAAAGCTCACCCACAAATTTGATAACTTAAAAGGAATGAAGCAATTTCTTGAAAGAATGCAGAAGACACGTGGTGAGAAAATGATTTATTTATTTAGACAGAAAAATTCAACATATGCTAAACACTGTCAGATGCAAACACTGATACAGTCCAAGAGATTTTAATACATTGTGAAACACATGACCAGTTATCATTTGTAATAAAATATAATCATTTGTTTTGGTTGCACAGGGGGGAAATAATGACCTTAATAAGTGAAAATAATGTAAAGATAGTGTGTGGGGCGGGGTGGGGGGAGGATCAGTCATGTGGCTTGAACTCAAAGCCTGGGTGCTATCCCTGAGCCTTTTTTTTTGCATAACACTAGCGCTCTACCACTTGAGCCGCAACTCCACATCCAGCTTTGATGTGGTTAGTTGGTGGAAAGAGTTTCACAGATTTGTTGACTTGGGATGGCTTCTCGAATTACTGCCCTTGGATCTGAATCTTCTAACAAGCCAGGATTGCAGGCATGAGCCACAGTGGCTGGTGAGGCAGAGCTCTGTGAGACAGTAGGTCCATGCCTGTTGTGGCAGTTGGGCATCTGATGGTCAGGGCCAACCTTAGTCATAAAGCCTGGAGCATGGTGGGAAGAGCTTGGCTTGGGAATAAAAATATCAGAGTTCCAATCCCAACTTAGTCACTACCTCAAAGGCTTTTTCCAAGTTACTGAGATGGAGCTTCAGCTTTCTTGTCTGTGAAATGGGATACTACAAGTAATCATTTTGTGTGTGTGTGTGAGTGAAGTTGACTTAGGGCCTTAGGGCCCTTAGCATTTTTGTGCAATGCTGGTGCTCTACCATTTGAGCTGTGCCTCCACTTCCAGTGTTTTGGTGGTTAATTGGAGATAAGAGTCTCACAGACTTTTCTGCCCAGTCTGGCTTTGAACCATGATCCTCAGATGTTTCCCGAGTAGCTAGGATTATAGGCATCAAACATCAGTGACTGGCCTCTTATGAAGCTTCAATGATCAGAGTCAAT
The DNA here is from genome assembly GCF_023159225.1 of Perognathus longimembris pacificus. NCBI lineage: Eukaryota > Metazoa > Chordata > Mammalia > Rodentia > Heteromyidae > Perognathus > Perognathus longimembris. Next base: position 61,611,011 of record NC_063162.1, read on the forward strand.
ACAATTATTTAGAAAATATTGATTCAGAGTTGCTGGAAAAAAATATATTCTGCTGACTAGCTCTGTCTCTCACTGGAATGGATATTGTGAGTCCTCCATCCTGGGCTTTTTGCAGAAGGGAACCAGATGGACTGTGAGAATATAGAAAAGCTTGCTGTATGGGAGGAGAATGACACTGATGTCTCTGAGAAACTTTGTTTATGGTATGTAGTATAGAAAAATCATACTATCTGCCTGCTTGGCATCTCATTCCAATATTTGTCCTCAGCACCCTAGTTTTCCAAGCACCATGTCCTGTCTTTAAATTAGTGCCTGACTCTGCTCTGGCATTGGGGCAGGCATGTGTCTTCGAACATTGTCTCCTTCTGCTACTGATTGGTCGAGGGCTGGGCACAGGGATCAAGATAAGGCAATGAGAGGCTTCCCTGGGCTTTAGGCTGGAGCCACTGCATAGAAAATAGTCCCACCCAGTAGGATTTCCAAAGAAGATTGGCCTGAGCGTTGGTACTTCTGGGTTCAATTTCTTACCTACTGAACATGCAGCCAGCACAAGAGAGGAGGAGCTCCCTCCCATCAGGCAGGAAATGAGAGAGCCAGCCCTGATAACATCTCTCAAGGCCCAGAGCCTCACCGACTCCTTCCAGTTTTATGAGGTAATAAACCCCATTTTTCCCTTCTGCTTAAAGTAGTTTGAGTCAGGTTTCTGTTAAATGCAACCAAGAAAATCCTAATAATATACATGTTCTCTTAGTTATCAAACAGATTTTAAGAAACAAAGGAGTCAGCTTCTTGTGTCTGTTGTTTGTGTATCTATACATTCAATCAACAGTTTTTCCAACTGGAAAAAACAAACAGAAGAAAGTTTGTGTCTGTGCTGAGCATGAACAAATTTATTTCTCTTGTCATTTCTTCCCTAGACAGCGCAATCTGGTAACAGCTGTCATGCCATGAGCCTTGCAGAGGGTATGCAGTAATGCAGAGGTTTAAAATTCACAGGAGGATGTGTGCAGGCTGTTTTTAAGCACTGTGGCATCTCATATAGAGGACTTGAACGCTGGAAGGTTTTCCTATCTGTGGGGGTCAGCCCCAGCCCCCCCCCATGGATGTGTACATGCAAAATTCTCATTGTAAAAAGTGTGGGTGACACAGATAGTCTAGTGATCACTAATGTTGGTACCCCCAAAGATAAGCCAGCAAGGTTCTACTCAGTCACTCTGGCTGGATGATGGCCTAGCACCAACAGAAGTACAGCAAGAGCACGTGATAAGAGCAGCAAAACAAACCAGTGTGCACTGCACACTGTCCATACGATGTCCAATGGACACTGTCCATACGATGCAAAATGCTTAAGGATATTTTCTCCTCCAGGATTTGAATGGCAGAGAATTGTGGGTGGAGTGAGGAGTCCCTCATCCTGACCAACCTTCTCTTAGAACAAGAATAACAAACAGATACAGTGAGTGGCCCATTATGGCATCTCTTGGCATGAACTCTGGGGGCCACAGAGAGCACAGAACAATGCATTCCTATTTATACAACCACAAACAACTCTAAATTTCATTGGGCAGATGGAGAACAGTGATAGCTGTGATGGTCGGAGTCATTGAGAAGAAAGCTTGGTCATATTCAATGCTTAACTGGTTCAGATGTCCTGTGGGCAGTACGTGATGGGGAGCAGGGTCTCACCATGGGGTCATGCAGGCAGGTCCGGCAGCTGGCTCTCTGTGGGCAGAATGCATTAGCACATGGGTACATCCAGGGGGAAGACAAGCCTTCTCCTCACTCACCACAAGTACAGTCTCCATGAAAAGTGAAGTTGGAGGCCTCAAGCTTCCTGATTTCAAAGCTTGTTAAAAAATAAAAGAAAAGGGGCTGGGGATATAGCCTAGTGGCAAGAGTGCCTGCCTCGGATACACGAGGCCCTAGGTTCGATTCCCCAGCACCACATATACAGAAAACGGCCAGAAGCGGCGCTGTGGCTCAAGTGGCAGAGTGCTAGCCTTGAGCGGGAAGAAGCCAGGGACAGTGCTCAGGCCCTGAGTCCAAGGCCCAGGACTGGCCAAAAAAATAAAATAAAATAAATAAATAAATAAATAAATAAATAAAAGAAAAAAAGAAACAGGAATCAGAATGTGGCACCAGTTTGATGTGATGCATATACAGACCAACCCCAGAACAGAAATCTCAGGAAATAAATGATCACAGGTATAAGCACTTTTTTTTTCAGCACTAGGGTTTGAACTCAAGGCCTTGTGCTTTTTAGGCAGGCACTCTACCACTGAGTCATGGCACCACCCCTTCGTTGCACTGGTGTTTTCTCTCTCTCTCTCTCTCTCTCTCTCTCTCTCTCTCTCTCTCTCTCTCTCTCTGTCCTGGGGTTTGATCTCAGGACTTGGGCACTGTCCCCGAGCTTTTTGTGCTCACAGCTAGTGCTTTACCTTTGAGCCATATCTCAACATCTCCAGCTTCTTGGTGGTTAATTGGAGCTAAGACTTTCCTTCAAACAGTGATCCTCAGATTTCAGCATCCTGAGTAGCTAGGATTACAGGCATGAGCCACCAGCACTTAGTGGGCTGGATTTGTGATACAGTATCTCATTTCCTACTTAGGCCCAAATATGAACCACAGTCCTTCTATTTATGCTTCCCACTGTAGCTGGGAGGACAGGCATGCATCACCATATTCAATCTCTTCCACTGAGAGGAAGTCTCATGGATTGAGACTGATCCTTGGCTGTCCTGAAACTTGATTCTCCCAATTTCACCTCCCACTGAAGTTGGGATGATACATGTACCACCATGTCTATGCTCTTGGTTGAAAAGGGGTCTCATATATATACCCAGGCTTGAAATGTAATCCTCCTGATCTCAACTTCTAAGTAGCTAGGACTATAGCATCCATCTATGATCAGATAATATTTGACAAGGGAGCCAAGACCACTCAGTGTGAGAAAGAAGTCTCTTTCCAAGAAGTAACATTGGGAAGATTTGTGTTGACAAATGGATGGAATTGGATTTTGGTCCTTTGCCTAAAAGTTAATCCAGAATGGAGTTGGGAATATGGCTTAGCGGTAGAGTGCTTGCCTAGCATGCATGAAGCTCTGGGTTCGATTCCTCAGCACCATATAAACAGAAAAAAAGCCGAAGTCATGCTGTGGCTCAAGAGGTAGAGTGCTTGCCTTGAGCAAAAAGAAGCCAGGGACAGTGCTCAGGCCCTCAGTCCAAGCCCCAGGACTGGCAAAAAAAAAAAAACAAAACAAACAAAAAAAACCTCAGAACGGTCTAAGTGATGTTAAATTAAAGCATAGAAATTAAACCATAGATGTCAATACATGGGATTTGTGGTGTTTTCTTAGGCATGACATCATAAACACAGGGAATAAAAGTCTAAGTCAGGAAATTGGACCACAAAAGTTAGAAATTTCTGTGCATCAAAGAACACAATCAACATATTGGAAAAGCAACGCATGTCCTTAAACAGAGACTCTGCAAATCATGTATTTTATAAGAGTTAAACACCAAGAATATATTTAAATTTTTTTCTGGGTGCCAGTGGCTTACATCTATAATCCCAGAAATTCAGGAGGCTGAGATCTGAAGACTGTGGTTTAAAAACAGCCAGGGGAGGAAAGACAATAAGACTCATATTGCCAATCACCCACCAAAAAGCCAAAGCAGAGGTGAGACTAAGTATTCAAGTACCAGCGTTGGGTGAAAAAACAGTGCCCAGGCCCTGAGTTTAAGTCCCAGAGTTAGTCCAAAAAGGCTAAAACTATAATTATCTTGTGATTTAGCATTACTATTTCTGGATAGTGATAGCTGAAATATTAGAAAGAAAGATCACAAAGAGATATTTGCATATCCACATACATAGCAACATTGTCCATAATAACCAAAACATAGATACAATGGTAAATGAACAGAAAAACAAAATGTCATTTATTCACACAATGGAACACTATTGTCTTAAATAAGAAAGAAATTCTGACAACTACTATGATGTTGATGGATGTTGGAGACATTCTGCAAAGTCAAATAAACAATTACTAATTGGCAGATGCTATGGGTTCTGCTTGCATGAGGGATGTGGAGTAATAGAGTTCATGGAAAGTAGGATGGTAGTTTGTGGAGGTTGGGGAGGAGAGGGATATAAATTTCTTACACAGCTATACAATTTTAATTTTGCAAGAGGAAGAAATTGGGAGACTGTATAACCATGTGATTATACTTAGCAGGAATGAATTATGTTCTCTTGATTTTTTAACATTTAAAGTTTATGCACTTAAATGTATATTACTTATTGATAATTCATAATATTTTTAGAATGTGGTCTCCTTTCTAGGCCATGCTTTTGTGTTTTGAAACTGTTTCTTCAGAAGGTCTACTTTGTCTAATTCGCATCAAGGTGTCCTGTTATCCAAGGATTGTGAGTTCAACAGCTGCCTGGGCTATATAATAAACCTTGTCTAAAATGAAAGGTATCTTAGTGGCCCAGGGAACATGACTTACAATTGAACAAATTCTGAGGAACAAGTTAAGGTAATAATATAGAAGGACTTAGGGCAAAATTGATGTTTGTCTCAAGAGGACCAGATTTAAATATTTAAAACCACAAATAGTGGGTTGAGGAAGGGTGGGCAAATGCAATCATGATATTAAATGTGTATAAGTAAAACTGGAACCAGGTAACTTGGGGATGAGTGGGGTTGGGGGAGATGGGGGGAGAATGATGGAAGGGATGACAATGAATAAGATGCACTATACTCATAAATTGACATGTTGAGTAGACACTCCTTTGCACACTAAAGATAACAAAATATAACAAAATGATAGTTTGGGGGTAGAAAACTAGTATCTGGAAAAGGTATTTCAGTTTTCACACAGATGGAACAAAATCACCTTTGAACAGGACTAAGAGAACAGTACTGATATGCTTGGCACACAGGACATTCAGAGTTCTGAGCCATGAAGTGTAGCTGCAACAATTCACAAAGTGTTCTGAGTGTGTATATACAATCTCCCACCGTGACCATGAAACCTCCCCATAATTCACCCAGAAAATGATTAATTTTAAGCCATATCATTTCCTAATGAAACTTCCAAGATAAATTAGTTGCAAAAATGTACATTCAGGTACTAAATGAATTTCCCTACCAAGCACAAGTGTTTGATCTAAGCTCATTGAATGTTGGCAGGTGGCTGATTTATAGGTTAAAGAAGTTGTTCTTAATGCATTCTTTTGGGTTGAAATTAGACACAAGGTCCAGTGGTCTCTTGGGGGTCACACCAAATTTATGACTTTTAATGAGAGAATAGTTCCAGTTTATCTAAGAGGACTCAGGTAAAATTTAAAGAGAGGGTAATACCAAACACATTCCTCTTTACCACTAAGTAAAATATTATCTCCATAATATTCCTATAGATCACATTTATTTCTATGGTGTTGAAAGGTAGTTTTACCTGTAAGTATCACTGACTGGGAGCATGACATGTAGTGTCTCAAGGGAATGATTGTGTGTGTGTGTGTGTGTGTGTGTCTGTGTTTGGATTCAGGGTCTTGAGCTTGTTAGAAAGTCACCCTACCATCAGAGCCACAGCTTCTTTTGCAGTGATTGTATTTAAGGTTGGACACTCTGGGCTACAATCTTCCTTTTTGTTGTCTCCCCATGACAACACTGTCTCATGCCCAGGCATTGTGCTTCCTGGAGATATGGGATAACAGATGTGCACACCATGCCCAGCCACTGGGTGAGATGGTCTTGAGAATTTCCTTTTGCCCAGGTTGGCCCTATTTGTCGCTTCCCAAGTAGGAAAGACATTATTGAATAATGTTGATTCTCTTTGTTTTTTAAATATATACCTCCTGACCACGTAGGAAAAGGAAAATAAACTAGACCCAAATCATGTCATGTAGAGTAACCAGAGAGAGCTTCACTAACAAATGGTAAATCCTGATTCACCTGACTGGACAGAGAAAGGCCTGTCTGTGAGGATGTTGTCAGAGACAGTGAGATCATCCGGTACATGACCTGAGTGGGGACCCATTGATGAATTCAAAGTTTGGATGGATAATTAGGAAGTGGCCAAATTATGGAAGGTGGGTTCCGGTTGCAGGAAGTACGTCACGGAGGCTGTGTTTTTGCAAGGTTCTATCTTGTCCTTCCCTCTTTAACTTCCGGTCCGCCATGAATGAGCGGCCTCTGCCTTCTGCTCACTCCCCATCCGCTGAGTTGAGCCTCCCCTGTCTAGCACTCACTGCCCATCCGCCATGAATGAGCCGCTTCCACTGCCTGCTCACTTCCTGTTGTTACGACCTGGGAGCGTGAGAAAATCCACCTAGGCATGGTTAAAGGTGACAAAGGACTTTTATTAGTCAGTCTGCAACTGCCTTGCCCGGGCTACCCCAGAGCTAGGAGCAGTTGCAGCCTCCAAGGGGGCAAGATATTTTTCCTTTCTTCCTTTCCACAGGCAGGCCTTGTGGCTCTCCACAGGCCTCCCTCCACTCTCCACGGGCCTCTGCTCTAAGCACGCCTTGGTTCTGCAGGTTCAGGCTCCGGCCTCTCTGCTCCATAGGCCTGGACTCAGGTCTCTCTGGTTTGCAGGCCCGGATTCTCTTCAGACCTGAGGAGAGCCAGGGCACTGCACTGCTCCTGGAGGCACTTCCTGACCCCTCCCCCCTCCCCCATCTCCCTCTTCCTACCCCTCCCCCTCCTTCCCTCTCCCCTTCCCTCCCCCTCCTTCTCCCCCTCTCTCTCTCCTCTCTCTCCTGACCCAAATCCCACTCCCTTATTACCGCCCCCCCCCCCCCCCGCCTTGCCAGGAGGTGATGCGGTTCCAGCCTCAACATGGGGCTCCGCAGTAGAGTGTGGTAATGACGCTAAAGTGGGGCGGGGCTTCTGTCCCTCAGGTTACCACTGTCCGCCTTCTTCTCACTAGCGGCTGCTAAGTTGACTCCCCCACTTCCCACTCACTTCCTGTCCGCCATGAGTGAGGGGCCTCTGCTGCCAGCTCCTGCTCTAAGCCAGCGTCCACCATCTCGAGCTCACTTTCCGTCCGCCCCTGCCCACTTCCGGTCCACCCCCTGCTTACTCCGCACTACTCCGCGCTACTCCATGCCTACCCTGAGCCAGCGTCCCCTGCCTTGCACCCTCAGACTCCTCCCCAGGCTTCCCGACCATCCTGACTTTGCTCGCATGGCCCTGGAGTCTGACTGAATCTGTGAAACGAGGCTCTAACCCATCTTTGTCCCGCTGTTTATATCAGGCATTGTGTCACGGATAGGACGCCTGGCTAAGGCGACAGATGTGAAACATGACACAGTTCAGACACAGAGACATATTGACTGGATTTTCTCTACTACGCAGTTGGCTGGCAGATGAAAGACGGCCTTGGCATGGGGCCCCATGGTTTAGAAACCACGCTTGACTGGCTAGCCGCGTCCTAAAAAATAGATGCTATGTTCATGCTAGATTTAATTCACACTTGATTCAGATTTTCATTGTGAAGTTATAAAACATTATATCCTCATGCTAGCTTACTTTGACTGTTACCAAGTCATCCTAAGAGGAGGAAAAGGCCATTTTTGCCGTATGGTTTCTGAGACTTCTGTTCTTCCTTTTGCTTTGGGCATCCGGCACATCATGGAGGGGGCGCACATGGCATGGAAAGCTCTTTGCCTCACTGAACCTGGGAAACAGGAATAAGAAGGGGCAACATCCAAGCTCCCCTCAAGGCCTGGCCCCAGTGACCTCACTTCCTCCCATTAGGCCCCACCCCCAATGACCTCACTGCCTCTCAGTAGACCATGTCCGCAGTAACCTACCTTCTTTCCACTAAACTCCAGTTCTTTTTTAAAAAAGTATATATAACTTTGTTGCTATTACTAAGGTGTTGTATAGAGGGGTCCATTTCACAAGCCAGGTATGAGTATATTCCTTTTATGGACAATGTCACTCCTTCCTTCACTTTCCCTGTTTCCCACTCCCATCCCTACCCACAAGTTACATAGGTCATTTTCTACTCAGTGTATACTGCATAGCACGAATGCATTTGTTCACCTGCTTCTCTCTTTCTGCTCCCTGCTCTTCCCCCACTAAAAGGAAAAATAATCCCAAAGCAAAACAAACATCAATAAAACAATGACAAAAACCCATGTTTCCATTCCTGGAATTCATTTTGATAAATAGTATTTTAAATGTTGAGAGAAGATGTACCTTTGGGTTCCTCCCCTAAGGGTTATCTTCCTTTAGTCAGTGTGTGAATGCCTAGAGTCCTGTGTAGGTAATCATGCCTAGTTGTATTCTAGATCTAATGTGAGAGAAAATATGAGCAGTTTTTCTGAGTTTTGCTTACCTCACTTAGTATGGTTTGTTCTAGGTCCATCCATTTCCTTGCAAATGACATAATGGATGAGTAAAATTCCATTGTATATATACTACATTTTATTGATCCACTCATCTGTGGTAGGATATCTGCTGCTGTCTCCATAACTTTGCCATTGTGAATAGTGCAACAATGAACATGGATGTGCAAATGTGTTTACCATATTCTGACTTGTAATGATCTGGGTAGATGCTTGAGTGGTGTGGCTGGGAAATTTCTCCAAACCACTTTCCAGAGAGGTCCTAGTTTGTATTCCTACCAACAGTGCAATACAGTTCCTTTGTCTCCACGTTACCACCATCATTTGCTATTGTTTGCCCATCTAATTGGGATGAGATGGAATCTGTTTTGTTCTGCTTTATATATCTTCCCACTAGGCCCCACCCCAACGACCTTACTTCCTCTCACTAGACACCCTCATGACCTCACTTCCTCTCACTAGGCCACACCCCCAATGACCTCACTTCTGCTCACTAGGCCCCACCTCCAATGGCCTATCCTCCTTCCACCAAGCTCTAAAGATTATACCACCTCCCAGTGTGCTCCAGGCTTATGCCTTTGGGGGGAGACATTTTCAAACCATACCAGGAGGCTAAGACCTGAGAATTATGGTTCAAAACCAGCCTGGGCAAGAAAATCTTTGAGATTCATATCTCCAATTAACCACCAAAGAGCTGGAAGTGGAGCTGTGGCTCAAGTGGTAAAGAACCAACCTTGAACCAAAAGGCAAAGGAACAGACTCCAGACCTGGTACACCAGACCTGGTACACACACTCAAAAATATACAGGTTAGTATATGTCTTTTTTCAAGTACTTTAGGGATGGTCACAAAATAGACTATGAATCAGACACAAAAGGCATCTCCGTAAATCCTCAGAGATTAGGGATTAGGGATTTATCAATAATCCCCCCAAACCCCATTGATTTGCATTGTCTGGGCTACAATCATTTATTTTAGAGAAAAAATATGTACCTCTAGAGCTTCATCTCCCACTTCCTTTCCAGAACAAACAAAACCCTTATGTCTTAGTACTTAAATACTTAAAATTAAAGAAACTTGATAAGAAATGTATGGTTTAGGGAAAAAATCAAGATGGAACTTGAAATAGGATGGATGATTCCAGTACTAAACAAATACACCTGCAGGCTGGGCCTAGCACAATGCTATGGAGTAAATTTTACAACTTTCAAAGCTCTTCATAAGTTATGATGTTAAGTGGAACACAATGCCTATTTTGTTTTCCCCTGGACTTCATTAAAGGAGTCTCAAAGAGAGAGCACATCACCTGAGTGGAGGGTAGGATGGTGTGAGAAGGCAGATCCCATCTGTTGATGTGGAATTCCAGCAAATTTTCAAGTGAAGAAGAAAATGGAAGGTTTAAGCATAGGAAAAGGGCAGAAAGCCCAGTCTCGACACAGGTCACAGGAAGGGCTATGACAGAGTGGGAAGCCCTCATTCTCACATCTTTCTGGGACCTTCAATTCTGGGGGCCTTGTAACCTCTGTAACCAGTAACCTCCCCCCTCCATTTCCATGCTCCCTCCTTCTCTAATACCAGAATGAATAGCTGTCTTGCATTTATCCACAAGTCCATCAAGCCCAAAGTTGAATCATCACAGTTCTTTAGAAGAAAATATGAAAACACTGTGATTGAACCACTCACATACAGGTGTTGGCATCTCAGATCAAAGATTTCACTCAGGAGTTCCATTCTATGCAGCTTGCCTCTTAGGTTATCTCAAGGAATGAAAAGGAGGGAACCCAGAGAGGCCTATCTCCCCCTACTCCACTAAGACTGTTTGAACAGAAAGTTCAAATCCAATTTGCAAAAACAAGCAGCACTGGAATTCATGAAGGATAGTTCAGCTAGAGACAAACCCAATGCCTGGTCATCTGAGTTCATGAATGTCTGCACCTCAATCTATCCAGATGTTTTCCTCTCTCCACATTTTAACAAAGGCTTTGAAAAACCCTCCCTCCCTTTCTCTCCCTTCCTTCCCCTCTCCTCTCCCCTCATTTCTCCTCACACTGCTCATCCCTCTTTCTTTTCTCTTCCTCTCTTCTCTCTCTCTCTCTTTTTTTTTTTTAACCAGTCCTGGACCTTGGACTCAGGGCCTGAGCACTGTCCCTGGCTTCTTTTTGCTCAAGGTTAGCACTCTACCTCTTGAGCCACTGTGCCATTTCTGGCCATTTTCTATATATGTGGTGCTGGGGAATCGAACCTAGAGCTTCATGTATACGAGGCAAACACTCTTGACACTAGGCCATATTACCAGCCTCCTCTCTTCTCTTTTTAAGTCTTCTCACTTTAATCTTTTCCCCTCCTCATCCCTTCCCTTCTCCTCCTCTCTCCTCCCTTCCTCTTTCCTCCCCTCCTACCCTTCCCCTCCTTCTCTTCTCTATTCTCCTTCTCTCTCTTCTTTTTCTCTTTCTCCATTTTCTCTTGTGTTCTTGTTTTTAATCTTCTCCCCCCATCCTTTCCTCTCTCCCCCCCACTCCCTTACTCTTCTTCCCTCCTCTCTCTCCCCTCTCTCCATTTTCTCTTCCACTTCCTCTTTCTCCTTCTTCTCTGTCAGTTTTTGTCTGTTGGTCTATCTGAAGAGCCAGGAGTCACAAAGACCACTCTTGTACCTCTAAAAGTCAGCCCACAGGATGAGGGTGGAGGCCTCCTGGGCTCAGCCATGTGTGTTCGCTGACTTAGAAGTGGATCTTCTCACTGGCCAGGCCTGCACATGACCACAGCCTGGCCAGTATCTCCACTATGGCTCCATGAAAGTTCTAGAATTGGAACCAAGCAGCTAAGCCACTACTGGATTCCTGACCTTCATCTGTGAGACAATAATTGCTTCTTATTCTAAGCTGTTAAATTTTGTGGTGATTTGTTAGGTAGCAATGAAAAATTAATATATTAGTCAAACTATATTGAGTGCTATAGTGATACATGTCAAGGACTTTTGTAAGCACGAGATACATTTTATCCACTGTTTTCTTTATTTGAAGGATGAGAAAGCTGAAACTCAGAAGAGGTGACCTAATTTAACCAGGGTGCACATTTTTGAATGGTCCAGATATAGCCAGGCTCACCTTCCATATGTAACCTCTGTCTATTGCAGTTCTGTTTTTACTAGATTATGAATCCCACAAGGTAAGAGAAAATAGTCTACCCTTATCATCAGAAACTGGTAGAATGCTTAGATCATAACAAACCCAAAGTAAATATTCAGATAACTTGAAATATTGAATACATTTTATATTTAGCCAAATTTATTTTTACACAAATTGAATAAATGTTTAGATAAATTAAATTAATGAGGAAGCAAATTTTAAAAACTCATTCCACATCAATTCTTTGCCCATGAGATTTAAACATTTGGCCCAAAACTTTTGGGCCAACCTATGACCTTAAGTGGGGTTTTCAGCTTTGGTGATAATAGTGTCCTTTCACCCAAAATATGAAAAACTGGACTTCATTCTATTGCCAATTTTAGTTGCCCTAATATAGTCCAGAAACACAATGTTTTACCAATTTATGTCTAAACCCAAGGAAAATTGGAAATAACCAGAAATACCCAACAATGAAGTTTAATAAATTATAGCACTCCAGTGCAATGAAATTTTATGCAACCATTGCTATGAAACTAGATTGAGTCAAGAAAAATGTTTCAAACAATATTTGAGAATAAAACAATGTAAATTTCAGACAAATTTGTGTCATGTGTATTATGGAGTTATTAAAAATAATGAAGCATATTTATTCATACTCCACAGAGAGGACTCAAAGAAATGTTTCTAAGTCTTCATGTCAGCAACATATGGATGCTATTCTGTAAAATATTACTTTGCATTAAAAGAAACAAAGAGAAATTCTAGGAGAATGGCCTGTACACTGAAAGATAATAAACAGTTAAAACTCATTTGCTGAGGAGCACTGCTTGCATCTATAAATCTTGAGACAAGCCAGCCTGGTACATTAGTGAACATATATGTCATGCGAATGGCAGGGTATGTGGACCAACACTGAACCCAGCATCAAGACTGAGCTGGGTATCAGCAGATGTGGCCCATTAGACCTGGACACACTAGACAGGAGCCTTAAATATTATCTGGCAAAGTTCCTTACATTACAAATGTGGAAACGGAGGCCCAGAGCAGTAAAGAGTAGATCCAGGCCATTAAGGGCACACGGAAAGACACTTTATCTGTCTTGCTTGGATACTGCACATTCTGTAGCTACATCATGTATCTTCTATACCATTATGATATCATACATCTGTTTACACATGGCAAAACAGAGGTGGAGAAGATGGTGGCTCATGCCTGGCATCCTAACTACTCAAGCGCTGATATCTGATGATCACAGTTCGAAGACAGTCCAAACAGGAAAGTCCATGAGACCCTAATCTCAAATTAACCACTAAAAAGCTCTAAGTAGAGCTGAGGCTCAAGTGACAAAGCCCCAGCCTTGAGTGAAAAAGTCAAGCTTGAATGGGAAGCCCTGAGTTCAAACCCCAGTACTAGCACAAACAAACAAAAACTGCAGTGGAGAGAGTTTGAGTAATTCCATGTTACTGGAGGCTGGCTCCTTTCTCGTATGTTTCATGAACGTTCAGGTTGTGTGTTGGGGCGAAACAGGCCTAGCTTATAGGATTGTGTGAGACAAATGAGAAAACTGACCTCATGTACCAGATCTAGCACCCATCCCTGTTAACCTTTCTTATTTTTCCAGTCCTGGGGCTTGAATTCAGGGCCTCGGCACTCTCCCTGAGCCTCTTTGTGCTCAAGGCTAGTGCTCTACCACTTGAACCACAGCATTGCTTCCAGCTTTTTCAGTAGTTTATTGGAGATAAGACTCTCATGGACTTCCACCTGGGTTGGCTTTGAACTGTGGTCCTTAGATCTCAGCCTCTTGAGTAGCTAGGATGACAGGTGTGAGCCACTAGCATGTGGCTCCTGTTAACTTTTTCATTGTTTATGTGTCAACCATGAAGGCTCACAGCCCAAGTTTCTATGTGCTTCTATAGCTTCAACTTCAACCTTCTTTGAAAAATAACTCAACTGTTTTCTGATGGGAATGTCACCATCCAGGATTTGGGCCTCTCTTCTCAGCCAGTCCCAAAGAACTAAGAAGATGGTAGGGAGGGAGAGAAGGAGGGAAGGCAGAAGAGAGAAGAGTTGGTAACTATGTCAGTATAATCCCCTGACCAGAGCCAGGATGGGCCATCTTTATTTCACATGAGATTTCACTAGAGGAAAAGAAGATTTAAGAGCCAAAAGGAAAAGAACAGAAAGAGAAGTTTAGTAGAGAGCAATGCTTCTCCATGAGAAAGGGGTTTGGGGCCTGGGCACCACTAGTGTCTTCACTGGTCTCCCTTTCGTGCCCTCCCCCACTCTCCTCTCAGTGCCCACTTCCCCTGAACAGGAGCAGCTGATGATGGATCAACTCTCAGTTGCCATCCTTCTCTAAGCTGCCTAAGTACATCATAAGTACAAGCAGTGACTTGGTGTGGTGATGGGATGTGCTTCCAAAGAAGACCCCCTACCAGGCAGTGTGATGAGGGGGTTGGGTGGGGCTTGGTGAGCTCTGAGACTAGTCATACCCCAGGACCAGCTTAGCCCTAGGGTCCTCCGGCCCTAGGACACCATGCATCCATTTGTTCTTTCTGTCCTTCCAGTCCTTCTCAAGGGCTAGCCACATAACATGAGCGGTCTTGGGACCACATAGGATGCAGAGACATTCCTGTCCCCTCCCCAGAGGCAGCTTACGTAAGACATGTGTGGGGTGCAGTGCATAATCAGAGTGCATCATGATCTTTACAGCTCGAGAAGGGAAGGGGGAATTATGCAAAATACCATCCACAATGACTAGACAGTCCAGACCCAAGAGGCCTGGTCTAGAACAGGTCTGTGAGAAGGGACAAGGAAGAGGAAGGAAAGAAGGAAGAGCCAGACTGCTTTTCTGACTATGAGGTCTGGGAGGCTGGGGTGCAATAACATTGCTTCTGAGCCCTGAGGAAGCCAGGAAGGAGAAGGGGCTGAAACCTTGGTGGATTCTGCTAAGTACAAGCATCCTTGGCACTCTGGTGGTGGGCCTGGCTAGAGAAGAAAACTCACTGTCCATCAGATCCTTAAGTGCTTCCCACAATGCTAACAGTTGGAATGTTAGATTCACAAAAGTATTGTGGAGACAGTTCAGAAATGTCTCCTATACCCTACCCAGTTTTCCCTACTTTAATATTTTGCCACAGCTAATGATAGAATATTGATTTGTTATTGTTTTTTTAACTACACAAATGAACTGAGTTTATTTCTTTGAAGAAAAAGAATTAAAATTTTAATTGGCTAATTCCAGGAAATTTTTCTTTTTTCTTATTACAAAGGTGATGTGCAGAAGGGCTACAGTTACAGAAGTCAGGTAATGAGTACATTCCCTTTTGGACAATGTCACCTCTTCCCTCTTTGTCTCCCAAGGTTTTCCCTCCTGTCCCTACCCACAAGTTGTATAGTTCATTTTCCTGCTGTATTTGTTCACCTTTCCCCCTAAATTTCCATGCCAGTCTTACCCTCTCAAAGACAGATAAAGAAACAAAAAGGAAAAAAACACACCCAAAACCCCAAAACAAAACAAAGAAGAAAACCTCCTGTTACCATTTCCTGGAGTTCATTTTGCGAAATATAATTTTATATGAGCAGAGGCACATAGGCATTGTGCCTTTGTGTTCCTCCCGGGCTAACATTCTTGAATCAATATAAGAAATTCTTGGAGATAGCAGGCATGGCTTTCATCACAGTCTGTTGTGAAGTCTTGTAGTTTGTATCAAATGAAGAATTTGACTTGTTATTGTTAACTAAGTGCATTTTTTGGTCTTTTTTTTCTCTTTATTGGTACTGGGGATCGAACCCAGGACGTTGCACTTGCTAGGCAAGCACTTTGCCACTATGCTACATCCCAGCCCATGGACCTTTCTTTTTTGCCAGTCCTAGGGCTTGAACTCAGGGCCCGAGCACTGCCCCTGGCTTCTTTTTGCTCAAGGCTAGCACTCTACCTCTTGAGCCACAGCGCTACTTCCCGCTTTTTCTGTTTATGTGGTGCTGAGGAATCGAACCCAGGGTTTCATACATGCAAGGTGAGCACTCTACTGCTAGGCCACATTCCCAACCCCACATTTTTTTTTTTTGCATGTGCCAGTACTAGGGCTTGAACTCAGGGCCTAGGCTCTGTCCCTTAGCTTTTTCACTCAAGGCTAGTGCTCTACCACTTGAGCCACAGCACCATTTCTGGCTTATTGGCAGTTAAATGGAGATACGTGTCTTATAGATTTTTCTGCCTGGGCTGTTTTTGAAACATGATTCTCAGATCTCGACCTTCTGAGTATCTAGGGTTATAGGCATGAGCTATCAGTGCCAGCTCTGAGGACATCCTTTATTCATATTTCCTTATTTTTATTTAACGTCTTTCTTCTTCTCCAGGATCCCACGATCCATGCTCCTGTCGTGTCTCCTCAGGATCCTCTTGTTGTGACTGTTCATCAGGACTTCCTCTCTGATGGCTCAACAGTACTGACATGTTTTCATACATTGCTCCTCTGCTGGGATCTGTCTGGTGCTTTTGTCATGGTGAGACTGTGCTTCTGAATAGAGGGAGGAAGACCACAGGGCCAAGTGCCATTTTCATCACCTTGTAGGAAGGGTCTGCGCTGTCAGCACAACTTGTTATTGCTGACCCTGACTCTGACCTTGACCATCTGCTTGAAGGAACACTGCTCAGATTTCTCTGATGAAAATTTACTCAGCCTGTAGTCCTACATGGTCCTACATGAGAGATTTGCTTTGTCACTCCTATATATTTACTTATTCAATCATTTGATTCTATCAATATCAATATTAGTTATACTCTGTGTTATAACACAGGAGTAGTTAGTTTTCTTGCTCAAGTTGTTCTAGCTTTTGACTGTTAGTTCTTTCAGATGGTTCCTAGTCCCTTGGAAACACTCTCATTGTTGTAGTTAGGTGAGGATTTTCTCCTTTTATGGCACTACTAGATTCTCTATGGTCTTCAAATCAACCATTTCCATAAAGAGTGCTTTGGGGTGTGTGTGTGTGTGTGTGTGTGTGTGTGTGTGTGTGTGTGTGTGTGTGTGAGAGAGAGAGAGAGAGAGAGAGAGAGAGAGAGAGAGAGAGAGAGTCTTGTCACATAGCCCAGACTGGCCTGAAGTTAGTGGTTCTCCTGAATGCTGAGATTACAGGAAGGTGCCACCTCTCCCAACCTGGATCTTTTTATAGGAGAATTGTTTGTTTTAAATTAATTTATTTTGTGTGTGTGTGTGTGTGTGTGTGTGTGTGTGCCTGGTACTGTCTGGAACCTAAACTAAGGGCCTGGGCACTGTCCCTTAGCTTTTATTCTCTTAAAGTTGCTGTTCTACCAACTACTGGAGGCACAGATCCACTTCCTGCTTTTTTGCTGGCTAATTGGAGAATCTCATGAAATTCCCTGCCCAGGATGGCTTGTAGCTACAATCCTCATATCTCAGCCTCCGGGTAGTTAGGATTCCAGGTGGAGCCATCAGCTCTAGAAAAATTGTAGAAACCATGATGTTCCTATGTGGCATGCTTGCTTTGACTGCTAAGGCCTTGCTTCTAGCTGACAGAACACAGGGCATCTGTGCAGATCCTAAATGTTAGCATATGTGTAGACATGCAATGTGTAAATATTCTTATGCAGAAACTTGCATTTCTATGGTGCTAAATATGAATTCCCACTGATTTCTATTGCTCTGTGGCCACCTTAGCATCTTGCCTTTACTTAATTTTAAAGTCCCCCTGGAAAGGTGAGAAATCTGGTTCTTCTTACCAAAAATAAACAAAATAATATTTCAAAAGTTAAGGTGAATTAAAAATTTTCCCCCCAAAATGTACAATATATTAATCACTGACAGATTTGTCTTGCAAGAGATGTTTAAAGGGTTTTCAGACTAGGTCCTAGTGTCTTACTTCTATAATCCTTGCTACTCAAGAAGCTGAGATTTGAGAATCATGGCTCAAAGTCAGCCTGGGTGGACAAATCTGAGACTTTTATCTCCAATTGGCCAGCAAAAAGCCAGAAGTGGAGCCATAGCTGGAGTGATAGAGCACCAACCTTGACAGCAAATGGTAAGGGACAGTGCACAGGCCCTGAGTTCAAGGCCCAGTCCTGTCTGTCTGTCTGTCTCTCTCTCTCATACACACACAGAATAGAATCTTCTAGAACACAGTGATCTGTATATTCTTAATAACAGATGGACCATGTGCACTTTCCACTGATGAATGCCTTCTTGTGTAATGTTTCTGGGGTTGCCCTCTAAGCTCAACTCAGACATGTGTTTCCCGGAATTACCAAGTGACTGATTCAGGGTGCAACCTTCCAAGATCTCATGAGTGTGTAAGATCTGAGGCTGGGCACACCTGACATTCAGCTAAGTTGAAGGGTGAGAATGGGTGTTCCCTGGGTGTTAATGGTTGTTAACCATAAGGGAAACACAGTGAGCATGTGCACACATGTGTACACATGTGTACAAACCCTAACACACAAGTCTATTAGAGATAAAACATCCATGAGAAGCTCTGCGCCATCAGGGCTCTGGCTTTGTGGAGCTTTCCCACTTCTGACCAACATGGAGGGATAGAATGAACTATTCCCAGAACTTGAAAAAAAAAATGTCTCTTCTGAGATTCCCATGTAATAAACGGAAGATATATTTTCTCATTTCAGCAGTTGGTTACAAGGACTTTTGCTCAGCAGGGACTTGGCTTTTTAAAAATTCATCTTATGAGGGGATAGCATCAAACTTCAGGACCTGGGTTTGGGTTGGTGCCTAGTTTCCAATAGTAAGGAAAAACTTGTCTTCCTAATAAATGTGTGTATGTGTGTGTGTGTGTGTGTGTGTGTGTGTGTGTGTGTGTGAAGTTCCCACAGAGACAAATGCAGGGGTAAGAGGAGAGAGCAAGCACAATCAAATCCCTTGGGTGAGGCAACTGCAGGACAGGGATCTGAGAGGAGCAAAGCAATGTCAACTGTGTTTTTCTTAAGCGTGGTGAGGTTGGATTAGGAAGGGCTTCTACAATGGTCCTAACCAAACACTGTCACCTTGGGTCATGTGACCTGGGATGGGGATTTCTGCACTCAATACTGATTCAAAGACGAGTCTGTGCCTATATAATTAGTGACATTAGCCATGTGCCGAGATCACCAGAAAGCAATCTGGCTTTCTTGTGCTGCTTCTTTGAAGGAAAGATGAGTGAAGTCTTACATCCCGAGTGGATGTGAAAATCGGCGGTAGCAAGGAGTTGTTTGCCTGTGTGAACAGGAGGGCAGAAGCTGACATGGTACATCAGACTTCTCAGTGTGGAGGAGTGGTGTTGGGAACATGTTCTCTGACACAGACCTAAGGGGCAATGGGACTGCCAGTCCCATACTGAAGCCTGCATTCATGGTCTGGCAGATAAAATAGACCCATCGGGAGAGCAGGGGTGAGACTGGAGGAAGGGGGAATTCAGAAGAGCTTTCTATGACCATTGAAAATGCAGTAAAATTTTCTTCATCCTTCCTTTTGACCAAGGGTTTTCTAGGTATGAGGTTCAGAAGTTTTTAATGTAACAGTCAGAATCTTCCACTATGAGCTGAAGTTTGAAAACAGTTGTTCTAAAGTGATGGAGAGTGTAGTGTAGTGTGTGTGTGTGTGTGTGTGTGTGTGTATGTGTGTGTGTACTGGGGCTTGAATTTAAGGCAGGCTGGGTGCAGTCCCTTAGCTTTTTGGTTCAATGCTGGTACTCTACCACTTAGCCATGCCTCCAGTTCTGGCTTTTAACTGGCTAATTTGACATGAGTCTCACAGATTTTCCTGTCAGAACTGGCTTCCAATAGCAATCCTCCAATTTCAGCCTCCTGAGTAGCTAGGATTACAAGTGTGAGCCACAGCACCCAGGGGAGGTTTGTTCTTTATAAGTTACTAGGAGTTCCGACAGAGATGTGAGGAGAGAAAACACACGTATCAGCATCAAGAAGGACAGAAGAGGCCTCAGGGACATTGAGATAAAAGTAAAGGAACAAATGGACCTGTTTTTTGAAACCAAAAATTATGAAAATTCACTTGTAAATTAGATGATCTCTATTAAAAACAAGTTCAGCTGGGTGCTGGTGGCTTATACCTGTAATCCTAGCTACTCAGGAGGCTGAGATTTGAGGATCACGATTTAAAGTCAGCCTGGGCAAGAAAGTCCATGCAATTCTTATCTCCAATTAATCACCAAAAAAGCCAGAAGTGGAATTGCAGCTCAAGTGGTAAAGTGCTAGCCTTGAGCAAAAGAAGCTAAGGGACAGCACCCAGGCCCTGAGTTCAAGCCTCAGGACAAAGTGAATTTAAAAAAAAAAAAAAAAGAAAGAAAGAAAAAAGAAAGAAAGAAAGAATAGTTTACTTTGTAGTTCAAACTCTTCTGAAATGCAATTGTCCAAGCATAAATGATTTCATTGAAAAAATTCAGAGAAATACTTAAAGACAAAATAATACCAATTCCACACAATTAATTTCCAGAAATTCTAATTTCCAGAAATTAGAAGGGGGAAAACACTTCCAAATTATTTTATAAATGCTGCAGCCATCAGAACACAAAGTGGGCCTTAGGCCTTGGGAGTAGAGCAGGAATGAGAAATGAATATCATTTTTCATCTTGTCTTTTTAGAGGAGGAAGGGAATTTGAATTTTTTTGTGTGTGCCTGTACTGGGTGCTGTATCCCTTCTTTTTTGCTTAAGGCTAGGGCTCTGCCATTTGAACCACAGCTCCAGTTTTGGCTTTTTGATGGTAAATGGGAGATAAGATTCTCATGAACTGTCCTGTCCAGGCTGGCTTTGAACCAGCACCCTCAGATCTCAGCCTCCTGAGTAGCTAGGTGGGTGTGAGCCACTGGTGTGGGCTCCAGTGAATTCTAAATCGACACGGCTGACTTGGCTGTCTCTGCTCTTTTACTGTTCATTTCTCCTAAATGAGGTCCTTGGTTCACCAAAACAGGGTAAGTTGAGAGTTTGTTTTATTCCACAATCATCCTCTGGAGAGCCATCAATGAGGTTCTCAGCAAAGAATGCACATTGAGGAAATCCCCTTTGAGCTGTGGCCTGTGAACTCTGGCTCTGCCATGGAGTCACCTTTGCCAAATGCCCAAAGGGCCTCAGGGACCACAGAGAGCGCCATGGCATACTCCCCAGAGGTCACAACTCCAGGAACGGGGGTCTGTGGGGGATCAACCCCTGCGGTCCCCTCAGGAGAATTGTACAAGCATGCTGGGAGCCGAGTTAAAGGCTGGTGGGAATGAAATAATCCTGTGGCTCTTGCACAATCTCCAGTGGAGTCTGAGGTCATCAGTGTGGTCAGGCTGGTCAGCGAAGGACAAGATGTTTTGCAAAAGCAATCAAGCTTTAAAAAAAATTCAAGCCAGATGTCCCTGGATCGGTCTCAGTTTCTTCTCCCTGGCAGAGGCTGCTGGGGTCTCGGCAGAGTTCCTGGGATTGTTGACTGTTTGCTGATCTGAAATGTGTAAGGAAGTAGCAGGGGCCGGTTGGCTACTCATTTCAGGCCAAATGTTTCCCATGTCTTGTCTCAAAGTGAGGTGCTGGGCAGCGCTGGAGGCATCGGGGCATGGCTGTGTGAGAGCGGCCATTGAGCTCTGACTGTGGGTCTGCCGTGAGCCTCTGTTCCTTCTTCCCACGAGAATCCACAGAGGGAAGTCCAGGAGGCCAGAGTTTCCTCCATACAGCTTTCTTGCCCAGGTCCCAAAGTTGATAGACACAATCATACTTGAGAAAAACAGTGCAGCAAAGACCAGAAGAA
Source organism: Perognathus longimembris pacificus (assembly GCF_023159225.1). Lineage (NCBI taxonomy): Eukaryota > Metazoa > Chordata > Mammalia > Rodentia > Heteromyidae > Perognathus > Perognathus longimembris. Next base: position 61,632,247 of record NC_063162.1, read on the forward strand.
CCGAGCACTTTCCTGCTCAAGCATGGGCAGGTGTGCAGGCGCTAACTGTGAACATATCACTGTTTTGAAGGTTGTAGGTGCCCTAATCTGTGCCTTTCAATTGACCACAATCTTGTGAATTGTTACTGTCATCCTTTCTTAGACAAAGCAGCTCAGAAGTTCAACTACCTGGTGAAATTCTCAGCTAGTAAGGGGAAGAGCCAGGATTTGAACTTGTATGGTTGGGTGTGCATTGCCCACTCTGAACTTCCTTTCCTTCCTCAAAGCAGTTGCCTGATGGGGTGTGCTCAGACCTCTCTCAGCGAATGCCTTGGTTTCTCTCTTGTGTAGAACTTTCAAATCTCAGATCAAATAATGTGGCTGCCTGGATGTCTTGGGAGGATATCGCCCCCTACCCTGCCTTTTTTTTGCTGGTCCTGGAGCTTGAGTGCTGGGCTTGGGAGCTGAGCTTTTTTTGCTCAAGGCTAGTGCTCTACCACATGAACCACAGCATCACTTCCAGCTTTTACTGTGGTTAATTGGAGATAAGTACCACATGGACTTTTCTACCCTGGCTGGCTGCAAACCATGATCCTCAGATCTCAGGTTCCCGAGTAGCTAGGATAGAAGGTGGGAGCCACCAGTGCCCAGCTAGAACATTTTCTTTCATAGTTGTGTGTCTCTGAAAATGTCCAGATTCTCAAATAGTATCTTCATTTTACCCTCAAGGCTTAGTTTGAAAGACGTGTGTGTGTGTGTGTGTGTGTGTGTGTGTGTGTGTATGAGAGAAATTAATGGGGACTTAGTGCCTGGATGTGGCCCTTACAGAGTGTGCTCAAGGCTGGCACTCTACCACTTGATGCACAGCTCAACTTCCAGTATTTTGCTTATTAAATGAGGATAAGAGTCTCATGGACTTCTCTGCATTTGAACTGGGATCTTCAGATGTAAGCCTCCTAAGTAGCTAGGATTACAGCCACAAACACACAGCTGGAAGACATTTTTAAGTCTTCTCACATGTAATCCTAGCTATGCAAGAAGTTTAAGTCTGAGGAAAAGAAAAGTCTGTGGGACTCTTATCTCCAATTAACCAGCAAAAAGCTGGAAGTGGAGGTGTGACTCAAGTAGTAGAGCACCAGCCTTGAATGCAAAAGCTGAGAGACAGTGCTCAGGCCCTGAGGTTAAGCCCCAGAACTGATGGGGAGTGCCCCTACTGAAACTGGGTTGCAGGGCCTCGTGCCCCCGCTTGGCTTTTCCCAGCACAGCGGTGTTCTCCTGCTTAAGCCACAGCTCTACTTCTAACTTTTTGCTGGTTAACTGGAGATAAGAGTCTTCTGAATCTGTCTTCCTTGGCTGGCTTCAAACTGCAATCCCAAGTCGCAAGGATCACAGGCTGATGCCTCTGGCACCAGGCTCTCTCCCTTCTTAATATAGTTCTTAGGTTCTCGGCCAGAGCCATATGGCAAGAGGGACACAAGCAGGGAAGAAAGAAGTTAAATTGTTTTAGTTGCAGCTGCTATGATCCTGTACTGAAAAGACTAAAGTCTCCACTAAAAGCCTCTTAGGTTTGATAAACAGTTTTAGAAAAGCTGCTAGATACAAAAATCAATGTAAAATTATCAGGATACTGATAAGAGATGTGGTAAGGAAGAAATCAGGAAAACAATTCCAGTTACAATATCTTCAAAAAATCCATGGGAATAAACTTGACTAGGAGGTAAAAATATTTACATTGAAAACTGTAAAAGAACAGTAAAACTAAAGAAGACACTGGAAAGCTAATTACCACTCCCACTTGTCTGCAATCTTAGCGACTCATAAGGGTGAGGAATGTGGTTCAAAGCCAGCCTAGGCAGAAAAGTCTGAGAGACTCCATCTCTAACTAACAAACAAAAAGCCAGGCTGGAAGTATGGCTCAAGTGGTAGAGTGCCAGCTGTGAACAAAAAAGATGAATGAGAGCACAAGGTCTGGATACTGAAAAAAATAATACAATGAGGAAGACACAGGAAGATGGAAAACCCATCTATATTCATGGATCAGAATCAATATTGTGAAAATTGCTATATTACCAAAAGCAATCTATAGATTGAATGCAATCCTCACTAAAGTTTCAATGACATTCTTTACAGAAATAAGATACAATGATCCAGAAATTTACATGGAAGCATAAGAGACCCCTGAGTGAAGAAGAGCTGTACTGCAGACATCACAATGCTTGGCTTTAAATTATTTTGCAGATCCATGGTAACAAAAATAGCATAGCATTGGCACAAAAACAGATGTGTAAACCGAAGGAATGAAATAGAGGATCCCACAAAGCTACGGCCATCTGACTCTCTACAAAGGCACCAAAAATATGCATTTGAGCCAAGACAGTCTCTTCTGTTGAAGAAGTTCTGGGAAAACTGGATAGTCACACGCAGAAGACAGAAAGTATATCCTTAGTTCTTACCCTGTAAAAATCCAATCAAAATGGATCAACACCCATGATGTAAGACCTGAAACTTTAAAACCATTAGAGAAAATATGCAGGAATACACAGAAATACTCCAATATAGAGGCAATGAATTTCTGAGGACTTTAATAGCTCATGAAACAAGAGCAAAAATTGATGAAGATGAATGCAATTACATCAGATTCAACAACTTTATCACATTGAGGTAAACAATTATCTGAGTAAAGAGACAGCCTATACATTGAACGAAAATATTTACCAACTGTCTATCTGACAAGGGTTTAGTTTGCAGAAAGTTAAGTATCAATAAAAGTTAAGTATCAATAATTCAATTAAGATGGGCAAGTGAATTGAACAAAAATGTTTTCCAAAGAAGTACAAATGGCCAATGTACACACAAAGAAACAGCCAACATCCTTAGCCTTAAAGGAAATCCAAATCAAAATATCTTTGAGATGCTCTCTCACCCAGTCAGAATGATGATCATTGAGGAAACAACAAATGCTGGCTGTGATGAAGAGGAAAAGGAACTTTCCCTCTTACGCTGTTGGTGGGAATGTGAATTAGTGTAACCACTAAGGAAATCAGTATGGCAGCTCCTCAAAATCTATGGTATGATTCTGCTCTATCTCTCATGCACGCATAATTAAAGTAATATAAATTAGCATACACTAGACATACTTGGAGCCTATGTTTATTACAGCTCTGTTTATACTAGCAAAAGTATAAAATTAGCCTAGGTTCCTATGAACAGATGAATGGATTAAAAATGTATCTATACAGTATGAAGTATTACTTAGCCAAAAGTAATTAGACATTCTTTAAAGAATGAAATTATGCTGCTTGCAGGAAAATGGATGAAACTGGAGATCAATGTATTAAAGAAGATAAATGAACCTGACTCAGAAAACAAGTGGCATGTTTTGTTTCATATTCAGAATTGAGATAAAAAACAGAATGAAACATAAGGAAATGAACATATAAGGGGTCGTTGTGTATGCTTATGTGTGAGCAAACCAGTGAGAAATGGGAAGGGGGAATGGAGGCTGAATAAAGGAGAATATGATTGAAATAGGTTGCATATATACGTTTATAGTAAATTTTAAAATATTTGCAAGAAAGTGCAGAAATGAGAGGAGACTTGATAATAAAGTCTACTAGAAGAGGTGAGTGATCTAAGTATATGCCTATATGGAAATATCATGAACCACCTCAATTGGTATATGCTAATATACATATAATAATAAAATAAAAATGAGGGAAGGAACATTGTTTTTAACATCCAATGCCCATGACTTTTTCTTGAGGCCAAGATACACTTGGATAGAGGATTATTGCCAATGACAACGTACTTTAATTAAGCCTTAAATTGATTTCTTGATGAGTTGAAGTGACTTCTTAGTTAACTATATGTCATATACAATTATGTTTTTATAGCCTATCTTCCTAAGAGACAAGCTGTGTAGAGGAGTGTAGGAAATAGCAATGCTGACATTCTCTTCTTTGCTTGGCATTTTCAGCCTCCAGGGTCTTCATCCTAGTGAGCTTTCATTCCTTTAGGGCCAGACAACCCAATCTGTAGCTCTGTGTGTCAGGATAAATTATGCCAGACTGCAATGCCAAGGGAAGATGATTGGCTGTCCCGCCCAGGGTGACATTACATCAGCAGGAAGCTACTGCACACTTCTACAAGTTGTGAAAAACTGGCAAAGACTGCATGGTTCTCTTCTGGAGAGAAGCAAATGGCTAGATCCATTGAAGCTCTTTGTATTGACCTTGCAGCAAGGCTCCATGTAGTTGTAAATTTGTTTTGGCAACTTTTCCAGATGAAGTATATCTTGTGTACTTCTGGTTATCCTGTGAACCAGTTCCAGAATCTTACAGTATCTGCATTCAATGTAGAGTTAAATAAATTCTGCCCCATGTATTTATGCTCATATAAAAACAATGAGTTTGTTCTTTAAAAGGTATCTTACAACATGGAACCAAGAGCATGTAAGGGGAATGTAGGACAGGTGGAGCAATATGAGCAAACAAGAGGATCACTATTCCCTCTGCTGGTTCCACCTTTTCCCCGACTTCTCCCAGGAGTTTTAGCTTGAATAAATCACTACCTTTTTCCTTTTCAAAAAAAGAAGATATAATTTTTAAAATCATCTTTAGTTGCACAAAGGGATTTCAATCCAACATATGCATTTATAAGTACAATGGACTTTTTGTACATGTGCCAGACTTGGGACTTGAACCCAGGGCCTGGGCATTTTCCCTAAGCTTATTTTTCTCAAGGCTGGCACAGCTTCACTTCTGGCTCTTTGGTGGTTAATTGGAGATGAGGCTCATGGACTTTTCTGCTTGGGCTGACTTCAAACCGCAATCCTTATGTGTCAGCTTCCTGAGATTACAGGAATGAGCCACTGGCACCTGACAATGTATCTCGATCAATGTTACCCCTTCTATTATTCTCCTCCTCTTCTCCCAATCCACCCCTCTCCTCAAGGTGCCTGGTTCCATTTCTACATATGTACATTGAATATCATGACTGTATTCACCCACAATTCCTCTCTGCATTTGTCTTCCCCTTTCCTTTTGACCTTCAACCCTGACAACACATATTTCAGCATCCTGGTACTCATTTTGTTATATGGTTAGTCAGTAGTTCATAGCAGTTACACCACTGGACTCCTTACCTGAGTATTCCACACTTTAGTCAATTAGTCTGTGCAAGAGGAAAGGTGAAATTTTATTTCCACTAATGGACTATGTCCTTTTATTTTCAATTTTCTATATTTTTATTGTCAAGGTGATGTACAGAGGAGTTACAGTTTCATACGTAAGGTAGGGAGTACATTTCCTGTCAAACTCATTACTTCCTCCCTTATATTTCTCCCACTTTCCCTCCTCCTCAATAAGCCCCACAAGTAGTAGAGTTAGTTTGCAACATATTGTCTTGTAAGTATTGCTGATGCACTGGTTTGTCTTTTACCCTTTGTCTCACCATTTTGATGTTCCCCTTCCCTTCCCTGATTCAGATACTTGATTTTGGTACCCTGGTACCAAAAACCAGGGTACCAAAATCAAGTACAGTGACAACAGGGGTTAAACCATAGGGAAGAAAAACAAAAGAAAAAGGAATAATTTCACATAGTACACTGAAAATAACAACAATGATAAACCACTTGCTTCCATAACTTGGAGTTCATTTTGTTTAGCATCATCTTATGTGATCACATGTACATAGCTATTGAGCTATTGAGATCATCTGTTAGGAATATCCTAGATATGTACTAATTATTACCAATGGGGGAAACCAGAGTCTATGTTTTTTTGTGTCTGGCTTACTTCACTTAGGATGATTTTTTTCCCAAGTCTTTCCATTTCCTTACAAATGGAGCAATGCCATTCTTTCTGATAGAAGCATAGAATCCTATTGTGTATATGTACTACAATTTCTTGATCCATTCATGTACTGAAGGGAATCTGGGTTGGTTCCATATATTAGCTATAGTAAATAGTGCTGTAATGAACATGGTTGTGCTGGTAGTTTTAGGACGGTCTTGATTGTGATCCTTTGGGCAAATGCCCAAAAGTGGGATTGCTGGGTCATAGGGGACCTCTATGTTTAGCCTTTTGAGGAACCTCCACACTGCTTTCCAGAGTGGTTGAACAAGTTTACACCCCTACCAACAGTGTAGTAGGGTTCCCTTTTGGCCACATCCCCACCAGCATCTATTGTTATTGGTTTTCTTGATAATGGACATTCTTACTGGGGTGAGGTGGAATTCTCAATGTTATTTTGATTTGCATTTCTTTTATGGCCAGGGATGTTGAGCACTTCATGTGTCTCTTGGCCATTCTCATTTCCTCTTCAGAGAAGTCTCTCTTTAAGTCTTTAGCCCACTTATTAATGGAACAGTTTTTTCTTTGAGGATTTGTTTTGGGGGAACTTAATTTTTTGAGTTCTAAGTATATTTTAGATATGAGGCCCTTGTATGTTGTATGGCCTGTGAAGATCTCCCAATCTGTGGGTTTTGTATTTATCTTACAAGCTATGTCCTTTGCCAAATGGGCTATCTTCTGACCCCTCCTTTGTGATCACTAAGGTAGAAAGAGGGAACCAGGCACTTTTTGCACTACCATTTCTTCTGGCAATCTGAAGAGGAAACATTTTTTAGAGTCTCTAGTAGTAGCAACTCTCAAAGCAGTTTTCCCTGGCTCTGTTCTTGGTCTTCAAGAACAGTTGTGTGGCTTGGCTGAACACAGAGAAGAATGAAGATAAGTACGATTCTGATGCAAGAGTTTGGATGCATAGAGGTCCTTCTGTCCCCTGAGGGTTATGGGAAATGCCTCCAGAGCCTGAGACTGGGGTTGTGATTGTTTTACATGGTGATTGGACATCAATGTTCTAATGTACAGACACACACAGGAAACATGGGACCCCCTTCACCAACCAGAGATGCTGAGTTAAGAAGTTGAACTGGCCAGGTGCCAGTGGCTCATGCCTGTAACCCCACCTACTCAGAAGCTGAGATCTGACCATCATAGTTCAAAGCCAGCTCAGGCAGCAAAGTCTGTGAGACTCTTATCTCCAATTAACCACTAGCAAACTGGAAGTGGTGCGGTGGCTTGAAGTAGTAGAGAGCTAGCCTTGAGGGGAAAAGCTCAGATACAGAGCCCAGGCCCTCAGTTTTTTTTTTTTTTTTTTTTTTTTTTTTTGGCCAGTCCTGGGACTTGGACTCAGGGCCTGAGCACTGTCCCTGGTTTCTTTTTGCTCAAGGCTAGCACTCTGCCACTTGAGTCACAGCGCCACTTCTGGCCATTTTCTATATATGTGGTGCTGGGGAATTGAACCCAGGGCCTCATGTATACGGGGCAAGCACTCTTGCCACTATGCCATATCCCCAGCCCAACCAGGCCCTCAGTTTAAGCCCATCTCCAACCTACAGAAAAAAAGAAGATAAACAGGTACAGCAGTCATCCTTCAGGAAGCCTTTTATGTCTAAGGACCTTGGATATTCAGTCCCATGCATCCAAAAACAACAGGCCTGGCAGATGAGAGAATGGACGCAGTAAGCAGACGGTTCCAGCAGGGCTCTTTGTTGCCTCCAGAAATAACAGGGGCAGCAGATGGGTCAGGGCATCTTCAACATGGACAGACCCCTTCCACCATCCATGTCAGAATCCGCAGGCCCTGGGGCATAAGGCAGGCAAGCATTCAAAGGCTCTTGAAATTAAACCACAGCCCTGATGTGAACCTACAGAGGAAAACCACTTACTAAATTACAACATTTCAATAGCATCCAGCCTCCTAATATAGGCAAAATTCCAGGACACACACACACACACACACACACACACACACACAGAGACACAGACACAGACACACACACATTTCTAGCCATGATACAAATATTCAAGAAAATCACAACCTAAATAAAGAAACTTATCAAGCTGACAGTGACATAAGACAGAGGTTTGGGATTATCTGGCAAGGCTTTTAAAGTTGTGGTCAAAAAATGCTTTAATAACCAATGACAAATAGAGAAGGTGGCATTTCAATAAAGAAGAGAAGAAGAAAGCAGAAATTCTAGACCTGTAAAATAGAAGAATAGAAGCTGTGAAAGCTTACCGACCACTAAGAGAGATGGCAGAATGTAGAATCGATCAATTTGAGGAGAGGATGACAGAATTCTCTCAACCTGAACAAGAGAGAAAGAATAGCCCCAAAAAAGAAGGGACAAGGCCTCAGCAATTTGTGTGGACTGTAAACAAATGTTTTGACGTTTGTGATCACTGGCATATGGAAAAGAAAGAATGAGGCTGGAAGAGTAATTAGAAATGATGGCTCAAAGCTTACCCAAATGTGGTAAAAGACACAACTTCTCACAGCCAAACTGCACAGAACTGAAATGGAATGAACTCAGAGCAGTGCCAAGACATCTAATAATTAAACTTTGGAAAGTTAAATGCAAAGAAAAAAACCTCCTGAAAGCAGCCAGAGCAAAACAAGCCCTTACATGGGGGAAGGAACCAATTCTAATGTCAAACTCATTCCAAGTTTTGAAAGAAAAGAAACAGGATGGCCACATGTAGCAAAATCACCCTTCAGAAATGAAGAGGAAATAAAAACACCCTCAGATGGAAGGAAAGTTAAATGAAATTATTATTAGCAGCCTATGGACAAAGACAGAAAGACCTTCAAACAGAAAGAACATGAAAAAGAATTTTGGAGCATCAAGAAGGAACGAGAAGTGACAGGAAAAGGAAAATATGGCTATAAGTGACAATCTTCTTGTGAGATTTATGACCTATGCTTGATGATTAGAAACAAAGATTGTGAGTCACCATTTTATACCCATGATACAATGGAAATATACATATTCTCCAACAAATAAACTATGGTAAAACATGGATGTGAAGACCCCACATATCATCTGGGACGGTAAGGTGACGACAAGCATTTGAAGCTCACGTCTTGTATGAATCGAGTAATTCCTAGAGAAGCCATTGCAGGACTTAATACAGATTTACACTGAAAGATCCCTGTGAACAAATCTGAGTGGAATCCTATCAAAGCTCAGGCAACACACAGAAAGGCAAGAATTTAAAGAAATAAACAGTAAAGAAACATACCAAGGTAGCCTAAAGTGCTAATGTATTAATAAGTACCTTGTGAGGCACTGGTGGCTCACACCTATAATCTTAACTACTCTGGAGGCTGAGATCTGAGGATGGTGGCTCAAAGGCAGTTCAGGCAGGAAAGTTTATGAGACTCTTACTCCAATTAATCACCAAAAAGCTACAGATAGAGGTGTGTCTCAGATGGTTGAGCACCAGCCTTGAGCAAAAAAAGCTAAGTGACAGTTTCTAGGTCCTGAGTTCAAGCCCCAGTACTGGAACACACACACACACACACACATGCACACACACACAAATTTATCTTTGGTTGGGCCCCAGTGACTCATACCTATAATCCTAGCTTGACTCAGGAAGTGGAGATCTGAGGATTGCAGTTCAAAACCAGCCCAGGCAGGAAAGTCTGTGAGAGACATATCTCCAATAAGCTACTCAGAAAAAGCTGGAAGTGGCCCTGTGACTCAAGTGGTTAGAGCTCTAGTTTTAAGCAAAAGAAGCTCAGGGATAGTACCCAGGCCTTAAGTTCAAGCCCCAGTAATGGAACATACACACAAAAAGGTTTATCTTAAATATAGGTGGTTTATATCTACTAATCAACAGAGTTTGTCTAGGTGGGCCAAAAAAATCACTCAACCCTATGCTACCTAAAAGCTCACTTAAAAAAATTCAGTGACACAAGAAGGATAAAAATGTATGAATGGTATGCATTATCTGAATTGTGAAATGCTAACCTCTTTGCACAACATCTTAATAATAACAATAACATTTTATAAAAGCAAGAATGAAAGAGATATGCTCTGTAAACATTGCTTCTTTAAATGAAGGTGCTTGCAATGATCTTTGGTACAGTAGTCTCAAAGACAGAATAATATATGAGAGGTAAAAGGAAATATTACACAATAAATGGGATAAATGATTAATCCAGAAGATATAACAACTCTCAGTCTGTATGCTCTAAACAACAGCAAAAAAGCCTCAAAATATTTGAAACAAAGATAAAGAGAATGCAACATTCACAGCACAGATGGGTGAACTGACTTCTTACTCTCAACAAGACAGAATGTCAGTGTTCAGAAAGTCCTAAGAGCACCACAGGTGCAACTGAGATGTGCCCAGCATTCTGCAGCTGCAGCCTGCAAAGGCTATGCCAATGTCCCAGGAAATAATTACCAATCACCTGCATGGACAAACACCAGCAAAGGTAAAACCATGGAGGGAATGAGAGTCAGGTGAGACACAAAGACTCAGAGATGATGGAGTCAGGGGAGAAATCAATAGAAGCACCTCTAAAGTAGATATTAAGCAACCTACTGCTGGGTCATCATGTGAGGTCTCAAAGCAAGGTAAAAATGCATATAACTAATCGGAAATGAGGGTTTCTTTTCTTTACTGTTGTTTTTGTTTTCTTTTTTTCCTCATTTACCTGTCTTCAGGAGAGTAGGCAAGATCACAGAAATGGAGGGGCAAAGGGTGAATAAAGGCAGCAGTGGTACTCACTGGACACTATGTGGAAAATGAACTACGCAACTTGTGGGTTAAAACTGGAGAGGAAAACAGAGAGATCAAGGGAAGGGGTGACAATGTCCAAAAAGAAGTGTACTTTTTACCTAACTTACATAACTGTAACCCCTCTGTATCTCACACCTTTATAACAGTAAAAATAATTAAACAAAAAATACATATAACTGAAAACTCCACACAGCAAACTGTATAGGATGTAGCCCAAGCGGGGCAGAGACAGAAACTGATTAAACACTCACATTAGAAATAAAGAAAATCTTGGTGTAACACCTGTGGCTCATGCTTGACATCCTAGCTACTCAGGAGGCTAAGATCCAGAGGATCATAGATTGAGGCCAGCCCAGGCAGAAAATTCTGTGAAATTTCATTTTCAAGTCAGGCTGGTAGTGTGGCTCAAGTGGTAGAGCACCAGTTGAACAAGCAAGCTGAACAAGTGTGAGGCCCTGAGGTCAAACCCCACAACTATCGATCTATGAATAAACAAATAGATAACAAGAAAACCTCATTCTTAAGTTTCTATCTTAAGAAACCAGAACAAGGGAAAAAATGGGCTTAGAACAAATTGTACTAAGGGAAGTAAGGAAAGCTCAGAGAGACAAATGTCACATGTTTTCCCTCATATGTCAAAGCTAGATCTAAAATAGACTGGATGTGATAACCTATACCGGACTCCAGGCATTCACACACCAACAGACTAAAGGAGGATATTCATAGGGGATGAACATAAAGCTGTAACTTCTCTGTACATTTAAAATACTATTTATTGGAAGAAACTCCAGGAAATGGAAACATGTTTTTTTTGTTGTTGTTATTGTTGTTGGCGGTAGTGTTCATTTTGTTTTTAAGGAAGAGTAAAATGAGGGTACAGAAAGGGAGAGAAGAAGGGTAAACAAACACAAGCATGGTATTCAGTATACCCTGGGAGAAGAAGCTGGGGGAAAGCAAGGGAGGGGTGACATTGTTGAAAAAGAAATGTACCTGACCTTAATAATAACAATAAAATTACATTACAAAAACAGAAAAAATAAACCAGATCAAGAAGAACAAAATGGATTCAAAGTAAGTTTTAAAAAATAAAATAGTGTAAACAAAAAAACCCACAATGGAATTAAAAGGGAATATTAATGAAGCCACCAAAACTCTTTAAAGATAAATTAGTGAATAAACCCCTAATGATACTAGGGGGAAAAAAAGAGAGAGAGAAGACGCAACTCTTCTGAATGTGGAAAAAATCCCTGACTGTCCCCATTGGTCTAGTCCCACCAGCTCAGCACACACAATGAAGCCACAGACACTGTGCACTCGTTAAATATGTCGACTTACAAGAAAGGAGCAAATTCCACTCAAACCACAAGCCAGAAAAGCACACAGTAAAAGGATCCATTGACCAAGTGAGATATACCCCAAGAATGTTTAACATTATGAGAAAATCAGCCACTATAATTCATATCTATAAGCTAAAGAAACACATATGGTCATACTAAATGATAGATGTAATAATAATATCTGACATAATTTACGAATGTACCTGATACATAGTGAGTGACTAAAAAATGCATGTGAGCTATTATTGCATGACCTTTCCCGGAGCCGTCATGAGGGCCTGATTACATCTCCAGAGCAAGGCGGACCTGCATAGGAACAGACAGTAAGGAAATGCTCTCAGGTGGACAGTTCTACAGGGAGACGCAGAAAGCCAACTCCAAACTTTCTGAGCACATCCAGCAAGTTCCCAGCAGTCAATGTTATCTGACTAACTTGTACCCTGCCACATGACCCACAGGGGTAAAAATCCATGGTGACATCCCAAGGCCTCATAGAGAAAGGGGGTTCCTCCCCACTAAGGGGAGTCGGGAGTGGAGGGAGATGAGGAGCAGTGAAAAGACGATCTTGGCACTGTCCTTTAATACCAGCCTCTTCTCAGAATGGAGTATTCACTGAGAGTTTTGGAACCCAGAGAAAGACCTCAACTGAGAGATTTCAGGATGGTCTAAAATGAGTAAAAAATATGAAGCATGACATTGGGACCAGGATGGTGTGATCCACGCATATTTCAATCATCTCCAGAGACGTTCAGAAATGGGTTTGGGGTAACAGGGTAATGGAAGGCAGAAAGAAATGCTTTGTTTTCAGAAATGATTTGACCAGGCACACAGGCTGGATCCTGGAGAGGACTCTTGCAGTCTCTCAGCCAGGACTACCCTGGCTCTTTCCATCTTTTCCTGATTCCTCTGTTTCTGCTGCCTTGTCTTACAGGCTGCCTTAGTTCCTTTTGTCCATAGACATTGGCATCTAGTACCAATTTAATTTCATTCTGAGATTTTGCATTGCTTGTAGGAAAAAAACATGGATTTTGGTCATGATAATCACTTATGTTGCAACTTTGCTGATTTGTCTATCAGTTCTAATCAATTTCCTGCACAATATTCCATGAGTGTGAGGTCATGCTATCAACAAATATTGATCCATCTGCTTCTTCCTTTCCAGTCAGAATGCATCATATTTTATTTTCATTATTATTTTTTATTAGCTTCAAGTAGATGTATAGAGGAGTTTCAATTCAACATGGCAGTGTATGAGTAGAGTACATCCTGACTCATGCCACCCCTTTCATCATTCCCCCACCACTTCCAACCCCAGCTACCCCCTCAACTTTCCTAATTCCATTTTCGTACATATACCTTGAATATTATTACATTTCCCCGCCCCCATCTCTGTATTCTTCTAACCCTTCTCTTCCCTTAATCTCCCCAACTTCCAACAACATGCGTTCCAAGCTTCCTGGTATTCATTTTGTGTTCCATTAGTGGCTTACACGTGTAATCCTAGCTACTCAGTAGGCTGAGCACTAAGAATCCTGGTTCAGGGCTGGGGATATAGCCTAGTGGCAAGAGTGCCTGCCTCGGATACACGAGGCCCTAGGTTCGATTCCCCAGCACCACATATACAGAAAACGGCCAGAAGCGGCGCTGTGGCTCAAGTGGCAGAGTGCTAGCCTTGAGCAAAAGGAAGCCAGGGACAGTGCTCAGGCCCTGAGTCCAAGGCCCAGGACTGGCCAAAAAAAAAAAAAAAAAAGAATCCTGATTCAAATCCAGCCCAGGTGGGAAAATTCATAAGATACTATCTTCAATTAACCACCAAAAAGCCAGAAGTGGAGCTGTTGCTCAAGTAACACAGCACTATTTTTGAGCAAACAAACAACAAAAGCTCAGACATAGACACAATGCCCAGGTTCTGAGATCAAGCCCCAGGACTAGCCCACAAAAATACTGTAAGAGGTAAAAACAGAAACAGTGAAATATAGACATGTATATGTGTCTTTCATATGAAAGACTTGCAAATCAGTAAGGAAAGTTTCAATAGCACTATATGAAAACAATAAATAGGAAAGCTTCAATAGCACCATATAAAAGTAATAAGTTGGCTGAGATCTTTGGATTGCGGTTCAAAGCCGCCCAGGCAGGAAAGTCTATGAGACTCTTATCTCCAATTAGAAAAAGCCAGAAGTGGTGCTGTGGCTCAAAGCCTTGAGCAAAAAGGAGCTCAAGGACAGTACACAAGTTCTAGAGTTTGAGCCCCAGGACCAGCAAAAAGGAAAAAAAGAATCCCACCATTGGAATTCCCGTCTGCATGTTATCATACATTAGTTAACATGTTGGTGTACATGTGCATATAACACTGTGTATGTATACATGAATATTTATAATTTAGACCAAATTACCACATATGAGAGAAAAGGTGCCTCCTTTGTCTCTCCTAGCCTAACTTACTTCACTTAATAGAATTTTTTCCCAGGTACAACCATTTCCCTTCAAAGGACATGATATTCTTCCTGGTGGAAGAATATGTCAAAATCTTCCATTGTATGTATGTATGTATGTATGTATGTATGTATGTATTATCTATCTCTCTATCTCTATCACACACATGCTGACTAAAGCTAAGAGAACTTCCTCATATTAGAAATGAAAGAACATGACTAACAACATTATTTTAAAGATTAGTACTTAAAATGACTTAAATAATACTTTAAACAATATATATATATATATATATACATATATATATGGTGACAATTCTATGTCAAAATTTAGTGAACTTGAACTAGGAAAACCTTGCTAAGACATGCCCTGATGAAAATGATTCAAATGATTCAAAATGATTCAAAGAAAATATGTGAGCTTTGGGGCTGTTTCCATAAATTGGCTCTGGTGAATAGTGCAGCAAGGAACATAGATATGCAAGTGGCTTCACTGCATCCTAACCTTCTAGGTAAATGCCCCAAAGGTGCTATTGCCGAATCTTGGGGCAGCTCTATGTGAATTTATTTATTTATTTTATTTTTTATTTTTGGTCAGTCCCAGGACTTGGACTCAGGGCCTGAGCACCATCCCTGGCTTCTTCTCGCTCAAGGCTAGCACTCTGCCACCTGAGCCACAGCGCCCCTTCTGGCCGTTTTCCATATATGTGGTGCTGGAGAATCGAACTGAGAGCTTCATGTGTAGGAGGCAAGCCCTCTTGCCACTAGGCCATATTCCCAGCCCCTCTATGTGCGTTTCTTTGCGGTATCTCCAAACTGCCTTCCATGGTGGTTACATACTTCGTTTTCTTCCCTAGTGCCCTGATGGTGGGAAACAGTGATGACAACCTTGACTATTCCTGACCTCAGGGGAAGTATCCATTCTCTCACCACTGCGTGATCTTAGCTGTTGGCTTTGCACAGGAGCCTTCATCAGAAGGATGCACTATTCTAAATCAATCAATCAATCAATAATAAATAATTTGGGTTTATCCTTTTGTTTAATCCTTTGTCCCGTTGTGATTTTCATATGTGTTGGACAGATGCATTTCATGAGTAGGTCCTCCTTGAGTGTGGCCTTTTTATATGTTGTTGGATTTGATTAGTCAGTATTTACTTAAGGATTGTTGTGTTTATATTAATAAGATGCATCAGTCATGGTTTTCATATCTTTGTCTGATTCTAATTCCAGTTCATAGGATGAACTGGAAACTGTATGTTCCTTGTCTGTTTTAGAAGAGATTGTGCAGGATTACTATTAATTCTCCTTCAAATATTTGGTAAAAGTTTCCTAGAAAAGTCCTGTGGTTCTTCAGGTTTCTTTGGAAGAAGTTGATTAATTTCTAGTTAGTTCTTCATGTATTTAAAGAGCTGTTTATATTTTACTATTTTTCTTGAGTCATTTTCATTAGTGCATATCTTGCTGAGGTTTTACTAGCTCAAGATTATTACATTTCAGTATAGAATTGTCACAGTATAATATTTTAAACAATATTATATTTAAAATATAATTTAGGGCTGGGAATATGGCCTAGTGGCAAGACTGCTTGCCTCGTATACATGAAGCCCTCGGTTCGATTCCCCAGCACCACATATATAGAAAACAGCCAGAAGTGGTGCTATGGCTCAAGTGGCAGAGTGCTAGCCTTGAGAAAAAAAGAAGCCAGTGACAGTGCTCAGGCCCTGAGTCCAAGCTCTATGACTGGCAAAAAAAAAAAATATATATATATATATAATTTAAATATTTTAAATACTATAATATGATAATCTTATCTCTTAAGTAATAATGTTAATCATGCTTTTTCAGTTTTTATACTTTTTTATTTATTGTTGTTGTAAAGGTGTTGTACAGAAGAATTACAGTTACATCAGTCAGCTAATGATTACATTTCTTTTTTAACAGTGTCACTTCTTCCTTCATCTCTCATTTTCTCCAGTTTCCCCCTCCATCTCCCCACCCACAAGTTATATAGTTCATTTTCAACATAGTGTAAAGAATCTTTCTCAGTTTTGGTCAGTATGACTAAACTTTCTAAACCTATAATCTTTTCAATCACTTTTGATTTCATTTATTTTTCTGTAATGTTTTGTATGCACATTTCTTTTACTTTTATTTTAACCTTTATTAGTCTCTTTATTCCATAGAGTTTTGTTTACTTGTCATTTCTAATTTTTAAGGTATAAGCTTAGATTACTGATCTAAGATTTCTAATGTTTGTTATCAGCTTCACCCCGAAAATTTTGATTATTGGGGCTGGGAATATGGCCTAGTGGCAAGAGTGCTTGATTCGTATACATGAAGCCCTGGGTTCGATTCCCCAGCACCACATATATAGAAAATGGCCAGAAGTGGCGCTGTGGCTCAAGTGGCAGAGTGCTAGCCTTGAGCAAAGAGAAGCCAGGGACAGTGCTCAGGCCCTGAGTCCAAGGCCCAGGACTGGCAAAAAAAAAAAAAAAAATTTTGATTATTGTGTTTTAGTTTTCATTTATCTCGATATATTTTCTAATTCTGATGAACTAGTTTTGTAGAGCAGATAGTTAATTGTCACATTATTGTCAATTACCCTGTTATTAATTCCCACGAAGAAATCTCTTCCTCTAGACAGTGGTGAGTTCTATCAAATCGTCAAGAGAAAGATGCCAAGCTTCCTTAAACTATTCTAGAGAACACACATGGAAACACTTCCCAAGTGGCTGGCAAGTGAGCCTTAACATCAAACCAAACAAAATATTACAAGAAAAGAAAAGTGGTCTTGAACTAGGTCCTTAAGAACACAAACACAAAATTCTTGACATAATGCTTCAAAATGAATCCAACAATACATAAAAAATATAATCATCACTATTAATTAGGGTTCATCCCAGGACTTGGGGCTATTTTAAAACTTAAAAATTAATCTCTTCAATAAATCACATTAACAGAATAAATAAAATAAAATAAAATATCCTGGTAGATGGAGAAAAACATCTGACAAAATTTACCTCTCACTTATGATTTATAAAATGAACTCTCAAGCCAAGTGCTGGTTGATCACATCTGTAAGTCCAGCTACTCAGAAGGCTGAGATCTGAGGATCACAGTACAAAGCCAGCGGGGGCAGGAAAGTCCAGTAAATTTCTTGTCTCCAATTAACCACCAGAAAACTCGAAGTGGAGCTGTGGTTCAAAGTGGTACAGGGTTAGCCTTAAACAAAAGAGCTCAGGGACAGTACCCTGGCCCTGAGTTCAAGTCCCATGGTAGATGAAAAAAACAAACAAACAGTCTCTTGGAAAATCAGAAGTACCAGAGAAGCTCAGAAATACCAAAAGAGCTATGAAAGACAGCGGATATCTTAAGAAATGGGGAGGAATGTCTGCTTTCTTCAATCACAGTACAGTAATACAGCTAAATGCTTGGCAAAAAGGATGAAAAAGGAAGGAAAATATAATACTCATTATTGTTTCTAGTAGGTAGCAAACACTGTTTAAAAAAACAACAGAACAAAACAGGGCTGGTAGAAGGCTTGCCTAGCATGCATGAAGTCCTGGGTTCAAATTCCTCAGTACCACATAAACAGGAAAAGCTGGAAGTGGTGCTGTGGCTCAAGTGGTAGAGTACTATCCTTGAGCAAAAGGAAGCCAGGGAAAGTTCTCAGGCCCTGAGTTCAAGCCCCAGGACTAGCACAAACAAAACCAAAAAAAACCTAGAGGTTCAGACATAGTCAATTTGGCTTTCAAGAATCCCCCATTTGAGCTGGGCTCCAGTGGTTTCACCTATAATCCTAATTCCCCAGGAGGCTAGCCTCTGAGGATTGAGGTTCAAAGACAGGCTAGGGAAGCAAGATCATGAGAATCTTATCTCCAATTAACCAGCAAAAAGCTGGAAGTGGAGCTGTGGCTCAAGTGGTAGAGTGCTAACCTTGAGCAAAAGCACCTAGACCATGAGTTCAAGTCCCAGTACTAACACAAAGGGGGGGGGAGGGAGGGAGGGAGGAAAGGAGGGAAAAAGTAGGAAGGAGGAAGGAAGGAAGACAGACACAAAGAAAGAAGGAAAGAAAGAAAGAAGGAAAGAAAGAAAGAAGGAAAGAAGGAAAGAAAGAAGGAAAGAAGGAAGGAAAGAAAGAAAGAAAGAAAGAAAGAAAGAAAGAAAGAAAGAAAGAAAGAAAGAAAGAAAGAAAGAAAGAAAGAAAGAAAAGTGAGAGGATCCACCATCTCTATGGTGACTGATTTGGTGACATTTATCAAAACATAAATACATATGTCATTTGTCTTTCTATATTTCTTCATGCATGTTCTTAATTTGTATTTATGGGGTATTGTTACAATTTCACAGTAGAAATTATATCCTAAGAATTTTCCCCCAAAATACACTTGGCATATGTGTGAATGAATGAATTAAGTATAATGTTGTAATCTCTCTCTCTCTCTCTCTCTCTCTCTCTCTCTCTCTCTCTCTCTCTCTCTCTCTCTCTCTCATATATATATATATTTAGAAACACCTCATGTCCATTGCCATGGAAGTGGCTAGAAGGCGTGATGGGGTAACCCGCTCCTGTAAGAGAACAGGCACCTACAGGTTCCCACGTGGCTGGACACAGCGCGGCACCCTCCTGCAGGATGTCACCGAGGGCTGTGCAGGGCACCTGCAGTCCCAGGCCACCCATCCCGACCCGCCCTGAGCTCCGTGTTCCCAAGCCAAGGCCTGGGAGAAACTTGGTTCCCCTCCACCAGCCGTCCCCTCCACACTCATCCGCAGAACCTCCTCCTTTGGGCCACTGTGAGGCCAGAGGGGGAGGGCTGCAGCTTCTCTTCCCACTCTGCCTCTGTGCCCGCTGGGACGCCAGGCCTCCCCTGTGCTGAGCAGTCAATGCCCCGAACGTGGAGCCCAGTGAGAAGTATCCTTCAAAGTGACAGGCTAAATATTCTTTTATTTTTTTCCCCAGTCCTGTTGAACTCAGGGCCTGGTTTTGTCCCTGAGCTTTATGCTCAAGGCTGGTGCTCTACCACCTGATCCATATCTCCACTTCCAGCTTCTTGGTGGTTAGTTGGAGCTGGGAGTCTCTTGAACTTTCCTGCCAGGCTGGCTTTGAACCATGATCCACAGCTCTCAGCCTCCTGAGTATCTGGGATTACAGGTGTGAGCCACAGTGCCCAGCTGCGTTTGCCTGTATACTTTAAGCTATCCCTAGATTGGTTGTCATACTCAATGCAGTGTACCTGCTTTCCTGACAGATGGGATCCTGTATTTTGGAAGGCATAAAAGGTAATAAGAAACCAGTACACAGACACCATTTTCCAGATATATTTGAAAATCAGATGGAGTCACAGCATTGGAGCCTGTGGACAGGAAGGGCTTGTTTCCTACTTAGACAAACCATGTTAATATCATCTTTCACATAGCTAGAATTGTGTGTTCATTTTCAATGATTCATGGATTTTTCACAATCCATTCTTTGTGTGAGGAAACAGAGGAGAGATTATTTCTATTTGGTATGACAATGGAGAAGCTAAGGCCTAAAGGGATTTCGTGGCTTTTCTAAGATCCAGTTGTTAAATGAAGAAAGTAAGACTTATTTTTTTAGTAGCCAAAAATCTAGCTAGATGCTAATGGCTCACGCCTGTAATCCTAGCTACCCAGGAAGCTGAGATCAGATCATGGTTTGAAGCCAGCTGGGGAAGACAAACCTATGACATCCTATCTCCAATTAACCAACAAAAAGCTGGAAGTGGTTAAGTTAGTGGTAGAGCTCTAGCCTTGAGTAAAAAAGCTAAGGGCCAGTGTCTAGGCCCTGAGTTCAAGCCCTAGTATATGGAAAAAATGTCTTCCCCACTGACTGCTTATCTGGATATTCTGGGCTTTGTGCCCTGAGAGGTCAGAGCAGTCCTTGCTGGAGCTCTGAAGCTAATATAAACATTAGATGCATTTGAAGGCCTCCTCTAAATAGACAGATTGCCCTGGCCAGACTGGAGGCCACTTTGGCCTCTGTGGAAACCAAAGGCCTCCCCAGTGTCCAGTGGTTGGCCACTACATTTGAGGCAAGGAATGGTAATGTGCAAGATGGCAGTAGCTTGGTGTTTACAATTCTATTGAGGACAAATACTAGCTGAAGAAAGAAATCTGGTTTTCTTTCTGAATGACACAATCTCCTGCCTTGAAGAGAGAGTATAGATAGAGTTCAGCAATATCTCAGCCATGACTATTGATATGCGTATAAGGGAAACATAGGACTATTGGTATTGAAGCCAGGTCTGGTGGCTCACTCCTGTGATCCTAGCTTCTCAGGATACTGTGATCTGAGCATTGAGGTTTGAAGTCAGCCCAGGCAGCAAAGCCTATGAGATTCTCATCTTCAACTAGGCAGCAAAAAGCCAGAAGTGGAGGTGTAGCTCAAGTGGTAGAGTACCAGCCTTGAGAAAAAATATTATACTCCTTGAGTTCAAACCTAGTGCTCAGTATTGGCACCAAAAAGAAAAGAATACTCACACTGAATAACTATAAACCTGATTTCTCAGCCTTCTTCAGAACTGTGATTTGGGGTACTGATTTTAACTGATGATTTGAATATAAATATTAACAGAGACCTCTGAGAAACCAAGACAATTTACCCTGGATCCATAATCTATCTTAACAAGAAAAGTGATGATGGTGTAACCAGCCCATCTCTCCAAATAACAGAAATTTCCTAAAATGAGTTCTGGACAATTCTCTACTCCTTGGACATTTCTCCCACCTGTGGTTTTTAGCAGTCAGTATTATTTGGTTGAAAATTTGATGTTATTGAAAGGTTATTTACCAGCACAGCAACAGACAAAGGCCTGATACTGTCATCTACAGAGAACTCAAAAAACTAAGCCCCTCCAAGCCCAATAAACCTATTAGGAAATGGGCAAAGGAGCTAAAGAGAGACTTCACAAGAGAAGATATAAAACTGGCAAAGAAACACATGAGGAAATGCTCAACATCCCTGGTAGTAAAGGAAATGCAAATAAAAACAACCCTGAGATACCACCTCACTCCAGTTAGAATGGCCTATACTCTGAACTCAGGCAACAACAAATGCTGGAGGGGGTGTGGGGAAGAACCCTTCTCCATTGTTGGTGGGAGTGCAAATTAGTACAACCACTTTGGAGAACAGTATGGAGGTTTCTCAAAAAGCTCAATATAGACCTACCCTAAACAGCAAACCCCAAGATATCAAAGAGACATTTGTACTTCCAAGTTTATCGTGGCACAATTCACAATAGCCAAAATATGGAAACAACCCAGATGCCCCTCCACAGACGAATGGATCCAAAAAATATGGTATTTATACACAATGGAATACTACATAGCGATTAGGAATGGTGAAATATTGTTATTCTCAGGGAAATGGTCAGAACTCGAACAAATAATGTTGAGTGAGACAAGCCTAGAACACAGAAAACAAAGGGGCATGATCTCCCTGATATATGACTGTTAAGAAAGGGAGATGGAGAGACAGTAGAGACCAAGTCTGTGAAACAAAAACTGCTTGTCAAATAGTATTCCCACAGGATTGGGGCAGTGACCCAACAGTATGTAACTAAAACCAAACAACTACTCAACATATAAAGGTCAAAAATTGATCTCTCAGTGGAATACAATAGCTCAAAAGCTAGGCATGTACGTTCATATAAGACTACTGTCGACATATTGTCTAATGTTGACATTACATTTAAAGCCCTAGGCAAACTTTCTTGGGTGTGGCCACGTGGCTACTGTATATGTTCTTGATACATTGTATATTATATATATGTCTACCTGACCTAGAGAAGAGATAGAAAAACAGGATGTAAGATATCACAAGAAATGTACACATTGCCCTACTATGTAACTGTACCCTTTTTGCACAACACCTTGTCAAAAAATTTGTGTTCAATTAATAAACAAATAAATTAAAAAAATAAGAACAAAACAAAAAAATAAAAAATTAGCCAAAAAAAAGAAAATTTGATGTTATTGATAGAGCATTTACCAAATTATTTCAGCTCAGTGACCAGGAGTCAACAGGGGTTAAAGCGCAAGGCAAAGTATAAAGTGCAAATGCAGGGCTTTGGAATACGGCTTTTGCTTAATAAGCTTTTGCTTAAAGAAATAGCCCTTCCTAAGAAAGCTATTTATTTGTGTTTCCTTTTCCTAGAGTGAAAGAAAAAGAAGGATCTGAACTTGGAAGATGGGTTTAGGGGCAGAAATCAGGAGAGATCCGGGATGTTAGTAGCCATGTGTTCAGTTTCTCACATTCCACTGTCCTTGCAAGTTCTCATTAGTGTCTCAAGTTTCCCAGCCACTGCACAGCCACCTCAGCTCAGAGAAAATCAGAATCAGATGCCCAAGAGGCAGAGGGACCGGTCACCTGGGCCCTTCTCGTAGTAGCCTTCTCATTCATGAACTAGTCCCCAAGAAAACCATGTCAGAACACAAGCAAACAGTTCTGGCCATAGGCTCGTGCCACATTTCAACTCCTGTGATCTCAGGCTTCAGTGCAGGAATTGCATTATTTTGATTTCATTAAGAATATGAGAGATGGAATTTCACTTAGGTCTGAATTTCAAAGATTTACACCCCAGATACAGTGGGAGAGGGAGAGACAGAGACAGAGACAGACAGAAATAGACAGAGAGGGACAGAGACAATAACAGACAGAGACAAAGACAGACAGAAGGAAATAGAGAGAAAAGGACAGAGACAGAGATAGGCAGAGACAGAGACAGAGAAAGACAAAGAGAAAAACAGAGATAGAGAGGGACAGAGAGAGACAGAAAGACCAGACAGAGAGACACACAGAGACAGAAAGAGGCAGAGAGAGACAGAGGCACAGAGAGAAAGGCAGAGAAAGATGAAGAGAGACAGAGACAGGAAAAGATATACACACAGAGAGGGGCACACACACACACACACACACACACAGAGAGAGAGAGAGAGAGAATTATCTTTAAGTGGATAACAATCTGGGGTTAGAAAATCCAGGTCTTTTTCTGCAGAGAAGGTAGCAAATGGCTCTCACATTATTTTTGGTACTGTATGAAGCGTTGAGAACACTCCATCACGGTGGTTTCTTCTCCGGACCCTCCAGCACGAGGACTGGCTCATTAGACTGGTTCATTTTCTCATTAGATCTCAGGTCTCCTCATTTCCCCAAACTTTTTTTAAACTTTTTTTCTTTATTGTCAAAGTGAAGCAGAGAAGGGTTACAGTTTCATATGTAAGGCAATGAGTACATTTCTTGTTCAACTTGTTACCTCCTCCCCAGACTTTATGAGATTAGAGGCAAGAGTTTCCAAGATGTTGCAGATAGAAGCAAGCAGCTTCTTTTCCCCCCTTGGGGCGGTCTATGAACTCAAGATGCTCCATCTGAGTGCAAGCAGGAGCTGAGCCCCCAGACACCAGGAAGAGCCCAAGATCACCTGGTAAGTGACCTTGCTGACGGACATGTCCAGGAGAGGTGAGATGCCCTCAGCTCACTGCCACACAGCAGATCACAAATCCAACTTGAAAAGAATTCAGGAATTCATGTTCATAGTTGAAAAGATTCTCAGGATCAGAATCCCCATTCCCTGAGGTTTGTCCCTATGCCGCCTGCCCTGCATGTGCAATGTGGCTACATGGGACCAAGGCTCCTCGCTAGATTGCCAATGCATCCATGTTCTGAGTCTTATGGGCCAGGACTCTGTTGCAGTTGTTTCTGGCAGAGTAGTATTCCTAAAAGGTACCGAAAAATAAAATTAAATAAAATGTTTACCCTCTCCCCGCCCCCCCCCCAAATTCCCAAAAGAGATAGATAACAAGCTGGGCATCCATGGCTCACACCTATAATCCTAGCTACCTGGGGGGCTGACATCTGAGAATCGTAGTTCAAAGCCAGCTTGAGCAGGAAGGTCTGTGAGACTCTTAGCTCCAATAAACTACCAAAAAGCCAGAAGCAGAGCTGTGGCTCAATTGGTAAAGCTTTGAGCAAAAGAAGTTCAGAAACAGTACCTAGGCTCTAAATTCAAGCGCCAGGACAGATTCACACCACATGTGCATGTGGGTGCGCACGCATGTTATGAGCTAATTAAGGCCTTATAGATTAGTTCTTGAGAACCTAAATGTCCAGGTGAGTCTGTGTGTGTGTGTGTGTGTGTGTGTGTGTGTGTGTGTATACATGAGCATGTGTGTGTGTGCGTGCACCAGTACTGGGGGTTGAACTCAGGCTCTGGGCACTATCCCTTAGCATTTTCACTCAAGACTGGTGCTCTATCACTTGCAAGACACCTCCACTTCTGGCTCTTTGGTGATTACTTGGAGAGAGTCTCATGTGCTTTTTCTGCCCAGAGTAGCTTTGAGCAGTGGTTCTCAGCCTCCTGAGTAGCTAGGATTACAGGCATGAATCACAGCTCCCGGCTGAGAACATTCTCTTAATAGAGACAATGCTGATCACTTAATAAAGAATCAATACTGATCACTTAGTAAAGAAACTACTGTGATTGTTATTAAATTCCTCTTCAGCATGCTTCTCTTTTGGTGGAAGAGGGCTTTGAACTCACGGCTTTGTGCTTGCTAGAAAGCACTCTACCACTTGAGTCAGGTCTCCAGCCCTTTTAAATTTACTTGTTTTTCAACTAAAGTCTTGTGTTTTCCCATAGGGCTGGCTGGAACCCTCTGAACCCATGCCTGCCGCACACTTGCTTGCCTAGCTTATTTGTTGAAGTGGAGGTCTCACTAACTTTTTGCCCAGATTATCCTTGAACTTTGATATTCCTGATCTCTGCCTCCAGAGTAAGTGAGATTAAAGGCATGAAACACTATGCTGGGTAGCTTGCCTTTTCTTTAACTGTGAATTGAAAGCAAAAGTCTCTAATGGTCAAATTTGGTAATTGTTTTCTTGTTCATTGCTTTTATTAGCTCCAAGAATGCCTCTGAAATGCAGTGTGAATGTGGTTGTTCTCCATTTCCTATGCTTATTTTCATCAGAAGAGGATAATTAATAAAACATGTTCTTACTGGGCATTTGTGGCTCATGCCCATAATTCTAGCTACTATAGAGATTGTGATCTGAGGATTGTGTTTAGATGTCTAAGCAGAAATGTCCTCTAGACGCCATCTCTAGCTAGCAAAAAGCTGGTCAGGAGGTGGAGCTCAAGTGGTAGTGTGAGGGAGCAAGCTAAATAAGGCCGTGAGCTCAAGTCATACTACTGACACACTCACACACAAAGAGCTGTCCTTATTGCCCAGAATGAAAAGCATTGTTCAGATTTGTCTGACATTAGCACCAATTAATGGTTTCTTTATTTATGTTCGTTGGTCATGGGGCTTGAATTCAGGGCCTGGATGCAGTCCCTGAGCTTTTTTCCTCAAGGTGAGTACTCTATCACTTGGAACCACAACTCCACTTCCAGTTTTTTGGTGATTATTTGGAGATAAGAGTCTCACAGATTTTCCTGCCTGGGCTGGCTCTGAACCAGGATCCTTAGATGTCAGCCTCCTGAGTAGCCAGGATTACAAGTGTGAGACCCTGGCTCCTGGCTTGGGCCCCATATTTAGAGTGAGAAATCTCTTTGACCTCTTTGACCTGTGTACAGCACAGACAATGGCATCACAGAAATTTGTCAGTGTCCTTGCTGCATGCTGAGACATCTGCCAGAGAGAGTTGGCTTCAGGATTTCTTTCCTACTCTGGTGCACAAGGTTTTTTTTTTCCCCATTTCTTCTAGGGGAGAACTTCACAACAACTTCACACAATGTAAGACCTGGAACTTTAGGAAAAATTCGCTAGTGAAAAAGAAGGAAAAAGAGAGAAGGCTTAAGTACAAAAACTAAGAGTGAGAAAGAATACTGACAGATCTCAAATTTTACAAGAAAATATTAATGATAACTCCACATCAATCCCTATGTTTTTACATACCTGCAAAATGACCTATTTCCTCAGGTAGAAATTTCCAAGATGATCCTCCTATCTCTGCCTCCTGACTAGCTTGGATTATAAGCATGAGCTACCAGCACTTGTCCCGCAGTTTCTCTTGGAGTCATGTCTCTGTTGACTGCTGCTCCTGAGCAAGCAAGTCACACCTGCAGTGCAGCTGGTTCTCATGCCACAGGTCCACCTGAGAGCCTTGGACCTGGGTCTCATCACACTCCAGTGGGGTGGGTGGCTGGGCATCTCGTTTCCCTGCAGCCCATAGAGTGGGCTCCAGGAGGCTCTGGAGACTTGATCGCCTTTCTGTCTAGAGCAGCTGTGGGAAATGCACTAGTGATGTTGGAGGAGAGAAAGTATTCCTTCCAACTAAGGCATGGTGAACTTCTCCTGATAGGAGAGAGAATGCCAGGCTAATGAGGAACAGATGAAGGGCACACAGGCTCAGCCAAAAGTGCAGAGATGTTGAGAAAGAGGAAAATCCCAATATTGCCAAATCATTTTTTGAGCCACAAGTTCAAACACATGTTCCACTCAGCACTGGCTTACACGTGGTCATGCAGCCAGAGAATGTTGCCCCATTAAGGAGTTTACACCACTTGGAGTTCAAAAAACTGTGAATCTAATCAAGGACACACTCCCCAGAAGGATGTCTTCATTTGTCTACAGAGCTTAAAGTTGAAGTTTTATGAAACACTGCAATAATGCAAACCAAAAGGCCGTGACTAATTACCACGTGTGCCGTGGGTGCCAGAAATACAAGGTAGCTACGAGGAGCCAGTAGAGAGGCGACGCCTTTGTTCACAATGTCACACGTAATTGCTTTGCCATGAGGGCTCTGTTCTGGGTTCCAGGCACCAAATAACGCACAGCCACCCATCCCTTCACCTTGGCCTTCACAGCTGGCTTCGTGGAGTTCCTGGAAAACCTCTGATGACACAGGAAAGGATGCACCTGGCTGTAGACTTCCTTGTCATCTTTGTGCAGGTCACAAGGCAAAGTGCCTGGAAGGAGGGGTGGGAATACACTAAGAAAAATCCTTGTAGAGCAAAGCAGCCCGTGGCTGTGTTCTGGTGATACCTGTCTTTATCATGTGATGGGAGAAAGACTATCAGAACCCCTGATTCACTTTTTTTTTTTTTTTTTGGTGCCAATGCTGGGGCTTGAACTCAGGGCTTGGGAGTTGTTCCAGAGCTTTGTTGCTCTAGGCTGGCACTCTACCATTTGAGCCATAGCTCCACTTCTGGCTTTTTGGTAGTTAATTGGAGATAAGAACCTCACAGACTTTCCTGCCCAAGCTGGCTTTGCACTTTGATCCTCAGATCTCAGCCTCCTGAGTAGCTAGGATTCCAGGTGTGAGCCATGGGCAGTGGGCCATCTGTTTTCTCTCTGCCAGTGATTGGCCATTGCTGCCTCTAGCTGCTTGAGGCAGCTGTTCCCCAGGAGAACCCCAGAAGGAGGAGAGGGTTGGGACTTTCAACCCCAGCACCAGCCTCCTGTGAGAACAGCAGCTGAGGAGTAAGTTGATCTCCAAGCCAGGGATTTACTCAGTCTTGGCTCTCTAATGAAGCTTCCAGAACAAACCCAAAAGGACAAGGATCTGAGAGTTTCCATATGGCTGGAGCTGGGGAGCCTGGGGAGGGGAGAAGGAGAGAGCAGCGAGCACTTCCGGTGTATCTTGCTTTATGAATCTCAGTATCTATCCTACAATATCCTTGATTTCCTGTGTTCCGAGAGCCCCTTCTAGCAAATTAATCAACCAAAAGGAGGTGGCCTGGGGGAACCTCTATTTATAGAAGCTGTGATTGTCAGGAGAGTAGATGGGAAAGGAAGTCAGGCTTGCCTTGGGCTCAGGACCTGTGGGATTTGAGGCTCTGTCCAGGTAAATGGTGTCAGGTGAAACCCAATGGCAAGATACACAGTTCAAATATTCAGGATGTCTAAGGAGCCTCCCTCTCACGGACACACCTGAGGCCCCACAGGGGTTTGTGCTCTGGAAACACAAGAGATATGGAGTTTAGTGTTTCTATATTCCCAGAGACACACAGGCGGCTTTACAAAACCACACAATCATCCAAAATGACTTCTGAGTAAGATTTTTGTTTTGACCACAGGTGGCCTAAGCAAATTTGTGGTGTTTTCTGCCTTGAATGTGGGCCAGGTTTTGTTAGGCCAATCTAACAGGCCAACCTAACATTGCCGCAATCATCTAAAATGTCTCAGACCCCTTAGGGTTTACCTTGATGTGTATTCTCTCTCTCTCTCTCTCTTTTCTTCCTTCCCTCATTTCTTTATTTTCCTCCCTCCCTCCCTTTCTTCTTTCCTTTTCTCTTCTTCCTCCTTCTCTTCCTCTCCTCCTCCTTCTTTCTTCATTTTCCTATATCCAAGGCCTCATACTTGCTAGCCTGGCCCCATTCCATTTGATTCATGACTCTATCCCTGCATTTTGCTGATTATTTTGGCTAGAGATAGAGATAGGATGGAGCTTGGACCTCCATCCTGTAGATCTTAGCCACCAGAATAGATAGGATGACAGGTATGAGCTATCTCAGTATATTTCTATAAAACTTGGTCATCCTTTATCTTGGTCTTTATACTGTTTCTTCTCCCTCCGCTCATTTTAAATATCCCCCAGTTCCTGTCCACCTCAATTTCTGACAACATCTCTGTGTATATCCAGTGAGAGCCATACACCAAATAAATAGAAAAAACACTAGGATACATCCATGATTTCTCTTTCTAGTCTTTTATTTGGGGATGTGTACTGCACAAAACATAGTCATATTTTGTTTTGTTCTGAGGTTGAATTAGGAGTCTTTATTACAAAGCCAGGCAACTTTAAGCAGACTCACAACCCAAAGGAACTTGCAGCAGTCTTTTTTTTTTTTTTGCCAGTCCTGTGGCTTGAACTCAGGGCCTAAGTGCTGTCCCTTAGCCTCTGTGTGCTTAAGGCTAGCGCTCTACTACTTGAGCCACAGTGCAACTTCCAGCATGAACTAACTTCCCTCCCTCCCTTTCTTTCTTTCCACAGCTTCTCTTCTGGCTTTTTGGTGGGTGATTGGAGATAAAAATCTCACAGACTTTTCCTGCCTGGGCTGGCTTTGAGCTGCAATCCTCAGACTTCAGCCTCCTGAGTAATTAGAAATACAGGCGTGAGTCACCAGTGCCTGACTTAGGTTTCTTTTTGCATTTGTAAAAATCCTGAGCTGAGCAAGCTCCTTTTGCCCCCTGTAAGAGTCCAGACCTGTGAGAAACAGATAATATGTGTTTAATAGAAATTGAAGTGAAATAGAACTTGAAGTCATTTTCTACTCAGAGCTGGTGGCTCTATTAGGACAGGAATTAGTCTTGTGCAAAGTTGAGGGAAATCTTAACAATGGGGAACTAAACAAACAAACAAAAACTTGCTGAGTTTTCAAACTTTATTGTGGCAAGTTCTTCCCCAAACCTTTGGGCAATGAAGAGCTGTTATTTAGCAGTTAACAAAACAGGCTTCCCAAGCAATTTTGTGGTGTGTGTGTGTGTGTGTGTGTGTGTGTGTGTGTGTGTGTGTGTGTGTGTGTGTGTGTGTATGTGAGAGAGAGAGAGAGAATTTGGCTGGCATTGCAGTATGTGTGTTTGGCAAAACGTCAAAGCAGAATTATTGATGGAAGCCTGTTTCTCAATGTGGCTTTATGTGTGCTGGGTCAAGGTTCAAGGAGCCCAAGAAAAGTGGTCAGATCTGGACAGCCAGCGGCCAGTGCAACTGCTGGATGCGGAAGGCTTTGATCTGAGTTAATACATGAAGATCAATACTCTGCGGTGCTCTGCAGGCCTGTTTTTATCTGAGTACTGACTTAGCAGTTACAACAAACCTGCAGAGCCCACAGCTGTGCATCACTGTGATTTGGGAGGCAGAGAAAGGCCAAGAATCCTGCCTGAGTTCCACAGCCATGGAGCTGAGCCTGGGCAGTGTGGCTTCCTCTGTGGTGGAGCTCTGTCAGATTCAATGCCTTTGTTAGCACAACCAATCTACATTGTCTTTTATAGTTAAAATCACTTGGACTACTATGAAATGGGATGTATGCATTCCAGGCCCTGTGAATTCACAGGCAAGTCCCAGGTTCCATCTTCCAAAGGCACTGGACTGGGGCAGAGTGTCCCAGTGTGGCAGCTGTGGGTGTCGTCCCTGGCTGACTGCCTGTCTGTCTCAGGTTACCCTGCACCCCTGCCACTTGCTCCTGCAGGAAGCCACTCCCATAGCCCAGAGTACAGACTTCATCAGTTCAGTGGAGCAGCAAGAACCAGAGACTACCACTGAGGCTGGAAGAAGAACCCTGTCCTCCTGGGCAGGGTCAGGGAGAGGAACTGCCCAGGATGTCAGGCAGAGGGCATTAGGGAGAGGGAAAACATAGTCAATCAGCCAGTGGCTCATGCCTGTAATCTCAGCTACTCAGGAGGCTGAAATCTGAGGACTGCCATGGGAAGGCAGGAAACTCCGTGAGATTCTCATCTCCAATTAACCACCAGAAAAGCTGAAGTGGAGGTGAGGCTGTAGTGTAGAGCAGTAGCTTTGAGCAAAAAAAGCTCAGGGACAGTGCCCAGGTCCTGAGTTCAAGCCCTAGGACCAGCACATGGGTGCACACACACAATCTGTCAACTTATCAATCAATCTGCCTGATAAGCAGAAATTCAGACTGCTCAAGCTTTGAGTAACTGGAATCAGACAGTAAGAGCTTTTGGAAGCTGCAGCTGGGTAAGGAAGGAGCTAATGCACAGGTAGGTGTTGGGGGGGGGGGCCTGGTTTCCAGTTACATCTCTCCTGCATCCTTCTGCTGAAGCCTCTACCTCACCTCTCTTTTTTGTGTGTATGCCAGTCAGTCAGTCAGTCCTGGGGCTTGAACTTAGGGCCTGGGTGTGGTCTCTGAGCTCTTTTTGCTCAAGGCTAGCACACTATCAACTCCACATCTGGCTTTGTGGTAGTTAATTGGAGATAGTCTCATGGACTTTCCTGCCTGAGCTGGCTTTGAACTACAATCCTCAAATCTCAGCTTCCTGAGTAGCTAAGATTATAGAGCCATTATAGTGCCCAGCTCCACCCCTTTTATTGCAACACACAGCCCATGTTCCCAAGACTTGTCATGTACATACCAGCAGCAGCAGATGAGGGCACTGAGTGGAGGAACCCAATGTGAGCATGAAACGTCAGCATCACATAAGGGAAATGGCACAGTGGAGATGCGTGTGTGACAGTGCTCACTGGCAGGGCACTGGTGGCTCACACCTGCAATCCTAGCTACTCAGAAGGCTGAGATCTGAGGATTGTGGCTTAAAGCCAGTCCAAGGAGGAAAGTCCAATAAACTACACACACAAAAAAAATCCCTAAGTGGCTCAAGTGGTAGAACCCTAGCCTTGAGAAAAAGCAGCTCAGGGACAGCTCCCAGGCTTTGAGCTCAAGCCCCAGGACTAGCACACACATGTGTGCACACACATGCACACACACATACACACACATACTTTTTGCTGAGACACACTAACTCTATACTTGGGCTCACAAATGAATGAAGAGAGCATCCCAGATGTCTCTATATCCTATCTATGTCCTTTGCCCGGAGCCATTTTCTTTGGTTGTCACTCTGCAGCCATCCTGAAATCCAGGAAGGACCACACCTAATGTGGTTCCATCTGAGCCATCCTGAGAAAATGGACAGGCAGCCCACATGCAAATGCTGCTACTCCTGGAAGAGACAATCAAGTGCCATCTTCCATGACTGCCTTGTAATAAATCGCTTTGCTCTTCCCTTCCCTCTGTCTTTTCATTTGGCTCATAGGGCCGATTACCCAGATCTGACATATAGAACTCCCAGAGTCTAGACATGGAGTAAAAAAACCTAGTTCAACAGGATGGTGGACCTAGAGGGTATCAAATGAATTGCAACAGGAAGGAAAGAAGAAAGGAAGGAAAGGAAAGGAAAGGAGGGAGGGAGGGAAAGGGAGAGAAGGAAGGGAGAAGGAAGAAAAGAAAAAAGGAAGGAAGGAAGAAAGGAAAGAAGGAAAGAAAGAAGGAAGGAAGGGCAGGGAGGGAGGCTTAGAGGGAAGGAAAGAAGAAGGGAGGGAGGGAGGATCCACAAGATGGGAGCCCAGTGCATAGGCTGTTCGTGTGCCGGCTGTGGGGACACTATGGAAGGCAGGAGTTTCTGGATGCTTCTGTCCTGGGGGACCCTTCTAAGTGCAACTCATAGGGTCACAGGTCAGCCACTCCACCTCCCATGTTCCTTTCTATGTTTCACAGGGCAGGGCAGGGGGCAATTTCCATTTTACAAAGGGAAAAGTAACTCATAGGAAGAAAGCCAAAAGTGTTGAAACTGGTGATAGATGGATTTGTCAAACAAATTCTTGAGAAAGACAAAAATTTAAAAGACTTTTAGGTCCCATAATGAATGTAGGAATTCTTTACTGTGTTTGGATGGGTCTCAGAAAAACACACAATGGAAAACAAATAAGCCCCAAATGGGAGAGGGTTATATATTTGACCTGTGCCCACAGGAGCCACACTGGGCATGGTCTGGGCCCAGGCTTATCCCTGCCTCCTGTTTGCTTTGGGGAGTTAGGATTTAAGTGGGAAGAAGGGTGAACCTCCAAAGCTCACCCTGTTCTGATGCCCATTTTAGCTCGTTTTGTGCTGTTATTTATTTGTGGGTGGGAGAACATTTTGAAATATTTGGCTAAGAAACTTTGTGGCTTTGAGACCTGAGTCTTTGCCCGGATTGGTCTGATCCTTGAGTTAAGCTCTCTGGGAGACCTTGGGGTCCAGTGTGCACTCCTGACAATGGGACAAAGGGAGAGAAACTATGGCACTCCTCCTTTGGCCTGTGGGAAGACAGAGGACAGGGTGGACGAGGGAGGCAGTGATGCTGGCCAGGAGAGATGTGTGCTGCAAGAAAGGAAAGTGCTTTCAAGTCCCTTGGAATTCCCAAACCTCCTCCAGGCAGGAGGTCTGCTTTCCCATTTCAGCCCCTGCCCTAGACTGTGACTTTTGTGTGTGTTTTGCCAGTTCTAGGGCTTGAATTCAGGACCTGGGTATTGTCCCTTAGCTTTTTCACTCAAGGCTATTGTTCTTCCCCTTGAGCCTCATTTCTGGCTTTTTAGTCATCAATTGGAGATAAGAGTCTCACTGACTTTCCTGCCTAGGTAGGCTTCAAACCACGATCCTCACATCTCAGATCCTGCTTGGCTTTTGAGTTTTAATGAGGAAGTCAGGGAACAGTGGGCTATTTGCCAAGGGCAGGGCCGGTGTGGGGCAGGTAGAGTTGGTGGAAAATGGACCTCATGTAATGGGGACTTTCAGCTCTCCTGGGGATGGAACAGGCTCATGACCACCTGGGGATAAGATTTGAAGTAGCACTTGTATTTACTTTGAGGTGATACCCTGGTGAACAACTTTTCCCTCCTCCCTTCCTTTTTCCTTTCCTCCTTTCTCTTTCCTTCTTCCTTCCCTCCTTCTCTCCTCCTTCTCATCCTTCCTCTTTGTGTCTCTCTCTTCATTCCTTGGTCTTGCTTTCCTTCCTTCCTTCCTTCCTTCCTTCCTTCCTTCCTTCCTTCCTTCCTTCCTTCCTTCCTTCCTTCCTTCCTTCCTTCCTTCTGGGTTTGGTGTCTTCTACAATTTAAAAAAAAAAAAAGAAGCTCTGCCAGGTACTGACGGCTCACACCTCAAATCCTGGCAATTTAAGGAGTGTGAGACCTTGAGGCTCAGGTTCAAAGCCAGTCCAGGCTAAAAAATCTCCTGACTTCTGTGACTCCTGTCTCCAATTAACCAGCAAAAATCCAGAAGTGGGTGTGGGGTGTCTGGCTCACATAGTGCAGCTCGGGTCCTGGCGTGTATGTGGCTCACACGGTGGAGCTCCTGTCCTGGGGTGTGTGGCTCACGTGGTGGAGATCTGGTCCTGGGGCGTGTGGCTCACCTGCAGCTCCTGTCCTGGGAGGTGTGGCTCACATGGTGCAGATCAGGTCCTGGGGGGTGTAGCTCTCGTGGTGCAGATCCTGTCCTGCGGTGTGGCTCACAGGGTGGAGATCCCGTCCTGGGGGTGTGGCTCACGTGGCTCACGTGGTGGATCTCCAGTCCAGTCATAAGTGTACACAATAGGGGAGAATGTGAGGTTTGAGGTTCAAGACCTCGCAGCAGCACGAAGAACAAAAGTAGTAGCCACCCTTTCAGCAACTCAGTAAGAAATGGTTTCCTCAAACACACGAAAGGGGTTGTGATCAATGCAGTATCCAGATCCTGGGTGTGGGGGTGGGGGCTGTGGGCCCAGCTCTATGTGGGACATGGGGGGACTTGCAGGGACAAGGAGGCACTGGGCACCCACAGCTGACTGCGGCAGGTCAGCACCTTGAGAGCCTTGGCTGCTCTGTGCCGCTCCCCCACTCCACATCATGGTGTCAGCAACTAAGGCCTTTCTCTGAGCAGCGCAACTTGTTCCTACTTGCATTCATTCCTTCCTTCTCCCCCACTGCAAGGCCTCTCCTTCCAGTACGCCTCACGGCGCTCCCATCTTCACGCTTCCCCAGGAAAAGCTAGTCAAGAAACTGAATGGTGAAAAATCTTCCCATGAAGGAAGCTCCAAGTTCCAGAAATTTCCCTGGAGGATTCCTCCATATATATGTATGTATGTATGTATATACACACACATATATATGTGTGTGTGTATATATTGCAAAAAATGGAGACTGCAGTCCTCCCCAGCTCAGTCTTTGTGGTAACCATTACCCTGCTATCAATCTAGACAGACATGGCAGGAGAAGAAAATTGAGACCAAATTCCCCAGGGGATTAGAAACAGGGTTCTAAAGAAAATACCATCAAACCACAATCAAAAATATACAAAGAAGGCCAGGCACCAGTGGCTCACACCTCTAAGCCTAAGCTACTCAGGAAGGTTGAGATCTGAGGATGATGGTTTGAAGCCATCCTGGGCAGGAAAGTCTCTTATCTTTAATTAACCACCAAAAAAGCCAGAAGCCAAGCTGTGGTTCAAGCATTAGAACATTAGCCTTTGGCACAAAAAGCTCAGAGACAGCACCCAGGCCCTGAGTTAAAGCTCCAGGACTGGCATCAATACATATAAACATAAATAAATAAATATGCAGTGTCCTTTAATACATATATATATATGTACATATGTATATGAAAGGGTATTGCATCATGGCTAGAGAAAATGAGATTTATCCTAGGAATGTAGAATAGGTTTAATATTTGGAAACTTTATCAGTGTATCAATTTCCCATCTGAGGAAACTAGGAAAGAAAAAGTATATGATCATTTAAGTGGATGGAGATGTTTGCTTTTGGCAACATCTTCCATCCATTTCTGAGAAGCTTTTCAGTGAACTGCAATAGAAGGGAATGCCTTACCCTGATGAAGAAAATCTTCAAGGATGTTGGACCAATGGTATACCCAATGGTCGCCAGGTGCCAGTTGCTCACACTTATAATCCTAGCTACTCAGGAGGCTGCAAGCTGAGAATCATAGTTCAGAGCCAGCCAAGGCAGGAAAGTCTGTGAGACCCTTGTCTCCAATTAACCACCAAAAAGCCAGAAGTGGAACTATGGCTCAAAGTGGAAGAGCATTAGCTTTGAGCAAGAAGAAGCTCAAGGAAAGCATCAGGTCCTGAGTTCAAGCCTCAGGACTGGTGTGTGCACGTGTGCACATATCAGTATCAAATGCTAATCTCAATCACGACCAGACCCCTAGGCTTACAACAATTTCTCAACATTTCCCAAAGTCTCTACCCTGCACTTCAATGTTGGAAGAGAAAGCAAAACAGATTGTGTTTATTTTGCTTTGAGTGTTTATAGATGGTTTGCTGCCCAAGTAGAAAATTGGATGAAATGTTCAAAGAAGCTTCTAGAAGGGATGAAGTACATATAGGGTACAAGATGACACACAGACAGGTTGTGTTCCTAGCTGCCAGAAATGAATAATAATTACTTAAAATTTTAAATATAGCAATTCAAACTGAATGAAATTAAATATGGTAATTCAAACTGTCAGTGGCTCATGCCTGTAAGGCCTGTACTCAGGAGGGTGAGATTTAAGGATTAGAGTTTGAAGCCAGCCCAGCAGGAGTCTACCAAAAAGCCAGAAATGGAGCACTTGAGAGTGGTATCCTTGAGCAAAACCATTAAGAGACAGTGCTCAGGCCCTGAGTTCAAGCTGCTGTATATGTGCACACTCACACACACAGACACACACACACAGTTCATAATAACATTAGATACATTAACTGCTAAGTGATAAATGTGGCCCCAAACTATGAAAGATCAGAAGTCCAAAAGTTACAAATTATGGCTGGAATTTAAGAAGACCTAAATGGAGAAGTGCTGCACAGTGGTGCAAGTTTCTGCATGACTGTGACGTCAGCTCTCCCCTTGGTGACCCACAGTCAATGGAACCTCAAAATCTCAGTTTTCTAAAAGAAAAGTTTGCAAAATGGTTCACATAAAAATAAAAAGGGTTTAGGATCACTCAGCATAAGAAAAACAAAGATAGGCAGCAAGGAAAACTAATGTTAAGACATTACAGAGCAATGGTTCTCAAAACAGTGTGGTCTTGGCCAAATAACAGAGAAACGCATCCCTGTAAAAGAACTGAGTCCAAGCCTGTCATCCTAGCTGCTCATACCTGCCATCCTAGCTGCTCAGGAACCCAAGGCCTGAGGATCATGGTTCAAAGCCAGCCTAGGCATGAAAGTTCATGAGACTCCCAGTAAAAGGCCAGAAATTTAGTAGAGCTGTGACTCAAGTAGTAGAGCACCAGTCGAGAGCAAAAGCTATAAGGGTCAGTGCTCAAACCCTGGGTTCAAGCCCTTGCACCAGCACACAAAGAGTGTAGTCTCTGCTTGCATGGAAGCATCACGATGAAATCTCTTCATATTACAAATATACATTAACTCATAAGTAATATACAACTTGTATGTTTTGGTGACTTTAAGTGTTTCATAAATCTGGTTGGGGTAAATGTAATTACAAATTTAGTAGTTGTTTTGTTTTTTAAACCAGTGAACTCGCTTGTCTTTACAAATGCTTGCATAGGAGTATGGATCCAGCTCTATTTGTGACTCCGCATGCCTGTCTCCACACCTGTGGACACGCAGCTGGCATGTGCAAATGCACCCTCCTGCCCACAGTGAGGAGGAGCAAGCTGCAGGGGCATCGCCCACAGACTGAGAGAGTGAGGGTGAGAAACACACCACGTCCAGGAGTCTGTTCCTGCATGTGCTGGGAAATGCAAGCAGGATGGTACTGTCGGAAAGAAAGGTCGATGGAGCCCAGTCAGCACTGCTGGGATTGTGGTGGCATAGCCCGGGAAGGCTGGCCATGCAGGAAGGATGCCATGGGTGGTGCTGACTGCGGTGAGGCTTCCTGAGTGGGGGCCAAGTCCAAGTTCCCCACCCTGTACGCTTCCAGTATGGGCACTGTTACACTACAGTGACATCTCAACGACGCCATTAAAGATAGAGCACTGGAGTGATGAGAATACTGCACATGAATTCAAGTGGCTGAGTCCAGAACACAACATCAAGTGCTGGTTGGATCTGGAGCAACATCAACTCTCAAAGATGCCTACCAAATGGCACAGCCCTTTGCCAAAATTACACTCATTCTTTCCTGTAGGATTTGGCTACTGTATTCCTTCACATTCACTCTCACTCCAGCATTCACTCATTGCTGTCTCAGGTCCTCTGCACATGCAGTTCTTATGCCAAGAAGACTCTCCTAACCAACTTAAGTCCATTGGTTCAAGGCAGATGTTACTGACCAGGAAGGCTTTCCTTTCCTCAGCCTCCAGGATACACTTAAACCCTTGGTCTGAGTCACAAACTCCCACTTCCAGATACTACTTTACAGTGCTCTCTTAAGTAAATTGAGGGGGAACCAATGTTGGCTGGGCGCTGGTGGTTCATACTTGTCACCCTAGCTACTCAGGAGGCTGAGACCTGGGAATCACAATTCAAAGTTCAGCACAGGCAGGAAGGTCCATGAGACTCCTATCTCTAATCACCAAAAAGCTAGAAGTGGAGCTATGGCTCAAGTGATAGAGTGCTAGCCTTGAGCAAGAAAAGCTCAGGGACCTGAACTTAAGAACCCAAGTCCTGAGTTCAAGCCCCGGGACTGGCGCGCGCACACACACACACACACACACACACACACACACACACACACACACACGCACACACACGCCATCTCTGGGTTCATCACCAGTTGTTTCCTGCCAATTACAAAAAAACAAGCAACTGTAATTCTGGAATCTGAGAGGCCAAGGCTGCCACCTCAGTCATAAACAAACTCAGACCAATTCCCTATTGAGGTTTGTATGTTTTTTTCCTAAAACCCACAGGCTCTGCTTCCCAGCTCTGCCCTGAGTCTGTCTATAAATTACTTTTATAGGAACATTATCACACTATTGAGAAGTTATAGAGTCAGCCTAGACACCCAGCTCCCTCGTTTTCATCATCTTACTGTGAATAGGTTTTTATATGCTGCCTCTCCTGTCATCATCCAAGCTCCCCAAGCTCATTAATACCACCTTCTAGATCTTTCCCTCATCACCCTTAGCTTAAGAGCACAGAGCACTCTCCAAATGCAATAACCTTACCACCAGATCATTCACGTGTCGGTGTCTATGGGGAGCCAGCTGGGCCAAAAGATGCAAAAGCTGTTGACTTTCTCTGCCAGTCAGCATTGGTGCTGGTCATCCTTAGCAGCTGCTGGAGGATTGTTCAGAGGCCTGAGCCCCCATCACTGCTCAAACTATGCTGAGAGGTAGGAAATCATACCCAGAGCTGGGCAGGTTGCCCTACAGATAGATGGCTACACAGCCCAGCTATCCTCCCCTGGCCCTTTGCCACATTGCTCTGGAAGCAGGCAAGGCTGCAGGCCAATCGGTCACCCCAGGACTTTAGTGGCCACTGTGGCTTTTCTCAGGGACCCTCAAAACAGCCACCTGGTTAGATGTCAGCTTCAGTTCCTAACTGGACAGTTCAGGACTGTTTCCAGAATAAACTGCTGCCCCCTTCCACAAAAAAACGGCAACCACTTCCTTGTGTATGTTGTGTATTATGTGGACATAATTACATTCATTTTCTGGTACAGGAGCCATATGCATGCAAAGCACAGCTCCCTACAGATGAAGTGTCATTAACGACAGCAACTTCCTCTTTCTCAGTCCTGGAAGCTGAAGTCTAAGGCCAAAGCTGTTTCAGCTAAGGCCTCTCTCCTTGATTTGCAGATGGCTTCTGCCTCCTCATGCTATGGCAAGATTTGCTTACTTAGCTGGCACTCTACCACTTGAGACATGCTTCTAGTCCAGCTTTTTTCTGGTTATTTTGGAGATGGAGTATCTCTGGCTTTCCTGCCCAGACTCACCAGGAACATCAATTTTCTGGATTTTGCTCTCAATAGCCACTGAGATGTGTTTTAATGTTCTCAGTTTCAACATCTAGAGCCTTATTCTAGTACCAAGCTTGATCTAGGTACCGCCTGTAGCCTTGAGTTGCTTTCTTAAGTTCAACTAAAGTTTCTATTGAAATTCCCATTGTAATGACCTGAGTGGGAGAAAATCCATAGAGGCATGGCTAAAGGTGGCAAAAGAGTTTTATTTGCAACCCAAAATCCAGAACCAGAACAGCCTTGACCTCCAAATCCTGGCCTGTGACTGACTACCTTGTCCTGGGCTAACTACTCAAAACCCAGAACCCAGAACAACCTCAGTTTCCAAATCTCCAAACCTGCAAGGGAGGCTTCTTTCTATTCCTCCCTCTTGCAGGCCTCGCCTCTCTTCCCTGAAGGGCCTCTTTCTCTTCCAGGCCGCAGACCTCAGGCCTCAGGCTTCTAAGCATCTCCTCAGGCCTCTCCTCCTCACAAGCTTCTTGGCAGGCTTGGACACTGTTCAGCTCCACTTTGATCTGCTCCTCCACAGGCAACTCTCACTGCTTCCCTCTCTCCTCTACCTTCCCCTTCTCACCCCCTCACACACACACCCTGGAATCGTGCCCTATATACCTATATATAGGCTGCCCTGCCCCTGCTCCAAAGGCTCCCTGATGCCCTGCCCCCTCCAGCGGCCCAATCCATATGGCAGTGACATCAGTGGGGGCTGGAACTTCTTGTCCCACTGGTTATCACACCATTTTCTCATCCAGAAGACGCACAAGTCTCCTCAGGGGCCTCTACTTCATCTTGGAGCAAAGATCAGAATTGTTAAGAGGCTCAGTAAGTTCCTCCATGGAAAACAGGACTTAGAATACATGTGCAAAGGCCCTAGGGCAGGAGAAGGGTCCCACATTGCCCCAGGACTGGCCAACTTCCAGAGTCTGCTTATTCAAGTGTGGATCCAGGATTGGTTTGATGTCACTGGGCCTGGGACCCACTCATGTCTGACACCTACTGTCATTAGAGAACCTGGTCTGTGTCATATAGATCCCAGTTATAACCAATGCTGCCCTCAGAGCTATTGGTAACCAAAATTTTATCCCATATACCTATTCCCTATCAGGTTCCTTAACTGTGACCCACAGTCCTCAGCCTGCTGATCTACTGGGTACTCATGATCTGTGCTCAGTAGAGACAGTTGCGGAGCTGGGTGCTCTCCTGCCCATTGTGCTTTGTACAAGAACCAGCATTTCAATCCTAGACATTCTGTACATCAGATTCTCTGTCTGTTATTCCAATATTACAAAGAAGGAAAGTTAACTCCATACTGAGCCAATAGCATAGCTAGGGAGAGGCAGGACAAGATTCTAGAAACCAGGGTTTGTTCTCTTCATTAGGAAGCAGGTAACTGGTCACAGGCTTGCTTTTCTTCTCTCTACCCCTTCTCCCTCTCTCCTCCCTCTCCTCTTACCACTCTTCCTCGCCTATCTTCCTCCTCCTCCTTCAAGTCAGTGCTCCTTAGAAGACTGCTTGGGCCACACCCAAGCAGTCTATATCTTGTTGGCTCACACCTGTAATCCTAGCTAATCAGGAAGCTGAGATCTGAGGATCATGATTCAAAGCCAGCTTGGGCAGAAAAGTCTGTAAAAATATTATCTCCAATTAGCCAACAAAACTACAAGTGGATCTGTGGCCCAAGTGATAGAGCGCCAGCCTTGAGTACACACACACACACACACACACACACACACACACACACACACACTCACACACACACAAAGCTAAGAGACAGTGCCCAGGCTGTAAGCAACTGCAACCCGCAATGCTCAGACTGGGCAATGATAAGTGCAGGGCTTTCAAACACACCATGATCAGGGTCAAGGGTACACTGTTGAGTTAGCCATGAAGACTGCAAAATATTCCCTCAATGATCATGCTGACTGATAATGTCGCATATGAGCTCTGGGAGTCTGTGGTGCTGGGGCAGATCGCACTCTGCTCCAGAGGCAGACTTGCCATGGGCGGGGAGAGAAGGGGCTGCTCACCAGGACCCGCTAGGAGAGAATGGAGTCCTAAAAGAGGTTTGCAAGCCTCTCCCTGGTGATGGCCTCTGAGAGCCCATCCTCAGCCCACATTCCTAACGTCTGCCCAGCTGTGTGGCCGCCAAGACCTCCAGCCGCCATTTGGATGGGAATTCGAAAGGCTACGTGACCTCTAGATAAACAAAGAAAGATGGAGGGAAGAGCAAAATGCAGGCAAATATTTGCCCTGGGACTTTGGTGCAGTGGGCTGAGGCCGCCTCGCTGCACAGCCTGACCTCAGCAACCTCACCCTCTGCTCCATGTCTTGATTTCATTCCGCACTGCATAGGTTGTCTCCCCACCCCCCATCCCCGACTCTGTGGGAATGGATGAGCAATATTATGACCAGATGCTTTCTTTGTGGGGCTCCTTTCCAGGAAACCCCTTGCTCTCCCCTGTTCCTGCAGATCACACTTAGATACCTGAGCTTTGGTCCTCCTGCTTCACACGGTGTTAACAGACCAGAGAGTGGTCCACCATCTTGGACCATAAGGTGTCTCAAATGATGAGTTGATATAAAATATAAGCCATCTGTTTTCCAAGGCCCTCTATTGCCTGGTTCCTACTCTGAGGCCTTTTATTTTCCGGCTGATAGAAAAGAATCTTAATCTTCAGAGCAAGCAAGATCACTATGCAGAGTAAGTTAAGAAGGATGAGGAAGGAGAAGGAAGTAA
This sequence comes from Perognathus longimembris pacificus, assembly GCF_023159225.1. NCBI lineage: Eukaryota > Metazoa > Chordata > Mammalia > Rodentia > Heteromyidae > Perognathus > Perognathus longimembris. The sequence continues at coordinate 61,674,687 of NC_063162.1, forward strand.
AGAAAAAGAAAGGAAGAAGAGAGGGAACAGGATAGAAAAGGGAAGAAAGGAAGAGAACAAAGAAGAGAAAGAAGTGGAACAAGGGGAGGAGCAGGAGAAACAGGAGGAAGAAGAGGAAGAGGAAGAAGAGGAGGAAGAGCAGAAGGAGGAAGAGAAGTAGAAAGTGGTGAGGAGAAGGAAAGGAAGAGAAGTGGGATTCACTGAGTGTTGGCTGTCTGCTACCCACTTCCCATGAATGAGCTTATTCAGTTATTAAACCCTTCCTACAGTGGGCACTAGAATTTCTCAAGTTTCTAGAAGAGTCGCTCAGGCCTGGAGAAGATTGATACCTCCCCAGGGCCTTATACTCAGAAGGGACTGGGCCCTGCAAGACAATGAAAATGGGTGATGCTGTGCCCATTCCTGTGTTTATCCCAGTGTCGTTATCCACACTGGGTGACACCATGGGTCTGCCAACCCACCCACGGTGATAAGAAATAGGGGGCCAGTAATCAATAATAATACTAGTTAAATAGTAATCATAGACTCTTTTGGAGCCTACTCCAGAAAGACGAAGGCCCAGCACTCACAGCCCATGGCCTACAGGACTGTTATTTATGCAGGACATTTTATTGTCTTATTTTGTTATTTTGATTATTATTATCATTATTTTTAAGTAGTCATACAAAGGAGTTACCACTTACAAAAGCAACATGGACACATGCATTTTATCAATGCCTCTTCCCTTATTCATCAAAATTTTGTGGGATGCATTGGATTCTTGTCTGTGTTCCACGCTACAGAGCATAGCTCATGGGCAAATGGTTTCAGAACACGGTAAGCTATGGCAGAAGTTGGGTGAGTGTGAGTACACAGGCAGATGGAGTGTGTGACTTGTACATAGGGACTTCCCTGCCCCTCACACTTGAAGAACCTTCCAGACATCTTAGAGCCACAGCCCTGCCCAGAGCAAAGGGGAACAACTTGAGAGAGAAAACTGAAGACAGAAGTTCACACACAGGGGGCAGAGATGGGGTGGATTCAAGGTCAATCAAAGGAAGCCAGTCAGTGGAGGACTTGTGGGGTTGGCATGAGGTGGGAGCAAGGAGCAAGAGGGAAGGGAAGGGAAGGGAAAGGGAATAAAGGGAAGGGAAGGAAGGGGAAGAGGAAGGGAAAAAGAAAGAAGATGGAAGGAAAGAGAAAGAACAGGGGAAAGGGAAAGGAAGGAGAAGGGAAGTGAAACAGAAATCAAAACAGACGAGAAAAGGATTGCTTGGCAAGTTGGTGATGCCCCATTGCTTGAGAAGAATTCTGATCTGAGTGGAATGAGCTCTGAGAAGCCCAGTGAACACTAAGTCCTGTGGCAGTGTGGACAAGGAAATTAAGAGCCACACACGTATCTCTTACTTGTGGGAGGCTCAAGCAGATACCTCCTCTGGCTGAGTCTCTTGCACTCAAAATCCAATGAGATGTTCTATCATTTCCTTGGGATGGGAAACCTCCTGAACAGGCCCAGGCCAGGAGAGGCCAAGTGCCTGGTGCAGCCTGCCTAAGGCCTTGGCTCCTCTGTGTGGTTAGGGACACTAGCTGGGGTAGACTTGAAGACTCAAGGAAAACATGCCTCACCCCTACTTGGGAGGATTGGAACCTGAAAAATCCCTTTCCCACCCTTGCCTTACTCAGATAATACACATCTGTACTGGTACAAACAGGCTTCACCATCTTGCAATCTTTCCTTCCTCTGTTTCCATTTTTGCTTCCCTTCCCTCCCCATCTCGCTCCCCTTTTTCTTTCCCTGTCTTGAGAGATACCTCCCAGCTCTTGAGGGTGAATCGGGAGGGACTCGTCTCAGTGTGTGGAGCCATGGGCTGGATGGCTGATTTCCCTCCAGGCCTTGGTCTGGAAGATGGCTATCTTCCCAGAGCCAGGAATGTGCATCCCTAGGTCTGCTCTCCTGAGGATTTGTGCCCTGTCTGGTCATGATTAGGAACAGTGACAAGGACTTAGAAACTGTGTGTGCTTAAATCAAAACAAACCCAAAACACCAAAATCCACTGCCTCCCTCGCTCCTCAGGCTGACTGGATAAATGGAAGCGACATAAAAGCTTGGGCACCACTGCCTCAACTTTCCACCGCTTTGCTCTAAATCACCTTGCAGCCACCTTGAAATCAGGAAGGACAGGACTCATCAGAAACATCTAAACCTAAAGTTCACAAGTCCTAAAAACTTTAGATATTGAAACCTAAACCTCATGCCAGTACTCTAAAGATGGGTTGAAATGTTCACTGTGCCTCCTCCTGTGGCTGCCTGTGCCATATAACAAACCTCCTTCCTCTGCCTTCCGCCGGTGCACACCACTTTATTTGGTGTGCTGAGCTCTGGAATTGGGCCTGGAATCCTGATTCCAGCATCTGGCAGGGGGTGGGGGGTGGAGGGAGGGGAGTCCCTCATCTCATGTAGCCATTTGGACCTTGCACACTGAGGTGTTAAAAAACAAGCTCACGTGCCATCTCCCAGGAGCCCAGAGAATGACCTGGCTCTGCCTGGCTTGCTGTGTGGCCCAAGGCCTGCCTCTCCCTCCTCCTTGAGAACAGCTCTGTCCTGGAGAGTTCAGCAATGGATCTTCTCTTACCTAGATGACCTCACAGTGGGAACATATGTGCCACACCCTTTATGGCTCCCAACCAGAAGTGGGGGGTAGATGGTCCATTCTGTGTCATCTGACCAGTTGCCATGCCAGTCAGCCCCACCCCTGCTTCTGATATCTGCCCCTAGACTCTCCTTCTGTAACTCTAGCTCATAATGGATGAGCTTGGGTAGCATTCTGCCCCCAGCTCCCATGGAGCTCCTGACTCCCAATGCTGGCGTTTAGCCATACAGTCTGCTTCCTCAAATCCTGGTGGGCTTCTGCAGGCCTCTTCTGGCCATTCCTGGCTCCTCAGAGTTCCTGGAGATGGAGCCTGTCCTGTCTGACTTGTGTCCCATCCTCTCTTCTGAACTCTTGCTGGTTAACATGCCTCTGACTCTTCACTGGGTACATTAACACTGCGAATAATGATTGGATCTCTCTCTCTCTCTCTCTCTCTCTCTCTCTCTCTCTCTCTCTCTCTGCTGATACTAGGGTTTAAACTCAGGGTCTTATTTATGCTTCCTAGGCAAATGCTCTACAACTTGAGCCATACCTCCAAATTTCTCTTTTGTTATTTTTTTAGATAAGGTCTCACTTTTTTCCCTGGAGCCAACTTTGAACCACAGCCTTCTCTCCCATCTATCCTCTCCCATCCATGCCTTCTGCATCGATGGGAGGGCTGACACCATTGTGCCTGGCTTGTTGGTTGCCATGGCCTTGGTGGGCCTCAAACTCTGGTCATCTCTATCTCTGCCTTCCCAATAACTGTCATTGCAAGAATGAGCCACTGTGCTCAGCCATGATGAGCTTGTCTTTAAACAACAAGGTGCTTGGCCATAGAACACATCCAGTCAGTATGTCAGGAAAAGGAGCCCAATGACTCTAGCAAGCCCCAGGAAAACACTGTGCCTTAGAATTAGTGCATGAAGACCCATCTTAAGTTCAGAAGAAAAAATAATTTAAATAAAAATAATAGGAGGAAAAAATCATTTATATTGAGAGTAGAAGGTCATGGATTATAAAACAGTTCTCTGGAGAGGATGGGTAGACCCAATATTATTTTGAGAAGACTGAGAAAAAAAGATGCTACAAGCAGGAAGCCTGGGGAGGGATGGCAGGATCAGAGTCTGCTCTTGATGGCTTTTGGCCCAAATGCCATCCAGATGCTGGGCTTCATCTGTCAAAACAAGTCTGAAATCCCCTGAAGAAATTCCAATCTGAACTTGCTGGGTCATTACCATTTACTTAGTCCCCCACCCCCGCAGGCACTCCTCCCTTTGGGTCCTAAATCTAATGGGAAGACAGGGGAGGAGGAAAGATTAAGAAGAAAAGGAAAAGAAGAAGGAAGAAATAGGAGCATGAGGAAGAGCAGAAGGAAGACAAGGAGAGATGGGAAACAGGCAGGTTTCTGGAGTACATTATATATATTTTTTTTCTTGGATGCAGTGATCTTCATTAGTTTAGAAGAGAAAGCCTTCAATTCTGAGTCCCTGACTTCAAGTTACAAGGGCTCAGAAAGGAATCCAACAACCCTCAAACAAAGTGTATGGCTCCACCTGTCAGGCGGCCATTTGAGGTCGCACTCTGAAACCCAGAGCACAGCACTTCCTCAGGAGAGGAAGCCAGGACGAGAGGTGGAGCCCCCACCGGCGGACCCAGGGTCCCAAGTTCCTAAGTTCTCCTTTGTAACTAGTCACCTTACATGAAGGCACAGGTGCAAGCTTTGATCATCAGGAATGGCCGCACACCCCTGTAAGTGCAGCACTCGGGCTGGATGGGACAGTGCTCCTTTGAGGCCAGCCAGGGTTGCAGTGTGATGCTGTCATGGAGAGGGGAGGTGTTAACTTCTCTTCCACTCATTTTTTAAAATTGTATTGTCAATGTGATGTACAGAGGGATTACAGTTACATACATAAGGTAGTGAGTATATTTCTTGTCATATTTATTACCCCTCCCTCCTTTTCCTCCCGCCTTCCCTCCCCTCACCCTTCCCCACTTAATTTTTTTGGAACGTTAAATGCAGTTACACCTGCAGTGTGCTGCTATGAGACCTGGGGCTTACACTGCGAGATGCCCAATCACCACCTCCTTTCATCTCATCAAGGTCAAACAGCTCAACAGCTCCCCTGCCTCAGCCACCGTCCTTCTACTTCAATGTCAACAGCTCTGAACATGTTTATTTTTAGTTACTTTTAAAATGTTTTATTGTTATGATAAAGGTGATGTACAGAGGGGTTACAGTTCCATAAGTCAGGTAAAGAGTACATTTCTTTTCAGACACTGTCACCCCTTGGTCTCTATCGTTCATAGGTAGACTCCCACAGTAGGCCGAGCCCATGTCACTTAGCGCCATGCCCTCCCTAGTGACTTCTAGTGACTTCTTTTTTTATTTATTTTTTTTATTTTTCTAAGGGCACAGTATCAGTAACAACTGATAACTACAAGTCACATCTTGTAATTCTAAATTTTTAAAAGAATTATTTATTAATTAATTTTTTTGACAAAGTGTTGTGCAAAAGGGGTACAGTTACATAATAGGGCAGTGTGTACATTTCCTATGATATCTTCCTATGATATCTCCCTGTTTTTCTTTCCCTTCCCTAGATCAGGTAGACATATATACAATACACAGTGTACCAAAAACATATACAGTAGCCATGTGGCGTACGCCAAAGGAAATTCACCTAGGACTTTAAATATAATGTCAACAATAGAGTTTGCTTATCCTTGTCTTATATAATCATACATACATAACTTTTGAGCTATTGTGATCCACTGAGAGGTCTATTTTTGACCTTTATATGTTGAGTAGCTGTTTGGTTATAGTTACATAATGTAAGGTCGCTGACCCAAACCTGTGGGAAATACCATTTGACAAGAAGTTTTTGTTTAGCAGACCTGGTCTCTACTGTCTCCCCCTCCCCCCCACCTTAACAGTCATCTATCAAGGAGACCATGCCCCTTTGTTTTCTGTGTTCTAGGCTTGTCTCGCTCAACATTATTTGTTCAAGTTCTGACCATTTCCCTGCGAATACCAATATTTTATCATTTCTAATCGCTATGTAGTATTCCATTGTGTATAGGTACCATATTTTTTTGGATCCATTCATCTGTAGTTGTTTCCACATTTTGGGTTTCCATATTTGTTGTTTCCATATTTGGCATCTGGGTTGTTTCCATATTTTGGCTATTGTGAATTGTGCAGCGATAAACATGGAAGTGCAGATGTCTTTTTGATATCTTGAGACCTGTTGTTCAGGATAGATGCCTAGGAGTTGTATGGCTGGGTCGTAGGGTAGGTCTATGTCGAGCTTTTTGAGGAACCTCCATACTGTTCTCCAAAGTGGTTATACTAATTTGCCCTCCCACCAACAGTGGAGAAGGGTTCCTCTTTCCCCGCACCCCCTCCAGCATTTGTTGTTGCCTGAGTTCAGAGTATAGGCCATTCTAACTGGAGTGAGGTGGTATCTCAGGGTTGTTTTTATTTGCATTTCCTTTACTGCCAGGGATGTTGAATATTTCCTCATATGTTTCTTTGCCATTTTTATCTCTTCTCTTGTGAAGTCTCTCTTTAGCTCCTTTTCCCATTTCCTAATTGGTTTACTGGGCTTAGAGGGGTTTTTTGAGTTCTCTGTAGATGACGGATATTAGGCCTTTGTTGGTTGCTGTGCTGGTAAAGATCCTTTCCCATATGGTTGGCTGTCTTTCTATTTTGGTGGCTATGTCCTTAGCTGTGCAGAAACTTTTTAATTTGTAGTAGTCCCATTTGTCGAGTCCCTCCCCTATTTGTTGTGTCCGTGGGACTCTATTCAGGAAGTTCCTTCCTGTGCCTATAAGTTCTAGCGTCTTTCCTACTCTGTCCTTCAGTAGTTTCAAGGATTCAGGTCTGATGTTGAGGTCCTTGATCCATTTTGAGTTGCTCTTGGTGCATGGTGATAGGCTAGGGTCTACTTTGAGTTTTCTACATATGACTGCCCAGTTTTCCCAGCATCAGTAGTTGAAGAGGCTCTGTTTTTTCCATTGTAAGTCTTTAGCTCCTTTGTCGAATATCAGCTGACTGTAAGAGTGCGGTTTTATTTCTGGGTCTTCAATTCTATTCCATTGGTCTTCCGGTCTGTTTTTATACCAATCCCAGGCTGTTTTTGTTATGATGGCTCTATAATGGAGCTTGAAGTCTGGTATTGTGATACCTTCTGCACTGCTTTTTTTGCCTAGAATTTCTTTGGCTATTCTAGGTCTTTTGCTGTTCCATATGAATTTATGGGTTGCTTTCTCTATTTCACTGAAGAATGTAGCTGGGATCTTGATGGGGATTGCATTGAATTTGTATAACAATTTGGGCAATATGGCCATTTTCACTATATTGATTCTGCCTACCCATGAGCATAGGAGGTCTTTCCATCTCCTTATGTCCTCTTTGATTTCCCTTTTTAGATTTTTATAGTTCTCATTAAATAGGTCCTTCACATCTTTAGTTAGGTTGATCCCTAAGTAATTTGTTCTTTTTTTTTAGCTATTGTAAATGGTATTATTTCCATAATTTCCTTTTCTGCTTGTACATTGCTGGTGTACAGAAAAGCTGCTGATTTTTGTGGATTGATTTTGTATCCTGCTACTTTGCCAAAACGGTTTATTAGGTGTAGGAGTTTGGGGACTGAGTTTTTTGGGTCCTTCAGATATAAGATCATGTCATCTCTTAATAGGGATAGTTTGATTTCTTCTTTGCCAATGTGGATCCCTTTGATATCCTCCTCTTGCCTTATTGCTATGGCTAGGGATTCCAGCACTATGTTGAAAAGAAGTGGGGAGAGTGGGCATCCTTGTCTTGTTCCTGAGTTTAGGGGGAATGATTTTAGTTTCTCCCCATTTAATACAATATTAGCAGTTGGTCTGTTGTACATGGCTTTTATTGTTTTAAGGAATGTTCCATCTATTCCTGTTCTCTCCAGAGCTCTTAATAAGTATGGATGTTGTATTTTGTCAAAGGTTTTTTGGGCATCCACTGAGATAACAATGTGATTCTTGATTTTAGTTATGTTTATGTGGTGAATTTCATTAATTGATTTACGGATGTTGAACCATTCTTGTGTCTGTGGGATGAAGCCTACTTGGTCATGATGTATAATTTTCTTGATCAGTTTCTGGATCCTGTTAGCTAATATTTTATTGAGGAGTTTTGCATCTGTGTTCATTAGTAATATTGGTCTGTAGTTCTCTAGTGACTTCTGATAGCTCTTACCACAGCCCAGCACGCAGGCTTGTAGTGATATCCTTGGAGCCATGCTGTGGGAGGGCCCTGGCCCCTCAGTGGCAAGGCTCCTTCAGTCCCTCTACCTGCCTTGGATCCTGTCCCTCCTTTTTTTTTTTTTTTTTGGCCAGTCCTGGGCCTTGGTCTCAGGGCCTGAGCACTGTCCCTGGCCTCCTTTTTGCTCAAGGCTAACACTCTGCCACTTGAGCCACAGTGCCACTTCTGGCCATTTTCTATATATGTGGTGCGGGGGAATTGAACCCAGGGCTTCATGTATATGAGACATGCACTCTTGCCACTAGGCCATATTCCCAGCCCTCCTGTCCCTCCTTATTGGGAGTTCACTGACCTCCAGACAACACCCCACAAGGAGAAGCACAGCTGTGGGGACCCCTCCCTGAGGGGAGACTGAATGTCAGAGAGCCAGGCCAGCTGGAAGACCAGGAAGGCTGAGCAGCAGGACCCAGAAGGTATGCCTGGGCTGTTGTTTTATGTGCCCCCATTTCTCTCCTCCCTTCAGACAATTTGTCAGATCATGAAGCTGTGCAGGTTGGACACAATCTCTCTAATGCTGTTGCTGTGTAGAAAGTGCTGACGGCAGAGATTTTAGCAGATTAAGGTGCCGGGGGCCTCATGAGGCCCAAGGACAAGGTGCTGTTTGAAGGGGACTGAGTACACAGTACCACCTCTGGAAGGTCCTGCCTGCCCTCCAACCTGACCCTGAAACCTCAATGCTACTAACATAGCTCGGGTCTCACTGCACCCCACCATCTTTGATTAGGGCCCTGACTTCCCCCAGGACCGCTGAACCCATAGGCTCCCTCCCAGCACCACCCCGCAGACTCACTAGGCTTGTTACAGCTGGCCATGGGGGCTGCAGGCATCCTCCAATCCAATCAGTTTGGGCTCTGTGGTTGTCTTGTTAATCAAAAAGTCAATTAAGCAAAAAACCACAAAGATAATATTTGGGTATCATAAATATTTTATTTTACTTTTGAGCATATGCATGAACATTTTTGTTCACTAATTTTTTGACACTACGCCAGAGCCTGTTCTTAGATTGTGGGGCATGGTGGGGAGTCGCGTGGGGTCTTTCTGACATAAATCATATCTATGGCGCATCTTCCACAAATCCCACTGCTGGCTTCTTTAGAAACACTCTGAACTTTCAAAGTGGGGGCCATATACTGATTATGGAATCCTGGTGGGTTTTCAGTGCTTTGCCTCTTCTGTATTTTATTACAGCTCAGAAGCATTTAATTCTGTCATAATTTTGCTTTATACTGGCTCAATTTCAGCATGTCTTTTCACTGCTGAACAAATAAATTGTCACAGACAGATGGAGACCCTTTCCTTTCCTTTCCTTTCCTTTCCTTTCCTTTCCTTTCCTTTCCTTTCCTTTCCTTTCCTTTCCTTTCCTTTCCTTTCCTTTCCTTTCCTTTCCTTCCTCCACCATTACCAGGGCTTGAACTCGGGACCTGAGTGCTTTATCGATCACGGCTTGCACCTTGTCACTTAAGCCACAGCTCCACTTCCAGCTTTTTGGATAGTTAATTGGAGATAATCTCATGGACTTTCCTGTCTGGGCTGGCTTCAGCCTCCTGAGTAGCTAGGATTATGGGCATAAGCCACTGGCACCTGGATGAGCCCTTTTCTTAGAATCTGCTCCCTACTTGTTGGCCTGATCATCTACTTTTAATAATATTTATTTTTGCTTATATAGCACATATTGTTAAGCCCTTCCCCTCCTCCTGCCAGGGTGACCAGCCTTCCTAGATATGCCAGTGCCACCCACAGCTTTCTGGTATGACAGAACTTAAAATGCTTCCATACGGAAATTTATCTACCATTCACTATCTCTATCGCCCAATTAGGATTTCCTTGAAATCAAATCTTGAGCCTTATTGGCCTTGATTCTTACCTAGACCCTAGCAGTGTCTACACCAACGATGTTCACTGAACAAGTAGGCAACTCTAAGGTAGTCCCACTCTGAAAAACAAACATGGAATCTACACTATGTTCTCTCTGTAGACTAACAAATTTACATTAGGATTGATCTTTCCCTCCCTCCCTCCCTCCCTCCCTCCCTCCCTCCCTCCCTCCCTCCCTCCCTCCCTCCCTTCCTCCCTCCCTCCCTCCCCCTTTTTCTTTCTTCTAGTACTGGGGTTTGAACTTGGAATCTTGTGCTCGTTGGGTATGCTTGCTGGGCTTGTACTCTATCACCTGACCCATACTCCAACTCAGCCTTTTGCTGAATATTTTGAAGATGGTATCCAGCAAACTTTTCTGACCAAGATGGCTTTGAATAGCAATCCTCTATATCTCAGCCTCTTGAGATGCTAGTATTACAAGCATAAGCCACTGGTGCCTGGCCATGACTAATGTTCCTTTAGCTAAATTGAAAGGGAATTCTAGGCTAGATAACCAGGTCTCACCAGACTCAGATGGATTTTCACTTCTACCTAAAGATCATCTCAATGTTTGGCTACATAGATTTGTTCTAATCACTGTTATCTGGCACCTTGTCTGATTTTAGGTGTTTAGCTAAGTCTTCTTTGGTGAGCTCATCCTAGTTAATTCATTGAAAAGTTAAATCTTTGCTTTTTATACTCTTCAGTGCATCTTTCATCTTTCCCTTGTGATTTTATCTCTGTGCATATATGATTTTTGTATCACTAGACTTATCTTGGAGTTAAATGCTTTAATGTAGGTTGTCACTATGGACTAGTTTTATAGGCTGGTATGAGTTCAAATTCCCTGTTTTCATACCAAATGTCCCAAGAGCCAGCCAGGGGATTTTGTAAAGCTACGCTTTGTCTCATCTAAGTGCCATTGTAGCATGTTTATCTTGTTGCGATTTCTCTGATTACCTTGATTGTAAAATTAGCCAACTGTAGAACTTTAAAGTATTTGAGGAGGGTGACATGTCCTGGGTGCTATTTATTCGAGTCTTCAATCCAAAGTCCTAGATGACCAAACAAATTTCAAAACTGCCTGCATTACTTCTGCCAGAGGTTGAGTAAATTATTTGCTTTCTAAAAAAGCCCCGTTGTTCTGGTGTCCTCCTGGGGGTGTTTTAGGACTTCATCATGACAAACAGACATCACAGGTAATGTTTATCATGAAATGATCAATCATGTAACTACGACCTAAGTTACTGCAGAAAAATAGTTGCTTTTGGTAAATATTAAGACTTACAAAATGGCAATTCTGTACGTCCCAGGTCCTCAAGTTTGGGAAATACAAACTTTAACCCCAAACCCCTCATGCACCAAGGAGGTGGTGCTTACTTGTTTTTTCCAAATTACTCACCTGTCTGAGTTGTTGACCTCTCCATACCCATAATAGCATATGATTTCAATATGTGTTACTCTTAATTTCTTTTTTCTTTTTTCTTAGGATGTTGGCCTTAGGGAAATTTGAAAATGATTATCTTAAAGTAGGAGCAGTTGTGAACAGCTGGGGAATATTCTAAGTTTTTAATTGTTATTGGTTATACAAATAATTCTCTGTATAAGATTCTCATACTCATTTGCATTATTTATATGTTGTTTGTATGTTATAGTTACCTAGTAACTAACACTCAAGCTGAGAAGTTTAGCCTCAAGCAAGGGAAACAAGCCTGTATCTTGTGGAAAAAAAAAATTAAAGACAAGCACTGGTGGCTCATAGCTATAATCCTAGCTACTCAGGCTTCTAAGATCTGAGGAGCATTGTTTGATGTTAACCTGGGGAAGAAAGTCTGTGAGACTCTTATCTCCAATTAACCACCAAAAAGCCACAAGTAGAGCTGTGGCTCAAGTGGTATAATGCTAGCCTTAAACAAAAGAAGCTCAGAGACAGCGCCCAGGCCCTGAGTTCAAGCCCCAGGACTGGCACACACACACACATACACACACACACACACACACACACACACACACACATCAAATCTGGATACATCTTCAAGAAAAATAATGTTATCTGGCCATCCTGATTGCTGCTTGAAATAATGTAATCCCTAGTAAAACTACACACACACACACAAACACACACGCATACACGTGTGCACACACAGAAATCTCTGTGTCAATGAGCACAGTTAAAGATTTCTGAACTTTAAACCATACACATAGTTTTCCAGTAAATCATTGTCTGCTCACTGAACTTCCAAGATTGAGCTGTGTAAGGGTTAAGGTTTGCTCATGCAGTACTCTGTGCCAGCCACAATTAGGCTCGTTCCTAGGGCAGTGCCTACTTGAAGAGAAGACCTCAGAGAGAACGCTGGCTCCAGTGATGGGAGATCTGGGGCCTGAAGAGGTTAGAATTCAAGTGTTGGCTGTACTCGCTCCATCTGCAGCTCCCAAACTATCCCACCATGAGATGCTTGAGTACCTAATGCAAGAGAAAACACAAAAGCCCCCATCTTACTGAAGAAAATAAATGCCATTTGTGTTACGAGTCATCAGGGAAATTAAGCTAGAACTATACTTATGTTTTAGATCTGTTATTCTTTCTAATAATATACTTTTTAATAAATAAAATGACAAAACATGGAGGAAACCCCTCCACATTAATAATAAAATAGATTTTTTTCCACAACATACCTTTTACTATTTTAATGTTAGTTGTGGGGCTTGAATTCAGAGCCAGGGTGCTATTCCTTAACTTTTTCAGTCAAAGCTGGTGTTCTACCACTTGAGTCACATCTCCACTTCTAGCTTTTTGGTATTTAATTGGAGGTAAGTCTCATAGACATTTCTGCTCAGGCTGGCTTTGAACCCTTATCCTTGGATCTCAGGTCCCTGAGTAGCAAGGATTACAGACATGAGCCACCAGTGCTCTGAAAAATGTAATTTTTGGGTGATAATATTGCCCCCCTCATTTCTGCTCCATACTTCCCCCTCTCCACTCAGAAATCACCACATTGGGCAAAGCTTTGAACTCATCTTCATTTGGTCCCAGAAGGGCAGCTGGGTGTGGTCCCAGCCCCTCTCATCATCCTACCTAGGATGCCTTCATTCCCTCCACTTCCCCCTCATTCCCCATGCCTTCACCATGCCTGGCCTAACCTTCTCAGGCTCCCTGGGTTAAAATGCCACACACTCACCTTTCAGCTTCAGGGGCTCACTGTCCAGAGGGAAACCTGGGCCTCAGCTCTGCAGCTTGGGCAGGCAGGTAGGCATAAACCCCAAGACTATAGGAGGGGACAGGGGCAAAGGAAGTCTTCAACTTCAGCTTCCTGTCTGGGTTTTGTTGTTGTTGTTTTTGCTGATACTAGGGTTTGAACTCAGAGCCTGGCACTGTGTCTTGGCTTTTTGACTCAAGGCTGTTACTCTACCACTTGAGCCACAGATCCAGTTCCAGCTTTTTGGTGGTTAGTTGTAGAGTCACATGGACTTTTCTGCCTTGGCTGGCTTTGAAGCGTAATCCTCAGATCTCAGCTTTCTGAGTAGCTAGGATTACAGGAGCGAGCCACTAGGGCCCTGCTCAGCTTCCTAGTCCTTGAAGTAGTGTGCCTTAAATAGTCTTCATACAGTACATATTGTCTGAATTTAGGTTGGTGCCCAAAACAATGGAAGAAACAGTCCCAGGCCTGAGCCCCATAGAAACTTGCACCCCACATAAACTCTACCCCTTGTCCCTTGCACCACCCCCCATCTCTTCTGTGTTTCTACTGCAAAGAAAAGTTGTGACTCTATAAATTACACAAATAAATACATTTGTCCAATTATTCAGCATTTAATGCTCCATTTGAAAGCCTATCTTGGGACAGTCTGAATACAACTTTGAGGGAAATCCCTCCACTGGTTTTGAGGTGATTTTAGCTTTATGATGCCTCTCTCAAGAGATGGGCTTTGGCCTCAGTCTTAGACCTCTCACGGACCACCTGAAGACCCACAGAGCACCAAGAGCCACCGGCCAACCTGGCGACCAGCTCACAGTGACACAGTTTCAAGTGGACCACAGCTGCTTAATGCTTGCTGACCACAGTCCTCAGAGAGCTTAGAGAAGGCAGTGGACAGGCAGCCGCTGAGGGGTCTTGACTTCTGGATCTTAGATTATTATTTGGCCCTGCAGGATAGTGGGAATGCACTGCTGCCTTGATTCAGTTCAATATAAAAATGATGGGAAGCTTCTGGAAAGCTGTTTGGTCTTGAATCTTGCAACTCAACTCCATTCTTGGCTTCTGGGTGGAGTTTATTTTCCCTGTTATTTTGGAGATAGATGTCACTCTACAAGGCATAATATCACAAATATATGTCTAAATCAATTCCTCCCTTCCTCCCTTTCCCTCTTTCCTTCCTTCCTTCCAGTCCTTCCTTTCTTTCTCCCTCCTTTCTTCCTTTTATCCTTCTCTCCCTCTTTTCTCCCTTCTTCCCTTTGTCCTTTCTTCCTTCTCCTCTCTCTTCCTTCCTTTCTTTCCTTTCTTCTTTCCTCCCTCCCTCTTTCCTTCTTTTCCTTCCCTGTTTTTCCTTCCTCCCTTCCAAACTACTCACTCCTTTCTTCCTTCCTTTGCTCCCTCCTTCCTTTTCCCTTCCCTCCCTCCCCTCCTTCTTCCTTTTCTTTTCTTTCTTCCTTTCTCTTTTTCTTGTTTCTGTTGAGATAGCTCAGACTGGCCTTGAACTTATGATCCTCCTGCCTCAGCATCCTGAGTACTGGGATTACAGGCCTGTATCACCACACCTGGTGGCACATTCTATGCACAGCAATTTCTTAATGTAGTCTTTGTATCTGTTATCTCTTCTGATATAATTATCTTTATTAGATTTCCTTGTGTGTTGGGAAAAAAAACACTTGGTCAAATCTCCTTGTGGTCTTTCTGCTCTGTTTAAAAGTCCTATTCCGAAGCTTGGTGCCAGTGGCTCACACCTGTGGTCCTGGCTGCTCAAGAGGCAGATCTGAAGACTGAGGTACAAATTCAACCCACAGGAAATTCCATGAAACTCTTATTGTCAATAAACTACCAAAGAAGCAGAAGTAGAAAAGACGAAGACAAAGAAGAAGAAGAGCCAGTTCAAGTGGTAGAGTTCCAGCCTTGAGCAATAACCCTCAGGGACAGCACCCAGGTCCTGAGTTCAAACCCCAGGACTGGCACCAAAACCCAAACAGCAAAAAGAAATTCCAGGTCAGGTCTCTGGCTTGTCACCAGCCCAGCAGGTTCAGCCCAGGCTGAACCTAAACCCAAGACCAAGAGAGGCATTTAGCCACCTTTACAGAAGATGTTTAATGGGATCTCAGTGCTTCCCAGTGCCCTGGACTGCCCAGGCTCTGCTCCCTGCAGGGCATCTGGTGATGTCCAAGGGAAGCCATCCCAGCTGCCAACAGCCTGCCTGTAAACAGACAAACCCACTGGCGCTGGTGAGTATTCAGGGAGGGGCTGCCAAGGCTACAGCTGGACTGAAAGTGCTAAAGGAAGCAGGACCTGGAGGGGCAGAAGAAAGGTCAGGGTCATGGAGAGGCTTGGAGCGCTCCAACCAGGCAAGACCCAGGTGTCTACACTGCAAGGAGGCAATGCCCACAGATGTGGGTCAGGCAAAGAATAGTAAGTGCATATGGGAAGAAAGTGGGGAGCAGTGAGGCCCCCCAGGGGCCTCTGTCCATTGGTGGGGCTCTCTGTCTCTCAATGTTGGGGACTAGTTCCAATCATATAGGTGACAAGAGAAGGAACAGCCTTCTCACTATAGTGGCTGTCCTAGGAACCTCTCTTCTCTCACTCTCATAAGGGGGTGCATCGCTCCAAGACCCTACTTCCAAATGGAGACAGGTGAGTTGTCAGAGAAAGATCTCATGAGCTAGAAAATCTCATTTATTGCTTTCTGTGTGTATGCGCATGTGCGTGCCTGTGCCTGCCTGTATTGGGGCTTGGACTCAGGTACTGATGCTCTTGCTGGGCATTTTCATTCAAGGCTGTTGCTCTACCAATTGAATCACAGCTCTATTTCTTTGCTGGTTAACTGGAGGTAAGACTGTCTCAGATTTGTCTGCCCTGACTGACTTGGAACAGTGATCCTCAGATCTCAGCCTCCTTCATAACTAAGGATAACAGGCATGAGCCTGGTGCCCAGCTGAGAACCCCACTTCTGAGTTGACTGCATTCTGCCAGGTGCATTCTCTCAGTGTGGCAGGCATGCAGAGGTGTGGGAGGGACCCGCTCTACACCTACAAAGGTGGGAAGAACAGGACCTCGGCTTCAGGGATCAAATGATTTCAGAGCCTCTTTCTTCTAAGTGCTGGAACCCATACAGACTTCTATTGGCCAAGTGAAGTAATTGAACTCAGGTTAGATTAAATCCAGACACATCCTGCATTTAGTGCCAAATTTTCGAGGAGGCCAGGGCCAAAGTGGGGTCTGGACTGTGTCAGGCTGTGCCTTATGGCCACTGACAGCTCCTTGGGGCTCAAGGTGATCTGACCTGAAATAATAACAGTTATGGACCTAGCTTTATTTCACATAGAACTGGCTCCTTTGCTTGGATGGCTTCTCCTTGCTCTGTTTGCAATGGAGTCGGGACCTAGGGACTCTCTGTCCCTTCTCTGTGCAGCTCGACTTGGCAGGGCATCCCAGTGGGCAGCCAAGAGGGGAATAAATGAAGCCCAGTGGCTGCAAACAAGGCCTGGGCTGAGTGCCTGGACCCTCAGGAGTCCTTGGGGTTCCCCACAACTGTCTGGAGGCATCTGGAGATTGCTGCATGGTGCAGCTGTGGTTGCGTCTGCGCACTCACACACAGATATAGTACAAATATGCAGTTATTTAGTTACTGTCTAGAGTTCAGGTTCATTTTCTCTGCTGATTAAAGGTTTAAAGGGCAGTAAAGTATTTAAAGCAGACAAGAGAGGTGTGTGTGTGTGTGTTTGGTATACTGAGGCTTGGACTCAGGGTCTTGTCCTCTCACTTGTCCTTTTCACTCAAGGTTGACACTCTACCACTTGAGCCACAGCTCCAGCTTTTTGCTGATTAATTGGAGATTTGCTTCTCACTTTGAAAAGGCTTAATCAAACCAAGCCTGCCCAGGGGTTGGGAAGCCCCAGCTGTGCCCAACTCAAGGTCATGTGACCTTGGCTGCCTGCCCCTGGCTTGCAGGCCCAGCAGTGCCCAGCTGGTAAGAGCAGCACTAGGTAGTGAGCTTTGTACCTAGAGAGGGGCGGAGACCAGGCGGGGAGACCCTGGGATGAACCAGGAAGCTACCCAGCCCCAGCCTGGGCAGAGAGACCAGCTGTTTGGCAGCATGGCTTGTCACAGCCAGGGTCACCTCCCACAGAGGAGAGAAGGGAGCCAGCTGTGACCACAGCAGAACTGGGATGTGACAAAGGCCGGGTTGGGACTTCTCTGTCTTTGAGCACAAGGAGGAGAAGACATCTCCTTTGCTGGAATTTTCCTTCTCATGTCTCAATGCAATGATCTGACACTGTCATCAATTACTTTCTTAGTGAATCAAAGCTGTGTGTTTGGTTTTGCTGGGTAGCCAATTGCCTCAAATATAGCCTTTTGAATGAGTAAGCATCTATTAACCCATGAGGGTGTGGAAAGTCATGGATGGGGAAGCAGCTGGGTGGATAGGCTGAAGACCTCTGCTCTCAGGACCCACCCCTGTGGCAGGTGCTGTTATGCAGGTGCTGAGTCTTGGCGGATTGCTGATATAAGTCCCTATTACCACCCACGAGGACCCTCCAGCAGACTTCGGGGTTGTCCTGGAGTATGGCAGCTAGCCTTCTCCAGGGTGGGACCTCCTGATGACTCACCAAGGCAGAATTGTGAGATGGGATTCTCAGAGCCCCAGCTGATGTCTGCTTCATCATGGGGCCACTCAGTCCTACCACCTCAGGGTCCAAACTCTCTCAGCCAACCTCTTCAGCTTGGAGGGGGACCCCAGGCCTCAATGGACATCACCTTGACCTCTATCTTGGGAAAAGGATACAGCCATGCAGTGGCTGGACGTGACTGAATGCGACTGAACAGCTGGTCCACAGACCGTGAGATAAGATGGGAGTAAGCTTGCAGTAATTCATTATAGAAAGGGAATAGGAAATTCTGATATTGCACCATATCTTTTACCCTTTCTTCTGCTTGTCCAAAGTGAGTCACTGAGTCCACCCACACTTAAGGGAAAGGGACCACCATTTGAAGGGTGTGTCCAAGAATCTAGGAACCCACTTTGAGCCAACATACCCCAGAAGGAGTACAGGGGGCCACGGTGACACCCAGGATGGAGACCAACCGCTGTGATGCTTCTGACATCAGGAAATTCATGTGGGACAGATTGAGTGAGGCCAGAGGGCCAGAGAGACTTTTCTTTTTTCTTTCTTTTTTTTCTTTTAGCCAAGTGACAATCCCACCTACAATGTGGGAGGTTGGTTCCTATTTTTCTCCCCTTTTGATGTCCCCTTGTGAGCAATCTACAGAGTCATCATGTACAGCAGGAGGAGAAGGCAGCATTCCTGTCTTTAATTTGAAAGTTACAACGTGTTAATCAGCTCCAGTCTGAACCTTGCAGGAAGGCTAAATTTGGGAATTGTTAGCATCATCCAGATGGGTCAGGGTGAGGGGAGGAGTTCAGATGACAGGCCATAGGCAAAAAGCTAGGGACAAAGCTCCCTGTACCCAAAGTGCCATTCCAGTCCTGCACTGTCCAGTGACTCCTGGCTTTTGACTCTGCTTGTCATCTTGCCTGTCTGTGTGTTTGAGGCAGCTGAGATGTGAATGGACCTCCATGAGCCATTGAGAGAAGACACAGTGCTCCCTGGGGATTTCTGTTTTATTGTTTGTTTTTGACAGACCTGGAACTTGAACTCAGGGCCTGCGCACTGTCCCTGGCTTCTTTTTGCTCAAGGCTAGCACTCTACCACTTGAGCCACAGCGCCACTTCTGGCTTTTTCTGTTTATGTGCTGCTGAGGAATCGAACCCAGGGCTTCATGTATATGAGGTGAGCACTCTACCACTAGGCCATATTCCCAGCCTCTCCCTGGGGATTTCTTTAATTCCCAAAAAATGTTCTGGTTACAGGATCTAGTGAACGGCACCTTCAAGACCTCCCCTCTGTGCCGATGGAGCCTGACTGCGACAGGGGCCGGGGCTGGAAATGACCCCTGTGACCTGGGTGGGGGACAGTGGCCCAGAAAACCACCAGTGCTGTGAGAGGCCTGCCGAGGCCCACATGCCTCAGGCTTCATCTTCCCAAGCTACTAAGAAGGAGAAAAGACTGGGCAATTTATGAACATGTCAGCAATTTGGCAAAAGTTAGAGAAGTCAAAAAGCCATATGAGTTCATAAATAAGCCACAGATCCTGGCTGGATTTAGCAAAAAATCCCCCAAGGCTTTGTCTATTGACACCAGCTTTGTTTGGTTTTGTTGCATTTTTAGCTGTGGCTGGCGGCCTGCATGGAGCTGGGTAGACGGGAGGGCAGGGCAATGTAGGCAGGGAGAGATGAGAATGCAGAGCCCTAGAGGGCCCCAGAGACGGGGTCAGGAGAAGGGGACCCCCTCTCAGGCCTGAATCACACAGAGTCTGCTTGTGTGGCTGCAGTATTGTGCTGACGATGGAGCTGATATTCAAAAGAAAGAGAGTTTGGAGGCTAGTTGCTGGTAGCTCAAGCCTATGGTTTGAAGCCAACCCAGACAGGAAAAGCCTGTGTGACTCTTATCTTCAATAAGCCACCAAACGGCTGGAAGTGGAGCTGTGAGCACCAGACTTGAGTGAAAAAGCTAAGGGACAGAGTCTAGGCCTTTAGTGCTGGTGGGGTAGGGATGGATGGGGAAAGAGATGGGAGAAGGGAGAGGGAAGAGAGAAGACTTTGGGTCTTCTCATTTAGAACACTACGTGCTTTAATCCCTTGCTCTAAGCCCAGAAGGGGCCCTTCTAGCTGGTGCATTGGTATTTAATCTCTCCAAATGTTATGCATATTTTACTCTTTGTTTATCAGAGACCTAGGAAATGTGAAGAGGACATCACCTTGCATCCCAGGACATTTTCCCCTCTGCCACAGGATGGAGAGAGGAAAGCCTATGATTCTTGACTGCTTCAGGCCTGGTAGAGGAGGAAGGTAGGAGGTGCTGGCCAGACCCCAGAGCTTCTTCAGTGACTTGGAAAATGGCAATGCTGGTGGCCTGAGTGGAGCTCAGTAGATGGGAGATAATGCAGTGCTTCATTCTCCCTACACCACCCGTCACCTCCAGATGCTCCCCACAAATTTCTCTGTACCTTCACCCTCAAAAATCTCTGTAGCCAGGCCTGACACAGGTGTTGACTTGGCCAGTAGACACATGAAGGGATCAGAAGTGAATCAGTGCCTGGCACAAAGGAATGCAGCTTCTTGAGCACTGTGGGCTTTAGGGTGTAATTGTGTGTGTATGTGTTTGCACGTGCATGCACTCACCAATTCTGGGGCTTGTACTCAGGATCTGGGCATTGTCTCTTAGCTTTTTTGCTCAAAGCCAGTACCCTACCACTTGAGCTCCACTTCAGTTGTTTTGCTGGTTATTTGAGGTAACAGTCCTACAGACTTTTCTGCCCAGTCTGGATTCCAGTAGTGATCTTCAGATCTCAGCCTCCCTAGGTCTCAGCTAGGAATATAGGCATGAGCCATCAGTGCTTGTTTGAGTAGGTCTATTTTTGATACCCCTTCAATACCAGATAGCTGCTGTCTATCCTCTGCTACATCAACACATAAGGCGTGCAGTGGGGTGAATGATAACCCCAAAGATACATCTAATCCCCAGACCTGATACAATCAGTTCATGTGGCTAATGCATGGCCTTGAGAGGACATTGAGAAAAGAGGAGTATTCTGTTTATCTGTGTGGCCCTAATGCCATCGCATGTGCCCTGTCCTTAGAAGGGAAGCACAGGGACAAGACCCTGTGAACAGAAGCAGGCACTGTGGGCTATGGCCGCAGCTGGGATGCAGGACAGCCACAGATTCAGAGGTGCTGAATTTGGGATGATTCTTTATTGAAGCCATTACAGGGAACTAATACTGCAGGAAAAGCTCCCTCTCCATGGTCCCATTCCTGCGCTTAACCTGGCCCAGCAAGCAGGGTGTACTGGTTCCCTGTGCTGGCTGGGAGACTGGGAAGAAGTCGTCCAGGTCAGCTCTGAAGGCCAGATTTTGCCATGATGTCACAGCACTCTGTCTAGATAGATGGCTGCAGAGGCACCTATATGGGCAAGGAACTAAAGTAGGACAATAGCTAAGTGGCTCACAATCTTAGCTACTCAGAAAGCTGAGATCTGAGGACCGAGGTCCAAACCTGGCAGGAACATCTGTGAGACTCTTATCTCTAACAAACTACCAAGTGGTCAGACATGGAGTTGTGTGGCTCAAGTGGAAGAGTGCTAGCCTTCAGCAAAAAGCTCAGGGAAAGCAGCCTGGCCCTGATTTCAAACCCCAAGACTGGCACAAATTAAAAAAGAAAGAAACTAGTACATTCATGTTTGGAGGCCTTGAGGAAACTGAGGAAATAAGATTCTCCTAAACGTGCTGTTTTCATCTTTGTTTTAAAAATGAACACTGCACAGGAAACTTTTTCTTCTAGACAGGAAATTCCATCTTACTCCTTATACCCACTACATAGTATCTCATTGCAGGAAGTTTAAAGAAAGAGGGTTGGGAAGGGATGTTCAGGTTAGATTTTAGGATTCAAAGGGAGTGCTGACATACAGAAATCTACCCACAACAGCCTGAGTGACGGCCTGCTCTAAGAAGAGCATGCCTCTTGGGCCAGTTGGAGATCATACTGCCCTGCTTTCATTGATGGGACACTGAACTCAAGGCAAAGGTGCCTCAGGAGCCAGAGCTGGGGACCACACAGGCAAAGCCATTACTCAGGAGGGTATCAGGTGATGTGCCTAACGAAGAATGGCAGGGAAGGAATGTTGGAGAATTCGCAGGGGGAAACCGTGATTAGGTTAAGCATTTGTAACAATCTCACTGCTTTTTCCCCCTCAGGTAAGTGCATGTGGAGATAGAGGGGGTTGGGAGGCCCTGGATGCCATGGCAAGGGGTAAAGGTGGGCTCAAGTGTCCCTGAGCCCTGGGGAGGAGAAGGAAATGGGGCCAGGGGAAAGGGAGGGCAGGCATTGCCCCCCGCACATTACAACAGCAATGTTTCTTCATCTTTGTGATGAGTGTTACATATAGATATATAGCTATGCATATATATATACATATATACGCATGTATATAAGTATATGTATACTTATCTATATAGAGAGAAGTATATATACTTCTCTATATAGAAATATACACATGTAAGTATGTATACATCTATGTATATTGCATACATGTACTTACATATATGTAAATATATACATGTATACATACTATATCCAAACCATTCTAAATACAGATGTGAATTATTTATTCAAACAACCGTGCACTCCCTCTATAGCCCATTGCCACCCCTCTCAGTGTTACCTAGTTCCTCTTCACCATCTTAGCATGGTGTGGTGAGTTGATAGGTGAGAAAGACAGCCAAGTTTCTCTTGGTCACAGTGGTAATGGAAGCAGCTGAGCAGAGGTGAGTGGAAATAGCTTGGTGAATGTGTTTCTGATGGCCAAGAAGCATGGGCGGCATGTCATCCTTTGGTCCTATATGTCCTTTCCGAACACCCAGAGCCACAGTCAGCATTTGGGGTCAGCTACACAAACACTGCTTTCTGCAGAACGTGCTCTTTTGGATGGAAATTTCATTTTCTCTTAAGATCCAACTGGCACCTTCCCAGTCCGGTCTACTGGTTAGTCTTAGGACTCAATTTGATTAGTCTGTTCCAAGGTAGTATATTAATTATCCCATGTAACCCCCAGTCCCATTGGTAGCATAATTCCAGGGACAAGTCCCCTCTGAAAGGAAAGTTGAGCATTTCTAGGCCAGACTGTGAGACAGCTCATGGGCAGACAGACAGATCTCCATCTGACTATGATTTGAGTTAGTATTTTTCAACTTTATAATATTGCTAACAGTTCTGTTTTTCATTTTTAACATGGTATTTAGTATATTTCACAAGATACTATAGAGCAGGCTTTGTGTTACATGGTTTCATACAACTGTAAGCTAATGATGATATTCTGAACATATTGAGAAAAAAGGATGGGATAAGCTAGATTGGGTATATTAAACATACTGATTTTTAATATGATACTTTCATATTGCAATGGATACATTGCAACATGACCTCCTTGAAAGTCAAGGAGCATTTATCCTTCCTTCTTTCCCCTCCCTCCCTCCCTCCCTCCCTCCCTCCCTCCCTCCTTCTCTCTCTTTTTCTTGCTTTCTTGCTTGCTTGTTTTCATGCTGGTCCTAGGGCTTGAACTCAGGGCATCAAGCTCTTGCTTGTCTTTTATATACAAAGCTAGCACTCTACCACTTGAGTCACATCTCCACTTCTGGCTTTTTGGTGGTTAATTGGAGATAAGAGACTAATGGACTTTCCTGTCCTGGCTGGCTTTGAACTATGATCCTCAGATCTCAGTCTCTTGAGTACTTGGGATTATAGACATAAGCCAACAGTGCATAGCTGTACATATTTCTTTTCACACTTAAGAACATGTTTATTATAAATTCATTATAATAGAACTTTGAATTCAAACTGAAAATGGAGCCAGGCACTAGTGGATTAGTCCTGTAATAGTAGCTAATCAGAAGGTGGCTGAGATTTGAGAGTCTTGATGTAAAGCCAGCTGGGAGGAAAATCTGTGAGACTTGTATCTCTAACTATTGAAAAGAAAGAAATGGAGGTTTGGCTCAAGTGGGAGAGTGCCAGCCTTTAGGGAAAAAAGTTAAAGAACAGTGACCAGACCCTGAGTTCAAGCCCCAGTACCAACACACACACAAACAAAAATGAAGTGGTTTTATCTTAGTAGGTTGGATGACATTTGCCCTTTATGGACTAGCACAGTTACCAGCCGCGCTCAAAATTTCAGACTGGCCTCCTCAGAAGTTTTCCAGAGCAAACCAAGCCTTAGACACTTGCACAGTGCACGCCCATATGGTGGGGCTCCCCTAAGGTGATGGGGCTTTGGGGAGTGGGCAGGCTGAACAGCGAGTGGATGGAATGACTGGCAGACACTTCACAAGCTCTCATGGCAAAAGGAAAACACGCATTCAACTGAGCTAATGAAAACAAGCTGCGTTATTTTCCTTGGCTTCTTCTTTTTTCTTCCCCTTTCTAACTAAACTTTCTGGATAGCGGCTTGTGCCATGTGCAGGAAGCTGATATGTCACCCAGGAAAGGGCCTCAGGCTCCCCTGCTGTTCTTCCCTTGGTTAATTCCCTTACCAAGGAATTCTGGACCTACCCAGACCTACTTCCTTGGTATTTCTGAAACTGTGTTTTTTAACTTCATTCCATGTATGCTAAAGAGGTATTTGAACATTTCATGTGCCTTTTATGAAAAGGGTTTTGGCAATCACACAGGGCGGCAGCCGGGGTGGGTGGGCTGGTGCCCACCATCCACATAAAGGAGAACCCCAAGAACCCCTGTGGGATGGCCAGATTCCGGGACCCGCCCATGGGACTGCGAGCTGGGAAGTGCGGTGAGGATGTAGTTCCTCCAGATCCACTCAGAGTTCACACCTTGAAACTCTCCTTTCTAAACCTGTATGCACCCCCCCCACACACCCCCGCAAGAACCCTCAGGCAGAAATGAGAAAACCTCACAGGTAATGCTTTCTCCACACCAACTCTGGGCTGGTGAGCATGTGTCTGTTTTCTCCATGAACATCTGGGGTTGATTGAGAGACACTGCTGATGCACCCCAAGAGCCTGGGCCAGCAGCCATGAAGTCCCAGGACACCTCCTGTGCTGCTGGGCCCGCAGCACCACAGCTGAATCCCAAACACAGCGCTGTGGTTCTTGCTTGGCTGGGCGAGGGGGTCCTTTACTGCAGCCTTTATGCCAAATAATTGAAAACATGGCATTGCAGCCTGCAGTGCCTGCCAGACCTGTCTCCCAATGCAGGCTGAGGGAGGGGAATCGCATGGCTTTACTGTGGTGGGCCCTGTTGGAATCTAGAGAGGAAGGAGGCAATGCCAGGTGGGAAGAGAAGAAGGCAGAATGCCCAGGTCTGCAAGAGGTGGGGGCTGGGTAAGTGGCCAGTATTGACTTCAGTTTGATGGAGAAGGCAGAAACCAGGGCCTTCTGTGTCTCAGATTGCTGAGAGACAAGGGAGGGAGAGAGAGAGAAGAGAAGAAGAGAGGAGAGTAGAAGAGAGGAAGAGAAGGAAAAGAGAAGGAAGAGGGAGAGAGATAAAGGGAAGGAAGAGGGAGAGGGAACGGAGATAGGGAGGAAGAGAGAAGGAGGTAGGGAGAAAGAGGGAGAGGGAGATAGAACGGAGGAAGGAGAAGAGCTGTATAAGGTGGCTCACATTTATAATCCTAGCTTCTCTGGAGGTTGATATCTGAGAGTCTCTGTCTGAAGCCAACTCAGGCAGACAAATCCTAGAGACCCTGATCTCCAACTAACCAGCTAAAAGCCAGAAGTGGAGATGTCTCAAGTAATAGAGAGACAGCCTTGAGTGGACAAAGCTAATCAAGAGTACAAAGTCCTGAATTTGAGTCCCCAGTACCATTACAAAACAGAAAGAAAGTAGGAAAGGAAGAAAGATGAAGGACGGAAGGAAGAGAAATGAAGGAACAAAGAAACGAGAGAGAAGAGAGAAGGAACAAAGAGAAATGGGTTGGGGAGGGTACAGGGCTTCCCTTGTCTATTCTACTCCATCAGTGTGCCGTATGTTGAGTCACATCTGACTCCCGAGGCCTCTGGTGGCCCTCAAGGCTGGTGACAGATGTGGGTTTGGGCTCCAGCTCTTCCCTGCTTGGGACCTGCAAGGAGCCTGTGGGAGACAGCAGGCAGGTGGATACCACTCAGCATTTTCCTCCCACGTTGCCAAAGCTGACTGTGCTCCTGGAGGACCTGACTTCTCACAGCAAAGAAAGCCAGCACAACAAGCAGCCAGGAAACACCAGCGCCACCCCATCCCGGTGTGGGGAGTGGGTGTGGGTCCTGAGCATGGCAGGACCTCCTCCCTCCTCCCCCCCCCCCCACCTCAGCAAGCTGAGACACAGAGGTCCTGGTTTCTGTCTTTGTGGAGGTGGAGCAAGAGGCCGTCTCCACACTGGTGGCTCACACCTGTAATCCTACTCAGGTGGCCGAGATCTGAAGGATTGCTGTTCAAAGCCAGCCTGGCCAGAAGAGTCTTCAACACTCTCCAAAATATCCACAAAACACTGAACTGGAGGGGTGGTTACAGTGATAGAGTACCAGCCAAGCAAGGAAGCTAAGGAAGTCCAAGACCCTAGGTTCAAATCCTGATACCAATTTAAAAAGAAAATTAGCTAAATTTGGTGCTATGCTTGTAATCCTAGCTATTCCAGAGGCTGAGACCTGAGGATCTCAGGTTCAAATCCAGCTCAAGCAGGAAAGTCCACAAAGACTCTTATTTCCAATTAACCAGCAAAAAGCTGGAAATGGAGGTGTGGCTCAAGTAATAGAGCACCAGCCTAGAGAGGACAAAACTAAGGAACTGGGCCCAGGTTCTGAGTTCGGGTTGCAGTACCACCACAATTTTTTAAAAGTAAATAACTAACTGAATAAAGGTCATGGGGATGGTCTTCTATGTGCAAGCCTGCAGCTGAATGGTTCTCAAGGTGGACCCCTGACCCACGGACACCCCACCTGCCAATCAGAGCTTTGCTTTGCCCTGTGGGTTCTCTGGTGTGCGCTGGAGTTTGAGAACTGCTTCTTGAGAGTTGAACACTTTCACCATGGAACCATGCACTTTTCAGAGCCAGGCTCTGTGGGAAATCAAATCAGGCCTGTGAGTCACCCTGCTTTGGCATCCTTGAGCAATATGACAAGCTCATTGTCCTGGGTGTGGGCTTCTCTTAGCACTGGGCTGTGGTTCGGTTTGGATATACTTTGTACCCTCATGGACTCATGTACTTGGAGCAGGCTCAGGTGAGATCCTGTTGAGAGGAACTGGATCTTTAACAGATAGCTTTGTGGATTAGATTAGGTGCACCGCCCTCAGAAGGGATTAATGGAGTTCTCACAGAACCAGTTAAGTCATGAGAGTGGGTTGCTGTCACAGAAGCCACGCTCACTTGCTCTTTCTTTGCTTGGATCCTTTCTGGCTACCTTGCGACAGAGCCAGACAGCCCAGCCAGGTGCCACACTTGAAGACCTTCTGGTCACCCCTCTTTATGTTACTTGGCCTTAAGTAATTTGTAATAGAAACATAAAACTGAGAAGACATCAGCCAGTCAAAGAAATAGCCCTTCTCTGTGTAAAGGCTCTCATACTGCCCAACCCTACGGAGAGTTGTTTGAAGAGTTATATTCTACTTGGCCTAGCTGATGCAGATAAGATTCATAAGCCTTTAATGTATTTTAATTAATAGACACTTAAGAATTGTTCTATTAACATGGCTGTCACATAGAGCAAACAACCTGAGGGAATGAAAGAGATTAGAGATAAATGCTTATTGTTAAATGGATATTTCAGCCAAGCTCACAATCCTCACTATTCTGGAGGCTGAGATCTCAAGATCATGGACTGAAGCCAGCCCAGTCAGGAAAGTCCATAAACTCATCTATAATTAACCAGCAGGAAGCCAGAAATGGAGCTGTACCTCATGTGGTGGAGTACCATCCTTGAGAGAAAAAGCTAGGAGACAGCACCCAGGCCCTGAGTTCAAGGTCCAGCACCAAAACAAAAAAAGTTAATAAAGAATAATAAAGGAAAATTTTCAGTGAGGGCAACTTGTTATATCCATCAAATAAACAACTCAGAACATCTACTCAAGAAATTAATCTGAAATACTGCTTAAAGAGACAAATTGGAGAGATACTGGGAAATAATAGTAAACTTTGAGGTTGGAGGCATGGCCCAGTTGGTGGTACACTAGCCAATGAGCAAAAGCATCAGGTACTGAGTTTCAGACCTAGTCTCAGACAAAAAAAGAAAAGAAAGAAAGAAGAAAAGAGATGGTATACTACATAATCTCCCACACTAAATTGTGAAAACTTCCAGGAAAGTATTTTATAAAATCAGTAATAGGGCAAGAAAGCAAAATTATGTCAATGTGGTCTACTAGAAGGCATGAAGCACCTCTAAAGACACGGGGGGCGGGATCATGAGATGAAGGGAACTGTTGGCAAAGTTCACACAAGAAGGCTTTGTACTGGAAGAGCAGAGTGCCTGGGTGTCCAGACACCCCATGGGAGAGAAGGGAGGAGGGGACAAAAAGGGGGTCTGGGGTAGGAAAGGGTGTGGTCTCAGCAGCACTTGGTAGGTGGGAGTGGGGCACATAGACCCCCTCCCCACGCCATTGGATGAATTGGGTGAAGGGGTGAACCTGGGTTTGGCAGTGGTCAAGAACACCTGGGAAAAGAATAGATCAGGCTCCTTGTTCAGGAGCAGGATGGGTGTATAGAAGCAGGATGGGTGTGGAGGAGCAGGATGAGTGTCCAGGAGCAGGATGAGTGTGCAGGAGCAGGATGAGTGTGCAGGAGCAGGATGAGTGTTCAGGAGCAAACAGGTCATGGCAGACAGAGGATGACAGATTTAAAGTGAGAATATATAAAAAAAAATTATCATCAAGTAAGAGAGTAAGGATCAGAAAATAGAGATAATTTGCATTCCCAGGGACAGAAAGGATCCTGGTCCCCAGGGAACAGGCATAGGTTGCTATGGAAACAAGATGATCACCATTTGGGGGGAAGAAGCAATTGATACATTAAAAATGATATATTCAGTGGGTATATCACGCATGGTAAATGAACTTAAGTGAAGAAAGCTAAAGCTTTCCTCCTGCCCAGAACAAGAAAGAAAAGTTCTGGAAGGTGTGTGATGTATGGCAGGCTTGTGGTGGAGGTAGCCCTTCCTGGGTGTCTGCTGTATGCTAGTATGGCTGTGTGGAGCTGCATGGTGTGCTGGTGTGGATGTCTGTGTATGGCGTGTAGATGCCACAGGAAGGATTTGTGTGACTAAAGACTAGGTGTGGGTGGTGTTCGTTTATGATGTGTGTGCAGTGATCTTGTGTGCTGAGTTAGCCAAGTGTATATGAAAGAAAGTTAGCCTCCCAGGTTAGGTAAAAGAGAGTGACTATGACCACTATGCTAGTCCAGCTATGGAATCCTCATTCCGTGCAGGAAGCTTGGTGGATGGAGCAAAACCCGAGAGCTTTCTCTTATAAAACCTTTTGTATAGAAGAAACCATTTCTTCCCTCCCTCCCTCTCTCTTTCCCTCCCTCCCTTCCTCCCTCCTTTCCTTCCCTCTCTTCCTCTCTCTCCCTCCCCCTCTCTCTCCCCTCCCCTTCCCCCTCTCTTTTTCTCTCTTTCTTTCCCAGTTCTAGAGCTTTAACTGAGGGCCTGGGCTCTGTTCCTGAGCTCTTTTGCTCAAGGCTACCATTTTACCACTTTGAGCCACAGCTCCACTTCTAGTTTTCTGGTGTTTAATTGGAGATAAGAGTTGAATGGACTTTCATGCCCTGCCTGGCTTTGAACAGTGATCCTCAGATCTCAGCCTCCTGACTAGCTAGGATTATAGGTGTGAGCCACAGGCAGCTGGCTTCCATTTTCATTTTTTTAACATTATGGCAAAATACAAAGTCAAGGTTGTTTAATGTTCTGTTTTGTTTTTAAACTGAAAGATAACCATGGAAAAATTGGATATAAAATTTGACAAATTCTGAACCCATAAAATGGAAAGATATTAATGGACCCACCCACTGGGGGAGTGGTTAAAAACAGAAAATTCCAGAGATATAATCAATGTAAGACAGCAAGAACATATCAGTATTAGGATGCAGTTAAAAATAAAGAGAAAGCCAGGCGGTGTGGCTCATACCTGTAATCCTAGCTAATCAGGAGGCTGAGACCTGAGAATCACAGTTCAAAGCCAGCCTGGGCAGGAAAATCTGTCTTATATCTAATTAATGACCAAAAAGCCAGAAGTGAAGCTGTGGCTCAAGTGGTAGAGCACTTGCCTTGAGTGACAAAATTAAGGCATAGTGGCCAGGCCTCGAGTTCAAGCCCTAGCATATTCTCTCTCTGTTTCTGTCTCTATCCTTGTCTCTCTGCCTCTGTCTATGTCTCTCTGTCTCTCTGTCTCTTCCCCCCACCTCACACACACAAATGAATGGGCTAAACTTCCTTATCCAAATAGGAAGTCTTATGGGGCACCCCAAAAGGCAAGACCTAGATGAATCTAAGGGGAGACAGAGTTTGGGGCTTTGCTGATGCTCAGGAGGTAGGTAGGGGTTGAGCAGATAAGTTCAGATGTGAACCTCTGGAGGTAAAAAACACCAAGATCAAGGACAAGGAAAACCTAAAAACAGTAAATAGGGCAAAAACTGTATTTTATCAATATAATATATGTGTTATGTTTGCCTGGAAAAATGGTCCCTTCCCCATCGTTCTCCCTTGGTGCACACATGACCCCTCCAGTGTAACTGGCACCCTTGGGGGCAATGGTGGTTTCCCATGCTCTGGGGTCTTAGCTGTAGCCAAACCTCCTCCCCACCTTCTGTCCCGTTACCCCTGTACACCTCCTTCTTGTACAGGCTGGCAGTGTGCTTTCCCCCAATGAACTCTTTCCTGCCTGAACCACATGGCTGTCTCTTTTTGGCTGAACCTTACAATATGCAGCCTACAATTAAGACATCATAGTCAGGAACTTGGTATTTTAGACACTACCCTCAGAAGACATGGTGCAAAAATGCAAAGCACTTCATGAAATTTGACAAATTAGTTTGATTTTGGAGTTTCCGCACATTGAACAGAATTTTGCAGTTTCAAGAAATAAAAAAAGAAGGCAGAAGATCTAAATTTGTAATTAACAAATTGGCATGTCAGCTATAAAGAAAATGTTGCAGACCACAATAAGATAATGCATACTCTCTTAAAATATCACTGTATTAGTGCAGTATTTACAAACATTGACTATGAACTAACCTTTATAAGCACCATTTTAAACCTTCAAAGCTTGATTTTAAATCAGCAAAAATTGTATGTGTGTATCCCCCACTAGCAATGAAATTGAGACATGATGACAGTAAGACAATAATATTCAGCCACGTGGTCTTAACAAGCTATTCTTTTAGACAGGCCCTGGTGGCTTACACCTGTAATCCTAGCTACTCAGAAGGCTGAGATCTGAGGATCATGTTCTGAAGCCAGCCTGGGAAGACAAATCTGAGAGGCTCTTACATCCAGTGAAACAGAAAAGCCAGAAGTGAAGGAGCATGGAGTGGAAAAGCCCAGTGAGAATTTAAGTTCCTGAGTTCAAGCCCCAGTACCAGCACACACAAAAAATAAATAAAAGAGGGGAGAGAACAGAGGCTGCCACAGCCCATATGCCCTTCTTCCATTGCAAATGGAGGTTGGGATTGAGGAGCCACAGCCCAGAGCTCACAGTATCTCAGAGGTAAGGGGCAGGTGCTCAGCCCAAGCCTGCTCAAGGGGGCACATGCCATTGCTAACACCCTTCCCTCTTCTGGCAACCATCTGTTGGCCTTGGCCAAGAAGATTCCCACCCAGAATCTGACCCACCCTGAATCTTGTCCCAGAGCAATATTGGTACCTCAGGGAGACTTTCTGAATCCTTCTTTGTAAGGATCCTATGCTGAGAGGCCTGCCCTCTTTAGACCTGGGACTTCGCTGAGTATAGCCTTCCAGATGATGATTAATGGGGCTTCAATCCATCACCAAAGGTTTATTCTCTGTGTCACATTACACATTGGTATATTAAAATTGCTTGCTGCAATGTTCACGACATAGGCTCTGCCAATAGTATGTGGTTTTCTTAAAGCAATTTATCTCCTCTAGAGACATGAAGTAAGTTCATCAGCTCTGAGGAGACAGACATAGGCTGAGTCTCCTGTGCAGAGAGCTGACCGGAGAGTGAGAGGCTATTTGTATGCTGCACCCCAACTTATACTCGACTTGATCTCTGGCCATAAGAGAAGGAGATTGGGGTTTGGTATCATTCTGGGGTTCCCTGGAGACACCTGTTGCTGGATAAAAAAAAATGAGGGCCCCTCTGCTCCATTGGAAGTAACAAGAATAAGTAAAGATTTGGGATAAATGTGAATGAAAACATCCCCAAGCATTGTTCATGATCTTCCTCATGGTGTCCCCATTACCCTTGGTGTAATCAAAACCCTGATGTTTGTGTGTGTGTGTGTGCCCGTCCTGAGGTTAGAACTCAGCCAGGGTGCTGTCCCTGAGCATTTGTCACTCAAGGATAGCACTCTACCACTTGAGCCACAACTCTACTTCTGGCTTTTTTTTTTGGTAGTTAATTGGAGATAAGAGGCTCATAGACTTTCTTGCCTGAGCTGGCTTTGAACCTCAATCCTCAGACCTCAGCCTCTTGAGTAGCTAGGGTTACAGAAATGAGCCACCAGCCAAAATCATGATGTTTGAAATGCGTGTTTCTGTTATGCCCCTGGGAGGCTCAAGTGCCCGAATGCTGATGTCCATCTCTGACATGTAGAACCGTGGTACTTCTTTTATCTTTCCAGGTCACAGGAAGCCCAGTAAGTGAATGAGCTCATGAACAGCAGCATAACGGAAATAAATAGAAGTGTATTTAGGTGTAGATCAATGCATTTCATTATTGTTATTATTTCTGCCTTAGCCCATCCTACAATTATCAGGCTGCCTTTTGCTTGGTGTTTAATGGTTAGACACAAAGTCACCTTGAACCTTGCCAGTCCTGGTGACAGACGTGCACTCAGGCAATAGCCTGCTTCTACTCTCCAGATTATGTGTGATCGGTGGGTGTGAGTCATGGGAACTGCTTTATAGATTTGCTCTTCTTGACTTGGAATGCCCATCAGCCTTGGCATGAGAACACCTGTGTTCATGGTCCAATGGGTCATGATGGTCATGATGGTGCTAGGATTTGTGTGTGTTTCTGTCCACCATTTTCCTACCATTTTCGAGAACATTGGATGGATAGCAATGCCCTACACAGCTGCCTACTTCCCACTGTCCAGGACCTAATTAACCTCCCTGTGTCAGAAAGCTATTGGTCCTAAGCCAACTATATTGGACAACAGTGCCAACTGAGTGAACCAGGCAGAGCTGAGAGCCAAGACCAGCACAAAGGAATCAAAGTGAAGCAGGGAGGAATGAGAAAACAGAAAAGTGCCTACAATAGGTTTAAACTCTTAAGCATGACTGAGTGACCTGAGAGAGAGGAGCCTGCTCCTGAGGTTTTTCATGGCCCTCATAAGGTACTGATAATGTCTCCATTGAAGGAGGCCACAAGAACCTCAATGTTCAAAGGCAGGAGTTCAGGGAAGTCTTTGGGGCCTCAGCAACATGGAAGTACCTGGCTACAGAAGTGCTCAGTACTTTCTGGTGATTCAGAGATCCTTCTAGTTCAAAGAAGTCAATAAATCTACAATGTAGTCATTAGAAACTTCCTGTTAGCTAGGCATTAGATGCTCATGTGTGTAATCCTAGATACTCAGAAGGCTGAGATCTGAAAATCAAGATTCAAAGCTAACCTGATAAAATAGAAATCAGTGGGACTCTTATCACCAGTTACTAGCAAAAGGCCAGAAGTAGAGATGTGGCATAAGTAGTATAGCACCAGCCTGGAATGGTAGAGCATAAGCCTGGAGTAAAAATGCTAAGGGACAATGCCAAGCCCACTACTAGCACAAAAGTAAATACATAAATAAAAATTTAAAAATCCTGTTAATGAAAGGGAGCAGAGCATCAAAAAAAATGCACCAGGGCAAGCTGCCTACTGGGTGACACATGCCTGTCCGGTGTCATTCCAGTGTTCTGTTCTTGGCAGCAAATCAAAACATTAAAAGAAAGTCGATTTTGGTTGTCTTCCCTGCCCCCTCCCCAGCCATATCCACTCCAGTGAAAGGCAAGGATGCCTGTGCTGAGAGGCTGGAGTGTTTGGAGGAGGTGATGGAAGGGAACTAATCGGATTATCCGAAAGACTGACCTGCTCCTCTGCCAGAGCTGTTCCTCGCTATTCGGGGCTCCCAGTGCCACCCCTGCCAACACAAACATTTGCTCTATGGTGTAAAGGGGTTTAATAAGTTATGTGAAGCCAAGTATTATTAAATAAATTTTGCCAATCCCTGGCTGTTCTTAGGTAGTCCTTGGGTCCCCCCATCTAGCATTTGGCAGGGCCTATGGAGGTGACCCCAACAGAGGGACTGCCTGCCCTTGGGTGCTGTTTTAATTCCAAATCATTGAACCTTTCTGAATCTCTGTTTCTCTAGTGCAGAATTTGAGGAGTGGGAAAACTGTTCAGGTGACGAATGGGTGAGAATCCCTCCATGCCATGTCTGTCCGAGCACTTGCTCAGGTCGGCTGCCATTATTCTCATTGGGAGTACTGTCTTTAGACCGCCATCTTTGAATAGGGCAATGATACCAAACATGCAAGTGTAAGTTAACTTAGCTCAGCCATAGAAAATATTGGGATGTAATCAAAACAACAATGGGAGAAAGGCAGGCCTTTCCAGTTAGGTAGCTAGAGATAGAAAATTATAGCTGGGACTGGCTCGAACCTGGCAAAAATGGAGAAAATAACCTGAACCCTCAACCTTAGACAATACCAACTATGACTTTCCCCAGTTTGGAAGATTAGAGTCCTCCAAAGCTATAATAATTTTCACTGGGAAATTATAGCATTAAGATAGGGTGATGGGGGAGAATGATGGAAGGGGTGACATGACTCAGAAACTGACATGTTGAATTAAAACCCATGTACAAGTACTTGAAGATAATTTGGAGAAGGAGGAACTGGGTGTGAGTACTCTTTCCAGAGTTCTTCAGAGTAGATTGTAGTCAAAGTTTTGCAGTGTCAAAGTTTTCTGCAACCAGTAAAAGGATCCAATGTGACACTAAGAATATTAGGGAAGATAACAGATTGCATTTTACTTTTATTGAACTTTAAATTATAATCAAAGAGTAGACTGAATTTTATTATCAGTTAATTTTATTATCAGTAAACTGCATCATCTTAGTTGAGGGGGGTGAGTAATGAGGAAAGTTCTCCCCTTGCCTCTTTGAAAGTCACAAAATGTAACTAAACAGTTCAACTCAAACACATCAGCAAACACTAGAGAGCAGACGCCAGCTGAAAGCTGTGTGCTGGGGTCTGGTGTGAGAGGAGCTTTGTGAAGTGTCACTTCCTCAGTGACAGCTCCTAGAGGTCATCACGGTCCCATAGTGGCCACATTATCAGATGTGGGATATGGGATGTGGGGGCCTGCTCAGCCAGCAACGAAGCGGAGGTCAGACTAGACTAACCACTCTCCCCCGCCCCCCGCCACCTCCGTAGATGGCAGCATGGCGGCTGAGGTATGGTTCATCGCATGGATCTTAAATTTACAGAAGTAGCAGGAGACAGCAGTGGCTTGAAGGGATGGGGAGCCACGAGGAAGCAGAGAAAATTTCTGGTGGAATTGGCCACCTGGTCTGGCTTGTCATCAGTCTTCAGTAGTGAATGATGGGGGGGGGGGCATGTAGGGGAGACGGAAAGTAGAAGACAGTGTTGGGAAGCTAACAACCTCAGCTGCCCACGTGGAATGGCAACACACAGGGGCTGCTGTCCCCTCTGAGCTTTGGTGTTTGCTCTCACTGCAATGTTGATTAATCAGTACCTGACCATAACATAAGGCCATGAGGCCTGCAGTTAGGTAGCAGAGAATGTGGGTCTCAGCCCAGGAGAGGGAGCTTGAAGGCATGGGGAGCTATGCTTGGTGTTTGGCTATCTCGATTAAATTTTCATTAAAAACAAATCTGGAGCCTACTGGCAGTCTATGGTTTCCCCAGGGAGTGAGTAGTTGGCAGAATCTTCCCAACTGTTTACTTAATAGCTTGTTTAAGAGAATAGTTTTACAGCTGGATGATTTGATTTTGATTTTGATTACGATATTTTTTTCTTTCCCTCTCTGAGAATCAAGCGCTACAGTCAGGGGTTACTTGTATGTTGGACAACCTGGATTATGGTGAATATGCATGCCAGCCCAACTTCAGATGTTGACAACTGGCTCTCACAGGCCCAGCATCTCCCTCCCTGCCTGCTCTCTGCCCCACAAGTGGTGCCACGTGAGGGGCATGGCTGGACATAAACAACTGCACTGCTCTGTCGGGTACAAAGAGGCTTTGGGGACCGCTGGCTTCCTAGAAGAAATGAATAAAGTAATAAATTTATAACAAACAAAGTCATGTGAACTATGGCCTTTCAAATTCATAAGGTCAATTTGACCACAGAAAATATAACATGGTCCTCCCAAATCAAAGTGATTCCTGTTGTTTTGTTGAAGGGGATGGGGGAGGGGGAAGGAGAGAGAGAGGGAGGGGAGGAGAGGGTAGGAAGGAGGGATGGAAAGAAAGGAAGAGAACATGGGTTGTGTGGAGACATAGACCAGTTGGATAGATACATATATCTGTCTATATATGCGTACACATATACTTTTTAAATTTACATTTTATTGTAAAGGTGATGTGCAGAGGTGTTAGTTACATAAGTAAGGTAAGTACATTTCTTTTTTAACAGTTGTACGCATCATTTTTGCACACATGTACGTCTACAAGGTTCACTATGGGAACTGACTCACTTGCTATGGAGGCTGTGTAGTCTCACAGCAGAGGGTCTAGAGTTCTGGGGGTGCAATTCAGTCCAAATCCAAAGACCTGAACACAGAGGGGTGGGGTGAGTGCTGCAGATGTCTTTTAGGCTGGAATCCTAGAACCAGGAGCTCTGTTGGCGGAAACAGCTTTAGGAGAGAGTGGCAGATGATACTTGTGTTGTTCCGGAAAAGTAAACACAATTGTTTTCTATCTGGAGACTCAGAGGACTGGAAGACACCCACTACACTAAAAGGTAAAAGTTCCTCCTCCTCCTCCTTTCCTCCTCCTCCTTTCCTCCTCCTCATCTCCTCCTCCTTCTCCTCCTCTTTTTCTTCTCCTTCTCCTCCATCTTCTTCTTTCTCTTCCCCCCTCCTTCTTTCTCCTCCCCCTCCTCTTCCTCCTCCTCCTCTACCACCACACCCTCCCACCGGCTTCTGCTTCTGCCTCTGCTTCTTGTGTGTTTCAGTACTGAAACTTGAACTCATGGCTGGGTGCTGACCCTGAGCTTTTGTGCTCAAAGCTGGCACTTTACTTCTTGAGCCACAGATCTACTTCCAGCCCCCCACCTCCCTTTATTTTGGTGGTTAATTGGCTACTAGAGTCTCACAGACTTTCTTTCCTGCCCGGGTTGGCTTAAAATTCTGATTCTCAGATCTCAGCCTCCTGAGCACCTAGGATCCGGGAATGAGCCACTGGTGCCTGGCAAGCACCGTTGTTCTTTTATTCAGTCCATCCCAGACGCGTGTGTCTTCTGAGAAACCCTCAAGGGCACATTCCGCAGCCTGGAGTCCCTCAGCCCTTCACAGACGCGCCACCATTGTCAGTGGGGTCCGGGGCCCCGGGGATGTCCCCCTCCCTCACACCGAACCTGCCACGCTACGCCCAGGCTAGTTCCCGCCTGTGACAGAGGCCGGATGGTTGGTGGCAGATGGGCTGCGGGGATTCAGTTCCTGGGATCCCCGATTTTTCCCCACAATTCAGCCTAGGAAGCCTGCGCTCCCAGCTCCCCGCTCTCCGCCCAGGTACTGCGCTGCCTCTCCCCGTGCCCCTGCCTGAGCCCCGACGTCCACCTGCACCCCACAAGAGTCCACCCCCCCCCCCCCCCATCCCCCGCCAGCCGCCTCCTCCACTGCCTAGCCTGGCCCGGGACCAGCACGGAGGGCAGCCGCTCTCGCCGCCGGCGGCTCGCCCTCTGCTGGCGGGCGCCGTTAGCGCCACGGGCACCACTCGGACCCTACCGGCCTCGGTGCGGGACCACACGCGGGAGGCCATGCAGACCGGACGGGCCTTGAGTGCGGAGGCCACGCGGACCCGACCGGCCTCCAGCCTCGGGTGCGGGCGCCACGCGGGCGGGCCCGGCCTGGGGTACCGGAGGCCACGAGGACCTGCCGGGTCTCGAGTGTGGAGGCCGCGCGGACCTGCCTGGCCTTGGATGCGGGAGGCCGCTCTGTCCAGGCCGACCCGGGCGCGTCCTCTCACCCTAAGAGCCCGAAGAAGGAAGCCAGCCCCGCGGTGATGGTGGAGCTGACCGCAGGAAGGACTGCCCCACGCAGTGCCACGTCTCCCGCCGTTTCTGCGCCGAGGTCCTCGGCCCAGCGAGGGCTGCCAGAGCGGGAACACGCGGCTCTCTGGTGGGCTCTGCAGGACGCCCTACAGCCCTGGCCAGGACACAGGCCTGGGGCTTCGCCCTCCCTCGAGCCGGCGGGAGGCGTCCTGAGCTGGAGCCCGGGGCCCCTGGCGCGTGGGAAGGCGAGATACCGGCGCGGAGGTCACAGCAGCCGCAGCCAGAGGCTCGCTGCTGATCCATGCGCTCTGCGCCTGTGGGGTGCTCACTGCGAATCCCTGTGCTTTATGCCGGGTGAGAGTCATGCTGTGTATGCTACTCCCTAATCGCCTCCATTTATCCAAAGGGCACACAATGAGTTCCTATTGTATGGTAGCCACTTGGTATTGTTTAAGTTAACACAGTTCCTCTATTAGCTTTTATCCTAATCCCTTAGGTGCATAATTCTCATCTGCTTCAGACATCTCTAATCCAACAGTCCAAAATCACAGATAGTGGGAAGATCTAAACATAATTTTGGAACTTTAAAATTTCCAGATTTCAGAGTGTATTGTGTGGGTACATACACATGGCACAACTGGAGCTTGAACTCAGGACTGGGCGCTGTCCCTGAGTTTTTTCACTCAGGGCGGGCACTCTACCATTTGAATCACAGTTC
Organism: Perognathus longimembris pacificus; assembly: GCF_023159225.1. Classification (NCBI taxonomy): domain Eukaryota; kingdom Metazoa; phylum Chordata; class Mammalia; order Rodentia; family Heteromyidae; genus Perognathus; species Perognathus longimembris. Next base: position 61,713,363 of record NC_063162.1, read on the forward strand.
CACATCTGGCTTTTTTGCTGGTTAATTGTAGGCAAGAGTGTCACAGATTTTCCTGCCTGGGCTGGCTTCGAAAATCACCTTTTAAGATCTCAGCCTCCCAAGTCCTTAGGACTACAGGTGTAAGCCAGGACAGCACCTGGTTTTGGAGTACTTTTTATTTCAGGTGTTCAGATTAGAGGTGTCCAGCCTGTGAAGTCTGCACATATTCCAAAACCTTAAAAGGAAAACAACACACATTCAGAACACCTCATTTGAAGCACTTGGCTGAAGGATGCATTCTCGTGTACATAGATAATCTGAGACTTTTTAATATATAATTAATTTATCAGCAGTGCTCGCAATCCACTCCATCCATTGGCTTTATAAGCACTCTTCATGACCTTATGCTTCTGAACAGTACTGTCCATGTTACCTTCTACTCAGGGAGTTTTCCCAGCTCCCCAAGGACTGCCTGAGGTGGGCACTCAGAGCTTCCCTTTGGGAAACAGTCCTCCATCAACTGCCATGGCTTTCAGGAGGCACCATGAAGATCTTTCTCTTTCATCTTCACATTGATCAAAAAGTTACTTCTAAGAAATGTATCCAATGCCTAATGTATGAAACTGTAACCTCTCTGTACATCAGTTTTATAATAAAAACTTTAAAAAAAAAAAGAGAAAAAGTTACTGCTGTGCGATGGTGCCTCACACTGTAATCCCAGCTACTCAGGAGGCTGAGATCTGAGGATCATGGATCTAAGCCAGCCTGCAAAGAAAAGTCCTGGGAAGATAACATGCTTATCTATCTCTAGTTAACCAAGAAGCAGGAGGTGGAAGTGAGGATCAAGTGACAGAGTGTCAGCCTTGAGATGAAAAGCTATGGCATTAGAAGAGGATAGAAATCTAAAATGCATGCTAGCAGAATAGAACGATGAGCTATTTGAAAACCACAAGTGTAAGAGCCACTTTCACATTCACTTTCAGAGGACACTGACTCTCAGTCAGGGACCGTGAATGAATGAAGTTCATGCACGACTCAGCCACCTGGCCTTTCAATCCTCTCCCAATCCTGGGAGCCACCTTCTAGGTCTGCAGATCACCCTTCCTTGCTGACCTTCTCCACCAAGCAACTGGAAGCTACTTCCTGACAACTTCTGCAGCTTCCAAAAAAATCCCAAACATCATTAAGTCACTTTACAGCAGTCAGGGGCTAGCTGCATGATTCCATGTGTTTCTGCCTGGATAATGATGAAACCGAGTCAAGGCCTTGGAGCTACCCAGCCCAGGGCTAAGGGAACAGCACTAGGGTCCAGTGACAACAATGCAGTATCTAGAAAAAGCTAGAATGTTTTAGAAGTGGGATGGAGCATCTCTTCCCTGAAGAGACACTGACATGACTACATTTGTACAAGTGTCCTGCTCTGTGCTGTTGAGCAAATGAGATGACTAGAACAGCAGAGAAAGACCCTCTGGGAAGAAGATTGGACACAATTGAGGTTTTGCTAACTACAAAGAAGGAGAGATGACTCCTGGAAATAATGCTTCATACAGAAAGAATCGTTCTACCCTTGTGCTCCATGCAGCTCCACCCAAATATAAGCAAGTAGGGAAGATGGAGATAATGGTTTTCCCTAAGCAATGCCAGGACTCATGAGAGAAGATACACATTATTGCCTGGCTCAGGAGTGTAGAGGCTTTAGGTGGCCTCTTTAGGGTGTGTGTCCTAACAGCCAGGCACTGGCTGTAATTCTAGTTATTTGGGAGTTTGAGATTTGGAGTAGTGAGGTTTGAAACCAACTCAGGCAGAAATGTCCATGAGACTCCAAGTTCAAAATAGCCAAAAGGCAAGGCTGGAGGCATGACTAAAGTGGTGGAGCACCATTCAGCCAAGGAAGCAATCCAAGTTAATTTGAGGTGCTGAGTTTAAACCCCATACAAAATTTTAAAAAAGAAAGAATAAAAGAAAAGGGAAAGCAATGATCTGACGATGGAAATAAAGGTCTAGATGAATGGTCTAGTAGAAGAATGATTGAAATTCTCCAAGAAGGAAAATATTGAACACCAACAGGAACAAACAAGTTGTAATACAGAGAGAGAGAGAGAGAGAGAGAGAGAGAGAGAGAGAGAGAGAGAGAGAGAAGAAAAAGAAAACTAAAGTATGAAAAGCATGACAGGATGGGGGAACAGGAAGTTTGTTACAGGTTGGAGAAGATATGGATAGATCAGACATGTGATCTGGGAAACGCAACTCCAAGGGGCAGCTGAGTTCTCCAGCTTGACAGAGCACCCCAGAGCTGCATTTCCACTTGTGACCCCCTTCATCCTCAGATGCCTGCAGGGGAAAGATGAAATGTGACAGTGAGGGGAGAGAGAGGCTTAGAAGGTCGGCCCTGTGGCTGGAGGGGAAGATGGTCCTCTTTGAGCTTCAAGAGGAACCCAAGGGAAAGGGGAACAGGCTGCATGGGGGCAGGGGAAATGCAGAAGGAAAATTTGCTGGGCCTAGACACAGAGGAGAGGTTCTTTCCATATTCTGATTTAAAGAGAACTTTCCAACCTAATAATGATTTATTCAATTGTGATGTCTAAGAACCAGGGAGAGGCAGAGCCCAGGGGTCTGTCTGTCCTTCAAGTCCTCTGTGAGGGGCCAGAATGTCGTCACTGAGCCTGCGGTGTCCTTCCTACAGAGGGGTCCTTGTTCCTCCTCTGCCTAGCCATCTTCTGCATGGCCACAGGTGTTGCTCTAATGGTGGGGAGAATCCCTGTTGGTGTTGGAATCACCACACCTCACTTCTGAGCAGCTACTCTGGAGTGGGGTTTCACCCGGTGCTGGAGGATGAGGGTCCAGTGGTCACAATACCCTTGGAGGGAAGTGCTTCCAGGCACCCAAGAGCTGGCCTTTGGGGGAGAGCACCTGTTTGGGAAGGAAGGACAACAGAGGCACCCTGGGGGTATGAGACTGGCACCCTGGTTTGGATCCCCAGGACCAGGTTCACCCTCTTGCAACAGGAGGCTTCTGTCCCCAGCAGGATTGGCCTGCACTCTTGTCCATTTCTTAGGGGAAGAGATGGGAGCCTGGCAGGGCACTGTGCGCCCCAGATGACCCAGCTCAGGGGTTCATGTTCACCTGTTGTCACTCTCAAGTCAGAGGCAACATCCATACTGCCTCAGCCGCCCAAGTGGAACACCAGCACCAGTTCCAAACTTTCTGACTGTACTTTGAGTCACTTCTCTGTACTTAATGGCGTTAAGGAATGGAGGAAACCTGTGTAGATCAACCCTGCCACACAGCTTCCTCCCCATCACCTTCTTCTGTGTTGACACAAATTGACTTGAAACTCTTGTTGGGGCCTACAACCTCAACCTCTCTAAACGACTGGCCCCGCCCACCAGCATTGGCCCTACCCACGCACACAGGCCCAGCCAATTGTTGGCCCAGACCGCTTGTACTGGCTCCTCCTCCAGCACTGCACCGCCCATACTGGCACCAGGGACCTGGCTTGCCCATCATCATTGACCCCGCCCACTCAGGCTGACTTCTCACCAGCACTGGCCCCGCCCACTCACTGTGACACTCGTCATTGGCCCCACCCACTTGTACTGGCTCCTCCCCCAGTACTGCCATACTCCTTTCTTCTCTCCCCCCCTTCCCTCCCCCCCAACCTTGTGCACAAGCTCTGGCCCTTCACACCAGCACTGGATCACCCACGTGCATCTGCAGCTGGAGGTGCTGCTGGGGATCCCAGAGTCTTTCAGGCCCTTTGACCTCTTCTTTGGACCACACCCCAAATAAGGTGAAGGTGAAGGCCCCACCCCTGTGTCCTTCAAAAGGAAACAGGGGTCCAGCAGAGGATGGGATGGAGGCAGCAAAGCTGTTCCTCAAAGCACTGCCCTTCCCCTCCCCCTCACCTCTGGGAACGCTGCACCCATCCATGCCTCCCAGGTGGCCACTACCCCCAAAAATACACTGTCGGGGATTCCTTGGACTTCACACCTCTTTTCCTTTCTCAGATGCCATGTGTTAGCAAGTCTTTACAAACATCATCTTGGGAGCCTCGCTTTTCTTATGATAGTAGCGGACAAGATCATTTTTTGTTAGTGCCAGCCCTGGGGCTTGGGCTCAGGGCCTGGATGCTCTCAGCCTTTATGCTCAAGGCTGGCACTCTACCACTTGAGTCATACTTCCACTTCCAGACTTGTCCACTTGGGCTGGCTTTAGACCAAGATCCTCAAATCTCAGCTAGGATGACAGGCCCCCAACACCTGGCCCAAGATGTTTTATTAGATGAGTCACTACTCTGTGGGGAGACTGTACTTCTAACTCTAGTACTGGTCAACCAATCTGTGGGCTTCTGCTTCTGTCTTTTCAGTTAGGGAGTCACAGAAACGAAGTAATGCTCTCCTTCAGACTCCTATGGTCTGAGAACTTCCAGGGGTAGGCCATCCAACGCCTGTCCCAGTCCATCTTTCCCCATGCCTAACCTGTCAGCCAGGGGTCTCACCGTGAGCTCCACTGTGGGTCAGCTGCAGTGGCTCTGTGTTCTCCAGTGCTTTGGGCTAGTGTGCCAGGAACTGTGGACATTTTAGTGATGGGTTAAGAAGTTCTTTGGCTCCGTCTTTTAAGTGAGACAGCTGCGAGTGTTGTAATTACACTGACATGCCCCCCAAAGCTTCCAGATTTCCTCCTGGAAATATTTTTTCAATTATAACTCGAGTTTATCATTTCACCATCACATCACTTAATTGAAAATGTTACAGTTGGGCCTCATCATGGATAATCACTACATACACCCCCCAGCACCAAAAAACAGTTCTATTCCAGGAAAGACTGAGTTCAAGAATGTCTCTGGTGAACTTAGGGTTTCATGATTCCAATGGCCTTGGCAGGCTGGGAAGTCAGCCTGGCTGGGAAATTCTGTCAGAAAAGAAATAAGTAACACAGTGAAAGGGCTGAGAGTATGGCTTCGGGGCTGGGGTGCCTGCCTAGTCATGCGAGGCCCTGAAGTCAAACTCCAGCACTGTAAATTATATAAATAAAAAGGGAGAGAGGGACAACAGTGTAAGTTGGAGAGCATGTGGAGAAATCAGGATCCTTGTGTAGGAATGTAGCTTGGTACAGTTGCTTTGTAAAACAATTTGACAGTTATTCAAAATGTTAGAGTGATTATATTACTGAACAATTTGACTCCTGCCCATCATTACCCAGGATCATTCAAAAATGTATCCACACGAAAACTTGTACATGACTATTTATAGAAGAATTGTTCATAATAGCTGAAATGTGGAACAACCTAAATGTCCATCAGTTGATGCATGGGGAAATAAAAATGCGGTCTATCCATTCAATGGAATATTACTTGGCAATAGAAAAGAATGAATAAAAAATGAATGCTGACACTTCCTATGAATATATTTTATATTTTTAATATTTATTTATTATTATTAATAAATAGAAAAGGGCTTCAATACCAGAAATCAAGTTATGAATACAACTCATCTTGGTCAATTTTACTCCTTCCCTTGTTCCCCCCTCTTTCTCTCATCCCATCCCATCCTTCAAGTTTTGTGGTTCAAAAAAAAAATTGTTTCTTTGGTGCCAGTCCTGGGGCTTGAACTCAGGGCCTTCATGTTGTCCCTCAGCTTCTTTTTGCTCGAGGCTAGTGCTATACTGCTGAGCCACAGCTCCACTTCCACCTTTTTCTGAGTAGTTTATTAGAGATGAGAGTCTCTCAGGCTTTCCTGCCTAGCTGGCTTCAAACTGCAATCTTCAGATCTCAGCCTCCTGAATAGCCAGGATTACAGGAGTGAGCCACCTGTGCTTGGCTTCATGCTTCAAGTTTTGCATAATATACAGTGGGTACAGTGCATTTGCTCTCCCTTTCTTCCTCCATCCATATTCCTTCCTCTTGTCATGCTCCCCCCTTCCAGAGCCTGTTTAAACTTCCTGGCATTCATTGTTAAACGGTTCATTAGTTGTTCAAAGGAGTTGCCCTGATGAATGAATGAATGAATGTTGAAGACATAAGCAAGAAAGGAAAGGCAGACACAGAAAACCACACACACACGATTGTGTTTTCATAAAAATGTCCAGAACAAGCAAACCCATGGAGACAGAAAATATATTACCAATTGCCAGAGGTGGAAATGGTTGAGATTAAGGCTAAGGATGACTATTAATAAGAATGGATTTCTTTTGGGGGTGATAAAAATGTTCCGAAATTAGATAGCAGCCATGTTATTAAAAAATATGCTGGTGTTGGTTCACACCTATAATCCTAGCTACTCTGGAGGCTGAGACCTGAGGATCGTGGTTCAAAGCCAGCCCAGCCAAGAAAGTCTGTGAGACCCTTCATAAGCAACCCCCAAACTACCCCCTAAATAAGTCGGAAGTGGGGCTCTGGCTCAAGTGGTAGATTGCTAGCCTTGAGCAAAAGAAGTTCAGGAAAAGTACTCACATCCTGAGTTCAAATCCCAGGTATGGCACACAGACACACACACACACAGACACACACACACACACACACACACACACGTACACAAAGATTTAAAAGAAAATAAGCACATAGTACAGAAATGTGCCGAGTAAATGTTGGCATTGATGATAGTGAGAATGATTCACAATATGTTTACTCAAAGCCATGTGCTGCTGGCTCACGCCTGTAATTTAGCTGTTTAGGAGGCTGAGATCTGTGGCTTGCAGTTCAAAGCCAACCTGGTCAGGAAAATCTACGCGATATTCATTTCCAAACTACCATCTAAAAGCTAGAAGTGTAGGTATGGGTCAATATTAAAGCAATAATCTTGAGTGAAAAAACTAAAGATCAGCCCCCAAGTCCTGAGTTCAAACCACAGTGCTAGCATACACACAGACACACAGACACACACACACGGGCGCGCGGGCATTTTCTTCTCCAAATGATCAAAGCATGGAGGGCTGAGGGAAGCCTACCATGATATGTGAAAGGAAAGGTTGTGGGAGGTTGTGACAAGCTGTGTTTGTTCATCATATGCTCAAAGTTAGTGTTCTACTACTGAGTCACAGCTCCACTTCCAGCTTTTTCTGAGTAGTTATGGACTTTTCTGCCCAGCTGGCTTCAAATTGTGATCTTCATATCTGGGAGCATACTTGGGGGAAACTGGGACACAGTTTCTTTCTTTGTAATTTTTTTTTCTTTCTGTCAGTCATTGGGTTTGAACTTGGCCTGAGCACTGTCCCTGAGCTCTTTTGCTCAAGACTAGAGCTCTAACACTTTGAGCCACAGCTCCACTTCTGGCATTTTGACAGTTAATTGGAGATAAGTCTCACAGACTTTCCTGCCCAAGCTGGTTTTAAACTGGATCCTCAGATCTTAGCCTCTTGAATAGTTAGGATTACAGGTGTGAGCCACCAGTGCCTGGCCAGTTTAATTTTTTTTTTTTTTTTTTTTTTTGGCCAGTCCTGGGCCTTGGACTCAGGGCCTGAGCACTGTCCCTGGCTTCTTCCCGCTCAAGGCTAGCACTCTGCCACTTGAGCCACAGCGCCGCTTCTGGCCATTTTCTGTATATGTGGTGCTGGGGAATCGAACCTAGGGCCTCGTGTATCCGAGGCAGGCACTCTTGCCACTAGGCTATATCCCCAGCCCTGGCCAGTTTAATTTTAATGAGCAGCTTTTGTAAGAAACATGGGTAATTCTTCCAAGCCAATCTCATAAATACCTGCCAAAAGGAACCAGATCATTCATCAAATATTGATGGGTATCAACCATATTGCTTTTGAAATGTTGATTGTAGGACTCAAAGAATCCTTAGATCTAATTTTCTGTGCTTCTCATTTCCTGACAATTTTAGAAGAATTTAAAACAGTCTATAGCAAAGGCTGCATTTATAATTCCAGTGAGTGCTACAGGCTGAGTTTCCATGTTGTGTGATTTCTTGGGTGACTCATGTGTCTGCGATATGTCCACAGCAAGCATCGTCCCCCACCATCCTGTGAGGCATGGTGAGCTCCCATCTGCCCCCTGCCTCTGAGCAGCTGCATGATGTCGGGCAGGCCTTACTTATCCTCAAGTTCAAGTTCATTTTGTAAGACAGCTCCTGAGACAGTTCCAGGAAGTGGCTGTCCTTCCAAAGCGTAAGAATCAGTCATTAGTTTACAATATCACAAGAATATCATCTGCAGTGTCCAGTGTCTTGTCTTGAGATATGTTGTTTTCCATTTCTATAGTATGTTATGTGTATATTTTTGCTGTGAATAATATATACACACATACGTCTTTATGTGTTTATATATCTATATCTGTATATGTAGATCTTATATGTGTGTATATATAGCTGTTATAGATCTATATATAGTCTATATACATACCTATTAATCTATACAGATAGATATACACACGTAGAGCTTTGATGAGACTAAGGTCCTATGGTGCACATATTTTAGCATTTGCTGTTAAAGTTATGATTCTTACAGGGTATCAGTGGCTCATATATGTAATCCTAGCTACTAAGAGGCTGAGATGTGGAGGACAGCAGTTCAAAGCCAGCCCAGGTAGAAAAGTCCATCTCCAATTAACCAGGGAGAAAAAACAGAATGAAGGCATGGTTCAATATATGTGTAAGACACACACACACACACACACACACACACACACACACACACACACACACAGGCTCTTTCCCAGGTCTATGCCCCATTTCCCCAGTGATCATACAGGTCTTTGCCACAGATGGACAAAGCCAGCAGGACAGATCTGTTTTCTTGTGGAGAGGAATTTTACTTTCTTTTTTGTCAAAAATGTTTTCCTAAGGTAAACACAGTAGCTCACATCAGTAACCCCAGCTATTTGGGAGGCTGAGATCATGAGTACTGTAGTTCAAGGCAAGTCCAGAGAAACAAGTTTCTGAGACCCTATTTCACCCACTAAAAGCTGAGTATCGTCATGTGTGCTTATCACCCGGTTATGTAGGAGGCATAAATAGAAAACTCATGGGCCAGGCAATCCCAGGCCAAAAGTAAGAACTTAGGTTTAAAAAAAAAAAAGAACAAAAGCAAAATGAACTAGAGTGTGGCTCAAGGGGGTAGAAAACCTGTCTTGCAGGCGTCAGGCCTTAAATTCAAACTCAGTACTGTTAGTATGTCCTCCTCCATTTGATGTAACAACCTCCATCTTAGGTCCTCAGCCCTTTCCCTAAAATCCGGTGGCTGAGCAGGCCTGGCCACAATTGTTAACCCCATCCATGCCATGTCCAGTGGCCTCCAGCTGAAGCAGTGGAATGCCTTCTGCCTAACCCAACCACAATGCTGCAATCAGTACACCTCGCCCTGGCTGCGTGCTATAAAGATGCCCCCTGCACACAGACAAGCAGGGCACCTCGCCCAAGCTGCACAGCTTCCTTTTCCTTTGTTCTTGGTTTTCCCTTACATCCATTGATAATACCAGCTGGTTTTCACTTTATCCTGCACTAGATGACACTGATTGATGGTTCAGTGTTGAGCCAGTTTGCGTGCTTGAAATGGATCCCTTTCCTTATGGCTAATAATTCCTTATATGAATTACTTTGTCTATTTTGGGAATACTTTGTTGAGGATTTTTCATGATACAGTGTTGATCTATAGTATGCTTGCATGCATGTATTTGTATGTGTGTACCAGCACTACTGAGACTTGAACTCAAAGCCTGGGAGCTGCCTACCAACATCTCTTTTTAATGATTTGTAAAAGGTCCTGCTGTGGCAGAAAACATTCTTTATTTCAGCAGAAAGCACACAACATAAGTAGGAAGGGTATCCAGAGACTCAGAGCTGTGCACCCTTGGCTCAGCCTCTGCTTCCTAGGACAGGACTTGTGCTGTGTGCTCCATTTCCAGGCTCTCCACCATCCACCTGGCTGATGCTTGCATGACAGAGCCCGTCCCTTCTGCAGAACAGAAAGTGAAGAGTTAAGACTTCCTGCTCCATGAAAAAGCTTCATGTGTGTAAAAACCTCACTGTTCATTGGCTGCTAAAAGAATCCACCAATGTATGTTTTTTGTTTTGGGTTTTTGTGTGTGTATGCAGGTCCTGGGGCTTGAACTCAGGGCCTGGGTGCTGCTCCTGAGCTTCTTTTTGCTCGAGGCTGGTGCTTTACCACTTGAACCACACCTCAACTTTTGGCTTTTAGCTTGTTAATGGGATATAAGAGTCTAGAAGACTTTCCTGCCTGGTCTGGCTTTGAACTATGGTCCTCAGATTTGTCTCCTGAGCAGCTAGGGTACAGGTGTGAGCCACCAACACCTAGCGACCTTTTGCTTCCATTTAAGGAAAAGCAGCGTGAACTGATGAGGACGAAGTGGAAGCTAGCCTTCTAGCTTTTCTCTTATATAACAAGCCCCTGGCCTACTACAGTTCCAGTCAGTCCTGATCAACCACCTCAGGACTCACGAGCAATGGTGGGCTTCCCTATGACTCAGAACAGCTCTCCACAAAAATCACTCTGACTCATTTGAACCAAAGGAGAATGCCAGCCAGGTATTAGTGGCTCACACCTGTAATCCTGTCCACTCAGGAGGTTGAAACCTGAGCATTATGGTTTGAAGCCAGTCCAGGCAGGAAAATTCACTAGACTCTTATCTCTAACTAACCAGCAAAGAGCCAAAAGTAGAGGTGTGACTCAAGTGGTAGGGTACCATTCTTGAGTGAAGAAGCTAAGGGACCAAGCTAAGGGACAGCTTCCAGGCCCTGAGTTCAAGCCCAAGTACTAGCAGAGAGAAAGAGAGAGAGAGAGAGAGAGAGAGAGAGAGAGAGAGAGAGAGAGAGAGAGAGAGAGAGGAGAAGAGAGCCACACACAGAGAAACACATATAGAGAGACAGAGGGACAGAAAGAGAAAGAGAGGGAATGCAGTGGCCTAGAAATCTGTTCTGCACATTCTCCTTCAAAATCCCATGGAAAATGAAGAATTGTCCCAGTTGTATCCTGCAGAAGGTGTGTGAGCGTCTCAGAGCTGCTCATGCACAAACAGATGAGCTGCTTTTGCTTCTGCACACATGGAATTGAATGAGACACAGTAGAACACAGGACAGGCTGGCAAGCAAAGCTGTGGCGAGTGGGTCAGAGGCTGCTGCTGGAGTGTCCCCATAGTGGCACTGGGGGGACTCTTAGTACCCATGAAAGGGGGTAGACTGGCAAAGCCAATGTCAAACCCAACCTGCTGGAGAGAAGCTCCATACTCATGCAACAATTCAGACCCAGAAACTCCTTTACAGAACATGTTGTGTTGCAAAGTGGTCATCTGCAGGGAGTGGACTTGTAGGGCCCTCAGGAGGAGCCTGTGCAGACTGGGGCATCCATGGTCTGCAGTCTGCTCAGAACACTCATGGATGCATGGGCTTCTGTGAGTGTGAGTACGTGTGTGTGTGTGTATGTGTGCCAGTGGTGAGACATGAACTCAGGGCAGGACACTGTCCCTGAACTTTTCTGCTCAAGGCTAGTGCTCTACCACTTGAACCACAGGTCCACCTATGGCTTTTTGGTGGTTCACCGGAGTTAAGAGTCTCATGGACTTTCCTGCCCGGGATGGCTTTGAACCACAATCCTCAGATCTCAGCATCCTGAGTAGCTGGGATGACAGGCGCTGGCCTCTGGTGCCTGGCTTCTTCTAGGATTCTTGAGATCATCTTGCTAATTGCTGGGGACAGGCTGGCTGAGGGGACTTGCTCAGAGCCAGTGCAACTCATGGCTGAGTAAGCTCATGACAAGAAGAGCAGCAGATGCTGGGCCTTCTACCCCCCAGACCCTGCAGAATCACTTGGAGATTCCCAGGCTGGGCGCCAGGGAGGCCTTCACACTCTACCTTCTTTGGCAAAGTTATTTTCATAGGTCTGAGGCACAAATTGCCTTCAACCACAAACACATTGTCCCCTGCCTCCAGCAAATTAGAGCATGTCCATGTTTTAAAGCTGTTATCATTTTGGTCCAATGGAGCTACAAATTTTCTTGGCTGGTAATTGGTGACAGGCAGCCTGGGTACTGATTCAGGTGGAGGTTGACCTGCAGTTCTTTTGGTCCAAAGTGAAAACCAAAGTAATATCCACAACATGTAGTTCTCAAGTTCAAGACGTTGGAAGCTTCCCAGCCAACCCAGCCTTCAGCTCCGGGGTCATTGCTAATGAGCACAAAGACTTCCACAGCTCTGCATGGCTGCACAAGGGAGCACCCAGTTCCAAGTTCAATCCCGGTGATGCTTTACAGATGCCAGTGACAAGACAAAAGAAGCCAGCACTGTGGCCAGCTCCGCATGATGGGGTGGGCAGGGGACACTGCTAGGAGAGGCTGGCATCATGGTAAGCCGGCATAACTGCTCTGTTCCCGCATGAGCTTCACAGAGTGAAGTGGACCACACTGTGAGTTGACTCTGTCACGTTCTGACAGCTGGTCCCAGATGTTTCTGTAAGTCACTAGAGGTACAGTCCCAGGCCTCAGTGCAAGAAGGGTGGAGAGGACAGCTTCAGCCATGGTGGCTACCACGCAAGAACATGTTTGTAAGCCACTTTTTCAACTCTAATTTTTAATTGATGTGCTTACATTCAAGACTGTGTGTGTGTGTGTGTGTGTGTGTGTGTGTGTGTGTGTGTGTGCCAGTATTGGAGTTTGAACTCAGGGTCTGGGCCTTGTCTTAGCTTTTTCACTTGAGGCTGGTGCTCTACCATTTGGGCCACATCTCTACCTCTGACTTTTTAGTGGGAGATGAGACTTTCAGACTCATCTTCCTTGGCTAGCTTGGAACTTCAGGGGTGTGTGTGTGTGTGTGTGTGTGTGTGTGTGTGTGTGTGTGTGTGTGTGTGTGTGTGTTTTGCTGGTCCTGGAGCTAAACTCAGGGCCTATGAGCTATCCTTGAGCCTCTTTGTGCTCAAGGCTAGCACTCTACCACTTGAGCCCCAGTACCACTTCCAGCTTTTTCTGAGTAGTTTGTTGGAGATGAGTCTCATGGACTTTCCTGCCAAGGCTGGCCTTGAACCACAATCCTTGGCTCTCAGCCTCCTGAGCAGCTAGGATTATGGGCATGAGTCACTGGCACCTGGCTGAACTGCAATTTTTATACCTTAGCTTCTTGAGAGCTGGGATTATAGCTGTGAGCTATGGTGCCTGGCCTAAGGCATTTATTGATATTGAATAGGGCTTAAATCAGGCAGTCTCTTCATTTGCTTGTTCTTTTGTTCCCCTATGCTTTCTGTGGCATTTGAACAACTTTTTAGGATAGCCTATGTATTTGTGTTCAAGTTCTTATTTTGAATGGAGAGAAGCTTAGTACATACTTCCTGGATCTCTTCTTATGCAGAATGGCCTGCTGCAGCCTGCTCCATGATGACCTTCTGAGCCCCTTTATCCACATCACATGGTGGAAAAAGTTGGGGTCCCCTTATGGTTGTAAGTCCCTCAAGATTCTCAGGAGCCCAGCATCACCAGGCTTTGAAGTAGAGATCATAGTCAGGAGTCAGAAGTTAGACAGGAGACCCCTGCTCAGAGCCACAGGCTAGGCCAGTGTTAGTTATGTTAAAGCTGAACTCCTATTATGGATATCTGAGGTAACTGGCTGCATGGGCAGATATCTGCAGTTCTGTTTCTTTCTGGTGCTTAGTTTGTGACCTGACTGGATTTCTGCCTTCTAGGAAGGAAGTGTGCATGCAGTCTGGTCTGGGTGGAGGGTGCCAGGGATGCAGGGTGCAGTCATGGCTAGTCCAGCATGATGCATAGTAATAAGGTATAATGATGTATAGCAATGCCTGCGATACGTAAGAATGATAGCAACCCTGGTCCCAGCTACAAGAGCCCAGAAGTGCTCAAGTCAAGAGCTGTGGAGGTGACGCTGACAGTGTCAGGAGGGAACAGGCTCAAGGACAAGGGCCACAGCAAGAGGACAGACAAAACCGGGAGGCGGAAGCAATGGGCTGGAGAAAACACGACAAGTGCTGTCCTTTATTTAGATACTTGGTAGACAGCCAAGAGGGAGCAGCAACTATTCTAAGCAGAAAATGTTCCAGAAGGAATGGAGGGACAACAAATGCAAGGACATTGACCTGGCATGGATGAGTCATCTATGAAAGGCAAGGAATCCAGTGGGTAGAGGCTAGGATGGCAGATGTGGATTTATTATGAAGTAGATGGAGGAGGGACAGGATCCGGGACCACAGAGAGAAGCCAAGAGCATCTCCAGGGCAATTGATTATGCGTGGAAAAGCTCAGCAATGGGGTCAGAAAACCGAGAAGCAAGCTGCATCTGTGGTGTGCCAGCCTTCCTCCTTCCCCCAGTTACCCAGCCCAACATATCCAAGACATTCAACAAAGCATGAGTTTACAAAGCCATAAACATGCCAATGCCGCTTCTTCTATCCATTATGTGCATGGGTCTGGACTTAAAATCAGCCAAGTGGGTTTCTAGATCCTGTGGGACTTCAGAAATTGGCTGGCCCTAGGTGTGATTGTCACCAACGCCCATTCACATCATACCTGGGAACCACTGTCTTGCACAGCCAGACTTTTGACAACCGTCATGGGAGGAGGCCCCCCAGAGCCCCAGCTCAGGTCAGCAAAGTCAGCAAGTCCTGTGTCCACATCCATGCACTGTCCTTGTCATTCCATGTTCTTCCTGCTCTCCTCCTTAGGAAAGAAGCTTCTGGTGTTCTTCAGTCAGGATTGATGTCTTCTCTCCTCCCCTTTTCTTTTCTTAAATTCTTTTTTTTTTTAAAACCTACCCCAGGGAAGATGATTTATTAAGTACAGTAGCCTACACTGGAAAATATCAAGTATTGCATCTGCTGAGCCTGGCCAGTGGACTTGGCACTTGGTTAGGAGCGCTTCCAGTGCCCAGGCTGGCACAGCAGTGCTAACTCTCCTGGAATGTGTGGGATTTCACATGTGAGACTGAGCAACTCAATTCTTGGATTGCTTTTTCCCTCCCAGAGGATTGCTCTGAAAGTTTTGAGATTGTGGGAGTTAAATTCAGTGATGACCATGAGTGGTCATGATATCCAGATTTATTTGACATTCATTTGATGTATACCCCACACACATACACATGCGCACACACATGTGTACACACACACACGTGCACACACACACACACACACACACACACACCTATTTCCTACTCCCCTGTTGGGGAAGCGGAGAAGCAGTCAGCATGGAACCAGGTATGACCCAGAGGCTTACCTGCTATGCCAGATGATTAGGCGACTAAGTCTCCTGAAGCTTTGAGAAAGGTGTTATCCTCACTCACAGGTAAGGAAACCAAGTCTGGGTCTCTCCTTTCTTTAAAACACCCTATTCTCTATACCAAACCAGACTGCCCTTCCTCCACAGAAGCCACTAACTCCACACGCCATGCCTTTCATTCATAAATGTATTCATTCATTCCTGTACTCATTCAGTCAGTTTACATATGCAAAATCTGGTCCAGACATTTTGAAGACACTCATTTTCATTAGGCCAAACCCAGGAGAAGCAGCCTCATCCATTCTAAGTGGTCCAGGCTCACATGAAGAGACCCACAAGCTGCTCTCCTAGGTAGGATGTAAAAACCATCCGGAATTCACAGCATGGTTGAGTGTCACTCAGGTATTTCAGTAGGGATCTCTCTCGTTTTTTCCCTCTTTCCTGAGCTCATTTATTCATCTTTCAGGGTCTCCAATGACAAAACTTGGTGTTTTCATGGATGTAGAATCTGGAAGTCAGGAATCGAGAGGTCAGCAGAGCCTCTCCCTCCATCACTGGGAGGAGAGGACCCTTCCTCCCCCTGGCAGTGTCCACCATTGGCCAGCAGGCCCCAGCCAGTGTCCACTGTGGCCACATGATCTCTGCATTGCAGGGCCTTCCTCCTGTCTGTCTGTCTCGGAGTCCTGTCCTTATAAGGACAGCAGTCATTGAGCTTAGTGGGATTAAGACAGCTGTGTCAGCCAATCTCATACTACCGTAATGAAATTCCAGAGGCGGTTAACTTACAAAGGAGAAACATCATTTTGGTTCACAGTTCTGGAGAGTCCAGTCCAAGATTGGATGGCCCCATTGATTTGTGGGCTTTGAAGAAGGCACAGGGAGGATCTATCAGCTCAAGCTACTAGGAATCAGGGAGAAGACAACTAGGGTGCCACTCTCCTCTCAAGAGCATTCCCCCAGTGACCTCTGACCTCAGGACTGCCTCCTACAGACACTCTCACCTTCCAGAAGCACTGCAAAGGGACTGGTCCTTTAACATGAGGGCACACACTCACTATGCAAATCATGGCAGTACCCAACCCCACATGGACCAAATGTAACTTAACTGATTTTATTTACATGGATCCCCTTTGGCATCATGATTCCATTCATATTGTGAAGTACCAAATGGACACGAGTGTCCTACTCACTCACCAGCCTGGAGCAGAAAAGCCAAGAGCTCAGGCCTGAGTTCAAGCTCCAGTTCAAGTACAACAACAAATATCACAGGAAAGAAGCCTGTCTTGGCTTCCCACCTACCTCTCTCCTGTTAACACCACTGTTTTCCAGGGCTGCAACTGCTATCCAGTCTTCTCTCCTATTCTAACAGCACTCTTGATTGGAAAATCATGAAGGCCATTCTTGCACAAATGAAAGTCCATAGATAAGTTCTCTTTCTTTAGCAAGAGAAAAGAGTTTGAAAGTTGTTTTGTTGACTATTATATCTTACAAAGCACCAGTAATTAAGTTTGTGAGACTAGAAAGAAACACACAAATAGATATTTTTTTTTAGGGAGGAGTCCAGAAATATACTTGTTACCATGGGAATATCTTATTTGAGAAGGTAGAAAAGCAAAAGGAAGCAGAAGCTTTTAATAAGATGATTTTTAATGGACTTAAAGTCTTTATGGAGGAAAATCATTGCCAAAACAAAACAACAACAGAAAAAAAACTCAGAAGAATGATGAGTATAAAGTAAAAAAAATAAAATAAAAATGTTGCTAGGGGGAGCTGGGAATATGCCCTAGTGGTAAAGCTCTCGCCTCATATACATGAAGCCCTGGGTTCAATTCCTCAGCACCACATATATAGAGAAAACTGGAAGTGGCACTGTGGAAAAAGAAGCCAGGGACAGTGCTCAGGCCCTGAGTTCAAGCTCCAGGATTGGCAAAAAAAAAAAAACAAAAAATGTTTATAGGGAGTGGTAAAGGGAAACTCTGATTTGGGAGATACAAGTATTAGTTAACTGAGAGATAAAAAGCACTAATTACAAAACAAGGGGTTGGTTTAAATAACATTATTAAGAATGTTTCTTCACTGAAACAGATAATTAGGAAAATTAAAAGACAAGTTATAAATTTGGGAAGTAATTGTAACACATAAAACAAAGTCCTCCAAAATGCTTTCTATCCAATGTACACAAATAATTCCTTCAAATTTGTAAGGAGAAAGATGTACAAACAAATTTAAATAATTGGCAAGAGACTGGGATGGAGAGTTCAGAAAGGAGAATGTCAAAATGGCAAACAAGCCCAATCTTTCCAACAGCATCAGTTACCAGAGATGCAAATCAAAATCACACAGTAGGAATGGTAAAAAACAAAACAAAACAAAACCAAGCATTTAATAGGCAGTAGAACAATGTGGAATCTTTTGTGTTAAAATTACTCTTTAGAAGTTTATGAAGGGGTTTCAAATCAATGTGTCAGTTTGTGAGTACAATGCATCTTGATCAATGTCACCCCTTTCATCATTCCCCTTGCATCTCTCCCAGTTGGTTCAGCTACTTTGCAAATCTGTGATTTTCATATAATCTATGGAGAAATGTTAAGTGGAATAAAATGTGCTGACGTGAGTAGATCTCAGAAATATTCTTGGCACAAAAATCAGTATGAAGAGTAAAGCATATGGAACACTACCACTTTTGAAAGATTGTTTTATTAGCATACATTAGTTACACATGAAAGTTTCATTGTGACATTTCCACACATATGTACAGTGACCCTAATCAGACTCACCTCCATCACTCTTTCTCATCCTCCTTAAAACAATCTCAACAGGTTATGCTGTTTTATTTTCATACATGTAAATAACACTATGTAGACTATTACCCCTTGCACCTCCCATTGGCCCTCTCAGCTCCTGATAGAGACCCCTCAAAGACCGCAATTTGCTTTCCTGTCATTCATTTAGTCATTTCTTGTGTGTGTTAACTACACAAAGGGATTTTACTGTGGGATTTCACACATGCAAACATCATAATTTAATAAGTCAATTCTCCTCTCTTTCTCCATTCTCCAGCCCCTTAATGTTCAACAGCTTTCAATAGATTTCCTTATGTCACCTTCATCAGTAGATACAGTGTATTTCATTATGACTGTCCTCCGTCCTCCTTCCTCTCCCTCTTTCCCCTTGTTCCCTTGTTCTTTCAGTCCCATAGTTATGAAATCATTTTTTTAAAATTTAGACCTCACCCATACAGAAAGGAGATGCATGTTTGTGTAAATATAAAAACAGTGACCAATGTCATGGCTTGAATTTTGAATATTTCCCAGAGAACCAAGTGCTAAATGTTTGCTTTCCAATCTGTGGAGACCTTATTAGGAGGGAGGTGGCCTTTAGGAAATGAGGTGGAATGGAAGAACAATTAGGCCATAGGGGTGGGGGAGTCCTTGAAGGGGGTATTGGAGCCCAGGTCCCTTCCACCCCTCTCTCTGCTTCCTGGCCACCAGAAGGTGAATAGCTTTGTCCCACCAGACACTTCTACCATGAAGCTTTGCTTCTTTTTTTTTTTTTTTTTTTTTTTGCCGGTCCTGGGCCTTGGACTCAGGGCCTGAGCACTGTCCCTGGCTTCTTTTTGCTCAAGGCTAGCACTCTGCCACTTGAGCCACAGTGCCACTTCTGGCCATTTTCTGTATACATGGTGCTGGGGAATTGAACCTAGGGCTTCATGTATGGGAGGCAAGCACTCTTGCCACTAGGCCATATCCCCAGCCCCCATGAAGCTTTGCTTTACCACAGGCCCAGCAAGTGTTGACTGAAACCCTAGTGATGAGCAAAAATGAACCTTTCTTCTTTGTAAGGTGGTCATCTTAGCTTTTCTGCCACAGTGATGGAAATAGGAAAACACACTATGCCAACTATGCTGTTGACAGCAACACTATGCAGTTGACAAAAGAAGAAGGAGAGAACAGGAAGAAAGTTGTTAGAGATTGTTGTTCACTTGGGCTTATTTGCTGTCCTTAAAAAGAAAAAAATATTATATAGAAAACATTTCTGAAGCCTGGATGGTGGAAATATGTTGACGCTTTGATTTTTTGGACCTTTCTACTTGGAACTTTTTCCTAAAATGTGTAAATGAGTAAGAGCTGGCTCTGGCTCCCCTGGTTCCTTCAGAGCCCCTCTCCCCTTCCACGCCAGCCTCATCATCACCCACCCAGAGCCTCTGCTGTCATCTTGTGATGCTGCAGTGTCTTCTGTTCCAGAGCTGGGTGGGTCTCTCCCTTCCTGGCCACACCCTGTGACAAACACACAATTGGAAGATCCAAATCGTCTTCCCCATCAGGCCTGGCCTAGGCTTTGGTGACCTCTCAGCCTTGCTCAGACTCTGGGAAGGAAAGACAGCACATGAACTGGACAGAATCTCCCTAAATTCAGACTTCACTGGGAATCTTGAGGTGGTGAGAACCAGCTCTAAGTCAATCCTATTTTTCCATTGGGGATCTGTTTGTATTGATTGAGCAAAGCCCTCAGTTTGGGGCCACTTGGACACAAATGCTGCACTCTATTTACTCCATTGTAGTTCATGGACTTCTCAGCTGTCGAGAAGAATTTTAATTGGAAGTGATAATGATAGCATCAGAGGTCAGATTCATTTTCTCCACCACTAAAGAACTAAAGAGCAGGAAAGTGTTCAAAGCAGATGGCACAAGAAACAGCAAAAAGTAACACCAGAAACAGTGAAACAAACCTCTTGAGAAGGAGGGTTCCCCAAGCTGTATCCATCATCTCTCTCCTGGGGCCCTGCCATATACAGGGCCCCTTGCCTCCTCCTTTACCTTAGGGAAGGCTCCTGATCTGATTGGTCAGGTTGAACATGTGCTCTGGGGAGACTCCTGGGTGGTCCCTTCATCTCTGCTAAGCCCGCCCCATGAAGGACACATGAGTGTGGCTGAGACACTCTCCACCCCTTTGTATTAGAGTCCATCCTGGCTGCTACTTCTTACTTGGCCAGAGAGGCCTAACTTCCTCTCAAGAGAATTCATCTCTGCCTGCTTCTGCTCCGTGTCAGGAGCCACGGGTGGGTCAGGCCAAAGTCCTGTTCTGTCTTCTGGTTTTATTAAGCATCTTTACAGCCCTGTCCTCCTCATCCACCAGCCTTTATCCTTGCATGAGGTGATGTGTTAGGTGTGCGAGGTATGAAATCTGGGTGTGCATCCAATCCTTTCACTTGTGTGTGTGTGTGTGTGTGTGTGTGTGTGTGTGTGTGTGTGTGCTTGTCCTGAGGTTTGAACTTATGGCTTAGGCACTGTTCCTGAGCTATTTTGCTTAAGGTTAGTGCTCTATCACTTGAGCCACAGCTCCACTTCTGGCTTTTGGTGGTTAATTGGTGTCAGGAGTTTCATGGGCTTTCCTGCCTGGGCTGGCTTTGAATTGTGGTCCTCAAGTCTCAGCCTCTTGAGTAGATAGGATTACAGGCATGAGCCTTTTGACATGGAAGAGTACCCAAGTGAAACCCCCTAAAACCAGACTCTTAGACAAATTTTGAATCTGGGAGAATCAGAACTTCTACAAGAGACAGGAGCATCATTGTGAGAGGCACTAGGCTTCTTAGGGGCAGACATTTGGCCTCCTCAGAGTTGGGAAGGAGAAATAGGGGCATGCATGGCTGAGTCAAGGGAGGGATTTCTCACTCAGCAGCAGGGTGGATTGCTAGGAGTCACAGGAAGCAGACTTGTAGAGATGTGGAGTCTGAAGCACAGCACTGAGCCGTCAGGACTTGGAGACCTCAAGCCACACACATTTTCAGAGAGGACCCCTCTCCCCCATTGATGTTAACATTGCACATTGCGCTATCTTTTGGACTATCTGGAGACCAGTATGCCCTTCAGTTGCCTTCAGAGCTTCATCTATTGCATGTAGGCCCTATGGAGCCTCTGTGTGTCCATCCTCCATCCAAAGGCCTCCACTCTTACTGGTGTATATATAGTTGGTTCATCAGGACTCCAGAGGTCCACTCATGGCCCTTCTCCACACTTCTTACAGTACTACTATCTTACAGTATTTCCCGTTATTGACCTAGGATGTTTAAAGACAACGTGGGCACAGTGTTGTGTACATCCAGTGTGTGGCCTTTCAGTTGTGTGTGCTCAGGCCCGGCAGCCCCCAGCCAGGCCTCAGAAGTCCTCAGGTTGATGAGGACCACAGTCTGTCCATTCTTCCTGCCAGGAATGACCCTCAAAGGACCCCAAAGTGATGGGCACTGGTGGCTCATGCCTGGAATCCTAGCTTCTCAGGAGGCTGAGAGATGAGGATCACAGTTCAAAGCTAGCCCCAGCAAGAAAGTATATGAGACTCTTATCTCCAATTAACCACCCTCACCAAGAAAAAGCCAGAAGTGGAGCCATAGCTCATATGGTAGAGTGTTAGCCTTGAGAAAAAAAGAGAAGAAAAAACAACCACAAACCCTCAGGGACAGTATCCAAGCCCTGAGTTCAAGTTTCAGGACTGGCATAAAAGAAAGACAGACAGACAGAAAGAAAGACAGACAGACAGACAGAAAGAAAGAAAGAAAGAAAGAAAGAAAGAAAGAAAGAAAGAAAGGAAGGAAGGAAGGAAGGAAGGAAGGAAGGAAGGAAGGAAGGAAGGAAGGAAGGAAGGAAGGAAGGAAGGAAGGAAGAAAGAGAGAAAGAGAAAGAAAGAAAAGAACCTGAGGACACATGATAGCTGCTCCTTGCGCCAGTGTTTATCAGAAAGTTATATAAATTATGACTCAGCCTAAAATGGAATCCTGGGCAGGCTGTGGGAGGCAATTTTTCCCAAGGAAACTTGAATAATATGGGAAAACTGATATGGTTTACAAAGACTGAAAAATTAACCAGACATTAATAAAACGTTGTACACGTGGTGGGAGAGGCTCCATGAGCACCAGTGGGTCCTGAACATGGATACAACACGGTTCTAGATGTTAATGTTCTCCTGTGATTTGCATCTGATAATGACGTGTCATGTGGAAATTAGGCACAGTGAATTATTAGCAGTACTTAAGAACAATGAAGCAAACATTTCTGTGTGCATGTGTGCTCTTTCTCGCTCTCTCTCTCCCTCTCTCAGTACCTCATATGCAAACCCCATTCTTCCATGATGCTGTGGCCTGACAGTCCTTGCATGGTAACACCAATTGTAGTGACCACATAAGCGCTGGGATGGAGTCTGGGGCCACGTGATGGCAGCTAATTTGAGACCTGAGGTGGCTACTAAGTGCCTACAAGGCAGGTGGAAAGCAAATCCACAGACAAGGCTGGGGCTGGAAGCTCACACCTGCAACCCTAGCTCCTCAGGAGGTGGAGATCTGTGGAGCACAGTGCAAAGCCAGCCTAGGCAGAAAAGTCCTGTGAAACTCTTAACTCCAATTAACAACCAAAAAGTCCGAAGTAGAGCTGTGGTTCAAATGGTAGAGTCCCAGCCTTGAGTGAAAAGGCTAAGCAAGAATGGTCAGCACATAGTGGTACATACACAAAAGGAACAATAAAATAATCCATTTAACTTCTGTTTGTGGAGTATGTCCCTATATACAATCTGCCTATGCTGCTCTGCGAAGAAATAAAGGAGGGGGAAAGCAATAAAGGAACTGTGAAGTTCAGAAAGGAAAACTAACATCTGGTTAGTCTGCTCCTGTGGGCTGGGTCCTGGGACTGACAGCAAGTAGGCCACACTTACTTACCTCAGAGGCTGCGCTCAGACAAGCCCACCACACACCCACGGTGCCTGGTGGGCCCTCAGGCACAGCACGTGGAGGGAAGCAGATCTTCAGCTGGCCCCCAGCGGCCCTGCCCTGAGTCTGGGTGACAAGGTGTATTTCTAGCCCTTAGTGCCCACTTGGGCCCTTCCTTCCCTGCTCTGCCCAGCTCACCAAGCTGTCTGGGAACCTTACCAACATGAGATCCTCCTTCATGAGAGAGATTTGCATCCTGCCTTCCAGCTCCCCATGCCTTTCTCCCAGACCCAGCTGCCAAGGCCAGATGTGGCCCAACCGCCTCTGACAGGATATCGATGCAGGCAGGAAGGCCAAAGAGCAGGAAGGGCGCTCATCCATTGCCTCGTGGAGGTGCTCCTTGTGACCTGCCTGGCTATAAATGTCGCTGCCCTGGAATAATAAGCTGGGAGTAATTAGGTTCAAACCCCACTCCCGCCCACAGCACCGCCACCTGCTTGATTTCCCCGGGGTGTAAGAGGATCTCCGTGGCTCCAATCACTCCCATGTGTCTGTGAGCCAGGCTGCTTTTTGGTGTTTTTTTTCCTGCTCTGCTGTTTTCATCTCCTCTAAGTCTTGATGGAGTCTTTTTGTCTTTTCATTGTTTTTGTTGTATTTTGTGCCAATACTGGGGCTTGAGCTCAAGGCCTGGACACTGTTCCTTAGTGTTTTAATACAAGATTGGTGCTCTGTCACTGGAGACAGTTCCACCTCCAGCTTTCTGCTGGTCAGTAGGAGACAAGAATCTCGTGGACTGGCTCATGGGCTTTCCTTCATGGGCTGGCCTTAAATCTCAATCCTCAGATGTAGCCTCCTGTGTAGCTAAGATGACAAGTATGAGCCATCAGCATCTGGCATGAATGAAGTCTTTTCAGGGACCCCATTCCATTATTTTTGCTGCAATACATAATCAGACAGCCCTGTCTACCTGCGTTCTCTGTAAGGGCAAATGGGGAACCAGCTAAGCTCAGGCCCCTAGCTCCAGGCTGATACTCCTTGGCTTTCCAGGCTCAAGACCAGGGGTTGTCACCTTGTGGCCCTTTGCTCAGCTTGTAGATTATTTGGAAGCCAAGATTCATGACAGCCACCCTCTTTGCAAGGCAGGCAGGAGAAGGATCAATTGAACTCTGTGATTTGTGAGCTCCTAGGAGCAGTGGTTATTATTAGCTAGTAGATGTTCAAAACTCCCCAGATACAATTACACTTATTCTCGCTAAATCCCCTGGCCCCACAGCTGCAGTGAGACCCAGCACAGGTCACTAAGAGGCCAGAGTGACGTGTGACCGTGGGCTCAGTGTCGCTGTTGTCCGCTCTCTGGCCGGGCAGGCACCTTTCCAGTTCTGCACAAGAGTGTACCACCCCGCCCGGCAGGTACACAAGTCTGTAAACTCCCAGCACAAAGGTTTCCTGTTTCAATTCTGATCTGGAATGGGGTGAGCTTTTAAGAGTATGGCAAAAGAAAGCCGGTCAGGCGTCTGAGATCTGAGGATTAAGGTTCTAAGACAGCCCAGGCAGGAAAGTCTGTGAGACTCTTGTCTCCTATTAACCAGTATAAAAGCCAGAAGAGGATCTATGGCTCAAGTGGTAGAGTAAAAAAAGCTCAAGGACACACTGAGTTCAAGACCCAGTCTCAGCATGGACACACACACACACACACACACACACACACACACACACACACACACACAAAGCATGGGAGAGCAGAGTTGCAGAAAGCTGGGCAGCAGAAGCATGAACCCCATATCCTGAGGATGACATCTAACTTCCCATGCCTCAGTTTCCTCATTTGTAATATATCAAGACAACCATATCCCCTTGGTTGTAGTAGATTTAAATGAATTGAAACACAGGAGCTGCTTTGTCTAAGGTCTGCTTTATTATAATGATGCAGAGAACTTAAATTTATACCTGTGACAATCTTCAGTTGGGCTGAGACATATCAATTTTCCCTTTTTGTGTGCTACTCCTGAGACTTGAACTCAGGGCCTGGATATTGTCTTTCAGCTTTTTTACTCAAGGATAGCCTTCTACTAGTCAAGCTACAGCTCTACTTCTAGCGCATGTGCGTGCGCACGCGTGCATGTGTGTGTGTGTGTGCATGGGCATGTGTGTGTGTGTGACTAATTGGACATAAGAGTCTCACAGACTTTCCTGCTCAGGCTGGTTTTGAACTGTGATTCTCAGATTTCAGACTCCTGTATAGCTAGGCTTACTGGTGTGAAGCACTGGTACCTGGCTTGAGAAACATTTATATTTGAGTGTGTGTATGTGTGTATGTGCCACTACTGGGGCTTGAACTCAAGGCCTGGGCAGTAGCCCTTAGCTGTTTTGCTCAAGGCTGGTGCTCTACTACTTGAGCCACAATTTCACTTCTTGGTTTTTTAAAAAAAAGCTAATTGGTGATATGACATTCACAAACTTTCCTGCCTAGACGTTGAGCCAGGATCCTCAGATCTCAGCCTCCCGAGTAGCCATGGGCACCCAGCAAAAGGGTAAGGTGACCCTAATCCCACATGACCAGTGTCCTTACAGGAAGAGAAGATAAAAACACATACACAAAGGGAAAATTGGAAACACAGGGAGAAGACACCATCTGCAAGCCATGAAAGAGGCTCTGACACTCTGACCTTGACCAGGAATGACAGATCTTGCATAGCTAGGAGACAAGGCATCACTGTGCCTCAAGCCACCAGGCCTGTGGTTTTGCTGTGGCGTTCTGAGCACATGAACACAAACAGCACGCACACAGACATTCAGCACTAACCTTGCACCAAGAGGGCTTAGCTCCTCCAGGCACCCAACATGTATAAAAACCCAGAAATAGAGTTGTGGCTCAAGACAATACCAGGCAGGCGGTTATAGGGAGAGACAGAGGCTGGTCCCTGATGACAAATCTGTGTGTGCCAAATTGGAAAGCTTGAAAGTTGTCTTCAAGGACAAGGGGATAGTGGAATGTTAAGTGAGGGCTCCAGATATATGATCGGGTTTGAACTCTGGCCAAGCACCGTGCTGGGCCTGGAGCGACTGTGCACTGACAGCTCCCAGGAGCCCTCTGCTGGGTGGGGGGGGTGGGGGTGGGGTGGGGGAGATGGCGTGTTGGAGAGTCCCAGCTATACAAAGCAGCTCGCTGTCACCTTCATCCTTCTGGACAAGTGTCTGAAGCAATTTCCTCTAGCTGAGCATCCTCAGTTTCCCCTGAGGTAAACTAAAACCATAGGATATTTACCTTTGCGGCCCACCCACCTTGTCAGAGCTGGGGCTCCTCACTTTAGTCCTTCCTAGTGGAAAAGCCATGTATGTGTGCTGTGCTCCATCATGCCACCCAGGCCCTGGGAAAGTCAACTTCAGTGCAGGTGCAGGCAGAGAACCAGTGACCTTGATGGGGCATCACCCAACTAATGGGGACATTTCCTGACCCTGCTCCTGGCCGGGAAAAGAAAACACCTGGGAACAGATGGTAGCTGGTGTGCTTTGGTGAAAGTTCAGACCAGAAAAAAAAAAAAAAGATTTTACTCAAATATTCCTAGCCAGATCTTTCTGTGAGGCTCTGAATTCCTCAGCTGAGCTGTGGGGAGGGCAGTGGCTCTGGGTCCTAGTAAGTAAGTAGGGGCTGTCAGAGGCAAGGAATCCCTGTGTGGTGAAGACCTGGTGTGATGAGGGGTCTGGGAATAAACAAGTCCCTCAAGGCCATGGGCTGCACAGTCACAAGGAGCAGGCCTTCAAACCTGAATGGCTGTGTCCAATGGCCAGTTTGCAATTTACTAAAAACTGTGTGTGTGTGTGTGTGTGTGTGTGTGTGTGTGTCTGCACACGCGTGGCTGATCTACTACTTGAGCCACAGCTCCATTTTCGGCATTTTGCTGGTTCATTGGAAATAAGAGCCTTACAGACTTTCCTGCTTGGGCTGGCCACAAATGGTGATCCACCAAGCTCAGCCACCTAAGTAGCTAGAATTACAGGCATGAGCCACCAGTGCTCAGGGAGATGTCTTTTTTTTTTCTTAGTTCAGAAAGCTTAAGGTTTACAAAAGTTAGAGCTCTGCCTCAGCTCTTGAGGCACTAACTTTGACCTTCCTGGCCATCATACAGAAAAACTGAGAATGAAGGTGACAGATCCTGCCGGCAGGCTACGTCTGCTTTCTCTGCTTCCATCACCATTTGCTTTGCACACTGCCTTGCACTTGGCAGATAGTGAATGGCTGCATGAATGACCCATAATAACATAGATAATTAAAGTAACTAATATCACCCAGCACCTGTGGCTCACACCTTTAATCCCAGCTACTCAGGAAGCTGAGATCTGAGAATTGTGGTTTGAAGCCACCTCAGGCAGGAAACTCCTGGAGATTCTTATCTGTAATTAATCAACACATGTCAGAAGTGGGTCTGTGGCTCAAGTGTTATTAGAGTGCTAGCCTTGAACAAAAAAAGCTCAAAAAACAGGAGCACCCAGGCCCTGAATTCAAGCCCCAGGATTGGCACACACACATACACACACACAATTAACTAACGCATATTGAGTGTGTCAAAGATTAATTTTTAACCCCATGTAGGTGCTAATACTTAATTCTTTCTACAAAGATGGATTAGAAAACTCAGCCCTCCAGGTGCAGTAGTGGCCTTGCAGTGAAGCAAAGGAGAGAGGGGAAAATGTTCCACGAAGCTGGGGTTTGCCGGAGGCAAGCCGTACAGCACACCATGTAACTTGATCATCCAACAGGAAACCCAGCCCCACGTGCTGCTTACACTCAGATTCTTTGGCCATGTGGCTCAAATAAAGAAATTCTATATAGGCAACTAAGCCATGGGCTCCATAGGGATCCTGGTGGTCCCCTACAGGCATGTAAGGTCCTGTGTATGTGATCTATAGGGGTCTTTTGAGGAAGGCTCACCCTGCCTCACCAGCCCAGCCCCTTGGTCATCACTCCTGCCTCACTCCTGCTCTCCCTCCCCTTCTCTGCATGTTTCAGCCACACATTACTGCTCACTGCTGCCTGCTCAGCATACCACAACCAGGTAATTTGCCAGGAGACTTCCTTCCCCAAATAACTGGGAGCAGAGAGTCTCAAACCCACAACCGGCATTGGAGGCTCGCAGAGGGCCCGTCTTCGCAGCATCTTATTCACTAAGTTCTGTGTCAGGCTAAGAGTTTGCTTTAAGTTCCCCTGAGGCTGCCCCATCAGAGTCCATGCTTGGGAAAAGCAAAACAAAACAAACAAAAAAACAAAAAAAAAACAAAGAAAATACAAGCCTGCCACTGAAACGCTTTTAAACAAGGCTTATGTCTCCTGTGTGTTTCCCCTCCTTCCCTCCCGCCTTTCCTCCCTTCCATCCCTCCTTCTTTCCTCCCTTCCCCAGTACTGGGACTTGAACTCAGGGTCTTCCACTTTCATCAAGCTTTTTCTCTCAAGGCTAGAGTTCTACGTTTGAACCATACCTCTACTTCTGACTTTTTGCTGGTTTATTGGAGATAAGAGTCTTGTGGACCTTCCTGGCAGGGCTGGCCTTGAACTGCCATGCTCAGTCTTATCCTCCTGAGTGGCTAGGATTACAGATGTGAACCACCAAATGCAGGCCCTTGGCCATCCCTCATCAGGGTTGTGCTTTTTCAAACTAAAGTTCATGTCTATACCCTGAAGGTAGCTTTGTTTTCCCTCTACAATTTCCTTCTCTTGTATTCCTGCCTCTGCATGTCTTGCCTTCTGTTCCCTCCATCCGCACAAGATGCACAGGACACTCAAGTCCTGCGGCTTCAGGAAGCTCTTCTGCCCTCTCTCAGAGGGCAGGATGGCTTGATTCTGCTGTCACCCTTGCTATGGCTTATTCTCTCCTTTCTCTGGGCTTCTGAGCTCAGGAATCTATTGCTGCCTTATCTCATGCTGCTGGGTGCCAGCTCACCAATACCAGCATCTCTGGGTCATCAATGTGTCTTCCTGCCCCATCCTGCATGAGGGCTGGGCTTTGTGGCTGAGTCCCCAGCCACCCACATGCAGAGGATGGGACTAAGCGGGTCTCTGACAGAGCTGGGGACCCAGACAGAAGGAAAAAGGTCACCCAGAGCACAGTTTTGGAAGTTCAAGATATGGCTCGTTAGTGTCTTCTTGGCTCTGGTGCAGATGGGTGGACATACTTTACAGCAAATCATTTTCACAAGAACGGATCCACTCAAGCCCTGCCTTCATCCTTCCTTAGCGGCACCCCCATTACAATCCACCATGTCTCTCCTCTTAAAGGTACCTGCACCTCCATCTTGTCACGCTGGGGGGCCAAGCCCATCCTGTGAACCCCAGCCATCAGGGCCACACTCAAACCCTCTCCCCCATGGCTCAGCCTACACAGCACTAGACGCAGGAGAAGCAATAGATGAGGAAATAGTTTGAAATGATTTATTTTGCCATGACAGATCACACAATGTCCCTTTTATGCTTACTTTAAAAGTTACCTATTGTGCCAGGTACTGGTGGCTCACGCCTGTAATCCTAAATACTTAGGAAGCTGAGAACTAAGGATCACAGTTCAAAGCCAGCCCAGGGAAGAAAGTCCATGAGACTCTTATCTCCAGTTACCAGCAAAAAAAAAAAAGTTGAAATGGAGATATGGCTGAAATGATAGAGGGCTAGTCTTGAACAGTGCCCAGGCCCCAAGTTCAAGCACCAAGACCAGTGTGCACATGCGTGTGCGCATACACACACATCATCATCATCATCATCATCATCATCATCATCATCATCATCATCATTATTACCAAATGACACATCAGAGAATTCAGTGTGCAAACCAACACATGGTGAGAACACATACAGGAGTCACTGCTGCCCAGTACTCAGTGTCCCCACTTACCAAGTCCCTGGGATGGCAGGCTGTGTCTGTGTGTCCTCTAATATTCCTACACCTGTTGTGGGCATGGAGATGCCAGGATCCATGAGTCACAGTGTCTCCCAGGCTCAGTGGCTGTGCTGCCCCTGAGGACTTGCTCTCACAGGAGACCTGGGACCCATGTGTCCATGGCCTTTCTTCCTCTGGACTACTATGGGGAGACTCATTCAGAGGTGACACGTCACACATGGTCCTCGCATTGCTGGGTCATCAGTGTTGCTCTTCATCCAGTGTCTCTCTCGCCAGTGTACCTCGGTGTAAGTCCGCTGTGAGTCTGGTGCGAGTCTGGTGGCCCAAGATCCATTGAAATGTCACCTCCCTGATCTGGCCTTCACCAAGAGCACTGGAAAGTAAGGTCCTGAGATTGATCACACCACAGCTGGCCTAGCTTACTAAGTGAACACTTAGCAGTGTTCCTCTCAGGCCTCTACTCCCTCACTAGTACTCTGTGCACAAGCAGGACCAGAGGGCTGTGTGTGTGTGTGCACGTGCATATGTGTGTGTGGTGTTCACATAATGTATGGTATTTGGGGTTGAATCTGAAATGTCACTCCACCATTGTGAATGTGAATCCCCAGTACAACCTTGTTCAGAGGTACGTCCTTGGAATGTTCTGGAATTGTAAGTGCTATTGGTTGGTGGTGGATATCAAGTAGCAGGGTCTAGTGGGGTGAAGTGGAATGCTGGGGGCATGGCTTTGAAAAGCATACTTGGTTTCTTCCCCCATCTGATCTCTTTCTGTGTCTCTGTCTCTCTCTCTACCTCTCTCTGTCTCTGTTTCTGTCTCTCTCTCTCTCTCTCTGTCTCTCTACTTCCTGGCCACCAGGAGGTGAGCAGCTTTGCCAGGATAAACATTCCCTGCCATCATGTTCTGCCTGACCCCAGCCCAGCAAAGAAGGAACCCAGTGATGATGGAACAAAACTGCCAAAAACCTGAAGCAAATAAACTTTTCCTCCTTAAGTTACAATGATGGTGAGCTGGTATCTGTTGTTTTTAAACATTGATATTGTCTAAACAAATGTCATTGGCCCAGCACTAGTGCCTCATGCCTATAATCCTAACTACTCAGGAGGCTGAGATACAAGGACCCTGGTTCAAAGGCAGCCACAGCAGACAAATCAGGGAGACACTTATCTCCAATTAACCAGCAAAAATCCAGAGTGGAGGTGGCTCTAGTGGTAGAGCACCAGTGGTGAGTGAAAAGACCAAGCGAGAGGTAAGGCCATGAGTTCAAGTCCCAGTAAAAGCACACACACACACACACACACACACACACACACACACACACGGCCCTTTATACACTGTTTGACCAAGTTGATGTTTGACCACATGTCTGGCTTCTCTGGGGCAGCCACATGGATGTATAACCGTAACCACCACAGCTGTCCTGCTTGGAACCTAGCACTGTGCTTTGAACCACGGGCA
The DNA here is from genome assembly GCF_023159225.1 of Perognathus longimembris pacificus. Taxonomy (NCBI): domain Eukaryota; kingdom Metazoa; phylum Chordata; class Mammalia; order Rodentia; family Heteromyidae; genus Perognathus; species Perognathus longimembris. Next base: position 61,744,537 of record NC_063162.1, read on the forward strand.
GCCCTTTGGAGACAGGAGCTGCACTTTTTCTTGGATGCACTAGGCACAGGACTGCCAGCCTCCTGCTAGGAGGGACCGCACAGAATAGGTGTGTGTCAGGAGGGCAACTTCTGTTCTGCACTCTGGAACATTCTGCTTACAATGCCCAAGCCTGCCCTATTCCCTCTGAACTACAACAGTCACTTTCAAAGATGTTCTCATTCTTATTTCTCAGATGAAGGAATTGAAGTTAAGAGATGGTGAAAGGACTGGGCTCAGGTGGCTCACACCTGTCATCCTAGCTACTCAGGAGGCTGAGAGCTGAGGATCATGGTTCAAAGCTAGCCTGGGCAGGAAAGTCCATAAGACTTATCTCCAGTTAACCAGCACAAGTTGGAAGTGGCTCAAGTGGTAAAGCTCCAGTCTTGAGTGGAAAAGCGAGGGGACAGTGCGAGTCCTTGGGTTCAGGTCCTGCTACTGCCTCCCAGGGCAGACCACCCCAAATGAAGTGGGCACCTGCAGTGACACGGCTGTGTCCAGGGTTGGGGGCGTGGGCTCATGGGAACCAGCTGCCCCCCATGGATGGCGCTGTCTCTGCAACTCCCCAAAAGGCAGAACTGATTTTGGCTACTCAGGCCATGTGTGTCCCGCACTGCTCACTGACTGTCTGTGCTACTCTGTGGCACCCCAGAGTTCATGTCTGTACCCTGAATATAGCTGATGTCTTCTCTTCCCCCCACACCCACACTACACAGTATGCCTTGTCTCTCGGCTCCAGCACTGCCCACATGTAGCTGATGTATTGGGGTGTCTAGACCTTGTGTATGGAATCCCTGAACTTGGCCCAGATCTCTGGTGAGCTCCCTAGAGAAACTGTGTAATCACCCCAGCTCTTCACTGCCTTTCTCTGCAGTGTCGACTTCATTTCCTGTCCTCCTCTCTTCCCCTTGCTGTCTTCATGTTTTTCTCTTCTGTCCCTTCACGCTCTCTCTTCCAGGTCTGTCTCTCCTCCCCACTCCCCACCCCAGCACTCTCTCTTCCCCAGATAAACTGCTCTGGGGAAAGAGACTCTCAGAGTTTAGGACTCATGGAGAACCAGGTACATGGGTGTGGACTCCCTGTGTGCACATCTCTTCTTCTCCTGGGGCCCGTTGGGCCTGACCAGCTAAGGCGTCGATCTCACCCATGACAGCTTTGACCCTCAGGAACACCTGGGCAGAGCCTCCCCAGAGCTAGGGCACCTGCTCAAGGGCCTCCTCTGCACACAGAGCTTTCTCAGGGGGTTCTGGGCTTCCATTTTTGGGAATAGGAGTCCTAGGTGGGTGTGTTCTTCCCACAGAAAGTGCTGGGGCCAAATGCAGAGGGTGACAGAGGCCTTCCAAGGTGAAAAAGGAGACCCCATCTCAAGCATAAAATGCTGGATAAGGAGGTATGCACTTGTCATTCTGCCTACAAGGGGCTGGGAGGGGGGTGGAATATGGGGATTGTGTTTCAGGAGAACTCACAAAAAATGCAAAACCTGAGAAATAGCTATATGCCAAAAGGTGGGGCACTAGGGTGTGATTAGAATGCTTCCTTAAGAAGTGTGAGGTCGGGCTCGGGATATGGCCTAGTGGCAAGAGTGCTTGCCTCATATACATGAGGCCCTGGGTTCAATTCCCCAGCACCACATATACAGAAAATGGCCAGAAGTGGCACTGTGGCTCAAGTGGCAGAGTGCTAGCCTTGAGCAAAAAGAAACCAGGGACAGTGCTCAGGCCCTGAGTCTAAGCCCCAGGACTGGCCAAAAAAAAAAAGAAGTGTGAGGTCCTGAGTTCAAACCCCAGTACTGCCAAAAAATAAAACTATGGGTCCTCTATAAGTTAATTACCTAAGGCATTTTCTTCTTTTAAGCAAGTGTGTGTGTGTGTGTGTTCACTAGGGCTTGAACTCGGGGCCTTGGCATTGCCCCTGAGCTTTTGTACTCAAGGCTAGTGCTCTACCACTTGAGCCACAGCTCTGCTTCTTGGTCTTTGGTGGTTAATTGGAGATAAGGGTCTCATAAACTTTTCTGTCCCCACTGGCTTCCAGTCTCAACCCTCAGATCCCAGCCTCCTGAGTAGGTAGGATTACAGAAGTGAGCCACTGATGCCAAGCTCAAGAATAACTTCTTTTAAGAATTTTTGGTGGGGCTGGGAATATGGCCTAGTGGCAAGAGTGCTTGCCTCGTATACATGAAGCCCTGGGTTCGATTCCTCAGCACCACATATACAGAAAATGGCCAGAAGTGGCTCTGTGGCTCAAGTGGCAGAGTGCTAGCCTTGAGCAAAAAAGAAGCCAGGGACAGTGCTCAGGCCCTGAGTTCACGGCCTAGGATTGGCCAAAAATAAAAAAAAATAAAAAATAAAGAATTTTTGGTGGCACTAGCATTTGAACTCAAAATCTGAAACTTGCAAGGAGGGATCTTTTCCACTTGAACCAAGCCCCTAGCCAGGTATTTTCTTACAGGGATAGAAAGCTGACTGACTGACACATAGAATCTGAGAGTCAGGGTCCTAGTGGCAATCCAGGCTGGAGCAGTGGTTCTGGGGGTCTTCTGGGGGTCTCCTGGGGATCTATTGTTTCTAGCTTTGCTTTTCTTCTCTCCTTGCCTGTAATATTACATCACATGTCTCTTGAATTTCCTTCTTCTCTCCACCTTGTCCTATCACAGTAAGAAGGTTACAGGCTTGTGCTCCTGTCCTATTATCTCTGTGAAAGAGACACTGAACAACTAGGGGCTGAGGGGAAGCATGCCCAGGGAGCTTTCACAGCCATTCAGTGCCCTGGGCTGGCATCGGGGTAGTGAGCCAAGTGAAATTGCTTATTCTAAACATAACATACACTGTACTTTGTGTTTATGCAATAATTTCCTTGATGATGTACCTAGAGAGATTTTAACTTGTCACAATAACCCCATGATATTGTGTGTGTGTGTGTGTGTGTGTGTGTGTGTGTGTGTGTGTGTGTGTGTATGCTCGCCCCAGGGCTTGAACTCAGGGCCTGACCATTCTCCCTAAGCTTCTGAGCTTAAAGCTAGCACTCTACCACTTGAGCTACAGCTTTTTTTTTTTTTTTTGCCAGACCTGGGGCTTGAATTCAGGACCTGAGCACTGTCCTTGGCTTCTTTCTGCTCAAGGCTAGCACCCTACAACTTGAGCCACAGTGCCACTTCTGGCTTTTTTTTCTATGTATGTGGTGCTGCGGAATTGAACCCAAGACTTCATGTATGCAAGGCAAGCACTTTACCACTAGGCCATATTCCCAGCCCTGAGCTACAGCTTTTTAATGATTAATTGGAAAAAAAGAGTCTCATGGAAGAACATTCACTACCAGGCTCATTCTATGAAGCCAGTATAACCCTCATCCCAAAACCAGGCAGGGACTCATCATGGAAGGAGGACTACAGACCTATTTCCCTGATGAACATAGACGCAAAAATTCTCAACAAAATTCTGGCCAATCGACTTCAACAGGTTATCAAAAAAAATCATACACCACGATCAAACTGGTTTCATTCCAGGGATGCAAAGTTGGTTTAATATACGCAAGTCAATTAATGTAATCCACCACATCAACCGGAGCAAGCTAAAGAACCACATGGTTTTATCTCTGGATGCGGAAAAAGCATTCGATAAAATCCAGCACCCATTTATGCTTAAAGCCCTGGAAAAACTGGGATTCCAGGGAACATTCCTGAATATAATCAAGGCAGTTTATGACAAACCAACAGCAAGCATAACTCTAAATGGGGAAAAACTAAAGCCATTCCCTTTAAAATCAGGAACAAGGCAGGGATGTCCACTCTCTCCCCTGTTCTTCAACATAGTACTAGAATTCCTAGCCAGAGCAATTAGGCAAGAAGAAAATATAAAGGGGATCCAAATAGGAAAAGATGAAGTTAAACTTTCTCTCTTCACAGATGACATGATCCTATACCTAAAGAATCCCATAGACTCTACCCCAAGCTACTAGAGCTAATCCAAAACTTTGGCAAAGTTGCAGGACATAAAATAAACCTTCAAAAATCAATGGCCTTTCTCTATGCTAACGACCCGAAGACCGAGGCTGAAATCAGAAAAGCAACTCCCTTTGCAATAGCCCCCCAAAACATAAAATACCTAGGAATAACCTTAACCAAAGAAGTGAAAGACCTCTTTGATGAGAACTTTAAAAGCTTGAAAAATGAAATTAAGTCAGAACTAAGGAAATGGAAAAACCTCCCATGCTCCTGGATTGGGAGGATTAATATAATCAAAATGGCAATATTGCCAAAGGCTATCTACAAATTCAATGCAATACCCATTAATATCCCAACACCATTTTTTTAATGAAATAGAGGAAGCAATCCAGAAATTCATATGGAACAATAAAAGACCTAGAATAGCAAAAACAATCCTAAGCAGAAAGAACAGTGCTGGAGGAATTACAATACCCAACGTCAAGCTGTATTATAAAGCTGTAGTATAAAAACAGCTTGGTATTGGCACCGGAACAGGCCTGAAGACCAATGGAACAGAATTGAAGACCCAGAAATGAACCCACAGAACTACGCCTACTTAATCTTTGATAAAGGAGCTAAAACAATAGTATGGAAGAAAGATAGCCTCTTTAACAAATGGTGCTGGCAAAACTGGCTCAAACTAAAACTAGATCCTTATATATCACCCTGCACCAAAATCAATTCCAAATGGATTAAAGACCTCGAAATCAAAACAGACACCCTGAAAACACTAAAGGAAGGAGTAGGAAAAACAGTTGGGCTCCTTGGCACAGGACGGAACTTCCTTAACAAAGACCCAGAAATGCTACAAATCAAAGAAAGGTTGGACAAATGGGACTGCATCAAACTGCAGAGCTTCTGCACGGCAAAGGACATAGCTGGCAAGATAAACAGAAAGCCCACAGACTGGGAGAAGATCTTTAACCGGCCATTCAACGGACAAAGGCCTCATATCTAAAATATATGCAGAACTAAAAAAATTACCCTCTTCCAAAACAAAACCGCAAAGAACCAATAGCCCACTCATCAAGTGGGCTAAAGACTTACAAAGAGACTTCTCTGATGAGGAAATGAGAATGGCCAGGAGATATATGAAAAAATGCTCTACATCACTGGCCATAAGGGAAATGCAAATCAAAACAACATTGAGATTCCATCTCACCCCAGTAAGAATGTCATATATCAAGAAAACTAACAATAACAATTGTTGGAGGGGATGTGGCCAAAAGGGAACCCTACTTCATTGTTGGTGGGAATGTAAACTGGTTCAGCCACTCTGGCAAGCAGTATGGAGATTCCTCAGAAGGCTAAATATAGAACTCCCCTATGACCCAGCAGCCCCACTTTTGGGTATCTATCCAAAAGACCACAAACAAAATCACAGTAATGCCACCAGCACAACAATGTTCATCGCAGCACAATTTGTCATAGCGAGAATCTGGAACCAACCCAGATGCCCCTCAGTAGACGAATGGATCAGGAAAATGTGGTACATATGCACAATGGAATTTTATGCCTGTATCAGAAAGAATGACATTGTCCCACTTGTAAGGAAATGGAAAAAATTATACTAAGTGAAGTGAGCCAGACCCAAAGAAACATGGACTCTGTGGTCTCCCTTATTGGGAATAATTAGTACAGGTTTAGGCAAGTCATAGCAGAGCATCATAAGGCCCAATAGCTATACCCTTATGAACACCTAAGATGATACTAAGTGAAATGAACTCCATGTTATGGAGACAATTGTTATATCACAGTTGTAACTACTTTCAACGTCCCATGTGTGTCTGTAGCTTCTACTATTGATGATGTTCTTGTATCACCTTCCTGTGGTTGTACCTACACTATCTCTGTAATCTTATCTGAGTATATTGGAAACCGTGTATACTGGTATTGGAACTAGGAAATTGAAAGGGAATACCAAAATTGAGAGACACAGGGTAAAAAAAGACAAACAACTACAATAGCAATACTTGCAAAACTGTTTGGTGTAAGTGAACTGAACACCTCAGGGGAGAAAGGGTAAGGGGGAGGGGGAGGGGGGTATGAGGGACAAGGTAACAAACAGTACAAGAAATGTATCCAATGTCTAACGTATGAAACTGTAACCTCTCTGTACATCAGTTTGATAATAAAATTTTGAAAAAAAAAAAAAAAAGAGTCTCATGGAATTTCTTGCCCAGGCAGGCTTTGAACCCTAATCTTCAGATCTCAGACTTCTGAGTAGCTAGGATTACAGGTATGAGCCACCAGCACCCAACTATCCACATGATAATTTAACTAATGCAAAATTCTCAGGCCATGTGAGCTACATCAGGGGAACCAGCACTCTGTAAGCATCCAGCCCGCGTGTGTCTGGGACCTGCCTTCCCAGGGCAGCGCATTGGGCTCGCACCAAACAGAAGGCAAGATTGCCTGCATTTGGCTGTGGGATGAAGGAGATATCAGAGATGGCTAGGATTGCAAGTATTATTTGATATTGGAGGTTTGGCAATTTCTGGCATTTTATAGCACAACAGGATAAATAAAGTTCATGATAATGCATTGTGTGGCTCAAAAAAGAAGCCAGAGGCTGGTGGTGCACACCTCCAGTCCTAGCTACTCAGGAGGTTTGGAGCCAACTTGAACAAGAATGTCTACAGAGACACAATCTTCCATTCATCAGCAAGAAGCCAGTTTGGAGGCGTGAGTCAGGTGGTAGAGCACCAGTCATGAGCAACTCTTAATTCAAGCCCTCAATACCCTTAAGAAATGATCCTTGTGCACATATTAATGTTAACAGAAGTATATACACTCGGGGGAGGGGGATTCCAATGGTATAAGTCCTTTAAGTAACTAATTTAGAGTTTAACAAAGTGAGCACCAGAAAGCTGAAACATGTTATGGGAAGGTGAGGTCAAGGGGAGAGGGGCAGACAAATGGATGGAAGGGTGGACAAGTACAGCCATGATAGTTAATGTATATATGTGAAAATGGAGCCAGGAAACTTGAGGGGATGGGTTGGGAGAGATGGGGGAGAATGATGGAGAGGCATTGTCCTCGTAAGCTGACATGTTGAATTGAAACCCCTTTGTTCAAGTATTTAAAGATAATTAAAGATAACATACATATACACATACATATGCATGCACATAAAAAGTGTAATTTTGAGTGAATCATTACTCAGTATATATTTATACATATATGAGTCAAAATGTCACATTGTCCCTCACAAATGTGTACAAATAGTATGTGCCAATCAACAAATAAAATAGAAGCAATCGGTAATTACTGGGGAACTTCGTGTTGGTGCCTGTCATGACCGCCTACTTCATTAGCACCAGAGGGAAAACCCAAGCTGACACGTGGCTATTTTTGAGGGGATTTTTGTTCTTTGAGAGGAAAGAAATGCCTCATATTCTGGATTAGAAATGGCCCAGGTGGTTATTAAAGACTACATGTTCACTGTTATTGTATACGTTTTCTATGCCACGCGTTTTGCCCTCTATGGGTTTGGCTTTGCTCCTGAGCCGCCCTCATCCCCTCCCCATGCCCTTCCCACCACACGTTTCTGTGGGGGCCACACTCTTCCAGTCTGGAAGCTTCTGTCTCTGATTCCAGCTGCAAAGGTCCCCAGCCCTGCCTTCGCCGAGCGCATGACCAGCGTACCTGCTTGAGGCCAGAGCTGCCCCCCCCTCAGAGGCAGCTGGCTCTGGCTGAGGGTTTGGATTTGGCTATGACCTTGAGATGGGGTCTCAATATCAATCCAAACTTGCCACAGACACTTTGAATGTGGTTTGAATATGGAGCACTTATCTATGCGTCAAGTTGAAATGTACTCACCTTGTGCCGGGGTCCAGAGGAGGGGACTTCTACAGGTGATGGGGTCATTAAGGGGATTAATCACTCTCTCACAGGGCTGGGTTAGTTACCTGGAGAGTGGGTTGTTGTGTCAGCCCATCCTTTCTTGCTGTCTCTCATTCACATCTCCTCACCCCTCCACTTTGCTGCCATGTAGCATGACCTAAGTCTCTCACCATAGGTGCTGCTCAGCTCAGACTTCCATCTCCAGCCCTGCGAGCAAAATGAATGTCTTTTCTTTATAAATGACTGAGTCTCAGGTACATTGTTACAGCAGAGAAAACCAGATGAAGATATCTGCTTTGTGTGGTCTTGCTGTGATGCCAAATGGTGGGAATATGTGAACGAAAATGAGGGGGAGAAGACTCCAGAGCTAGGAACTTGGGAAGTGTGCTCTGCTTTGATCTGATCCTTATGAGTAGCTCATGTGTGTGTGATGGAAGAGAAAGTGGAAGTGTTACTGCTTATCACCCTAACCAGCTGAAGGGGGGAGGGTAGGGGTGGGGGTGCAGGTTAGGGCGGGGGAAGGGGAGGATGGTAGTGGTGGAGAGCTCTGTCTGTCTGTCTTACTTTCCATAGGAAATTTTCTATCCCTGGGAGCAGAGGGGAGGGAGACCATCTGGCTATGCTGGGGGCATCTGCCTTTGTTCCACAAGCATGCAACAGTGCAGGGAGGCGGTGTGGGGACGTGGTGCAGGGAGGCTGTGCTGAGGTACCTGGCAGGGCAGCCGGTGGGACCACTGCTGAGGCAGGAACAATTAGGAGTGGACTCTCTAGTTGGGGACCTGACCTCCCAGAACACACTCAAGAGCATGGAGACCAGTGTTTTGAGACCCATTAACCAAAGAAAAGGAAAAGCATAGAACAACATTTTCTGCTCACAGGTAAATTTGCTAAAGGAAAAAAAAAAAAGAAAGATTTCCAGCACATTCCTGACAGCAGACTTGAGTTAGGTTTCCGGAATGGAAGCAGGGACAAAACTGTTGGCCCCTTGAGGGAGCTGAGATCAGTTGAGAATTTATCTAACTCAGGGATGCTGGTTTGCATATTCTATTCAGAAGCAATTAAAATGTCTTGCAGTAGAGCAGGTGGCTTATGCCTATAATCCTAGCTACACAGGAGCCTGAGATATGCGGATCCTGGTTTGAAAGGCTGAGATCTGAGGATTGCATCTCAGTTCAAAGCCAGCCCAGGCAAGGAAAGTTCATGAGTGAGACTCAACTGGAAGTGGAGCTATGGAGCTAGAGGTAAAGAGGTAGCCTGGAGCAGAAAAGCTCAGGATCAGCTCCCAGGTCCCAGGATTGGCCTGTGCACATGCACACCTACATACACGTCTTGCAATGAGTTTATTGCAGTTTACAATTGAATCTGAGGAACTGGAAATTTCCATAAAATTGGACAGAACTGTAAGTCCTGCTGATAAATTCAGATCTCAGCCTCCTGAGTAGCTAGGATGAAAGGCATGAGCAACAGGTGCCTGGTGCATTCCTTGTCTTTTGGCTCTGCCCTGGCTTCTTCATTTGCATGGAGATCATCTGACTCCCATTTTCCAATCCCAAGTAGCATTTGTGTCTCCCCCCCTGTAAGCCTGTATTGTGATTGGTGACTCGGGCTGTGTGTTAGTAAACACAACATACCACGGACCATGTGTGTGCCTGTGTGCAGGCCCCTGTAAGAATCCAAGTCTGTACCCTAGGGCCACCTCCATCCCAGGAGAAGCAATGTTGTGTGCAGTGCCCTTTGAGAGCAGGGCGACCCCACTGCTGTCACCAGAACTGTTCCCCGCCCCTGACACTGCACTTAATCCCTTGATGTTTTTGTCTCAGGCACAGGATGGGGAGCTGAACCGATGATATAGATGGCAGTATGGAAAACAAGGCGGGCCAAGGTTCCACTTCATATACACTGATGAAGAAGGTGCTTTCTTGCTTGTGTGCTCATCTGCAAAGTGGAAGCACCAGGAAACAGGAGCCAGCATGCACTAGGCACGTGGGTGCACACTGGGGTACAGCAGGCTGCGAGGACATGCTGGCCTGTGCTCTGCTCCCTGGTGCCCACCTCCTCCCACAAACACAAGGCAGGCTCACAGCCCCTCCTCCAGGGCTCCCAGGAAGCTTTCAGCCACCCAGCATTCCTTCTCCAATGCTCTGGATTCCTCTCTCCTCTCCCCAGCCTCCTTCCCTCATTTCTAGCTCCAGAGAGTATGAGAAGCTCAAGGACAGGCGGATTTGTCACTTCTTGTCGGAGTGGACATACAGCTCATCATTTATGCTGGAGGAGGAGACAACTGGAGGAGGAGACACCACACCTTTGGACACCGAGGAGGAGACACCACACCATTAGACACCTTGCTGGGTGACTGACAGATACAGGGCACCCCAGTTTACTAGGTCTGCAATCTCTCCCTATTGTGAGTTCTGGGGAAAGATGCCTAAAGAGTGTCCTGGACTCAGCTGTGGGCATCTTGAATTTCACCCACTCTCCTCTAGAGCTCTGTGCTCCAAGCTGGGCTTCTGTGGTTCCCTGTGTGGACTCAAGGTGTGATGCAGGGTGGCAGGGAGATGCCAGCCGTGGTCCTGCGAGCCCGGCCCTGCCAATGTGAGAGCTCCTCGCCACAGGTTCCCGCAGGAACGCAGGCTGTCCTCCTCCACCCGGGGACAGGGAAGGGACAGCTAGTCACAGGGACAGCAAAACAGCACAGGGGAAGCTGTGCCTTCCAATGATGGTTTGTACTTACTCTTGTACAGATGCAGAAAAATAGATAGAACCAGAGCTCATACAGATTATACATATCTTATTATATAATATACTATATAACATTACATGTTATAAATCATATTACACATATATGTATGTATATATGTAACATATTATATAAAATATATAATATGTAATAAAATAATGCAATAAAATATATGTCATATAATATACTATAGTATTGTATTATATAATATATTGTATCATATATTATATAATAATAATGTGTATTTAGTATATAATATAAAGGATAATATCATATTACATTATATATAACATGTAAATATATATCATGTAAGACAGACAGATGGATAGAGAATGAGATTGGACTCAGTGGACTGCATTTGGGATTTCAATCTTCAGCTGTTTCTATAAACCAATGGGTCTCCACTGATCCAGAACATTCCTGTTTGACCCCTAGCATCCTGATGACATGTGGTGGTCATGTGTTTTATTCTGAATGACTGAATGGGGTAATGAATGACGTAGGAGCATAGAGCAGGTTTAACACAGGTCACAGTTACTACCACATTCTTAAACTTGGGGCTACCATTATTTAGCTGCAGTTTTTCTTTCTCTTCAGGAGAGAGGAAAGAAATATCATTAGATGTGTACTTCAAATACATTTAAATGTTATTCAACTTTAAAAGACATTGTTTTTTGCCAGTCCTGTGGCTTGAACTCAGGGCCTGGGCTCTGTCCCTGAGCCTCTCTGTGCTCCATGCTAGCACTCTACCACTTGAGCCACAGTGCCACTTCTGGCCTTTTCTCTGCGTATGGTACTGAGGAATTGAACCCAGGGTTGGATGCATGCCAGGCAAGCACTCTCCTGCTAAGCCACACTCCCACTAACCCACATTCCCAGCCTCAGCTTTTCTTTTTTTTTTTTTTTTTTTTTTGGCCAGTCCTGGGCCTTGGACTCAGGGCCTGAGCACTGTCAAGGCTAGCACTCTGCCACTTGAGCCACAGCGCCGCTTCTGGCCGTTTTCTGTATATGTGGTGCTGGGGAATCGAACCTAGGGCCTCGTGTATCCGAGGCAGGTACTCTTGCCACTAGGCTATATCCCCAGCCCAGCCTCAGCTTTTCTTAAAGTTTCTCTTGGAGCAGCCAAATCCAAGGTTGCCTCCACCTCTCTGATCTTGCTTTCCATCTTGGCAGCAGGACTTGGCTTATTGTTGGGTGTGTGTACATAAGAGTAGAAAGCTTTCTAAATCCGAGTTTACAATAGAAATTGTCCCATCATTGTTACCATCATCATCACCACCACAACCATCATCATCATCATTATCATTATCCCATCATGCTTCTTTGTGACTGAATAGTACTCCATATTATCTATATGTACAAACATATATAATATATAATATACACACAATAATATATAATGTAATACATATACATATAATATATGTATATCATGTTTCAAATAGGAATGTCTATTTTTCTTTTTTTGAGGAACTTCCATGCTGATTTCCATAGTGCTTGTACTAGTTTTCACTCCCACCAGTGTATGAGAGCTCCTTCTCTACCCTCAACAACCCCACATCCTTGCTAGCATGTGTTGTTTGTTTCCTTGATGATTGTTTCTATTGTTGCTAACTTTCATTTCCTTCATGGTTAAAGACATCAAACACTTCTTCATGTATTTATTGGCATTTGTCCTTCTGAGAATTGTCTGTTTCACCCATTGACCATTTATTAATTGAAATATTGGGGTTTTTGTTTGTTTTGATGTCTAAATTTTTTTTTAGCTCTTTGTAGATTCTAGATGTTAATCTTCTATCCATTGAATGGTTGGGAAAGATATTCTTTGATAATTAAGGTAATTATTTCTTTTGTTGTACAGAGCTTTTTAAGTTAATGAAATCCCATTCTTATTATTTATTATTTAGTTGAAAATCTACTCTGAATATAATTGTCTATCTCTGTATCTTCCAGTGTTTTCTTTACATTTTCCTGTAGTAGCTTCAAAGTTTCTGATCTTACATTAAAATATTTGCTCCATGTGAAATTTTGTCTTTTGTGCAGTAGGAGAAATAGGGGTCTGGTTTCAGTCTTGTGCATGTAGATAATTAGTTGTTTTGTTTTGTTTTGTCTTTTTTGGCACCACTTGTTACATAGGCTGTTTTGTTTTGGGTCAGTCATGGGGCTTGAGCTCTGGGCCTGGGTGCTGTCCCTGAGCTCTTCAGCTCAAGGCTAGTACTCTACCACTTGAGCCACAGCACCACTTCTGATTTTCTGAGTGGTTAATTGGAGATAAGAGTCTCACAGACTTTCCTGCCCAGGCTGGCTTTGAACTGCGATCCTCAGATCTCAGCCTCTTGAGTAGTTAGGATTACAGGCATGAGCTACCAGCACCTGCCATGCTTCCCCCCCGCCTCTTAAACATAGGTTTTTGGTGCCCTTATTAAAAGTCAGATGAGTGTATGGACGCATGGGTCTTCTATTATGTTTCATTGGAATTTATGCTTGGTTGTGTGCCCATATCATGCTGTTTTGGTTACTATGGCTCTATAATACAATTTGAAGTTTGGTATTGTGGTATCTCCACCATTGCACTTTTTGCTCAGGATTGCTTTTGTGATTGGGGTCTTTTATTCTTCCCTATGAATTTTAGGACTGATGCTTCTATTTCTGCAAAGAATTACATTGGAATTGTGTGTGTGTGTGTGTGTGTGTGTGTGTGTGTGTGTGTGTGTGTGTGTGTGTCCATTCTGGGGCTTGGATGTAGGGCTTAGGCACTGTCCCTGAACATTTTTGCTCAAGGATAGCACTCTACCACTTGAGCCATACACCCACTTGTGGCTTTTTGAAAATTTATTTTTATTGTTATTATAAAGGTGATGTACAAAAGGACAGTTACATAAGTCGGATAATGAGAACATTGCTTTCTGGACAATGTTGCCTCTTCCCTCCCTCTCTCCCAGTTTTTCCTATTGCCACTCACAAGTTGTATAGTTCATTTTCAACATAATGTCTAGTGAGTACCATTGCTGAATTTGTTCACCCCTTATCCTTCTGTTGAGTGCCTCCACTTGCTCTCTAATAAAGAAGACAAAATCACCTCTGGCTTTTTGGTGATTAGAGATAAGCATCTCACAAGCTTTCCTACCCAGGCTGGTTTTTGAACTGCAATCCTAGTTCTCAGCCTCCTGAGGAGTTAGGATTACAGGTGTGAGGCATTGGCACGCAGCTGGCACTGGATTTTTTTAAGATTTTTTTTTCATTTTGGACACTGGGGATAGAACCCAGGACTCTGCTCTTGCTAGGCAAGTGCTTTGCCACTGAGCTACTTCCCAGCTCTTTCTGGCACTGGATTTTGATGACTGAATAGATTATCATTTTAAACCAGAAAATGCCCTTAGGCTCTGAGTCCCCAGATTCTCCCCTGTGCCGTACCTCTGTCTGGAACACTGCTGTACAAGCGATAATTGTGTTTATGCCTGGTACATTAGTGCCCTGCCTCCCATGCCAAGCTCTGGGCGAGATGTGCATTGCACTGATGGCCTCTCTTGGTATCCTTTACATGAAATGATTGAAGATGGAACTTCACGAGCCCAGAATTCATGGACACAAGCTGTCCCTAGAGATATCAGCTGACTAGAAAGCACCCGACCAAGGTGCTTCTGTGTCCCTCTGGGAACTCCATCCTGCAGACAGATGAATGCAGTAGCTTCCCACTCCCTTCAGCCACCAGAGCAGGGCCTGATGTGTAGGGACTCTAGGAAGAAGAACTGGAAGGAGCTGGTCCCTGGCAGGCCTCATTCCCAGCTGCTAAGGTGGTTCTCATAGGGCCGGAAGGACAGCCACTGCCCAAGGCTCAGAAATGCCCAGAATAGTTGTGCTCTCACGACCTGCAAGCCCATGTGACAGGGCCGTGTGCAGCGCACTAACTGCTGGGGCATAAGGGGTCAAGGTCTGCCTTGGCTGCCCCTGGGGCCTACTACACTGACCAAGGCCAACTGCTCATCCTCTCTGGCTATGACTCCAACTGTGGCTGCCATCTGGGAATGCTGGGCACAGCTTCTGCTGCCAGCAGGGCTTCCTGAGCCCTTGGCTCCTTCCCTCTGCTCCTTCCCGGCTTTGTTTTTCCCTTCTCAGTGGGCTGTGAGCATTTGCTGTTAGACCAGACCAGCAGCCAGGTGGACTGAGGCCTGGTCCTGGGGAGAACAATGGGAAAGGACCAGACAATTTCACAAAGGAGGGAGAAAACCCTCCGGGTGATGGGTTCATAGAACCAACCAGGCCTCAGTTAGAATCCCTGACTCTGTTACTCTCCAGCTGTGTCTACTGGTGGAGAGACAAACGGATCCCAGTCACTGATTCTACAGAGCTCCTAGGTGGTGCCATTTTTGATCCAAGCAGACTCTGGAATCACACTGGCTGTTTTCCTTCAGCTGCACTGCCCAGGGTCCGTGCCAGGAGTGACATCTGGCCCTAGGGACCTGCACTGGTGGTGGCTGCCACCCGTATCCCCTGACCACCAACTCGAAGGCCTAGATCTGCTGGTCCCACGTCAGTGTTGATGGGGAAAGGAGGCCCCTGAGGAGGACATGTTTCTGGGAAAGCGGGAGTTAACGGATCCGGACACACAGGAGGCGAAGGGATACAGGACACATGTAGGGATGTGGTGGGAGAAGTGCAAACAGAGTAGATTCTAGAGAAGAGCAGAGTGTGATGGCTGGCAGAGGAACATTCGGCTCATCTGGGGTAGCTTTCAAAGGACAGCTTGCCAGTGAGGCCTTGAATGGGCACACCCTTGGGGGAAGGCAGATGTTGCTGCCTTATTTTTTTGTTTTGTTTTGTGCTAGTCCTAGGGCTTGAACTCAGGGTCTGGGCATTCTCCCTGAATGTTTTTCTTTTCTTGTGCAAGGCTCTACCACTTGAGTCACAGCTCCACTTCTGGCTTTTTTGCTGGTTAATTAGAGATAAGAGTCTCATGGACCTTCCTGCCCAGGCTGGCTTTGATTGGTGATCCTTATATATCTCAGCTTTGTGAGTAGATAGGATTACAGGTGTGAGCCACCGGCACCTAGCAGCTACCATGTTCACAGGATGTAAAACGAGTGTCTAACATGTCTACTTCCTGTTGATTTATTTCATTCAAAACGTATTTCTTTGATACCTTCTATGTGCATGTGCATGTGCATGTGCCTGCCATTGATGAAAACATTGAGCCATGTGTGGTTTGGGGGAGAAGACAGTAAACAAACAGGGAGATGCTGTGAAGGGCAGCACGGAGGACGGGGCATCTGTGAGGGCTCTTCTGGCAGAGCACACACGCAGACTGTAAACGAGGAGGCTGAGCTGTACGTGTAAAAGCAAAGGCTGCTCTGGCTTGGCAGGGAGAGCCAGAAGGAGATCGGGATGGTCTCACAAAGAAAGGGCAGGCAGAAGAGTTGACAGGTCAATGGATAAATTGTTACAGGAGAAGTCACTAGAGGTTTTGCACTGGGGGATCATTGTCACACTGGCTGCTGATGAGATAGGGGACGTGGTGAGAGGAAATGCAGGTGGCACAGTAGGAGGCCCGGACCAAATTGGTAGCAGTGAGAGGTGGCTGGGTTTTGGAAGTAGTTTGTGATTGGATTAGCGTTGGTAAACAATTCAGTACACCAAAGATGAGTATGAGGTCTTTAACCTGGAAGAGTGGAGTTGCCAGTTGTGAAAGCAAAGATTAACAGGTTGGGGAAAAAGTGAATTTTCAGAGTGTCATTGTTTGGACTATGATACATTTCAGAGAAGGAACTGGGTGTACAATTGTAAAGCCCAGGACAGCGGTCTGGGCTGCAGACAGCTCTGGGATGGATGAATTCATACATGTTTGACATTCAAGGCCAAGAGAGCAAGCAAGTTCACTTGGTGCTGAGGAGGAGAGCTGAGATGAGGTGCTGGTACCCTTGTGTTTACATGTCTGGAGAAGGAAAAGGAAGCAAGAAAGAGCCACAGAAACAGTCAAGAATGAACATAACCAGGTACCAGTGGCACAAGCCTATAACCCTAGCTACTCAAGAGATTGAGTCTGAAGATCACAGTTCAAAATCAGCTCAGGCAGGAAATTCCATGAGACTCTTATCTCTGATTAACCACCAAAATCCAAGAATTAGAGGTGTGGCTCAAGGGGCAGAGTGCCAGTCTTGAATAAAAATGCTAAGGACAAGTGCCTACACTCTGAGTTCAAGCCCTAACAGTGGTACTTGCACAAACACCACACACACACACACACACACACACACGACTCATTGGCAAGCCAAGTCTAAATTACGCACTTCCAGGAAGATGGTCAACAATGTTGTCATGTGATGCTAGCAGACTGAGTAAACAGAACCCATAACAGCTTTTGGATTTCCCAATGTGGAACTTCTTGATAACCTTGAAAAAAAGAAGTGTACTAGTTTCAGTGGTTGGTCAACAGTGTAATCTAAGACAGGCAATGGGAGGAGAGAGGATGGATGCGGGGAATATATAGTACTGTGTGTGTGTGTGTGTGTTTGTGCCTGTACTGGGGTTTGAACTCAAACTTTTTCACTAAAGGGTGGCATGTTACCACTTAAGTGACAGCTCCAAGTCCGACTTTTTGATTGTTAGTTGGAGATAAGAGTCTCATGGTTTTTCCTGCCTGAGCTGGCTTTGAACTGCAATCCTCAGATCTCAGCTCCTGAGTAGTTAGGATTATAGGTGTGAGCCACCAGTGCCCAGCTTTGAAAGCAGCTCTTGACCTAGAAGAGCAGAAGCATTTTGCCCTTGGCTACTGACCTGAAGACCAGAGTTCTCTCTTCAAATGCTAACCACTCACCTTGACCAGGCCCTGGGAATAAAGAGCCAAACAAGCTATCTGGAGCTTCTACCCTAGCTTGATGCTCTAGAAATAGACTGCCTAGGAATGATGGCTTGCAGAATTTGATCTTGACAAAGTCTGTGGAGTGGCCCCCAGGCCCCCAACTACACTGGCTGGGCTGGAATCTGCATGCAGGAATGGGTGTGCAGTCATCTTTCCCTAGCCTTGGCCAGCAGCATTGGTGCTGTTGGGTCATTCTGCCAGTAAAGACTGGCCAGGCCCTAAATGGACTGTATACCTTTTATGCCACGACAAGTTTGGGGACACCTCTGGGTCTTTGAACAGCTCTACGAGGCAGCAAGAATCAGCTAGGGTGCCTCTGAGGTTTGAGTGGCCTTCCTTGGGCTTAAAGCTAAGACTAGGGAGAAGATTCCGAAATGAACTTTGGGGCATCTCAGAAGAGAGGCTCCAATCCAAGAGCCAGTGGCTACCCTGGACTACCCCTGTTCAAGGCCTGCCTTGTCTACTTGACCTGGCAGGGACCACTGGGGTGTAAGTGGCGGAAATTCTCATTTTAGCAGGAGAGGATTGATCGGGGGCACAGGGAACTGGGGGCAAGGAGTATTGGGACTTCCCCAATATATCTATGTTGGGGCTCCCGTGTCTCGCTCGAATCCCCTACTCTCAAAATCCATTAATAGGATTATGGCTCCTTTTTGTTTGTCTCCCGCCTGCCCACATTACTGGGCGCTGAGTCCTTGGGTCTGGGCACAGAATAACAGGAGCAGAAATCCATGAACTGCAGCTGTGGCCTGCTGAAAACCAGCAAACCGGATTGGTCCAAGTGGCCTATATCACGTGTCCAAGCTATCCAATCAGCTGTGAGGGGAGGGCTTTACTTGTTCTTGTATCCTAACAAGTCCACTGTTAGCATGGGGTCCCTTAGCTGCCCTGTGCAGTGAGGCCCTCACCTATGTTATGGCAGGGGGTTCAATGGGCGTGCAGCTCCTTTGGCCCACACCAGGCTCTGCCTGGGAGAATGAGCCCCAACTGTGGGTGGTAGCCCTGGTCTCTGAACGTTTTTAGGAAGTCCTCCTTGCAGTCTACATTGGAGTCCTTTCTGCTTTAAGCATCCTGGACAACTGGTGGTCTCTGCGGTTTTCCCAACAGTGGAACTGGAGATAACGCACGTCCTGCTTGTGACAGAATGCCATAGCCCACAGCATGGGCCACATTAGGGTCTGGATGGGGCAACTGGGGAGGCATGGCAGTCCATGCAGATGGTTGTCGGAGACTCCTCTGACGGTGAGTCCTGACGCTAGAACCCCACCCCGGACACCAAGGATCTCATGGGCCCCATCGGGCAGCTTCTGACCAGGGCCATATGGGAGAAAGGGCTGCACTGCAGGCATCAGGTCTGCTGGGGCTGATATCTGGGCTCTGCCAAGGCAAGTGTGACTCCTATTGCAGCTCTGTGGACCCTGGGAAAGGAGGGTGGGCAGAGGAGCACTGTTGGGGGAGCTGGCAAGGGTAGGGATCCTGTCCCTTCAATTTTGGCCTTTTGTTTTGTTTCTTTGGTTGTGGGGCTTGAACTCAGGGCCTGGCACTGTCCCTGAGCTATTTTGATCAAGGCTGGTGTTCTACAAGTTTGAGCCACAGCTCCACTTCCATTTTGGGGTTTTGTCTTTGTATTTAATTGGAGATAAGAGTCTCACAGATTTTCTTGTCCTGGCTGCCATTGAACTGCTGTGTTCAGTTCTCAGCCTCCTGAGCAGCTAGAAGCCTAGGCATGAACCAACAGCACCTGGCTAATTCTAGCCATTTCTTCACTCTCCCAGACCAATTCTTTCTGCTCTTGGTGACACCAAACTGCAAGGTGGAAGAGGGGAAACTGGGACCTGGAGGGTAAACTGATGTATCTCAAATTATAACTGGCACTTAGGAACTGCTTTGCTCTCAGCACTAACTCCTCAGTGGGGCCCAGAGAATAACTAGATGCAGGATTTAAAAAACTTAGCCTGGCATCCTTGCCTTCTTTTACTTTTTAGGTCTAGGGGGATTGAATTCAGGACCTGGGTGCTGTCCCTGCGCTTTTTTTTGCTGAAGACTAGTGCTCTACCACTTGAGCCACAGCTCCACTTCTGGCTTTTTTTTTTTTTTTTTTTTCAGTTAGTTGGTGATAAGAATCTCATGGGCTTTCCTGCCTGGGCTGGTTTTGGATTGCAATATTCAGATCTCAGCCTCCTGAGTGGTTAGAACTACAGGCATGAGACAAGAACACCTGGCCCTGTCTTGGCCTCTTTAATCTTTTCCTCTTAAGTCTGTCCCTCCTATATGCACCTCAGATCCTGGGAATAACAGGAATGATCAATAAACATAGTTACAATGAGTTTAATCTACCCACGAGGCAGCAGTGATTTTCTTACTATGATGTAACATCATTATTACCTGGTCATCAGCTGTGTATGCATACCTCACTTCCCCCGTCCCCTTTTTAAAAAAGTAAAATCTCTGACTTCTTGTCAGTCCCCTTTGCAGATGAACTCAGGGCCACTGTAACCCCTTTGACTCTTTCTGACAGGTTGTTTATGAAGTCATCTCATTTCTCTGCCCTTTACCACTGTTTGGGCCCAGTTGGCCATATTGGACCTGGTTACTAAGTCCAGTCTGTTGGAACACTCAGGGCTCTTTCTTCAAAACTAATGACAAGATCATGGGGATGGGCTGGAGTGCATTGGGGTGTCCTCACACCCACAGGGCTCAGGGCCCCGGGCCACCCCTCCTGGGGCCTCATAGCCCTTCTTCCTTTCTCTAATGTACATGTGTGGGATCTACCCTGTAAATCATGGGTGGCTTTTGAACATAGGGGTGATATGGTCAACCCTGAGCCAGCAACACTCTGAGCTTTGCGTGGCCTCTCTGTTCCAAAGTAGTTGGCTGATCAGAAAGAGTGTGAGAGAAAGTGTTAAGGCTGAGTGCCATGACTCATGCCTATAATCCTAGCTTCTCAGGAGGCTTAGATCTGAGGACTATGGTTCAAAGCCAGTGGGGGCAGCAAAGTCTCTGAGACTCTGATCTCCAGTTAGCCAACAAAAAGCTGGAAGTGGAGCTGTAGCTCAAGTGGTAGAGTGAAAATGCTAAGGGGGGGGGGGGGGAATGCTAAAAGACAGTTCTGAGTTCAAGTCTCAGTACTGGCAACAACAACAACAAAAAAATCCAAGAAGCTGTCTGTTGTTTCCAGGTTCTGGGACAGAGACACCAAGTGAATCAGCCTCTGACTTCCAGCAATGCCCCCGTGCAGGACAATAGCTTGCCAGAGGACAGAAAATTTTGTGGCCTTCTTCTGAGATAGACTGATACAGATGGGAGATTCTGAGATAGACTGGTACAGATGGGAGCTTCTTTCTCCACAGCTTTGGGCAAATTCTTAGGAGCTGTGCACAAAAATCTCTCTGTGGAGTGATGGATTGGCTTACTCTTCAGAAGTGATTCTAGCAAACCCCAGGCCACTGGCTTTGCTAAGCCCAGGGGCCGTCAGCTCAGCTCTGCCCACAGACTCTGATGGCCGCCTGTCCATTGCCCTCTGCAGCCAAGCTATGGCCCTCAGGGTTGGATCTGGGGAGAGAAAACCCATGAGTTATTGTACTCATTCCAAACACATGGCAGCTGTATTCAGATACAGATCTTTATTAGGAAAGTTATAATTGCAGTTACACCTTTTGCATCAATATGGCTTCCAAGTAGAAATTGCTTCATAGAGCGATTACTTATAAAGGGGGCAGGGGAGTGGGAGCCCGCACTGCACACAGGAAGCTGCCTTCTTCAGGACCATTTTCACATTATCTGGGAGACGCAATTGAAACAACACAAAATATAGCATTTATACATTTAACATTGGCTCCATCATCACTCAGACAACAAGAGCCCAGGGAGGCTGGGAATCACACATGTACTTGTCACTTTTTGATGCATTAGGCCACATGAGTGGTGTGCTCAGGGGACTTGGAGCTGTTTTTTGGGGGAGCACTTGTATAGCAGGGGCTCCCTTTGGGATGGATCACAGAAGCTATGCAGATGGACCAAACATCTTGAATACTTAGCTAACTAGGAAAGTCTGTTCATTGGTGACAGGTGACAAACTCCCAGTGAGGGAGCCCCCAGAAGGATTAGATGGGTCCAGTGGAAAGCTTGGGTCCCAGGATGTCCTCCAAGGGAGACTGTACACTGTACACCTTTCCTTATTCAGAGCCTCTGTATCAAGCTAAAGCCCATTTGAGGCAAGTAGGTAGACAAGCAGCCCCCCTCCCCCACCACCCTCCTGGGTGTCTTGGTGTCTGACAGGAGCAGGAAACACAAGAGGGCAGACATTACACATCACAGGTTTAGATTCCAACACACATCACAACTCTCAATCCCCACACAAAGGCTGGCAACAAACTCTACCCTGGAGGTAACCAGAGCCCAAGGAAATGGCTGCAGGCAGCACCAGCATCAGGCGGTTCTGGTGTCCCGGGCAACAGCTCAGAGGGGCGCTTGACTTGTACTTTGAAAAGGGAAGGGGAAAGGTGGAGAGAGACTTTTCCTTTGTAAATGGACTATTTAAATACAGATTTGCTTCCTGTGGGTAATCTATATTTAGGAGCAGATTGTGAATTGAGAAATAAGTACACAAGTAATTCCCCCAGTAAATCTACCCTTATCTGCAACCCTTCTTCCCCAGGCAGGAAAAGCAGATATTATTTCTTTTTAAACTGTTGTAAAGATCTAGGGTTATAGTTGAACACCAGTGGCTCATGCCTAGAATCCTAGCTACTCAGGAAGCTGAGATCTGAGGATCATGGTTCAATTCCAGCCAGGTAGAAAGACCCATGAGACTCTTATCTCCAATTAACCAGCAAAAACCAGAGGTGGAGGTGTGACTCAAGTAGAGCTCCAACTTTGAGAAAAAAGACTCAAATGAGAGCATGCGGGCCTAAGTTGAAGCTCCATATAAAAAAATTTTAAAGTTATGTTTTTTTTCTTGTCAAGAAAGAGATGGACTGGTCTTAACTCATAGGTTCTGAGGGAAGATCTTCTAAATATTTTTGTTGAGAGCTTTTAAAATGTCTTGAGTTACCTGGAAAATGGCAATCCACATGAGAAATCTAATTATTTCCCATATAACACAGGGGCATTATAGTGACAGGTTAATTTAAAAGAGGGGTTTTGAAATCCAGTTCTCTATCCTTATTACTAATCAAGATTTTTACCCCACTTCCACCAGACTCTAAGTCTACAATATATCTGGGCTGGCTTAATAATTTTAATTTTGTTTAAATTAGGGCAAGTTTGTGGAGAGTGGATTCCCACACAGTCCTGTCAGGTGAGTCTCCTGGCTTTGATCTTTTTTTCTCCTTCTCTTCATTTAAAGAATCTTACTGCAGGGCTGGGAATATGGCCTAGTGGCAAGAGTGCTTCCCTCATATACATGAGGCCCTGGGTCCGATTCCCCAGCACCACATATATAGAAAATGTCCAGAAGTGGCGCTGTGGCTCAAGTGGCAAAGTGCTAGCCTTGAGCAAAAAGAAGCCAGGGACAGTGCTCAGGCCCTGAGTCCAAGCCCAGGACTGGCAAAAAAAAAAAAAAAAAAAAAAAGAATCTTACTGGAGTCTTTTAACTGAAGGGAAAAAGTTTTCATGAGATTTCATGAAAACCTCAAGGGTCTTCATTTTCAAGCAGCTTAATATCACTACTGATTACTCCCAGTGAGAAAGACACCTGATCCCAACGTCACCTTTCTCACAGTGATGCCGTGCTTCACTTCCTGGAGGCAGGAGGTGACATTTGGTGGCAGAGGTGGCCAGATCACTATGTAAGGCAAGATGGCAGCGTTATCCAACAGTGAGGAGGGTACAGTTGGGTTTTAATCGGGAGGGAATAATCAGTCTAAGGTTGATTATGTCAACCTTAGGGGTTGAAATATTATTTCAAGGTAGTAACTGAGAGTTCATTTCCTGTTAATTCCCTTCGCCACCCTCAGCAATGCTGAGCTTGATGCCAAGAAGTCAAAACTGTGGTTGTTAGAGCCCAAGGACTACAGAAGTTGTGAGAAATAGTGGTTGTCAAAGTCCATGCTGCCCTAAGCCACAGTCCGCTGGGCTCTGATTACAGGTCCTGCTTGGTTCTGGGCCCAGTGGGAAAACTGAGGCTGTTTGCCTTGATGGTCACAGGGCTGGGGGACATGTCCTCACACTCAGCCTTTGTGTTTGGGGAAGGGACAGGACACACACGGAGCTGTGGCCTGAGTGATGACACTAGTTCTGAACAAAAGCACAGGATGGGATAGCAGACGCCACTCCAGACAACAAACAGGGCTACACAGAGTTTTCCAGGACCACCAGACCCATTTCGTGCTCCTTCTTCAATGCCCAGTTTAAATAAAAGCTTTGGTCTTGAGAGGAGCTTTTCTCCTTTTGGCAGAGTCATGGAGATGGCCTTGTGACACGTGACGATGGATGAGAGAGAGAGGGATGAGGAGAATGCGATGGGATGCGGAGGAGAGCGCAGGAGGGTGGGTCTTGGGTCTTGGGTCTTGGGTCTCACTCTTGCCCTGGCCTCACACTCTTCCAGGTCTCAGCCTGGGACCCTGGGGAGGAGGCAGAGCCTGGCTCCCATAGGAATAGGGAGTGGAGCCTCCTGTCTCAACTCTGAGAGATACAAAACTCATTAGGAGAGGAGGGGCTCCAGAAGAAACACACTACAATAAAGCAAATTACATAATGACCTCAGCCTAAACTCCTGTCACCAGTGACATTGAATAATCAAAGTAAATGAACAAGTAATAATAAGAATAAAACACCATGTAGTTGCTATATAATCAAATGGTGAGAATAAAGCAAATGGTGTGAAAACAGGGCCCTTAGAAATGCATCTGGCCCTGCCCAAGAGCAGGGGAAATGCCTACTGGCCTTTCCCTAACACTGACTGCAGACCTAGGCTCCTTCTGCCATTTTCCTCAGGAGTTGAGCCTCTCTCACATCTTGAACCTCCTGTTAATAAGAACAGAGGGGACACCATTAAGGCCAGGTTCTCACCATCTGCCTGGTGTGCTGAGCCCTGTTCCTGGAGGCAGCTGCCTTCCTTCCAGCTCCCAGGTGAATGTCTTCCTTCCGAGGCCTGAGAGACCAGGGGCAGAGGAGCTAGAGCTGGGACTGAAGATGAAGGCAAAAGCAGAAGACAGGCAGATGGACACAGCAAACAGGGCATGGAGACACACAGTGGCACAGGAGAGCATGGCACAAGCTGTACATGAAGGAGCCCTGCCTTAACCATAAGGACACTGAGGTTATTGCTGAGGCCTCTGCCCTGCCGAGGGAAGAGGACCAAGTGACGGCAGGTGCCCTATGCCCCTGGGCAGTGTCAGGTCTTGGCATCCCTGAGAAGCGGCCCTTCCCTTGTCATCCACCAAGTACCCACATTCTCCTTCAGGATTTCTCAGCGGGTGCTGCACCATGTCTCCTGTGGTAGCCAGAGGTGGCCCAGGGATGGGTACAGGGGCAATATAACTTGGCTCCCAGAAGGCATACACCTTGCTGGGCAGCACATGGCGGCCCTCACCTCTCACCTGGCTGCCAACTTGCTCCAGTGCTTCCTAGTTTCAGCCCACTGTGGGGTTCAGGGAGGAAGGTTCTTCTGCTCTTGCGTGGAGACTGTCTTCTGCAGGCTGAGGCTCATCCTTTAAGACTTTCACAAGTCTCTCATGAAACATGGAGGTGCTCCGAGGAGTCACAGACACACAGGAGTGGAGCTGGCATTTGTTCCCTAAGGAGAGCGGCCCATTGTCCCAGCCCCTGCACCCTGCCCACCCCAGCAGTTTAACAAGGACAGGAGGGGTTCCCCTGGGCTTTGCTACCTCAGGGTAGCCTCAAGCTGGCCCTTGGTTGCTAGAATGGGCAACATCTCTCCCTGCTGCCCTAGGGGAGAACTGCATCCTTCTCTAGACAGACTTCTTTGTTGCCTGGGCACAATTTGACCTTGAAGGATGACCCCAAGCCAGGCCCCTGAGATCCGACCATAGCTGACATTTCCAGGATAGGGCCACAGCCCTGGGTAGCCCAGCCAAGAGCCAGGAAGATAGCTGAACAGGAGAGGAGTGGGGCAGAAGGCGCATATCTGCCCACCAGAGGCTCACTGTCCCTAGACCTGATAGAAACAATGAGGGCTTGGGAGCCAGATGAAGGGGTGGCTGTGGGCAACCAGGCCTTCCCTGCAGGAAACTCTTCCCAGGAGGAGCAGAGAGATGGCCATCACTTATTTAACACTGGAATCATAAGGGAGCTTATTAAGGCACAAGGCATCCAAGATCGAACATGTAGGGTCTTTGGTAAATTTCCTTCTCCTGGAATTTGTTTGCTCCATCCTCCAACCACCTCTTCCTTCTGCATCAATTTATTAAAATTACCGACAGAGCTCTGGGGTACGCGGTTGGGTGGGGGTGCATATGTGAGATGGGAAGGGCCAAGAAGGCTAAGGGTCCTTCCACATCCTTCCAGTCCAAAGCACAGACAAAAATCCTCAGATGAATGGGCAGGGGACAGGGAGCAGTGTGGAAGAAAGTTCTAGAACTTCAATCTTACTCATAGAAGGCAGGTGTTCCCTTAGGTAAGGAGTGTGGGCGGGGGCCCTCTGGGCCCTGAACCCACACTGTCATGGTGGAGATCTTCCTAGTGGAAGGGACAGTCTGGGGCTGTAGGCCCCTCCCATCTGTGCACAGCTGTACTCCATGCAGGAGGCCCCATGGAAAGACACACGGTGGTTGCCTGAAGAGCAGGCTCCCTGAGAAACATTTCCCACCTGTTCTCTGGCCAGTGTAGCCTCTCTTCCTGCTTGGCCCACGCCTCTGCATCTGCACACACCCCAGCCAGGCTTCGGGAGTAGCCTTGAGGGGCAGATACGTCCCTCTACAGGAAATAGCCAGGCAGAGGGCCAGGTAACAGGTACTGGGGGAGAAGCAGAACAGGACCTAGGAGCAAGTCAATCACCGGCCTTGAGAGGGCCAGGACCTGTGGGGAAGGGAGGCAGAAGACACAAGGCCTTTCCCCAAAGGCGCTGCAGGCCAGGCTGGTAAACAGGCCAGGACCTGGAATGCAGGCTTCCTTTCCCAGGAGCTATGGAAGCTTCGGGAGGGGGCGCTGAGCTCAGGATGATGCTGGAGACTGTCAGTCATGCTAGGAAGGTCCTGGATGCACAAAGGCTCCTGTCCCAGTGTCCACCCAGTCTCTGAGCACCTTTCTTCATCACTTAGCAGACCAAGAAAAGGGGCCTTTAAATGCACATAAATAGAGGAGGCGATGTGGCCACCACGGAGGGAAAGCACTGCTGCCCAGGGAAGTCTGAGCGCTCACCCTGGGCGGTGGGTCTGCCCTGGGTGCAGGTCTGCCCTGGGAGGAGGGGCACTGAGCGAATTTACAAAGCGTGAGAGCTCGGGCACTGCAGTCCATTTTGTCTCCGGGAAGCAGATAACTAATTTTTCCTTTTCTGGGCAGCCTTTCTCTTCTTCTGTCGCTTCTTTTTTCCTATCTTTTCTTTTTTCCCCACTTTTTCTTCTCTGCGCCCCCTTAGATAAAATTAGTAGAACCATTAATCATTTGGAAGTAAACACACAAGGAGTTTAACTCAGCCTGTATAACACTGAACACCACTCCCAGCCCTACCACCCTGGGGTCAGTTTAACTCTGGTCTCAGGCCTAAAGATCTTGGGACAGGTCACTGTTCATAAGTAATTAATATAAAGAAGATATTCTCCCTCTTTCCTGAGCACAGATTAAGGGTCTCACGGATATTCTGCCTGGGCTGGCTTTGAACTGTGATCCTTCAGATCTCAGCCTCCTGAGTAGCTAGCATTACAGGCGTGAGTCACCATGCCTGGCTCCCAAAGCACTAGCTCTTCAAAAACAAAAGAAACAAAACTTTGCTTTTAAAATCAGACACTGCCCTGGAGAATGATGTTTCTGGGCTCAGGGGTTCCAGTGGCTCCCTAAGAGAGGAGAGGGAAGGAGCCACATTCCCATTTCTCCTTACTAGGTGCCAGGGAGTACCTGTCGGGGTGACTGGCATTGTTCTGGAGATGTAGGGAAGAGAGCTGGTTAGCAGGAGTTTGTTAGAGCAACTGGCTCCTGGTTGTCATATTAAAATGATTCAAGCTGCATGGTATTTAATGATTTATGGGGAGCGACCACCTGTCTCCATAAAGGTCCAATATTAACTGTGGCTGGGAATCATGGGGTTTTATTTTTTAACATGGGAAGATGGGAAGGCTTGACATTACTGAGTTGAGTCTCTGGGGATTACATGAGGTTGTTAGGAGAACCGAGGAAGAGGAGGAGGAAGGCGGAGGGGAATTAGTGAGTCAAATATTATTTATTAGAAAATTAGCACTGTACTTCCTGTTGGATTGAAGAAAAAAAAAAAAGCTAAAAAGGCCAAAAGTCAAGCTGTGGACGTGATGTGCTTCTGAGAAGAGCCCGGGGTGAATCTTCTCAGTGTCTAACAGCTCCTGTGCTTGTGTTTCAGGTAAAGGAATTCCCACGTACAGTAGGAGAGGTGCATAGTATGAAAACAATTCACCTTTTATTGCTAGTGCAGATAATGTCACAGTTGATACAGTTTCGGTACAAGTGATAAAATACACTGTCCCTAACTAACATGGAAATGCTCAAATCACATTTCTAGATCAGATATATATATTTCTTTACAAATTGCCAGTGGCTTAGGATCATGGATAAACGTTACCTACTGACATTTTGGCTCCACTTCAGATATATGAGTTGTTTAGCTACAAATACATTCTGTAATACATTTATCTCCTAAAGAAACAGTAAAAAAAACTTGTGCACAAAAAGAAAAAAGATATATATAAATGCCTTACAAAAAGTTACAAATACCACCAGGCCCATCTGTGAATCATATGTATGCACAGGAATTTCATATTGCTCACATATTTTTGGTAGGGGGACCTGAACTCCCTGCTGTGGCTTCAGGAACAGGGGTTCATGTCAAGATATTAGTTTATTATGCATTTGATTTTTAAATTTTTTTCCCCACTTCTGAGTCCATAAACCTCAACTTTGGTATCCCCACCCCTCAGGCTTCAGAGGCAGTCAGAGAAGCTGAATTCCTAATGCAAGCTCTCAGATTGAAAGTTGCATTTACTAAAATTCTGCAAAGATTTGTCTTTTTGTGGCAATAGCCAAGGCATGATCTCAATCCTCCAGGAGGGGCCAGCTCCATTCTGGAGGAGGAGGAGGACAAAGAGGGATCTCACAGAGGGCCCCAGTGGGGGGGAGGGTGGCACCAGGAGGATGGGGAAGGCAGGCTGGCCTCCACCAGTACCCCTGCCTGTGGACTTGGTGAGGAGGGGAGGGTACAGAATAGGAAGTAGAAGCAAGGTAAGGCATGCTTGCAGAGCGGGAGGGCAGGGGGCTGGGAGGGGGCTCTGGGCACAGTCCACAGTGACAGCTTCTACCTGGAGACCTAGCTCCAATCATTGAACTTGAGAAAGGGGGTGAAGGTGAGGGTGACAGAGGAACCCCAGAGCTGGAGGGCCTTTCCCAGCAGGGCTCTTTCCTACCCTCCCCCCAAGCCTCAGCACTGGGAGGAAGGGAGGAAAAGAGGGAGGGTGGAATGGAGAAAAAGGAAGGAAGGAAGGAAGGAAGGAAGGAAGGAAGAAAGGAAGGAAAAAAGAAAGGAAGGGAGAGGGAAGGAAGGAAGGAAAAAGAAAAGAAAGAAGTGAGGGAGGAAGAAAATGAAAGGAAGATGGGAGGATGGAAGGAAGGAAGGAGGAAAGGGAAGGAGGGAGGAAAGAAAAAAAAAGAACGTTTTCTTGAGCTCCCCCTGAAGAATCTATCACTGGACTGTCCCCAGAGGCCAGAGGAAAGGAGAAACTCCAAAACAAACCAATACAGACCTTGAAGTTATCATTGATTTAAAAAAATGATTATGAGGATGATAATGACAGTGATGATAATGCTGATGCTGACTGGTTGGGGGGAATAATACATTTCTCTTAGAAAAACCCCAGTTATAACAGCTCCAATGTGGAAGGGAGGGATGAATACAAGTCGCAGTATGGAGCCAGCTGCTGTAGAAGTGGAATCCCTATGCTGGCAAATGCTCAGGGCAGCCTGGCTCAATGCAGCCAGGTCCAGGCCCCCTGTGGCGCTCAAACCCTCCCCCAGCCCAGCCCTGGCCTCGCACAAGTGTCAGCCTTCCTCATGGGTCTATGCAAAGTCTTTCTGGTTCTCCTGCTTACTTGTTTAGAGCTTTCTCCAGGTATTCTTGAATCCACTTTAACTTGGGGTCAATGCACACCTGCCGGTTGTTGCTCTTCAGCCGTGCCCTGTGCAAAAAGAAGGGATGACAGGGTACAGAGGGGTGAAGAGACTGGGCACAGGGCTTTGCCCCATGCCCACCCCACACCCAGTGCAGTGCCGCTGCTGCTGCTGTGGGGTCCATAAATGGTGGGGGCGGGGAGGACACAAAACTGGAACATGGCAGGGCCATGCAGGAACTGGGAGTTATTACAATCTCTGTAAAGGACCCCAGGGTGAAGTGACAGCAGGGGACATGTGAGATGCTGGCTTTTGAAGAAGCCCAGAGCTTGGCAAAGGAAGAAAGGGCAAAGAAAACAAATACACCAGAGGGATCAAAGGGCAGATGGGAGGTGAAGGAAGATAGAGGCAGGATGCTCAAGGAGCTTGTGGCCAGACAGAAGGAAGCAGAGGAATTCAGGCTAGATGGGAAAGGTTCTGGAAACCTCTGAAGATACTTCATTTTGATTTTGCTGGATAGCGTGTGTGTGTGTGTGTGTGTGTGTGTGTGTGTGTGTGTACCTGTGGGGGTGGTGTGTGTGTGTAGGTATCAGGACTTGAACTCAGGGCCTCCCTCTCACTCTTAGCTTTTCTTGCTCAAGGCTAGCACTCTACCACTTGAGCCACCAGCTTTTGACAGTTAATTGGAGATAAGAGTCTTATGAATGTTTCCTGCCCAGGCTGGCTTCAAACCATGATCTTCAGATCTCAGACTCTTGAGTAGCTAAGATTACAGGTGTGAGCCACCAGTGCCCAGCTTTGCCAGACATTGTGATAGCATGATGATGATAATCTAGGGAGAGAATCCAGTGAGGGACCATGCAGGTCAAAGGAGCCTATTCAAGGGTGAGAGGGTCTATTGACAGGAAAGAACTGTGCAGGTGAATGTCAGAAAATTGTTTCATACTCAAGGTTCTAGGGTCCCATTTGCTGTGTAACAGTTGACAGAACTTTCTGCTAGCAGAAAGCTTCCTCATAGGCAGACTTCAGGAGAAGAGCTTAACTTATCTTTCTGGATGCCTCTGCAGACATCTTTGGCTGCCAGGCAACCTCAAACCATCGGTCAAACCCCTGCCTGCACACTAAAATTGAGGTAGACAACTGAACCCCAGTGCAGTGAAAGTGGGAACCACGAAGAACCCAGCAAGGCATTTGATGGCTGTTGGGAGGGCATACATTAAGTGCTCATGTAAAAAAAGCTGCCACCAGGCTGTCTATCCTGTGATCACTATTGGCAGCAACCCCCAGGAGCACGTGTCTCACTTACACAATCTGAAGGGCGCAGTTTGGAGTGTTGAGGATTTTGAGATGCTTGACATTTGCTCTGGCAACATGGCTCTCGAAGAATCGACATGGGCATCTGTAGCTCAGGCTGACAGGTTTTCCTAGAGGAGAGAGAGCGAGGGAAAAGCCACTGGTTACCCTCCAAGCGCTGGAGATGGGAGGGGTGAGATGGCAAAGCTATATTATAATATGCATATATCATGATATATACACATACAAGTATACACTATGAGATAGATCTGTGACTGCACAGATGCGTGGACAAACACCAGCTCACAAACATAATCTCACTCTTCTCTATAGCCAAATAGGTGTATCACACATCTATAGATATAGATATAGATGCTATAATACACACAGAGATAAACAGAGGTAGATAAAAACATCTAGTCTGATGCTTGGCTATAGTGAACAGAACTGTAAAGAAAAAGAAAATAAACCCACGAGCATGCAGACTTCTCTCTTGCACACTAATTCATACTCCTTCAGATAGCTGTATGCATGCTCTAGAGTGTATATGAGGTATGTGTGGCCGGCTGGGCTCAGGCTCAGCCCCTACAGTGGGAGGAATCACAGGCTGATGAGAGCTGGTCTAAAAGAATGAAGAGATGAAAATAGCAACCACCTGTTCAGGTGTTTCAGGATATGGGCAGAAACCCCAGGGATCCAGCCCAGAACAGAGATCCCCACTTCTGGAAGCTCTGTCTCCTCTGGGAAGAGGTGGCCAGGGGAAGAAGCAGAAGCAAGGCTCCTCCCCCCCCCCCTCCAGCCCTCGCTGGGGAGCTGGAGGATGCTTCCCTCCCCCACCTGTAGTTCCCCTCCTTAATGGATTCACCTTAAGCTCAGGCCTGGAAACCACAAAAGACTCCTGCGTGCTTCCTACCTGGAGTTCCCAGAGGGCCGAGAGTGGCTCTTCCCAGCCCTTCCCCCAGCTGGCGGGGGTGGGGAGGGTTACTAACCAGGGCCTCCTGGATCCCATTACGATCTTTGTTTGCCAATTCACCTATTTGCAAAAATGCCATAATTGACACTCATTAGTGTAAATTAGTAAGAGGCTCCTTTAAGACTCACTCCTAAATCCAGAATTGCCAGTCCTGGGGAAAGCAGGGCTGAAATTTGGGGGGTTGACTTTTCTCCTTTAGGTTTTATCCTAGCTTGACTTGATTACCCCTCAAATTATTTGAATTTGTGTCAATCTGTGGATCCTTTCATCAGGGAATAAATGCGTGTCTGAGAATATTTAATCCAGGGATTTTAAAAAAAGTTTGTTTATTGATTTCCTTCTTTCTATGCATGCCTATTTACAGGAGGACAGAGAGTCGGGGAGTTCTGAAGTTCTGTCTCATGTGGGTGAAGCCTTGGAGAGGGCTGTGCTTGTCTACAAACACCTAGTAAGGGGGAAAGCCAACCCCACCCCACAGCTCCCTCATGCCCGCCAAACGCCACAGGCAACTTCTTGAAAACCATGAGAAGATGGCCTGTTATCAGGGTGCAAGAAAAAAATAAACAACCATTTCCAGCAACTCCATGAGTCCCTGTAACCAGAGCACCCGGGAATGGGGCCCAAGGAGCAGCCCACAGCGTCCCCCTCCAGGGTCCCCCTCCACCAACCCCTTGGAAGGCTGTGAGCCTCTGGGTTTCCAGGCATTTCCCTAAGCCCCTTCAGCTGGGGGAGGGGAGACGGGGACAAATGAAGTCTAGCCGCCAGGCAAAACTAGTCCCAACCCCAGAACAGCAAGCTTGGAGGTCACAGTGGCAGTGCCATGTCCCCAAAGCTGTTTGGTCCTCCTAGGTCAAGCAGTGGACATGAGAATCAAGATTTCAAAGCCTGGAGCAGGCCCCCTCCTCCATTGTGCAAGGGCACATTTCCTACAAAGGCAACCCCTACTCTCATTTGCAGGACCCACTCCCAGCTGGTCTAGCGGGGAGTTTCATCAGGTTGGAAAAGTGACAGACTCCCCAGGTGTCCTCACAGACCTCCCTCCACCCCCACCCCCACCTCCACATCCTCTCCATTCCCACAGCTTTTTGTTAATATTACTAACTTTCCAGTTTGGCGCCACTGGCTCACATCTCTAATCCTAGCTGTTTAGGAAGCAGAGAGCTAAGGATTATGG
Source organism: Perognathus longimembris pacificus (assembly GCF_023159225.1). Classification (NCBI taxonomy): domain Eukaryota; kingdom Metazoa; phylum Chordata; class Mammalia; order Rodentia; family Heteromyidae; genus Perognathus; species Perognathus longimembris. Next base: position 61,777,662 of record NC_063162.1, read on the forward strand.
TTCAAAGCCAGCCCTGAAAGTCAACTCCACGAAATTTACCAACAAGTGACCAGCAAAAAAGCTAGAAGTGGAGCTGTGGCTCAAGTAGTAGAGTGCCAGCCTTGAGTGGAAAACCCTAAGAGAGGCTCTGAGTTCAAGTATGCATACACACACACACACACACACACACACACACATATATATATATCTGTTTGGGGTGTGACTCTAAAGGTCTGACTGGCTCCTAAGTCACTTTAAGTTGGGATCTAGAGACCTTGGCCTCCAGAGAATTTCTGGAGAACCCTCCACATTAATACTGAGACAGTTCCTCCCAGCAGGCTTGAGACTAGAGCCCACCCCTGGGTTTAAGGCTGAAAACCCCAGAGCACCCAGAGGCCCAGTGCTTGAAGAGTCAGCCAATGGGAAGAGGGCAAGAATCTAAGCAGGCTCACCCCAGGGTGCAGTCTGAGACTGTGGAGGATGGAGGGGAATCTGGAACCCAGGAAGTAAAGAAAAAAGAAGCCATAAGTGTCCTGGAGCAAGGGGATAACTCCCAAAGGCAAGCAACCCCTAATGCAGGGAGAGATGCCTGTGGGTGAGGCACCCCTCCTTCTCGATGCACCCCCAGGACAGCTGTACCCTAGACTCCGGGACTTGGGTCTCTGCATTCCTGTCTTCTTGAGCCATTTCCAAGGATTTCTAGAACATCTCTATCCTTACTAAATTTGCTAAATTATTAACACCCAAACCACAGTGTCCCTTGACCCAGGAGGCACAGGGCAAAGAGTGACAAGAGGCAGCCACCCAGAAGAAAGGGGCAGCAACAGAAGAAAAATTAAAATTGCAGTCAGTAATGGTCTTTTTGACCAACTCCCTAATGCTTTCAGGCCGCCGCTATACACGGGTTAGCACCACCGGTTAGCACCACCGGGTTAGCAGGGTTTTGCAGCGGCCCTTGTGGTCCAGGACCCCAGAGAACTCTGCCAAAGGAGGGAGATATCCGGCCTGCACAAACCATGGCCATGCCACCACTGAGTGCTCAAGAGTTCTTCAATAGTGGGGCTCTGGAGGCTCATGACTGGAATCCTGACTGGAGGATCACAATTTCAAGCCAGCCCAAGGCAGAAAAGTCAAGAGTCTGGAAATTCCTATCTCCAATGAACCAGCAAAAAGCCACAAGTGGAGGTGTGGCATGAGTGCCGGAGAAAAGCCAGGCAAAGAGTGCAAGGCTCTGAGTTCAAGCCCCTGTACCAATATACACACACAGGCATACGCACAATAGAGTTTTTCAACCCTTTTCAGGAAACTTCGCAGCCCAGGAAGGGCAACAGCCTGACTGACAGGGTTTTGTTTTGTGTGTTCAGGGGCAATCGTTTATTTTGTTTTGCAGCAATGGTGTCCTGTAACAGAGCAGCGAGTTTTTCCTTCGGCGTCAAAAAGAGCCCAAAGAAAGCAAGCCCCTCGCTCCCAGTGAAACGGGACACCGCGATTCCCAGCGGCCCAAGGCCTGGGTGCGGGGCTGGCCGCGACAAAGGCCCCTGTCTGCAGGTGTGTCGGGGCTGAGAGGACGCGCATGGCCTGGACGGCCTCTGGACCTTGCTCTCGTGACCCCCAGGAAGCGGCGTGGAGACAGTGGACCGAGGCGTGCCCCCATCGCGTCGCTGCGGACCACCGAGCTGTGCTGAAGCCTGGCGGTGGCGCAAGCCGGCCAGCTGCGCGGCACTGCCGGCTGGAGTTTGGCCCGGCTCCCCGCGAGGGTGCGGGAAGGGGGATCAGCTTCACTTGGAAGAGACGCTCTCGCAGCTGCTACGTCCTAGCCAGTCACCGAGCCAAGCACTTCTTAGAACTTGGCCGATCGTCTATGCAGAGCCCATTGCAAGCAGTGCGCGGCGGCCCGGAGACGACTCTCCTTGGAAAACGAGCTCGACGCGGGCCGGGAGCCTCGGCTCCTATCTCCGCGCTCCCAGCTCCCTGGACGCCCGTTTCCAGAAAGTCGCCCAGTGCACCCCGCTGGAGTCCCGCGGCTACACTTTACAGAGCGCATTGCCTCAGACACCGCGCATAGGGGGCACGGGACTGGGGGTGAGGTGGATGTCGTGCCTCGGCTTCCCAAGTGGTGCGATCCGCACCACCGGCAGCCGCAGACGCCTCACCAAGCCGCAACTAGAATTAGCCACAAGCCCCTTGCCCGGCCTCGGCTGCCGAGCGCAGAAACTCACCATCGCTGAGGCAGAGCGCGGCCAGCACCAGGGCCAGCACGGTGATGACCTTGGGGTCCATGGCGCGGGCGGAGGGCGCACCCGGGACGCGGAGCCGGCGGAGAAGCGGTGGAAGAGTGAAAGTGTGGCGGCGGGTGGCTGCGGCCCGGCGCTTTAGAGGCGCGGAGCCGGGTGGGGCGGGGCGGGGCGCGGGCGAGGGGCGGCGGCGAGGGGCGGGCCTGGCGGCCCGGGTCTCCGACACGCGTCCCGCCCCGAGCCCCGGCTTGCTCCCCAGGGCGCTGTGCGCTCTGATCTTTGATCCCTGGTCCCGCTGGGTCCGGCCTAGTGGGCCAGGACCACAAAGAGACTCCCGGCCTCTCAGTGGCATGGAATGTAGTGCGGTTATCGCTTCCATTGAGCAGAGAGGGAGAATGAAGACCAGTGCGGGACAGGGACTGGAAAGCCCTGAGACTTGGCTTTTCCTTGGTAAGAGACTGGAGAATCCCAACCGGTAACAAGCCTGCCCCAGAGGCCTTTCAAGGTACCCAGAACGTCCTATCTTGAATGTATAGAAATTCAAGGCGACCCACCACGGGCGCCCTGCTCCAAACAGGGGAACTTGACCGCGGGCAATGCTGCCAGTCTTCGCAATCGGAGCGACCCTCATGCCAAACTCCGCGCCCCGCGCGGCGACCCGGCGTCCATGCCTGCGGACGCGGGGTTCTAAGTAGGTAACCGTTGAGAAAGAACCTAGCCATTCGCCCTGGCAGCTCCCTCCTCGTAGCTGGAGGTGAATTTCGAGCCTTCCACTGCTCTTGGCCCTTGGGTTCCATCTGGGAAGGGCTGATTCATTTCCCCTGCAGAATGGAACAGGGAGGGGGTGAATTCCCCGAAATCATACTTTCTGCCACCTCCTTGTGTGAGAGATGTAGTCTCCCTGCCCTTCCCCCCAACTCCTGCTAGGACTGCGCTCCTGGGGTGGCTCTTTGGGCTTGGGAAACTATACATTCCGAGCAGTCCTCTGGTCCTCCTTAGGATGCCACTGCACCCCCGGCTGGTCACCCTGGACAGAGACAGCCCCAAAGGAATGGGACAGGGCCGGAAAGTGCAGGACTGAGGTCCAGTTCCGTTTGGACCTTCCTCTGGGGTCATCAGCTCAGGTGGCTCCAGCCTCTGCTCCAGCCAGCCCGGGACGTGGGTTCTGTGTCCACGTCCATCCGAGGAGTGCACGTGAGGACAGGCTTTGCCCCTGGAGAGAAAATTCTGAAGTGCTGGCTGTGGTGGGGCCGGCACACTGGGTGCATCTGGGGATTCCGGCGGGACCGTGATCTGGAGGCTGCTGGGACTCCAGTCCTAGGAACCACTGTCTTGTGGATATTGCCCTCTCCTGGCACAGCCACTTTGGCCCCAAGTTAGAAGCACCTTGAACATGCAATCGCTCATTCAACCGTCCAACACGCCCGGCGCACTTCTGAGTTGCAAACTGGAACCCCATTAACTTGATACCCGCCTCCTAGATATCTAAAGTCCACCCAAGAGCGCAATCCCCCGACGCAGCGCCTTCGCCTTGTCCCAGAGTTCCCAGGCTAGCGTGTCTAAATCCATGTGTCCAGCGAGGCCACAGACGGACAGAGCCTGGGAACGCCTGGGATCTGCCGCCCTCTGGTGGCCGCGGCCCGCAGCCTCTCCTGCAGGTGCAGCGGTCAGAGGTGGGCGGCCATCCCGCCGTGGGCATAGCCTGTGGGCACCCCAGAGACACGCGGAGCCTGCCCTGTAAACACGACCAGAGCCCTTGCAAAGCCTCCTGGGGATTCATTTTTGCCACCCAAACCAAGAGGATAGCTGGGGCTGAGCCTCACCTGGCTCACCTGGCTGTTACCCCCACTTCCCCCCACGACTCAGGAGGGAAGCTTGGCGGGACCCCACCCACAGCACCCACTCCTCTGACATTCACTCCACAAGGTGTTTGGGCTACTAAACTAAGGCCAGGGTTCCCTCTCCTGAAGTTTGCATCTGAGTGGGTGCGGAGCAGGGATGTAAGGAGCAGCTCCCCATACACGGAGCACCTCCTATACAGGCATTGCCCGTTCTGCACCCCCAGGAAGACGGTGCTCTGTGGGACTCCATTGAAGGTTGTGACTTGGAATAAAGTAGTTATTCAGATGAAGAATATGTTGTATTCTCTGGTTCCGCTTACCTGCAGGCTGGGAAATATTAAGTATATTCCAGTCAACGAGGTCCTGTGTTTTGAATTGCATGCAGTTCTCATGGGGAAAGCGGGACAGCTCCCTTGCCCAGCAGATGTGCACTGCACACCACACACAAGGCCACTGCCACTCGGTAGCCCTCAGCCGTGCAGTAACTGAGAGTGCCATTTTGTCTGCAATTTCAGATATCCACCTGGACCTTGGGTCACTATTCTAGACCCAAATGCCAGATCATATGAACTTGAGTGTAAATACTGTTGAAATTACTCATATTTGTGTGTGTGTGTGTGTGTGTGTGTGGTGTGTGTGTGTGTGCGTGCCAGCAACTGGGTCTGGAACTCAGGACCGGGGCACTATCTTTTAGCTTTTTCACTCAAGGTTGCTGCTGTACCATTTTTGAGCCACACTTTCACTTCTGACTTTTTGCTAATTCTTTGGAAATAAGAGTCTCATGACCTATCCTACCCAAACTTGCTTTGAGCTGTCATTTTATACCTCGGTTTCCTGAGTATCTGGGATTACAGGGGTGAGTCACTGGTGTTTCACTTGCACTGTATGTACCCTTTGCACTGTATGTACTCTTTGTTCTGATACGTGTCCCGTAAGACAGCATGAAGGCCCACCCCTGGCACAGCCGTCAATCCACAGGTTTTAGATCCAGACTGTGCCCAGGGGAGAATCACAGTGGTTTTGTCAGATAAAATTGGGGACATTCAGTTAAATTTGAATTTCAGATTAACGACAAGTTTTTTTTTTCTTTTGTATTAGTATGTTTTACATATTTTGTGGAGCATACTGATACTGAAACTAAGTGTTCCCTGTTCATCTGAAATTCAAACTTGCTTGGGAGTTTTCTTTGCTGAGTCTGGGAATGCTGCGTTCTGCTCGGCCCATTCCCCCTTTCTCCCAGTGAGCCCCCACACCCCTGGGTGGGTAGGTTCCTTCTGGACATGTGGGCAGATGCTGAGAAGGCATTGACACTCTCACTGAGGGGACTAATTGAGGTTTTTCATCTGATTGTTTTGTTGTGTGCGTGTGAGTGTGAGTGTGTGTGTGTGTGTGTGTGCGCGCACGTGCCAGTCCTGAGGCTTTAACTCAGGGCCTGATCACTGTCCCTGAGCTTTTTTGATCAAAGGTAGTACTCTACTGCTTTGAGCCACAGTGCCACTTCTGCTTTTCTGGTGGCTAATTGGAGATAACAGTCTTACGGACTTTGCTACTTGGGCTGGCTTTGAACTGCAATCCTCAGATCCCAGCCTCCTGAGATACTGGCACCTGGTAACAGTTTGAGTTTCATAAAGACAAGACATGCTGGAGAGTGATGTGTTAAAGCAACGAGGGAAATGACCTCTCTCTGTTCCCTTTCTGCCATAAGCTTTGTAACATGACATCTGCTGCCCTTCCAGAAAGAGTCCTGGCCATGCTATGGGCAGGCCCGCCAGGCCGCCCTCCTCCTCCTGTGCCCTATCCCAGCAAAGACAGAGAAAGTCTAGCTTCTGACTCTCCTGCTTTAAGTGGCAGAGACATGGATGGAGAATGAGGAGCTTGCATCCTGGACAGAGCAGTGTGGAGCCATAGCCCGGCCTAGTGGGCTCTGTGCTGTCGTGGGTTCCAGGGAGGACCTGGTCCTGCTCATGGCTCACCCAAGACCCTCCTCCCTTCAGAGAAGCCAGCATCTGCCCTCCCATCCTTCTTGCTCAGAGTATTTTTCCCATCCAGCCACATCTCCATAGCCCACTGTCTGGACTTCTGGCACACAGGCCACACACAGACACCCCACAGAGGCATTCAAGGTCAAGTGCACAGACATGCTCTCTACATCCTTGCCTAGGGAATATAAGTGGGAAATGGACTGGTGGAAAGAACTTCTGGTACTGATGACATATTCAGCCAGCCACCCACCTGACCATCATCCTACCCATCCACCTACCCATCTATTTGTCTACTCACTTAATCACTTAAATAACATCTATCCATTCATGATTAGCTATGTATTTGTCTGTCTATTTATCTATTATCTATTATATGTATCTATCAATTATCTATTCATTCAACTACTCACCCATGTATCTATATGCCCATCCATCCCTCATTATCTATCTATCTATCTATCTATCTATCTATCTATCTATTTATTATGTCTACCTATTCATGTATCATCCACCCACCCATCCATCCAACCATCCATCCATCTATTTATCTATCTATCTATGCACATATCCACCACTTTCTACCTATTCTACCCATCCCTTTATTTGGTCCATTCATCTGTTCATCTATGAGTCTATCTATCATCTATTCACCTATCCATTTATTCACCTGTGTATCCATCCATCATCTGTTTATCTATCTGTCTGTCAATCTATATATTTTATCTATCTATTTATCATCTACCTATTCATCCATTTACCTACCCTTATATCTATGCATCTATGTATTCATGTATCTATGTATCTATATTTGCATCTATCTATCCATCCATCCATCCATCCATCCATCCAAGTAAATACCACTGTATTCCTATACTCCCATCCCTCTATCCCTTCATCTATTGTTACAACTATCTATCCATCCATCTATGTATGTATGTATATATCTATCCATCCACTCACCCATATATCTATTCATCCATCCATCCACCCATCTATATATTCAATCAATCAATCAATCAGTAAACCAACCAATCATCTATCTTTTCATCCATTTACCACCATGTGTCTATGCATCCATCTGTCACTGTATACCTGACTTTCTATCCCTGAATCCCTTCATCCATTTGTGAATCACTATCCACCATCCTTTCACCACCATCTCTACTCACCACCCACCCATGCAATCTTTCTTCCATCTGTCTACCCACCACCATCTGAGTGGCCCCCTTCATCCACTCCACACCAGTCCTTTGCAGATGCTGTAGTCCTCTCCTTTCTGAAAGACAAGAAAAAGAAAGACATGCCTTCTGCTTCCTGGACCACAGGGAAAAGAACCAAGAATCAAGGGCCCCACAGCTGGAGATCCACAGCAGCCTTGACAGGGATTGGAACCTTGCTCCTTCCCTTGGTGAAGGCACCAGTCTCCAGGGAGGCCCCCAAGCAGGAACTATAGGGGACAGCATCCAGTACACCTCAGTTCCTGTGTCTAGCCCCAAGGTTCCTTCATAAATTACAAAAGGAAAAAGGAACCAAATCAGAAAGAAACAAACCTCTATTTCTCTGTTTACTCCTATGCATTTAATGAGCAGTTGTTAACATGACTGAAACCATCTGATGGTTTTTACCAAATGGAAAAATCTCCCTACAGGGGCAATAAAATAAATATTCAGGACAGAGAGAGGTGGTCGTAAAAGGCATTACCCGGTTGTAAATGGAGGCGGGTCTCGGTGATCTATTACCTCTGCCTTGGCAGCTTTCAGCAGTTCTGGGATTCCAGGAGGGACTCTTGCCCCAGGCAATATTTACTCCTGCGGCTTCTTCAGGAGGTCAGTATGGGCATAATTCTGTCTACTAGTTGACTGCAGTTGAGGTTTTGAGTAGGAAACCCAAGCCCTGAGAGCCTGTAACTCAGGAGGAGGAAGAAGGCATACGGAATGTGACAAAAAAAAATTGTATCATAGCACCCTGGCTGGCTGGAGTAAGGGTCTCTGCACACTCAGAGTATTATCACAGGCCTGGATTGATGCTCCAGTCAACAGCCCTGTTGCTAGGCCTAGTTATTGGCTGTATTTACCCAGAAACCCTTGGGCAAGGCCTGTCAATGTGGATAGTGCCCTTAGCTGGGTGGCCATCAGATTCATTTTGGTGGAACCAACCAGACTCCCTAGAGATCTTGAGGTCTGCAGGGCACCAGTGGTTCACACCTGTAATCCCAGCTACTCAGATGGCTAAGAGTTGAGGATCCTGGTTCAAAGCCAGCCTGGGCATGAAAGTCCCTCAGACTCTTATCTCCAATTAACCACCAAAAAGCTGGAAGTGGAGCCATATGTGGCTCAAGTGGTAGAGTGTGAGGCTTGAGTACAAAAGTTCAGGGCCAGCACCCAGGCCCTGTGTTCAAGCTCCAGGACTGGTGTGTGCACATGCATGTGGGCATACACACACACACACACCTAAGATCTTGAAGTCTGAAAGGAAATCAGGATGCCACTGAGATAGCAAGGGACAGGGGTAGGTACCACTCCTCAGATGTGTGATCTTTGAAAATGGGGACTCAGCTGGGTTAGTGATGGATGGGAGTCCTGTGAAGTTCCAGCTACATTTTCCAGGAGCCCTGGTCTTGCTGTAATGAATCCCTGAGATAATTATATTATGAAGATAAAAGGCTGTGGGCACAATAGCTCATACTTTAATCTCAACTCAAGCCAGCCTGGGCAAAAGGTTAACAAGGCTTTATCTGAGAAAGAAGTAATTAATGAAAAAAACAGTTAGGGGATGTAGCTCTTGCCTAGCAAGTAGGAGGGCCTGAGTACAGAGTGAGTGAGTGAGAGAGAGAGAGAGAGAGAGAGAGAGAACATTTATTTTGACTTGGTTTTTGAGGAGTGCACAGTGCTGCTCACCTCACAGCTAGAAAGTAAAGAGGAAGAAAGTGATCGAGAGCCCAAAGTCCCCTTGAAGGCCACATTTCCATGACAGAAGTCCCCCCAACTAGTATCAGTTCCAATAGAGGGAGAACACACCCTTAACACATGGGCCTTAGGTGGGGCTGGGGGGGCGGTGGATGGCAACTGTCCAGCAAGGAAAATGGACAGCAACATCCTCCTCGCATCCTGCCTGGCTGCAGGCTCCTTGGGAACCTGAATCCACCCCAGACTTTCCCTAGGGGCTCTGCAGGCAGATGTCTGCCCAGCCGAGGCATCAGGAATAGATTTTTTGTTTGTTTGTTTTTGGTGCCAGTCCTGAGGCTTGAACTCCAGGCCTAGGCGCTGTCCCTGAGCTTTTTTGCTCAAGACTAGTACTCTACCATTTGAGCCACAGCTCTACTTCTGGCTTTTTGGAGGGGAGGAGGGGGGACAACTGCTTAATGGGAGATAAGAGCCTCACAGACTTTCTTGCCTGGACTGGTTTTGAACAGGATCCTCAGATCTCAACCTCCTGAGTAACTAGCATTACAGACTTGAGCCACTGGCACCCAGCTTAGGACCAAATTCTGAGCCCTTACCCCTTGTTGCTTTTAGCTCAGCTCCTTCACGGGTCCTTAAATGGAAGCTTGTTTTGTGTAAACCCAAGCCTGTGGTTGCACAATTGTGGTCTGTCTGTAGACCAAGGAAACCACAGAGAAAGGGAACAAGGACAAACTAGTCTTACCCACAGAGTTGAGGAAAGGGAAGAAGAGACAGGAAAAAGGAGGAAAGGCAGCATGGGTGAAGGAAATATGGGTTCTTAGTCAAGGAAAAGGGTACCCCCTGAGTAGCTGAAAAAGCAGGAGAGTAGCAGGGCAGGGCCAGGTCTAGGGTAGGGAACCACCTGGGTCCTCCCTTTTTGCACAAAGACACAGACATGAGTTCATCTTCTCTTCCCCCATGCAGCCAGGCCAGGTGTGTGCTGGTACCCACCACTAAGTACATCTGGAGCCAGGAGGTAGCTCTGGCTGCAAATGGCTGTACCAATTCTAGGAATGGCAGGGGACAAGAATGGGAAAAGAAAGAAAGAAAGAAAGAAAGAAAGAAAGAAAGAAAGAAAGAAAGAAAGAAAGAAAGAAAGAAAGAAAGGAAGGAAGGAAGGAAGGAAGGAAGGAAGGAAGGAAGGAAGGAAGGAAGGAAGGAAGGAAGAAAGAAAGAAAGAAAGAAAGGAAGAAAGGAAGAAAGGAAGGAAGGAAGGAAGGAAGGAAAGAAAGAAAGAAAGAAAGAAAGAAAGAAAGAAAGAGGAGGAGGAGGAAGAGGAGGAGGATAGACATAGAGAGAAAGAGGGACAGAAATTTGTTTATTAAGTGGAAATGCTTCTTGTGTGCAAAATCTGACCTCTGTCTCCCAGGTTGCCAGATGGCAAATGTGTTCTATTTTCATGTAAGAGAAATGTGAGAAAGAAAGGAGAACAGTAGGTAGCTAGGGATAAAAAGTGGCAGATGCTTAAATGTTTAAATGCTTCTGTTTTCATAATGCTGTGAGTTTCTGCACAAACATTTCTTCCCATCATGCCCTAGGTCCCTGCTAAGCCATTGAAAAGAGCTGATGTTCCTTCCTCCCATAAGGTCCTGGGTTCCCACTCAACCAATGAGAGGAGCTGTGGAGCCGTTAGCAAGGGAGGACCCCACATGATAAAAACTTCCCTTTGATGCAAAACCATTTGGTGTAAACCAACTGAACAACTCATGTGGGGAGAGGGAAAGGGGAAGGGGGGAGGAGGGAATAAGGGAGGAGTTAACAAACAGTACAAGAAATGTACCCAAGGCTTGACGTATGAAACTGTAACCTCTCTGTATATCAATTGGACAATAAAAAAAAAAAAAAACTTCCCTTTGAGAAGACGCCATTGGACCTTTCCTTTGGCCTTCTCCAGATGGAAAGTTCCACTACTTTCCTTGAAATAAACTTGCTCAGTCTGCTTTAAGCCCTTTCCTGCTTTGTAATTCTTCAATGAGAAGAGAAAACAAATCCATACCACAGATGGCATTAGGAGTCGGGTGGCCTTCGCCCTCCTCCAGGGTGGTGAGGTCTCACTTCCTTCACAGAGGAGGCCCAGTGCTGAAGGCTAGGGGCCTTGGGGAGGGGTGGAGCCCTGGGAGGCGGGGCCTAGTGGGAGGGAGTCAGGACATGGGGACATGGCCTTGCAGGGGCTTTGGAGGCCTTGGCCCTTCCCTCTCTTTGTCCCTGACTACCCCACAGTACACAGGCCTCCTTCATGCATCTGAGGGCAGGAACACAGGAGGAGGGCATCCCTTCAGGGGCCACTTGGAAAGCTTGATGAGGGAGAGGCACCATTAATCATCAAAGAATGGAAAGATTTTAAATGCAAAGAGGAGAGAGTGAGAGAGTGAGCAGCAGCAGCACTGCTGGAACTGTCCCAGGACCTGAAAAGTACATCCCTGGGGCCTGAGCAGCAAGGTGGATGAGGGCAGGGGGGCTTGGCCGGTCCCTGGGGGCCATGGATGCGGGCAGAGCATGGCTTGCATTCCCGGGGCAATCCTTGCACCCAGGAGGCTGCTGTGCTAGCATGGTCAGCCCAGGCATTCCAGGTAGACAGGCCCATGGCGTCCAGGGACACCTCTTAGGCTCGAGTCCACAGGCCGTGTTTGCTTCCTCTGAGTCACCTTTCTCAGGGAAGAGGAGGAGGATAAAATTCCTGTTTCTTGTCGGCCATATCTGCAAACCTCTGCCAAGGTTCCCGTTAGTCAAACATTTGAATACTTACAGCGACTCAGACCCAGCTGAATCAACGAGGGCCAGGGCAGAGAGAACTTTACCAGCTCTCATAAACCGACTAGGGAAGGGAAGGAAAGGGAGTGGTGGACAGGCCTGGGGTGAAAGGCCTCCCCTTCCTCCTCCTCCCCCTCCTCCTCCTCCCCCTCCTCCACCTCCCCCTTCCCCTTCCTCCTCCTCCCCCTCCTCCTCCTCCCCCTCCTCCTCCTCCCCCTTCCCCTTCTCCTCCTCCACCTCCTCCCCTTCCTCCTCTTCCCCCTCCTCCTCCTCCTCCTCCCCCTCTTCCTGCTCTTCCTCCTCCTCTCCCTTCTCCTTTTCCTTTTCCTTCTCCTTCTCCACTCTACCACTTGAACCACAGCTTAACTTCTGGCTTTTCTGGTGGTTAACTGGAAGTAAATATCTCAAACTTTCTGGCCCAGGGCTGGCTTCTAATTTCCATCCTCAGATCTCAGGCTCCTGAGTGGCTAGGGTGACAGGCGTGGGGTGCCAGGCTACATCTGCTATTTTCATCAGCAGGCAGTTTTGCAAAGTAGGCTCTGACCCTGAGGTTCAGAAGGTCAAAGAAGTCTCTGCCCCATCTCCCCCCTACACCCCCAAGACAAAGCACAGCACTCCAGGTTATGGCAGAGGTGCTAAACCGGGAGAGAGTGGAGGTGAGGGGAGAGGACCCGGACCGGTGCCCAGTCAGCAAGGGCAGAGATAACCCAGAACACCCAGTTCCCTCGACTGGACCAAGGTTGCTGTGAAATGGGGGAAAAGATCCCAACCCATGACCTTGCTTTCAATCAACCCTGGGGGGTCACCCTGTGGAAGGTTTGAGTTTCTTGTTACAAACACCCTGGAAATCTTGCTTCCTCTGCCTACCTGTAAATAGCAAGAAGCCAGAGACAATGCAGGTGCCAGACATGCCCTTCCCCATGGCTGACTGGTTTTCAAGGAAGGCCCAACTCAAGGCACTTCAGAAACAGATATTTGTGGGTTTCCTCCCCCTCCCCATTCAAAGGCCTGAGTATCCCACACCCTTCTTTCAAGGCTCATTAATAAGAAGCCTGAGGCCAGACTATAAACATGCCCAGCAGAGCAAGCTGCTGAGGTCGGAGGGAAAGCTGCACCAAGGAGAAATTTCAGCGAAAAGCTGCCTAGTTCCTAAACTCATACCAGATGAGTTCCAGAACATTAAAGTTATTGTGCTGAGGCCCCAGGGACTCAATCAGGCCTGGCCTTACAGTGCTCTTGATTTACCTCCTCATTTCCATATATCACTTTCTACAAGGCCTTGAGCAGCACACAGAGTAGGTGGAATTCACAGGGTTCAGGCAGTGCAGGGGCATCCTAAACTAGACCAAGGGGACCCCCCGGGAGAATGCCTCAGGTTGGAGATTCCAAGAGCAAGTATTAGGTTGGTTTGGGGGTGCTGGGTTTGGTGGGTGACTCAGGTTATGTTGGGACCCAGCAGGAAAGACATGGCTGCTGATTTCTCAGCCTGCTTGGTTGAAACACGATGGCCTTATGTGGTCCTTGTCCCATCCTTGATATAAAAGAGGCAGAGCTAGTGCTGGTGGCTCCTGCCTGTAATCGTAGCTGCTCAAGAGACTGAATGATTCCTGGGTGATTCCTGGGTGGTTCCTGGGCGGTTCCTGGGTGATTCCTGGGTGGTTCTCTCTGTTTTTCTGTCTACCTTTTGTTTATCTGGTTGGTTTTTGGTGCCATACTGAGGCCTGAACTCATAGTTTGTGCTCTTGATTGGATTTTACACTCAAGCTAAATTTCCACTGCTGACTTTTTGGTGGATAACTGAAGATACAGAGTCTTACAGACTTTCCTGCCCAGGCTGGCTTTGAACCATTATCTTCAAATCTCAGCCTCCTGAGTAGCTAGCATTATAGGCATGAACCATCAAAAGCCATGATTTTCCTGCATTTCTTAAGGCAGGGCATGAAGGAGAGGGAGAGAGAGAGAAAAAAATAAAACAAACAACAGACAGACAGACTGAAGCCCTGCAATAATTTTGTGTTTGCTATTTCCTGTTTTGAAACTCTAGCTTGTGATTTGTCTTTTAACATTATGCTACACTTAGAGTTTCCAGAAAGCTGTGTGGTTGAATCAGTTGAGCAAGAAGGTTTTATAAAATGTTGCATATTTGATGCTCAATGCTTGTATTGAAGGCAACATTTTATATTGACTGCAATTGAATATTTTAATACAGTCCTCTATTTTTTGGTGCTGAATAGAACTGTGTATAATAATAACACTTGGGTTTGTATTTGTTCACATTGAGCTGGAATAGTTTTGCTTGAATTTCCATTGAGGAAGAAATGTTTTGGAGTTAAAGGCAGCAGAATGGCTGGTGTAGCCAAGCCATTTTTCCATATGGAGGACTCCTTCCCTGTGATCCTGACAGTTGCTTGATTGGGCTTTGTGCTTCTGTTTGGTTTCTTACAAGAAATTTCCTTCTTTTGGTGAAGCTATTTAACTTTGATCTTGGTTTGGCCTGAATGGTATTCTGAGCTCCAAATTTTCATTAGGATTGACTCAACACCTTAGCTATATGTAATTGTCTCTTCTTCTATTGGAATCTCTTGATAAATAGATAACCATATGTTTTTGCAATGTGTGCCAGCTCTGGGGTTTGGACTCAGAATCTAGTCTTTGTGTCTGATCTTCTTTGTGCTCAAAGCTAGTGCTCAACCACTTGAGCCACAGCTCCACTTCTGGCTTTTTTGGTAGTCTAGTGGAGATAAGGGTCTCACAGAGTTTCCTGGCCAGATTGGGTTCCAACTACAATCCTCAGATCTCAGTCTTCTGAGTAGCTAAGATTACAGGTGTGGGCCACCAGCATCCAGCAACTACATTTTTTCATAAAATAGATTGCTTTCCTATATTTGATGAGATTATTTCTTAGTTCCACCTCAATAGCTCTGAAAACTCTGGTGTATAAAAGTATCATTTCCTTTTCTTTCTCCCTCTTTTTCTGTGGTCATGAGCAATGAATATACGTGTTAATTTAGAAGGATAACATTGCTCTAGCAAGAAGGTAATTTTTTGCATGTCAATTTTCCTACTTGGTAATTTTTTATTCTTTATAATCAAAATATGAATTTAAAAAAGTAAAAAGCCAGCTGGGCACCAGTGGCTCATATCTGTAACCCTAGTCAGGAGGCTGAGGTCTGAGGATTGTAGCTTAAGATCAGTCCAGGGAGAACGTCTGCAAGACTCCATTTCCAGCAGGGCTGAAGGCATGGGAGAGCCAAGCTAAGTTGGCTCAAGGCCCTGAGTTCAAACCTCAATACCCTAAAACACACACACATACACACACACACAGAGAGAGAGAGAGAGAGAGAGAGAGAGAGAGAGAGAGAGAGAGAGAGAGCAAGAAAGAAAAAAGTCACTGATGTAGGGTAAAGTGCAGCTTACCATTAATAAATATTCCATGTACATTTTGTTTTGATCATCAGGTATGCCTATTTATTTTTAGTTTTTAGTTTCTTTTGCTTTTGCTGGGTATTTGCAAAGCCACAGCTCCATGCCTGGATTTTTGCTGGTTAGAGACTTTCTGCCTAAGCTGGCTTTGAATTGCAATTCTCAGATCTCAGCCACCCGAGTCGATAGAGTTGTAAGTGTGAGCCACGGGTACCTGGCGGATGTTAAGATTGTAGTACGGTGTTGCTATTCTGCTCAGTGGACACTTCTAATTTCTCAGGCTCCAGCCTGCATTTCAATAATGTGCCTCATAGCTATCAGTTTCCCCACCACGTGCTTGTTACTGACTTGCCCTGAGTTCAAGCTCCAGTGCTGCCTCCCCCCCTCCCAAATAAAATTCCTTTGTGATGGATCTAACCTGCACCACTTGCTGGCTGCCACGTGAGGCTGTATTTCTGGAGAAAACGCGGGACGCCCTCTGCTTAGCTCTGAAGACACAGAGGTAGACATGTTCCCAGACACATGAGCAGGAACTTCTATGGTACTCTTTTTCCTGGGAGAAGAGCTGTGTTGCTGGCTTGCCCTCCCCACTGGTGTTCTGAGAGGAATGTCCATGCAGACTTGCACTTGCCAGATACTTCTTGTTGCTCAGCCAGTCTCCGGAGCACTGCTGCTTTCTCAAGTCTAGTGAAAGCCATAGGAATGGAGGCTGAGCTGAGCTTCTGTATGGGTTTTTGTCTTGGAGCATGCAAGAAGAGCCACCATGGATGACATGGGGCTGAGGAGAAAGCAAGCTGGTCTTGATGGTCACCATGACCCTGGGCCAAAGTGTGAGGCCTTGGTGTGGGACCTGGGCCTCGAACCATGCTGAAATGGGCCTTGTTCAGAGATGAAGCCAAAGCTTACTCATTAAGCCATGCCAGGAACTTCCTCAGCAAAGTTGTTTGTAGGAAATGGTAGAACAAATATTATTTTGGAAACACAGCTGAAGAATTAAGATTCTGTCCAGCCAGGGAGTTTCATCTCACCTGATTGAAATATGTATGCCCATTGGCTTTGCAATGTTAAATGAGCCAGTTTGGGAAAGGAACACATGTCATTTGCCACAAATTGTCTCTAAGAGAATGATGGGAAAGCTGGGCTTAGCTCAATGTGCCCTGAGTTCAAACCTTAGTAACACACACAAATATATACACACACAGCACATCACAAAGTGCTGGGCATGGTGGCTCCTGCCTGTAATCTCAGCTACTTGGAAGACATGTATTGATTGGGAGGATCCTGGTTGGAGGCCAGCCCAGGCAAAAGTTAGCAAGACCCCATCTCAAGTAATAAGCCAGGCAGGGTGGCACATGCAGTACTCATGATCCCAGATGTGTGAGGTATTTAGATAGAAGGATCACAGTCCCGAATTTACCCAAGAACCCCACTCTAAAAATGATTCCCTATCTGAAAAACATAAAAAGGCAAAAATGGACTAGGGGTCTGCCTCAAGTGGTGGAGCTCATGCCTTAGTAAGAGCAAGAGGGCCTGAGTTCAACCCTCTGCTGCCTCTCTTGGTCCTATAGGAGGGAGTTTCCCATCATCCTCTCTGTCTTTCTGTTTCCCATGTTGGGGTAGCTACTTGGGGCTTCCCATGTGCTGCTGAGCACTGAGCCCTGAGCTCTACTCCATGTTAGTGTCTGCTTCTTGGCTGTTGTGAGTGCTTTTGTCCAGACATAAATCCTCCTTTGATCACACTGTGTGTGAACAGCTAGGCATTGCACCTCTGTGTTCCTCTCCTGAGTGTCCTCCTTTGGTCTGAATGTGTGGGAACACCTCGACACTGCACCTCTGCATTCCTCTCCTGAGTGTCCTCTTTTGATCACACTGTGTATGAACACATAGGCATTGCACTTCTATTCTTCTCCTGAGTGTCCTCCTTTGATCTCACTGTGTGTGAACACATAGGCATTGTGCCTCTGTTCCTCTTCTGAGTACCCTCTTTTGCACCGTATGTGAACGCCTAGAGACTCTGATAATTTACCTTGTCCAGTGTATTCTAGATCTAGCTTCCACATAGGAGAAAACATGTGCCATTTGTCTCTCTGTACTTAGCTTACCTCACTTAACATGGTTTGTTCTAGGTCCATCCATTTCCCTGCAAATGGCATAATCTTATTATTTCTAATTTGAGCCCTTTTTTTATTCTGTGTTAAACACCAGATGACACCAGTCACCCCTTTCCCCCATGTCCCAAAGGCCTGGCTGTGGCCACAAGCCTTTGAAATGGGAACTTGGGGCTCTGTGCTTGTGCTATGCTCCACTGGGGTGACAGAAGAGCCTGGGTTCAGTCACAGTTGGACTCAGCTCTCTATTCACTGCTGATTTTCTGAACTTCTCAGAGTCTTGGTTTTACTTCTTTTCCCTCTCCTGGCCACCTGAGCTGGCACAGTCTCTGTCTCACAGGGAGGACCTGGCACCTGGCAGGAGCCAGCAAGCGAGCGAGCAAGGCGAGCAAGGCCAGCCCTCTCCTCTCCTGTCTTCCAATGTAGAAGGCTCTGTGGTGCAATGTTGCTGTCTGTGAACCCAGAAAGAAGGCCTGGGCCTGGGCAGCCTGTGCTATACTGACGGCTCCCTGAGGCCTGGGCCTCTGGGAGATAGAGAAGGTTGCCTATTCATATCTTCTGGTTAAGCCTGTAATACTTATGTTTAGGTTGTGTTGTAGGGATTCTCCATGAGTATGGAAAGGTTACTTTATTCTATCCTGGTGGGGGAAAAGAGTATTCCATGGACCTGATCTGGAGCCCCAGGCATGGCCAATTGAGCCTAGATTAAGCCAAGGAATCAACTTCCATCTAGAGAAGAGAGACACTGGGCAGGTGAGATGGCTGGCTCACTGGAGCACGCTAAAGGGCTTGACCCTTCCCAACTTCCTTGACTGGAAGGGAGATAAGAGTGTAGTAGGCTTGAGATTCACAGAAGGCTGGAGACACTGTGTGTGTGTGTGTGTGTGTGTGTGTGTGTGTGTGTGTGTGTGTGTGTGTGTGTCCCCATCCTGGGGCTTAAACTCAGGTCCTGAGCACTGTCTCTGAGTGTTATTGCACAAAACTAAACTTGAGCCACAGTTTCAGTATTTTGGTGCCTAACTGAAGACAGGAGTCTTCTAATCAGGGTCATCAGATCTCAATCTCCTGAGTATCTAGGGTTACACATGTGAACCACTGTGCCCAGATGACTTTTTTGTTTTAATGCCAGCACTAGGGCTTGAGATCAGGGTCCAGGTGCTCTCAGGGTCCCTGAGCTCTTTTGCCCACTGCTAGAATTCTACCACTTGAGCTGTAGATTCACTTCCAGCTTTTTGGTGGTTAATTGGACATAAGAGTCTCATGGATTTTTCTGTTCAGGTTGACTTCAGATCTCAGGCCATTGAGTAGCTAGGATTTCAGGCATGAGCACCCAGATGTAAGCACTGTTCTTATCCTCATATCATGGGTGTGCTCACAGAGGCTTAGAGGGGTGGAACAAGTTGTCCCAGGCCACATGGCTGCTAGGTAAATGGCAGAATCAGGGTTCCTCTGCCACCATCTCAGAGATCCATAGCTGAGCTCTGTGCCAGGCAGTGCTGACAGGTCTGACTGATACCTCAGCCACCTCAGCTTTAAAGGGGGAGGTTAATATAATCATGGACCACAAAGGAAACATGGAGACTGCAGAACACAACACCGTGACCAAACCAGATAATTGGGAGCTGGAGGACAGGGTTCAGAGATCTGATTAGCTAAATGCACACTTTAGTGCTCAAGTCTTGCCTGTATAATTGAGCAGTTGGTACAGTCGTGTTGGGAGCTACCAGCATCTTGGGAGCTGTTTGTTTAATGTGTGTTTGATGCCCTGTTCTGTTTGGTAGGAGCTGGGCGGCCAGCCACATCTGCCTGCCACTTCCCTCCATGTATGAAACTCCGAAGCCCCTCCATGTCCATTGGGAGGCTGGCTGTCCAGGGCATGTGACCAGAAGCAGCAGCTTCTGTATGCTGTCAGGGTTCAGATTTTCAGAATGAAAACACTAAGCCAAACATGACTGATGTTTTCATATTTATATATTGTAGTTACTTTGCTATCCATTCATTTTTGTGTGTGTCGGTACTGGAACTTGAACTCAAGGCTTTGCACTCCTGCTTTACTTGTTTTTCACTCATGGCTGGTGCTCTACCACTTGAGCTACATCTCTACTTCTGGTTTTATATTGGTTAATTGGAGATAAGAGTCTCAAGGACTTTCCTACCTGAAGTGGGTTTTTCTGTGGTCCTGGAAACTCAGCCTCTGAATAACCAGGATTATAGGAGTAAGCCATCAATGTCCAGTTTGGTTGTTGTTGTTGTTGTTGTTGTTGTTGTTGTTGTGTGTGTGTGTGAGAGAGAGAGGGAGAGAGAGAGTGTGTGTCCTAGGGCTTGAACTCGGGATCTAGACACTGACCTTGAGCTGCTACAGCTTTACTTCTGGCTTTACAATGATTAATTGGAGATTATAATCTCATGGACTTTTCTGCCTGAGCTGGCTTTGAACTTTGATCCTCAAATCTCAGTCTCCTGGTCTCTAGTATTATAAAAATGAACCTCCAGCACCTTGTTTGATTTTACATATATGTATATAATATAACATATGCTATATAATATATATATACATATATATATATACATAAAACACATACACAAGCTAGAGAGAATGGCTGGCCTGGGTACTGGTGGCTCCTGCCTTTAATCCTAGCTACACACACACACACACACACACACACACACACACACACACACACACACACTTTAGCCACAGCCCCACTTCTGGTTATTTTAGTAATTTAGTAGATATAAGAATCTCACAGGCTCAAGCTGGCTTTGAACTATGATCCTCAGATCTCAGCTTCCTGAATAGCTACAATCACAGGCGTGAGCCACTGGCATCTGGCTATATATAAATAATTTTAATATGTAAAGCATTGAAGCCATAACTCCTCAGGTCAGAAAACTGTTAAAGAGCTACAGAGCTCAAAGCCACAGCCAGTGGCAGCTGTCCCCAACCATCTTGGCTTGGACATCTGAGCATCTCCTGGGAGCACTGACCACCCATTACAGGAAGAGAAGTCCCATCAAGGAGAAATAGAAGGGGTGTCCCCATGTCCCTGCCTCTTGTCACCTGGCACTCTCCTGGCTTTCACGAACTGCAGAGGTTTCATGGGCACGAGCCATGTCTAAGTGGAGGTGGAGGAAGGCCACGCTAACTTTCCATAATTATTTTATCTGACCACCAACTTGCCAGTAAAACTATTGTCCAGAGAAAAGCTTTTTATTTTTTGGTGCTTATGAGAGGTCACAAACTCAGAGCCTGGGTGCTGTCCTTTAACTTTTTCCGCTCAAGGTTGGTACTCTACCACTTGAGCCACAGCTCCACTTCTGACTTTTTGCTACTGAACTGAAGATAAGAGTCTCAAGTACTTGTCTTTCCAGGCTGGCTTCAAACCATGATCCTCAGATCTCAGACTCCCAGAGTAGCTAGGATTACAGGCAGGAGCCACCAGTACCCAGGCAAGCTATTCTCTCTAACTTGTGTATGTGTTTTATGTGTAGACATCTTGTCTATGTCAGACGTGGTATGGTCTGGGACATAAAGCAGGTGCCTGATGATTGACAGGAAATTATATGTTGGTTTTGGAGCAGGGATTCTACAGAGTAGTCAGAAAGAGTGGAGCCTCACAGTTAGACATTTCCAGAGTTAGCTAAATGGTCACTTCCTTGCCCAGGGCAATCCAGGGCCTAGCCTGTCTCAGTTTCTCTGTCCTACCTCAGGGCCCCTCCTAGAGCCCCATGATCATCAAATGCTAAGTCTGAGCACCCTGCCACTGTTCTGCCACATCTCACTTCTCTGTCTCTGCTTCTACTTCTCTCTCTCTCCTCTCCCCCAGGGACAGTTTACCTACCTTTTCCCCTGAAAAACAGAGTTCCAAACTTGCCCAGAGTTGACAGCTCTCTGGGTTCTTCTTCCATAGGATTGCTGTCAGGATGGTGGTCATGGTGAAGTGACCCTGTCCTGCAGCTGCAAGGCAGCTTGCTTGGCTGTTCTCAGTGTGTGGGTGTCACCAGCTGAGACTTCTGCACCACAGCCTGCACTTATCTCCCAGGCTTTCCAGAGGGGTCTCTGAGAAGTCTCCCTTCTTGTTGTCTCCAGATCACACAGAAACAAGTGCATTTGTGCAGGTCCTCTTCTATTTTTTCTGTCAATCATGGGGCGAATCTCAGGGATTTGGAGCTATCCTGGGTTATTTCATTCAAAGCTAGAGCTCTGCCACTTTGAGCCACTTCTGGTTTTCTGGTAGTTAACTGAAGATAAGAGTCTCATAGCTGGGTGTTGGTGGCTCATGCATGTAATCCTAGCTACTCAGGAGGCTGAGATCTGAGGATCACAGTTCAAAGCTAGCCCAGGCCTGAAAGTTCTCATGACACTCTTATCTCCAATTAACCACCAGAAAACCAGAAGTGTGCTGTGGGTCAAAGCTGTAGAGTGCTAGCTTTGAGAAAAAGAGTGCAGGGACACTGCCAAAGCCCTGAGTTCAAGACCCACAACTGACAAAAAAAATTCTGATGGACTTTACTGCCTGGGCTGGCTTTGATCTATGACCCTCAGATCTCAGCCACCTGAGTAGCAAAATGAAGAAGAAAAGACAGGTGTTGGTGGCTCACATCTGTAACCCTAACTACTCAAGAGGCTGAGATCTGAGGATCAAGATTCAATGTCAGGAGACTCTTCTCCAATTAACAAGCCAAAAGCCAGAATTAGAGAGGTGACTCAAGTGGCAGAGCACCAGCCTTGAATGAAAAAACTTGGCACAGCAACCAAGCCCTGAAGTCAAGTGTCAATACCAGCATTAAAAAAATTTTGTTCAAAGGAAGTGAAAATCTGATGGAGAAAGTTGGAAGGCAGTGACTAAAACCAGCCATGCAAAGGCAGACATGGCTGGGAGGGAAAGAGTGATTATAGCTTGGGAAAAGTGTTGTTGGTTTTTCATGTGTGAGTGGTAAAATACACCATGCTACTACCCCAGAGCCTTGGGGCCTTCATACCATCTCTGATTCTGCAAAGGTGTGTGTGTGTGTGTGTGTGTGTGTGTGTGTGTGTGTGTGTTTAAGAGGTAAGGGCCCAGGTGCAGCTAAGGTGGAGGTGTTTGGGCTCTGGCCAATGTTTGGAGCCCTGCAGCCAAGCCCAACAGCAGGTCCCCATGAAATTTCATTTCCCAAGTTAAGTTGTTCAGTTTTAAAAACCCGAGTTATTATCAGATTTAAATGAAAGGCTGCTTTCCTGTCCTCTAAACCTTTACATCTAAGTGTCCATTCGTGAACCTCTGGATACCACCACAGAGAGCCAAGGCCAGATAGATGCAGACGGGGAAGGGAGAGGAGACCAGAACAGTTCCCCTTAGGAAAGTTCGACAACTTGAGGAAAGCTGGGATCAAAGGTGGTGTCTGATGCTTCTGCTGCCAGTGGCACTTCTGGCGGTGGACACTTCCGGCGGCATGCCCCTACTGAGGTCTCTCTGTGGTTTGTGGGAGACTGGAGCTTACTCTCATATTTGTTCATTCTGCTAGCATGGCTGAGCACCTCCTTGCTGAGGCTCCAGTGAATGAATTTGCATGAGAAGCATGGAACAGACTGACAATCTGGAGACCAAAGCATGATGGATCACAGGATGACGGGGCAGGGCATGGAGCAAGTTCCCCGAGTGTCCTAAGGGGCAGCCAGGGCTCAGCGAGCATGGGGAGACACTGAGAGCTCATTGGGGAAAGGGCTTCCAGGAGGGCTTTGTGAGCAGAAGTAGAGCTTGACCCTAACATAAGGTGGTGGGAGCCCAAGATGGAGTGTCCACAGGTCCTCCTGGGAGCTGGAAGAGAGCCTGGCTGGGCAACTGGAGCAAAAGCCCCTCCCATAGACTTTCTGCACCCCTTCCCATGGCCCTGAGCAGTCCTGTGTGCAGACCCCTGGACACCCCATTCCCATGGCCCTGAGCTGTCTCCTGTGTAGGTCCCTGAGCATCACATCATGGCCCATTGCCCCTTGGAGACCTGCACAGGCACAAGAGACTGATTGGACCCCAGAGGCATACTCCAGAATGAGCCCCAGTCAGAGGGGCTAAAGGACTCACGGAGAGCTCCTGAAGGCTGCATGAAGCTTCTGATTGGCTGTGGGAATTAGTTTGGCCCCCAGGCTGTCCAATGATGGTGAGGGTCACACAACCCTCCTAGAAACACCTTATGAATCCCTGCTCCAGGCACCCCAGGAGTGCCCTCCCATGGGACCCCTCCAGTCTAGCAGCAGCTCTGCTTATCTTCTTCAATAAATTTGCTGTTTTACTTCACCTTCTGTGTCTGTGGACTCATTCTTTGAGAGACAAAGGGTCTGATCCATGCCCTGGAATCTTTCAATATCTCTGCCCCACTGGCCTCATCCGTACTCCAGGCAGCCTGCTCAGCCCCGACACCAGGCGATGCTCATGGGGAGGGCAGGGGACAAGCAGAGGCCACTCCTTGGGGCACCCTGGCAGCTCTTCTCTCTCCCTGGTTGCCACAGCTCTCAGATGCTTTTGGCCTTCTGTGCTTGCCCCTGCTTCCCGTCTCCTGGATTTACATTGCGGTGGTTGGTGCTGCCGTGTGTCACCTTGCTTCTACCTCAGGACAATCTCCCCAGTTCCTCCCAGCCCTGCGCAGCCCCACTGCCCACACACCCTGGGACACAGGTGACCCCCTACACTCACATATTGCAAGTAGGAGAGAGAAAAGGGTTCCACTCAGGGAAGATGCCTTCCAGGAGCACCAGACCCTGAAGAGTCTGGTCCTGGTATTTAGCAAAGACCCCTTCCTGTTACCTCTTTGCTTCTTAAGAAAACAAGGTGTAACTGCTACCAAGAGGCCCAGAACATTCGAAAGGGCCCTGGTGCTGACAGATGAATAGGAGAGAAATTTCTCAGCACACACCCCCTACTGCCTTGGTGGCCCAGGCTGCTCCCCAGTGTCAAGGTCAGTCTTAACAAATGATTATTACCTTGGCCATAAGCCCAGCGACAAATGTGGCTGTTGTCCAACAACAGACAAGCAGAAGGCTGCTACTCCTTCATCCTGACACCACAACTGAACATGAAGATATTGTGAATGCAACAAAAAGGCAGAAAATTCATCTGAGAGGGAAAGAAAAGCAGCAAGCAGACTTCTGAAAGAGAAGTCCTTCATCCTCCACATCTTCCACAGTCCTTTTGTCTAGCCCAGCCATTTTCATCTGCCCCTAGAGGAGCATTTTTCTTTTATTGTGGGTGATGGCGATGTACCATATGAGTCTCATGATTGTTTTCCTCACTTCTGGGGGCATGGTTGTGGAAACTTTCATTTGATTGGGTCTGTGAACATGGAAGGGGGCCCACCACAGCTCATGCAAGGCGCATGCTCCAGGGGCCCTGAGCCTGCCTGGCCTGCTGGAACAGGGGGCAGAGCGTCTGCATACAAGCACAACTCCTCTTCATGTTGGCATTAGTCCCTAACCACTGAGCCAGGGCAGCTAACACTCCCTCAGCACCCAATGCCAGCTTCCTTCCTGTACATGGATAGTTGTAACAGCCTGGCTTCTTCTGAGGTTTGGAATATCAGACTTGCATAGTGTGTACGTCAGACTGTAAACACATCCATTTACAGACTGTAAATGGGTTTACAAACTGTAAACACCCACAGTTTCTGGGTGCCTTGCTCTGGACTCTGATGCCACAGTAATGAAACCCTGGCACCTGGACCCAGCCTATGTAGAAACCAGGAAGAGGAAAGAGGAGATCCAGACATGTGGGGTGAGGGTATGGGCACCCAGAGTCCTGGAAAAAGGGATACCCCTCTGACATAGCCCATGTTGGAGCATTTCTGCAGTGCATGCATGAGACAGGGTGATCTGCTAATTCAACATGTAAACTCCAGCCAGGTACTGGCAGCTCATGCCTATAATCCTAGCTAATCAGGAGGCTAAGAACAGAGGGTCGTGGTTCAAAGCCAGATGGTGCAGGAAAGTCCATGAGGGTCTTATCTCCAATTAAATACCCCAAAAGCGGAAGTGGAGCTGAGGCTCAAGTGGCTAGCCTTGAGCAAAATAAGCTAAGGGACAGCGCCTAGGCCATGAGTTCAAGCGCCAGGAATGGCACAAATAAAAAATAAAAATAAACTCCGGAGAGCAGATGAAAGTTTTAGAGTAATTTTTAGAGTACATTGTTAGAATGACTTGACATCATTAGTAGCTGTCTGTGGACCTGTGTCTCTGGATAAAGCTGCTTTACCTCAAGTATGTGTAGGTTGAAGCTGTATGTGGGACTTTGCACTATTTATTCTCCATGCCTAAGGGAGTGGGGGCCACCCTCCCTTGGAGCGCCTGGACCCCTGGGGCCAGAAAAAAGAGGGAGAGGCAAAGAAAGCCTGATGGCTCCTTCACAAGCCACCACTCAACTCCAAACCAGGCCCGCGTTCCCATCACTTGATGCCTGGCTCTGTCTTTGAGACTTCTACAGATTTCCCTGCCCTGTCTTCTAAACTGCACTCAGGGTGTCCTAGGCCACTGCCTGTCCTGTCCCCACACATGTGCAGGGGCGCAGGGATTGCCCTGTGTGGGAAGAGGCCTGTCAGCCGGCCTCTGGTTTCCCATCACAGATTCTCACTCAGAGACAACCCAAGCATGGCAGGGAATTTCTAGAATGTTCTTCTCTATGCGTGCTTGGGGTAGGGGGCATTTAGTGTTGGAGTCCTGAACCTGGTCTCCAGTGGACCCAGGCATCCACTTATACCAGTTCCAGCACTTAGCCATGCTATATATGATTATTGCAACCCAGTGCCTGTAGACCCAGAGTCCTCATTCAATTCAGCCAACTTATCTAGGCTCCTGCCCCCTGCCCTCTGTTCCTTGCCTTCTTCTCTTTGCCTATGGCAAGGTATCTCTTCCCATCTTGTTTCTAGCCATGGCCACCCCCACTTCCCTTGCATGGATCATTGTGTGGGGGAGTGTCCTGGCTCTGGTGGCCTGATGGCTCTGGAACCACCCATCCACAGAGGCCTGGCTGGGGCTGCACTCCTTGCCCTGTAGTGGCCTCCCCTGCAGCCTCCCAGCATCCTCTCCCTCAGCTCCTGGGTCCCGAGGCCAGGGTCCATCTGGAAAGCGGGGACATGGCACCGCTGGCTGGGGTCTCTATATCTTTGAGATGTGGGTCAACTAAGAGGCAAAGGGAGGAACTCCAGCCATGTGCTCCTGCACACTTCCTGGACAGACTTTGGGGTGTGCCATTCCATGGGCCTGTGTGCTGAAAGTTGCTGTCACTCTCTGAAGCAGCCTTGGTGGCCACAACTTGCAGCCTGGACCTCCCCACAAAGCAATTCATTCAAGGAGTGAGGGGAAAACTGTCCCTGGCCACTCAGATAACTGCCAGGATTCCAAGAGCATCAGTGAGCTTCAGACAAACATCCCCATGGTCTACAAGGGCCCAACTGCCCCATGGCTGAGATAAAACAAGGCTCCTGATAGCTCCATTCAAAATCTGCCACCCATCAACTTCCGTCAGCATCGCATGCTAGTCCCTGTGAACACAGACACAGCCCCACCAGGCATCCGCACCTCCTGAGGTCCTGGGTCACCAGCACCAGGCAGAGGAACCCTCGGCTCCTGCTACTCTCCAGGGCCCCACTTATGGACCATATTCTGCCCCTGCTCCTCTGTCCAGGGAGCCTCCTCCCCTCTATGCTCTTCTGCTGGCCGCTCCCTGCTAAGGCCTCATCTTTGCCTTCCTTGCATATTTTCCAATTACCACTAAAGGGCTCCTGGCCTCCAAGCTCTTCCTGCAAGACCAAGAAACCACCCCAGATCATAGGAAAGGAGTCCATATTCTGAGAAAGGGCACATGTGCTCTTAGCTTGCATGTGCTCAGGTTTCAAGAGAGAAACAAGAATTCAGTTGCCTGCCTGTTATGGAGCCAAGCTGAAGTGGGACTGGGTTACCTTCTGCAGAGGGCCCTGTGCCTATAGCTTATGTTCTGGGCACCAAGGAATCCCACTCCATCTTCACCCTCCTTGGCCAGGTGCTTTTCCACTGGATCTGTCCACTTGCCCAGACAGGGAACCCAGGGCCCTTCCTGCCTGAGTCCAGTTCATCAGCTTCCTGGCAGCCCTCTTGTCCCCTGATGTGTCTCCTGGCCTTGGTCACCTGGAACAGAGTGACTCTGAGCCGCTCTGTCCCATCAGCTTTGGGACTGGGAGCCCTGCTTGGTCACCAGAGCCCCTGCACGCCCACACCTCAAAGCCCCATGCTCCACAATTCTCAGCAACTGCAGCCATGCCACTGAGCCAGGACCTCCCTGGGATGAACTGAGCCAAATCCACAGCCCGGCAGAAAGTTGTGCTACCCCTGGCAAAGCTTGTGAGATCTGAGGAAGGAAAGGAAAACTTGCTGACCCCTGCACCCATGCTTGGGGCCAGGGCTGGGCTGGGCTCTCAGAACTCACTTCGTCATAGGAGAAGGATTCATGCAAAGGATCTTGGCCCCTTTGGGCTTTTGGTCATGACCTGGCTACCTTGTGCCAAACTGCCATGTCTTCTGGTGTCTGGGACCATGTGAGCAAAAAGTCACCAGCCAGGCAATGCAGAGTTGGTGACAGACGCCCTGGTGTCCGGCTCTCCTCGTTCTCCATCACCTTATCCCAGCCCCTGGCAGCCACCCTGGGTTCAGGACCAGGAAGAGTGGCTGGAAATATCACTTCAGGTGGCTCCCCAGGAAGGGCCTTCCTAGAAATCACTAACACCCCCAGTCCTGCATGTTCCCAGGGCATGGGCCAGTGAGGTGCGCTGCCTAACCTAGCTCAGGCACCACCAAAAAGCCACAACATGTCTATGGCACCATGTGCACCCCTCCCAAGGGCCTTTCTGGAAGGGCCTGGGCTCCTGCCTGCTGGGTGGTCTAATAAATTGTCCCGGGCTGGCATTGAGCCCACTGCCCCCTCCCCATCCCATATTTCTGGCAGCGGAATTCTCTAGACCCTGGGCCTCATTAGCCCTCAGCGTGACCCCACTGGGTAGCATGTGAGATGCTGCTTGGATCCCAGTGCTGTTGCAGTGGCCTAGGATCTTGTCCAGGTGTCATCATAGGCACAGGGAGCTGAGGAGAAAGCTGGAGTGTCCTCTACTGCTCCCCACAGAGGAAGGACATAGTTAATTGCAGGTCTGAGGTCCAGATGAAGGCCAGAGAAGTGTTCTGGAGGTTTATGTCTAAACTTTCCTAAACCATTGGTAGCACTGGGCAAGGGCTGTGCTTCTCTGGGCCTCGGCCTCTTTATTACAGGGTTTGCCCCAGAGGACAAGTATGCATGGAGTGTTCAAGGACCTGCTCCGTCAGTCTACACAAGGACTGATGCCAGGAAAGGAGAGCCACTGGCCACAGTGGCTGCCTGTGAGACAGAAGGCAGGAGGGGCTTGTTTGTTCATTTGAACATCAGGATACAAAAGTGGGACACTGGCTCACCCTGTAACCCTAGCTACGAAGGAGGCTGAGACCTGAAGATTATGGTCTGAAGCCAGTCTGTACAGGAAAGTAAGTCCATGGTACTATTAGTTTCAAGTAACCAGCAAAATAAGCCACAAACCCCACAAAGCCACTTGATGTACCCTGCTTATTTGTGTTTTCAACTGGAAATATC
Source organism: Perognathus longimembris pacificus (assembly GCF_023159225.1). Taxonomy (NCBI): domain Eukaryota; kingdom Metazoa; phylum Chordata; class Mammalia; order Rodentia; family Heteromyidae; genus Perognathus; species Perognathus longimembris. Next base: position 61,806,534 of record NC_063162.1, read on the forward strand.
TTGTTTGATGTGGAGGGCACTGGCTCCACCTTGAGCCAGTGGAGGGAGGGGATCAGGAATGTCAAGCCCCAAGGCCAGTGGGGGAAGACACTCCTCCTCAGGGGCAGGGAAGGCTGACTATTCTGTCTTGATCTTTTCTTGTGCAGAGCCAAGTTTCATGATTCCAGCAATAATCTCAGATGGGAGAGCATATTAGTCTATCCTCTGTTGCTATAGTGAATTGAGTGAGGCTGGGTTGGTTATAAAGAAAAGAGATTTGTTTAACTCAGTTCTGGTGGTTGGAGGGTTGGTGGGGACCAGGCCTTGCCATTTCCTGCATCATGACCCTGAGGGCTAAGCTTCAGCCCATGAGTCCTTGGGGAGGAGGCAGCACAGTGGCCAAGATTGCGTGTTCTGTCACCACTGGATCCTAGAGGCCAGCCGACTCCTGGAGGGAGCCCCTGCCCCTGCCCACCGCTGAAATCAGCTGCTGTAGAAGCTGTTCTCAGGAAGCCATGATTGGTGATCTTCCTACAGAGGAGAGCCACAGAGGGTCCCCAGATTGTAGCCATTTCCCCTACTATAGAGGCTAGAGGTGGACGTGACCTCCCACCAGTGCCTCAACATGCACAACACATAGCCTGAAATAAACAGTCTGGACAAGCAGATGGGGTCAGCGTGGCCAACAGGAGGAGGGTGAGGCCAAGCTCCAAGGTCACAGGATGCATAAGGGTGAGGGAGGTCCTTAAAATCCTACCCCTCACCTCAGTCTCCATGGTTTGGGGTCCTCTGAGGCCACTGGCCAGGGCTGGCACTCATTTCAGTTCTGGCTTCATTTTCCTGGCCTTTCCTGGGCCTGCCCGTGGCCTCCCAAGGGTGGGTGGAATGGCACTTGGTGCTTGCAGCTGCCTTCTGAGGACTTATTTTCAGGCGGCTTCAGCTAATAATGATTGCAGGACCATAAAAAAAAAAAAAAAAAGGTCGCTGCAGAGCTCGCTCCATCACAGATGCTTCTGGTCTCATCCCAAAGGAAGATCTGGAGTGAGTATATTCCAGATGTTTCCCAGGAGGTGTCAGGATGTGAGCCTAAGCGTGGAAATGCAAGGGAAGGTTGATGTACAAATATGTGCTGCTTCTGTAATTCTGGTTCCCACACTTTTAAAAAATAAAATAAAAATAAAATCAGACCAGGACGTGGACAGCTGGGGTGGGCTGTGAGAAGTCCTTGCATGCCTTTAGGAGGACAAGGAGCAGGCAGGGCCTTGTCCATGCTTCCCTGGGGAGCAGGGCAGGGGTGGGGACCTGGGTATGGACCTGATAACCTGGCAGGCCCAGAGCAGTGCCAGGGCTTAGGTCATTTCCCAGCCAGATAACAATGCTTGTTTCAATTAAAAGTAACTCCTCTCCTTTCCCTAAGTGAGTGCCTCCATTGGGCAGTGGGATTTTTGTTGTTGTTGTTGTTATTATTATCATTATTATTTTGGGGGTCAGTCCTGGGGCTTGAACTCCAGGTGTGGGCACTGTCTCTGAGCTCCCTCATGCAAGACTAGCACTCTACCACTTTGAACCACAGTGCCACTTCCAGTTTTCTGGTTGTTAATTCGAGATAAGAGTCTCACAGACTTTCTTGCCTTGGCTGGCTTCAAACCATGATCCTTAGATCTCAGCCTCTTGAGGAGCTAGGATTACAGGCATGAGCTACCAGCACCTGGCAGGAAAGGGATATTTAAGCTACAAAGACCAGATCACTCACCAATTGTAGGCCAACCATACCTGGCAGTCGATACTGGCTTCTTGCTCCTTGAGGTCTTGCTGATGAGAATGCATGAAGCATGGGTTCTGCCCTGAGCTTTCTCTGCAGTGTGTAACAGAGGTAGACAGAAGCCAGGCAGGGCCACAGGACCAGCTCCCTGCTCATCCTCATCATGTTCTCTATATGGCCGTGGATGAATGGAAAGATGAGCTCTGTGTGTGTGTGTATGTGTGTGTGTGTGTGTGTGTGTGTGTGTGTGTGTGTGTGTGTGTGTTTGCAGGAAAACTCAGAAGGAAGAAAAGACTTACTTTTGTAGTGCTAGGAATTGAACTCAGGACCTTGAGCTCACCAGGCAGGCACTCTACCACTTGAGCCACACCCCCCAGGGCCCTTTGTACTTTGTAGTATGGATAGAGTCTTGCATTTTTGCCTTAGGCTGGTTTTGGACTGCTGTCTTCCTGCCTATGCCTTCTTCATAGCTGAGATCATAAGCACAGACCACCTGCTTAGCTTTTTGGTTTTGCCCTGGCTAGCCTTGAATCATGACACTCCTGATCTCTGCCTCCTGGGTAGCAGGGATTCCAGGTGTGAGCCTCCGTGCTCACCCCTCCTTTTCATCATGTCTGTGTCTGGGTGAGTTCTCACACCTGGGCCTATCTTGCCTTGAACTTTGCCAAAGTGACACCAGACGATTTCGCATCTTTGTCACATCATGGTGTCTGAAACAAAGGAAGTCCAAGGCAGTTGTGTTTTGTGTGCATGAATAAATACAAGAATGAGTGAGTAACACAGATGTCTCTTCAGCACAGGAGGAGTGTTCGATGTCAGCACTCTCCACTGGTTAGCTGTGCAGCTGAAGGAAAAGTACTTAATCTCTCTGAGCTTCGTTGGCCAAGGAAAAATAATGCATGTGCATAGAACAGTGGGTGGGTTGAGAGAGGTGGTGCAGGAATGCAGGAGGGGGCGGGGAGGGGCTGCCCTCTCCCCCCTCTTTGTCCTGTGTGTTCTTCATGTATGGGGACGAGATGGTCCCAAGACCCAGGCATCCTAAGTGCTGAGTAGAATCCCCCCTTTGCCTGTATAGAGGGTCTCCTCTGTGGAGACCCTTTAATGAGTCCCGCAGAACACAGCCAGGCCACGCCCAGGGCCATTAGCTCTGGAAGAGCAATTAATCACTGCTCCTGCCACATTGCTTTCGGTCCTGAACTCAGCTCACTTAAAGCACAGGAAATGAAATGTCATAATGCTGGCCCTCACTGGAGCTGGAGGCCCAGCTCCCGCTCTCAGCCCTTCACCCTGGTGGAGGCTGGGCCTGCGCCTCTCGCTGGTCCGGAAACCCATCATACACTTTCCACCCATCACAACACTGCCTCGGGCCTCAAAACACACGTACATTTACTAGCGATCTACATTTTTTTTGTGTGCTGGTACTGGGGCTTGAAATCAGAGCCTTGAACTCTTGCTAGGCTTTTTCTCTCGAGACTGCTACTCTACCACTTGAACCACAGTTCCACTTCTGGCTTTTTGCTGGTTAAATGGAGATGAAAGTCTCATGGACTTTCCTGTGAACTGTGATTCTCAGATCTCAGGCTCCTGAGTAGGGAGGATTACAAGTGTGAGCCTTTCATATACAAACAGAAGAAACAGTCAGGAAAGCAAAGCCTGTAGCAACTTCTTTGGTGCTGGTGTGGGATTTTAGGGAATTTATGATGAGGCAGTTTGCTGTCTCCGAGGCTGGGAGAAGTCTCCACAGCTGTTTGAAGTGTTGATTTGGATCTCAACATCTGATGGCTGCTCTCCTGGGCTGGAGCACTGGTGACGGGCTGGCTGTGGGGTGTGCGTAGTGATGAATGGCGCTGGGCCATGCAGGCCAGGGGCCACAGCAGTGCCCCATGAGTGGAGGCAGAGCATTGTGTCCCCCCTCCTTTCCAGCCTGCATTTGCAGTGGGCCCGGGTCTGATTGTTTTGAGGGGATGTGGGAGACAGGAGGCTGTATGCTTTTCAGATCTCTATTTACCTCTCCATCTCCAAGAGTTTGGGGACAGCAGGGACCCGCAGTTGAGCCCCCCCCCCCCCCCGCACCATCACAGACCCCATGCCTGCCCCTTCAGAAGGTGTGATTCTTCACACACTGTTTATGATTCCCTGAGAATAGAAGAAGGGTGGCCGAAGAGGGCTTCTGCCTCCAGCTGGCTTTTCCAGAATGTTCTGGGAAGCTGGTGGAGCTCTGCAGAACAAAGGGCAGCTTCTTTATGTCCCCCCCAAAAAAGTAGGACACGGTGTCTCCCTTGCTCAAGGGCCAGGCAGCTTGCTTGTTATTTATCCATACCACACCGCTGGGCCTGGGTGATTCTGGCCCACCATCCATCCCAGCTACTTCAGAGGCTGAGATCAGAAGGTGGCAGTTTAAAGCCAGTATAGGCAGGAAAATCCACGAGACTTACTTCTATTAACCAGCAAAATACCAGAAGTAGGGCTGTGGTTCAAGTGATAGAGCACCATCCCTGAGCTGAAAACGCTAAGGAAAAGCACTCAGGCCCTGAGTTCAAGCCCCAGAACCTGCACATGTGTGCACTTACACATGCCTGTACACATACACATGTACATACATGCTCATGTGCGCGCATGTGCATGTGCACACACACACACACCACACACACACACACACACACACACACACACATACTCCTTAGCACATCTTGGTTTGTGTTTCTCAGCTGTGCTCCAGACTTAGTGCATGAGGATCTTCTGGGTCTCTCTGAATTTTCCTTGTGAGTTTTAGGGTGAAAGGGAATTATTTTTCATCATCACACGAATGCTGAACTGGGGGCTACTTTGTAAGTAGAGTCAGCCCTCTCACTATCACAGTCTGTCACACCTCTCTACCTGTGTCACCCACCATGGCTCCATCCTGTCCTCCTTTGGCTGTCCTGGCCAGGCCCAGGCCCACGGCACACCTGTGCTCCCCCCATACCCCCGCTTCTGCACTGCAGGAGGCTCTGGAACAGTCTGTAGGGGTGGGATGGGATGCAGAGGGAGAGCCAGGTGACTCCTTACCATAACACCAGCAATAATAAGAAGCAGGCCGGGGAGATGGGAGCCACATCATCTTCTGAGGCACCCCTCAAATCTACCAGGGGAGACAGAAGACACGTGATCTTCTGAAGCACCCCCCAGACACACTGGAGGTTTCCAACACCTTAACTCTGGACACTCTGGCCTTTATGCTATTTTATGCCTGGCATGCTCTGGCCTAAGGACCCTTGTACTTGCTATCCCCCTTTGCCAGAAAGTTCTTCAACCAAATTTATTTTCCTCCCTCCCTTCCTTCCTTCCTTCCTCCCTTCCTTCCTTCCTTCCTTCCTTCCTTCCTTCCTTCCTTCCTTCCTTCCTTCCTTCCTTCCTTCCTCCCTCCCTCCCTCCCTCTCTCCCTCCCTCCCTCCCTCTCTCCCTCTCTCTCTCTTTCTTTCTTTCTTTCTCTCTCTCTCTCTTTCTTTCTTTCTTCTTCTCTTCTCTCTTCTTTCTCTCTTCTCCCTCTCTTTCTTTCTTTCTCTCTCTCTCTCTTTCTTTCTTTCTTTCTTTCTTTCTTTCTTCTTTTCTTTCTTTCTTTCTTTCTTTCTTTCTTTCTTTTCTTATCTTTCTTTCTTTCTTTCTTCTTTCTTTCTTTCTTTTCTTTCTTCTCTTTCTTTCTTTTTCTTTCTTTCTTTCTTTCTTTCTTCTTTCTTTCTTTCTTCTTTCTTTCTTTCTGTGCTGGTCCTGGGACTTGAACTCCGGGCCTACGTGCTGTCCCTGAGCTCCTTTTGCTTGAGGCTAGTACTCTACCACTTGAGCCACAGCTCTACTTCTGGCTTATTTAGTGGTGAATTGGAGATTAAAGTCTCATGGATTTTTTCTGCTCAGACTGGCTTTGAACCATGATTCTCAGATCGCAACCTCCTGAGGAGCTAGGGTTATAGTTGTGAGCTCTAATTTGCAGCTTAAATCCCAACTTTCCATGGTTTACCCCTCAACAATTCAGTGTCTCTATTCTGTTCCTTCCAGATATCAGTGGGTCATAGACAGTTCCTCTGACCACCCTGCTTAACACAGTGGCCTCTCCTGTGACTGACCCATGGCCCTGCCTGGGGCTTCAAAGAGAAGCCCCTACACTTCCAGAGGGACATCCATCCTCTCTGACACCACCTCTCTTTCTGGCTTGGTTCATGCTCCCAGAGAGGAGAGTGTGCATTGGACAAATGATTGCTTGCCTAAATCTCAGCAGAATGGATACAGAGTGTACACCCTCCCAGCTCCCTGTCTCTGCTTGGGGTTGGTGTCTGTGAGTGCCTGACAGATGTCTACGTGGTTGCTCCAAGCACCCTCTGCCTCTGCAGCCCTGCTGGTGGGCCCTGGGCCCGGGGGTTCCCAGTTCTGCAGCAGATCATAGTGGGGGGCCATGTGCACTGCTTGGCTGGGTCATCTGGCCTGGTCCAGTGGGACACACTGATGGTGATCTGTATGACCCAAGGAGGCATCCTCACCTAGGAGCCACATTCAATAACCAGTGCAGGGGGTGGGGATACTGGGGCCTGAATTCTGGGCCTGGCTACTATCTCTTAGCTTTTGCACTAAAGGATGATGCTGTCACTTGAGCTTCACTTCTGGCTCTCTGCTTGTTCATTGGAGATAAGAGTCTCATGGAATTTCTTGGCCCAGGCTGGCTTTGAACTGCAACTCTCAGATCTCAGCCTCCTAAGTAGCTAGGACTACAGACGTGAGGCACTGCTGTCTGCCTTCTAGTCTCTTGTTTTACTTGATCTCTAAACTTGAAGAAGTTGGAGTGTCATAGGCAGATCTCCAAGCCCACAGGCATCATGACTCCCTCCCCCCCCCCACGGTACCCTCACATCTGTGTGGGGCCCTTGCATTGGCACAGTGAGACAGACATTCTCTTTGTGTTAGAAGTAGCAAAGCATCTCCCATTCTGCATCATGAAATAACTTTCCTCTTCTGTCAGTCTGGGGACAGATGCCAGCCACAGGCATGACAGAGTCTAGAAAAGCAACTCTTCTATGGTGGATCTTCATTCTTGCCCTTGTACTTGCTGCCCCAGGGCCTATGGATGAAGAGTGGCCGCTCTGAGCAGCCCCAGAGCTCTGCCCAGTCTTGCCTTCCTCTCCTGTGGAGATGGAGTTTCTACCATTTCCTGTGGGGCATTTACCCAGTTCATCATCCTGACGTTTATGGCAGGGAGAGATTGGGGTCATTGAGATTCCTGGGCCGGGCATGGGCCTGGCTGATACACACAGAGGCGTTCCTAGAACGAGAAGCAATGTTTCCAACAAATCAGGGCCCAGGTGTATCTGAGGCTTGCCCAAGGATGTTAGCACCCATGCCCATGCCTGGGGAACAGCCTGTCGTAGCCATGGCTGCTGCCTGTGTGCTTAACTGACTAGGTCTCAGCTAGTGACAAAGGCAAACCTTGTCTGAGTGTGTGGCTCTCAAGTGGGCAAGGAGAAAGCAAGGAGTCCGGGCCCCCCACTGGACTGTCTCTTGTTCCCCCTCTTTTACTTTCTTCCTCCCTCCTTCTCTCCATTTTTTAAGCTGGTCCTGGGGCTTGAACTCAGGGCCTGGGCTCTATCTTGATTTTTTTTGTTTGTTGTTTGTTTTCACTCAGAGCCGGTGCGCCACCACTCAAACCACAATGCCACTTTCAGCTTTTGGGTGGTCTCAGACTTTCCTGCGTAGAACCACGATCCTCAGATCTCAGCCTTCTGAGTAGCTGGAACTAAGGTGTGAGCCACCAGCTCCAGGTTAATGTTATTTATAAGAAACCTTTTCTTTTTGTATGTGTAAAACATGTGTGCATGCAACATGCCCTCTTGCATACTTGTCTTTGATTGGTGGGATTATAATGAAGGGGTGTTTCCTACCAGCTTGGTTCCTGGCTCCCACAAGGAGTCTCCAGGACTCCTATGAGGCAGCTCAGCTGGAGCATCCAAGATGCCACCCGAAAGGAAGTCCTACTTCCCATCCAGCCAGAGGAGGCTGCTCTCCAGACACCTTGCCCTAGGCACCTTCATCTCAACTCCTTCCTGCACCTGCACCCAGTGGTCTTGTATTTGTTCTTGACTGTCTGGCACTCTGCTTGGAGCCATCCTCTCCAGCTGCAGGGACTCTTCCTGTATGGGGTCCCCTTCAGCCCCCCACTGTGTGTCCTCCCCTGAACTCAGGGCAGACCTCGGAGGAAGCCTTGTCTATCAGATCCCTTATTCATAGCCCAGGCCCCACCCTCCTAGATGGTTCTAGAAGGATGATTTGAAAGGACAGCCATGACTGACTTCTGCAGGGCATCAGAAACACCCACACCCACCCCAGCCAGCAGCCCCTGACTTTGCAAGGAGAGCAGAGGAGGGGGGGGCCTGGGGAACTGCAGTATCCAGGGAGAGGGGGGAAGGCTCTGGTGAACCACTGTCTCCAGGGTGGGGAGGGGGGCCCTGGGATAGCTTGCCCTGCCTGGACTCCCCCTGAGGTGCAGACAGATGCCCCCATGGAAAGAAGACTGTATTGCTTCGCAAAGGCTTGCAAAAGAACAAATCATCTTTCCTCCATTTCCTTAGAGAAGAGGTTATAGGTACCTTATCTGGTGCTCACTTCTGAGCAGCTGTTCAATATTACTCAAGAGAAAGACAGTGACTCCACTCCAGAAAACTTCATGCCAGAGAAATCCAAACCAACAGACTCAATGGCGTCTCTCATGACAGACAGAACTCCTGGAGCCCCTGCAGGTTTCTTCCAAATCTCCCAGACCTAAGTCTCAAGATTTTTAAAACTTATTTGTTTCCTATTGCTCTGAGGCTCCATTTAAAATACCATTTTCCGGTTCTGATGGCTGGGGCTGAGTGCAGAGGAGCTCCAGGCAAGCACTGCCACGTTGAGATGCTTTCCACTGTGAGGAAGGGCACAGGGCAGAGGCCCAGTGGCCAGTACTGGTGCTGGCAAAGGCAAGTTGCAGCACAATTCACTGGGTGAGCACAGGATACACCCAGAACATCCCAGATGCTGGGCAGACAAGAGCAGAGTGGCACTGCCAAGTGCAGAGAAAAGGAAAGCAGCCTGAATCAGCTATAGCAACTGTTGTTTCAGATGCCATGGCTGGGCCCTGGTGGTCCTGACGATTTCTTCATGGGTCTTTCAATATGTCCCCACCCTTGGAATGAACATTCAGGATTCTGAATGCCAGAAACCAGTTAGCCAGATCCAAGCCCCTGGCTATACTTCACATATCGTGTTTGTTGAGATGGGATTTTGCTAACCTTTCATTCAATCTGGCCTCAAACTTCAGGGGGATGTAAGAACTAACTCAGGAAATAGGGCAGGGGTGACCCCACAGTGGCTCAACACAACACACAAGTTGATGTGACCCCAAAAGATGTAGAAATTTCCATCAGGCAAGTACTGCCCACCTGGTTTAATCACACCCCACAGGCTGCTGGCCCAGTCCCCAAGACCCTGCCCTCACTTCCATTGCCCCCCAAACACAAGCCCAGGCTTTTTGATCTGTGTTTCCAACCCAGTGGCTATAAAATGAGGTCCCGGTGACCTGCTGGTGAGGTCAGGGAATTTGCTAATGCATCTCACAGAACTTGGGGAAACACTTCTGTTTACTAATTTACTGGAAAGAATATTTCTGTCTTTAAGCTTTTTTTGCTAAAGATTGATGTTCTACCAGTAGAGCCACAGCTCTGCTTCTGGCGTTTTGCTAGTTAATTGGGACAAGAGTCTCATGGATTTCCTGCCTGTTTCCTTCCTAGGTGTGATTAACTAAGTGGTCCCTGGAGGCTGAGACCCAGGCTCAAAGTCCCAACCCTCTAGTCTGCCTGCTTTGGGGGGCCAGCACCCACCCTGAAGCTACCGAGGTGCCGTGCCCTATTTCTGAGCTCATTTGCACGCAAAGCCATTTGTCCTTTTGTGCTTTGTAAGGATTTCAAGAGTTAAATGCCAGGAATCAGAAATTAAGGCAAAATATATTTTCACAGTGTCACACTGGTTCTTTAAAATTTCAGAGGTGTGTGTGTGTGTGTGTGTGTGTGTGTGTGTGAGAGAGAGAGAGAGAGAGAGAGAGAGAGAGAGAGAGAGAGAGACTAATGCTGGTGGCTCATGCCTGTAATGCTAGCTACTCAGGAGGCTGATGTCTGAGGATAGCAATTTGAAGACAGCCAAGGCAGGAAAGTCTGTGAGACTCTTCTCAGTTAACAACCAAGAGGCTGAAAGTGGTGCTGTGGCTCAAATGGGAGTGCCCTGACTCCAGGCCTTGGCACACACTGCACAGAGAGGGTGGCAGGCAGTGAAACCTGTCCACAGCCAGAACCTCCTTCCAGCTTTCTTCCTCTGATCTTCTGGCTATGGGCGACACCCACTGTCTTCACAAGTAGGGGTGATGTTCTAGATTACTGTTCTGCCAATACTGGTGTTGGAATTCAGTCTCAAGCTTCTAAATGAGTGTTCTGCCACTTGAGCCGTGACTCTGGCCCTGTGTGCTTTAAGTTTGCTTTTAGAGAGAGTCTTGCATTTTTTACCCAGGTCATCCTGCATCTTACTTTTGCCTTCTATACAGTCGAAGCTACAGGCAAAAAGCACCATACCCTATTTGTATGTTGAGATGGCATTTTGCTAACTTTTGTTCAGGATGGCTTCATACTGCAATGGTGAGCGGCTGGGATTACAGGTTTGAGCCTGCCACACATGGCCATGTCATTCTTCTTAAGCTGAATGTGAATGCTGCTAAGAGAATGTGGAGGACGGAGACACTAGTCAATTGAGTACATTATAATAAGTAATACATTATTCTCAGGCCTCTGTAGAAACAAGTCTAGAAAAGAAGCTTATTGGAGTACCTTTGAAAATTGCAGATTTTGGAGCAAGATGCCTTCTAAATGTGCATTGCATTTTTTAAGTCCTATTTTCCAATGGCATCATTTTAAACCAATTTAAGGTTGGGGTGCCATTGAAGAATCTCATTGGTAAGCCCAAACACACTTAGCCTTGCAAAGAAACCCTTTGATGTGCCCAGAACGGGAGGAAACTTATCTCCCCTGGCAAGAAGACCACAGTCAGTGCCTGTGGCAGTGTGACCTAGTGAGGAGGGTTGGTGTGGGTTGGGTCTCCCTTCCATTGCTGCAAGGCCCAGTTGCCAAGGGGGCTATAGGCGTGGAGATTGGTGCACTCTGATTTGCATCGTTGGTCACTGGTTTTTGTCCCTTTGTATTCAAATAACCAGGTCACATGGGGCCTGATAAAACTTCAAACCCTGCATCATATATCCACTTAGTATCCATATATATCCACTTTTGGTTTTTGCCAGTATTGGGACTTGAACTCAGGGCCTAGGTGCTGTCAGTAAGCATTTTTGTCCATAGCTGGCACTTTACCACTTGAGCCATAGCTCCACTTCCAGCTTTTTGGTGGTTAACTGGAGATGAGAGTCATGGGTTTTCCTGCACAGGTTGGCTTTGAACCACAATCCTCAGATCTCAGCCTCCTGACATCAACAGAGCTTAGCTGGGAAGTTAGAGACCAGGATGGTAAGTCAGCAGAGATCTTCCAGTCTGAAATAGAAGAAAACTAGAAAGACGGAACAGATCTTCAGAGACAATAGGAGGGAAAGAAAAACCTTAAAACTAGTCAGAAACCATAGCTTACCAGGAAAAATTCATCTGGAATCAGTGCATGTGGAACTACACACCAGTGGTAAATAACATTTCACTTCAATTGTTTATTAAACATTGTTTACTTCTTTTTTGCCAGACCTGGGACTTGGAATCAGGGCTTACGCACTGTCCCTGGCTTCTTTTTGCTCACGGCTAGCACTCTACCACTTGAGCCACAGCTCCACTTCTGGCCTTTTCTGTTTTTGTGGTGCTGGGCTTTGTGCTAGGCAAGCACTATACTGCTAAGTCACATTCCCAGCCCAAACATTGCTTACTTTTATCAAATTGACATCCTGTTCCCCACAAATATGTACACATAATAACTTACCAGTTGTTGGGTTTTTTTTTTGCCAGTCTTGGAGCTTGAACTCAGGGCCTGAGCACTGTCCCTGACTTCTTTTTGCTCAAGGCTGGCACTCTGCCACTTGAGCCATAACACCACTTCCAGCCTTTTCTATATATGTGGTGCTGAGGAATCAAACCCAGGGCTTCATATATATGAGTCAAGCTCTCTTGCCATGAGGCCATATTCCCAGCCTCCTAACTCACCAGTTAACAACAAAGAAAAAGCTGGGCACCAGTGGCTCACATCTGTAATCCTAGCTATTCAGGAAGCTGAGATCTGAGGATTGCTGTTCAAAGCCAGCCCAGGCAGAAAAGTCGATGAGAATCTTATCTTCAATTAACCAGTAAAGAGCCAGAAGTGGAAGTGTGGCTTAAGTGGTACAGTGCTAGTCTTCAGTGAAAAAGCCAAGCTAGAGAGCAAGGCCCTGAGTTCTAGCCCCAGTACTGGCACTAAATAAATAAATAAGGTGATGGATATGTTAATTCATCCAAATTAATCATTTCACAATGTGGAATATGAAAAGCAATATGAAAACCTCATATTGGATTCCATAAATGTAGTATTTATTTGTCAACTCAAAGCAAAAAAAAAAGTTCATTGATTTCAAATTAGGATTTAATTTACATACTATACTATTCATCCTTTAAAAATGTGCAGTTCAAGGCAGGTACCAATAGCTTACACCTGTAATCTTAGCTACTCAAGAGGCTGAGATCTGAGGATAGCAGTTCAAAGCCAGCCTGGGCAGGAAAGTCCGTGTGACTCTTATCTCCAATTAATCAGCAAAAGAAACAGAATTGGAGCTGTGGTTCAAGTGGTAGAGCACTTAGCCTTGAGCAAAAAAAAAAACCCTCAGAGTCGGATCCCAGGCCCTGAGTTCAAGCCCCAGGACCAGCACACACATAGAGTAAGCATACAAAATTGATGGTTAATTTATTTTGCAGGGTCCTGCATCCTTTGCTGCTATTCAACACCTCCCCCAAAGAAACCCTATACTGAGGCAGTCTCTCTGCATCTGCCCTTTTCCCTCCCCTTGGCCATCACCACCTACTCTTTGTCTCTGTGTTTCTCTGTGTTTATAAGTTTGGGTCATTTTATATAAATAGAGACATGCAATACACAGCCTTTTGAATACATGACCTTTTGAATCTCACTGAGTGAAAAGCTTCAAGGTCCTTACATTTTGGAGCATGTTGATACTGTCTTTCATTTCTTATTAGGGCTGAATAATATTCCGTTGTCTAGAAATATTGCATTTTGGGGGGTCCATAGACTGCTTGATAGACATTTGAGTTGTTTCCATTTTTTAGGGCATTATGAAGAATGTGATATGAGGATTTGTGTAAAAGTTCTTGTGTAAACATATATTTTCAGTTTTCTTGGCCATATATGCATAGGAGTTGGATTTCTGGCCCATGTGTAACTCTATCTGCATGTTTAGCGTTGAGAGAAAGTTTCCAAACTGTTTCTCCCAAGTTCCCACACTGTTCATGTTCCCACCAGCGATGAATGGAGATTTCAGCTTCTTCATATCCTGTCCAGGAGTGTTTTATTGTCTGTCTCTCTTGTTATTATGACTATTTTAGCTGTGTGTACCTGTAGCTCATCTTGGGTTTTGTTTGCAACTCCCTAATAACTAGCAATGTGGAATGTTTTTAAGGTGTTTGTTGATTATACAGACATCATCTTTGAAGGCAGATCTATTTAAATTCTTTGCCAATTTTTAAAACTGGGTTATTTGCCTCTTCTTTTAGGTATAAGTATTCTTCATCTATCTTGGCTACAAGGCTCTTGTCAGACACATGATTTGCAAATCTTTTCTCTCATAATGTGCGTTTTCTTTACAATTGACGTTGAGGCGCCCAATTTGTAAGTTGTGATAAAATATAGTCTATTCATTAAAAAAATTGTTTTTGGCTGGCTTGCTTTGGATGTCATACTTAAATCATGGCCTAATTCAAAGTTACAATTATTTATGTCTGTGTTTTCTTTGTAAGAGTTTCATAGTTTGTGCTTTTTCAGTTATATATGTCATCAGTATGGGGTTGCATTTTATACATGGCGTGAGGTAGGAGTCTAGCTTTGGTGACATGCAATCGCCCAGTGGGCCCATCACTGTTTAATGAAATGGTTATTCTTTTCCAATTGAATGGTCTGGGTACATGTCAAAAATGCAATTGGCAGTAAATGTGAGGGCCTTCATTTGTGCTTTCAACTCCATTCTGCCGATCCATTTGCCACTCCTTATAGAGAACCAGATTGTTTTAAGGATGATATATTCATAGTCAGTTTGGAAGTAGAGAAGTTAGTATTCCTCCTCTTGTTTTGTTTTTGGGGGATTGTTTTGGCTATAATTTGCATATTATATGCAAAATACTTCCCTAGTATTTGCATACACATTTTAGGCTGTGGTTATTTTTTTTGCAAAAGATATTGTAAAAGCCAAGCTGATCTTTTGGTGTGGATTGCAGTTAACATGTAGATGGATTTGGGAAATGGTGCCATGTAGTAAAATGAAGTCCTCCAATCTATGAATGTAAGATGTATTTTCATTTGGTCAGTTCTTTCAGGATGTTTTATAGTTTATACTTACACTTGCCTTCTGTCATGAACTTACAGTTAATTATACATTATTCTTATTCATACTACTGGGATTGTTCAGTCAGTTTGATTTTCAGATTTTTGTTTGCTATTGTGAAGAAGTTGAATTGGACTATAGGAATCACCCAGAATGCTCTAAGGAAATGAATACTAAATACTAAGAGGTAAGTAAAAAGGTAAGCAAAGGCAGGTGTGAATCACACACAGCAGCCAGTAGTCCTTGCTACTCAGGAGGCTGAGATCCAAAGGATAGAAGTTTAAAGCCAGCCCAGAAAGGAAAGTCTAGAAGACTCCATCTCCAAAATAACTAGCAAAAAAGCTGGGCTACAGATGTGGTCCAGCTGGTAGAGCACCAGAGAAGCAAGCAAATCCAGGGAGCATGAGGTCCTGAGTTCAAATCCTGTAACTAGGAAACATTATTTCTATGTGTTGATCTTGCATCCTTCACCTTGCTGAATCTTTTAGTTCTATGAGTAGAGGCTTAGAGATTTTTGTCCATGTAGGTAACCATGCCATCTAAATTAGGAACACTTTTATTTATTCCTTTCCAATCTGTATTGTTTTTGCTCTTTTTTCTTGCCTTACTCCTCCAGACCTTCCAGCATTTAAACTTTTTCTTTTTTTGGTCAGCTGTGGGGCTTGAACTCAGGGCCTGGGTGCTCTCGCTGAGCTCTTTTGCTCAAGGCTAATGCTCTACCACTTTGAGCCACATTCCCACTCCCGGTTTTCTGGTGGTTAATTGGAGATAAGAGTCTCATAGATTTTCCTGCTCTGGCTAGCTTTGAACCATGATCCTTAGATCTCAGCCTCCGGAGTAACTAGGATTACAGGCAAGAGCCACCAGCGCCCAACAGCACCTCGGCTTTTATCACATGATGGTAGCTGTCAGGTTTGCCATGGATTTCTGTTCTTTAAGAAGTTTATTTCCATTCCTACTTGGTCAAGTCTTCCTGTCCAGAGCAGCTCACTGATTTTGCTGTATAGAAACAAGAAACAAATATCAGCCATCAATTCTACTCTCTCCAAATGATTCTTTGGGAATGAAGTTACTGAAGTAAAACTAAGAGACTTGGCTGCTATCCCTAACTGGCTTAAATAATTCTCCAACAAGTAAATCATAAAAGGATCTTGAAGCACCAAGAAGAAATAAGAAAAAAAGGTAAATCAGACACTAGTGACTCAAGAGAGCCAGCTTAGAACAGAAAAGCCAAGTGTGCTAACAAGGCCCTGAGTTCACAAAAAGAAAACAAAATGAGCTTGTCTTCATCTTGCTCTCTCAGCTCTGCTTCCCTTGTGTTTTGATGGAGTCTGAAGACCTGGGGTAGAAGCAGGCTCCTCTATGCCCACTACCTCTTCTCTTCCAGGGCTCAGAGCCTCACACAAGAACTTCCTGTGCTGTCCGTGCTGAGCAGGGAGACTGGGAAAGCCAGGCATGGAAAAGATTTGTCTGTCTGATCTGCTGTAAGCTTGAGGCCTCTGGCAGGAGGACAGGGCTGCCACTGGAACCACGCAAGCCTAAGGGAAGGGTTTGTCTCTGTCACTAAACATCTGGTGACTGTCACTCGCTCTGGGCTCAGTTAAGCAAGAATAGTGACGATCCGGATGGAAAGGAGACAGTGGCTGGAGGAAGTGCTACATGCGGCTGGCTGCCATCTGGCAGCCCAGGGGCTCCCTGGCCTTGTGGAGATGGAGTCTCCAATGATCAAGGATGGCCAGAGGGATTAGGTGGCAGAGGTGGCATTCTGAGGAAATGTAGGGGAAGGGGTGGAAGCTCTTCTTTTTTTTTTTTTCTTATTTATTGTCAAAGTGATGCACAGTTTCATACTAGGCCTTGAGTACATTTCTTGTTCTGTTTGTTACCTCCTCCCTCATTCTCCCCTCCCCCCTCTCACTCTCCCCCCATGAGATGTTCAGTTGGTTTACACCAAATGGTTTTGCAAGTATTACTTTGGGAGTCGTTTGTCTTTTTATCCTTTGTCTTTCGATTTTGATATTCCTTTTCACTTCCCTAGTTCTAATACCAGTATATACAGTTTCCAATGTACTCAGATAAGATACAGTGATAGTGCAAGTACAATCACAGGAAGGAGATACAAGAGGATCATCAACAATAGAAGCTATGGTTTCACATGGCATGTTGAAAGTAATTACAACAGAGATATAACAGTCGTTTCCATAACATGGAGTTCATTTCACTTAGCATTATCTTATTCATTCATAGGAGCATAGCTATTAGGCTCTTGTGATCCTCGGCTCTGACTAGCCTAAACCTGTGCTAATTATTCCCTATGAGGGAGACCATAGAGTCCACGTTTCTTTGGGTCTGGCTCACTTCACTTAGTATAATTTTTTCCAAGTCCTTCCATTTCCTTATGAATGGGGCAATGTCATTCTTTCTGATAGAGGCATAAAATTTCATTATGTATATGTACCACATTTTCCTGATCTACTGATGGGCATCTGGGTTGGTTCGATATTTTAGCTATGACAACTTGTGCTGAGATGAACATTGTTGTGCTGGTAGTTTGGCTGGGAATATGGCCTAGTGGCAAGAGTGCTTTCCTCCCATACATGAAGCCTTGGGTTCAATTCCCCAAGGACCACATATACAGAAAATGGCCAGAAGTGGCGCTGTGGCTCAAGTGGCAGAGTGCTAGCCTTGAGCAAAAAGAAGCCAGGGACAGTGCTCAGGCCCTGAGTCCAAGCCCCAGGAATGGAAAAAAGAAAAAAAAAAAAAGAAAAAAAAAGTGGAGGCTCTTCTGTATGTACTGGTAATTTCCTTGGAATACAGACACCAAGCCTGTGGACAAGCTGGTGTTTTACATCCTATCCAAGATGGCGCCAACATGGAAAGCCGGTCATGAGCCTCAAAGAACCACTGTCTGGCAGAGTAGGCAAGATGAGGTCAGGAATACTTAGGGTACATCCAGAATTGAAGCTATCTTGGCAGGTAAGGAAGGCCACTGGGGGTGGAAGCTTGCCTGGAGGAGGAGGGCTTCCTGGAGGAGTTGTGGTGAGGGATGGAAAATACTCTATGGCTTATGATGGGCAGATAGAGGAATGAGGCCCATGACCAGGCACGGGGCAGTGGGGCACTTAGCAGGTGCCAAGGCTGCCAGGAGGGGGTGAATAGAGACAGGGCACCTAGAGGACACTTGTCTGCTCATGTCTAGAAGCCTCTGGAAGGACGATCACAGGACCAAGCAGGGTATAGGCTGTCACTTAGTAAGTCTAAGACAGGCCTGGAAGCATGAAAGTCAGGTCCAAGGCTGCTGCCCCAGGCAGAGGGAGAAGTAGACACAAGGATGAGGTCGAGGGCCCTGGAAGCTGGAGAACCCCCCAGGCTGCTCCCAGGTAAGAGCTGGATCCTGACAGGAATGGTGGAGAGCAGGACAGGAGCCTGGTGTCCTGGGGGTGGGCAGGAGGTGTCCCTGGGTGGGCGGGGTTGCCCCAGCTCAGCTGTCATGGGGTGGTGGACAGCTCTGCTGAAGATAGGAAGATACAAGGCCCGGGCCCCAGTCCCTGGCTCCCAGGGGCTGTTGGCTTTCTTAGCTGCCCACTGGCATTTTGGTTGGTCTGTGACTCTGGCAAGATAAGAGTCTTCTAGAATCTCTCTCTCTCTCTCTCTCTCTCTCTCTCTCTCTCTCTCTCTCTCTGTGTGTGTGTGTGTGTGTGTGTGTGTGTCTGTGTGTCTCTCTCCCATTCTCCCTCTCCCCACCCCTCTCTCTTTTTCTCCAAGGTGCTAAGACAGTACCCTGGGACAAGTGGGAGAAAACCTGAAAGTGGTGGGGCTCTCAGCAGGAATTGTCCAGGAAAAGCACAGATTAACCTCAGGTGCTCACTGCATCCCCTGCACTGTGCCTGGAGCTATTTCCTCAGGTGAGCGCTGACTACTGCTCTGACTGGGGTTCATGGCATTCCCAAGAGCATTCCTGAGAGCCACCCAAAACACCCAGGTCCGAGTTGATGGTGTGTGAATATGTAATTGTATTCCACATTTGATGATTATTATTATTTTGGTACTGATCCTGGGACTTAAACTCAGGGCTTGGGCACTGCCCCTGGTTTCATTTTGTTCAGGACTAGAGCTCTACCACTTGAGCCATGGTGCCACAGTTGGCCATTTTGGTTGTTTACTGGAGATAAGAGTCTCACAGATGTTCCTGCCTGGCTTTGAACTCTGGTCCTCAGATCTGTACCTCCTAAGTAGCTAGTTACATACCTGAGCCACCAGTGCTCAGCTCCAAGTTTAATTTGTTTAAAGGAACTCAGAAACAATGGAGAAATGGAGCCTCTCCCTCTCCCTCCCCCGCCCCCCCCCCCACCAGGGCTGAGATAGGACTTCAATGACCCAAGAGAACAGGTTAAGGAGTGTAGCTGAGCACTTGGGCTTAAGAAGGTTATTCTGAGAGACTCGGGAGAGAAACAGCTCCAACTCTTGGAAGTGTGTGTGTGTGTGTGTGTGTGTGTGTGTGTGTGTGTGCGTGCACCAGTTTGGAGGCTTGAACTTGGGGCCTGAGTGCTTTCCCTCAGCTTTTCACTCAAGGTTGTCACTCTGTCATTTGAGTAACAGCTCCACTTCCAGCCTTTTGCTGGTTAATTGAGAATATGAGTGTCATGGTCATTCCTGACTAGGCTGGCTTTAAATTGTGATCCTCAGATCTCAGACTCCTGAGTAACTGGGATTATGGGCATGATCACTGATGCCCAGCTTGAATGTCGTCATTGATCACAGTCAAGTTTAAGTTTCAAGTCTTTTTTTTTTTTTTTTTTTGGCCAGTTCTGGGCCATGAACTCAGGACCTGAGCACTGTCCTTGGCTTCTTTTTGCTCAAGGCTAGCACTTGTAGCACTTGACCACTTGAGCCACAGCGCCACTTCTGGCCATTTTCTATATATATGGTGCTGGGGAATCGAACCCAGGGCTTCATGTATATGAGGCAAGCACTCTTGCCACTAGGCCATATCCCCAGCCTCAAGTCTTGATTTTTGAGCAACTATAGCCTGCAACCTTCCAAGTGTGGGTTAGAAACTGAATAAAGACAGCAGCAAAAATTCTAGAAGTTTCTGCCAAACATTGCTAAACATTTGGATGTTCCGAAACAACATAATTTTTAATGGAGCTTTTCAAGTCTCTCATGGCTATTTGGCCTCATGTAGCTACAAATGAGAATCAACTTGGAAAAGCAATATGTCGATTCAGGCCGTAAGTTCATTGGGCATTGAGCCGGAACTGCCAGGATGGAGGGCCCACCGCTGTCCAAGTTAACATCATGGATTTGCATTATTGGAAGATGATGACAGCTCGTGTGTCTTAGATTACACCCATCTGCCATGGCATGAGGCGCCTTGGTGTGTGATAAATACAATAGATCCCACGCAGAAGTCCACACAGAGCTTAGCTCCAGCCAACAGGTTACACTCGGCCTCCCTCCGCCTAAATCCTAGCAAGTCTTTGCAATAACACCACCTCAGAATAACGTGTTGGCATCATTTTGTCTACGTGATGAGTGTCTTCACTACAAGATTTCATATCACCCCAGTCATGAGTGCTGTGAATGTGTGGTGAGCCTGCCTTGGGGAGTCCCTTGGAGGCCATTGCCTTGAAGCCATGCATGGTTGAGTTGAGGGGATGGAGTCTGAGAGGCCATGTGGACCATCTCCAAGGAAGAAAAGAAGATGGGAGATAAAGAGGCATGCTGATCATCCTCAGCATTTCCAGGCCTGGGGCTGAGGCTCAAGGCCATGCCCAGTGGAGAGGACGAGGAAGGGAACACAGTGCCCTGCAGAGAGCAGGGCATTGTGGGAGATCTGAGATGGCAGAGGAAGCTGGAGAGGAACCATGGCAGCCAGCGAGTTTGCTCAGGCATCGCTAACTCTCTACTGCTGTGGTTACAACAGGGGCTGGCAAACATTGTGAGGGCCTTTCCCCAAGTGGTCAGTATGAACATGTTTTGTAACCCAAAGGACTTCTAGCTGGACTGATTTTCTCTCTCTCTCTCTCTCTTTCTCTCTCTCTCTCTCTCTCTCTTTCTCTCTCTCTCTCTCTCTCCCTCTCTCCCCCCCCCGCCGTGTGTGTGTGTGTGTGTGTGTGTGTGTGTGTGTGTGTGTGTGTGTGTGTATACTAGTACTGGGGCTTAACCTAAGGTCCTTTTATGCTCTTGCTTGGCTTTTCTGCTCAAGGCTGGTGCTCTACCGCTTTGGAGCCATAGCTCCATTTCTTGCTTTTGGCTGCCTGGGCTGACTTCAAACTGGGATCCTCTGATCTCAGCCTCCTGAGAAGCTAGGATGACAGGCATGAGCCTTCAGTGGTACCTACCATAGGATGGATTTGTTAAGGTTTCATAAACTGAAAGGATCCTGAGTGAAATGCAAATCACAAAGTCAAGTCATCTGTGGGGGCTGGGAGTGTGGCCAGGGAGGATGCCTCTGCAGCAGTCTGTGGAATGCACCCTGCTGGTGGGGCCTTTCCAGCTGTGCGGGCTGGGCTGCCTAAGCCTGAGGCCTGCGGCTGTCATGCTCCAGCAGGATGAGGCAGCACTGGGTGCATGCACGTTTCCCAGGTTGTGGCCAGAAGCCCAGAGGAGGACGTGTGTTCCAGATCATCTGATCCATGTAAAATCTTGTTGCCATTTTCCTTCCTTCTTTTTACCTGTCCTTCCTCTTTTCCTTTCTTTTTTCTTTCCTTTCTTTTATTCTCCCTTTCTTTCCTTCTCCTCTTTCTCTGTTTTCTCCTTCCTTCCTTTCTTGTTTTTTAGAGACAGGGTCTCACTAAATAATCCAAATTGGCCTTGAACTTGAGATACCCCTGCCTCAGCCTCCTGCTTCGCTCGTATGAGAGGCCTGCACCTATACACTCAGCTCAACTTTCCGTGTTGGAGAAGGGAAGGGTCTTTACCAAGAGACAGGTTGAAAGGGCTTTTAGGGGAACCAAACTAGGTCTACATGATGATATGAGAGTGGAGTCTGTTCCACTGAGGAAGGCCGGCATGGTCCAGACTCCAGGCCCTTTATTTTCAACAACAGAGGAATAAAGGTTGGCTGAAGGAAGCCACACCCATCAAGTTGTGCTCCAGAAAGAAGAAAGGCTGAGTGCCATGACTGGTGGAATGACCCCAGAGCACTGACCACTTATCAAACTCTTCTTTTACCAAAGGAGAAAGCTACTCACATGGCAATATTCAAGCTGTATTAAAAAGACACAATCCATCGCATCTCGGATCTCTAATCATTCTTAACCAAGACAGCAGTTACTAAGAAATCACTTATATTCCCTTCCAAGAAATTTTCTGCACATGCAAATTCAAAGATGTGAATGCATGTGGGGATGGGTATGTATTTATGTCCACTTCCAATGTGTACATAAATGAGAACACGTTCAGGTAATCCCTTCACTTATTTTCTTTTGTCATTATTTAGTTATGCTGTACCTTGGAGAAAAAGGTAGGTCCTCACAGTGACTTGGCCAAGGTGTGGGTTTACAAACATGCTGTGGTAAAAGATCAGCAAGGGGGCCAGCTAGCCAGCCATCTTCTCTAAGTTGAGGCACAGTGCAGATGTAGCGAGGTCACAGCTGTGTACAGCAGTGACAGTAACATCCTCCATGCAACCAGATAGTAAAATTGCACAGCCAAATTATGGCATCTGAGTGAGGCTCAGATCTCACACTTGAGCAAGATATAAATAAATTAGAATATATGAATATATAGTTGAATGTGCAAAAACTCTCTCTGTATATATATACTCTGCATATTCAAAGATGTAAATGCACATGAGGATGGTTATGTATCTATGTACACCCATATCTCTATAGATGTTACATAATATATACTAGAATATATCTAATATATAACCATATAACTCAGACTTTATAAATATATAATATACAGATATATTTACATATAGGATATAAATATTATTTTGTAGTCTAATAATATATTACATAATTTATACATATAATTTACAAATATTGTTATTTTATGTATAATTATATTTTGTATTATTCTATATATCTATTATTTAATATATTCATATATAGTTTATAGATGTTATTTAATTTACATGTAGTTATATTTTATAATGTGTGTTATATAATATATTTAGTTGTAATTTATAAATATATAATTTATATAAAATTTTATTTATATAAACTTCATACTGATTTATATATATTCTAATTTATGTATGTGTTCTGATTTCTCAACAGAGCTCATGGCTGCAGCATGGGGAAGGTACGTCTCTGGGTCAGACAGTGGCACGGACTGGATGGACTGGGAAGAACCTCGTTGATTGCACTCTTCTCCTTGAGGCCACGGGTAGACCTGTTCAGTATGGATGAGCTGGGAAGAGCCCCATTGCCTATGAACTCTCCTCCTTGCAGCCACGGGTGGACATGTCCAGAGCTTTATCTCCTTGTTTCATTGCAATCTTGGTGATAGGAGCTTATACTCCACACACATCACATGTGCAGGACACAGAGGAGCAGGAAAGTGATTATGCCAGTGTCGTGGGCCACACAGCTGGGACTGCAGCCATGTGTGCCTGGGGCCAGGCTGTCACTCAGAGCCCAGGGCTAGCTGCGGTGCATCAGTTGGAGGAATGTATCTTCAAGGCATGGACAGTGGATGAAAGCTAAAGGACAGCATCGACTTAGAACCAAAGCAGCCTATTTGAGTTTCTGAGCACTTACCATACCTTCCTGTGGACTGCTGCAGTACCTGATGGGCCATCTTTAGGAAAAGATTGCTCTGATTAGAAGTGTGGGCTGATACCCACCCCCCAAAGCAAACACTACTCATGTAGTCATTTCTTTACAGGATCAGAAGTGGCCTCTTCTGCCATGCCTGAGATTCACAACCCACAACTGAGAAGAGGGGTTGGGAGGAAGCTGGAGGATGAGGGAGGAGAAAGTGACAACGGTAGACAGGCTTCATTGAATTCTCTCTGTTGTTCCCTGAGGCTGTCCTGGGGCGGTAGGGGAAGCAGGAAGACAATGTGTACCCACACCATGCCAATCCCAGGAGAACCAGCACACTGCGCCCAGCACCCAGGTGTAAAAGATTCTCAGCCAGGCACCAGTGGTTCATGTCTGCCATTCTAGCTTCTCAAGTTGAGATCTGAGGATTGCAACGGAAAGCCAGCAGGGGCAGGAAAGTTAGTGAATCTGTAATCTCCAATTAACAATCAAAAAGCTGGAAATGGAGCTGTGGTTCAAGTGGTGGAGGGCTAGTCTTGAGAGAAAAAGTCAAAGACAGTGCCTAAGCCCTGAGTTCAAAACACACACACACACACACACACACACACACACACACACACACACACACTGTCCTGTTTGACTGTGCCTTCTGCAGGGTGCCCATACTCTCAAATTCATCACTCACAGCTGAAGAGCAATGACATCTCACCTTCTAACCACATGTCCCTGACAGCAGCAGGCAGACCGTCAGTCAGGGGTCTGGGAAGCCAATGACCAGCATGGCAGGCAGAGGTGTGGCCCGGGAGAACAGCAGCTTGCTGATGCTCTGTCATGGGCACCCTTCTCTGCCATGCCTTCACCCCAGACTGGCATGTGATGTCCGCCCCCAGGACCAGTGTAGGCCAATGTCTCTGAGTTGGGCCTTTTCTTTTTTTTTGGACCCAGTCTTTCTCAGATTAATCCCAGACTTTGAATGAGGGCCAACAAAATGTCCCTTGCTTGCCATCATCATCTCAAGCGATGTTTATCTTCAAGGGGAAATCAGGGGCACTCCCTCCTCTTCATTGCCAGGATGGGTATCTTTAGACATTCCCAGACTTCTGATTACATACAGCACCAGCCCTGGGCGAGGGCCTGGCTCGGTACTGCCTGGTACTGATGGATTTATCCTTCCCAGCCCTGGGGAGCAGGCCACTGTGGCCAGCTTGGCTCAGTGCTTCTCCCCGCATGGAGCTGTCAGGACCTGTGAATGAAGCACAGAGCGGGATTCTGAAAGGCTCATGGAGATTTATGGACTATTCTAGACCACAGAATCCCATAAAATGAGAGGCGAAGGCTTCTTTGAGTGAAGCGAAAGAAACAGCCATCAGAGGCAGCTCATCACGAGCTGTGACTGTTTGTCCCTTTCACTTCGGGTCTGGGCAGCCTCTGTCAGCTAGTGTCCCTGTCCCACTAGACATCCTCTCCAAGCCAAGCACTCCAGATGGTCAGAGTGACCGAGTGAGAACAAAGCTGCCCTCCCCCAGAGGGTCCTGCAGAGCCCACGGCACCGGAAACGCCATGACAGGGTGATCACCTCACGTAGAGCTAGAGAGAGCTGTGGGGCGACACTTGGGCAGGTTCTGAGTGCCCATCCACTGGCCCCCTGCCCCCTGGTCATGACTGTGCAGGCAGAGAGGGGCTCCCTTCTGGGGGGCATGGAGAGAGAGGTCCATGCTTCCAGGACAGCCTTAGAAATGGACTGGCACCAGCTCTCATATCATTCCAGGAGTGATTTTACAGTAGACCAGGAGCTGTAGGGTGCAGTGGAATAGACGGCCATCATTAACAACAGTGAGTGGCACCCCCTAGGGGAAGATATGAGCACAGCCACATCTACCTCACAGGGTGTCCTTCTGAGGCTTTGCAGCCAGACTAGAAAGAGAGAAGCAGAAAGCCAGAGAGACACTGCTCCATCACAAGCCCCCTAAGACTTGGGTTTAGGAACAGCATGTTATGAAATCCAGTGTGTGTGTGTGTGTGTGTGTGTGTGTGTGTGTGTCAGGAATTGGGTGTCTTCCTACCCCTGGCTGCCTGGGGTTCTTTGGAGGCTGGGAGCTGCTGGTTGGCCGAGGCCACTGGATCTAGCACACAGTGGAGTGATCCAGCAGGGAGTGGGAAGATGTCTTCTCTGTCCTTTGGCCTGAGAAAGCCAACTTGTCCTGAGCCTTGTTCTGCCTACATCTGTTGGCAGGTCTAGATCCCATGGCTGCTCAGTAGAAATAATAGAAGAGGAAGAGAGAGAGAGGAATCATAGAAATAATAGAAGAAATAGAAATAGAGATATAGCAGTACAGGGCTGGGAATATGGCCTAGTGGTAAAGTGTTCGCCTCGTATATATGAAGCCCTGGGTTCAATTCCTCAGCACCACATATGTAGAAAACAGCTGGAAGTGGTGCTGTGGCTCAAGTGGTAGAGTGCTAGCCGTGAGCAAAAAGAAGCCAGGGACAGTGCTCAGGCCCTGAGTTCAAGCCCCAGGACTGGCAAAAAACAAAACAACAGCAACAACAAAGAAATATAAATATAGTAGTGGAGAAGAAATAGAAATAGAGAAATAAAAATAGGCAACAGGAAATAGAATTAGAAATAGCAATAGGAAATAGCAATAGAAATTGGAGAATAGAAATGGAAATACAACATAGGAAGCCATGTGTCGGTGGCTCACGTCTGCACTCTTAACTACTCAGGAGGTTGAGATCTGAGGATCATGGTTTGAAGTCAGCCCTGTCAGGAAAGTCCACCAGACTTATCTCCATATAAGCATCACACACACACACACACACACACACACACACACACACACGAAACAACCCAGAAGTGGACACACACACACACACACACACACACACACACACACACTAAACAACCCAGAAGTGGAGCTGTGGCTTAAGTAGCAGAGCTCTAGACTTGAGCAAAAAGGCTCCAAGGTCAGCACCTAGGCCTTGAGTTCAAGTCTCAGGACCAGCAATAAATAAATAAATAAACAAATAAATAAATAAAAAGAAAGAAAAAAATAGAATATAAATATAAAAGAGACACTATCAGGTCCCGCACTGCCATGCCTGTTCTGGGGCTGAGGGCCTTGGCCGTGCTGCCTTGCTACTTCTTGTCTCTCACAGAGATGAGGCCTTCTTACCTGTTGAATTATTTGCAAGACTTTTTTCTTCTACTCAAAGAAGAGTATGTGCTCCTTCTTTGGGACAAGTTTGTGGGCTTACAGAATTTTTACTTCATCTCATTCATCTTATAGTTCTATACTTATTTTTGTTTCGTATGAAAATTCCCAGAAACTCCAACAAAACTACTCCTTTGCTTTATATTGCAACACATAGCTAGAGTCTAAGAATAACACCCAGACTGTCTCCAATAATATTGCTGAAAACATTCACATTTTTCTCATTTTCAGCCTTGCCCATCTGTGCATTTACAGCACAAATCAACTCAGTTCAATGAGGTTTTTGATTTGCACAGATTTCACACATAAAATATAATTGCATTGGAATTAAGCAAAGGGGCTTTTTCAAGTTAATGTGCAAACTACAGCCGATTAAAAATAGTCTACCTCTGACCCTGCTCCCTCAGTCTTATCCTCCTTCTCACTAAACTGAAGTATTTGCCAAAAACAAATTTGGTGAGGCTATATGTGATGAAATATGCATAAACTAAAATTTAACTATTGGTTAACACATGGGTAGTGTGTATTGACATTAACTCTATTTACTGTTCAGCCAACACTCTTATCATTCCCAGCTCCATCATCTTGTTATGAAACTGATAGCTAAATAATCATTCTCTATTTAATTTCCCACTAGTAACATTTCCCCACTTTGTTTCTAAGAATTTGACTAGTTTACATACCTGAGGTACTTTGAATCAAAAAGACTTTTGCATGTGGCTCACCTCAGCTTGTGTAGTGTCTTCAAATTCATCTGTACAGTAGCATAATCAGAACCTTTTCAAGGCTGAGGAATGTGCCATTGTATATGCCTCACTTTATTCATTTACCCACAGGTGAATTTCCACCTCTGCCTACTGTAAATATTAGACTTATTATCTAAGAAAGTACATTGACATGCAGTGAGAATCACGAGTGCTCTTCATTCAAGCTCCTGCGAAGGTAACATTGTGCGAATCACAACCAGGCGGTGCATGATGTGAAACTGTGATGTGAGTGTGATGTCCATACTGTGTCACATACACAATGGTTCACTGCATGATCACAGCCAGGGTGGCAGCTACACTGGCTATAGAGTGCTGGCCTCCTATTGTGCTCCTGCTCCCTGACTTCCACACCTGGAAGTGTTATTTGGGGGAGGGGGTATTATGTAACAAATTAAACATCTCATCATGGTTTGGGATTGACCTTTCCATTCACATAATTCTTGCAAGATTACGCCAAGCCCTTGAATGAATCTCTAGTGATTTTTGGTGGTGGTGTTTGGTTTTGTACCACTCCTGAGACTTGAACTCAGGCCTTGGGCCATGTCCCTGAGCTTTTTGCTCAAGGCTAGCCCTCTACCAGTTGAGCCACAACTCCACTTGTGGCTTTTTGACAGTTAATTAAAGGTAAGATTCTCACAGATTTCCCTACCCAAGCTGGTTTGAACTGCAGTCCTCAGATCTCAGCCACTTGAATGGGTCGGCTTCCATGTGTGAGCCACCAGCACCCTGTTTCCAGGGGTTTCTTTATAATCACTGAGTACTTTCCCATGGTCTGGACTTACCCTTCCCCCCCCCGCCCCCCCCCACTGTTCTGGGTTTTATGGCTATGTGTGAACAGAGGTGCAAGAACACTCACTCTTTGCATGCACATGCATTTCCTGTTCTCTGGATAAGCCTCAAGAATAGTTGCAAGGCGTGTGTGGCAGTTACATTAGGCACCCACAGCACTGTTATTCAGCATGGCTTCACTATTTTAAACTTCCTTGAGCAAGGGGGACAGCCTCCTGTCTCTGTATTCCTCACCAGCATTTGATGCTGCCGGTGTGTTATCTGGTATTGCTGATAGGGTGTAATGCTTTCTTATTAGGGTTTTAATTTGCCTATTTCTAATGTCCAATAAAATTGAATATTTCCATTTGTTCCTCCATTTCTTTGTTCTCGTTAGTAAAATATCCTGTCTTTTGTCCATTTTTAAAATTAGATTCCTTCTTTTTTTTAATGTGGAGTTTTTAGAGTCTGTATATTAAATTCCTGTTGGACTTGTGGTTTGCAAATGCCCTAGTCCCTCCTCTCCTGTCATTCCTGTCATTTGAGTTTCCATACTCTAAAAAGAGTTGCTTGAATGTGAAGGATTTTCCTTTGTATGAAGGAAAAATGATCTCACTGGTTGTTCTTCTGGCCTGAATGCTCTGCCTAGGCCTTCACTTTGACTTTTTTCTCTAATCCTTATTTGAAAACCTTAGGTTATTTTACATTTAAAAATATGTTTCATTATGCATGTATTTTATAACATGTAAGAGTGTCTCTCTCTTTCTTTCTGTCTCTTTTTTCTCCCTTTCTTCCTTCCCTCTTTCTTTTTTCCTTTGCTTTCCTTCTTCCTTCTTCCTTCTTTGACTCTTCCCCTTCCATTCCTCTTCTCTCTCCTTCCTTCCTTCTTTCCTTCCTTCCTTCCCCCTTCCAATTTGTAGGGCAGGTGTCTAAAGTTCTTGTGGTGGCTTTGATAGGCATGTTAAACCTCTCTATGAGACTGACATTTTATTGATAGAAACTTCCAGCATAGGAACTATGCAAGCTCTCCATTCACTTTTATCTTCTTTGATTTCTTTCATCAGAGTTTGGCAATCTTCAGCATACAAACTTCGTACATATTTTGTTGGATTTGTAGTTTACTTTTTCCCCTAAGTATTTGTAAATAGTGGTGTCTTTTAATTTTGGTTTCCGTGTGTTCATTAAACACAGCTCTTAAATATGGACTTTTATCAGGAGGTAGACCAACTTGAAACCACCAGGACTCTGCTCTTACGCTGCTTTCGTCTGAGCCATTCCATGCTGCTTTTAAACTCACTGTTTCTCCTGGCAAGGCCCACAGGCAAATATCCACCTCTAAGACAAAAAAAAAAAAATACAATCTACCTGGATGAGCTCTTATACACACTTAGCTCAAGAATTAGTGCAACCTGGCCACTCCAGCATTATACTTCTGTATTGAAGAAGTATAATTTCTGTATATTTACCTTGTGTCCTGTAACCTTGCTGAACTCATTTATTACTTCTAGAAGGTTTGTTTAGGTATATTGCTAGGCTCCTTCTTGCAGCAGTCATGGCATATGCATCTAGGGAGAGTTGTGTTCAGTGCTTTCCTATGGGTTCTCGCATTGCCTTCTTCCCCTGCCTGACTCCCAGTGTTCTGTAGAGAGACTGTCGAGGAGCACTTCCTGCCAGCTCTCTTAGTCCTTCCTGTGACATGTGAAGCTGACTGGGTGGTCTTTGTAGAGCATCTTCATCAGGTTGATCTGTTTTCTCCCACTTCTACTTTTCTGAAATTTTTTATATGAACAGATTGATATTAAATATTTTCCAATAACTTTCTCCATCAATTGATATGACTGTGATTTTTCTACCTTAGTCTATGATGTAGTGGGTTGCATTGACTTTTTAACATGGTAAATAGGTATGTTTCTATTTATTGGTCTGGTTCTCATTGCCCATCTTGCTTTATTCACTCAAAATCTACGCTGGGGGCTGGGGATATGGCCTAGTGGCAAGAGTGCCTGCCTCATATACATGAGGCCCTGGGTTCGATTCCTCAGCACCACATATACAGAAAATGGCCAGAAGTGGCGCTGTGGCTCAAGTGCCAGAGTGTTAGCCTTGAGCAAAAAGAAGCCAGGGACAGTGCTCAGGCCCTGAGTCCAAGCCCCAGGACTGGCCGGAAAAAAAACAAAAACAAAACAAACAAAAAAAAAAAAAACAACTAAAATCTACGCTGGTATACACATGATTATCATATGGAGAGTCCTTCTCTCCTTAATTCATTCATCCTCCTCTCTCTCTCTCTCTCTCTCTCTCTCTCTCTCTCTCTCTCTCTCTCTGTCCCTCTCTCCCTCTCCCTCTCCCTCTCTCCATTTTGTGTGTGTTAGTACTGGGGCTTGAACTCAGGGTCATGTGTTTTTGCCTGGCTTTTTCTCTGTCTCCTCCTCTTTCTTCGTCATTCTTTTTTCTGTACCAGTCCCAGGGCTTGAATTCAGGGCTAAGGCACTGCCCCTGAGCCTTTTTGTTCAAGGCTAGCACTTTACCACTTTAGCCACTTCTGGCTTTTTGGTGGTTAATGGGGGAGAAGAGTATCCTGGACTTTCTTGCCCAAGCTTCAAATTGTTATCTTCAGGTCTCAGCCTCCTGAGTAGATAGCACGACAGGTATAAGACATCAGTGTCCCGGCTTACTTGGCTTTTTTGTTCAATGGTGGCACTCTACCACTTGAGCCACACCTCCTCTTCTGGCTTTTTGCTGGGTATTTGGGGATAAAAGTCTCTTAAATCTGTCTGCCCTGGCTGGCTTTGACCCTCAATCTTTAGATCTCAGACTCCTGAGTAGTTAGCATTACAGGCCTGAGCCACCAGTGTTCAGATCCATATTTCTTTTTCTTGCTTCAGCTCACTCCATTGTGTGATGGAATCAATGTTTATAATACTAGATATTATTGATAGCAAGTGTGCTTGTTTCAATCTTGTGTCTGTTACAGATAGGACCCAGGAAATAGCCTTGTCTGTACCACAACATCTCTCCTTATTTCAAGATTCATCAACAAAGCCCATTTCTACTATTTCTTAGCAACATTGCAATGCTTGCAACTGAGTGACTGGAAAGTTTCAGACTTTGGTCTTAATAAAAATCACTGCTTTTACTGACAACTTATTTTTGTCACAGTCTAGAATTATCCCTGTAGACTAGAATGTCTAAATATCTACTATAATACAAGCTACTATGGTGTGGGTGTCCATTAAGTTCTGAGCATTGTTTTAATTACTTATTTCACAATCAGATGAGGTCATTAGCAGAATGCAAGTTTGCAGGCAGTGATTTAGAAAGATGTAGAGAGGTTAATAAAAGATGATGTCTGGGCACAAGCTCTGATTTGCCTGCTAGGAAAAAACTCAACTATTTTTTTTTATCTTATTAAAAGCTTATTTTCTGCCTACTTCCTAGTATGTTGCAAAGGTCAAAGAAGTAATAGCTATAGGAGCATTTTTTTTTTCTTGGTGACAGTCCTTGGGCTTGAACTCCGGGCTTGGGGATAATCACTGAGCTCTCTCACTTAAAGTTAGTGCTCTATCACCTGAGCCACAGCTCCACTTCTGGCTTAATTGGTTAACGGGAAATAAGAATCTAATGCACTTTTCCACCTGGGCTGGTTTTGAACCACGCTCCTCAGATCTCAGCCTCCTGATTAGCTACAATTACAGACATGAGCCACCACTGCCCATATAGAAGCAGTTTGGACATCATGCCTTCTACACACACGCTTATGATTACGATTGTGTTACTTCTTGGGAGAGGTGGTGGTACAGTACGGGGTGTCATCTCTGTCGTGACACTGTTCTTCCCATACAGCAACCTCCAGAGCAGGGTGAAAAATAATCATTTTGCAGAGACTCTACCAGTGATTTTCTCTAGAGATGGCCTGTTGTATTTATGTCCCTGTTCACAGCCCCTCTGTGGGGAGATGGAGCCCGTGCTCCCTCTCTCCCCTGAGGTCTGCCTGAGGACCCCTGGTGAGCATGCAGCACTGCCCCTTCCTCTGTGGCAGGAGGGAGACTTGGGGCTCCCCTCTGCTGGTACCACACTGGTGAAGCGGCTGGGAGGGGCTTGGGGCTCCCCAATGAGCCATTGGTTTTCACTCGTTAAGCACCAGTGACACACCCCATGCCTGCTTCTATCCACCAAAATTAACCTGATGCCGGACATGGGGGCAGAGACAGAGTCATGCTGGTCAAAGCAATATTTAAATCAATCCCACATTAATGCTACTTTAGTTTGAGAAGGAATCTGACATCTGCCCTCCAGACTCATTTCCAAGTGTAAGAGAAATAACAAAACACACACTTAAGCAAGTAGAGGGGGAAATATAGGCAAAAGGCACATCTCAATCAGAACAGAGTGTTATTGTTTTCCGTTGCCAGGGAAGCTTTTTGCGCAATGCCCCACCTTCTGCCCTCCTCCCTCCTGCCCTCTCTCCAGAGTCCTCCTGCTTTGAGCCCATCCTCCTGAAGCCCTGCAGATGGTCTGAGGGAGGGAGCGAGGGAGGGAGACCTCCTTCCCCCCATGCTCTGGGCCAGCCCTCCTCCTCCTCCACTCCTTTTCTGTCAAACAACTTATTTTTGTGCTAGCGCTTGTTGAAGAGGATACAATCTAAATGAATCAATTTGCTTTTCTTTCTCTTAACTGCTGACTCCGAGTCTGTCTCTTCCCTCTCACATGGCCATGCCCACTCAGGGATGCCAGACCCAGTACAGGCCAGGGCACGGTGCACACAGCTGCAGCTCCAGCTCAGGGACCGTGAAACTCTTAACTTACTGTGAGTGGTTTAGTCTGGTTCTTTCCCATTCTTCTGCCTTGTTCTTGTGATAGCCTGATGGGACAGAAGACACACAAGGGTGAACTTTCCAGAAGGTTCTTCTGATGGGTGGAAATTGGCATGTTTTGTACTTGTGTGTTATGTTTTATCATTATTATTATTATTATTTTTGGCCAGTCCTGGGCCTTGGACTCAGGGCCTGAGCACTGTCCCTGGCTTCTTCCCGCTCAAGGCTAGCACTCTGCCACTTGAGCCACAGCGCCGCTTCTGGCCATTTTCTGTATATGTGGTGCTGGGGAATCGAACCTAGGGCCTCGTGTATCCGAGGCAGGCACTCTTGCCACTAGGCTATATCCCCAGCCCATGTTTTATTATTTTGAAGCACAGGCAGTTGTTCTCCTAGAAAGTCAGTTAGAATTGAGTATATTTGCATAAACTAAATGTAAATAAAAACTATACCAAGATCCAAGCTCACCTAGTCAGAATGGCTGTCAGGCCCCAGACCAAACAACAGCAAAGGCTGGTTAAAGCATGGGTGGAAAGGAGCCCGCACACCGTGGGTGGGAATGTGGGGAGTGATACACTGTGGATATCAGCGTGGAGGTTCCTCAAAAAACTGAAAACAGACCATACCATCATAGCACACCATCTACCCAAAGGAGGTGGCTCGCTGCAGCTCTGATCAGACCAGACTAAAGGGGGATCAGCCAGAGTCTCCAACAACTTCATACACAAATAAAGAAAATGTGAACTATTACCCAGTCACAAAGAAAAAAGAAATCACGTTACTTGTTGAGAAATGGATGTAACTGGAGGTCAAAAAGAAACACTTAGCTACTTTGGAGAAGAGGGTATCTGGGGGTCTCTCTCTCTCTCTCTCTTGCTCTTTCTCTCTCTCTCTCTCTCTCTCTGGTGCCGATCCTAGAACTTGAACTCAGGGCTTGGACTTTACCCTTGAATTTCTTACTCGACACACACACACAGCTCTACTAATTCCCTTTTGATGCTTTATGGAGATAAGAGTCTCATGGACTTTTTTCCCAGGCTGGCTTTAACTGTGATCCTCAGATCTCAGCCTTGTGAGTAGCTAGGGTTACAGGCGTGAGCTACCAGCCCCTGGCTGGGTTTGTGTTTTTGTTTCACTTAATTTAGCAGAAGAGAGGAGGCAGTAGAGACTCACGGCCAGGAACAGTCCACGGCACAGAGTTCTAGCAGCTGCTGTGGCGCCAGCTCCCTCCACACCAGGGAGCCTGACACAAGAGTGAACATGCCATTCAGGGGTGCCAGTCAGAGCCCAAGGCACCTCACCAAAATGGTATCCTGTTCCACACTGGCCCATGCCAGGTTCTCAAGAGAGGTGACAGCCCCCACCTCCCACGCTTATGGGCACCACTGAATGATAATGGGTGTACATTCGTGCATGCATGTGCTGGTCCTGGGGCTTGAACTCAGGCTGTGGGCATTGTCTCTTAGCTTTTTCACTCAAGGCTGATCATGATTCTAAGCCTGCCCAGGCAGGAAAGTTCATGAAACTCTTATCTCCAATTAACAACAACAACAACAACAACAAAAGCCAGAAGTAGCACTATGGGTCAAGTGGTAGAGCACTAGCCTTGAATAAAAAAAGCTCAGGGACAGCACACAGGTCTTGAGTTCAAGCCTTGCCATGAAAAAAGAAATTGAAAGAAAAGAATCCCATGGTATCTGTCTTTTGGGCCTTGTGGGAGTCTGTGGCCTCCTCCTCTGGCTTTTTTTGTTGTTGTTGTTGCTGTCCCTTTTTGCCAGTCCTGGGCTTGAACTCAAGGCCTATGTGCTGTCCCTGAGTTTTCTGTGCTTAAGGCCAGCACTCTACCATGGATCCACACTTCCACTTCCAGCTTTTTCTGTGTAGTTTATTGGAGTTAAGGGTCTCTCAGACTTTCCTGCCTGGGCTGGCTTTGAACCACAATTCTCAGATCTCAGCCTCCTGAGTAGCTAGGATTATAGGTGTGAGCCACTGGCGCCTGCTCCTAGGGGCTTTCTCCCAGCAGATCTTTCCGTGGCACTCCAGCTTCTCTTCGCAGGGCTTCTGCTCCAAGAGAAGGAAATGGGAGCTGTGTCTGCTCGCCACAGGCAAGATGGCAGTCTCCCAGATTCGTGTGTAATCAGGGGGCCATTTGGCAGATGGCATCTGTGTTCCTTCCAGGAAAGGCTGCTGTCTTTCGTGTCTGGTGGGGACAGGCTGCAGCTCCCCAGCACCGCAGGCTGCACCCCAGGTTTTGTTCCCCTTCCTCCAAGTCAGTGCAAATCTGTACAAGTGTCAGATGCTGAAATCAGACTCTAACCGCCATGATGTGCCTATTTAGAAAACGAGATGCCACAGTAGAAGGGTGTTCTCAACATGGCTGCCAGCAGGGCTCAGCCCCAAATTCCTTCCAGATGCTTGTGGTCTGGTGTAGCGCATTTGACATTGATCTGTGGAAGTTCAGCACTTCCAGGGCATGGATGAGCTCAGGAGACTGGAGATGCACAGGCAGGGAGCAGCCCAGCCTGGGGTCTGACCCCAGTTCAGCCTGTCTTGCAACTTCTGTTCTGCTCTAGGAGAGAACACAGCCAAGCAAGTGGTCTCTGGGTCTCTGGATTTGGGTTTTCAGGTATCTTAGGCTGTGTGTGTGTGTGTGTGCGTGTGTGTGTGTGTGTGTGTATGTGTCTGTCTGTCTGTCTGTGTGTTATAATGGGCTTTGAGTCAGATCCTTCTGCAGAGAATACTTACCCAGAATGTTCTTAAAGGGCAGATGTGACTTTACCTTAGAGCTTTCCAACTGGGGGCTCAGGTGAACCCAGGCTGCTGAGACCACCAGATGGGAAGTTGGGGAGCGGGGGCAGTCTGGAAAGCCCTGGTCGATACTGCCCTACCCATGAGGCCTGGCCTCCTGGGGGAGTCTTCCTTTGCCCTGTCACTTCCTGTGTCACTGGAGGCTCATTCTGCACGGAACAGCACGAATCCACTTAAGTGAGCTCTGCCCTGTCACCAGGAGTCCACATCTGCTGCCTTTTCTTTTCTTGTTTGTGCCAGAAATGGGTGGATCTTGAACTCAAGGCCTCACACTCTTGTTTAGCTTTTTCTGATGAAAACTGATGCTCTACCACTTGAGCCACACCTCCACTTTCACCTTTTTGCTGGAAGTTGAAGATAAGAGTCTCATAGACTTTCCTGCCAGGGCTGTCTTTGAACCTTGATCCTTGGATCGCTACCTCCTGAGCAGCTTGGCTTGGCAATCACATCCCCACATGTGTTAGGGACACACCATTCTTACACCATCGTGGACTCTGGGGAGAGCTGCATCACACCTGAGCATAACTCACAACTCTGAGTCCCAGCCCAGCCAGCCATCTCCATTCACTGTGATTTGTGTCCAGGACCAGGGCACCTGATCCGATGTTGACACACTGGCCAGGACTCCACTTGGACCCACTCTTCATTGACTCATAAGCATTTGTCCTCCTTGGAATCCTGTGGCTCCATCTAAGGAAAGATGCTGGTACTTGCAACAAATACTTCCTGTTTACTGACACTTTGCCATCCCGAAAAAGCGGGCAGAATAACCAGTGAATGCCCCACATGTCCCC
The DNA here is from genome assembly GCF_023159225.1 of Perognathus longimembris pacificus. Classification (NCBI taxonomy): domain Eukaryota; kingdom Metazoa; phylum Chordata; class Mammalia; order Rodentia; family Heteromyidae; genus Perognathus; species Perognathus longimembris. The sequence goes on from NC_063162.1 coordinate 61,842,762, forward strand.
AGGAGGGTGAGTGTTTATTTATTTCAAATGCTCAACACAGCTCTGCCGGCTGCCATCCTTCTCAGGGTCCCATCCTAGCCAGGGCCGTGTGTGGCCTTCCCCAGGGGCTGCCAGAGCCTGGAAGAGGGCACCACTCTGCCTCGCTGGGGGAGGGCAGCAGCCAAGGGAAAAGGAACCCAAGGGCAGAAACTGAAATCAAGACTATCAGATAGTGTCCGGCACCTGTGGCTCACGTCTGTAATCCCAGCTACCCAGGAGGCTGGCATCTGAGTCTGTGAGACTCTGATCTCCAATGAGCCAGCAAAAAGCCAGAAGTGGGAGTGTGACTAAGTGGTAGAGCACCAGCCATGGAAGATAAAGCTAAGGTATAGCTCCCAGGTACTGAGTTCAAGCCCAAGAACTGGCACCAAAAAAAAATCAAAAAGAGAAACATTGTGGCTACCTACAGTGGTGGAGACCCTTTCCAACACCAGATCAGACAGTAGAGCAGCTCTCTCCCTGGGCTCTCTGCAGGCACTACTGTCTCCCCTTCCTGGGGAAAGAAATATACTCCTACTGTGCAGAACTACCAGCATTTTAAGTGACTTTACTCTTGTTTTTAAATTTAGCATCTTCTCACTCCTGCTGCCCGCTTGTGGCTGCCACTGGGCTGATGGAAATGTGGGATCCAGGTGGAGAGTCTGGGGGTGGGGGGCCTCTGACATTGATGTATGTATGGAAGGACAGAGGGAACTTTCCTACTAGGCACCTATGAAGGCTCAGTATTTGATTTTGTTGAAATACAATAACAACAGACAGGTTGGGTACTGTCAGGTCATATCTGTCATCCTAGCTACTCAGGAGGCGGAGATCTAAGGATCATGCTTTGAAGCCAGCGTGGGCAGGAAAGTCTGTGAAACTTTGATCTCCAAATAACCAGCAAAAAGCTGAAAGTAGAGGTATGACTCAAGTGGTAAAGCACTAGCCTTGAGTGGAAAAGTCATGCAAGAGTGGAAGACCCTGAGTTCAAGCCTCAGCACGCGCACACACACACACACACACACACACACACACACACACACGAAAAGATGCTAGATACTCCCTCTATTCCAGAGCAAAACCCACCAGTGTTTTATATTCAAAGAGAAAGTCTGCAAAGAAAGCATCCTTCATAAATCCTTTTCAGGAGGAAGAGGGAAGGGATTTGGGGACCAAAGCCAGGCAGGTCTCCAGTTCCTGCTGTGGGAGTGCCCCCCCCCCACTGTTGTTGGCCAGCCCTCTCTCCAGGGTCTCTGGGCCACATGGGCTATAACTGAGAGTGCCACTCCCCCAAGGAAGGATGGCCTCACTTTCAGTGGCTCCCTGTGGCAGGTGGCTGGCACAGCCTTCCCCTTGACACCCTCGGGTTTGAACTCAAGGACTCAACTTGTTAAGCAGCTCCCCAGGTCTCTTTGCTTTTGTTATTTTTCAAATGTTTATGGATGAGTCAACCTGGACTGTGGTCCCTCTATTTATGCTGGGTGACGGGAACACAGTATACTACTGTGTCCAGCATCTAACTTTCTGACTGGGCTGGCCTTGAACGGTGATCCTCCTGATCTCCACTTCCTGAGTAGCTGGGATTGTAGGCATGAAGCACTGCACCTGGCCCTAGAGCTGCTTTGGAAAGTTTATGTGGCCAGATTGTTCTTCTTTCTTCTTGCTGCTTCTGGAAATTTGGACTAGTTAAATATTTTGTTCTCTCCATATTTTGTGTGGCCCTTTCTTGTCACCTCAGTCCAAATCTAGCTCCCTCTCTCCACGATCCAATCTCTCATTTTCACACATGGCTTTTCTGTCTGGTTTTCTGTTTTTATTTCTATGTGTCTTTGAAGGCCGGAGTCCGCTCTGCAGGCTTAGGTTTCTGGGGCATTGTGCCATGTACTGTTTGTAGTAGGTGTTTAATAAATGCTGCTGAAGGAATTTTGGAGGAGAATGGAGGTTATTTTATTTGTCTAAATGTCCTAAGACCTGGGAGCAACTTTTCAAATGCTGCTGTGTTGGTTACAGGTTCTGGTCCTGCTTCTGCACAGAACAAGGCACCTGCTCCGGAGCCCTGAACCATTTCCTGTGATTGTGGGTATGTTGTGCCCGACCGAGAATGAGGTGATGGTGAGATTTCTGCGCTATGTGTCAGAAGATCTCAGCTCTATCCATCCAGAAGACATGCCCCAGCTAGTGTCCATGAGAAGAGCTAACTTGGACTTCTCTCTGCATTTTTGAACTGTTGGCCATCCTGATTTGGGATGACAGGGCCATCTCTCTGAAATGCACAGGGATTCAACGCATTTCTCCTTTTATCCTTCTCCTTCTCCTCTTACTCCTCCTCCTTCTTTCTTTTTCTCCTCTCCTCCTTCTTCTTTTGTGCCTGTCCTGGGACTTGAACTCAGGGCCTGGGCACTGTGTTAGAGCTTTTGCACTCAAGGCTAGTACTCTATCACTTTGAGTCACAGCTCCACTTCCAGCTTTTTGGAAGTTAGTTGGAGAGAAGACTCTCATGGATTTCCCTGCACAGGCTAGCTTTGAACTACAATCCTCAGATCTCAGCCTCCTGAGTAACCAGGATTACAGGTGTGAGCTATTCACACACAGTTCACATTTCTCCATCATAGTGAACCCATCCTCCTGGATATTGGCACCTTTGTTCTTCAGCCTCCTGTGACCAGCTGTGGCAGCCCAGGAGCCAAGGTAGGGGTAACATATATGCTGACATTGGGCTACACAGTGAAAGGAAAATTGGCCCAGAAAAACCACAGACCATAGACAAAGTCACAGAGAGCAAAAGAGTTTATTGCCAGCAGGACCGGCAAGGCCAAGTTCCCACAGAGGAGAGGAAAATGGCACTTGAACTCTCTTTTAGGGGGGTCTTTATACCCTCATGCAACTAAGGTGAGAGGTGCTCCGCCTGCCTCTCAGGTAGCCAGGGGCAGAGTTGCATTGCCAAGGGCAGAGCTTATGGGGCAGGAGACATTCTATAAACTTACACACAGATTCTTTCATAAACCCCCAATCTCACATCCTGGCTCTTGCCCCGAAGGGAAATAGGTAACTTTGCCAAACCCAAGCTTGGCAGGCTTGGACTACAAAACTTCAGGGCACAAGAAAAGGCTGCATGAGGCTGGCCAGCTCACTGGAGCCTCTGCCCAGGATTCAGCTTGCTGGGGCCCCTGCCTAGGATTCCACTTTATCAGGCCTGAGTGTGAGGAGGAAGAGTATGGCCCAGCTCCAGAAGGCAGGCTGCACCTGCCAGGCTCAAGCGCCCAGGTCTCCATACACTGCACTGGAGTGAATTTTGCTTCTCATCACATGTGGGTGATATTTAAGAACTAGCTGCTCCAGACACTGTCTCCTTCTCTCTGAAATTCACTATCTCCAGAGGGGGATAGTGGTGGGCAGATAAACTGGACAGTTTTAAGCGAATGCTTCTAAATCTATGCAGAAATCACCAGCAGAGCTTTTAAACATTGCAGTGCCCAGATCACCCATGAGGTGAGTTAAATCAGAAAAGGCCAGCATTTTTTCTTTTTGGTGTCTAGACTGGGGCTTGAACTGAGGGTTTGAGTGCTCTTGTCAGACCTTTTCTGCTTATGGCTGGTGCTCTACCATGTGAACCATGCCTCCAGCCTGGATTTTTACCAGTTAGAGATAAGAATCTCATGAACTTTGCTTCTCAGGCGGAAATCCAACTGTGTTCCTCAGATCTCAGCTTCCTGACTAGCTAGGATTATAGATGTAACCACCAGCATCTGTCTGAGATGATAACAGTATTTTGAAAGCTCTCTAAGTGATTCCTAGAAGGAGAAACAAGGGAGGGCCATGGCTGACATAGAAACTGAATATTCTTCTTTTTGTTTATTTTTTTTTATGATGGAGTTTAATGTGACTGAATATAGACAATAAAGGAAGGGAGAAAGGATGACTTAAGATATTTGGAGGGGCTGGGAATATGGCCTAGTAGCAAGAATGCTTGCTTGGTATACATGAAGCCTTAGGTTTGATTCTCAGCACCACATACACAGAAAACGGCCAGATGTGGCGCTGTGGCTCAAGTGGCAGAGTGCTAGCCTTGAGGAAAAGGAAGCCAGGGACAGTGCTCAGGCCCTGAGTTCAAGGCCCAAGACTGGCAAAAAAAAAAAAAAGATATTTGGAAAGAGATTTAGATTGTAGATTACAATTTAATATTAAGCACATAAAATTACAGAATATCTGTTAGAACCCCAAAGGGATTACATGTCTCTATCTTGGAAATGATGAAAAAACTCTGCAATTTGGCAAATCAAGAGGCATATTAGTATGAAGAGAATGTGTCTTAATCAGTTAAGCCAATAGGTGTTACTCAGTTAAGTCATCAAGTATAAAAGCTGGTTTTCTGAGGCAAACAAAGAATGTTCTCACATTCCTAAAGGGAAGATTCACTTGAAAGAAAAAAAGTAACCCTTTTTTGTGTGAAACTTGAATGTTTGTGCTAAGGACTCTTGGCATTTCATAATTCACTGTGAAGCAAGAACTGAGCTGTATATTGTATGGAATTATTAAGTAGTTATTTTTAGTTTCTTGGCTGCAATTCTTTGAGTAAACCTCAGAGATTCAAACTTGGAGAAAGATGGAAATACGTAGAGTTGTCAGAATACCTTTTTTTTTTTTTTCCAAACTGAGGTATATAGTAGAAGCTCATGTAGATTACAACTGTGATTTTGAGTTGTTTGAATGGCTAGAAATTACATTACATAGTGTTTGCTATTTAAAAACACTTAAACTTTAGAAATTCATTAAAGTACTTAACTTAAATTTTAAGTTCCATTCAAATAACTTCCTTATTTTATGTGCCAGTTCTTATTATCTCTACACCTATTTTTTTTAATTTATTTATTAAACAAAAATTTTTTGACAAGGTGTTGTGCAAAGGGGGTACAGTTACATAGTAGGGCAGTATGTACATTTCTTGTGCTATCTTACACCGTGTTTTTCTTTCCCTTCCCTAGAACAGGTAGACATATATACAATACACAATGTACCAAGAACATATACAGTAGCCACGTGGCCTACGCCAAAGAAAATTTGCCTAGGTCTTTAAATGTAATGTCTACAATAGACAGTATGTCGACAATAGTCTTATATGAACGTACATTCATAGCTTTTGAGCTATTGTGATCCACTGAGAGGTCAATTTTTTACCTTTATATGTTGAGTAGTTGTTTAATTTTAGTTACATAACGTAGGGTCACTGACCCAAACCTGAGGGAAATACCGTTTGACAAGAGGTTTTTGGTTTCACAGACCTGGTCTCTACTGTCTTCCCATCACCCCATCTTAACAGTCATATATCAGGGAGATCATGCCCCTTTGTTTTCTGTGTTCTAGGCTTGTCTCACTCAACATTATTTGTTCATGTTCTGACCATTTCCCTGTGAATAACAATATTTCACTATTCCTAATCTCTATGTATATTCCATTGTGTATAGGTACCATATTTTTTGGATCCATTCATCTGTGGAGAGGCTTTTGGGTTGTTTCCATATTTTGGCTATTGTGAATTGTGCAGCGATAAACATGGAAGTACAAATGTCTTTTTGATATCATGGGACCTGCTGTTCAGGATAGATGCCCAGAAGTGAAATGGCTGGGTCATAGGGTAGGTCTATATTGAGCTTTTTGAGAAACCTCCATACTGTTCTCCAAAGTGGTTGTACTAATTTGCACTCCCACCAACAATGGAGAAGGGTTCCTCTTTCCCCGCATCCCGTCCAGCATTTGTTGTTGCCTGAGTTCAGAGTATAGGCCATTCTAACTGGAGTGAGGTGGTATCTCAGGGTTGTTTTTATTTGCATTTCCTTTACTGCCAGGGATGTTGAACATTTCCTCATATGTTTCTTTGCCATTTTTATCTCTTCTCTTGTGAAGTCTCTCTTTAGCTCCTTTGCCCATTTCCTAATTAGTTTACTGGGCTTAGAGGGGGTTAGTTTTTTGAGTTCTCTGTAGATGACGGATATTAGGCCTTTGTCTGATGCTGTGCTGGTAAAGATCCTTTCCCATATGGATGGCTGTCTTTCTATTTTGGTGGCTATGTCCTTAGCTGTGCAGAAACTTTTTATTTTGTAGTAGTCCCATTTGTCGAGTCTCTCCCCTATTTGTTGTGCCCCTGGGACTCTATTCAGGAAGTTCCTTCCTGTGCCTATAAGTTCTAGCGTCTTTCCTACTCTGTCCTTCAGTAGTTTCAAGAATTCAGGTCTGATATTGAGGTCCCTGATCCATTTTGAGTTGATCTTGGTGCATGGTGATAGGCTTGGGTCTACTTTGAGTTTTCTGCATATGGCTGCCCAGTTCTCCCAGCACCAACAGTTGAAGAGGCTATTTTTTTTTATTCCATTGTATGTCTTTAGCTCTTTTGTCAAATATCAGCTGACTATAAGAGTGCGGTTTTATTTCTGGGTCTTCAATTCTAATCCATTGGTCTTCCTGTCTGTTTTTATACCAATACCAGGCTGTTTTTGTTATGATGGCTCTATAGTAGAGTTTGAAGTCTGGTATTGTGATACCTCCTACACTGCTTTTTTTGCCTAGAATTGCTTTGGCTATTCTAGGTCTTTTGCTGTTCCATATGAATTTATGGATTGCTTTCTCTATTTCAGTGAAGAATGTGGCTGGGATTTTGATAGGGATTGCATTGAATTTGTATAACAATTTGGGCAATATGGCCATTTTCACTATATTGATTCTGCCTACCCATGAGCATAGGAGGTCTTTCCATCTCCTTGTGTCTTCTTTGATTTCCCTTATTAGATTTTTATAGTTCTCATTAAATAGGTCCATCACGTCCTTCGTTAGGTTGATCCCTAGGTACTTTATTCTTTTTTTGGCTACTGTAAATGTAATTGTTTCCATAATTTCCTTTTCTGTTTGTATATTGTTGGTGTACAGAAAAGCTGCTGACTTTTGTGGATTGATTTTGTGTCCTGCTACTTTGCCAAAATGGTTTATTAGGTGTAGGAGTTTGGGGACTGAGTTTTTTGGGTCCTTCAGATCATGTCGTCTGCGAATAGGGATAGCTTGATTTCTTCCTTGCTGATGTGGATCCCGTTGATGTCCTCCTCTTGCCTTATTGCTATGGCTAGGGATTCCAGCACTATGTTGAAAAGAATTGGGGAGAGTGGGCATCCTTGTCTTGTTCCTGAGTTTAGGGGGAATGATTTTAGTTTCTCTCCATTTAATATGATGTTAGAAGTTGGTCTGTTGTACATGGCTTTTATTGTTTTGAGGAATGTTCCATCTATTCCTGTTCTCTCCAGAGCTTTTAATAAGTATGGATGTTGTATTTTGTCAAAGGCTTTTTGGGCATCGACTGAGATAACAATGTGATTCTTGATTTTAGTTCTGTTTATGTGGTGAATTACATTGATTGATTTACGGATGTTGAACCATCCTTGTGACTGTGGGATGAAGCCTACTTGGTCATGATGTATAATTTTCTTGATCAGTTTCTAGATCTTGTTAGCTAATATTTTATTGAGGAGCTTTGCATCTGTGTTCATTAGTGATATTGGTCTGTAGTTCTCTTTTTTTGTTGGGTCTTTGCCTGGTTTGGGAATGAGTATGACATTAGCTTCATAGAATGAGTTTGGGATTTCTCCCTCTGTTTCTATTTCGCCGAAGAATTTGAGGAGTATTGGTATTAGCTCCTCACTAAAGGTTTTATAGAATTTGTTGGTGAATCCATCTGGGCCTGGGATTTTCTTTGTTGGGAGGTTCTTGATTACCTCCTGTATCTCGCTGTAAGTTATTAGTTTATTTAGTTGATTTATTTCTTCTTGGTTCAGTTTGGGCAGTTTATACTTCTCTAAGAATTGATCCATTTCTGTAACATTATTGTTTTTTAGTGAGTAGAGGTTCTGGAAATAGTTCCTTATGATTGTTTGAATATCGTGTGTACTTGTAATTTTTTCGGTGGAGTCTCTGATTTTACATATATGAGTCTCTTCTCTTCTTTTTTTTGTAAGTCTTGTGAGGGGTCTGTCAATTTTATTTATTTTCTCAAAGAACCAGCTTTTAGTCTTATTTATTTGTTGAATGGTCTTTCTATTTTCAATCATATTTATCTCTTCTTTAATCTTTGTGATCTCTCTTCTCCTAGTCATTTTAGGTTCGATTATTTCTTGTTTCTCCAGTTGTTTTAGTTTCATCCTGAGGTTATTCACCAGCTCTGTTTCCATTCTTTTAATGTGAGTGCTGAGGGCGCTGATCTTGCCCCTCAATACTGCCTTAGCTGTGTCCCATAGGTTTCTTTGTGATGTATTTTCATTATCATTGTGGCTTATGAATTTATTAATTTCATCTTTAATTTGGTCTGTGGCCCAAGTGTTGGATAACAGTGTGGGGTTTAGCCTCCAAGAATGTGTATAGCTTCTGTGGTAACCATTGTTATTGAGGGATACCTTTAATCCACTGTGGTCAGATATAATACATGAGATGATGTCAATACTTTTGTATTTGCTGAGGTTCTTTGTGTGGGCTATGACATGGTCTATTTTGGAGTATGATCCATGGGCTGCTGAGAAGAAGGTGTATTGTGTCTCTGTAGGGTGAAAGACTCTGTACAGATCTATCAGATCCATTTGGGATATGGTGTTACTTAGGTCCTCAGCTCCCTTGCTAATCCTCTGGGTGTTGGATCTGTCTCTTGGAGAGAGTGGGGTATTAAAGTCACCCACTATGATTGTGTTTGGGTCTATCTTGTTCTGTAGTTCTGTGAGAATTTGCTTGATGTATGTAGAGCTTCTTTTGTTCGGTGAGTATAAATCTATCACCATGAAGTCTTGATTCTGGATTTTTCCTTGTATTAAAATGTAGTGTCCTTCTTTGTCTTTTTGAGTTGATTTTAATGAGAAGTCCGGCTTGTCTGAGATCATGATGGCTAATCCTGCCCTTTTGGTGGGTGCGTTTGCTTGGAAGATCTTGCTCCATCCTTTCATTCGGAGCCTGTTTTTATCCCTTGCTATAAGATGGGTCTCTTGAAGACAACAGATGGCAACTTTTTGTTTGTGGATCCACTCTGTGAGTCTGCTCCTCTTTATCGGAAAGTTTATACGTTTATATTCAAAGAGATCCAGGATAAGCGTGTTTTTTCCCCTTCCATTTTCCTACTAGGCTGCTTTTCCTCTCCCCCCTTTTTTTTTCTTATCTTTAATGAGCTGCTCTTTCTGTTGGGCTCTGGCTCTTGTAGTTTCTTTCTGTTTCTGTCTGTGTGTCCTGTACAGTTTCTGTTGGGTGGGAGTCCCCTCTTAGAATTTGCTGTAGGGCTGGTTTTTTATTCACATACTCCTTTAGATCCTCTTTGCTATGGAAAGATCTGGTTTTCCCCTCGAATATGAACTCCAGCTTCGCTGGATATTTTATTTTAGGTTGGCAATTGTTGGCTTGTAGGACCTGGATGGTGTTCTTCCATTCTCTTCGCGCGTGGTAGGTTTGTGTGGAGAGGTCTGCTGTTATTCGGATCCTCTTCCCATTGTAATAAATTTCTTTCTTCACTTTGGCTGCATTAAAAATTTGCTCTTTATTCTTGAGATCTGAAGTCTTGAATATTATGTGCTTTGGTGTGGCTTTTCTAGGATCTGGTCTGCCAGGTGTCCTATAGGCTTCGGTTACCTGGATGGGGTCCCTTGTGAGATTGGGGAAGTTTTCTGCAATCACTTTATTGAGAATATTTTGAAACCCTCTGCTCTGGTATTCGACTCCTTCTTCTATTCCATTTATGCGCAGATTATATCTCTTGTCTTTGTCCACTAGCTCCTGGATTAGTCTGCCCTGGAACTTTACTATTTCTTGGAGTGTGGTAATTTTCTGGTTCTTATCGGCTGCATCATCGTCCAAGAGAGAAATTCTGGATTTTATATGGTCAGTTCTTTGTGCTGTGGATTCAAGTGCGGAGTTTATGGATGTCAGAGAGCTATTATGGTTGCCAGATCAGCTCTGATCGTGGAAATTTCTTCCTTTAAAGACTTGTATTTTAAATCTATTTTTTTCATGCATTTCATTTCTTGGGATGTTAAGGTCTTCTTTGATGGAGGTTTGCACTCTATCCATTTTTTTCTTGGCTTCCTGGATGTCCTTCAAGACTTCCACTCTGAACTCCTGGAATTGTTTTCTGATTTTGTTTCTGAGGCTTTCCATCATTTCTGCTAGCATAGCCTCAGTTGTTTTTTTATTCTCCATCTCCTCTTCAGTCGTGCTGCTTTTTGGAGCTGGCGAGTTGGCTTGCCCTTTGATGAATTTGTTATATTTCTTTGTGATTTGCGCATCTGGAGATCTGAGGGTGGCTTCCCTGGTTTGGCTTTGTGCTGGTTCCTGCTGGTCCGTCAGTGGTAGACTTGTTTGTATCCTGGCTCTGGGTTTGAGTTTGGCTGTTGAACCTTACTGCCCAGTGGGTGAGCGTGCCCATCTCGGTTGTTGCTGAGGTGGTCACCCTCACTGCACCTGGGAGTGGGTAGGTTCTGTGTCTTTCTCTGTGGGATAGTGTCCTGCCGCTGTGTTGTGCTGACCCTAGTGTGACCCTAGTGGGGGTTTGCTGGTTGCTGATTCAGCATGGCGTGGAGGCTTTTCTCTTCTTCGGTTCTTTTTTCCACTGGGTACCTTGGTCAGAGGAGCTCACCTCTCAGATTGAGAATTTCCGCTAAGAGGTGGCTTGCCCCCCTGTGCAGAGTGCGCCTACTGCGGGTGCTGCCACTGGGGGGCCCTGCCTTCCTGTGTGGCGCGTGCCTATCAGAGCAGGCGCTGTCCTTGAGGGGCCCTGCCCACCCGTGTGGCAGGTGTTGCAGCTTGTCTGCTTGTGTGCTCCCGCAGGGGGTTGGGCAGACGATCCTCCTGCTGAAGGACTAGCATGCTGGCCCACGCTGGCCCTCCGGACGGCACATGCATGTGCACTCTAGTGCTTCCTTTGGGGGTGTGTTGACCCGAGTTGTTAGAGAGTGCTTGTGCCCTCTCGCGAGTTTGCTGTGGGGGGGCGGTATGGGTGGGCCCCGGTAGGATCAAGTGTCCGGGCGCAGGTTGATGCCCACAGACTGTGCCTCCGCTGTGAGGGGGGCGTGTGATCGGACCCAGATGTCCCTGCTGGGCTGGTATTGTACACCTGCGAGTCTGTGGTTGTTGTTCAAAAAGACCGCGAGGCTGGGCTGGGGATATGGCCTAGTGGCAAGAGAGCTTGCCTCGTATACATGAGGCCCTGGGTTCGATTCCCCAGCACCACATATACAGAAAACGGCTAGAAGTGGTGCTGTGGCTCAAGTGGCAGAGTGCTAGCCTTGAACAAAAGGAAGCCAGGGACAGTGCTCAGGCCCTGAGTCCAAGGCCCAGGACTGGCCAAAAAAAAAAAAAAAAAAGACCGCGAGGACCAGGCACCTCAGGTGGGGCTTCCAATGCCTACCAGACCCTGGGCCACTGCTGGGGAGGGGGCGGGGCCAGTGCGGCCAGGTTCTGGCTCCTCTGCTGGGGTTTTGGGGGGATGCCTTGGCATAGCTCCTTTGTTCCCTTGGGTAGGGAGGGAGCTCTAGCTTCTTTGTAGGTTTTGGGTCTCTGCTAGGGCTGGTCTCCCGTTTGGGGTGGGGGGGGCAATGGGGAACTTACTGGTCCTGGATTGTGTGTGTGTCCCACGTTGCTGTGGGCTTTTCGGGGCTGGGTCCTGGGGTGTGGCGATTGGTTGTTTGGTGGTGGCAGTCCCAGCACTCCCCATCTGCACCACCCGGTTCCCAGCCGCTCGGTCCCGCGCCGCCGTCAGTCTCAGTCAGTCTGCGGTCTGTCTGGGGTCCATGGAACTCCTGGCATGACTTTTCAGCTGTTGCTTCTCTGGTGGCTGTAGGTCTGTGGCCCCACTTGCCGGCGCTGGGTCCCCTTTTCCAGCCTGGCCCTGTTTGGGCCAGGGTCGGCGGGTGGGGGGGTACCCTGAAGATTTTCCGGCTCCGTGTAGGTTATAGGGTCTTCTTTTTTTGTTTTTTCTTGTTTCCTGTGTTTCTCTGTTGCTTCTCGTTGTTGGGTTCGCTGGGTTCTTGATGGGTTGTTGGGTGCTGGAGTTCCCAGCTCACTATTCAGTTGGAGCGAGTTGGGGTACCTCCTTACTGTGGCGGTGCCATCTTCCCTCTCCCTGAATATTCTTCTAATCCCATAGCATCTGTTCCATAACTCTTCCAGTCTAGAGATCTAAAAAAGAAGTTATGTTAAATTCAGATGCTCCCTCCACTCCAGGTCAAAACTTACAGGTGTTTTATATTCCAAGAGAAAGCCTGTAATGCATTCTTCAAGTGAACTCTTCCCCCAGTGGGTGCCGGTGACTCATACCTGTCATTCTGGCTATTCAAGAGGCCAAGATCTGAGGATCAAAGTTTAGAGTCAGCCTGGAAGAAAAGGCCATCCATGAAACTCTTATTTCCAAGTAAACACCAAGCAACAAGAACAACAGTCATAGAATAAAATGAAAGAAATAGAGCTGGGCCTCATGTGGTAGAGCACTACCCTTGAGCACAAAAGCTAAGTGACAGTGCCCAGGCCCTGAGTTCAAGCCCCAAAACTGGCATCAAAAATAAATAAAATAAAAAAGAGATGGGTCAGACTAACAACATTGTGGCTTGAACTCAGGTGGGAGCATATTTGAGAGTGGATGACTGAAAGAAAGGTACTACCACCACAAATTTAGAGGAAAATGAATAGAAGAGGAAGTTTGGGGGCAAAGATGAGTCCTCTAGCAGAGGAATGCAGGGGTCTGGGCACCTGCACACAGCCAGCTCCCTACTCATTGGCTTCAAAGATGATTTTGGATGACTGAATTATTCTGGGAAGAGTAAGAGTTCCAGCTGAAGGCTGAAACTGTGGCAGATTCATTCTTCTTCCTGGCTGTTTATTTACTTGTTTGCTTATTTATACCAATCCTGGAGCTTGAACTCAGGGCTTGGGCACTGCCCCTGAGCTTTTTGTGCTCAAGGCTAGCACTCCATCACTTGTGCCACAGCTCTTTACTCCTGCTTTTTTCTTGGTGGTTAATTGGTGGTAAGTCTAACAGACTTTCCTCTCCTGGGCTGGCTTCAAGCTGTGATCCTCAGATACCAGCCTCCTGAGGATTAACTAGGATTACTGGCCTTTGCTACTGGCACCCAGCTAAGTCTTATGTTTATTAAACATAAATGAAGTTCATGTTGGTGGAACCCTATGTTCAGAGACTGGCATATACCCTAACTGGTTAATTAGGCTTTCTAGAACTATCTAATAAGAAAATTTCTGGTGACAGTATCAACTATGTTTACTCCAGATTTCATAATTTAAGGATGTTGGAAAATTTATAAGAGGAGTAGCAAAATGATGAAAAGTATAAACACATAAAACTTTAAGCATATAAAATACGTGGTTTGTATGTATCTGTGTGTATCAGAGATATACACGTTTTTGTGTCTCCAAGACACAAACCTGAAAACAAATTCCATGTTTTACATTCTTTCATTCACAAAATTTTTCACTATGCATATTAAATTACATTTTCAAGCACATATTTCAATTAATGTTCTTGGACACTGTTGGAATAATAATATATGAAATAAAATCTACCCTCACAAAAGTTTAAGTCAGTGGCTGGTGCCTGTGGCTCACACCTATAATCAGAGCAACTCAGGAAGTGAGATCTGAGAAGCATAGTTTGAAGCCAGCCTGGGCAGGAAACTCCAAGAGACTTCCAATTAACTACCAAAAAGCCACAAGTGGAGCTGTGGTACCAGCCTTGAGGGGAAAAAAGCTCATGTTCAATACCTAGGCTCTGAGTTAAAGTCCCAGGACCAGCACATACACAACAAAAGTTTAGGTAAATGTACATACAGTATAGCACTGTTAGCTACACGCATGGAGCTTGGCACTCATGCATGCCTGGCTGAAATTATTTTCATTATGCAACTCCCCATTTATTTGTCACTAGCATCTGGCAATACCATTTTGCTTTGTCTCTTATTATTACTATCTTTAAGTAGTAGTACAACTGAGCTGACATTGAATAAAACTGTGTATGAATGCCATTCTATTTTCTAGGAATAGAAAATTGCACTGGCTTTATTAGATGGCACATGTACACAGCATCGTATGGTATCTGCTCTTCACTGGCTTGTTCCTCTTAGGATAATGCTCTCAAAGTTTCCTGTATGTTGCAGTGCATGTGATTTTACCCAGCTCCCTCCACTTTGTATTTATGTGCATGTATGTCCATGTTTGAGTGCATGTACGCACATGCATGTCTGTAGTTTTCCCCAGTGTAGGAAGCTCCTGTGCCCACCATGACATTTAGGACAGGGAGCAGCACTCTGACATGCTCATGCCCCAGCCTTGCACCCACCTGAACTCAGTACCAACCATCCTCTGCTTTCTGTTTGGCAGTCCTATACAGTGCTGTGCAATGTTCTTGGAAGTATAAGGTCATGCCTCCCCGCCCCCCCCCGCTTGCCTGCCAGATGCTCAGGTGTCAGGAGTTCTCTTTCTACTGCTCCATACTGGTCTGGGGTGGTGGGTAACTTTACCTCTCTCGCTGACGATCCCTGATGTCTATACATTTGGGTGTTAGTCACTGGGAGTGTTTGCTGGGATTGACTCAGAGTAGTGGCCAGGGGGTGGGGAGGTCTCACCCAATCAGTTGAAGACTTACCTGAGACAAGAAGGCTATCTTCCAAATGAGAAACATGGACCCCCACCTCTGCACTGTTTAAGCTTCAGTGTTGGCTGTTTTGTTTTGTTTTCCTTCAAATTTGAACAGAGCCATCTGCTCTTTGGGCTGCCAAGTCTGCCAGGCTTCAGAGTGGACTTCAGCTCTCCTGCTTTTGTGCATGTGGGACTAAATATCCCCACTTTTCTCCCTTCCTGTCTCCCTCCCATCACTCTCTATTTCCTCCTCATCCCAGCCCTCTGCTCCCCTTCTTCTTCCTATTGGTTTTGTTCCTATGAGAAGTCTTAGCACTGTGGCCTGTCTCTGCACCAACCCACTGAGCTGTGAGCAGTCTCCACTCCCATGTGTCAGCCAAGACGAACATCACCACTGGGCGACATCATGCCTGTGGCATTCCTCAGGCTAAGTGCCCCGAGTGAGATGGCTGAGCCCAGTTCCAGTTACTAGTTTGTAGACAACAGAAAGAAGGAAGGAAGGAAAGAAAGAAAGAAAGAAAGAAAGAAAGAAAGAAAGAAAGAAAGAAAGAAAGAAAGAAAGAAAGAAAGAAAGAAGGAAAGAAAGAAAGAAAGAAAGAAAAAGAAAGGAAGGAAGGAAGGAAGGAAGGAAGGAAGGAAGGAAGGAAGGAAGGAAAAAGAAACAAAGAAAGGAAGGAAGGAAAGAAAGAAGGAAGGGAGGGAGGGAGGGAGAGAGGGAGGGAGAGAGGGAGGGAGGGAAAGGTAGGAAGGAGCCAGGTGCTGATGGCTTACGCCTGTAATCCTAGCTACTTGGGAGGCTGAGATCTGAGGACTATGGTTCAAAGCCAACTGGGGCAGGAAAGTCCATGTGACTCATCTCTAACCAGCAAAAAAGCTGGAAGTGGAGCTGTGGCTCAGTTGGTAGAGTGCTAGCTGAGAACAAAGAAGCTCAGGGAGAGTGCCCAGGCCCTGAGTTCAAGTCCCAGAACTGCCACACAAAAACAAAACAAAACAAAACAACAACAAAGTGTACTTTGGTGTGGCAAGTGATATCCTCACCAGTAGCAGGTGATACTTTTTTCTAAAATTTCAACCTGTCAGCCTGTGATAGAGCAGTATCTCATTCTTGTTCTACGTTTGTCTGTTTGGGTATTATTGGAGTTGGAGCTCTGGGCCTTGTGCTTGCTAGGCAGGTATGCTATATTGCTGAGTCTCACTTCAGCCTTGCTTATTGCTCGTTATTTTAAAGATGGGAGATCTCCTTCTTCCCCAGCTGTGTGTATAATTCACCTGTCAGGTCCTTGGCAGCTTGTACAACAGGCACACACCACCTTGCCCAGCTGCCCGCTTGACAGGGGGTCTCGAGATCTCTTCTGGTCTGAGCTGGCCTCAAACCTCCAGCCTCCCAAGTAGCTTGGATTACAGGCATAAGCCACCCACCCACACCTGGCATTCATTTTACCTTGTATAAGCATTTCTCTAAACAGGTTATAGATGGTGAATACTTCTCACTGACTTATTTGCTGCCTATGTATGTGTTTTTGGTTAAATGAAGGATCATGATTTTGATTCATTTCCTAATTTGATTTTATTCTTGGCTGTTGAGTTTCACAAGTTCTTTCCATCTTCCACACCCCAGTGTCTTGGCAGATATGTAGTTCTCAAATGCTCTCTGCTAGTTGCTGTTTGTCTTTCTGTACTGTTTGCAGCCATGAGGAGGGGGAGCAGCAGAAGAGAGGGGAGACGGGCCAGAGCTGCTTCTCAGCAAGCAGCAAGGACCCACCCTGCCTTCCCAGCAGGGAACATGGCTCTAGCTTGAACTTGCCTCTGCCTCAGCATGCCTGCTGTGTGGCTGTCAGCGTGGACCCCCAGTGCCTCTGCTACCCATGAGGTGGCCTCAAGCCCAGGTCTTCGTGTCTGATTGGAATTGATGGGTGTTGATCAGAGTTGATCGGTGTGATAGGTGTTGATCAGGTTTGATGGGTGAGTGGTGTTGATTGTGGAATCACACAAAATTTGGTACAGAGGGCACTCAGCTCTCCCTCAGGGAAGCCTAAGTGCAGCTAGAGAGTCAGTGTGGCCAAGGCCACAGAGCTCAGTGGAGCCCACACTGAAATGGCAGAAATGGCTTCTCGCAGAATAATGGCAGCTGCCGCAGGCCCAGCCAGGGCTTAGCCTGACCCAGGTCCCAAGGGAGCCACAGGTCTCCTCTCTTCTCTCCTTTATTCCAGGAGACACAGGAAGAGATGACTGGGAAGGATGAACCCCCACTTCCCGGGATGGCCCTCTCCTCCTGGGTGATCAGTTCCACTGATGTTCAAGAAAAGCTATGTACACTTCAGAGTGCTGGAGTTCACCCCTGTAATCCTAGCTGCTCAGGAGGCTGAGATCTGAGGATCACAGTTCAAAGCCAGCCCAGGTAGGAAAGTCCAATTGACTAAAACACACACACACACACACACACACACACACACACACACACACACACACACACACACTGGCAGTGGCTCTGTGGCTCAAATGGTAGAGCAAAAAGAAGCTTAAGGACAATGCCCAGGCCCTGAGTTCAAGCCCCAGGATGCGCACACAAACAATAGAAACTTTCTGTGTTCACCATCTTTCCTCTCTTTCTGGGGAATCGGGTTTGGAAAAAAGTCATAGAAGGAGGAGGGGGTCCCTGGAGATCAAGCTTGGTCTGAGGGGTTCCAGAATGCTCCTCCATGGCACGGTATCTCTTTATGGCATCTTAGGCACAATGTGTACAGCTCCTGGGACTCTAGAAAAGCAGCCATTCTGGATAAGGACTTTGTAAATAAACCAGAGCCCTGGCGGGGGCTGGACCACAGGTATTTCCTTGTGGATTGTTGTTGTTATGGAGCAGATAGAAGAGACTTAATGCCTGCTGTCATCAGCCCTCATTGGCCCTCACTGGCCCTGAGGTTCTGAGGCCCCTGTAACCTTCCTTCTGTCAAGTTTGTGTTGGGAGGTTCTCATGTACAGCAAGAAATGCAGACATCATTGCGAAGTGGAGGCAGGAAGATAGAGGTAGGGACTACCTCATCTCATAAATCAAGCTGAGTGTGATGGCTACAGCTGTGATCCTAGCTATTTGGGAGACAGAGGTCTGCAAATCTCTGTGTAAGGCCAGGTGGGGAAAAAGCAAGAGTCTGTATCCGAAAACAAAATAAAACAGGAAGCACTGGGGCATGGCTCAGCAGTAGAGCACCTACCTAGCAAGTAGGCGCCCTGAGTTCAAATCCCAGTACTACCAAAAACAAAAAACAAAACCAACCCACAAATAACAGGCAGTCTGTTGGAAGACCAGTCATGTGCCTGCCCCTCTCTGGGCTCCATGTTGTGGCAGAAGCGCTTTGAGGGCCACCACAGTACATGTTGGTGAGCAGGAGCCATGGTCCTGGTGGCTGTGACACTTCATGCACCATCAGTCTATTTCCATTATCTCACAAGCAAAAGCTGAGTGACTCACAGGCCTTGGCCATGGCACCTAAGCGACAGAGTGGGCCAGCCCAGCAGGCATAGGACAGCAGGCTCGGTCTCCTCCATTCACCCAAGCAAGGAGTGCCAGGAGCAGGAACTGGTCACATGGCACTGAATGAGCTAAAGGGATTCAATCCAGGGAACCTGGATGGAAGACTGAAACCATGGCACCTGCAGAGTTGTGCAGAGCTGCTGGGTGACACCAGGCTCTGAGGGGCACTGTGTGGTTTGTGGTCCTGCCTGGACACTGGCTTTGCCTAAAATGTGCCCACTGCTTATCAAAGCCACCAGGAGCTGGAGGCAGTGAGTGCAGGGCAGTGGGGGTGGGAAGGTGTCAATGGAGTCTGTAGAAAGCAGATCTGGGGTGGGGCAGTGTTGTTCAGGGATCCAGGACCCCCTCAGCTGGGGGGAGGGATTCCTAGTTTGCAGTATTCGCTTCTCTGGAACAGCATCCTGACTTGCTATGGAAACAACTACTTCTTTCCTGATCTCTATGCACAGAAATTCCCTGCCTCCACTCCCAGCTCCCTAGTCCCCCAGCTCTACCTGTAACCCATCAGCACAGCTTCCCCTCTGACCATAAAGGCTGGCTGGCCTTCCTGCCTTCCTACCTCCCTCCCTCCTTCCCCTTCTCTCTTTTCTCTCTCTTTCTCTTCTTTCTTTTTCTTCTTTCTTGTGTGTGCTGGTGCAAGGGCTTGAACTCAGGGCCTGGGCACTGTCCCTGGGCTTTTTTTCCAAGGCTCAAGCTCTGGCACTTTTGGCTTTTTGCTGGTTAATTGAAGATGGACTTGCCTTCCCCCGCTGGCTCTCACTGGCTTCTTCAAGTGCAGGTTTGTGACTGTATCAAAACAGTGAGATTCAACTACGATAGTCTTCTGAAAATTCCTAGAAAAGAGAAGGTACCATTGGCTTCTTCTTTTCTTTTGCCAGTAGTGAGGCTGAACTCAGGGCCTGGATGCTGTCCCTTAGCTCTTTTACTCGAGGCTGATATTCTACCACTTGAGCCACAGCTCTACTTCCAGCCTTTTAGTGACTAAAGATAAGAGTCTCATGGCCTGGGCTGGGCCCAACCATGATCCCCAGATCTCATCCTCCTGGGTTACTAGGATGGCAGGAGTCACCAGCACCCAGTCTCCGCTTCATTCTTAGTGCCTCTGCAATGTCACCTCCATGCAAGTCCTTCTCTTAAGCTTAGAACAAAACATGCCCTTCCCCTCTGGCAGGCCTACAGCAGTGTGTGTTAATTTATGTCAGGACACCACTCTGGGCTCCTCCACCCTCCACCCCCACCCCACATGGCTTCTTCCCTTCCAACCATCACTGCAAAGCATGGCCCAAAGTCAGGGGACAGCAACGAGGAAACAGCAAGTGGGAGAGACACTCCATTATTGGACAGTTATAGGGGAACCATGTCTCCCAGAAAGCACATGTGGGGATTGCTGAGCTTGGTCTCCCTAGTGACTAAGAATTTGTGATCCCATGGAAACTCTGAGAACTGCCTTGTATTCCAGGAGGGGGTAGGATGTCTGATTGAACTTGGGTAGGATGGCGACTCTGTGGCTGCCACTTATGATGACACTGGACATCTCCCCACATCCACCCTGTAGGAAGATGGTGGCAGGCAGCCTTAATCATCCCTCCCTTGCTTGGGGTTGTGGAGGGAAGGCTTTGATTTCCCTGGCCCAGGGATTAGAACCATAGTGGCTTTTTCCCTTTGTGTTGGTGTGCTTGCACACACACACACACACACACACACACACACACACACACACACACATCCTGGGGCTTGACCCTGAGATGTTTTCAGATTTTTTTTCTTTCAAGGCTAGTATTCTACCAATTGAGCCATAGTTCTACATCTCACTATTGTGTTGGTTAACTGGAGATGAACATCTCATGGGTTTTCCTGCCTGGGCTGGCTTCGAACCATGATCCTCAGATCCCAGCTGTCGGGGTCTGGCTATACCTAAGAGACAGGCCCCTTCTCCCGCCCTGGGGCTGCTTAGCTGATTATCCCCTCCTACTCCCTTCCGGGCTCTACCAGAAGAGATGCCAAACCAGCCCTGCCTCTCGTCTAAGAGCACATGTGCCACCATGGCGCCGGCTGAGCCAGTAGATCGAGCCAAGAGGCCGGGCCTCTGCGGGAAGTTCCATGACATCACCATGATAGATAGTTCATTAGCCAATCGTTAATACCCAGTTAGTCCTTCCTCTTCCTGCCGCCATTATTGTTATATAAACCCCTCCCTTGAATAAAGAACCTTTGGAAGCCGGTAGACCATCGAACGGCTCCCCCCAAAATCTCTGTGTCCAGTGTCTTCTCTTAAACGTAAGGGGGGCTGGGAAGGCGCGGTGGTTTCGGCAGCCCTATTCCAGCTCAGCTTAGCCCGACCGGGACACACTCTGCCCTCCTGCCGGCGTTAGCAGCACGCAGAGCCCAGTGTCCCTCACAATTAGAGACTTGGCATCTCCCCAGGGGGGATGTGGATATTTAGCCCGACACCCAGCCTCTTGATCCAGTGCCTGGATTCTCTCCTTTAGACTCCATAGAGTGGTAGAAGTTGATTATATCCCTTTTCTTCTCTTCAGAAATTTATGGATCCTGGCCTACTTTTAGAATCAGCTCCTGGACCTCTCAGTGAAAATGAAAACAGGAGCTTATGTGGTAGCAAGTCCTCAGAGGGCCAGAGAGAGTTCTGTAGACAGAGGGAAAGGGGCTGGAGGGCTAAGCCATGGGGTGCTTAGCCCAGGAGGCCACCCAAGGCAATAGCCCCAGCAACCTGGGCTGGGTGACTCCTGACAGCCCTGACTGCTCTGAGTGTGGGATTTTAATTCTTCCTCAAACAGAGGAATCCTGTTTCACCTAATTCGTACACAGTCTGTTCCCAGAAAAGGAAGTCAGCTAGCTGAAACAGGAATTTTTCACAAACAGAGAGAGCACAGTGAATCTGCACATGTTACTCATTGTGTGTATTTGGTATTTAATTTTTTGATAGTTAATTAGAGATAAAGAGTTTCAGACTTTTCTGTCCAGGTTGGCTTTAAACCATGATCCTCAGATCTCAGCCTCCCAAGTAAGTAGAATTGCAGTGTGAGCAACCAATGCCTGGCTATCTCTCTCTGTGGAAAGCATTGCTTCCTACAAATAAACCCTTCAATCCTCAGGTGAGAGCCCCAGACCCTCTTCTCCTGCCTCCCATGGAACAGGCCAGCAGCTCTGCACTGAGGGGGCATCCAAGGGTAAGTCTCTCCAAAGACCAGGCTACTCCCTGTCCAATTTCTTGTTTGTTTCTATAATTAATGGAATAACTTTACCACATAAAAATGAGGGATTAGTCTTATAAAAATCTACTTGGGAGACTGAGATCTGAGGATTGTGGTTCTAAGATGGCCCAGGCAGGAAAGTCTGTGAGACTCTTCTTATCTCTGATTAGCTACCTAAAAATCTGGAAATGGAGTTGTGGCTCAAAGTGGTAGAGCTCTAGCCTTGAGCAAAATAGCTCAGGGGCAGCACCTAATCCTTGAGTTCAAGTTCTAAGTCTGACACGTGCATGCACACACATAACGCCACCTCAGGAATGCTGGCTTTGCTTCTCTTCACTCTACCCACCCCCATATTCCCCTACTGATGTCAGCTCTCTCTGTGCCTTGGTTCTGCTGTCCTGACTCAGTGCGCACAGCACAGAACAGAGCATCCCAGAGCTCCAACAGGAAGCACACAAACACCAGCATAGGACCCCTGCCCTCTATCTTGCATAAGAGCCATCGGAGGCTGGTTGTACAGGTCTCACTTGGGGCCAGGTGGGCTGGCTTTCCATGCACATAACCAGCTGTTAATGTGCCCAGTTCTGGTCTTTCCGGTCTCCCCACCCCCACTCTGGGGAACCTGCCTCAAGTCAAGAAAAGTGACTGTCTGTACTTCTAGAAACCAATACTATAGAATTCACGTGAGCCATAAGAAAACCAAGAGAAATGACAAAGGCATGTGTAAGTACCTTTTTTATATATTTTATACCAAAAGGAGATTTTTTTTCATAATCTCAAACATCTCATAATTGTGTGTGTGTTTGTCTGTGCACACACACCAGTACTAGAGCTTGAACTTGGGGTCTAGGCACTGTCCTTTAGCTTTTTGCACTTAAGTGGTAGGCTGGTGCTCTATCACTAGAGCCACAGCTCCATGTCTGGCGTTTTTGTGGTTACATGGAGACTGGCATCTCATGGACTCTTCTGCCTAGGCTGGCTTTGAACTACATTCCTCTTTAGGTTTACACTCAACTCTCATGCTTTTTAAATGTCTATTAGAAATGTAAAACAAGTGTTTTGAACCAAGTTCACTGGACTAGAGGTGGTTCTGGTTTCCTCCTGCTGTCAGGCCTACCCTGCTTTCCGTTCCCATCCAGCTGTGGCATGCCAGCCCCATGGCCCCCATTCCTTCTGCTCCAGATGCCAGGTTCAAAAGCAAACCTTCTACTGCTGTTTTCCCTGCTAGATGTGGAGTGCAGCCCAGGTCCTCTTGGGAATAGGAACCAGATTGCTCTTGTTCATAATTTCGAGGGAGAAGAATTCCAGGGGAGACCCTCCACCTCCACGCCCACTATGCAGCTGGATCATCAAGAAGAGCGTGCTCACCACTGACAGTAGATCTGGCTGGCTGCTGTCAAGAGAGGAGTGGATTCTTCAAGGCTTCTGCTGAGGATTTTGTTCCCGCAACAGATTAGCTATCAGTCTGCGCATGACATCTGCTAATCCCTACGAGGCAGTTTTCCTGGCATCACTGTTCAACATGGCTCAGAGAAAAAGGGAAGCAGGTAATAAGTTGTTTGTTGTGATGTGTACAAAATGGCTGAAGGAAGGAAAGTAAAGCCTCAGCTTACAAAAGTTCAGTGTCTTGGTAAAGATCACACTTGGATGTATGAAGTGACCTGGAGGTAGCTTGGGACAGTAAATGCCCAGCCTCTCCATGCCATGAAGATCGGCCGGAGTCACAGGATGAGAAAGGCTACTGAGAGGAAGGCCCTTGGGCCTCCAGCACGTGTGCCTATAGGCACAGGCTCTGGGCAGATAGAGGGGCTGCTGGGGGCTGGGAATATGGCCTAGTGGTAAACTGCTTGCCTCATATACATGAAGCCTGGGTTCAATTCCTCAGCGCCACAAATACAGAAAAAGCCAGAAGTGGCGCTGTAGCTAAAGTGGTAGATTGCTAGCCTTGAGCAAAAAGAAACCAGTGACAATGCTCAAATCCTGCATTCAAGCCTCAGAACGGGCCAAAAAAATAGAGTCTGCTGGTTTAGAAAACACACCTGTGTGCCTTACTCTCCTGGTGGACAGTGGCTGCAAGGGATGAAGGTGAAGGAGTACCTGTCTGAGGCTTTACAGGTAAATGCCTAAAGCGCTACCTGTGCCTCCTATCCAGCTGACAGAGCCGCAGCAGCCATGTCCTGATCGGATTCTATCCCATGCTGCTAAAATGAACCCTCATACTTGGAATATTTAAACTCTCTAACAGTGCCAGGCACCAGTGGCTCTTGCCTGTAATCCTAACAAGTCAGCAGGCTGAGAACTGAGATCATGGTTTGAAGCCAGCCCAGACAGGTAAGTTCATGAGACTCATATTATGGATCAAGTGGTGGAGTGCCCAGGCTTGAAAGAAAAAGCTAAAAGAAAACACTCAAGCCCAGAGTTCAAGCCTCAGGACTGGCACACAAAAGGGGAAAAATAAATATAAAAATTAGAAAAATAAATAAATGGACAAGAAGTTCCACAGCTAGGGAAACTGAGATCCAAGTTCTTACTCAAGTTGGGAGCTGACCAGAATAAGGAGAGCTTAGAAAAAGCCTTGGTAGCTAAAGGAGTTATTTGAATTAAATTTCAAAAGAAGACAGAGGAAGGGCTGGGGGCTAGTGCCTCACACCTGTAATATCAGCTACTCAAGAGGCTGAGATCTGATGATCTACCAGTCCTGGGTAGGAAACTCTGTGTGAGACTCTTAAATAAACCACCAAAAATCCAAAAGTGTAGTTTCGGCTCAAGTGGCATAGTCCCAGCCAAGTGAGAGCACAAGGCCCTGAGTTCAAGCTCCAGTACCTAAAAGAAGAAGGAAAAGAGGAGGAAGAAGAGAAGACAGAAAAAAATTAGTGATTCACCTCCAGGACACAATTTCAAATCAGTCGACCAGGTTCCCTGCACAATAGCTCTGGTGCCTCTCAGGGTCCTGGTCCCTTGTCTGTTACCAGATGGTTTGTGAGCACACCTTTCTCCTGACCCCACAGAAGCTTCCAGAGTTCCAGGGGTGATTCAGACAGGATGATGTTTTTCTACAGAGATAAAGCTGGGTGGTCCAAACCAAGTCAAGCCTGTATATGCACAGCTCTCCAGCGCTCTGACAGCAGCCCATCCTTTTTTCTCCTTGGGAACCAAGAGCTCAAGATTCCAATCCCTCTCAGATTTTCTCCCCTCTTGAATGAGGGTGTCCTGCTCCTGGTGGAACTGAGTTATGTTCTTGTAGATTAGCTTAAACCTTGATGCTCAGAAAGCCATTGATCCAGATTATGCCACAGATGTGCAAATGCCTTTTCATGCCTGATCCAGCCCAGGGCCCTGCGAGCCCAGCCAGGACCCACAGTGCTGTGCTGAGGCCCACCAGAATGCTGGCATAGCATAACATTTAGGGCTTGTCACCAGACAGACTCAGGACTCTGGTGTTTATTTTGGTTCTTGAGTTTCAATGAAAACCTAATGCATTGTCCCCTTCTTTCAGTCGCTTGTTTAATTGGGAGATTAGGGGCCATCATAAAACTTTCATTGTACTCATATTTCTTTCTGGCAGGGTAGAGGAAAGTTAATTTGGGATTAGTTCCAGAAGCATCTTGACACGAGCTTCCTGCTCTTTATCATTCCAAACGCACTGACAGTGGCAGCCAGTGTCTGGAGGTGTGTATCACTTGATAATCACGCTGCCCCCAAGGACTGCCAGTCAAGTTCCCAGTGAAGGATTAACGAGGTGCCAAGGAACCAGGCATGGCCGCTTTGCAATGTACCCCAGGCCTGGCAGGACCCTGGCACTGACTAGAGCTTGGGGGACAGAGAGAACCTACTCCTCCACAGCCCCCACTGACCCCTGCAGGGGTTCTGCGGGTCACAAAAGACAATTGTCAGCCTCAGCCAGGTGCTGGGGCTCATACCTGCAATCCTAGCTACTCAGGAGGCTGAGATCTGAGGATTGTGGTTCAAAGCCAGCCAGGGCAGGAAAAGTCCAATCAACCAGCAAAAAGCTGTAGCCGATGGGTAGCCGATGCCAGCAGCCTTGAGAGAAAAGGCTAAGGGACAGTACCCAGGCCTGAGTTCAAGCTCCAATACTGGCACACACACACATGCACACACACCCACACATACACAGGAGAACAGTGTGGGAACACAAGTTCGGAGCTGGCTGAGGCAAGGTTGTACTTGTGTGAGAAGAAAAAAGGGAAAGAAAGGTTATGTCTGATGTCTGATGAGCAGGCCCGCCCAAGGCTCTGAGGAATGTTGGGGTCTGAACAACCCCTTTCTCCCCCCACGGGGAGAATGGTAACCACAAACTCTATGAAAGAGCACTCAGCCTGGCCCTCCGCCAGCGGAAGGCCAAAGGCGTGCTCACATGGGCAAGCGCTAAGTTGAGGAAAGGTTGCTGAAGCCTCCCCTCCCCCCAGTCCCCTCACATGTTACCAAGGGCGGAGGCGAAAAGGAAGGCATCAGGGACACGCTGCGGTGGTGGGAAGTGTCTCAAAGACTTTAATATGGAAGGGCACTTATATAGAAGTAATGGCGGGAAAGAAAGGGGGCTGGCCAAAGGGCCAGTCATAGGCTAAGGACCATGTCCATCAAGTGACATCACGAAACTTCCTTTGTGGGCAGGACAACCCCATCATGGTGGCACGCATGTGTTCACCTCCCTGGGGCGGAGGCCTTCTCTTCCTGTTGAGGCCGGAAGGTGGGAGGGGCTCCTTCCCATTGTCCCAGGGCTGGGGAGAAGGACAGCCCCCAACATCTCCCTCTTTTTGTTTTTTTCAATGAGCAGGGAATGCTGTAAACACATGGCATGTGTGGTCATAGGGCAAATGTTGACATAAGATCTGTGGGGCCCCTTCCACAAAACTGGGGAGAGGGGTAGGTAAGGGTCCATCCATCTGGCTATGTCCAGAAGTCAGAATCCTCAGCTGGTTCAAGTGCAGGAAGGTGCAGTCAGCAGCCCTCTTTTGCTGGTGAGGTAGAAGCTGAAACTCTGGCATTTCCGGCAGTTCACAGTAGCTGATAACTCAAACATAAGTGATTAGTAAAACATTCTTTTATATAAACATTGAAGCCAAGGTGCTAAACCTTTGCGTTTACTTTTTTAAACATTTTTATCATAAAACATTGGGGTTGAGTGTCAATACCCTCAGCTCCTATTTTCTTTCCAACGGGACTCCCCAAGTCTAGCAGCAGGGGGAGAGGAAAGGAAGAAGCATGGTGTAAAATTCCTTTAGTTTCTTTGTGTGACGCTGTAGGCAGTATTGCCACGGCAAAACATTGAGCCATGAGACGCTCAAGAAAGAATCTAGAAAGCAAACAAGGAAAGGAGGCTTGGTTGCCTCCTACCGCAGGCAGTCCTACTTTCCATATTTTCATGGGAGAGCAGAAGTCCAACATGGTCCTCCTTTTCCTGGAGAGAACAAGAAAACATTTCTCCAGTGCGGGTGCTCTGGGTTTAATTTTCCAATCTGGAAAAACACATATACTGTACTCCATCCCTCACTGATTCGGGATGATTTAAAATTTCTTGATAATTAACATAAGCATAACTAATCCTGGGGAATACCCCCCCTTTTGTTTTTTAAAATTATGACACCGGCGGCCACCAGGCAGGGAGTATGGATGGAGGTCTCGTCTTCTGAAGCTACTTCCTGCTGTCAAGGGGGCGAAGTAAATCAAGGGCCCCTGGTCAGCCTGGCAGTCTGGTGTAGCTGGCAAAAGTTCCCATCATTACCATGAGGATGGTCACTGGGGCCAGAGAGCGCTATTGTTTTCTCCAGCCCCTCCTGCATCTTTGGCATACCCAGA
This sequence comes from Perognathus longimembris pacificus, assembly GCF_023159225.1. Lineage (NCBI taxonomy): Eukaryota > Metazoa > Chordata > Mammalia > Rodentia > Heteromyidae > Perognathus > Perognathus longimembris. The sequence continues at coordinate 61,869,987 of NC_063162.1, forward strand.
AGTTTCCAAGGCTAGTGCCTCCAGGGTCCAGGCCTGTGTTAGGGTGATGACTGTGAACAGCAAATTCCCAATTGGTGATCTCAGCAAGAGATGTTATTCTGTCAAAAGACACTTTTGAAAAGGTCAGGCAAAGTATTGATAAGTTCTCAGAGCTGGTTGGCATGAATGGCATAGAACACACCCTGGGCATAAGCCAGGAACAGTTCCCTTTTGGAGCATAAACCCAATTGTAAAGTGAACAAGTAAGGAGAAATGACTGAAAGAAGTGTTTAATGATAGAAAACTGGTTTGGCATAGCCAGTCAGAGGCAAAAAAATAAATATATATATATACACCTATATACAACTGGCAGAAAAGAAGAAAATGGACAGGAATTATCTCTCGATTTCCCGGCTCTGATCCATTTTGAAAGGGTGAAACAAGGCAGCTCCCTTTAGGATAATATGGCACCATTCTCTTCTCACTCCACTCCACCTTTCCTTCTCCTGGACTGGCTAAGTCCCAGGAATTTTAACGTTTGTGGCTGGAATTGCATTTTCCCATCCGCGTTTGAACTCGGGGCCTGAGCACTGTCCATGAGCACTTTTGTTCAAGGCTAGTGCTCTACCACTTGAGTCACGGTGCTGCTTCAGCCTTTTGCTCGTTCTCTGTGGTTGAGCTCTCAATCTGGCTCTTTACTGTTTAACTGGGAGGTGGGATTTTGGAGAGATTTTTTTCCTTTTGCCCGGGCTGGCTTTGAACTATCCATGGAGTCATAGTCCTACAAGCCCTTTTTATTCCCAATTGAGCAACAAGGAAAAAACAGCAGAGATAATCCATTTGTAACTCGTTGAGACTGACCAAAAACTGCTTGTTAAGGTTTTGCTATAACACTTAGAGAACATGAGATTTACACGCCATCAACTTGAATCACGCCAATGAATCCCACTGGCAAGTGAAAGAGAACACAGATAAATGACAACCAAGGGCAAAGGGTTAAAGCATTGTGGAATCCTCAGTCTCGGCAGTGGCTGTGTCCCTCGTCCCCATTTGGCAAGTTCCATGCCATGCGATGGGGAACTCTAGGCAAGGCTGCAGTGGCATCTCTGGATAGACTCACATCTCGCTGTGGGTTGCCTGCAAAATTTCTATATAGATTGGTTAGGGTGTTTAGAATTTTTCCAGCATTTCTGGCTCTGGTATATCGATGCCCTTCTGGTTTAAGCAGCGTGAAAAGACTTTCTTAGTCACAAAATTCACCTGGCTAGCTGTGACTACTAACATAACTATGGTGATTTAACCTGGAGTAACTGTTAGGATGGGACTATTTACATCCTCACAAGGCTCATAAATCATTCGAACAGCTTCCAATGGGAGAGAGAGCAAAGAATCATTAGTAGTGAAACCAGGCAGTTTGGGAACAGACTGTGGTGGCATCTTCCTATATCCAGAGGCTGCCACCATCCAGGCGGCTAGTACATCTGTCCACCTGTATCCTATAAAGCAATATATTAATCCTGGGTCAGGAAAGTTGAGGTTAATAGACACATTTGTATGAAGCAATCCCAATTCCTTGATCTTGAGAGTTTATGAGAACACAGGAGAGAAAAATGGGAAGGTAAAATCTTAATTTATGCCAAAGAGTTGTTAAGACTAGATGCACACTTAACTTTTAACACACTGAATATAAAATAACACACTAGTTTCATACCATTGTACTTTTTATCACATTTTGCATATTCGAACCTTATGGAAATTTTTTATAGGCACCTTTATTTGCATCGAACATTGGGCTGAAAACCTATTGTTATGCTTTTAAATCTTACCAACAACCACACGCGCGCACACACACACACACACACACACACACACAAAAATACCTGAGCGCTCTTTAAAATTGCTTTGATTGGCCATTTAAATTTTCTGGAATTCCAGCGGCAAATGATATTAATTTGCCCATAATAGAACCACGTGGTTGAATAAAAAAAAACAAAAGGGAAGCCTGTTAATTACACACTCCCAACATGACAATTTTTAAATCACAGTGGACAAGCAAACCCTTTTATCCATCTAGAAAAACTCCAGTTGATTTTATATCTTTGAACTGGTAAACATGGAAGTTTAATCAAATTACCTATTGCTGTATCAAAACTCTTTGTTTTCCTTTTAATATTTCATTTTAGTTTATAATTTGAGACTTTTCTGGTTCCAACCCCATCTGCAGCTGTAAGTCTGACACAGAGAGAAAACGTGCAGGCAAGCACAGCGGGGTGTTAGGCCCTCCCAGCTGCAGCACAATCGCTGGAGGCCTGTTAGTCTGAGTCCCCGCCCAGCCCAGGGGAGTCTGACACGCCCCTCACCTGGGGGGAATGGGTGGGGCCCCGCCTTCAATATGATGTACCCCATTGCGCTCCACGTGTGTGTTAAGTCAGAGAAATCAGGATTCAACCAACTCACCCGAATTTCTGAACTTAACGACCATCGGCGGGCACAAAGCAGTTTCCGCTCAAAACCACAGTCGCCGGTCCAGCCACTCCGTGCTGCTGCCGCCGCCGCTGCCACCCGCGCACCCCAACGGGGACTCCGGCCCATGGCCTAAACTGCACGCCATGCCTTTTTTTGTTTTTGTTTTTTGTTTTAACTCCATCCTCAGGCTGGGGCGGCAGGCAAGCTGCTGGCTCCGCCCAGCCACTGTAAGTACCTAACCCTGGCCAAAACAGCAGCAATCTCCCCAAAGCTCTGCCGCCGCCATGCCACGGCTTCCCACATGGCGGAACCGCGCTTCGGCCCGCCACACTCGGCTGCCCAAATGCTACCGCAAAAGACGCCTGGTGCCGCCCGAGGCCACGCGGGCCCCAGCGCACGCAGCTCGTAAACCCAGGGCCGCGTGGAGCCCAGAGTGTACTCCACGCTCAGCCCGCGCAAGCCAAACCGCTCCGGCGCTCGGCCACCCACTGCTTCTCAAGCACCACTGCGGGTGCCGGGCCGCCGTCTGGCCCGGGGCGCGCAGAGCAGAACCGACCGACCCCACATCGGGGTCGCAGTCCTCTTGCTCTGACATGTTTCCGTGGGAGGCGCGCCCCGCTCCCTCCCCCGCCTGGCGCCAAATCGCCACGGCGGGGCAACTCTCTGGCGCCGTGTCCCGCAAGCCCATGTCTGGCCTGTCTTGTCTCCATGCTTCTGCACCATCTGGATGGGCAGGACCCTCCTCTAAAAACCCTACTTAGCGCAATCTGTGGGGATACTACACCCCAAACTTCTCGGCCGTATGATTCGCCCCCGTCTGGGCGCCAGAATGTTGGGGTCTGAACAACCCCTTTCTCCCCCCACGGGGAGAATGGTAACCACAAACTCTATGAAAGAGCACTCAGCCTGGCCCTCCGCCAGCAGAAGGCCAAAGGCGTGCTCACATGGGCAAGCGCTAAGTTGAGGAAAGGTTGCTGAAGCCTCCCCTCCCCCCATTCCCCCCACGTTACCAAGGGCGGAGGCGAAAAGGAAGGCATCAGGGACTCGCTGTGGTGGTGGGAAGTGTCTCAAAGACTTTAATATGGAAGGGCACTTATATAGAAGTAATGGCGGGAAAGAAAGGGGGCTGGCCAAAGGGCCAGTCATAGGCTAAGGACCATGTCCATCAAGTGACATCACGAAACTTCCTTTGTGGGCGGGACAACCCCATCATGGTGGCACGCACGTGTTCACCTCCCAAGGGGCGGAGGCCTTCTCTTCCTGTTGAGGCCGGAAGGTGGGAGGGGCTCCTTCCCATTGTCCCAGGGCTGGGGAGAAGGACAGCCCCCAACAAGGAACAAGGGTGCTCTCCAGCCCAGGGGTGCGGGGCGGCTCTGCCAGCCCAGGGAGGGGCACAGGTGTGTCTGTGCAGACACCACACCTGCACCTGTGCCTGACCATTTGTGGATTTGCATGTGTGTGGAAGGAACACTCTCTGACTTTGTCTCTACAGTACAGTCAAGCAAAAACAACAGAAAGACGAGGGAAAATGGTGCCTTGAACCTCTTGCCAGGGAAATGAAGCCAGAAGGAGATCCGCCCCTTACCCCCATTCGTGAAGAGCCCAGCTCCCCATGTGGCCTGGAGTCTACCCAGTGAGCACCTCCGGAGACCATGCCCACTGAGCCTCCACTCAAGACCACGCCCCTGACCATGCCCACAGACCTCTTTAGTCTCCCAAGCTTCAGTTGACTCAAAGTCAAGGTTCAATAGAGAAGTCTGATTCTCCCATGTATTTGCTGGAGCTGCTCCCTGGGTCGGAGGGGTGCAAGGTGGGCAAGGCAGAGTAGCCCTTCACATCACAGGCTTCCTTCTCATTCCTGCCCAGGACACCAAATCGGGTGTCTCAAGCCTCTGGCACCCACAGTTCAGTCTCCCCAATTATTAAAGGATCTTTGAGCTCCAGGACAGAAGCCAAGTGGTCTCAGCATACATGGAAGACATCAATATTCATTTCGTACAATGAAACAGAAAGGCATTTTCATAAACAATGGAATGATACAATAGAGGAAAAACAGAATTTTCCTTTTGCATACCACAATCTATTTCCTTCCTAAGTCTGTTTAAAACTCAGTTTGTTCTGTATGTTTGTATTTTGTGCCAGTCCTGAGGCTTGATCTCAGGGCCTAGGGACTGCCCCTGGACTTTCATGTTCAAGCCTCACTATCTGGCTTTTGGTTGGTTAATTGGTGATAAGAATTACATGCTGCCCAGGCTGGCTTCAAGTTGTCATCGTTAGATCCAGCCTCCTGGATAGTTAGGGTTACAGGTGTGACTACTTGTACTCAACACTGTTTTTCTTTGTTCTTTTCTTTTAAATAATGAAAATGAGAGTTCAATGGTTAATTGTGTTCTTCTAAGATTTCATATCTGGTGGTCAGCGACATACTGGAAACTTCACATCAAGCAATTTATTTCCTAATGTAAAAGTCCCTCCCCTTCCATTCTTTTGGGTAATTTGAATGCGTGCACCTTTGGGGATTGATACACTTTTTGAAGCTGAATTTGTCTCTTCCCACTTTGTTCTTTTGTAGTAGGAAAGCTTGGTTGGGGGGGAGTACTTTTGAGCACATACATAGTAAAAGGAATTTAATATTTTCACATGCTCACAAATGGGGCTGTTCAGTAGGATTTGTTCTAAGACTTTCCTTTCTCATGGACTATGTCTTCCAGATTTCTCCAGGTTGGCTCATCCATGTCTTCTTCATGCTTTCTGAACCAATGGAAAAAAGATCATGAGATGAACAAGGATGTTTGCTCATTTTTTTATTTCCCCGTCCATGGAAGTCTGGGTTGCTGGCAGAGTTAGTGGATTTTTTTTTTTTTGAGGTAGAATGTTCACATGGAAATGTGCAAAAGTCATAAGCATGTAATTAAAAAATATATACCAGGTGCCTGCAATCTTAGTTACTCAAGAGGCAGAGATCTGAGGGTCACAGTTTGAAGCCAGCCTGGGCAGGAAAATCTCCAATTAACTACCAAAATGATGTAAGTGAGCTGTGGCTTGAGTATTAAAGAGCCAGTCTTGAGCGGAAATAAAAGCAAGAACAGAAAGCCTTGAGTTCAAGCCCCAGTAGTGGCACAAATTTAAAAAAAAAAAAAGGGAGGAGAAAGAAGGAGGAGGAGGAAGACAAGGAGGGTGGCATTCCCTTCTTTGAGCAATGACCTTGGACAGCACATTTAATAGCATCCTTGTCCTGGTCATTTAACATCTGTATCCTAGCTGCAGGGACAATCTGCTTAGGCTGTTTTTACATGCACACGCACATACACACATGCACGTGCACACACATACTAGCCTCCCTGGAAAGGAAAATAGGGAAAGAATTGGAATCAGCTGTGCTGGTGTGCCACGGAACAGGCATGCTGCGGATACTTGCTTGTCTCCACACACCCCATCACACAGTTGCCCCTTCTTCAGCCCTGGCCACCTGTGACTCCCTGACAGCAGACCCACTCCCCCATGGTCAGCCTCATTTTCATCTGACTGAGTCATACACTCAGATATGTAGCTGAATTTTATCTTTGGTTAATTGCATTCCTTCTACAAAAGTGCATTCTAAAAGGAAGCCCTCAGGGGGACATCAGTGGCTCATGAATGCGATCCGAGCTCTTTAGGAAGCTGAAATCTGGAGGATAGAGGTTGGAGACCACCCCGGCTATACAGGAAAGCTGGCACAGGGGCAGGTGTCTGTCATCACAGGATCAGAAACACTGCCAACCCAGAGCAGCCCTGGGCAGAAAACCCATAAGCCTCCACCTCAGTGGAAAGAAATGGGCATAGTAGCATGCAGCTATCATCCCAGCTACCACAGAAAACCCATAGTACAGTAATCATGGTCAAGACATGGATCTAGCCAAGAAGTGATATGCTATCTCAAAAAGAGCCAATGTAAGAAAGAGCTAGACGCATGCCTCAATGGTAGAGCACCTGCCTAGTAAGCCCAAAGACCCTGCATGCAAACTACAGAACAACAGAAATACAATAAAAAGACAAATGACAAACAAAACACAAAAAGGGATGGCCTCAAAGTGTGGTGTGAAAGACAGGGGTGGACATGGAAGTGTGGGAAGAATGCGAAGTGATAACCAGGAAATGTCAGCTTGCTTCTTCAATCTCAGAAATAAGCAATTCATTTGTAAGGCCTCTCCTTGTCATAGGTCTGAGGGAAATGAAATATTCTTTTTCTTTAGGAAACATTGTCCTGTAGTGGGTGGAAAGCAAGTTACAGAGTTTAACTTTTAAGTTCCCATTAAATAAGACCTTTGGCTTGTTGGGGATGGAAGGAGAGGAGATGTGGTCTTTGTGACCACCCCACCCCCTTTTTTGCCAAATGATACATGAAGAAATGGAGAGTTGAAGTGAGATGTAAAGGAAGTAGAGTTAGCATTTCTCTTGTACTTATACACACAGCCAGGGGAAATGGAGGAGGAGTATAAGTAATATAAATGTTTTATATGTGACATTTCACATTGCATTTTGAGAGACTTTTTTATCAATCATTTAAGAAGGAATACATCCTAAATGTACACAATTCCTTCCCGCACACTAATCATCTTTATCATCCTTTGATTTTCTGAAAGTTTTTCATCGTTGTGTGTGTGTGTGTGTGTGTGTGTGTGTGTGTGTGTGTGTGTGTGTGCCAGTACTGGGACTTGAACTCAGGGCCTGGGTACTGTCCCTTGGCTTATTTGCTCCAAACTGGTGCTCTACCACTTGAGCCACAGCTTCACTTCTGGCCTTTTGCTGGTTAACTAAAAATACATGGACTTTCTTGCTTGGGCTGGCTTTGAACTGCAGTTCAGATCTCAGCCTCCTGAGTAGCTAGGATTACTGTTAGTAAGCATGTAAATAAAGTCATAGAAAACGCAAATGTTGTATAGTCCTATTTGTTCAATTGAATTTCTGTAAGATTCACTCATGTGTAGCAAATCCTAGTAATATTTTCGATTATTTCCATATATATGAATATGTGTGTATATGTACACATATATGTATATATGATGATGTTTTATATATGTACATATAAGTATATACAATACTGTTATGAGCATTTACTTGTACATATCTTTTGATTGGTATATGCAATGATTTATGCTGGGCTATTTACTTTCAACTCACCTTTTTGTATATTTCTTAGTCAGGAGCTGGTGACTCACCCCTATAAACCTAGCTGCTCAGCAGGCAGAGATCTAAGGATCGCTGATTTCCTTCCAGCCATGGACAGAGTCTGTGAGACTCTTATCTACAATTAATCAGCAAAAAGTCAGAAATGGAGCTGTGGCTCAGGTGGTAGAGTGCCAATCTTGAAAAAAAATACCAGGGACAACCCACAAGGCCTGAATTTAGGCTCTAGTACTGGCACTAAATAAGTTAGTAAATAGTATATTTTTTATAAACAACAAATACTCAGTTGCTTTTTGTTGTTGTTCGGTCTGACAATCTTAGATCAAGCACTTTTTATTCAAGTCATCTAATTAAGCCATTTACATTTTACCATCTATACAACTAGACTTGATTTTCATATTAGGATTTTGTTTTTTAGCTATTATGTCTATGCTTTTTGTCTTTGATTTTTCTTTATATATTTCTTTGCGATTGATCAAGGAATTTTCTTTTGTTTTTATGTATACACTTGTATGTTTCTCTTTTAGTGATTTTCATGAAGATTTCAACATGTATCCTTGAGCTGTTACAGCCCGTTATAAGTTGGTACTTCTTTCAAAAATCAAGCTGGATGCCATGGCTCACACCTGTAATCCTAGCTACTCTGGAGGCTGAGGATTGTGGTTTGAAGCCAGCCAAGCAAGAAAGTCTGTGAGACCTTTATCTCCAATAAAAGTACTCAGAATGATATTAAAGTGGCACTGTGGCTCAAGTGGTAGAGCGCTAGTCTTGAGCACAAAGAGGCTCGGGGACAGCGTCTAGGCCCTGAGTTCAAGCTCCAGAACCAACAGGAAAAAAAGAAAAAGTCAAGTAAAACTTTGTGACTATCTTTTGCATATTTTCTCTACCACATTAGTGCCATTGTTGTTTATTTTTCTTCACACATAATAAAACCCACGAGATATTGTGATTAGTATTACTGTACATTGTCGGCATCATTTCACATCTACCCACACTGTTTGTTCCTTTTAGCAGCTCTGAACTTCCATCTGGAATAATTTTTCTCCACACTGAAAATTTTCCTTTAGTATTTCACTTAGAACGATTTCCTGTGAAAAACCCTTCCAGATTTTTTTCACATAGAAGTCTTCTTCATTCTTAATTTTAACCAAGTAAAAATTTCTTCATTGGTAAGCCTCCTCCAACATACACACACACATACCCTGAATTATTGTTTTTTTCCAGTCCCAGGCTTGGACTCAGGGCCTGGGCACCATCCCTGAGCTTCCTTTACTTAAGGCTATCACTCCACCACTTGAGCCACTTCTGGCTTTTTCTGTTTATATGGTACTGAGGAATCGAACCCAGGGCTCCATGCATGCAAGGCAAGCACTCAACCACTAAGCCACATACCCGGCCCCTAAATTCTTTTAAGAGCATCATTCCATTCTTTTCTGGCTAATATACATTCACTTGAAAAAATATTTATCGATGTTAAAATTGGCTCTTTGTAGTTCATACATGTATTTTTTCTCCCTTGCTGCTCTTAGGGACATTTTCCCCTCTGTATCTGTGATTACCAAAAGTTTGACTATTGTTTGCCTGCTGTGTTTCCTTGTCAGCACTGGGACTTGAACTCAGAGCCTGGGCACTGTCTCTGAGATTTTTTTTTCCTCAAGGCTATGACTCTACCACTTGAGCTCCATTTGCATTCTTTTGGGGGGGCTGGTTAATTAGAGATAAGACTTTCCTGTTTGGGCTGGCTTTGAACCTACGTCCTCAGATCTCACCTCCTGAGTAGCTAGGACTAAAGGTTTGACCCCCTTGCCCAGCTGTTTGTTGCTTTTCAAGCTTCCTAATTTTGTTTATTGTCTTGAATCTGTAGTTAGATATCTTACATCAGATTTAAAAAATTCTGTGGCATTGCCCTGGATTCTGCCATTCTTTCTCCTTCTGAACTCCATTTAAGCACTGACTAATTAATCAGGAAGTTTTCCTAGTATCTTTTATAGTCTATTCTGCGTTCTCTACCTCATCCTTATTTTTGTGCACTGGGATGCTTTCTTCCCTCTGTGCTTCAGTTTCAGATGTTTTCATATTTGGTTGTCATCATCTGTGGTGTCTGTTCTGCTCAGATATGAACCCAATGAATTCTTAATTCAGATAATACACCTTGAATTTCCATAATGATAATTGGGTTTTCTCATGATTCACCACTATTTATAGACTTCTCTTTCATCCATCCCACCCGTATGTTACTGTTCTTATCTACGTGTGATAGTGGTCTTAAATCTACACTCATCATCAGCTGCCACATCTGGATAACCCATCGACTCTGATTCTGTGGTCTGATTTGTATTAAGATTATCAGCTAAATTTTTATCCTGTTCATCTTGATTCTTTTAAAACATGCCAGACACTGCCTACAATATCGTTTTCAAGACCAGAATTGATATACTATGCCCAAGAACACCTGTGGCTCCCTTGCTAGGCAGATGACTTCAATCGGATATGAAATTAAATTATTTCGAGGCAAGGTTGTAGCTTTACTGAGACTGCATCAGCCACTATTTCATGTTTTATTAGTCTGATTGAGGCATATTCTACCTTATAATTCAGACATTTTGTGTACACATTTTCATTGTAAATACAAGAATTTATTTCTGCACATTTAATTTTTCCTATTTGATTTCTTCTTTCCTTACAACAGAACCATACTATCTTAATAACTAGAGCTTTACAGTAATTTTAGAAATCATGTCTTTTATTTCAAAATTGGTTTGGATATATATAGGTTTTTTATTTATTTTGCTGGTTCTGGGGTTTGAACTCAGGACTTCACACTTCCTAAGCAGGTGCTGTCTTCCTTAAGCCTAGTCCTTTTTGGTTTCGTTATTTTTCAGGCAGGTTTTCGCCTCTTCTACTGGGGCTGGTCTTTACCTGTGATTTCCCCCAGTATAACCCCAGAGAGGCTGCTATTACAGGCATGTGCTGTCATGCCTCATCTTTAGACTTTTGGTGGGACTACATAAATTTCAGTATCTAAAAATCTTACCATGGTTTACTTAAATATCAATATAAGATCTGACTCTCAATAATATTGACTCTTATTAAAAGCATGTTTTTCCCTTTAATTAGAGCATTCATGTAATCATTTTAAGAAGTAAGTTGAGATTTTCACTCTACAAATATTATATAAAATTCTTTCCTCCACTGGATGGTAAACTTTATTCATTTTATGTCACTGTTGAAGGGATGATAGTTTTAAGTCCATATTTGTATTGTTCTTCATTAATGATCAAAACTCACAGTAAGCTTGGAATGAGATGAAATAGACTTGATTTTTGTGCATTGATCTTGTGTCTTTCAACGAGGATATTCTCATGACATTATAGTCTAGGGATTCATAGAATTCCTGAAGGTTTTCTCATCACACATGACACTACTACAATTTTTCTTTTCCCTTTACAAAACCAGTACCTTTTGTCTCTTTACTGTGCATGTTTGTCCTGTCTGTACCTCCCTACACGGCCAGCTGGGAGGGACAGGCCCTCTTTTTCTTATTCTTTGTGTTAGTGGAACATACTTAATTTTTTTCTTGTTTCCCAGTGTATTTGTGTGAATGCTCAGTTGCCACCTTCTTAGAAACCACATAGGAGTTCACTGCGAAAATGGGCCATGTCAGAAGAAGGAATTCCTACATTGTTGTCACAAATAACAGGGGAAATAAGAACAGAATTTGTGCAGCCTGAGGCTTCTATGCTTGTGCCGGAGCCGGAGCCAGGAGGGTGCTCTGAAAAGTCAGGCACTAGCCTGCACAGGGGCGATCAGGCCTTCTTTACCTCCACCTGCCCATTCCACCTCCCTCCCCCCAGACTCCTCACAAAGGTGTGCTGGACCTAGGAACCAAAGGCACGATATAGGCATTGACACGGAAGAACAGGAGTGGACTACGCATGCACTTAGGTGGGAGAATGGCCTCAGGAAAGGGATGGAACTTAAGAGGGAGATGGGAGATGTTTTCCAAGACAACAATTATATGAGTTGCAGAGATGAGAATATTTGTAAGTTGATTTTTATTATGATTCTTTGGGAATAAAACAAGTAGAATTGTTTTAGTTATGTTCAATGATTTTCTTTAAAACTGATTATTGATTTTCTGTGTGTGTTGGGCTGGTACTGGGACTTAAACTCAGGGCCTGGGCTCTGTCCCTTAGCATTTTTCCTCAAGGCCTAGCACTCTGCCACTTGAGCTACAGTGCCACTTCCAGCTTTTTATTGTTAAATGCCCCTAAGTATCTCATAGACTTTTCTGCCTGAGTTGGCTTTGAGCCTTCATGTTCAGCCTCCTAAGTAGCTGTGATTACAGGCCTGAGCCTCATCTTGACACTGGACCTAGGTCAGCTCAGGGTCTGTGGTGTGGGTACCTGGCTGGTGCTCTTCTTGGAAGGGAAAGTTGAGCCTAAACCCTAACCAACCAATTCATACACTATACCCCATAAATCCTAACCAATCAATGTCATACACTGTACCCCACAATCCTAACCAATCAATGTCATGCACTGTACCCAATAAACCCTAACCAATCAATTCATATAAATACCCAAAAAATTAAAATCTCCCAACACTGAAGTGAGCCCCCAAACCACTGTCACATTAACAGTCACTGAAGCCCTCCCAGAAGGATGGTGGGAGGGGAGGTCCAAGCAGGGGGGGGGCGGGGAGAACAGGTGGGAGTGGAGGATAGGCAGGAGGGGAACAGGAGGGAAGGTTGGCCAAAGGGGAGGACGGTGGAAGGGAAGGACGGCAGACACTGGCTCAGGACAAGGGAGGCACTGTCACAGACCATATTAATCATTTTGATCTCTGCAATACCGAGTCTAAACATAAACTGAAATTCTGACATGGAAAATATTGTTCATAGGATGCACTTAATGACAGATCACAGTTTTTGTGAATGATTCAAGTATAGAAGATGTGAATAAAATACAAATAATTAATTCCTTGGGATTCAGAAGTGGGAATTTTCATATATCCAGAAACCATATGCAAGCGAAGAGAACCTCAAATTCAAAAATATACTCTCAAGAGGTCACAACATCAGAATGGGGGTTCTGTCTTCATTTTACCCATGAGAACATTGAAAATCAGGCAGAAAGCCTGGTGCCAGTGGCTCATGCCTATAATTCTAGCTACTCAGGAGGCTAAGATCTAAGAATCTTGGTTCAAAGCCAGCTTGGGCAGGAAGGTCTGTGAGATGCTTGTCTCCACTTAACCACCGAAAACCCCCATGTAGAACTGTGGCTCAATTGGTAGAGTCCCTAGCCTTGAGCACAAAAGTTCAGAGACAGTGTCTAGGCCCTGAGTCCAAACCCCATGACAAGCAGGCACACGTAAACACAGGTATGCATGCACACACATGTGTGTGCATACACACACATAGAAACCTTCATATTCAACTTTGGCAGTTTGGAGACCAAAGGTTCATAGCAAACAAAGAACAAAAATCTTTTCAAAATACTAAGGCTTTGTGACAGTCTTACCTGTCCTTCCTCTACTACTTCCCTGGCATGGTAGTGGTTTGCCCATTACCTGAAGTGCTGTGCAAGGGCTCATCTCCCTGACCTCAAGTACTGTGCAAGTGCTCATCTCCATCTTCTCCAACTCAGAACTGGGGCTAGAAAACTGACAAACAGTCACAATGCAAACCAAAGAAACCATCTTCCAGTGCCTGGGGCAGAAGATAATGGTGGAAACACACAATAGACAGCTAAGGCCTAGGAGACAAAGCTGGCCAGAGACCTTTGGGAAATGAAAATGCGCTAAATCATATTAATAAGGTAGATTGCAAAGCACATACATGAGTTGGGTGAGGTGAGAATTCATAAATAGCAACTTGTAGCAACTGTAAGTCTTTACCTCAAGTGACCCCAGGCTGGAGGGAGCGAATTTAGCTAAGTATTGGGACAAGGGCTTAGCTTAGAGTCAGACTTCAAGGATTAGGAGAATTTTGTTTGTTGATTTTAGCTCCTGGCATTCAAGAAAACCTCCTTGAAAGTGCAAGGCAATCTAGCTTAAGGGGATGCAGGCTCCACTGGCCACACACGGGGAAATAAAATCTTCTACAAGTAATGTCAGAATGCCTCTAAGCAAATGAACTACTATCATCTTCAATCAGTAAAGGAAAGCCCAAAATAAGGAAAGAACCTGATTTCCAGTGATGACACATTACAATATTTAACTAAAAATCTTAATTCACACAAAAGAATAAGAATTAAGACTTACTCAAAAAAAAAGTGAATCAGCCAGGCACCTGCAGCTCATGCCACTCAGGAGGCTGGGATCCACAAGGTTGTGGCCCAGAGAAAAGCCTATGAGATGTTACTTCTGAAATAACCAGCAGGAAGCTGGGCTGCAAGCATGGCTCAAGTGCCAGCCGAGAAGATAAGCTCAGCAAGCATGAGACTGTGAGTTCAAACCCTGATATTGGCCACATATACAGATATATATACACACACACTGTGTGTATACTATATGCATATATATATAGAGAGAGAGAGAGAGAGAGAGAGAATGGGGAAGGGGAAGAGAAGAGAAAGAGGAAGGAAAAGAAAAGAGGGAAAGGGAGGGGAGGGAAGGGGGAAAAGGAAGAACAAAAACATGAAAGAAAAGAGAGAAGGAGGAGAAGAAAAAAGGGGAGAGGAGGGGAGGGAAGGGAGAAAAGGGAAAGGAGGGGAAAGGAAGGTGGAGGGGAGGGGAGGGAAGAGGAAGGAAGGGAAAGACAAAGAAAGAAAACCAAGAAAGTGAATCCACAGAAACAGCCCCCAAGGAAGTCCAGACCCTGGACTTAATTGGTGTAGACTGGATGCTGGACTTAATTGACTACAGATCAACTGCTTTTGATGTGCCAAGAACTCAAGGAAATCCATGAAACAGTGTTTGAAGAAAATGAGAATATCAGTAAAGAGATAGAAATTATGCAAAAGAATTGGACCAAGAGTAAGATATTCAAGATTGACTATGAGCAAGCAGAAGAGAAACTCAATAAACTTAATGTTTTAACAACTGAAGTTACTGAATGTGAAGAGCAAAAATGAAAGAGAATGAAAAAATAGAAAAATGAAAGACCCCTTAACTGAACTATAGGCACCCAGAACAATGGGGATGGTAGATACATTAGGGGAGCTCCAGGGGAAGAGAGACAGGGTTGGAAAATAAATGTGTGAAAACATAATGGCTGAAAATACATAAAACTCAACAAAACACAAGTAGGATAAACTCTAAGTGACACATGTTGAGACAAATTACTGTCAATTACTCAAAAGCCAAAGACATGAATAGAAGTTTGAAAGCAACAAAGAGAATTGAAATCAAAGAGACAAAGGACCTACCACGCATAGAGACAGGGGATTGCCGAGTGCAAGTGTCTCTCACTTATAATCCTAGCTACTCTAGAGGCTATCTAAGTATTATGCTTTAAAGCCAGACAAACAGTAAAGTCCACGAGAGGCTTATATCCAATTGACCACTAAAAAGTAGAATTGGCGGTTTGGCTCAGGCAGTGGAGGGTCAGCCTTGAGTACAAAACCTAAAGGGCAATACCCAAGTCTTGAGTTCAATCTCTAGTACCTACACACACACACACACACACACACACACACACACACCCCAAATATTTTCACAAAAATCACAGATGCCAAAGGAAATGAGTAGAAAGTATTAAAATAAAACTTAAAACTTTCTTGACACTACGAATTTTCTATCAAAACTATCCTTCAAAAGTGACATAAGAAGCTATTCAGTGGGCTGGGGATATGGCCTAGTGGCAAGAGTGCTTGCCTCCTATACATGAGGCCCTTGGTTCAATTCCCCAGCACCACATTTACAGAAAATGGCCAGAAGGGGTGCTGTGGCTCAAGTGGCAGAGTGCTAGCCTTGAGCAAAAAGGACAGTGCTCAGGCCCTGAGTCCAAGCCCCAGGACTGGCAAAAAAAAAAAAAAAAGAAGCTATTCAGTGATAAATAAAAGCTTAGGGACTTATGGTTGAAGTAAAGAGACCCTGGCCAGTAACTCAACCGGTATGAAGAGCCCAACACTGGCGGTTCACACTAGTCAGTCAGTAGTCAGTCAGCTAGTAAGTAGACTGGGATCTGATGAACATAATTTGAAGCCAGCCTGGGAAGAAAAAGTTCCTGAAACTTTTATTTACAATTAACCAGAAAAAAACACACAAAGCTGGGAGCTGGTAGTTGATGCCTGTAATCCTAACTACACAGGAGACTGAGGATCACACTTTTAAGCCAGCCCAAACAGGAAAAGTCCAAGAGACTCTTATCTCCAATGAACCACAAAAGCCAGAAGTGGAACTGTGGTTCAAGTGGTAGAGCACTAGGCTTGAGAAAAAGAAGCTCAGGGACAGTGCCCAGGCCCCCTGTTCAAACCCCAAGACTGTAACAAACAAAAAGACAAAAGTGGAGCTGTGGCTTAGGTAGAAAAGCACCAGCCTTGAAAAAGCTAAGCAAGGGCACAAAGTGCTGAGTTTAAGCCCCAATATATTCTCTCTGTCTCTCTCCTGCCCCCCACCTCTCTCTCACACACACACATACACAAACAGTATGAAGAAATAACTATTTCCAGGAAAACATTATTATTTGACTGGTAACTGTAAAACTTTGTACTTACTACATGATTTAAATTAAAGTGCATGAAATATAAATCTACAGTATTAGACACACATTGCAAGAAGATATAATCCTTGAGAATAGTAACAGATGTGCATGAGCAGAGTTTTCATGTAACTAAAGGTAAATGGGTATCAATTAGAGCAGATTGCTACAAGTTAAGGATGTTAAATGCAATCTTCATAGTAACAAAAAGTAAAATTTCTAAAGAACATACACAAAAGAGGACAAGAAGGAAATTACTATCATTAACCATTTTTACTGAAATGGTTCACTACAAATGTTTTCTTTACTGAATACAAAATAAAGCAATAATGATGGCCCTGATGGAGCAAAAGTATAAAACAGATAGATGGGGAAAGGCAACCAATGCAACAGCAATTCTTACAAGACAATATGCTGTAAACGAACTGCACAAGTCGGGGGAGGGAGGGGAGGCAACTGAAGAGGGGAGAAGGTGGGAGAAAAACGGAGGAGGTAAAAAGTTTGATAAGAAATGGACTCAGTGCCTTACATATGTAACTGTAACCCCTCTGTACATTACTTTGACAATAAAAAATGCAATAAAAATAAAACATGATGAACTGCCTTCCTTATCAGTAACTGAATAGGTTAAATCTCTAACAACAGTTAGCAGAATGGAGTTTTAAAAAGTGACACAACTATGTGCTGTCTGGAAAATGCTTAGCAACATCTAAAAGCACAAACAGTAAAGAAGATGATGAAAATAAGATACCACATGCAGATAGTAGCCAAAAGAGTGTGGTATACTTTACTAATACAGAAATACAGACCTAAAGTTATGGATGCCCGGGTGCTGGTGGCTCACTCCTGTCATCCATGCCACTCTAGAGGCTGAGATTTGAAGGTTTACCTTTGAAGACAATCTGAGAAGAAAAGTACTGGGGACTCTATCTCTGATTAGCAAAAAGCCAGACTGAAGGTGTGGCTTAAGTGAGGAAGTATCAATTTTGAGCAAGAAAGCCACGTCAGAATGTGAGGCTCTGAGTTCAAGCTGCAATATCAGCAAATATATATATATATATACACACACACATATATGTATGGTTTCTATATGTATAATAAGTATATATGATAAAGATATATATGGCATATATATAACAATATATGTACATATGATAAAGAGGGATCTTACAGGTCTATCCATTTTACTGCTAATGACATAATAACATTCTCCCTGATGGATGAATACAATTTCATTCTATCTGTCTATCTATCTATCTATCTATCTATCTATCTATCTATCTATCTATCTATCCATGTATCTATCATCTATCCATCTATCTCTATATCTATCATCTGTCTATATATCATCTATCTGTCTATCTATGTATCTATCTATCATCTATCCATTTATCTATTATCTGTCTGTCTGTCTGTCTAGCCATCCATCCACCCATCACATTTTCTTGATCCATTATCTACTGTGTAAGTGTCTTGGATGTGTCCATAGCCTGGCCATGGAGAACAGTGCAGCAATAAACATGGCTGTGCTAGTGTCTTTACTGTATTCTGATTTGAAACCTTGGTGGTGTGGCTGGATCACAAAGTGGTTCTGTGTTTAGGTTCTTGGAGGAATCTCTGATCTACCGTCCATAGTAGTTGCACCAGTTTATATTCCTGCCAGCACTGTGAGGCTCCTTTCCCTGCATGTGACCCAGTATCTGTTGTTTGTATTCTTGATGATGGGCCTCTAACTGGGGTGAGATAGTGCCTCCATGTTGTTTTGATTTTCATTCCTTTATGGACAAAGATGTCAAGCATTTCTTTATGTGTCTATTGTCCATTATGTTAAAAGAAGGCAGGTTCAGAGAGACAAAGGATGCATGTTTTATCGTCCATAAGGAGGTTAGAGCTAAATGATAAGTATTACAAAAATATACAGGGCCAGATGTATATATAAATAAAAAAATAGACTCAAGAATATTGTCTTCAGGGGAGAATTCCAATTATGTGCCTCCTTTGAACACCTAACTTAGAGTTTAACACAATGAATCCCCGGATACTGAAACCTGTCTGTGGGGGTAGCCAAGTAGGGGTGTCAATGAATGGAGAGAGGAAGGGTGGCAAAGGCAGTCACATCATTCAATGTACACATGTGAAAATAAAGCCAGGATAGGTGGGGTAGGGAGAGATTCTGGAGAATAATGGAAGGCTGACATTGATCAAGATGCATTGTATTTATCATCTCACATGTAGAATGGAAACCCCTTGTACAACTACTTAAAGATAGTAAAAAAAAAAAATTTTTTTTAAGTTTGCAGCCAGCCCAAGCTACAGGGTGAGACTCCATATGATGTGGCTCTGTTTCTATCTTTCTGTTTCTCTGTATATACATGATATAGATGTAGATATAGATAGCTAGATATATACATATAAAGATAGAGAGATAGACACAGAGAAATATGTAGGCTCTTTTTATTTAAAAAAGGGGGGGCTGGGAATGTGGCTTAGTGGTAGAGTGCTTGCCTAGCATGCATGAAGGCCTGGGTTTGATTCTTCAGTACCACATAAATAGGGGGGAGGAAAGCCAGAAGGGGTGCTGTGGCTCAAGTGGTAGAGTGCTAGCCTTGAGCAAAAAGAAACCAGGGACAGTGCTCAGGCCCTGAGTCCAAGCCCCAGGACTGGCAAAAAAAAAAAAAAAGGGCTCCCTTATGGAAGAAATATCACCATGAGGAACACACAGCACTTTACATCCACACACTTCATGCACTAAGTATGTGAACTTGAGTCTGAGTTTCATCAGCCACAATCTGAATTTAATAATGATCTGTGGAGCAGCGAGTCTCCAAGTGTTTACTACTTTAAAAAACAAACAAACATATTATGTGTCAAGTTTTTTCTTTTCTTTTTATATTTTTGGTGCCAGTCCTAGGGCTTGAACTCAGGGCCTGGGTGTTATCTCTGAGCTTCTTTTGCTCAAGGCTAGTGCTCTGCCACTTGAGCCACAGTGCCACTGCCAGCTCTTTTTGGTAGGTTAGTGGAGATAAGAATCTTACAGAACTTCCTGCCCACATTAGCTTTGAACTGCATTATGCAGATCCCAGCCTCCAGAGCAGCTAGGATTACCATAGCCACCAGCACCCAGCCTCTTAAGTTCCTTTTCACTAATTCAGCTAGAAGGGGAAGAGTATGATATTCACCATTCCCTACATTCCTGGTTTTCTGTCTAAAACTTACTACTTTTGCTTAACCTGGAGACTTTGGTTTTTCCAGCCCTGCATGCAGCCCAGCTCTCATGCCAAGAGAGACTTTCTCTCATGGAGATCACACAAAGCAGTATTTCCATTGCTTCTCTGAGAACCCATTTCACTTCCTCCACACCCCACAGTAATCTCTGAACACTCGCTGGTCTTCCCTCCCTCCTACGAAGGCCACTGAGGAACTCTTTCATGCCGAGTTGCTGGGGAAGATTTATTACAGGTTTCTGAAGAGAGGTGAGAAAAACTGACTGGAAAAATCCCCTTTAGTCAAGTAAGTGAGCTCCTTCACAGGAGGCTGAGATAGAATCCTCTTCTACCCCCATCTATCCATCAATAAAATGAAGTTGGCAGGGCACCAGGTGATTTAAAATTTCCCTTAGTGACAAATGGGATTTGGACTTAATAGCTCTTTCTATAGAGCCCATCATCTGGGCTGAAATCTCCCATCATCCATCTTGCTTCTGATTCACAGCCCATGGAAGCACCTGCTGCCCTTTCTTCAGCATACACTGCTGTTAGAGAAAGAAAATCTGGACTGTGAAACCCACCGGCTTTGCAAGGAGGAGGAAAGGCTCCCAGGACCCAGGCTGACCATGTGCTGCTTCCACTACAGTAGCTCTTTGATGCTTCCAAACTCAAATCCAGATGGATGTGAGCATAACACAGGGCCAGGAGGCAGGGCCTCCCTGCTCACTGCCCAGCCCCATCCAGTGTGGAGCAGCTCAGGACCCCCTTCCTGTGCGTTTTCACAAAGGCTCCTAGCCTTTCTTCTTTTAATGAAGAAAATCAAACATATTCATTTATTCCTTTTTCCACAATATATGAATGCATACACATATATGTCTATATGAATATGTATGTATACACACATATACACATGTAGATACATAGTAAGACCTGCTTGAATATTTTACAATTTCTGTGTTTGAATGTGAAGTGAATCATAACACTGGAGCATGGTTACTTATAGAAAAATGAAAATCATCTTAGTTGCCTATTTAACGCAGGTCTTGCTTAAAATAAACATAATGCATTTCTCCATTCTGCATTCTAGAGCACTTCTACATAGCATAAGCAGACTTCATCCTATGTCTTCAGAACCATTCTCCTCACAGCCTCAGTAGTGTTAACTGGGAAATTCAAATCATTAGATTCTGCTCTGTTTCTAAAAGTTCTTG
Source organism: Perognathus longimembris pacificus (assembly GCF_023159225.1). Taxonomy (NCBI): domain Eukaryota; kingdom Metazoa; phylum Chordata; class Mammalia; order Rodentia; family Heteromyidae; genus Perognathus; species Perognathus longimembris. The sequence continues at coordinate 61,890,659 of NC_063162.1, forward strand.
GAGTAATTTTATCATTGGTCTTAGCACATTTTTGTTGTCACTTTCTGCCTGGCTCAATTTAGATGTGAGCCTTTGAAGGTTTTGAAAATGTCCAGACATCGTTTTGCCTCACAGCCCAGGACTTCAGCAGGCAGGGCTCAATGGATGCTTGTAAAGAGCAGGGGTGAGGTTACCAGTGCTCACCTGCCTTGGCTCTGTGTCTCACCCTCCAGTCCCAGCTCTTTACTTCATTACTTCTTCATTGCTTTGCAGAAGGATGAGCCTCAATTCAGCTTCCTGCCTCCTCGCCTGACTCCCTGCAAAAGTGTGCAGCAGGGGTCTATCTAGAAAATATTTACTAATCAACAGCACTGTTGCTTTGGAGATCTGTTTGTTTTGCTGTTGTTGTTGTTGTTGGTGGTGGTGGTGGTGGTGGTGGTGGTGGTGGTGTGTGTGTGTGTGTGTGTTGGTACTGAGGCTTGAACTCATGGCCTTCCCTCTTGCTTGGCTTTTTTGCCCAAGTCTGGAACTCTACCATTGAGCCACATATCTATTTCTGACTTTTTGCTTGTTATTTGTGGAAAAGAATCTCTCAGATTTGTCTTCCAGACTAGATTTGAACCTTGATTTTCAGATCTCAACTTCATGAGTATCTATGAGTATAGGCATGAACCACCCGGTTTCTAGTAAATAATTTAGTCAATAATTAAGAACTTTTCAAAACCAGAAAGTCCCATGCCCAGATAGGTTCACTAATGAATTCTATGAGTTCCAATTTAGGGCAATAGGATTCAGTAAATGTCCTTGAATTTCCAGTAACATGTCCTTTCCCCAAGGCAGGAATCCTGGATGCCCAGGACATGACACCATCACTTATTTGTTTTATCTCTCCATACAAAGGCACAGGTATTCAAATAGTAGTGATGTTATCATCAGAAATGTATTTCCTAAGCCTAACATTTCTCATTGGGGTTTTATCCTGAGTTTAGCCCACAGATATCAATTGATTGTCCAGTAAAGTTATTTGAAATATTTGGTTAGGCATTCAAGTCAATGTAGTTAACTGTTGATGTTTTGTTTTGCATACAAATTTTAGGGTTGCTTTTATATGTGTGTTGATCCTGGGGCTTGAACTCAGGGTATGGGCAGTCTCTGAGCTTTTTTGCTCAAGGCAAATGCTCTGCCACTTGAGCCACAGCTCCATGGCAGGCTTTTTGGTGATTAATTGGGGATAAGAGTCTCATGGACTTTCCTGGTAACGCTGGCTTCCAGCTGGCTGGCAATCCTCCCATCTCGGCTTCTTGAGTAGCGAGGATTACAGGCACTAGCCACCAGTGCCTAGTTTGCTATTTTTTTTTGTTTACAAATAAAACTTGTTTTATAATTATGAATAATATTTACACAAAGACAAAGCTAAACTTCTATTTAAAAAACAGGTTTATTTGAGTCAGATAAATTTTTAACTCTGTGCCTCCCTCTTTGATGGTAAATTGTTTTTAAGTTTTATCATTGCAATTTTGATACAGGAAACATGTGCATTACAAATGTGTAGGGGCTGGGGATATAGCCTAGTGGCAAGAGTGCCTGCCTCGGATACACGAGGCCCTAGGTTCGATTCCCCAGCACCACATATACAGAAAAAACGGCCAGAAGTGGCGCTGTGGCTCACGTGGCAGAGTGCTAGCCTTGAGCGGGAAGAAGCCAGGGACAGTGCTCAGGCCCTGAGTCCAAGGCCCAGGACTGGCCAAAAAAAACAACAAACAAATGTGTGTACATAACTATCTGAGAAATAGTAGCACAGTACACTTAATCTTTACTCTCATTTTCTCTCAGTTATAAACCTACAAGCTCACTCTTCAGCTGTACATAGTAGGAATTTCCTTCAGCTTCCTTATTTTTTAGAGGTATACTGGGGCTTGTACTCAGAATGTGGGCACTATCCCTTAGTTTTTTCACTTTAGGTTGATAAGAGTCGCATGGACTTTCCTGTCCTGGCTCAGAACCATAGTCTTCCAATCTCAGCCTCAAGAGTAGCTTAGATTATAGGGATGAGCCACCAACACTCAACACTTATACTCTTTTTAAACTTCAAACCAAACTGTAATATATTCTATTCAATCAGTGGCCTAGTGATAAATACTTAATTTTGTTTTGTTTCACAAATGATACTGCAACAAAGATCTACATGTATGTATCTTTTAGAATCTTGCTGAAGCAGACTCTGGTAGCTCATGCCTATAATCCCAGCTACTCAGGAGGCTGAGATCTGAGGATTGTGTTTTGGAGCCAGATGAAACAGAAAAATCCATGAGAGTCTTATCTCCAGTTATGCAGCAAAAATCCAGAAGTGGGGATGTGGCTCAAGCTGTAGAGCACCAACCTTCAGTAAAAAATAAAAGCAAAGTGAGAATGTGAGAGCCTGACTTCAAGTCCCTATACTGGCACAAAAATTAAATTAATAGATTTTTTTTGCCAAAATTTCAGAACTCATTTATTTATTTTTTGTAAAAAGCAGATTTTTTTTCAGATACTTTCTCTACCTCTGGATACATTTGTGTTTTTTTAATTTTTACTTTCAATACTATGATTGATTATATTCATGGTTTTATCAATCATGAATCTCTCTTCCACTCCTAGACTCTTACCTCTATGATGATTTTTAATTTACTATGGCATTTTGTTTGCTTTTGTTCTATTTAGGGTTTTCTCACTCACATTCATTAATGAGATTGGTCTGTGCTTTTCTGTTTTGCTTCCATTTGGAGACAGGCATTGCATTTATGTTCTAGTTTTAGATGTCATCTTTTAACCAATACTTCACAAATGTTTACCTCTAGCCAGACCTCTGCCCTTCACTCCAGACCCATCTATCCAGCTGTCTTCTTAGCATCCTGCCCCCAATGTGGAATGAGCACCTCCGACCTAGCAGGTCCAGAGCTGAGCTCCGACCTCCTCCCTACCCCGCCCTCTGCCATCTGAGCAGAGCTGGTGGTGTGGACTCCATGGGCCTCTGCACAGGGCCTCCTGTACCCACCTCCTGACCACAGCAGTCATGACCTCCACCCTCCATTACTGGGCTGCAGATAACTGCCTCAAACCTTGGTGCCGCTGAGTCCCTGTGCCAAGCCACAGAGTCACTTACACAGCTGGGGAGAGTCACCTCTCCCTCTGGGCCACCCTGCCCACATACTACTGTTCCCTGAGTCTCACTAATGTCACTGTAGTGAACAGAACCATCACCTCACCCCCACTCCCAGGCTGGGCACTAGCAGCTCACACCTATAATCCAAGCTGCTTGGGGGGCTGAGATCTGAGGACTGTGGTTCAAAGCCAGCCTGGGCAGGAAAGACCGTGAAACTCTTCTCTCCAATTAACCACCAAAAAGCCAAAAGTAGAAGTGTGGATCAAGTGGTATGAAGCTAGTCTTGAGCAATAAAAAGCGCACCCAGACCCCGAACTCAAGACCCAGGGCTTCCCCCACCACCAAAGACCTATCGCCTCATGTTGTGAAGTAGAAAGAGGGGAGCTAAAGTAGTACTAAGGGGTGAGCTAGGCTTGAGAGCCACACAGACAAGATGGATCTTGGCTAGATATGCTCAAAGACATCTGTGTTATATCCAGCGTACTCATGCACGCTCTCTCTTTCGCTCTCTCCAGTGCATTATATTATTGCTATTGTAAAGGTGATGTACAGAGGGGTTACAATACTATAAGTCAGGTAAAGAGTACATTTCCTTTTGGACAGTGTCACCCCTCCCCTCTCTTTCCCAGTTTTTTTTTTCTCCACCCACGTTGCGTAGTTCATAGTATATGTTTACCCTTTGTCCCTCCATTTCTGTGCCTCCCCTTACTCTCCCAAAGACAGATAAATAAACAAACAAGACAAAAAGGAAAAAAAATAAAAACAACAACAAAGAAAATACCTCTTGTTTGCATTTCCTGGAATTCCTTTCAATAAATATTTTATATGAACAGAGGCCTTGCGCCTTTGTGTTCCTCTCCTAAGAGTGTCCTTCTTTGGTCTCACTGTGTGAATGCCTGGAGACCTGTGGAATGTATCATTTCCCAGTTTAAATATTTTTACATCTCTTTTCATGTCCATATTGCTGTAGCCCTGTATATCTCAGTTACTCAGCTGTGCCCAGAGAAATAGTGCTTCAGCTAGCTCCTTTTCACTGGAGCCCTTTCATGGTCCAGTCCTTTCATATTGTCTACTTGCAGCCTCCTCTTCCCACTCTTGCAGCCCCCTCACACTGTGGGGGAGGATGGGGGAAGCTTTTTTTCCCTCAAGGCTACCACTTGAGCTATACCTCTACTTCCAGCTTTTTGCTGGTTAATTGGGGATATGGATCTCATGGATTTCTTGCCCAGGCTGGCTTTGAGCTGTGACCCTCAGATCTCAGCCTCTAGAGTAGTTAGGATTAAAGGCATGAGCCACTGGCTCCTGATACTACTTCCTGATTTTAAAATGTGACTCTTCATTTCCTCCATGTCCCTCAGTGTTTGTTGGTTTGTTTGTTTTTTCCTCTTGGACTCTGCCCACTAGCATGGCCAGAGAAGAAGAAAATGCTCATGATTAATCTCAAAGTTTTTGGAAATAGTCTTTAGGAAACTCACCCCTGAGATGCTTACATCAGCAAAGAATAATCTTAATTACCATATCCAATGTTACACTTTTGACTTTTAAAAACAGTCACTAAATTACTTTCTTCCTTCCTTCTTTCCTTCTTTCCTTCCTTCCTTCCTTCCCTCCTTCTTTCTTTTGTGCTGGTTCTGGGAATTGAACTCAGGGTCTGGTCATTGCCCTTGAGCTTTTATTTTGCTCAACTCTAGCACTTTACCACTTATGCCAGAAATCTACTTCCAGATTTTTGGTGATTAGCTGAAATAAGAGTCTCACAAACATCCATGCTGGTGCTGGCTTTGAACAATGATCTTGCGATCTCAGCCTCTTTAGACGCTGAGACTACAGGAGTGAGCCACCAGTGCCCACCTAAGACCATGTTTCTTCATAGCTATGGATTACCCCAGATTCACCAAACAAACGACAAAAGCTTGCTTGAAAATTATATATCCTGGGCTGGGAATATGGCCTAGTGGCAAGAGTGCCTGCCTCATATACATGAAGCCCTGGGTTCAATTCCTCAGCACCACATATATAGAAAACAGCCAGAAGTGGCGCTGTGGCTCAAGTGGTAGAGTGCTAGCCTTGAGCAAAAAGAAGCCAGGGACAGTGCTCAGGCCCTGAGTCCAAGCCCCAGGACTGGCAACAAAAACCAAAAAAAAAAGAAAATTATATATCCTTTCTCAGAGCACCTGCATAATTTTCAGTGTTCTATAAAAAGTAAAACACATGAGGTTTTTTTTTTTATTAGAAGTGAATAAGAATACAACAAAATGCATTCTGATTCTGGAGGCTGGGGTCGGTGGCGAGCACACAGGTTGGGTGGTCAGGAAGAACATGCAGGTTTGTCCTGGTGTTATGATATTTTTCCTTTGTCCCTGCTGGATGCTAAGCAACAGACTTTCACACAATGCTTGATCCAGTAATAATGCAGCCTGAAGTTCTGGGTACCTGTGAGAAAGGTGGACAGCCCAGAAAGGAGATTGTGTCATTAGAATCCTGATGCCACCCCTCCCAGAAGCTGTCTGAATCTCTCTGTCTCCATGTCCTTCCATGTAAAGCTGGTGTTTGTGTAAGGACTGGATGCACTTAGGGACAGGGAGTGGCATTCAGGGTGCTTTTTGGAAGTTTAGGCCATTAAAGTTGCCCTTTACTTGAAAATGTTTATGGTTTTACTTTCATTTTTAGTGAGATTTTTTTCTTGAATGTAGCTATAGGTAATTAGTGGCAGTACTGGGGCTTGTACTCAGGTCCTGAGTGCTATTCCTTTGCTTTTTTGTTTTCCCCTCAAAGCTGCTATTCTACTGCTTGAACCACAGTTGTACTTCTGGCTTTTGGTGATTTATCTCATGGCCTTTCCTGCCCAGGCTGGCTTTGAACTGTGATCCTCAGATTTCAGCCTCCTATGAGCTAGAATGATGAGTTTAAGCCACCAGCAGCATTTTGTTTTGCTCTCTGATCTTAGAATTCAAACAGGAATTGAGCCCTGGGAAAAGAAGATGGGTGTTTTCACTAGAGACAGGTAAGTTTTTCTTCTCAGTGTACATTTTTGGAGTTACATGGCGTGCAAAAGAATTGATTTTTAAGAAGGAAGGAATGCCTGGATGCGATCTAATCTTCTTGGGAGTGATGGATGACTTCTCCTGTGGGTTTGTACCCCAGCTCTCAACTCCCTTAGAACCTCCACGCTGGCCGCAGCCCCATCAATTCAATTTCAGTGGACAATTTGACATAAGCCTGCAGTTTGCATTTTGGAATGGTTTCTAGTCTACTTCATGTTGGTCTTTATGGGTGGATTTCTCTTCTTTAAATCAGATCCCGCGCTGGGAATTAGGCAGAGCGGGAGACAGCAGGGCCAAGAGATGCCTGGGAACATACCCACAGGAGCCCAGGTAAACCTGCATACTGAGATTGATACCAGCATACGATGATGCAGTAGTTTGGGGTGAATAACGAATGCTGAGTTCCTTTCAGTATGACCAGCAGAGCTTTCTGGCAAAATCTACAAGCCAGGTCCTATCTGATGCCAGCATTTGTGCTTCTTGGAAGTCATAATTCCTTCGCAATTGTGCTCCTATCAGATCGATTTGGACAGTAGTTGAAAAATGTCCTTCTTGGGGTGACTTCACGCTGTTGAGCCAAATGCCTGAGGGATTAAATCGTTGCACAAATATCTGTGCACATAGACAAGAGATAAGCGTCTCCGACGCACAAACACACAGCCCGTTTTCAATTAGCTTTGACAAACTATCCTAGCTTTGGCAGACCTAATACAAGTTATTTGCCCTCACATTGAGATCATATCAGGCAAACTTCTGCCTTGATGACCAGGCAAAAGAAAGCCAGTGCTAGATATAATCAGTTGCTTGCCACTTCTCAGCTCAACATTTAGACTGCTTTCTTCTGTGAATTCTTTGTGTGCAAAATAGAGATAAGAGCACTTTCGTTTGTATAATGCTTTGAAGGTTAAAAGTCATTTTGAGGAAAAGTTGAACTTTAATGAAGCTTAATTTATCATATTCCTCTTGTGGTTTGTACTTTTGTATTCTTTCCAAGGATTATTTTTCTTCCTACCACAAAACTGCAAAGATTTTCCTAGGTTTTATCCTAGAATTTTACAATGTTAAATCTTATCTCTAGTTTATTTCTAATTTATATCCGAATGTGGCACAAAATAAGAATTGCATGTTTTTGTTTTTGTTTTCATAAAGTTAATGTCTTTGCATCATTTGTTGAAAATGCAAACATTTCTTTATAGATCACCTGAGAATCAACTGACTTTCTATTTGGTCCCATTAATTCAGTTGTTTATTTAATTGCACATTGCCTACATCCCAGCAGTTCAACAAGAAGTCTGGAAAGCATGTCATTTATGTCATCCATCTTGGCTGTTCAGATCACATTGTTTAGAAAATGAAAAACCAAGCAACAGAGAGAGATATATTTGCAAGATGCATATGTCTTTTTTTTTTACCTACTCTTGTCTCTTTTTTAGCTTCAGTCTTTATTTCACTTTATTTTTATATTTTGTTGTATGTTATTTCATTTTTTTGGTGCCAGTACTGAGGCTGGAACTCAAGGCCTCATGCTCTCTTAGCTTTTGGCTCAGAACTCTACCACTTGAGCCATGCCTCTATTTCTAGCTTTCCATTAGTTAGCACAGAGATAAGAATCTCATGGACCTTTCTGCTTGAGCTGGCTTAGAACTGTGATCCTCAGATCTCAGCATCCTGAGTAACTATGATTACAGGTGTGAGCTACTGACAGCAGAACGTTTCAGCCTTTTAAACTTAATGCTTGCAAGACTCTAGAGACAACTCAGTGATTTAGACATTATCATCCTCATGTGCACATGATTGTTTTTTGCTTCTTTAGACAGCTAGGCTTAAGATTTAATCGTCTTAATGATTTTGAGTCAGTGTGCTCATTTTTGTTAGTTCAATGTAGCTCATCCTGTTAACTAGGCAGCTCTTGCAGAAAATGCCATTGCTGCTTTTTTAGGTTCCAAACTTCTTTTTTCTTACTGATGGTCATGTAAATTTGGTAAAAGTACTTTTGAAGCAACTCCTCATATTTGTAAGCTTTTCATTACAGTAACAAAATGCCTCAGGTAATACACTTAAAAAAGAGGAAAGGTTTATTCTGGCTCACTAGTTGCTCATGGTTGCTTGGACCCAGTTCTTTGGAGCCTGTAGTGAGGCGAAGCCTCATGTAGGGAACCTGTGGTAGGAAGATGGTTCCCTGCATGGCACTAGGAACTAGAGAGAGCATGAGCAGACAGGAGGCCCATCCCACAGTCCTCTTATAGGACTTGCCCCCCCCCCAGGGACCTATGACCTCCATAAGGGCCCACCCCTAATGGCTCACCATCTCCCAAAAGAGCCATGAACACAAGACCCCATCTCTGATACATAGGCTTTAGCAGTATTTTTTTTCTTTTTTGCCAGTGCTGGGGCTTGAACTCAGGGCCTGAGCACTGTCCCTGAGCTTCTTTTTGCTCAAGGCTAGCACTCTACTACTTGAGCCACAGCGCCAATTCCAGCTTTTTCTGCTTTATGTGGTGCTGAGGAATCGAACCCAGGGCATCATGCATGCTAGACAAGCACTCTACCACTAAGACATATTCCCAGCCCAGCTTTAGCGGTATTTAAGATACAAAATGTAACATTCACTTATGGATCAAGTTAAATATTTGCATATGTTATTACCCACCCACAATCCACTATGTATCTTTAAGGAACATTTTCACACAAGCAAATTCACAGTAGTGTTATTTATAGAAATTCTAAAAAGAAATCCACATAATGATCAACAGGAGAGTGCAGGAATAATCTAGAGTGCATTTACCTAATGAAATATAAACAAACTGGAGGGATAATCTAGAGCCAAAGTAAACCTGAACTGTGCATAATTAAATGTAAAATAAGTCCAAGAGATTAGATGCAGCATCATAATATTTTTTAGGGCTAAGAACTTGCCAGAGAACTTGTGTAGACATTCAAGGTCCTGAGCTCCATCCTCAGCATGGCAAACACACACACACACACACACACACACACACACACACACTTACATATATGTGGTATATACAGACAAAATAAGTGTATATCGCTCTCTAAATCTATTTCTCTATAGATATACAAATATGTGTCTATATATGTATATCTGTATGTTTATATAGATACATATATATGTATAATATTATGAGTATTTATATGTATGTGTATATGTAATATGTATGTATATCTATGAAAGTATCTATAATGTCTATATAGGTATCCATATACCCATGGAATATCTATTATGCATATTACATGTCCATTATATCCATGGGTAGATAGCTTTCTGTATCATGGCCCAATATACACCCTGGGTGAAAATACAAGACTGTACCTGAGAAATAACTACAGCAAAAAAGGGCTGGGGATATGACTCAAGTGGCAGAGCACTTGCCTAGCAAACACAAGGCCAAGTTTAAATCTCAGTACCACAAGAAGAAAAAGAAGAGATGGAGGAGAAGGAAGAGGACTTTGATAATAAGTACACTATGTGAAAAAAGAATTCCTAAGATCACTGAAGATAAATGCAGCACAGGTAGACAAACACTGGTGCTCATACCTGTAATCCTGGCTACTAAGGAAGCTAGGACCTGAGGATCAAGGATCAAAGCCAGCCCAAGCAGGAAAGTCTGTGAGACTCTTATTGCCAACCTAACCACATGGCTTTTTGGTGGTTAGTTGAAGATTAGAGTCTCAAGAGCTTTTCTACCCAGCCTGGTGTTGAACTGTCATCTTCAGATCTCAGCCTTCAGAGTAGCTAAGCCACCCATGCCCAGTTGAAGTTTTAACCAGTAGGAAGTAATAATGTCAGGGACAGTTTCAGTGGCTTTATTTAGTGGGACTGGGTGGGGTTCCCTAGAATAATATCCATTATTAAGTACACACGTTATATGACTTACGTTATCTCTTTACACATCTGAGTGCCAGATTCAGCAGTTCTGCTGTGGACAGACACAAAACAAAACACAGACCAGATGCTCCCACTTAGACTCTGCAGTCCCTGAATGTACAGGAGGGCCAAGGGTGGGACCCTCTCACTTTGTGCTTATGGCTACATGCAGACCTCCCTGAAGCTCAGTCCCACAAGCCATCACAGGGGCTGCCAGTCTCCATCAAATTCCTCCTCAAGGCTGGTACTATGTTACTAAGGCTGACTGGGACAAGGAAAGGAGATTGTTCTCACCTACTGTGACAATGGAGGAGGCTGTTCTCCTCTAGCATGACAATGGAAGGAGGGTGTTCTCCTCTAGTGTGAACATGGAAGGTGGGTGTTCTCATCTACTGTGACAATGAAAGGTGGGTGTTCTCATCTACTGTAACAATAGAGGGAGTATGTTCTTGCCCCTGGCCAGGAGCCTCCTCTGAATGTTCTAGACCAGGTCTGAATGTAAGCCAATTTCTCCCTCTTCTGAAAGATTTCTCTTCATGGGAGAAATGAGAAACCTGGGACTACAAAAATGTCACTTGTAGAAAACAGAAGAACGCAGATCTCCTTGCCCGGCCTCTTCATTCCTCTACTCATTCATTTGTAATATGTTCTTCCCCCACTCAGTAGATATTTACTGAGGCTTCAAATCTGGTTAACAGAAGGCTTAGGTTTAATGCACATCCTCACAACTCCCAAGTCACTAACCAAGAAGGGTTGATCCTATAAATTCCAAGGAAGCTCCGAAAGCAGCGGGGCCTCCAGGGTGCCCCTAGTGGTCGCTCTTCTGAATTGTGGCATATTGATGTCCATGGAGCCCGTGTGTGTGTGTGTGTGTGTGTGTGTGTGTGTGTGTGTGTGTGTCTGTGTGTCCGTGTGTCCGTGTGTCTGTGTGTGTGTGTGTGTGTAGTTACTATGGCTTGAACACTCAGGAGCTGGGTACTGTCCCTGAGCTTTTCCCCCTCAAGGCTGTTACTGTACCATTTGAGCCACAGCTCCACTTCCGGCTTTTTGGTGGTTAATTGGAGATCTCAGTTTCATGGATTTTTCTACCAGGGCTGGCCTCAAACTGAGATCCTCAGAACTCAGCCTTCTGAGTAGCTAGGATTCCAAGCTTAAGCCACCAGTGCCCACTCAAGGCATTTCCTTTAGTGGGATTCTCATCTCCCCACTTCCTTTCCCATGATACAGACAAGAAGGGTTAGGAGGGCCCTCCTGATGTTCAGTTATCTTCTGATGCTCAGAAAAATAGTTTTCAGAGATATTTCTGGGCCATGTGAAGGGGGTCTGTGTTTAATAAAAGCTTGGCTGTACAACAGCCAAACTATCAAAACCTTAAGAACCCACAAATATGTGGGTTGACTCCTCGTGTTTTTCTCGTGGATCTCATGTTATCCACAATTGAGATGTTAGAATGGCTGGGTTAAGCATGAGGGACAGCCGTGGTACTGTGCGGCGAGCCCTGGATTCGGCTTCAGAGCACTGGTGCTACTGAATTCCCCAATGGCCATAGTCCCCATGCGGTGCCCCAAAGCTGCCAAGATCCCCCAGGTCCCGCTTCCCTAGAAAGACAAGGGCCTTTCCAGAGTGTGAGCCAGCACACATTCTCCAAAATCCAAATGTGTTTGTAAATAGGGCCTATATCCCATTATCATTTCTATACAAGATAGATCCATACCTGTGCTCCTGGGTGTCACCCCCCTCATCACCTCCCATGTGTCTTCCAGATGTGCAAGCTTTGCATCTGATCTGCCTTGTGGCTCCCCCATGGCCTTGCCATGTCTGTGCTCTCTGCTTCTCTCAGATTCTTACTTATGTGGTGCTGGAACCCTCAGATCTTCTTTGGTGCCTTATCCCTTTTCGCATTGCTCTTTACAGTTACTGCAGTGTGTGTGTGTGTGTGTGTGTGTGTGTGTGTGTGTGTGTGTGTGTGCCAGTATAGGGTTTGAACTCAGGGCCTTGGCATTTTTGCTTGAGGCTGGCACCCCGCCACTTGACCCACAGCTCCACTAATGGATTTTTGGTGGTTTATTGTGGTATAAGCATCTCAGACTTTCCTGCTCAATTCTGGTCATTGTTTTTAGCTTTTTCTGTCCAAGGCTGATTATTAAGCATTTGAGCCACAGCTCCACTTCTGGCCTTTTGCTGGCTCACTGGGGAAAAAAGTGTCTCTTGGATTTGTCTAACCCAGCTGAATTTGAATCACCATCCTCAAATCTCAGCCTCATAAGCAGCTAGGATTGCAGGTCTGAGCCACTGGTACCTTATTTTTCTAAGATCAACTGTACTTCCTCTTTCTGAAACTTCTGTCAGCTGTCCTCCCCATTCAAAGAAGCAAGGAGCCTCCCTAGTAAGATGCTAAGGGTTCATTCACACAGATTCCAAAACCCAGGCCAGAGTTGGCCATGACTGTGTGGGCTGAGAAGTATGGCCATGTGAGAAGGGTCACAGGACACATGCAAGGGCTTGGGAAGCTGTTAGCAGTAGTCCAACTGTAAAACAAACTAGAGTTTAGTCATTGCATTCTGTGTGATGTGCTGTGTCACTCTCTCTGATTTATGACAGCGATCTGGGTGCTCCATCATGGTCTAGGGACACACAGACACCTCTTTGTTGGAGATGACAGATGTCCTGGGTGCTTTCTGCAGTTGTGAGGCCTTAGCCCAGAGCCTGCTGGCGCTCTGTGGCGCCAGCATTCCTCCCAGTCTAGAGCAGCAGCAGTGAGGAGCTGGGGTGGAATCTTCTGGCTGAAATGAGTCAGAGCTCTTAGAAGATCAGAGGTGTCAGCTCAGCTGTGTTAATCCCAGCTCTGTAGCTTGTTTGGACTAATCACTGGCCTTCTCTAAGCCTCAACTCCCCCATGAAACACACAAGAATAACGAATGTCTCCTTATGAAGCCACTGGAAAGCTGGATAACACAGTAGATGTGTTACTGTTTTCTAAAGCACACATGATTCCATTTTAATTGTATGTGCCAATCCTAGCACTTGAACTCAGAGTTTGGGTGCTGTCCCTTAGCTTTTCTGCTCAAAGCTAGCACTCTACCACTTGAGCCATGCTTCCACTTCCAGCTTTTTGGTGGTTTATTGGAGATAAGAGTCTAACAGACTTTCCTGCCAGGGCTGGCTTTGAACTACGATCTTCATATCTCAGTCTCTTGAATAGCTAGGATTACAGGCATAAGCCACGGGTGCTGGTTCTAATTGACTCATAATTACTTCAGCTGCTTTTTCTGGAGTCATTAGCAATACACATTTTCTAAGCAGGTCACTGTGACTGAAGTGCTTTTCCTCCAGCCCCAATAATGCTCTGCCCGCCTGTGCATGAATCCTGACCTCCCCTTCCCTTTCCTGTGATCTCCTGCACTGCTGGTGTGCCCCAGTGTGCCCCAGCCACGGGTAGAAGGAGCCTGGTATGCATGCCACGGCCCTGCCAAAGCCATCTGCTCCAGCAAGTCAAAGGCCACAGACGAGAAATCTGCTTTTCATTTTCCAAGCTAAGAAGTTTGAGGGGGAAAATAATCATTGTTCCTGTGTTTTGATCTGATGCCTGAAGAAAAAATAATAATAATAAAGCAAAACTAGAAGAGGGAAGGTTATCTGCCAAAGGACATTTTTTTTCCTTTCTTCTTTCTGCTTCTATTCCTAGAAAAGAGAAACTAAAAACTGCAGGAATTGGAAGTGGGCCATTTTTCCTTGCTTCCTGCTACTCACTATGATAGCAAGGTTGTTGAGGGTTTTTGAAGATACAATGGTCAGCATATACTAGTGCTGCCATTAGACAATGGGGAAAGATGATATTGTCACTATCATCTTTAACCAGGTGCTGAGTGCATGCAGGTCCCATGCAATGGATCTCACAGGCATGAGGGTGCCTGACCTTTGCACTGTGGTCTGACATGAAATGAGCACAGGGAGGCAGTGTGGAGGAGAGGGAGCCAGCAAGGAGGGGAGGGAGACGGCGTAGATGGGTGACTCCTGCCCTGGACACATACTATTGTGATCCTGCCTTTCTGATTTAGGAATAAGACAAGGTAATGATCAGACTCTCAGATCTAGGACCTCTGTCTAGAGAATGGGCTTTAGGTAAACTTGCTGTTTTACTCTACTTTGCACACACACATATACATACACACACAAATAGTTAATATTTCCAATTTCAAAGTTTCCAACACCCAACCCAGAATTTCTGGGTCACCATCGCTTGCTTTCCCCTCAGAGATCCAGAATTTTCGAGCCAGTAAAGTTGAGAATAGGAAGTTCCTCTTGCCGATCAGCTTTCCATTCTTGGAACAAATACCTTATACAATCAAAGATTCTTATGTCTCAGCCTCCTAAGTAGCTGGGATTGTAGGCATGAGCCACAGCACTCAGCTAGTACATATTTACTGTCTACCCAGAATGAAGACAGGAAGTTGGGGGAGAATGCAGTCATCCTGTCCAAGACATATCCTATGAAACTAGGAAAATGGAGGGCAGGGGTGGGTTGGGAAGAATGTGAGAACAATGAAAGCAGTGGCATCAATCAAGATACATTGTACTCATAAACTGCCATGTTGAATGCAACAACTAAAGGATAAAGGAAACATATAATTTGACAATGTATACACTATATCACAAAATATATAATAGTTGTCTAACTGGAGATAAGAGTTCCATAGACTTCTTTGCCAGAGCTTCAAAAGCAAACTTCAGATCTCAGCCTCCAAGTGGCTATGATTACAGGTGTAAACCACTAGCACCTGACTTCAAATTGTGTTTTTCATAAATTAACAACAAATTTATAGTACCTCATGCCATCTAGTGTAAAAGTTATCCAACTTTATTTTGCTTCTTCAGGTTTAGTGTGGTTATTTCATATGCTTTACATTTCTGGACAAAGTTTAGAATCAGCCTGCTAATTTACCCCTTCCACACACACTCAATAGCAATAATTAAAACAACCTGCTTTTCCCACAAGAAATGCAACATATCTTTTCCCTTCATTTATGCCTAATTTAACATCCTCAGTAAGGACCTTAGCTTTGGCATGGAAGCATTACATATTTTAGAGTCATTCCTATTTGGTCATTTCATGTTATTAAAAACTATATTTTCAAAATTTTAATTTTTTTATTTTTGGTAAATAATATGCAAAAACACAACTCACTGGCATTCAGCTCACATATTAATTTTCATAGACTTATCATCTTGTCTGTAAATAATAACAGTTTTCTTCTTTCATCTTAAATTCTTAAAATAAGTTTCACAGTCAGATACCAGTGGCTCATGCCTGTAATCCTAGCTATTCAGGATGCTGAAATTTGAGGATCTTGGTTCAAATCTTAAGCAGGAAAGGTTATAGGAATCTTATCTCCAATCACACACACACAAAAAGCTGGAAGTGGAGCTGTAGCTCAAGTGGTAGCAGGCACGTCTTGAACAAAAATGCTGAGAGACAGTGCCCAAACCCTGAGTTCAAATCCCAGGACTGGGACACACATTTAAAAAAAGGCAATCATACAATTTTTCTTCTCTACCTGTGAAAAGTCAACATTGTTTCATTTTCTAGACAGCCATTGTTTGTATACCTAACACAATGTATTATTTCTGACTTTGGCTGGTTCATAGTTACTCATGAATGTTTGCACTTGTGTTCATTGTTCTATAGTTTGACTCATGATGTCCTTGTCAAGTTTCAGAATCAATATAAAGAGTTGGGGTGTGTTCCCATTTGCTCCCCCTCCATTCCAGGGAAGTACTTTCTGCAAGATGGAGGTGTTCCTTCCTGGGGTGTCTGCCAGGCGTCAGGAACATGGAGTCTCTCACCTGAGCCACATGGAGCATGAGAACATTCATCTATCACAATTTCAGATCTCTACAGATATACAATGATGTTTCAGCTTTATCCTCAATATTTGTGATTTCCATCCTTTTCTCTCCTTTTTCTTTCTTTAGCTTTCCCACTCAAAGGACTACCGCTTGAGCCACAGCCTCACTTCTGGCTTTTTACTGTTTAATTGAAGATAAGAGTCTTACAGACTGGCTTCAAGCCTTGATCACTAATTCTCAGCCTCCTGAAAAGCTAGGGTGACAGGAGTGAGCCACTGGCACCCTGTTTATTTAAAAAAAATTTTTAAATCAACTTTCTATCAGTTTCTTTTTGGTGGGGCCAGTCTTGGGGCTTGAACTCAGGGCCTAAATACTGCCCCTGGCTTCTTTCTGCTCAAGGCTAGCACTCTACCACTTGAGCCACAGCACCACTTCTGGTTTTTTCTATATATGTGATCTTGATGAATTGATGTATTCGAGGCAAGCACCCTACCAGTACGCCATATTCCCAGCCCCTTTCTATCAGTTTTTTTCACGTGAAATGCCATTACATTAGTTTTTTTTCTACAGCATACATTAAATTTTATTGATATAGATTTTATCATTAATATTTATTGCCTTTTCACTTCAAGGACATTGCTCTGATATACTTTCTTTCTTTACTAAAGAGAATCTTAAAGCCAGGCTCTACTGAAGACTCATTCTGCTAATCTTAGCTACTTGGGATTCTGAGATCTGAGGATCCCAGTTTGAAGCCAGCCCAAATAGGAAAGTCTGGTGAGACCCATATCTTCAAGAAACAAGCAAGAACCAGAAAAGGAGGTATGGCTCAAGTGATAGAGCACCTGCTTGAGGAAAAAAGAAAAGAGGGAGTTCCAGGCCATACAGCAGGTACACACATACACACACACACGCTTGCACACACAGACACACAGGCATGCACACACATGTGTGCACACACACACACAAATCCTAAATAATTGGTTATGGTTTTTTTTTTCAGTAGATACAATTAATGCTACAAGATTCACCCACAAATTTTGATAAGAAGCTTTTATTGCAGTTTTATTTAACACATTTTTTTCTCATTTTTGTTGGTAATTTTCTTGTATCCATAGGCTATTTAAAAGTGTATTAGCAAATACACAGGATAAGGATAACTTATACAGGGTTTGTGTATGTGCAACAAACTTGCTGGTTAAAGGATGGCATACTGAAGGTGTAACTCCTCTGAACAACGAATACTCTTTTTATCAAAATGCACACCGGGAAGCTGAAGGGAGTTCAGAGGGGCCATGGATGGGGCGAGGGCATGGGGAGAGGAAGAGGGAGCAAATGCAGTTATTATATTAAATGTACATTATATAAAAACTGAACTATGTAACATGAGAATGGGGATGAGAGGGAGAATAATGGGGAAGAAAGATGGAAAGGATGACATTGATCAAAGCACATAACCTGATGTTTTAAATTGTAACCTCTTTGTATAACTACTTAATAATGAAAAAAAATGAATGGACTCAGTGCCCAGGCTGGAGTTCAATCCCCAGAACTAACACTGAAGGAGGAGGAGGAGGTGGAGGAAAAGGAGGAGGAGGATCCCAGTGCTAGTGGCTCACGCCTGTAGCTACTCAGAAGGCTGAGATCTCAGAATTGAAATTCAAAGCCAGCTTGGGCAGGAAAGTCCACAAGACACTTACCTCCAATTAATCACACACACACACACACACACACACACACACACACACACACACACACACACCAAGAAGTGGAGCTGTGGGCTAGGGATATGGCCTAGTGGCAAGAGTGCTTGCCTCATATACATGAGGCCCTGGGTTCAATTCCCCAGCACCACATATACAGAAAACGGCCAGAAGTGGCACTGTGGCTCAAGTGGCAGAGTGCTAGCCTTGAGCAAAAAGAAGCCAGGGACAGTGCTCAGGCCCTGAGTTCAGGCCCCAGTACTGGCAAAAAAAAAAAAAAAAAAAAAAAAAGAAGTGGAGCTGTGGCTCAACTGGCAGAGTGCTGGCCTGGACACTATATATGGGTATTAGAACTAGGGAAGGGAAAGGGAATATCAAAATCAATAGACATAGGATTAAAAAGACAGACCATTCCAAAAGTAATACTTACAAAACCATTTGGTATAAACCAACTGTACAAATCATGGGGGGAGATGGGAAGGGGGAGGGGGAGGCGGAGGGAAAATGAGGGAAGAGCTAACAAGTTGAACAAGAAATGTACTCTCTGCCTTATATATGAATCTGTAATCCCTCTGTACTTCACTTTGACAATAAAGAAAAAAGTTAAATTAATAATAATAAAAAAAAAGCTCAGGGGACAGCACCCAGGTCCCAAATTCAAGCCTCAGGACAGGCATGAGGTATATGTGGAGGGGGGCATTCTTTCCCCTATTTGTCTGCCCAGTTAACTCTTGTCTATGACACTGGGGTTTTCTCATTACAAAGCTGTCAGGGATCTTGATGTGGCTTGGAGAGATGTAGTATTGCCATGTCCTGGTCAACAGGTGGCAGAGGCATTTTTGATTCTCCATGCTGGGCGATTCCAGTGCCTGTTTAGATGTAGGACTCAGCCCACTGCACCCCAGCGCTACGGCCTCTCAGTTCTCTCTGCACAGGTCTGCTTAAGGCCAGAGCCTAAAATTAGAAAGCACATTTGCAGGCTGTGTGTGTCTGTCTGGCTGGCTGGCTGACTGGCTCTGTCACTCTGTCTCTGTCTCTGTCTCTCTCATACCCACAATCCTGCCCAGAGCTATTATTCAAACAGAGTACATAAAGCTTTACTTTTTCTTTCTACCTCCTTTCTTTTTCTTTCTTTCTTTTCTGCCAGTACTAGGATCTGAACTTGGGGCCGGGGCACTGTCCTTTTTATTTTTCTTTTCTACTTGAGTCACTACTCCACTTTTGGCTTTGGGGTGGTTTGTTGGAGATAAGAGTCCCAAAGATTTGTCTGCCCTGGCTGTATTTGAACCTCAGTCCTCAGATCTCAGCCTCCTGAGTACCTAGGATTAGAGGCATGAACCACTGACATTCAGCCACATCCTTTCTCAATCTCTTTCCCTCCTTCTTGTTTACCTTCCTTTCATTCCTACTCTCATTCTCTTCTTTGAACTGATTTAGTATCTACTTTCTCTGGCTTCAACTTTTTTGATCAACTATTATTGTACATGTGTGTGATGGCACTGGGGCTTGAATTCGGGGCCTGCACACAATCCTGTAGCTTTTCATTCAAGGTTGGCACTCTTAACACTTGAGCCATCCCTCTACTTCTAGCCCTTTGCTGGTTAATTGGAGATAAGTGTGCTGTGGGCTTTCCTTCCTGGGCTGACTTTGAATAGCAATTGTCAGATCTCAGCCTCCAGAGTAGCTAGGATGACAGACATGAGCTGCCAGAGGACAGCTTGATTTTTTTTCTTCATTTTAATGGCTATATAAAGTTAGACAAATCGAAAAAATAAAAACACTGCTGGTACAGGTGTGCAGCACTGACTGGGGTGTAGGCAAGTCTTCAGGACGCACTTGGTTTACAGCTCTGTGGTTGTCAGAATTGCTCAGAAGGCATTTGTTAGACACTTCTGTTCTGTACTCAGTCTCAAGCCAGTTATTTATGGAGATAAACACAGCTCCTCATGCTCAAACAATCTTACACGTCATCCTTGCCATCATCAGCTCCACATACTAGTGCCAGAAACTGCACCTGCATGTTGCTCACAGGATGCCAGCCCCAGTCAATATTTCTGAACATATGGGAGCATGGAAGGGGAGGCGCACGGCCAGCACCCTGCAAGGGCTGTGCTGCATCCCTGACAAAGATGGCACACGGAGAGGCACACCCCATGTCTAACTCAGCTTTCTCCTCCTCTTTGCTTCCCTCTTTGATGGCACTGGGTTCTGAACCCAGGACTTTGTGTGCTCCACTCCATGGTTCAAGCCCTCATGGACTTGAAGTTTCGTGAAGAAATCACAGCTTTAGCCAGGTGCCAGTGGCTCACACCTGTCATCCTAGCTACCCAGGAGGCTGAGATCTGAGGATCATGCTTCAAAGCCAACCCAGGCAGGACGTCTGTGAGACTCTTCACCAATTAACCACCAGAAAACCAAAAGTAGAGCTGTGGCTCAAAGTGGTAGAGCGCTAGCCTTGAGTGTAAAAGCTCAGGGACAATGCCCAGGTTCCAAGTTCAAGCCTCATGATCATGACCACCACCACTAACAACAAAAAAGACACAGCTTAATCAAACAATTAACTGGAAATTGGAATGATAGTAAGTGAACTGCAAAAGGGCTTAGTGTTTTCAGAGCAGCTAGAACATTCTAGAAAGTTTTCCTGCAGAAGTGTCATCTAAATTGGGCTTCGACAGGAATGGTGGAACAAACCAGAGGGAGGTGGTAAGTAGCAGTGATCTCTGTCTCCTGCACACAAACGAGGACATTCAGGTAAGTGCCCTGGCCCCTCCTGCCTCTGCCTCCTGACCCCTCTGTTAGTCTCCCATGGCCTTGCAAACAGAAGTCTGTCTTGAGGAATGCTGCTTCTCCAGGCCCCTTTGCTCCCCTCCCCCCCCACCGCCCCATGCCCCCAACCTCATCACATCCACAGTAAACAAACACATCTGACTGCAGCAGCTAGGGGGACCACTTCAGGCCTCTCATATTTCTCATTCTGCTCGAAAAGGATCCTACTGAGAGGAGAGGCCATTCTTCACCTCCACCTCTTCTAGGAGCCCTGTGCCAATGGTCATGCCCGGAAGCCTACCTACTCAGGAGGCTGAAATCTGAATGTTGCATTTCAAAGCCAGCCTGGCCAGAAGAGTCCATGAGACTTATCTCCAATTAACCACACTAAAATAATAATAATAATAATAATAATAATAATAATAATAATAAAGCTCGAAGTGGAGCTGTGGCTAGAAGGCCATGCCCAGCCACACGGCAGCAGTTGAGGATAGGGCTATGTGTGCACTCCTGCCAACCCTCGCACAGCATGGAGGGTCTCCAGCCCCAAAGGCCCCTGCCCGCCCTCATCGTCTGTCCTGCTGAATCAGATGACAACAGTAATCTGCCAGCTCTTTGCCCTTTCAGGCAGCAGGGAAATGAAGGAGAACCCTCAGGGAAACCTAGCAGAGCCAAGGGACAGGCTGGAGCCAGGATGAAGGAGACAGATGGGGCAGGGGCCAGAGACCCTCCCTGGGGCTCAGAAACAGCAGGGCCCGCTAGCCTTTCAGTCTCCAAGGTTTTCACCATCCATCCTTGGGGTTAAAACCCTCTGTACAAATTAAAGTGAACTGTACCATTGCTGACTAGAATTAGCCTTCAAGGAAAGCAAAGCCCCCACTGAGCTTGGCTAATTGGTTCCAATAAGGAGACACCCCCCCCCACCCCCCGTCCTCAGCACCATGGCTTCCAGTACAGGCTGCAGAGGAAAGGCGTTCTTGTTGGCACTATGGGTCCAACCTGGAGGGGAGGCCCTGAAATCCGTGGTCACTGTGGGGTCTGACCTAGAGGGGAGGCCCTGGTTCCCGGGGTCACTGTGGGGCCTGACCTGGAGGGGAGGCCCTGGTTCCTGGGCAGCATAAACCCTTGTGCTCATGTTCCCCAGAGGCTCTTCCCACTCACTCAGCATGCACATTCCCAGCATGCTCTGCTCTGCTCTGCTGCTACCTTCCTCAAGCAGGTCTGTGCTCCAGGCCTGCCTCCCTGTGCTCCTCTCCTCTCCTCCCCTCCCCTTTCCTTGCTCTTTTTTTTTCTTTTTGTCAGTCATTGGGCTTGAACTCCAGGCCTGGGCTCCAGTCCCTGAGCTCTTTTGCTCAATGCTAGCTCTCTAGCACTTTCAGCCACAGAGCCACTTCTAGTCTTCTGGGTGTTAACTGGAGATGTGTTCTATGGTCTTTCCCTGCCCAGGCTGGCTTTGAACTGTGATCCTCAGATCTCAGACTCCTGAGTAGCTAGAATTACAGGTGTGAGCCACCAACACCCTGCTTCCTCTCTCCTTTCACCTCTACTCTCCTCCCTCCCAATCCTTCTCCTACCCTCATCTTTCTCCTCCCCTTCTCTCTTTTCCTTTCTCTCATCTTATCCCTTCCCTCCTCCCCTTTTCTCTCTATCTTCTCTCTCCTCCTTCTCATCACTCTCCTTTTCTCCATGTCTTCTGTCTCTCACATTCTCTCTTCTCCTTTTTAACACCATCTGTCTCTTTTTTCTCTCTCCTCTCTCTACTTTCTATTTATCTTTCCTTTCTTTTCTCTGTCTTTCTCTTCTCCATCCCTCATCTATCTCCTCCCTCTGTCCTTCTTTTTCTTCCTCCCTCCCTCCCTTGCTCTCCCTTTCTTGTCTGTCTTTGTGTCTCTCTCCTCTTCTCCATCCTTCTCTCGGTCTCTTCTGTCTGTCTCTATCTCCCTGTCTCTTCAAGGACCTTATTCTCTGTCTCCCTCTCTCTCCCCTCTTCCCAGATCCCAGCCAGGCCACGCCTCCTCTAAGAGCTCTGTGCCCCTCACATTCGCTGCTGTCACTTTGGATTCATCACACAACACAAAGCCCTGCATTTCATGCAGTGGCTCATCTGCCTTCCCCAGCAGACACGGGGAATCTTCCTCCTCCTCTTTACTCCCCCACCCAGTGCATGGTGCAGGCCCAGCACTCTTCCGTGGTCAGTGAATATTTGCTGAACTGGATCATTCTAACTCAACCCCTCAACCTGGGAAGTAGCCCCTGCATGCTGAGAGGGTATTCCATGGGGCCAGGCTTTGGGTGCACAGGTCCCTGCCCCATGGGGGGTGGGGGGAGGCCCAAGGTGGCCTCATGCCTTCCCGGGGCCCCAGGTAGATGCTGCCTGGTAATGGCAGGGCACACCACAGGGCTGCAGATGGAGTGGCAAGGCGCGCTCAGCTTGCTCCAGAACAAACACAGGAAATTGTTCCCAAAGCTCCAAAGAGATCCCTGGCTGGGGAACAAAGAACCCAAGCAGAGCCCTGATCTGCCCCCAAGGGACTGGCAAGGATAGAGGGTAGGAGCCTAAATTATGACAAGATGAGGAATGCGGGGGGGGGGGGGGTACTATGGAAGTTTCTAGTTCTAGACTTTTTGGTGTGTGTGCTGGTCCTGAGGTGTGAACTCAGGGCCTGGGCACTCTCCTTGAGCCACTGTTCTTGCAGATTTTTGGTGGTTTATTGGAGATATCATGGACTTTCTTGCCTGTGTTGGCTTTGAACCTCCATCCTCAGATCAGATCTCAGCCTTCTGAGTAGCTAGAGGTACAGGTGTGAGGCACAGGCACCTGGAGGGGTTCTATATTCTTGAACTACAAAAACACACAACTTTGCAAGTGGATATTCTTAGATTCTGACTCAACTAATTAGATCCCCATATGTGAGGCTGAGATAATAACTAATTCTTATTCTCCACCTTTTTATTTTAGGGATCTTGGATGCAGGCCCACAGAAATGCCTGCCCTGGCAGTGCCCTGGGAAAGTGGGAGGCAGGTGGAAACTGCTGCTTCTCCTCGAGTAGAAACCACAGTGCCTGCTGGGCCAGGCCTCCGCCAGGCTGACCTCTGTCCTTAGGGGATGGGCTATTCCTTTACATTTGCTTATATTTTAAAAATAGAGACATCCTGTTCTTTTGAAGGTTAAACCCAGACAGCTGGGATTTCTGATGAGCTTCTACAAAAGGTAGAAGAGAAAATTTATCCCCCTCCCCCAAAATTCCCACATGCAGTGAATCCGTTCTCCACAGTCGTGCACTGAACTTTAAAGAGCAAGTCAGAAACTACCTCTGCAAAACTCAAAGACCTATTTTGGGGAAGTGGAGGCAGAGTTCAACTGGTAGAGCACCAGCGCTGATCTAAAAAGCTAAGAGACAGTGCCCAGATTCTGAGTTCAAGCCCCAGTACTCTCACATAAAAAAAGAAAAGTAAAAGACTTTTAAAAAATGTTTGTCCATAGACTCTATGGTTTCCCTCATTGGTAATAATTAGTATATGTCTAAGATAGTCCTAGTAGATGATCACAACAGCCCAATAGCTATGTACATATGAACACATAAGATGATGCTAAGTGAAATGAACTCCAAGTTATGGAAACAACTGGTTTATCATTGCTGTTGTTATTTTCAATGTACCATGTGAAATTATTTCTTTTTCTTTTGTTTTCTTCACCATGGTTTGATCCCTGTTGTCATTGTATTTGATTTTGGTACCCTGGGTATTGTATATATGTTTATCTGAGTTAAGGAAGAGAAGAGTAAGGGAACATCAAAATGGTGAGACAAAGGGTAAAAGGTGAACCAATGCAACAGCAAAACTTACAAGACAATATGTTGTAAACCAATTGTACAAGGGCGGGGGAGGGAAGGTGGGAGAAAAATGAGGGAGGAGGTAACAAGTTTGACAAGAAATGTTCTCACTGCCTTATGTCTGTAACTGTAACCTCTATGTATATCACATTGACAATAAAAAAAAAATTTAAATGGGGGCTGGGGATATGGCCTAGTGGCAAGAGCGCTTGCCTCGTATACATGAAGCCCTCGGTTCGATTCCCCAGCACCACATATACAGAAAATGGCCAGAAGTGGCGCTGCTGCTCAAGTGGCAGAGTGCTAGCCTTGAGCAAAAAGAAGCCAGGGACAGTGCTCAGGCCCTGAGTCCAAGGCCCAGGACTGGCAAAAAAAAAAAAAAAATTTAAATGTTTGCTGGGCTGGGGAACATGGCCTAGTGGTAGAGTGCTTGCCTCACATACATGAAAGCCTGGGTTTGATTCCTCAGCACCATATATATAGAAAAAGCCAGAAGTGGTGCTGTGGCTCAAGTGGCAGAGTGCTAGCCTTAAGCAAAAAGAAGCCAAGCACAGTGCTCAGGCCCTGAGTTCAAGCTCCATGATTGGCAAAAAAAAAAAAAAGTTTGCTAACTTTAAAGCCACAAATACATTGACAGAGGCATTCTTTTTTTTGGCATCTTTTTCTAAAAACCAAGATTAGAAAGTCCATTCTTTCTTCCAGCCTCAAATGCAATGCAAACTGGCAATGGAAGATTCTTTGTAAAGCACACGCCCTGGCCCCAGATTCTAGGGATACAGAAAGGTTCCACAGACCTGCAGAAGGAGGCAGACTGAAGCAGGCAGCACACACACAGGCTGATAGTGCCAGGCTGGGTCTGGGAGGGAGGAATGGGATCAGAGTGGGAGGGAGGCTTCCAAAAAGAACTCAAGTGGCTAAGTCTGTAGAGCCAGCATTTCCCAGGCAGAGAAAGCAAATGACATCCCAGGGAGAAGAAACATACCAGACATTTACCACTATGTTTTCAGAGAAGGTTGGGAAGTAAGAGAAACAAGTGACAGAATGAGTGAAAAGATGGAATTGGGGCAGGGTGAAATTTCCAGACCAAGGTGTGTGAACAGATGCTCTGAGAAGTGTGGAGAGATGCCAGGTCTGCAACGAGAAATGCTCTCTTCAGGCCTGATCTAGAAAGATCTCTTTGCTAGTGATGAGGAAGGAAGATGTCTGTGGCAGGAGCTAGTACACTCCTGTGGGGTAGACACAGCAGGTGTGGTAGCGATGTACTGGGGAGATGGGGTGGATGAGGGAAATGGGAGAGAAAAGTGGAAGAGGTGACATTAGCCAAGATGCATTTGTGCTCAGAAATTGGTATGCTGAATCAAAACCCCTTTGTACATTTTTTTAAATAAAAAAGCAAGAAAAAGAAACCTGGAACAAGGAACAGGTTAGAGTTGGGAATACCATGCAGGGCTTCATGTGTACGGTATTTATATTCATTTATAATACAAACATTTACAGTATTTGCTGTGCACCAAGTACAACTATATGCACTTCAAATGTATGGACATATTGAAGACTCATGAAGCTCATACGTAAGAACTGTCCCACAGATTCCAAAGGTGGGATACTGAGAAATACAGACTCTGCTCAAGATCACACTGTGAGTGGTGGCCCAGGACTCGGACTTAGACCGTGTGACTCTGGGAGGTTGAGCTTAGCCATTTCCCCTGCACCAGGTTAAACAACACATTATGGTAAGAGATGCAAGATGAGAAGCAGAATGTGAGTTTAGTCTGTGAGAAGAGAGGCCAGGGTGCAATTCACCAGGGCAGCTGTTCACATAGAGGCAACTGAGTGGGGTCTACACTTACAGAGGTACTCCAAGCCCAACCAGCCCAGTCCCCAGTTGCTCTGCCAGGGACTAGGAGGGAGATCACTGTGGATTTCTGGACCAGTTATCTCGGATTACATGACATAGTCTTCAGATTAAATAAGAAAACTCATGTGAAGTTCTAGGGCTAGGCCCTCATACCTAATGTGACTTGGTCAATATCTATAGCCTTTCCCTTCTCTGTCTACGTTTAATCTGATACCTCAGAGATGATGGAGGTACTCTATGTGACTTCTCTGTCATCAAGAGATGTGTGGTCAGAACAATCTCCTCAAAGCCAAAGAAAGCTGCAAGATGGCTTAGGGACCACTCAGAACGGAGCATCTTGCTCCTTAGTACCTAGTACCTAGTACTGTGTGGCATGCCGACTAAATGATCCATCTCCTGGTGTCTGTAGTGACCACGGCCTGCCTGGCATCACCACTTTGCTCTTTATACATCAAGTCATGGAAATTGTCCTTCAACCAACAGAGAAGGACAGACAGAAATATTCCACAACAAGTTACCTCATCTTGGAGTGAATGCCCTTCTTTTCCCCACACAACAAATGAAGATCAAGTCTTCCCCTATCAACATGATGCACACTTTTGTACACACTGCATGTGTGCTGGTCCTGATGCACACTGTTGCACACACACTGGGTGTGTGGGGGTGTGTTCATGTGCTGGTCCTGGGCTCGAATTCACTGTAAGAGTCTCACAGACTTTCCTGCCTGGGCTGGCTCCTGAGTAGTTAGGATTATAGATACAAGCCATCAATGCCTGGGAAATAACAGATGCTTTTTTAAAAAATGAAGAGTAATGTGACAACTGGGAAACTCTTATCTCCAATTCACCAACAAAAAGCTGAACATGGAGTTGTGGTTCAAGTGGTAGAGTATTAGCCTTGAGTACAAAGTTCTGGGTCAGCACCCAGGTGCTGAGTTCAAGCAGCAGCACCAGCACAAAAAAAGAAAAGAAAAAAAAATAACATGACAATTCACTGTCTCCTAGGCCTCAGAACACTGCAGATACTTTCAGAAATAGCATCAGTTCTTATACCTCACATACAAGGATTGAAACTGAGTAGAATTAATGGTATTTAGAAATCTAGATGGAATATCCATCTCAAAAACTGCCCACTTTAAAACAAGCAACATTCCGGTTGACTAAAGTAGAGGCTAAGAGGGGTAAGGCAGGAAATTCTACTGTCTTGGTGGGAGGTCAGCTGGGCCATGGAGCCACCAGGCCTTCCTCGTGCTCTGCTGCCTCTCCACCTTGATGCTGGGCCCTGGGGCAGGGCTGTAGTCAAGACCTTTAGAACATGTTCTGGAATAGGCCTGCCAGACTGCTGCTTTTTTGCTACATCTTGGCTGGGGGAAGAGCTCTTAGAGCAGGTGTGACCTTCCTTCCTGGCTGGAGCTGGCCTTCCCTGTGTCTCTCGGGAAGCCAGGAGCAACACCTGCTCCTTTGAGCCGGCCTGCTGCTGCCTCTATCCAAAAGGCACTTGGAAAGATTTTTTATTTTTATTCCTAAGAAGCCACAGTGCCATGCCCTTTTGAATCCACATGGGAGAATTCAATTATTCCTTTCATTATCTGTTACAAATATTTGCAGTTAGAGCAATTACAGTACATAATGATATTATTTTGCCAACATCTTTTTGGCTTCACCATTTTTAATTGTGTGTGCATGAGTGTGCATGCATGTGTGCATGAGTGTGCATGTGTGCATGCGAGTGCATGTGTGTGTGTATGTGAAGCACTGGGGTTTGGACTCTGAGTCTAGCACTCTTGCCTGGATGCTTTGCTCAAGGCTGGTGCTCCACCACATGAGCTACACCACCACTTCCAGCTTATTTGGTATCTAATTGAAGATAAGACTCTCACAGACATTTCTGTCCTGGCTGGCTCTGAACCTTGATTCTCTGATCTCAGCCTCCTGAGTAGCTAGGATTATAGGCATGAGCCACCAGCACCCAGCACAAAACAGCGCTATCTTTTTCCAAGGTTGTGTTGCTCTGCTTATCCATCAGGCATTACCATCACCAGTGGGTGGGAACCTCCCCTCCAGGTGTCTGGGAATGGCTGGATTCTGCTTACTCTGTTCCAATCATTACTTATCAGTGATGGCTTCTCCTAGGATGCTAGGCCATGAGCCCACTGCGCATACCTCTCCTGAACCCAGACTGTGGCCTTGTTCTTTCAAGAACTTGATGGCACAGCTGTGCTCCTCAACCCAGCACACGGTCCCTTTGATCACCCAGGGTAGTTAGCTGTTTTTTTTTCCCTTTTTTACTTCAGATCTTTCATTTACAGGAAAATGAAGCAGGAAAAAAATGCAAGTGAAGCAAATGAGAGTGAAATCTAATGTCCAGGAAATAGTTTATATTAACAGCTTGGAAATGTTGGGTTGGCAAGAAATACCAAGAGCAGCTTTTGGAATGTGTTCCTGCTTCTAAAAAAGAAGTCCTAAGCACGCAATGGGTGGTCCTTCCACATGTAACAGCTTAGACTTTAAGTTACCCAGCAACATTTAGACCTCTCTTTTTTAAAAGGATTGTAAAATGAAGGCTTGGCCCATACATTTCATGGGCCACTTGAGCAAGAGCCAACTGTCAGCCATAAATGGGTCCCGGTTGAAGGTCAGCTGTCCCTGAACAGCTATTGCAATCCCTTGCTAATGGCTTCCCAAAGCAGGGAGAGGGGAGAGGGGAGAGAGAATAGAAAGGAGAGAGGGGAGAGAGGGGAGAGGGGGAGAGAGGAGAGAGAGAAGAAGAGAGAGGGGAGAGAAGGGAGAGGGGAGAGGGGAGAGAGAAGAGGGGAGTCAGGAGAGAGAGGAGAGAGGAGAGAGGAGAGAGGAGAGAGGAGAGAGGAGAGAGGAGAGAGGAGAGAGGAGAGAGGAGAGAGGAGAGAGGAGAGAGGAGAGGGGGTTATACTGAGAAGCTCCATTTTCTTAATTCTCAAAAAAAAAAAATCCCTGTGTTCAGGAAGTTGTTGTTTTATCCCTGAAATGTTTGCAGAGGAATGCAATTATGTTCAGCTTCTTTGGCAATAAATATGATTGTTGGCAGGCTTCAAGGGGTTTCCATGGATTTTCACAACTAGTATTAGTGTCCCTGTACCTACTAAAGCCATAGTGATCACAAGAAATACCATTGCTGCAGTGCCGGCCATGTGCATGACCCTGCCTCTCTGTCACAACTGGGGAGAGCTATTCTTACCCTATGTGGTTTGCAGATGGGAAAAGTGAAGCATGGAGAGCCTAATGACCTCACTGGAGTCTGAGCAACTAGCTGGATGTTGTGGTCATGCCTGTCCTCCTCACTATTCAGGAAGCTGAGATCTGAGGGTCTCAGTTCAAAGCCAGCCTGGGCAAGAAAGTCCATGAGACCCTTATCTACAATTAACCAGCAAAAAACTGGAAGTGGAGGTGCGGCTCAAGTGGTAGAGCACCAGTCTTGAGAGGTAAAAGCTAAAAAAGAATGTGAGGCACTGAGTTCAAGCCCTAGTATGAGAAGCAAGGAAAGAGAGAGAGAGAGGGAGGAAGGAAGGAAGGAAGGGAGGGAGGAAGGGAGGGAGGGAGGGAGGGAGGGAGGGCGGAAGGAAGGAAGGAAGGAAGGAAGGAAGGAAGGAAGGAAGGAAGGAAGGAAGGAAGGGAGGGAGGGAGGGAGGAAGGGAGGAAGGGAGGGAGGGAGGGAGGGCGGAAGGAAGGAAGGAAGGAAGGAAGGAAGGAAGGAAGGAAGGAAGGAAGGAAGGGAGGGAGGGAGGGAGGAAGGGAGGAAGGGAGGGAGGGAGGGAGGGAGGGAGGGAGGGAGGGAGGGAGGGAGGGAGGGAGGGAGGGAGAGAGGGAGACAAAGAGAGAAAAGAAAGGAGAGAGAGAGAAAGAATAGGAAGGGAGGGAAGAAAGGAAGGAAGAGAGGAAGAGAGGGAGGAGGGAGGGAGGAAAGAGGGAGGAAGGGAGGGAAGGAGTGCTCCTGATATTTTGAATAAATGTCAGCTCCTTAAACAAAGGGTAAAATCATTTGACAGACAAAAACTGTCATTTATCTTCCTAGGACTTCAGAGCTTTTTATCACATTTATAGGTAAAGTGGCAACATGAACTCTAGTGCTCACATCTACCTCTTGATGGACATCAAGAATAGGTGAGCAGGGCTGGGGATATAGCCTAGTGGCAAGAATGCCTGCCTTGGATACATGAGGCCCTAGGTTCGGTTCCCCAGCACCACATATACAGAAAACGGCCAGAAGCGGCGCTGTGGCTCAAGTGGCAGAGTGCTAGCCTTGAGCGGGAAGAAGCCAGGGACAGTGCTCAGGCCCTGAGTCCTAGGCCCAGGACTGGCCAAAAAAAAAAAAAAATAAAAGAATAGGTGAGCAGATGGACAAGCAGACATGGAAGGTAGTGACACCATGCTTTTAGATCCCAGCTTCAAGTAAAGCAGACCTTACACATTGAGTCTGGGTTAGAAAAGCAGAGGAAGGTAGTACACAATTTCCTTTCTTAGGAAAAAGATTTCAGGGAAAAATTCCTAATGCTTCCCAAATGCAGGACAAGAGAAAATGAGAAAATATTTCATCCACAGCAAATACCCAGCTTCTGCAGAAATCCAGAAAGCAAAGCCTACTTTTCCATGAATACTTTGGGGAATATGAAAAGAATGCATACACATGCACACAAGTATATGTACATACACATGCACATGCATACATGTGCATATACATTCATGTATATGTGTATATCCGTGTGTATGTGTTTATGTACATTGTGTGTACCGGCTGTGTATAATACATATGTCATGTGTGTGCGCATGTACATATATAGGTATACATATATATAATTTCATGATTCTTTTATGATTTTCTCAAAATTCCTCAATACTTACTTGGTGAGGAATTCTGTGGAAGATTAGGTAAATTACTGAAAGTAAGGAAAATAAATTCTCTTTGAATCTGTGTAGTATTTTGTGAACAAACTTTAAATACCAATGCAAGGTCAGGAAACACAGCCTATGAAGATGCTTCAGTCCCCAAGAGGCATACCTCTCTGAAGAGTCAGAAAGACTGCTTGTCCAACCACAGAATGAGAAGCAAAATTTGGACTCATATCCCCAAGTTCTCCTAGGCTTAGAATCTGTGCAAGGAGATTTGGTATACTGCAGGAAGAACCTAAGACTGCTTTTCCTTTGCAGGGGAGGGGGAGGGTTAATTAATTATTTTTTGCTATCTTTAAGTAGTTGTACAAAGGGGTTTCAATGCAACATGAACAGTTTATGAGCAATGCATTTTGATCACCCCTCCCATAGTTACCGTCCATCTGAGCTTTGCTTTCAATCTTCCACATGGGCATGAAGTGTGCAATCTACTCCTCTCTTCTATAATCACTGAGAACTCAGTCTGTGTGAGAAATAACTACCATGATACATTTATCTAGAAATCAGAGGTGGATCCACATCCTATAAGTTGCCTCTCATGGGGTCATCAACTGAATTGGGCAATAGGAACCCACCACAGTACCATTCTTCATGCCAGGGTGATTATTTCTGGGCTGAGTATATGACTACCTGAAAAAAATAGATCATTAGGATTCCCTCTGATGACTGGGAGGAAATGTGCCTGGAGGTACATAGGATGAGGGTTCCCTGAATGCTGCAGACCATCTGGTGCTGCAGAAGATGGTAGTCTGACCATGAAGCCAGCCAAGGAGGCCAGAGCCAGGGGAATGAACAAGACACCAGCCCAACCGTGAACCAACCAAGGCGTCCAGAGCCAGGGCACTGGATAGAAGACATGCTAGAACTCCTTCTTATTCCCCACTAGAAACAGAAACCACTGACTACAACTCCAAGCACAGAAATCTGCATGGGAATTTCCTAGTAAACTTTGGGGGGGGGGGAATAAAACTTACTTGTTTAACTAGAGTTTGGTCTAACTACTTCTATTTGACAGATTAGTAAATGCGTATCAATTCTATACACTAATAACATGTTTATAGTAATCACAACCTGGATATAAAGTTTCAATGTAGAAACAAATGAAAAAGATTAAGAGTGTCAAAATAATATAGATGCTATATAGTCTAGACAATGAATGAATGAATAAATAAATAAATAAAATGCAAGGGGGAGAGAAAGCATTGTAATCACAGCCAATATAAACCTGACCAAGATATCACAGAGAAATATCTGGTCAGTCTTGCTTTAGAATCAACATG
The DNA here is from genome assembly GCF_023159225.1 of Perognathus longimembris pacificus. Classification (NCBI taxonomy): domain Eukaryota; kingdom Metazoa; phylum Chordata; class Mammalia; order Rodentia; family Heteromyidae; genus Perognathus; species Perognathus longimembris. Next base: position 61,922,920 of record NC_063162.1, read on the forward strand.
TGATGCTACAGCTGGGGTACTATGAATAGATCCAGCATATTATTCAAAGAATAACCTCTTTATGGAAGGTGTGCACAAACCCTGCCCTGTGTAACTCAAACCCCATCTCTTGTTTCTTCCTTGCATGCACCTAGACTACATTTCCCAACCTTCCTTGCATTATGGTCATGTGATCAGTTTGTACCAATGAAACATGAGTGTGGTAAAGAAGGTCATGACTCCCAGGAGAGGACATGGTATTCCTTTTACTCTCTTTCTGCTATCTCTTGGCCAGTTACAGAACTTCCAAACAGGCCTGTGAGCCCTGGAAAGATGGCAGCACCAGTATGGAGAATGGCCTGTGCCTAAGTGGTTGAAAGAGGCACAGGCCCTCAGCACCAGCATGAGCAGAAAGCCTTTATTGAATTCAGTTTCAGAAAAACTAAACTACAGAAAGCAAACTACTGCGACCCACAAATGCATCTAAAAAGCCTTCATATTTTAAAGATGTCTCCACATAAGAGAGGAAAGATAAAATACATCATAACAGGAAATGAGAGATAAAGAAAAATGAGTAATGTATTTCACATATAACAACAATAGCACCTGAGGAGACTTAATATTTATATTGACTTAAAATGATTTTTGGCCAGCCGCCAGTGGTCATGCCTGTAATCCTAGCTACTGGAAAGCTGAGGTCTGAGGATCACTGTTCAAAGCCAACCCAATTATTTATCTCCAATTGTGGCAGTATAGCTCAAGTGGTAGAGCATAAGTCTTGAGGGGAAAAAGCTCAAGAACAGCACCCAGGCCCTGTATTCCAGCCCCAATACCAGCATTAAAAAAACAAAAATTAGAAAAACAATGAACAAATGTGTATGTTTGTTAAATTTAGAGAATGACACTCACTTGGAAACTATCAATTGTTAGCATGATAGTACAATTCTAGAGGTATTTCAATAAAAGGCGACAGATGACTGAAAAACTATGACCATTACATGTGACAACATACATAAGGATTATCTTCATTGAGAAGAGGAAAATATGTCATATATGCTGAAAATCTGAAGCAATTCTTTGACTTTTTTAGTTAAAATTAAATTTTAAGGCAGTTGTTATATACATAACAAATACACAAAATTCTTCTCGAAGTTTTTTATATATCAGAAATGATCAGTGATATAAAACCTGTAATAATGATACATTTTAAGACTGGAGGCATGGCTTAAGAAGTGGAGCACCTGCCTAACACAATAAGGCCCAAGTTCAAACCCCAGCACCACTAAGAATTAAAATACTCAGGAAGCTGAGGTCTGAGGATTGTGATTCAAACCCAGACCAGGCAAAAGCCGGTGAGATTCTTATCACCAATTAAGCAGTAAAAGGCAGAAGCTGTGGCCTTGAGTGAAAAAGCTAAGGGAGTGTACCCAGTCCCTGAGTTCAAAGGGAGGGGAGAGGAGGAGGAGGAGGAGGGGGAGGGGGAGGAGGAGGAGGAGGAGGAGGAGGGGGAGGGGGAGGGGGAGGAAGAGGAGGAGGGGGAGGGGAGGGGGAAGGGGAGGGGGAGGGGAGGGGGAAGGGGAGGGGGAGGGGGAGGAAGAGGAGGAGGGGGAGGGGAGGGGGAAGGGGAGGGGGAGGGGAGGGGGAAGGGGAGGGGGAGGGGAGGGGGAGGGGGAGGAGGGCTAAAAGAGGCAAAGTTATGGATGCAAGGAAGCAAGCCCCAGTGTTCACAAAAAACCTTGCATAGGCTTGGACTGAGCCTATGGTATCTCTGGCTCCTTGACTTTGTTGTTCCTGTGTAGCCTTCCTGGGGTTTCAATTCCTTTTCCATTTCAAATCAAAGAGGACTCCCTTCTGTTTCTAAAAGCTCTTGAATTCTGATAGGTTATCAATTCATTGTGCTGGAATCTTCCTGACAATAGAGCCTCATGCCAGGTACTGTCTGCTTTTTGGCAATCTTCTTTGGAAGCAAAGGGTTAAAGGAGAGCCACACAGAAGGGCAGCTCAGCTCCTGTTTAGGTCTCAGGACTGGTTCCCATTTGGTGGTGGAGGTGTTTGGAACCTACACTTTGGCCCAAATTAGCTCACTCTGGACAATCAAAAAACTACCCTTAGGAGTTTTCCAAGATGGATCTGCTTTTATTTCTGGGGGGAAAAGTCTCCATGGTCCCTAAACTCATACCTCCCCTGCCATCAGCTCTGGCGTGTTCCCTCCATGCTGACCCTGAGGTACAGCACCAAGTAGGCAATGAATCATGAATCCAACCACTGAGTGGCTTCATGGGATAATTGTAGCTGAGTTGGCCATGTGGATTTGCCTAGATTGCTTGAATGCCCTGCTGACTCTAGGATATACAAAGAATAACTAAATGTTACGTCCAGAATAAACCCTATTGTGATTTAGTATTATGTTTTAATTAAGTTTTTTTTAGAATATATGTTCTTGGCATGCTAATACTCTTGAACAATCTTTTTATGGAATTAGAGTTATTTTAGGGCTACAGTGGGAATAGGATTCCTGGCCTGCCTTCCTCATTTTCCAAACAAGCTGCCGGTGTCTGGAAGAGATGAAGTATCTCTTCCAGAGCTATGCACCGAACAACCACATACTCAGTCTCTGGACTGTCCACAGTCTGTTCCCAGTCTGTCCCCTTGGGAGAAAGGAGCTCTGCAGTTGGACAGCAGTTCATGGTGACCATCACCATCAGGGACCCCCCACCCAAAGCAGCTCACATACTTCTCCATCTTTGCTTCTCCAAGATGAACTTTCACTTGGCCATGTGTACATTCCCATAGGTATTAGCTTCCTTGGCACACTGCCCATCCTCCATTCCCTGGCCTATGCTCTGTTCCTGGCCTGTGGCCTGCCACTCGCTTTCATCCTTAATCTTTTCCAGCCACCTTGTTAGCACACCATGGACTCTTCCTCTCCATAACCCCAGGCTGGGCTGTGAACTTGATTCCCGCTCAATACAATGCTGAGGTGAGACCCCAGGCTTCCTAATTTTCAGATCACTGAACACAGTTTACATGGCTCTCACATTTACTATAAATCTGATTGAAACTCTGGGCTAAGCTTTCTAAAGAACTATTTCTTGAGTTTTCTTGAGTTAGGAATAATTTGAATATGATCTTCCCTGAACAGGAGCTTAGGTTCTGGTTTTCTTTTATGAAGCTGAAGTTACTATTAAAATATACCGTAAGGTTCAGAGTGCTGTGGCTCAAGCTTGTAATCCTGGCTAGTCAGGAGGCTGAGATCTAAAAATCAATGTCCAAAGCCAGTCCAGGCAGGAAACTCATAAGATTCTTATTTCCAATTAATTAGTGAAAAGCCAGAAGTTGAGCTGTGGCTCATATGGCAAAATTAAAAAGCTAAAGGACAACCCCCTCCAAACCCAATAAACCAATTATTAAATGGGCAAAGGAGCTAAAGAGAGACTTAACAGAAGGAGAAATAAAAATGGCAAAGAAACATATGAGGAAATGTTCAACATCCCTGGCAGTAAAGGAAATGCAAATAAAAACAACCCTGAGATACCACCTCACTCCAGTTAGAATGGCCTATACTCTGAACTCAGGCAACAACAAATGCTGGAGGGGGTGCGGGGAAAGAGGAACCCTTCTCCACTGTTGGTGGGAGTGCAAATTAGTACAACCACTTTGGAGAACAGTATGGAAGTTCCTCAAAAAGCTCAGCATAGACATACCCTATGACCCAACCATACCACTCCTAGGCATCTATCCTGAACAACAGATCTCAGGATATCAAAAAGACATCTACACATCCATGTTTATCTCTGCACAATTCACAATAGCCAAAATATGGAAACAACTCAGATGCCCCACTACAGGTGAATGGATCCAAAAAATGTGGTACCTATACACAATGGAATATTACATAGCAATTAGAAATGATAAAATATTGGTATTCGCGGGGAAATGGTCAGAACTTGAAAAAATAATGTTGAGCGAGACAAGCCTAGAACACAGAGAACAAAGGGGCATGGTCTCCTTGATATATGACTGTTGCGGGGGGGGACAGTAGAGACCAGGTCTGTGAAACAAAAAACTTCTTTTCAAATGGTATTTCCACAGGTTTGGGTCAGTGACCTTACATTATGTATCTAAAACCAAACAACTACTAAACATAAAAAGGTCTAGAATAGACCTATTAGTGGACCACAATAGCTCAACAGCAATGTACATATGATCATATAAGACGAGGATAAGCAAGAACAACTCCAAGAGAAGGACACAGGAGGATTCTATTGTTGTCTTTACATTTAAAGTTTTGGTGAATTTCCTTTGCCGTACGCTATGTAGTTACTGTATATGATTTTGGTACACTGGGTATTGTATATATGCCTACCTGATCTAGGGAAGGGAAAGAAAAATGAGAGTGTAAGATAACCCAAGAAATGTACTCACTGCCTAAGTAACCGTACCCCTTTTGCACAACACCTTGTCAACAAAATTTAATTTAAAAAAAAAAAAAAAGCTAAAGGACAGCACCCAGGCCCTGAGTTCAAGCCCTAGAGTATCAGTACATACACTACATACATACATACATTCAAACGCATACAAATGTATAGGTATGTACATATGTATGTATGCATCTATATGTGCACACATATACATGTGTATGTACAGATACACACATGTGTAAATGTGTGTATATATAAACTATTACTGCCAGTGGCTCTGTGCTCATGGAGGTGGCTACAGCCCTTCACACACACACACACAGGGCCCTGGCAGCGGGGTCCCAAGCCCCCGCGGTCCCCAGCCCCAGGTGACGGGCAGGGGCCCTTCCATACTTAGCTCGCAATCTCAGGCAGGTCCAAGCCGACCTTGGGTACCAACACAGGCCCCTTGGCGGATGCCCTTCCAGGCCAGTTCCAGTGGACAAAGCCGAGGGCAATATCCTCCACAAGATCTGATCTATTTTCTCCACCCATTTAAGAAGTAAAAGGCAAGAAAATGCTTAAGGCCAACTGAGTAAGTTAATTTGAAAGTTTAAGGATGGCCAGGAAAGAAAGCAGGTAGCCTCTCCATCTGGAGAGGGGCCCAGAGCAGATCCCGGGGCATTCTCGGGAGACGGGTGTGGCAGCGCAGGCCCTATGAGGCCTCCACCCCAGGTTGTGTGCTGACTGCCTGGCGGCTCCTGCATGGCAGCTCCTGCACAGCCGCCACCCAGGGCATTATAAGAGAAGGAACTTCTTGCGCACTGGCCGAGCGGGTACCCGAGGCATGATGGGAAGAAGAGTTTAAGGGAACCACAGCATTGTGGGGAAAAAGAGGCATTTGAACAGGCGCACAGTCAGCTCTGTTCATTGGCTGAGCAAGCCTCCAATGCACTATGGGAAGACGTGTTTGAGCAAGAACAAATAGCATTATGGGAAACACAAGCATTTGAGCTGGAGCCCAAAGCACCATGGGGACGGGGAGTGCCATGATAGGCCATGTGTTATCACCACTTAGCCTTCTTTTTCTCTCTCTCCAGGGGTGACCTAGACCCCACTGCCATCACCACCCAGGGTGTACGCCTTGGGAGCTTCTAGGTGAAGGCGCGGGGGGGGGGGGGGGGGGTGAGGTTGGAGGAGCACCTGGAGGCCACAGAGACCTCCGTGCTCCTGGAATGTGCAGCCGCTGCTCACAGGCATTTCAGCCCCCTGTGAGGCCTGCAGCTCCCCACCAGGCGCAGCCCCCAACAGCTCTCACAGCCCCTGCTGTGCACCTTCTGAGCTCTCCATTACAAAGGAGCATCACCAGATGGCCAGATGCACAAAGGCATGAGCAAGAATGTATGTGGAGGAGGAGCTGGTTACAAGCCCAGGAATGGTGGGCAGCGCACAGTGCATGGGGAAGATGCTGAGGGAAAGGCTGGAAAAGACATGCACCAACTTTTAGTAACTTAGGAACATTGATCCTACGGATCCCACTCAAGGCTCTATCAGTGTGGGACTAGAAGGGAGATATGGAAACAGAAGACAGAACCCAGGACAATATGGCCTCAGAGGCCTGGATAGAGGCACTGAAATATCAGATGATTTAAAAAAACAACAGGAAAGGGGCACCTCAACATGGAGATGGATGTTCATTATTGTGGATAAAGGCTAGCTCTGGAAAAAGGAATAAAAGCTAATTGATTTTGTCCAATACCAGACAGACATAGGGTGAGATCCATAGTTATCAAAAACACCCAAAATAACCTGTGCACTGGTGACTCACGCCTGTAATCCTAGCTACTCAGAAAGCTGAGATCTGAGAACCATGGTTCAAAGCCAGCTCATGCAAGAAAGTCTGTGAGACTCCTATCTCCAGTGAACATCCAGAAAACTGGAAGTGGAGCTGTGGTTCAAAGTGGTAGAGTACCCATGGACAGTGCCCAGGCTCCGAGTTCAAACCCCACAACCAACCAAAAAGAAAAAAAAATGCAAATAATAAACTGAAACTTCCCAGAATAAGTATTAAAATGCTTATTTATTTGTTTTTGTTTCCTTGAAGTATAGGGAATGGAATACAGGACCTTGGACATAAGTATTCTCCCACGGAGCTACATCTCCAGCCCGAAGCTCTTATGTTTTTAAAAATAAAATACACAGGTTCTGGAGATATGGCCTAGTGGCAAGAGTGCTTGCCTTGTATACATGAAGCCCTGGGTTCAATTCCCCAGCACCACATATACAGAAAACGGCCAGAAGTGGCGCTGTGGCTCAAGTGGCAGAGTGGTAGCCTTGAGCAAAAAGAAGCCAGGGACAGTGCTCAGGCTCTGAGTCCAAGCCCCAGGACTGGCAAAAAAGAAAAAAAAAAAAAAAAGAGTGTGCAGTCCTGAGTTTAAGCCCTAGTATGGACACACACACACACAAAATAAACTAAAATACACAGCTGAAACCAATGGCTCACTCTTATAATCCTAGCTGCTGAGGAGGCACAGTATGAACACTGGGATTCAAAGCCATCCCAGGCAGAGTAGCCTGCAAAACTCCATCTGCAAAATAACCAGCCAAAAGCAGAGTTGAAAGTGTGGCTCAAGTGGTAGGGGACAAGCTATGTGTGGAATAAAAGTCAAGCCAGAGCACAAAGCTCTGAGTTTAAACCACATTATTGAAATAAAAACAGATGTGAACAAATAAGAGAAAGCTAACTCATAGAAAGGGAAATGAATCCTTATGGATTGGATGTCCCCCTGCCCCAAGGTGAGGAGAATGTGATTGCTCAATGAAGAAACCACCTGTGTTCATTAGCTGTCACTTACCCAATGATCCCCTGCTGGGCCCACCTTACAGTTCCTCTGGTGCTAAATACTGATGGTTACTGTGATCCTGCTGGGACTGGCTTTGAACCATAATCCTCAGATCTCAGCCTCCTGAGTAGCTAGGATTACAGGCGTGAGCCACAAGTGCCCAGCTCCATGAGACACTTAGCTCCAATTAACCACCAAAAAGTTGGAAGTAAAGCTGTGGCTCAAGCAGTAGAGTCCTAGTCTTGGAGCAAAAAAGCTGAAGGATAGCTCCTAGGCTTTGAGTTCAAATCCCAGTACCAGCACACATACACACTTTTGTCTTATGAGTGACACCATTTGCTCAGTGAAAGAGATCTGCCGACACCTTCTGCAGCTCATGTCTCTGTTCTTTGCATACATCAGCCCACAGCAGGATCCAAAGCATAGATGAACTTGAGAAATCCCAAGCCAGGGCCCATTGTGCAGGCCTCCCTCTGTATTGCCATACCCATGGAGTGTCCTGGGCAGACAGTGTGGGAAAGAGGCACACACCATGTGCCTCTGTCAGGGTTGAAGAACACAGTGTTCATCTCTGACCTGGTGACACATACATTACACATGTGCTTCACACAGTGAGCTTTGGGAGACAGACACAGTGAGCTTTGGGAGATAGCCACACCTTAGCTGTGCCTACTGGGCTGATGCCCAGTATGGGTGTCTTCTCTCTTTTGCATTCGTATTAAGGCTTGAACTCAATGCCTGGACCCTGTCCCTGAGATTCTTTTGCTCAAGGTAGCACTCTACCATTAGAGCCACAGCTCCACCTCTGACTTTCTGTTAATTAGTTGGAAATAAAATTCTTGCAGGCTTTCCTGCCCAGCCTGGCTTTGAAGCTAAAGCCTCAAATGTCAGCTGCCTGAATAGCTGGGATTACAGGAATGCCCACCAGCACCTGGCTCAGATCCCCTTGATTGTTTCAAAGGGCCTACAGTCCCAAGAGTCCCTGTAGTTTGGGCAAATTCACACAGAAAATGAGTCATAGAAAAATGACCAGAATGAGGTCCCAGGAACCCATGGCTGGGGCCCTGAGCTGTTTCAAGCATCTTTAACTCATATTCTTCTTTGTCTTTATTTCACAACAGAATCGAGTCCACACTGCCAAAAGCTTATTCTTCAAGGGGGACTTTTGTTTCTCCAAAGTGATAAGAACATCATTTTGCATCAGGCCTCTGACATGCAGAGACCTTCAAGGTCCAGTGAGATTATTAAAGAGAATGCTAAGTTTTGTTTTTCATCCTAATATAAATTTTGATCTTACAAACAGGAAATTAAATCTCTGAACTGGTCGGAGGACTGAGACCTGGCTAATGGCCCCTGAGGGAACAGGAGGGAACAAGGGCTCCAAGCCTGGAGCAACAGACGTCTTCCCGGATGAAGAGATGGGGCAAGTGATGGCAGATACATGGAGTCACGCTGCTGTCCAGCCTCTTGATCAATGGCTGTGTTCTTTCCCTCTTTGAATGCAAACACTGCCATGGCAGGGAGACAGAGGAGCAAGCTCTCTTGGGTAGCAAGAAATAGCATTCTGTGAAGGTTGATTTCTGTGCTTTACAAGTGTTTAATAAATAGCTGGGCACTAGTGGCTCATGCCTGTAATCCTAGCAACTCAGGATGCTGAGATCTGAGGATCACAGTTCAAAACCAGCCAGGGCAGGAAATTTTATGAGACTCATCTTCAATTAACAACCAAAAATGCAGAAATAGAGGGAGTTATGGCTCAAGTGGTAGATCACTAGCCTTGAGCAAAGAAGCTCTGAGGCAGTGCCCAGGCCTGAATTCAAGCCCCAGGACCATCACAAAATAATAATAATAATAATTTTTAAAGATAAGGGAAAACTTGGAGAGCATGAGGGAAGGAGTAACATTGTCCAAAAATATATGTACATTTTACCTGACATATGTAACTGTAACCTCTCTGTATATTACCCTTATAATAACAATAAAAAATTTAAAATTTTTAAATAAACCAGATTTACATCATTGTTATATTTCTAATTGTTATGAAATATATGTGCTAAAGTAACTTCAGTCTTCAAATATTGCTGGGAAACTGGTATGAATCAATTGCTTCCCCCCCCCCCCGTATATCTAATTAAGCATTAATTTTATTACTTTATTGCCTTTACATTGATTATTCTTGATTCTGTCCCCGATTCACTTTTGTTTGAAGTTTATTTTCTTACTGTATTTATCATACCTACTGTTTTAGTAATCTGCTTTCTTTAAATGCAATAAATCCCAAAAGGGCTGCCTATTCTTTATTTTTTAAAAATTAAAAAAGCTAAGCGATACTGTCTAGGTCCTGAGTTCAAACCCCAGGAACATCACAAAAATAGATTAATTAATTGGTTGATTAATAATAATAGTTTTTAAAGCTAAAGTACAGTGCTCAGGCCCTGAGTTCAAGCCAAAGATGGAGGGGATCAGAAGGGGATGTGTCATGCCCCTTCCAGGCTTGGTGTCACAAGCCCAAGCATCTCCACTGATGAAGAAATCCTGAGAATGGAGACTCTGGCACAGTATGTAAGGCTGCAACAGCGCAGCAGGGACCTCACTGCATTTGCAAGATAAACTGCATGGAAAGGCTTAGCGGTCATGAGCAAAGCATTTGGTTCAATCAGGAAGATACAGAGCTATGAGAAGAAGGCAGGTTTTTGTGAAGGTGAACCAGTGCAGACTAGAAAGTGCCTTTCAGACCTTGCTTGCTTTAAAAAAAAAAATTGTTATCAGGGGTTACAGTTACATAAGTAGAGTGCATTTCCTTGGGGACAATGTCTTTACTCTCTCCCAGTAATTTCCTTCTGTTTCCTCCCACAAGTTGTATAGCTCATTTTCTACAGTGTCCAATGAGTACCACTGATACATTTGTTCACCCTTTGCCCGTCCATATCTGTGCCTCCCCTTGACTCTCAGAGCAGACCTTGCTTTCTAAAGAACACTGTGGAATTTTGCTCTGTTGTTTAGAAAAGACCTTGTTTGGGCTAAAACTAGAATCACTCTTCACCCAGATGAGGGCGCTTCAACAGCAGAGCTCATAGATCTGCTTGGCAGGGCTGAATTTATGACAACTTTTTGTCTTCTAGGAGAATAAATATTTTTCAGTGGCTCTAAAATGGTGTTATATTGTTTTTGTTTTGCTTTTGTTTTTGTATCTTTCTTGGAGAAGAGGCCCATGTACCCAGGCATGTGTGTGTTTCTGTGATCATACACTTTTCCTCACCAGGTGAGCCCAGAAAATCCAGGCTGTTGAGCCTTCACCTGGCTGGACAAGTCTCACCACCATCTGCCCAAATTGGAGATTAGACCACAAGCCTGGTGCAGAGCTTGAGATACAGGCTGAACAACACTAATCTCAGTCTAAATTTGGAAATGCTTAGAAATCTAAATATTTTTGAGTACTACCCTGGCATTCCAAATGTTTCCAATTTCAAAATATTTCAGATTTCAGATTAGGAATTCTCAACTAGTTAAAATGAAACATTGTAGGGAGTACAGCTGACTCCATCTTGATTAGGGAAACATGGTAGGAAATGTGGGGGGCAGTAGATTAGGTCAACCTAACCCCAAAATTCTGCTTCTATAAATGGCTTAACTTGTTTGTTGCTTGCTCTACCCCCTGCGCCAAGCACCTACATCTGTGCTATGCTTTTACCTTTATAAACCCCAATTTGAGGACTGCTCGGGGTCACGATGGCAGCTCCCAAGTCTGCACTGTGTCCCTGGCCGGTCAGCCTGCTTTTCACTGTCAGCTCCCAAGTTTGTGCTGCATCCCTGGCTGGTCAGTTCCCTTTATGCTTCCCCAATAAACCCATCTTTTTGCTTGAGACTCTCACTGAGTTGTGGACTCTTGAAGGGACGGGGAACCCCCTCCCTCGAACCCCATAACAACATCTATGCACATGTTCCAAAACTTGAAATATTCAAGTCAGACACAATTTTGTCTGGGTACTGGGGCTCACTCTTGTAATCCTAGGAGGCTAAGACCTGGAGGACAGCAGTTGAAAGCCATTCTGAGCAGGAAAATCCTTGAGACTCTATCCTCAAGTAGCAAAAACCTAAAACTAAAGTGTGGCTCAAGTAATAGAGTACCAGGTTTGAGCAAGCAAGCAGAACAAGGTCCTGAGTTCAAGCCCTGATACAAAAAAAAAAAAAAAGAAAGAAGAGAAGGGGAGGGGAGGGAAGGCAAAGGAAAAGAGAAAGGGGAAGGGATAGGGGGGAGGAAGTGGAAAGGGGAAAGAGTGAAGAGGAAGGGAAGGGAAAGGAAGGAAAGAAAACTGTTCTGGTCCCAACCATCTTGAATAAGAGATTCTCAACCTTTACCTCACTTCACACTGGACTCTTACTCTCCAAACTCTTCAGATAAAGGTGTAAAAGACTGAGTGTTCAGTGCCGTGGCTCAGTCCTGTAATCCTAGCTACTGAGGAGACTTAGATCTAAGGATTGTAGTTCAAAGCCAACCTGGGTTGGAAAGTCTGTGAGACTCTTATTTCCAGTTAGCCATCAAAAAGGTGGAATTGGAGCTGTAGCTCAAGCAGTAGAGTGCTAGTCTTCAGCAAAAAAGCTCAGGAACAGTGTCCAGTCGCTGACTTCAAGCCTTAGGACTGTCAAAAAGAAAAGGAAAAGGCTGAGGAATTTGAAATGTAATTTGGGGGGCTCTCATTGTGTCTGTGCATGGTGTACAAGATCATACTCCTGTGGCTGGCTGAACATTTCTCTTCACAAGCCTAAGAAATCTCAGAAGCAACCCTATGCTTCCTGGTGGATGGTGAGTGAGGCCAGGCCCTCAGATGAGAACGACTTGGCCACAGGTCCTGACCCTGTGGACTGGAGGGGAGGCTGGGCAGCAGCCCACACCAACTGGCAACTAACAGCTTAGAGCACAGCTCAGTCTGTGGCTGCACCTCAAGTCCGCATCAGAAGCCTCTGGGCTCCCCAACCCAGCCCTCAGGCCAAAGCAGGACCACTTGGGCCTTCTGTTTGCAGGTTCTTGACTCTGGGCCTAGGCAGGCCTCTGTGGTTATTTTTTTCATTCATGAGAGTGAGGACTTGACCTTGCTCCTGGACATTCTTTTATTTTTATTATCATTAATGTTTATCATCTTTAAGTAGTAGTACAAAGGGGTTTTAATTCAACCTATCAGTTTGAGTACAATTCATCTTGATCAAGATCAACCTTTTCAGCATTCTCCCCTATCTCTCCCAACTCCATCCATCCCGTCAATTTTCCTAGTCCTGTTTTTTCCTATGTACCTTAAATATTAGGACTGCATTCTTCCCCCCCCCCCTTTCCTCTCTTTGTTGATCTAAGCCCCTCCCCTTGACCTCGCCCACCCCTATTACCTTAAGTTCCTAATACCTTAAGTGTTGGTGTTGTTACACTGCAAGTTGTTCCAAGGACTTACTGTTCACCATTAGACCCCTCTCCTGCATATTCCACACTTCAGTTAGTGCATATATACATAGGATGGACTTACCCTTTTTTTTTTTCTTTTTTGGGCCATTTTTGGGGCTTGATCTCAGGGCTTGGGCACAGTCCCTGAACTGTTTTGCTCAACACTAGTGCTCTACCACTTGAGCCACAGCTACACTTCTGGCTTTTTTGGTAATTAATTGGTGATAAAAACTCACATGGACTTTCCTGCTTAGGCTGGCTTTGAACCGCAATGCTCAGATCTCAGCCTCCTGAGTGGCCAGACTTTCCTTTTCAATGCCTTTCCCTGGAATTGCCATGCAAGCCCTTTCATTTTTTCTGGTGTGAGAAGTGACTGGCTCGCATGGGACATACCTGCCTCTCACAGGCATGTGCTCTTTGGGGTTCCCAGAGGCTGCTGAATTGGGGGACCCTGGAGAGAAGGCCGGTTCCAACACTTCCAACACCAATTCTCTTCCCACTATGCATTGCATGGGAAAGCGTATAATTTGAAAAATGTGTTCATTTTCAAACCAAGTTGGGTTATCTCAGCCTTAATAGAAAGATGATTTGTAAAACATCTGTGCTTCACATGGACAAAGCCAGAGAAAATATTCCTCTCCATGCAGCCCACATCTGCAGCTGAAAGTCTGTAGCATTATCTTCTCTTGGGAAGAATCCATCCATGTGGCCCCATAGAAGAGACAACAAAATATACTGCACCTTCTCTTCCTGTGCACACTCTATTTTCATTAAGGTTTTGCCGACCTTGTTCTCCTGATTTATTCAATGGCCTCCATAGTTCTCAAAAGCAAGCAGTACTGGCTCTGTCCTCTCGATAAGAAAGATGAGAAACCGAGGAAGTAGAACCTTTCAGTAATTTGAGGCCTACCCCCTGCAGGGAGCCCCTGCTCTGGGGACAGTTGCTCTGGCCATTGCAATGTCAAATTCAGCCTCATGTGCATAAAATTAAAAGGCAGAAAGCACGGCTACATACTATGGAATAAATCTATCGGCTTCCTAGCAGAGCTGGCTCTGCAGATGTGAGGGAGCCAGGTCTCGAATTAGTTCAGTGCAAAATCAATTTTATTGGATGCAATAACCCTTGGTATTTTTTAAAACAATTATAAAATGTAGGCTCCAACTAACAGCTCCAACTACTTAACAGTATCCTAATGTTCCGTGTCCAAATGAGCATGTTTTGAGATGGGACCCTCCTGTCTCCACATGCAACCTATAATCTGAAGGCTTTACTGGGTAATAATGTAACTTTATCAATGTCAAAACTAACAATTAAGGACATTTACATGACTAAAGGAGGGTACACTTAGGAGAGGAATCCAAAGGCATAACTTCTCTGAACAACTAACAAACTGTTTATCAAATGAAATACCAGGACGTGGAAACAATTTGGGGGGTGGGCAGGTGAAAGGGGCACAGGAACAGAGGGAGGAAGATGAGCAATGATAGTCACTGTATTCAATGTACATCATGTAAGAAATGAGCTATGTAACCTGAGGGTAGAGACAAAAGGGGGAAATGGAGAACAAAGGGGTGACCCTAACCAAGAAGCATTGTACTCACAACCTGACTTATGCAATTTAACCGCTTTGTACAACTAAATAATTTTCAAAAACAATTTTAGCTCCCATCTGTAATCCCAGCTATTTAGGGAGGTGGTGGTCAGGAGGTCACAGTTCAAAATCAGCCCAAGACAAAGGCTAATGAGACCCCATCTCAACCAATATGCCAGGCATAGTGATACATGCCTGCCATCCAGCTATATAGTAAGCATAAATAGGAGGATTAAAGTCCAGACCAGTCCAGGCAAAAACACACTCTATTAAAAATAATCATAAAGCTTAAAAAGGCTGGGGGTATGATTCTGTTATGTCCAGATCTGGGGTCCCCAAAAACCACCAAGGAGCCAATTCCAAAGCAAACACACAAGAGTCTTTATTGCAAGCTCGAGCTTGGACTTACAACTGTCACCGATGCAGCAGATCTGGATTGAGAGCCCCAACCCTTCAGTTATCAGGGTTTATAAAGGTAAAAGCATAGCACAGATGTAGGGGCTTGATGCAGGGGGTAGAGTAAGCAACGACAAGCAAGTGTGGTACAGATGTAGGAGGTTGACATAGAGGGTGGAGCAAATAACAAGACATTTACAGAATCAGAATTTTGGGGTCAGGTTGACCTAATTATCAAGATGGAGTCAGCTCTACAACAATTCCAAGTGGTAGAGTGCCTACCTAGCAAGCATTAGGCCCTGAGTTCAATCTCCAGTACTGCCCAAAACCTTAACAAATAGTACTAGAAGAGAAGCATTTATTGAGTATGTTCTGTATACAAGATGTGTATACTGTCCTGCTGGGCAGTCCCCATTGCCCCCGAGATAAGGCCAGAGACAGTAATCATGATATTTGGAAAGAAGTTCCGATTCTTAATTGATACAGGAGCAGATCGGACCATATGCATTTAAATGGACAACATTATTATTGGATCAGCAGATGCTCAAGTGCTAGACTTGGCCTATAGCAAGGCCCAAACACTCCTTCAAAGAGGAGGGCTACGTATAGCCAGTGACAAGGTTCAGAAAGTATACCCCTTTAAGATCTTGGGGGCATAACTTAAACTAGACTCTGTATGCCCACTCAAGCCCCAGTTATCCTTCCAGGCAACTTATACTCTGGTGGAGATGCAAAGACTGTTAGGTGAAATTAATTGGCTGAGACCCTGGCTTCAACTGCCTACAGAAGAGCTGATTCCACTCCATGACTCTTTGAAGGGCAAAGCGCCCACTGATGTTATTACAATAACTCCATCACTTCAAACAGCCTTCCAGAAAATCCAATTGGCCCTAAATAAGGCACAGCTGGCATGCTACAAGCCTGTGCCCACTTTGCCTTTGGATCCTCCCCGGGTCTGAAGTCTCCTCAGCTGTAATTACGCAATCAGGCGAGCCCCTTCATTGGGTGCATGCATCAGTGGGAGGAGCTCCCAGGGTTTATTCCCAGCTAGACCAGCTAGCTGACTTGGTAATTAAGGGCAGGGATACTTCCCTGAGACATTATGGGAGAGATCCTGACGTGCTAACTATTCCCTACCGGTTGTCAGATTTTGAATGGGTCAGAAGAAATAATGCATGTGTCTCTAGTGCCCTGGAGGGCTTTATGGGTAAGATAGATTGCCACTATGGCACTTCAAGATGGGTGACCTCATTTTCCAGGCTACAATGGACACCCCCTGTGCTTTTCTCTACCAAGCCTCTTGTCAAGGCTGCCAATGTGTTTATAGATGGGGGACGAGCCGGCTCTGCCATAGTGGTGCGCTCCGCCTTGCCCCCTGCCGGTGGGAAAGAGAACAACCATTACTTTGAAGCCGTCACTGGCTCTGCACAATTTAAAGAGTTGTACGCAGTCGCCTTGGCACTGACCCATGTTAAACAGCCAATGAACTTGTTCTCTGATAGTCTATATGTGGTTAATTTGCTACCAAACCTGGTATGTTCATATATCAAATTGGATGAAAACCCAATCACTCCTCTGATGATCCAAGTCAGGTCTCTGTTAAAAGAGCGGAGTGAGCCTTTATTTTTACAGCACCTTCGTGGACACCAAGGACTGCCTGGGGACCTGGCACAAGGTAATTGTATGGCTGACCAGCTGGCCACTAATGGAACCATCATAGCTCTGGCCATTGTACAACCTCAAAATCTCCAAATGGCCAAAGGACTTCATGAGCGTACTCACTTAAATTGGAGAGGGTTACATCAGAGATTTCCTTCAATTCCTATAAAAGACTTTAAAAAGATTATAAGGACTTGCAAATCATGTATGCCTTTCGTGTAAGTCCCTCCCCTGCAATCTCCAGGGGTGAACCCAAGAGGGTTAAAACCTAACTTAATTTGGCAGACTGATGTGACGCACTACGCTCCCTTTGGAAGGCTAAAATATATATTTATGTCCATTGACACATGCTCTGGCGCGTGTTGGGCCTCTCTGCATACCGGTGAAAGAGCACGGCATGCTGAAAGCCACTTCTTACAATGTTTTGCTATCCTAGGACTGCCTTTACAGGTTAAAACAGATAATGGACCTTGTTTCACCAGTAAGCCTTTACAGGCATTTTTCCAAATGTGGAATATTAAACATACCACTGGAATACCTTATAACCCAAAGGGTCAAGCCATAATTGAGAGGCATAATAAGACCCTGAAGGATCAATTATTAAAACAAAAAGGGGGGGAAGCCCCCATGACCAGCTGAGGACAGTGATGTTTACACTGAATATTTTAAATTTCTCTAAGGACCAACCTCTGTCGGCTTTCCAGAGACACTGGTCAAGCCAAACACCCTTCTTAAAAGTGGAGGTCTGGTGGAAGGATCCTCTGACAGGGGAGTGGTATGCCCCAGATCCACTTATCAGTGCCAGAAGGGGTTTTGCCTGTGTTTTCCCTACTGGGGAACTGAATCCAATCTGGATACCTGCTAGAGATGTAAAATATTGTCCATCAGAATGACCACCCAAGGGCACCTGCCCTTGAGGGATGTCTCCCCTTGTTTCCTCTCAGGAAAGCAAAGACCGAGGTGGAATTTTCTATGGAGAAACGGGAAAGCCTGCCTGCACCAGCGATGGACCTGGACCCAGTGTCGGCTCTGTTTCTTCCCTGGACCCTGCCTGACGCCCTTTGGAGTAACGTTTGCTGTGGCAGCGTGGCCCACAGCCTTGCACAAGGACCAAAGGGAAATGTTGCACGGTTGTTCCTCCCTTTGCTCCCCCCTTTGCTGCTTATCTCGGGGGTCCCCATTGGAGGGAAATAGGAGCTAAAGGACTTGGACACTTTAATGTTTTATGATAAATGTTTATAATAAGCGAGGGATTGGCACCTTGCTGTAATGTTTACTATGAAGTGTTTACTAACCTCAGTTGTTAAGTTACCAGCACCCTGGCTGCCACATCGCCAGGACCTGAACCTGCCCCTCTACCTCACCATCGAGGGAAGGAAGACCCATCTGTGCTACCTTGAGCGACACCAGACTGGACCAGAATTCCTCTGTTTTCCATGGACTGACCCAGATAAGAGACCCTCCATTGCCTTGTGCCTGTGTTGTAATTGCTCATGTGTTACAGTTGCTCATGTTTGCATTTGCCTTGTATTACGATTGCTTATGCTCATGTCTGCTTTATGCTCCCATTTACATTATGTTTACATTGGGTCTCTTATTGTAAGTGATGGGCCAGAGATGTCTAGGTACCAAGCGGCTTTTGGCCTTTTAGCCATATAGGAACCCCATGAGGCTCGTCACTCAGCCCCTAGGACCTGCTGCTCACTGAGGTCCGCTGGCATGAGAGAAAATTATAAGGGCTTTCTTTCGAGTGCTAATCCCACTCTCTCCAAGGCCTCTCATCGGGCCCGCCAGCCCGGCAGGAAGGTCAGCCTGAAGAGCTAGGGCGTTAGCCCAAGACGGGTAAGACTCCCCTTGGGGGGGGGCAACCTAAGACACGGCACGCTCTCAAGTAGGGCGCCTCCTGCTGTCCGAAAAAAAATAAATATAAAAGAGGCAGATGTTGGGGTCCATCTTCCCCCTTGATGGAAGGGGCTTGATGCACCTCCCCCAGCCCTGGGGAATGCGGCCCTTCTACCCCCTCTGGATTGGAATCCAGAGGAACCGGTTGGGCAAACAGCCCCCCAACCCTCTAGCCAGCCTGGCGCCGCCCTGGTTCGGTGCACTCGAGTGACGTTAGCCCGTGGGGGTCAGTTGATACCTTTCAGCCTATCGACATCCTGGCCAAACCCCTCCTCGGAATCATCTCCCCTTGTCCTTCTCTTAATAAAGTCAGTTCGCTCTAAGAAGCTGACCCCGTTGCATATGTTTGCCAGACTTCTAGCGTAAGGAGCCGATCACATATCTGCAGCAGATCCCGTGCACGTCAGGTCGGAGCTGACCCCCCCACCCCCCGTTCCACTCTAACTTACCTGCAGGTCGGGTGATTAGGGGAGAGGGCAAGAAAAGAGGGTGGAAAGAAAGAAGAAAGAGTCCTAGCTGGGAGGGGCAAAAAAAAACCCCAACACTGTCCTCTCCAGGAGAGCCATAAGATTAGAGATAGATGAATTGATCTTGAATTGTCCCTCAATAGCAAAATCCCTCAAAAACTCCCTCTCTAAGAACAGTTCCTCTCTCTACAACAATGCTGAATCCATTTCCAGACACAAGGCTCATTTCTTCCTCATGCTAGACATTGGGCTGGGACTGGGAGGGCTAGGGGGCTGTTGGAACTGGGAGGCTGGGTGGGCTGGGGGCTGGGGGGTTGGGGGACTGGGAGGCTGGGGGGCTGGGGGCTGAAGGGGATGGGGAGACTGGAGGGGCTGAGGGCTGGGAGACTGGGGGTGAAAAGATATGTCCCAGCCATCCCTGGGGACCATGCAGAGATAGTCACGGACAGGAGAAGAAGGTGTATAAGGAGGTTTGAGGGAGCAACATGGCGGCTGGCTAGCTTTACCTTATCCAGGTGGTGGCTTACTTATATAGCTCTGGGGCTAAAGAGGAAGTAGGTAGGTCAGAATGGTGAGTGGGAGTGTCCCATTATAGCTCTAGGGCAGGGAGTTTAGGTATAGGTGGATCTGGGGGCTAATGGGAGGGGCTGAGAACCTGAGGCTGGGGAAATGCTAACAGGGGGGACTGAAGGGGCTGGGGGCTGAGAGGGCTGGGGAACTGAAGGGGCTGGGGGGGCTGGAAGCTGGGGGGACTAAAGGGGCTGGGGGATGAGGAGGCTGGGAGGTTGGGAGGCTGGGGAACTGGGGAGACTGGGGGACTAGAGGGGGTGGGGGACTGGGGAGGCTGAGAGGTCTGGGGGACTGGGACTGGGAGGCTGGGAAGGCTGGGGGGACTGAAGGGGCTCAGAGCTGGGGGCTGGGGAGCTGGAGGACTGGCAAGCGGGATGCTGGTCGGCTGGAGTGGGGCTGGGGGGCTGGAGTGGGGGCTGGGGGGGATGGGTTACACTCAGGGTGATTTGAATGAAAATTTGGGCCCAGAAGAGGTAGGATCTGAATCTAGACCTACCTGGTTTATCCTAAATTCTGTACCTACATTCCACAGCACAATAGCTACTAGCCCCACAGGACAACTTACAGCTAAATGAAACTAGGTATTTCAGTTTCTCAGTCACCCTTTGGAAGTAAACACTTTGGTAGAGTCCATCTTATGTTTCCTCCCAGGAATGCAATGTCTTGCAGATAATTCCCTAGTTTTGATCACCCTAGCTCCAGGAAGAGAGGAGGGCTGGGAACATGGACTTACTGCCTTCCAACAGGGACATATATACACATGATCTCCATTCATTTCTTTGATCATACATATGAAGAAATTATCAATAAAATTGTAACCCACAAAGCCAGACACTAGTGGCTCATGCTT
The DNA here is from genome assembly GCF_023159225.1 of Perognathus longimembris pacificus. Lineage (NCBI taxonomy): Eukaryota > Metazoa > Chordata > Mammalia > Rodentia > Heteromyidae > Perognathus > Perognathus longimembris. Next base: position 61,943,009 of record NC_063162.1, read on the forward strand.
GTAATCCTAGTACTGAGGTGCCAGACTTTGAAGTCAGGCCCCACCACGTGAACCCCATTTTAGAATCGAACCCTGAGCCAATCAGATTTGTACCTGTGTTCTAATCTCGCTTGCACAGCTGATTGTTTTAACCTTGTTCTTTGCCTTTATAAGCCCTGTGTAATCACAGCTCGGGGCTTCCTCCTAACCTCCGCTGTGTCGGTGGGTAGGACGAGGCCCGAGTTGGCAGCTCGTTAAATAAAGCCTTGCCTTGCTTTTGCATTTCGGAGTGTCTGAATCTCGGTGGTCTTCTTGGGGGTGGTCTTGCAACTTGGCACAACATTTGGGGGCTCGTCCGGGATAGCCCCAGAGACCCCGAGATCCCAGACTCCGAAGGTAAGAAAACAGCCCTGTTCATTTGTCTTGTCCTGTAATGTGCCTGTTTGTTTGTCTTGCTTTTGCTTATTTCTTGAAGGGGTTGTCGAAGCAGATGTACTTACTTGACAATCCTGGTGAGACCGGGGGATGTCCCAGACTCCTCACCCTTAAAGGGGGATCTCTGGAGCCCCGCTTTCAACTTGAATTCACTCTTTCTGCATCCTTGCAGGGGGATGTGTGGGCCAACTTGGGAAATCTCCAGTTTTTCTTGTTCTTGATCTTGCCTATGTTTTTTTCCTTCTGTATTAATTGTTTTGGTTTCTTTTCTTTTGTAGCCTTTTGGACTAAACATCTGATCAGAGCTATGGGTAACGTTCTATCTTGGGGTCCTCCATCTAGCCCCCTAGATTTGACTCTAGTTCACTGGAAGGAGATCAAGGAGATAGCTCAGAACCGAGGTGTGGCCCTTAAGAAGGAAAAGTGGATTACCCTGTGCAAGTCAGAATGGCCCACCCTTGAGAGAGTTAATTGGCCACCTGAGGGAAGCTTTGACATCATTAAGATCAGTACCTTACAAAGCCTAATCGAAGCCCCTCGTTCAGGCTATATAGACCAGATTCCTTATATAGACACCTGGAAAGAACTAGTTGACAGGGACACTCCAGCTTGGGTTCGGCCTTTCTTACCAACTCCCTCCTCCACTCCTTCCCCTACCCCAATATTCACTCAAAAAACACGGGGTGCCAAGAGAGAACCTAAGAGGGGAGAAAAGAAATTATATCCACCTGTCCTCCAGGGAGGAAGCACAGAGGAGGAAATGCTTCCCCCTCCATACGCCCCACCCCAGTTAACTCTCCAAGAGGAGGACTCTGAGGAAGATGTTTCAGCTGTGCCCTCCGCCCCGGAGGGCCCCGCTCAATCAACTCGCCGGCGCCAAAGAATTACATCTCTTCACAAATCTACTACCCTTCCCCTACGCCCTATAAGTCCTGTGGATGCGGACGGTCGACAACAATTCCAATACTGGCCATTTGCTACTAGTGATCTTTACAATTGGCGTGCCCAAAATGCCCCCTTTTCTGAGAAACCTCGGGACTTAATTCGCTTGTTTGAAACTATACTTTTCACTCACCAGCCCACTTGGGATGATTGTAGCCAGCTTTTACAGGTACTTTTCACCAACGAGGAGAGAGGTCGTATTCAAGAAGCGGCCCGGAGACTTATCCCTGGCCCCAACGGAGCACCCATCACGGATCCTGCCTTGATTGATACCTATTTTCCCCAGACCCGACCAGCATGGGACTACAATACGGCTGAAGGTAGGGAGCGACTCCTTGTCTATCGCCAGGCTCTGCTGGCAGGTCTCAAGGCGGCGGCTCGCCGACCTACAAATATGGCCAAAGTTTATGATATCAGACAGGGAGAAAGTGAAAGTCCGGCAGCATACCTTGAGCGTCTTATGGAAGCCTTTAGTCAATACACCCCATATGATCTTGAGACCCAGGAATCTGCTCAGATGATTATGTTTGCCTACGTAAATCAAGCCGCACCGGATATAAAGCGGAAATTGCAGGCTCTAGACAGGCTTGGGGAAAAATCTATTAGGGATCTAGTAGCAGTGGCGGAAAAGGTTTATAATAAGAGAGAAACAGGAGAACGAAGACAGGAAAGGAGTCTGGCTAGGATTTTGGAACAACAACAGAAGGAACTCAGGGAAATCCTGACCTCTATGCAGGCAGGAAACTTTAGACAGTCCTCCTCTCCAAGTAAGGAGCAAAAGCCCAAACCCCAACCAAGGATGGGGAAGAATCAATGTGCTTATTGCAAGAAGGAGGGGCATTGGATCAGAAACTGCCCAGAGCTAGCCCAGGAAAAGGAGGAAAAACATAAAGTAGGATCAAGAGTGTTGTCAACCTTAGAGATGGCTGAGGACAGTGACTGAGGGAGTCGGGGTTCAGATCCCCTCCCTGAGCCCAGGATAACATTAAAAGTGGAGGGGAATCCAGTCATGTTCATGGTAGATACGGGAGCAGAAAATTCAGTATTACTAGCCCCAAGAGGGCCGATGTCCACTAAAACAACATGGGTCCAAGGTGCAACGGGCACTAAACCCTATAAATGGACTACTCAAAGAACAGTGGACTTGGGAGCGGGCCAGGTAACCCACTCGTTTTTAGTCATCCCTGACTGCCCCTATCCATTGCTTGGACGTGATCTCTTAACGAAAATGAAAGCTCAGATACAGTTCACAGACAGTGGGATTTCTGTGACGAACTCAAGAGAAAAGCCTGTTAGTATACTAATAACTAGCAAGTTAGAAGAAGAGTATAGGCTATACCAGCATCTCAAGCCCGAGTCTCCAGAAAATGAGTGGCTACGGGCGTTTCCCCAAGCATGGGCAGAAACTGGGGGAATGGGACTGGCAAAACATCGTCCTCCAATTTTTGTGGAACTTAAAGCCGGAGCTGACCCAGTAAGAGTTTGCCAGTACCCTATGTCACTAGAAGCAAAGAAAGGGATCACTCCTCACATCAGAAAATTATTAGATTTAGGAGTTCTGAAGCCCACCCAGTCAGCCTGGAATACTCCATTATTGCCTATAAAAAAGTCTAATTCCAATGATTATAGACCAGTGCAAGACTTGAGAGAAGTTAACAAGAGAGTAATGGACATTCATCCAACAGTCCCAAACCCATATACCCTGCTGAGCTCCCTGTCACCGAGCCATGTGTGGTATACTGTGTTGGATCTAAAGGATGCTTTCTTTAGCCTGCCCTTAGCCTCACAGAGCCAAAGCTACTTTGCATTTACTTGGCACGATCCTGAAATCGGGATAAGCGGTCAATTGACCTGGACCAGGCTGCCTCAAGGATTTAAGAATTCGCCTACAATCTTTGATGAGGCGTTACATGAAGACCTAAGTGAGTACCGCTCCCAAAATACTGAAATAAGTCTATTGCAATATGTAGATGATTTGTTAATAGCTGCTCCAGACAAGGATAGTTGTTTAAAGGGAACAGCTAGGCTCTTAAAGACTCTTGGCAATTTGGGCTATAGGGCCTCCACTAAAAAGGCACAAATTTGTAAACCTGAAGTCACCTATCTGGGCTTCATATTAAAAGAGGGCAAGCGTTGGCTGTCAGATGCACGTAAAGAGACTGTGCTAAAAATTCCTGTGCCTAAGTCAGCGAGACAAGTCAGAGAATTCCTGGGAACGGCGGGTTTTTGCCGGCTGTGGATACCTGGGTTCGCTGAGATGGCCAAACCTTTATATGAAGCCACCAAAAACCTCCCAGAATTTCATTGGACTGAGCAGATGCAAAAAGCCTTTGAGGCAATCAAGAAAAGCCTTCTAGAAGCCCCAGCCTTAGGCCTACCTGACGTGAATAAACCATTCACATTGTTTGTGGCCGAAAAGAAAGGAATAGCAAAAGGGGTGCTCACCCAGCCAATTGGGCCCTGGAGACGACCGGTCGCCTATTTGTCAAAGAAATTGGATCCTGTCGCCGCTGGGTGGCCTCCGTGCTTAAGAATAATAGCTGCAGTAGCCCTCTTGGTAAAAGATGCAGATAAGTTGACTCTGGGACAGAATCTGACTGTAGCCACTCCACATGCTCTAGAGGGGGTGCTAAAACAACCACCTGACCGATGGATGAGCAATGCCCGCATGGTCCATTACCAAACGTTGTTACTTAACCCGGCACGTATCAGCTTCTGTGTACCAACAGCATTAAACCCAGCAACTCTGCTGCCGGATCCGGATCTGGAAGCGCCCCTGCATGATTGTGATCAGATCCTGGCCCAAACACATAGCCTCCGGCCAGACTTGCTGGATTTGCCGCTGTCACATGCCGAGCACACCTGGTTCACCGATGGCAGCAGCTTCATTCGAGATGGAAAAAGGTATGCGGGTGCGGCGGTTACTACGGACACTGAGATATTGTGGGCAGAGGCACTCCCTCAGGGGACTTCTGCACAAAGAGCAGAACTAGTGGCACTAACAAAAGCTTTACAGATGGGAAAAGGAATGAGACTAAATATCTATACGGACAGCCGGTACGCTTTTGCCACTGTACACATCCATGGAGCCATTTACCAAGAAAGGGGGCTACTGACAGCTGAAGGAAAGGCCATTAAAAACAGACAGGAGATTTTAAGCCTCATCCGGGCCCTATGGGAACCAGCAAAGATTGCCATTATGCATTGCCCGAGTCATCAAAAGGGAGTTGATTCGGTGACTAGAGGGAATAATCTGGCTGACCAGGCAGCTAAGGAAGCAGCCCTCCATCCCAGAGCAGAAGTATTGACTCTAGTAGACCCAGGACCACGAGCTTTGCCTCCTGTACCCCAGTATTCCCAGGAAGACTTGGAGTGGATAAAAAAAATTCCCATGACCCACAAAACCCTGGACAGAGAAGGAAACGATGACTGGTGGAAAACTGGTGAAGGGAAACTTATCTTGCCACAAAGGCTAGGTAAGGGGATCCTTAAAAGAATCCACCGAGCTTCTCACATGGGAACCCGAAGAATGCAGGACTTGCTCCGACATTCCAAAGTAAAAATTAGACAAGGAGATCAACTTATTGAAGATATTGTTAAAAATTGCAAGGCCTGTCAGCTTACCAATGCCCCCAATCAACAAGTTACTAAAGGATCTCGCCTCCGTGGGGATAGGCCAGGCGTGTATTGGGAAGTAGATTTCACAAAAATCAAACCTGGAAAATTTGGATACAAATATTTGCTAGTTTTTGTAGACACCTTTTCAGGATGGGTGGAAGCCTATCCAACAAAGCATGAAACTGCGAATATAGTGGCTAAGAAGATCCTGGAAGAAATCCTACCCAGGTATGGCTTCCCATCCACCATTGGGTCGGACAACGGACCGGCTTTCATTTCAAAAGTAAGTCAGGGAATAGCCGCTGCACTGGGGACGGATTGGAAATTGCATTGTGCTTGTAGACCCCAGAGTTCAGGACAGGTAGAGAGAATGAATCGGACTCTAAAAGAGACCTTAACTAAATTGGCCTTAGAGACTGGCGCAGACTGGGAGTCACTCCTTCCTTTTGCTCTACTTAGGGTAAGAAATTCTCCCTATCAACTTGGCTTTACTCCTTTTGAAATAATGTACGGGTACCCTCCGCCCATTATCCCTAGCCTTCAGACGGAATTGCTCACTGATTTGGATGATATTGAATTTTTGTGTAAACTTGATTATTTGCAGCTCGTGCACAAGAAAATGTGGCCCCAACTCAAGGCATTATATGATTCCGCTTCTGTCCCTATCCCCCATTTATTCAGGCCAGGAGATTGGGTGTTCGTCCGGAGGCATAACTCCAAATCCTTAGAACCACGATGGAAGGGACCCTACGTGGTGCTACTGACTACTCCCACGGCCCTTAAGGTAGATGGCGTCACCACTTGGGTCCATTGCTCCTACGCCAGGCCAGCTGACCCCTTTGCCCTGGATGACAACTACCATGATGGAACATGGGAGGTCTCCAAGCACCCAACTCAGCCGCTTCGCCTTCGCCTCAAGAAAAGAAAGTTAGACTGAATATTGTTATAATTTTCTTTTTGCCTTCTTTCCTTACTACCCTGGATAAGTGTTGATGTCATTTTGGCAGCTCACTCCAAAGTGAGGTGACCCCCTTATTTTAGGTAGTTTTGGGCTTGCTCAGGAGTACGGCTATAGCCACCCGACCCTTAGAGCACAGTTGAGAAGTTTATGTATTATTTTGTTGCTTACATTTGGATACTAAACACTATAGAGCTAATGGTAAGTCTGTATAGCTGAAAGTTAATTTTCAGTTTGCAGTAATCCTGCAGTCCCTTGGAAAAGTAGACTAAGGTTATAGGTTCCTGGCTAGGTAAGGTCAACGCCCCTGAGTCAGCCTGAAGAAATTACAGAAGATGGATGATCTTCACCCATCAGCCCCCCTTTAAAATCAAGGGACCAGAGTTGTTTTTGGGAAGATGAGGCAGGATAAACTAGAGACATGCAGAACAGAGGTACAGAGAATATTCTTGTAAGAAATGGTGACAGGCCCTTTGGTTACTACATTGGGTCCTACTGGCCCATGCCTTACCTCTATATCATCCCCTAGACATGCAAGCCATTGAAATGGACAGAATGGAGCCATGATTGGCTCCCAAGGTACCAAAAAAGAAAAAGGGGGAAATGAGGTGCCAGACTTTGAAATCAGGCCCCACCACGTGAACCCCATTTTAGAATCGAACCCTGAGCCAATCAGATTTGTACCTGTGTTCTAATCTCGCTTGCACAGCTGATTGTTTTAACCTTGTTCTTTGCCTTTATAAGCCCTGTGTAATCACAGCTCGGGGCTTCCTCCTAACCTCCGCTGTGTCGGTGGGTAGGACGAGGCCCGAGTTGGCAGCTCGTTAAATAAAGCCTTGCCTTGCTTTTGCATTTTGGAGTGTCTGAATCTCGGTGGTCTTCTTGGGGGTGGTCTTGCAACTTGGCACAACAGTACTTAGGAGGCTGAAACCTGAGGATCAAAGTTCAAAGCCTGCCCAGGCAGGAAAGTCTATGAGACTCCTATCTCCAATTAACTACCAGAAAACCAGAAGTGGTGCTGTGTCTCAAAGTAGTAGAGTGCTAGCCTTGAGCAAAAGTGCTTAGGGACAGCAGCCTAGTACTGAGTTCAAGCCCCATGACTAACATAAAAAAATTGTTATCTATAATTTATTTTTTTCTGTGCTGTTACTGGGGCTTGAACTCAGGGCTTCACACTCTCAGTTTTTCTGCTCAAAGCTGGCATTCTACCATTCCAGTCACAATTCCACTTCTGGCTTTTTTTGGTTAGTTAGAAATAAGAGCACACAGATTTGTCTGCCCAGGCTGGCTTCAAGACTCAATCCTCAGATCTCAACCTCCTGAGTAGCTAGGATTACAGGTGTGAGCCACTGGCTTCCATGCTAGGAAACTCTTCTTTAACCTATAGTCACGGTGTGATTCAATGGTCAACCAGCTCCATCTTTTATTTTTTGCCAGTGACTCAAATGTCATTAATGGACAATGCAAAGTGTGATCTGTATATTGTGGCTTAGATATTGATTTAGGATTCTCCTTTGAAAACCAAATGCTACACTCACACTACATTGTTACTTCTCTTTATCTCTTATTAGTTAATGAAGTCAAGATGTTATTGATGTAGGATGCTTTTAAAGTGTGATATTCTAACAGTGAAATGTTTAAATGAAAGTACCAATATCCCTAAAATTCCTGTTGAAGCTGTAGAGAACAGAATGAGAGAACAGAATGTTTCAGCATTGGGGCTGGGACTCACTCATGTGTGTTTGGCACCCCCTAGATTAGAAATTATTTGCTTTATCATTTTCATTAATGTAATTGAGTCACACACACACACACACACACACACACACACACACACACACACACACACACCCCAAGGGAGGGGATTCCTGGTTCCTCCAAGAGTCCACCACTCAGTCTCCAGCAAAAAGATGATAAAATGATGGATTTATTGGGGAAGTTAAAAGCGAACCAACTGGCCAGGATCGCAGCCCAGACTCCGGAGATGAAACTGCCACCACGAGCAGCCTTTCAGGCCTAGTTATAAAGGCAAACATCACATAGTCAAACCTGCCAAACGCAGGTGGCCAGTGGAGTTACAACACTTACAGAGCATGCTAGGTTACATGCAGGTAGATGGCCAATGGAGTTACAGTCTGCTTCACAGTATCTGTTTGAACCAACCTACCATTCTAGTTAGAATTGGTGCATGGATTTGGTGGGGCTCACATGATGCAGGTGGATACGCCTACTCATGGGAGGGCACAGGTTTAACCTTGAACGTTCCTTGAACCTTCCATACCTCAGGTGGTCAAGCAGTTTACACAATCTTATCACAGCAAAGGGGAACTTCCCTGGATAGGGCGGGGGAGATCTTAGCAAAGATGGAGTCGGCTTCTTCTCTCTTTAACTGAGATGAAGTCACTCTGACACCCCTCAACAGCCAATGATGGCACTGGCCAGATGTGACCTCCATATTACAATTAACACCTTGGGTTTCTCAGTACTTTATTTTGTATATAACCTGAAGGGTTATGAATCTTTATTAGTAACTCTGTTTCAATTTGATCTAATGGTTTTGTACCATGAAAGAGTTTTTCTTTTGCAATGTTTATCTAAAGTGTTTCAGTGAAGAGATTTAAAAAAATATATATATGTATATGTCAACCATTCAGGCTAATAAACAGAACATTTAAAATCTTATTGCGTTCTTTTGTGTTTACATCCTTTATTACATGTCTTCCCTTCTCCTAGATTAAAGTAGTGCTCTGAATATGGTACTAGTTGTGTGTGTGTGTGTGTGTGTGTGTGTGTGTGTGTGTGGAGTGGGACTTGAACTCAAGCCTCAAAGCTAGTGCTCTCCCACTTGAATCATAGCTCTCTTTTTTATTTTTGCTGGATAACTGGAAATAAGCATCTCACAAACTTGTCTTCCTGGACTGGATTTGAGCCTTGGTCCTCAAACCTCAGCCTCCAGAGTAGCTACGGTCATAGGTGTGAGCCACCAGCACTTGGTGTTTTCACATGTATTTTATATCACAGTTGTGAGTGTACCTCAAAAATATGTGTCCTCTTTTGGAGTATTTTGCAAATAGAATCATTCTATAATACATTTATTTTTCTTTTATTTCTCTCTCTCTCTCTCTGTGTGTGTGTGTGTGTGTGTGTGTGTGTGTGTGTGTTAGTATTGGGGATTGAACTCAGGGCCTAAGCACTATCCCTGAGCTTTTCACACAAGACTGGTACTTTACCACTTGAGCCATACCTCCACTTCCAACCTTGTATTCATGGCCAGTCTCATGGACTTTACTAGCCATGACCCATGATCCTCCCATCTCAGCCTCCTGAGTAGCTGAGATTGCAGGTTTGAGTGATGGGCGCCCAGCTTAGCCATACATTTCTATAGCCCTATTGTTTATTCTTACTTATACTGTGTTTATGAAATTTATGATTTCTAACCATTGGATGTCCAAACCATTTCATTTTCTTGCTGGGAAATATTGTTAAAGAATTCAAAATTCCATTGCAATCTCTTTTCTTGGTGGCGCCCAGTTCAGTGCTCCTGGGTATACCAGTACCAGTGTCTTAGCTTCTATTACCTATGTATACAGGTGTTTCTCCAAATTACACAGCCAGGACAGGAATCACTGGGCAGTGGAGAGCTGTAAGTCCATTCTTTAGTTCATCAGTTACTACAACAGTATAATTTTATAGATCAACATTAGGGGAAGAAGGCTCCTATTTTACTACTCAGTTTGCCAGTTTGGCATTATCAGACTTTAAAATGCTTCTCTCAATCTTATAGGTATGAAGTGATGTTTTATTAAACATGTGTTTATTATTACAGTCAAGCAAAACTTCCATTTCAGGGGGCTAAACAGAAAGGAGACTACAACAAACTATGAAATAAAAGTAACTTGGTGATTTCTTACATAACATAATCAAAAATTATTCTCCGCTTTTTTGAAAAACAAATGTTATGATCTGTTATGCTCTGCTATGCTGTAATTTGTGCAATAATTCAATAATCGACATAAAAATAGACACCCATTTTTAGTGAGACAGAAATTTTGCATATTTTAAAAGTGTTTTAATTTTCTAGATATTTTCTTCTCTGTCAGTGATTTTAGAGCTTAGACAGGCAAAAACAAACATACAACAGAAAAAGCAACAGTCCTATGAAGAAATAAAGGGGAATTTAGTTTCTTAGCCAAGGGCCTTGTGGCTCATGCCTGTAATCCTAGCTACTCAGGAGGCTGATACCTCAGGATCATGGTTTGAAGCCAGCCCAGGAAAATCCATGAGACACTTAGCTCCAATTAACTACCAAAAAGCGAGCTGTGGCTCAAATGATAGAGTACCAGCCTTGGGTGAAAAAGCTAAGGGACAGCACCCAGGCCCTGAGTTGAAGTCCCATTACCAGAAAGAGAGAGAGAGAGAGAGAGAGAGAGAGAGAGAGAGAGAGAGAGAGAGAGAGAGAGAGAGAGAGGGAGAGAGAGAGGGAGAAAGAGAGAGAGAGAGAAGGAAGGACAGGGAAAGAGAAAACCCATAAAATGATTAGAGAATTGAGTAAAACCCACCTGAAAGGCACCATCCATGCCATGTGGATGCCTGTGGATGGCCTGGCATGGAGTGTGGAAAGTCCTTCCAGACAGAGGGCGGCAGGGGGGGGGGGGGAGTAGTGTGTGTGCCCTTCAACCTCACAGCCTCTGCCCACTTTTCTTCTGTAGTTTTCTATTTAACATTTATAGCACATAATGTCAATGTACTGTTCATTTATCTATGTATTTATTTGTGTAGTTTTTATTTATCTACTGGTTCCAGTACTGGGGCTTGATCAGGGCCTAAGCACTATCCCTTAGTTTTTTCACTCAAGACTAGTTCTCTACCACTTGAGCCATAGCTCCACTTCTAGCTTTTTGCTTATTAACTGAAGATAAGAGTCTCATGGACTTTCTTGCTTGGACTAGCTTGAACTGTAATCCTCATAGCTCAGTGTTCTGAGTAGCTAGGAGGACATGCGTGAACCACAGGAACCCGGATAATTTTGTTTGATTTTTACATCAATTTTCTGGTGGTTTTTTTTTTTTTTTTTTGCCATACTCTTTACTGTTACCCAAAGTGCCACCTGCTTTCAATTACAATTACAATATACATAAATTTCCTAAACTTCCCCTTATGGTTTTCAATGCCATGGTTTTCAACCAGAAATCCCTCCTTTCCTTTAGTGTTAAATATATCCTCCAATATTTTCTTTTAGGTTTGTATTACTTTGCTGGTTTAATTTTTAATCCGTTTAGGATTGACTACTACATACCAACACAGTGTAGGCTCCATTTCTACTTTTCTTTATGTGTAAGTTCTTGTAAGCTTAAAGTTTGTGCATATACACGCATGCTTACACACACACACACACACACACACACACACACACACACACATACACACGAAGCAAACCAGCATGGTCTCTATTTTGCTAAAAGCCTTTGAAGCTTTTCTCTCTAATAAAGTATATTTTCTACTTTCTTCTGCTTTTGTGTTTTTAGAGAGTTGTTTGGTTGGCTGGCTGGTTGGTTTGTGGCTGGTACTGGAGCTTGAACTCAAGGCCTGGGTGCTGTACCTGAGCCAGCACTCTACCACTTGAGCTACCGCTCTACTTCTGGCTTTTTGGTAATTCATTGGATACAAGAGCCTCATGGACTTTCCTACCCAGGCTGATTTGAACCTCAGAACTCAGCCTTCTGAATAGCTAGGATTACAGTCATGAGCCGCTCGTGCCTAGCTCTCCTTTCTTCTCTAAATCCTTTGGCCATTCCCAGCTATCTCTTATAAACAGCAGCAGCAGCTGGTCAGATCTGTATTAAATTCTGTGGGATTTTTAATAAAGCCATATTCAATCTATACAATGATCTATGGAAGTTTATATTGTTCTAATAAATGTCTTAAATTTTTACAACAGTTTTATAAAATATTGTCCTCCTTGTATAAGAAGAGGCCAGTAGCCTTGTTCATCCACACTTCACAATAATTATGTATCTAAGGAGATTCAGAATGATAGATGTTTATCAACACTTCACAATAATTATATATCCAAGGAGATTTGTAATGACAGATTTTTTAATTTATTGTGTTTCTGTTTGGCTTCACCTTATTTTTATAATGCATATATGTTTGTTTAAAATATAATTTCATTGGTATTATTAAGGTGATGTGCACAGGGGTTACTATTCCATAAGTCAGATAATAAGTACAATTCTTTTTGGACACTGTCACCACTTCCTTCACTTTCTCCCAGTTTTGTCCTCCCATCCCTGCCCACAAGTTGCATTGCACTTGTTTACATAGTATATATGGAATGCTATAACTGCATTTGTTCATCCTTCTTCCCTCTCTATGCCCACTTACCCCCCAAAAAAGACAGAAAACAAACAAACTAAAGCAAAAACAAACAACACCAGTAATAACAACAATAACTAACAAAAATGTTTCCATTTCCTGGAATTCATTTTGATAAATAGTATTTTAAATGTTTAGAAAAGTTACACTTTTGGGTTCTAGAGTCCTATGTAAGATTATGTCCACTTGTGTTTGTTTGTTTGTTTTTCAAGTAAAAAGATGGATTTATTGGGGAAGTAAAAAGTATACTGACCAGCCACGGTCACGGCCCAGACTCGGGAGCTGGAACTGTGACCGTAAAAAGCAGGCTGGCCAGCCAGGGCCACAGCCCAGCCACTTGTGTTTTAAATCTAGTGCCCACATATGAGAGAAAACATGTGCCTTTACTCACTTAATAGGATTTGTTCTAAGCCCATCCATTTCTGTGCAAACAACATAATCTTATTCTTTCTAATAGATGAATAAAATTCCATTGTGTATAGGTACCACATTTTATTGGTCGACTCTTCTATTGTGGGGCTTCTGGACTGTTTCCATAACTTAGCCATTGTGAATAGTGTAGCAATGAACATGGAAGTACAAGTATCTTTACTGTATCCTGACTTACAATGTTTTGGATAGATGCCCAAGAGCGGTATGCCTAGGTAATAGGGAAGTTCAATGTTTAATTTTTTTAAGTGTTTGTTTAAAAATTAAAACTTAAAGCTGGGTGCTAATGTATGCAATCCTAGCTATTCAGGAGGCTGAGATCTGAGGTTGAAGTTTGAACTCAGCCCAACTCCAATTAACCAGAAAAAAATGGAAGTAGAGCTATGGCTCAACTGGTAGAGCGCAAGCCTTAAGTGAAAAAGCTAATAGACAATGTCTACACTCTGAGTTTAAGTCCCAATACTGGCACACAAAATAAAAAAGAAAGTATATGTATTTCTTTCTTGTGTATTTGTATCCATTGCAGGGCTTGAACTCAGGGCCTGAGCACTGTCCCTGAGCTTTTGTACTCTACCACTTGCCCCACAGTGCCACTTCTGGTTTCCTGGGGGTTAATTGGAGGTAAGAGTCTCACAGAGTCTTCTGCCCAGGATGGCTTTGGACCTCAATCTTCAGATGCACAGTTTATGTTTTTTTCTTGATGTGTTAAAAGGAAAGCTATTCAAGAAATGGGCTAAAAACAAAAGAGCTTGCTGTCAAGAGGTAATGTACTTGCTTAGCAAGTATAAGGCCTTGTGTTCAAGCCCCAGTATTTGAAACACAGATAATAGTAATTGGGCTCATATATGGATTCCCCTATGTACTGTATTTCTTTAATTTTTCTTGCTGTTAGCTATTTTTTTTGTTACTATAAAGGTGCTTTCTGCAGATGTGTGTGCCTCAGTGGGGCCTTGAGCATATAAAGCTAAGGGACAACCCCCAGGCCCTGAATTCAAGACCCAGCGCTGGCAAATGTGTGTGTGTGTGTGTGTGTGTGTGTGTGTGTGTGTGTGTGTGTGTGTGTGTGTATGTTATATCCTTGCTCTGAGTTCAAGTTGTGTTTAGAGTTCAGGTTCATTTTCTCCACATTCAATAATTAAAATGCAGGAAAGCATTTAAAACAGTCAAGTGAAGCAGATCTAGTTAAAAAAGCACAAGTAATTGGGGAAGAAGTGAGAGAACAGAGTGGGGCCCCAGAGCAGGGTTCTACAACTCACCTCCAGGGACCTGCTATATATAGGGTAGGGTCCTTGCTCCTCCCCTTTAGGGTATACTCTTAGCCTGGTTGGTTAAGGGGTAAACTTGTGGTAGGAGGCATCATCTCCTGATTGGTTTGCCCATCTCGGCTGAACTATGTCCCCGTTTGAATGGCATATGTATTTTACTAAGTCATTCTCCCAAAGGCCTTGCTGCCTATCTTGTTGAGTCATGCTTCCCACCATGTTGGAGCCAGTCTCTGCAGCCATCTTCCTAGGGAGCGCCACTGCTGTAAATCATTATTTATAATCTTCCCAACAAACAGACTTAGGAAGAAAGCTCAGGATACAAATGAGGAAACTGAGGCAGGCTATGAAATTTTGTAAGACTTGCTCATTCTTTCTGCTCACAGTGTTCCCCTAGAACAGTGAGCAATGAGCACCTTCTGGCCTTTGTAATGGAAGACTATTCTAGAGCCAAACTCACTGCTTCTTTGGTGGCTGGCTGAGATGCAGGCCCACAAAGCCCTTTGTTTTCTGTCCTCATTAAGGAGCTTGGAAAAGGGTTGGATCTAGGTTCAAACCTTGGCTTTCATAACTTACTTGATGGTGGGCAGGTCATTTTGCCTGAAAGAATTTTTAGTTGGAAAGTGTGCTTTCATGACCATTTTCCAGATCCAACTCCTTCTTCACTATGATGAGGAGCTCATGGATGGCTAAGGTTTCAGGCATTGTGATCTGATGGGAGGCAGCATGTCAGAAGTCTTGATAAAATCAAGGGAGTGATCTTATGGATTTATAGAACAAGTTCCTGATATGCAGTCACAAGAAACTTTGTGTGTATGCACATGCACACACACACATATGCACATACACACTGATCCTGGGGCTTGAACTCAGGGCCTGGGCACTGTTCCTGAGGCTTCTTTGCTCAAAGCTAGTCCTCTACCACTTGAGCCACAGCTCCCACTTCTGGCTTTTTTGATGGTTAATTGTCAGTGAGAGTCTCATGGACTTTCCTGTCCAGGCTGCCATCGACCCTTGGTCCTCAGTTCTCAGCCTCCTGAGTAGCTAGGATTAGAGGTGTGAGCCACCTGTGCCCAGTGCAAAGAAACTTTTTATGTAATCTTCTGTATACAGCTTTAGTCTTCTGGGAGAAGCTTTAGTCTCAGTCACTTAGTTTGATGGACCTATCTCCCTTCCATGGCTCTGTTTGGGGGTCAGGCTACTACCCAATCATTCATTCCTGTGTGCCCAATGTCTTATGCTAGGTCTCTTGACCATGTCTATCTTTCCTGCTCACCTGCCAGGCCACGTTCTGACACCTCCTTTTTCATGCCAACCCTCAAGCCTACAGACTCGGTATGCAGACACCTAAGTTTTTGCCCTTTCCATGTTGAACTCACAGCTTCTTTATTCTCTGGAATTCTGTTGGGATTCAGCTCCTTCTAGAATTTTCTACGCCTATGTTTTACCCTTGTGGTACAAAGGTTTCCATTTATTGTTCCTCTAAGACTGTTCACATCCTTGTGGTACAAAGGCTTCCATTTCTTGTTCCTCTAAGATTGTTCACAGACACAGTTTTCTGGGAGAGTGACAAAATAGCCCATTGCTCACATGGACCAAACAGAACTCATATGAGTGGTGGTCATGCGAAGGAACCATGTGGAGAATGGCCAACTTGACAGCTGTTTGGGGGGACATCCAGCCTCAGATGATGTGATCATTCCCCTGGGCCTGCATCCCAGCCAGCCACTAAAAAGGCAGTAAGTTTGGCTCTAGAATAGTCTTCCATTGCAAAGGCTACATGCAAGAAATGCTCAATTCAGCTGGGAGAAAAAGACCCAGGGCCTGGAACAGAGGAGAGGAAATGAGTCACCAGTGCTTTACTAGTGAAGCTTACAACATTCAAAAGGGAATGGAACTATTCAAACCAACCAATTAAAATTGACAATTTGTGGGTTAGATAGCAGTTTTCAGATAGGGAAAAAGCACCATCTGGACTTTGCCAGGTAATACATGCAATAATTTTACTGGAAAAAGGTGCTGTCCCATTTCAGTCTCACTTCCACTTCCCTGACAGTTGGTACTATGGAACATTTTAACATGTATATCCTTTTTCTTTTTAGAACTGCCTCTTTAGATCTTATTTTAAAAGCTACCTTGGTGACTGTAATGGATAACTACTGATTTATCATCAGATCTGTCTGATTCAACATCTTTCTCTCTGCTGCCTACCTCAAGCAAAAGGCTGACACCCTTTCTATAACATGAGAAAGATCCCACCACGAGAGGGAGGACAGAGTTCTGTCCTGATTCTAGCAACAATGTGTGTGACTACTCTGCCTCCTTTATAGCTTAGGGATGTTCGATAATGTGGGAGGGTGAGGATGAATCAGAAAGACTTACCCAGAATGGGGGAAAAGGGGTGGCGGCGGGTGAGAATCCTTTGGGTGCCTTGAACTCTCCCAGGGATGGGAGAGTTGCCCTCTTCTCAAATGTATTTTACCATCTGAACAACAAAGGACTTGTCTAGGTGGATCCGAGGCCACTCCTTCCAATTCATCCACACTGAAATTACCAGGAAGTCCAGAATTGCCTGGGAAAGACTGCCTGGATGTAGGAGGAAGAGGTGTTGGCACAGGGTGAGGTGAGGGCCATGAGAAGCAGGATCTATATATATGAATCTATATGATATGCATTATATTAATATATTATATATGAATATTATATATAATGTATGCATGTGTGTATACATATACGTGTATATAACATATACATGTATGTATCCATTAACTTGATTCCCAGATGTCACAGCATCATTCTTAGTCTCCAGAGGGGAAGCCACACTGTTGTTGAGGGATGCTAAGGTACTCAAACCTACTTGGTTTAAATTGAAAAGCTGATTGGATCAATCTCCACCTGCTCAGGAAATATTGTTAAGATTTGGGGGAGCTTTTGGCATCACAGATAGGAAAGTTCGGGTCTACCAGAAGGTAATCAAGTCCACGTGTGATAATAAATATCCTACACTGAATATCACAGCCCTCCTGCAGCCCATTATTATTTGAGCCAGTCTAGTACCATGGGTGAGAAATGTGGCCTTAAGGGAAGCCTGCCCGGCTGGGCTGCGGTAACTGCTCATCACCCAAGCACCTCTGCCGTTAGGGTCTCTGCCATCCTGGGCTAAATTTGTATCTGTTGGTGATAGAAAAAGTGTTTCTTTTGGGGCTGGGGATATGGCCTAGTGGCAAGGGTGCCTGCCTCATATACATGAGGCCCTGGGTTCGATTCCCCAGCACCACATATACAGAAAATGGCCAGAAGTGGCGCTGTGGCTCAAGTGGCAGAATGCCAGCCTTGAGCAAAAAAAAAGAAGCCAGGGACAGTGCTCAGGCCCTGAGTCCAAGCCCCAGGACTGGCCAAAAAAAAAAAAAAAGTGTTTCTTTTGTTTGTTTAAAAACAAGCACTGGTGTCTCATGCCTGTAATCCTAGCTGCTCAGGAAGCTGGGCTCTGAAGATCACAGTTCAAAGCCAGTGTTGGCAGGAAAGTCCATGAGACTCTTTTTTTTTTTTTTGCTCAAGGCTAGCACTCTGCCACTTGAGCCACAGCGCCACTTCTGGCCATTTTCTATATATGTGGTGCTGAGGAATCAAACCCAGGGCATCATGTATATAAGGTAAGCACTGTTGCCACTAGGTCATATTCCCAGCCCTCCATGAGACTCTTATCTCCAATAAACTAGACCAGAAAGCTGAAAGTGCAGTTGTGGTTCAAGTGGTAGAGCACTAGCCTTGAGCAAAAGAAGCTCAGGAATAGCACCCAGGCCCTGAGTACAAGCCTCAGAACCAGTATTTTAAAAACCCTGATAACCAAAGATGCAGCTTGAGAAGAGCCAAGGAGACACACCCATGCATAGATACCTGAGCTTATGCTGGTGACCTGGAAGAGCAAGGTCCTCTTGCAGAGCTAGCAGTGGCAGGAGATAGGAGTGTGGTAGGGTTTGGGCTTCTTGCCCACTTCATCCACAGGACTAGCAGCTGAGCTATTTGCAGAGGTTGTGTTTCTGCTCCTCTCCTTTGGCTATTTTTCTGTCCAGTCCAGAAGCAAGTCCCTGTAGCCAGCGAGCCCCAAGGAGGCTCTCTTCCATCATCACTGATGTATGAATTTCCTTAAAGTGAGACTGCCTTCCCATTCTCCACCAGCCTCTTCACATATTCTTCCTGCTGCAGAAATTTGCTAGCTCTGGACTTCCCTGACTCCCTCTGCAAGTTTGTCTTTGCCTGTTTGGTTATTTAGGAGGGTGTTAATTACACATATTTGAAAAGCTCCCAATTTCCTTCTCATGTTTATTTCTGGTTTTTAGTTTTCTATGTCTTAGAAAACAGCATGATTTCAATGTTGTTAGCTCATTTAGGCTGGCCTCCGGGCCCCACATAAGGAGAGGGTTGCGTATGTACGACAGGAGAGTTTATGTTCTGCCTTTGTTGGGCAGTGTCTGGCACACATCTGAACATCTTTTAACTTTAATTGTCAAAGTCTTCTGCATCCTTATTTATCACCTGACTTACTCCTTTAGTCACCTTTAAAAAGGATGGATTAAAGCTTCTGATTATTATGGTGGAAATGTTCATTTCTTAAACTCGGGCAGGTTTTTCTGAATGTATTTTGTAGCTGTTTTTGGGTGCATGTATGTTTATTTTGCTTATCTTCTCAATGAGTAATTTTGTCAGTATGCGTGTCTCTATTATTTTTTCTTTAATTTTGAGGTATATCTTTTTTGGTGTTAGTATAACCACTTTGGCTCTTTTTTGATTGCTGTTTTCACATTATATAGTCTGCATTTTTAGTTTCAATTTGTTTATTTATTTATTTTTCTGCCAGTGTTGGGCCTTGAACTCAGGGTCTGAGCACTGTCCCTGGCTTCCTTTTGCTCAAGGCTAGCACTCTGCCACTTGAGCCACAGCACCACTTCTAGCCATTTTCTATATATGTGGTGCTGGGGAATTGAACCCAGGACTTCATGTATACGAGTTAAGCTCTCTTGCCCCTAGGCCATATTCCCAGCCCCTTCAATTTGTTTAAATGACTGAATCTAACAGTATCTCTGGTTGAGAGCATACAGTTGAGTCTTTTTTTCAATGCTGTCTATTTCTTCCTTTGGACTGGAATTATTAAGTCCATTTACATTCAATGCTAACCATATGGTTGGATTTTCCTCTACTATTTTGCTTTGGGTTTCTCTATGTGACATGATTTTTAAGTTTACTTGGTCTTCATTTCCACTTTCCTTTGTGTTACCCAGTACAACCATTTAATTCAGCTCCATGATATTTTACTCTATCCTTAAGTTAGTTTCTTTTTGTTTTATTATTGTTGTTATTAGTACTTGTACCAAAAGGTTACAATTCCATAAGTCAGGTTATGAATATAATGCTTTTTGGTCAATGCCCCCCCTTCCTTCACTTTCCCCCATTCTCTACCTCCTGTCCATACCCTGAGTTATTTTCTTAACTGGATTTGTAATATGTCCTTCATAATATAAAGAAACTTTATTCCTATGTACTTAGATATCCACCTGTTGCACTTTTTTTTTTTTTGTGCAAGTGCTAGGGCCTGAACTCAGGGCCTGGGTGTTGCCTCTTAGCTTTTGCATTCAAGGCTGGTGCTCTACCACACTTCAACCACACCTCTAGTTTTGGCTTTGTTGGTAGTTGATTGAAGATAAGAGACTCACAGACTTTCCTGCCCAGATGGGCTTGGAGCTGTGATCCTCAGTTCTCAGCCTCCTAAGTAGCTAGAATTACAAGAATGAGCCATCAGTGCTCAGCTCTCAACATATGTTTTACTCTGAATATTGTGCTTTTTATCATATCTTTACAAGTCACAAACACAGCAAGCCTTGCTGCAATCATGGTTTTCTATTATCTCACATATTTAAACAAACTGAACTTTTAAAAGGAAGAGCAAATATATGCTTGTAGTTTAATTAAGTTTTATTTGCCATGCTTAGCAAATAAATAAATAAATAAACAAATAAAGTTGCCATGCTTGACAAATATTATTCCTGTGGATTTGAATTTCCATCTAGTGTCATTATTCAATGTAGTTTGGCTCTCTACTTTCTTTGTGTACATTAAATAGCATGCATATTTATACTGTTGTCCCTGTACTACAAAGTCATGCATGACTACACATGCATATGATTTCATGTACTTATTTAAAAGCTGGTTAAGAGAAGAAAGTATGCCATTATGCAGCCTTTAGGATCACCTCCATCAGTATCCACAACGTGGCTTTGTTTTCTCACGTGGAATCCATTGAAAGCCTACTGTCACTTATTTGTAGCCTGAGGACTTGCTTTAGTATTAGTTGCAGTTTATTCTACAAGTAATGAAATTTCTTACTTTTTTTTCTTTCTTTTCTTTTCTGTTTTTTCAGTCATGGGGTTTGAACTCTAGGCCTGGGCACTGTCCCTGAGTTCTTCAGTCCAAAGCTAGTCCTCTACCACTTTGAGCCATGGCACCACTTTCAGTTTTCTGGTGGTTAATTGGAGATAAGAATCTCACAGACTTTCCTGCCTAGGTTGGCTTTGAACCATACTCCTCAGATCTCAGCCTCCTGAGTAGCTAGGATTATAGGCGTGAGCCACTGGCACCTGGGTCTCTTACTTTTTGTTTATTTGAGAATGTATTTATTTTTATGTAGTTTCTTTTATGTAAGTGTGCTGCTTTTGGAGCATGAGCTGAGGACCTGGGCACTGTCCCTGAACTTTTTCACTCAAGACTGGCATTCTACCACTTGATCCAGAGCTCCCCCTTTTGGCTTTTTGGTGGTTAATTGGAATCTTTTGGACTTTCCTATCTCGCTGGCTTCAAACTGTGATCCTTAGCTCTTAGCCTCCTGAGTAGCTAGGGTTACAGGCATGAGCCACCTAGCTCATGAGCTCACCTGGCTGACAGAGATTTTGAAAGATGATTTGTAATTTTGCTGAATATAAAATTCTTGCTGGGGTTACAGGCATACAGGCATACAGTTGATAAAGTGCCAGCCAATGAGCAAAAGCATCTGGTACCAAGTTTGAGTGCCTGTCTAGGACCTACAAACAACAACAAAAAGAGTCTTGCTTGACCTGGGCCTTTACATTTTTTTGTAAGATTAAGAACATTACCCCGTTGTTTTCTGGCCTCCATTGTTTCCAGTAAGAAGCTGGTAATTTTTACACTCCTATGCCATCCGGCATGCCCAGTTGTTTCTCTCTTGCCCCTAAGGTTTGTTATTATCTCTGGCTCCTTCATTTCCACTACAATCTGGTTGGCTATGTCTTCATTTATCCAACATTTTGTTTGCTGAAATGCTTGAATATTATGATTAACATTTTTTCCTTAATATTTGAAAGTTTTGAGCAATTAAAAAAACATTAGCTATGTGCCAGTGGCTCGCACCTAATAATACTAGCTTCTCAGGAGGCTGAGATCTGAGGATTGTTGTTCATAGCCAGCTGGAACAGGACAGCCCATGAGACTGTATCTCCAATGAACTGCTCAGAAAAAAGCCAGAAGTGGTGCTGTGGCTCAAGTGGTAGAGTGCTGGCCTTGAGCAGAAGGAGCTCAGGGACAGTGCCCAAGCTCAGAGTTCAAGTCCCAGAACCAGCCAAAAAAAAAGGTTTCTCAGCCAGCTATTGGTGGCTCACACCTGCAGTCTATGTATTGAGGAGGCTGAGATAACAGGATTGCCATGCAAAGTCAGCACAGACAGGAAGGAAAGCCCATGACTGGCAAACGTGTGTGTGTGTGTGTGTGTGTGTGTGTGTGTGTGTGTGTGTGTGTGTACTTCTGTCTTTTTTCTACCTCCTCCTGATAATCCTATTACATATGCACTGGTGTGCTTAAGGGTGTCAGATTGTCTTCCTCTTCATTCTTTTCTGCCTGTATGCCTCACATTGTACAACATTCCTGTCCCTCCAATTCCTTTTTTCTGGACTGGTCCATGTCAAATACACTGATTAGCTTCTGCTAGTAAACATTTCCATTACTTTACTTCTTAACTCTAATGTGTTCATTTGATTTATTTTTCACAACTTCAACTTTTTTTTTACTATTTCCAGTTTGTTGAGACATGTCATGATATTTTCTTTGGTTTATTCCAGTACACTTTTTGTTTTTGTTTTTGGATATATTGTGACAGCTACATTTAATAATATACAGTAGTATATTATTAACACCCAACATTTTTTTATTTTAAGTTTTTATTATCAAACTGAATTACAGAGAGGTTACAGTTTCATACATTAGGCATTGGATACATTTCTTGTACTGTTTGTTACCTCCTCCCTCATTCCCCCTCCCCCTCCCCCATTCCCTTCCCCCCCCCCATGAGTTGTTCAGTTCATTTACACCAAACATTTTTGCAAGTATTGCTTTTGTTGTTGTTTGTCTTTTTTTACCCTGTGTCTCTCGATTTTGGTATTCTCTTTCAATTTCCTAGTTCTAATACCAGTATACACAGTTTCCAATATACTCAGATAAGATACAGAGATAGTGTAGGTACAACCACAGGAAGGTGATACAAGAAGATCATCAATAATAGAAGCCACAGTTACACATGGCACGTTGAAAGTAGTTACAACTGTGATATAACAATCATTTCCATAACATGGAGTTCATTTCACTTAGCATCATCTTATGTGTTCATAAGGGTATAGCTATTGGGCTCTTGTGATCCTCTGCTGTGACTTGCCTAAACCTGTGCTAATTAGTCCATGTTTCTTTGGGTCTGGCTCACTTCACTTAGTATAACTTTTTCCAAGTCCTTCCATTTCCTTACAAATGGGGCAATGTCATTCTTTCTGATAGAGGCATAAAATTCCATTGTGTATATGTACCACATTTTCCTGATCCATTCATCTACTGAGGGGCATCTGTAACACCCAACATTTTTGCCACCTCAAAGTAACCTCTCTAGCTGGGCACTAGTAGCTCACACGTGTAATCCTAGCTACTCAGGAAGCTATCATCTGAGGATCACAGTTTAAAACCAGACAAGACAAGGAAATCCATGCAACTCTTACCTCCAATTATCCACCAAAAAGCCAGAAGTAGAGCTGTGGGTCAAGTGGTAGAGCACAAGCCTTGAGGAAAAATGTAAAAGGACAGTGCCTAGGCCTTGAGTTCGATCCCCAGTACCAACACAAAAACAAAAGATAATCCATAACCACCTATGTTCTGGTGTATGCGAGGTCCATACTCCCACAGGACTGCATGTCCTACACTTTTCTCCACCTGGACATTTTAGATAATAGTTGGTAGGCATCGTGATGGATTCTAGCCCCACCAGGACTGCCACTAAGCTTGTTCTTGTTTCCACCATCATTTGTTATTTCCTTAGTGATTTCTTTGCATGAAGCCTATTTTACCTACAGCTACAGACTCTGCCATTTTTCCTCTGGACTTTACATGCCCAGATTTGATCATTTACCCCTAAATGGTTCCCATGGGGCCAATACAGCTACTTATTGGTCAAGTGTTGTGGGTTTGTCCCTTTCAACTAGGAGGTATTTTCACCTGCTCTTAGTAATACTTGGGTTTGAACCCAGAGGTGCATTCTTGCTAAGCAAGTGCTCTACCATTCAAGCTATACCTTCAGACCATTTTGTTGGTTTTGTTTTCTTCCTGTGCCAGTACTGGGACTTGAACTTATGGCCTTATGCTCTCACTTGGCTTTTTCACTCAAGGATGGTGTTAGGTCCTCTCCCTGAGGGCTACATGCAGATGCCCCCACCTCATTAAGTCTCCACCCAGTTACCTGGGTAACCAGCAGACCTGGAGGCAGTTACCTCCCCTTTCCCTGAGGTCACCTCCTAATCCACCTGGCCACACCCCTTGCCCCTGCCCTAAATAAAGCAGGGCTGGGTGGGGGTCTCTCTCTCTCTCTCTCTCTCTCTCTCTCTCTCTCTCTCTCTCTCTCTCTCTCTCTCTCTCTCTCTCTCTCTCTCTCTCTCTCTCTCTCTCTCTCTCCTCTCTCTCTGTCTCTCTGTCTCTCTCTCTCTCTCTCTCTCTCCCTTCTCTCCGGCCATGAATCATCTCGGCCACAGGCCAGAAGTTCGGTAATAAACTTTCTCTTCTGCCTGAATACCGCGTGGTGTTCTCCTTTACCGGCTACCTACTTTAAACACCTAACAGATGGCACTTGCCACAGGTTCCTGGACCATTTTATTTCTTTTTCACATAAAGTGGCAAACTGTCCCCTGACCATCTTCCTTTCTATGTCTCCCACATAGCTGGGATCACATGTCCAGTGTATTTGTTGAGATGGGGTCTCTCTTTTTGTCTGGGCTGGCCTCAAACCACAGCCTTATAACTAGGATTATGGGATGTGCACCACATCCACCTAGATTTCCACCTTTTGTGTTTGGCTCAGAGACTTCACTCATGATTCAGGAGCTTTACAATGTTCCCCACGGTCAGGTAGGGACTAGTGGCTTAGAACAGTCTGCTGTGGCTCCCACGAGAGAGCAGTCACAAAATGCAGCCCCACAAGCCTGCCAGAGAGGGATAAGACTTTGTTTAGACAGAATATCTTATTGCAAAGTCAGTGTTTGGTGTCTCCACGAACAACTCCATTTTACTTTTGACAATAGCCCTAGGCATGAAATTCTTCACACCTTTCCAAAGTCAGTCTCTTGTGCAGAATTGTGGAAGATTCCATCCTTGAAACCTGCCCCCTCTCCTCTGCAAAGCCCTTGGACTGCACTTGGGAGCTGTGGGAGAGGATAGGATTTGTTCCTCCTCTGCCCCAAAATGATGTCCTGTGGTATAGGAGGCCAAAGGTCAAGGTCAGCAGCCCATGGACTTCCAGAGGTGCCTGCCCTAGGGTGGAGCCTTTTACACATTGAATAATGTTCCATTTTCCTTGGGGTGAGGATAACTGGAGCTTGACTGTACTTGGCTTGTTATGTTGGTGCTAAATACCTTTGCCCATGAAAGAGAATGGGACAGAAGTGTGAATCAATCCTTCCAGCCACTGCCACTGGGACACAGAACAGGGCCTAGGGCACAAGAAACCAGCTACCAGCATGCCAGTGAGACTGAGGCTATAGAGAAAACCTCTGTCTCCAGGCTAGCCACATCTGGATTATGATTCTCCAAGGACAGTTTCTCTCACAGGAAATTAGAGGTGGAAAGAAGGTGGGAGCTGCTCCAGATTCAAATGACATGGCCTCTTGTTCTTGCCAAGTAAGGGTTAGCACATTTCCTTAGATAAGGGTTTCTCCACTTGCTGCATGTCCTTAGGAAAATTTTTAGAGATGAAATTGTTTTGTTTCTGTAAAAAAATAACTAAGTGTGCCAGTACTGAGGCTTGAATTCAGGGGTCAGTACACTGTTCCCTAGCTTTTTTTGCTCAAGGCTGGTGCTCTAATGTTTGAGCCACACCTCCAATGGCCTTTTGCTGCTTCATTGGAAATAAGAGTCTCACAGATTTTTCTGCCCAGGCTGGCTTTGAACTGTGATCCTCAGATCTCAACCTCCTGAGTAGCTAGGATTACAGGCATGAGCTACCAGTGCCCAGCTTATTTCTGTAAATTTCACCAGTTAAGGGTTAATTCTTTTTTTTTTTTTTTTTTTTTGGCCAGTCCTGGGCCTTGGACTCAGGGCCTGAGCACTGTCCCTGGCTTCTTCCCGCTCAAGGCTAGCACTCTGCCACTTGAGCCACAGCGCCGCTTCTGGCCGTTTTCTGTATATGTGGTGCTGGGGAATCGAACCTAGGGCCTTGTGTATCCGAGGCAGGCACTCTTGCCACTAGGCTATATCCCCAGCCCCAGTTAAGGGTTATTTCAAAGATGCATAGCCTTTCTGAAGTTCTACCTCTGGATACATTCAGTAGAGGAGACATTGTTCATTCTTTTTTTTTTTTGTTTTTTGTTTTCTTATTTATTGTCAAAGTGATGTACAGAGAGGTTACAGTTTCATACGTTAGGCCTTGGGTACATTTCTTGTACTGTTTGTTACCTCCTCCCTCATTCTCCCTCCCCCTCCCCCTTCCCCTTTCCCCCCATGAGTTGTTCAGTTGTTCATTTGTTCATTTGTTCACCAAATGGTTTTGCAAGTATTGCTTTTGGAGTCATTTGTCTTTTTATCCTCGTCTCTCGATTTTGATATTCCCATTCACTTCCCTAGTTCTAATACCAGTATACACAGTATCCAGTGTACTCAAATGAGATACAGTGATAGTGCAGGTACAACCACAGGAAGGGGATACAAGAGGATCATCAACAATAGACGCTACGGTTTCACATGGCATATTGAAAGTAATTACAACAGACATATAACAGTCATTTCCATAACATGGAGTTCATTTCACTTAGCATTATCTTATGCATTCATAAGGGCATAGCTATTAGGCTCTTGTGATCCTCTGCTGTGACTAGCCTAAACCTGTGCTAATTATTCCCTATGAGGGAGACCATAGAGTCCATGTTTCTTAGGGTCTGGCTCACTTCACTTAGTATAACTTTTTCCAAGTCCTTCCATTTCCTTACAAATGGGGCAATGTCATTCTTTCTGATATTGGCATAAAATTCCATTGAGTATATGTACCACATTTTCCTGATCCATTCATCTACTGATGGGCATCTGGGTTGGTTCCATATTTTAGCTATGACAAGTTGTGCTGGTGGCTGATGAACATTGATGCAAAAATTCTCAACAAAATTCTGGCCAGTCGACTTCAACAGGTCATCAAAAAAAATCATACACCATGATCAAACTGGATTCATCCCAGAGATGCAAAGTTGGTTCGATATGCGCAAGTCAATTAATGTAATCCACCATATCAACCAGAGCAAGGTAAAGAATCACATGGTTATATCTCTAGATGCAGAAAAGGCATTTGATAAAATCCAGCACCCATTTATGATAAAAGCCCTGGAAAAATTGGGATTCCAGGGAACACCCCTGAATATAATAAAGGCAGTCTATGACAAACCAACAGTAAACATAAATCTAAATGCTGAAAAGCTAAAGCCATTCCCTTTAAAATCAGGAGCAAGACAGGGATGTCTGCTCTCTCCCCTCCTCTTCAACATAGTACTAGAATTCCTAGCCAAAGCAATTAGGCAAAAAGAAAACATAAAGAGAAACCAAATAGGAAAAGATGAAGTTAAACTTCCTCTCTTCACAGATGACATGATACTATACCTAAAGAACCCCATAGACTCTACTCCCAAGCTACTAGAGCTCATCTAAAACCTTGGCAGGATATAAAATAAACCGTCAAAAATCAACAGCCTTTCTATATGCTAATGACCCGAAGACCGAGGCTGAAATCAGGAAAGCAACTCCTTTTTCAATAGCCTCAAAAAACATAAAATACCTAGGAATAACCTTAAGCCAAGAAGTGAAAGACTTCTATGATGAGAACTTTAATAACATGAAAAACAAAATTAAGGCAGAACTAAGGAAATGGAAAAACCTCCCATGCTCCTGGATTGGGAGGATTAATATAGCCAAAATGGCAATATTGCCAAAGGCTATCTACAAATTCAACGCAATACCCATTAATATCCCAATACCATTTCTTAATGAAATAGAGGAAGCAACCCAGAAATTCATATGGAACAATAAAAGACTATGAATAGCAAAAACAATCCTAAGCAGAAAGAACAGTGCTGGAGGAATTATAATACCAAATTTCAAGCTGTATTATAAAGCTATAGTAATAAAAACAGCTTGGTATTGGCACTGGAACAGGCCTGAAGACCAATGGAACAGAATTGAAGACCCAGAAATGAACCCACAGAACTAAGCCTACTTAATCTTTGCTAAAGGAGCTAGAAAAAAAAAAATAGGTTCATTGTTTTTTGTATTTGGAGTTTGTAGCCTCACTTTAAGACACAGACATATCTCCTGACATACATGAATGCAAAGTGCTGGACAAAGAGGTGCCCATCTGCCTGATGGGAAAGGGGGCCCTGGGATGGAATTTGCCTCAATGATGAAGGAGCCAGATCTCCAATGGGCTTAGGTATGGCCCAACTCTTCCTTCTGGAGGAGAGCTGATCCTAAGCTTGACCCCAGATCATTCTCCTGCAACTTAAGTGTGCCTCATCCACCTGTTAGTGGTATTGGGTGTGAAGACACCGAGAAGGGGCCTCGCTCACTGGGGATTCAGGGATTTGGGTGCAATGAGGAAGTGGCTTTGTTAATATGCAGGATCTTGCTGGGACCTTTGTCCTAGCTCCACCTTGGCACCCTCAAGGATCTGCAGAGAGTGCTCGCTGGTAAGACCCCCTAGAGGCAACCTCTGGGACTTGAGAAATGGGTTCTACTGGGAGAGAGTGAGGGAAGGGGTGACATTGTCCACAAAGAAATGTACTCTTTACCTGACTTATGTATCTGTGACCCCTCTGTACATCACCATTATCATAACAATGACAGATACTAAATCAAAATAAAAACTAGGAAGTTTATTTCTTTTCTTAGTACGTTTCCCAGTAGCAGGTAGTTTGTGATAGCCACAGGAAGTAGGTTGGTCCTCCCTCGAAGGTCAGGGAGAAAGAAGCAGTTGTCTGTGCAGCATGCTGAGTGGTGCAGTCCACTCCCTTTTTTTTCACACATACCAATGCCCTCTTTTAATCCAGACAGGGTTTCCAGCAGCCTTGGCATCCCTGGGAGAGAATTATAGAACCAGGCGAAGCAGGGGTGGGGACTGTGGTGATCAGAGGAGAAAGTGGAGCATGGTGACAGGGGCTCAGAGAACAGCAAGGCCCCTCTGCTCCCTCTCCACCCCCTGCCCCCACAGAGCCCCTTTGTACCTGGTGCAATGGCAGCTGAGCACTGAGAGGCTGGGTGGGGGAGGGGGCAGTGGGCCCAATCAGAGGGAGAGAAACTTGATCTTGAACTTATTGAAACAACTTCCAGATGCTCCCAGGAATGCTGGAATGCAGGCTGGCACCCCTTCCTCTCCCACCGAGGCTTGGGAGCTCCATAGACTGGGAGCCATTTGCATTCATGGGACCCCATTGCATTGTCCAGGCCAGTGGGTACTGTACAAATTCTGTCAACTGAAGATTGGTCTGCACTTGGGGAACAGGGAGTTTTTATGCAGTACCCATCCACACACAAACTCAGTTAGAACTCAATCCTCCTGCTTCCAAGACTGAATAGAAGCCCTGAGTCTTTGTCCCTTTCATGCCTCACGTCCATTCTCCAGGCTATGGAGTAGCTAGTGATTAATGCTGTGATTGTGGTACATATCTCATTTCATCTTCCTCTCACGATGGAGTCAGCACTTAGACACCACTACTGCACCCTGCCCTTGGAAAGCAGTGAATAAATGCACTTCTGCTGCCCCATCTGGGCGTTTCTGGGACTAAGGTATTGAAATAGCTGGAGATAAACCTGCAGGGCAGAGAAGTTTTATCTTGTTGGCCAACTTCACACAGATGCAGCTGGAAGGCTACATTGAGGATTCTTGGCTCAAAAGGATAAAACATGCAATGACTGACTAGTGAGCAGCCTTGGGCATGAGTGTGGCACAGCCCCACTTGTCTGCTATCCCAAGCTAAAGCATTTGGAGACAAGGGAGATGAGATGATTTGCTAACATCACACTATAGTAGGCAGCAGATACAAGGATACCCAGTACCAAGACTGTGTCTCTTCTGATTGTCAGAGCCGTTCCAGGGGCGGGAACTTCCAAGGTACAGTGGGATATGACTGTCACCCACCTCCCCACTCTTACTAACGCCTCCAAAAAGGAGTTCAAAGCTATCATGCAATCTGAATAATGGTGTTTAAAAACAATAATGACTACACTCAAGTTTTGCTATTTACTTCTTTACACGGGCCATTTCAGGGCAAAAGTGTTGTGGTCTGGGACTTTTTTCCCTGATTTTCTTTTTCTTTGTTTTTGTGCCAGTACTAGTACTTGCACTCAGAGCCTTACACTCATGCCTGGCTCTTCCATTCAAGGCTGGTGCTCTATCATGTGAGCACAGCCTCATTTTTTAGTTTGTTGGGTTTTTTTTTGTTTTGTTTTTTGGTGGCTAGTTGGAGATAAGAGCCTCATGAATGTACCTGACCAGGCAGGCTTCAAACCTCAGCCACCTGAGTAGCTGGGATGACAGGCCTGAGCTATGACACTCAGCCCCTCTCTAGTTCTCTTCACAATCTCCACCTCAGTGATTTCAATCAGCTGGCTGCTAAGAGACCACCTTCAACTATGACTGCCTTGTCGTATGAACTGCCATCATCTACAATACCAGAAACAATGTTGGCTTTGATATTTGAGTTAAATTTGTTTTCCAAGTATACTTGTAGGGGAGAATAACACAAGAAGAGAAAGAGGATGAGAGGAGAAGGAAGATGGTAGAGGCAGAAATAATGATAAATAAAAATTAATAAATTAATTGTTATTAAAAAGTAAAATGAATTATAATGATAATGATGATGGCAGTGAGGATGAGGAAGGTGCTGATGGTAGTACTTAGGGCTGTTATTCACTCCATCCAGTACTGAAGTGACCATTTTCTCATCCACACACTGATAAAGGTAACAGCAGGCACCACAGAGTGTATAAAGAGTATGTATGCCTAATATATGAATGTGTGGTAAGCTCCCAAAAGTACTACCTGCTAATCAAGGTGCTGGTGGCTCACACCTGTAATCCTAGCTATTCAGGAGGCTGAGATATGAGGATCATGATTCAAAACCAGACTGAGCAGGAGAGCTCATGAGACTCTTATCTCCAATTAAGCAGAAAAAGTAAAAAGTATAGCTTTGGCTCAGGTAGTTGAGCACCAGGCTTGAGTGAAAAATCTAAAGAATAGTACCCGGCCCCAAGTTCAAGTCCCAGCACACACATATGCACACACATACACGGTAGTAGCTATTAGCTATTGTTCTACCTTCATAGGATATAATACACATATATGAATATATGTATGTGTACATACATATACTGTGTGCCAAGTCGCGAGGCGACCACCAAGAAGGCCACTGAGACTCAGACATTCCAAAATGCAAAAGCAAGGCAAGGCTTTATTCAAGCGAGCTGCAACTCAGGCTCCCTCCTAACCTCCGCCCGAGTTGCAGCTCGCTTGAATAAAGCCTTGCCTTGCTTTTGCATTTCGGAATGTCTGAGTCTCAGTGGCCTTCTTGGTGGTCGCCTGACAACTTGGCACAACATTTGGGGTTTTGTCTGGGATCGCCCCAGAGACCCCTGAGACCCCAGACTCCGAAGGTAAGGAAACAGCACTGTTCATTTGTCTTGTCCTGTAATTTGTCTGTTTGTCTGCTTTGCTTTTACTTATTTCTTAAAGGGATTCTTGAAGGGGTTGTTGAAGCGGACGCGCTTACTCGGCAATCCCGAGGAGACTGGGGAATGGCCCCGACTCTGAGTCCACATAGGTCCACTCCTCCTGCACCCTTGCGGGAGGTTGGGCCAACTTAGGTCTGCTCCTGCTGCTTAGCACGAGGAGGCTTGTGGGCCAACCTAGGAGACTCTCTACCCTTACCTGAGTCCACTTGGGTCCACTCCTCCTGCACCCTTGCGGGAGGTTGTGGGCCAACTTAGATCTGCTCCTACTGCTTAGCTTGCAGGAGGAGGCTTGTGGGCCAACCTAGGAGACTCTCCACTCTTACCTGAGTCCACTTGGGTCTACTCCTCCTGCACCCTTGTGGGAGGTTGGGCCAACTTAGGTCTGCTCCTGCTGCTTAGCAGGAGGCGGCTTGTGGGCCAACCTAGGAGATCTCCGACTCATAGCTTTTCTTATTCTCAGGCCTGTGTGTTGTGTTGTTTGTTTGTTTTTGTAGCCTTTTGAACTAAACATCTGATCAGAGCTATGGGTAATGTTCTATCTTGGGGACCTCCATCTAGCCCCCTAGATTTGACCCTAGCTCACTGGAGGGAGGTCAGGGAGATAGCTCAAAACCGAGGTGTGGCCTGTAAGGAGGAAAATCACCCTGTGCAAGTCAGAATGGCCCATCCTTGAGGCTAATTGGCCACCTGAGGGGAGCTTTGAATCGACGCCCCTCATTTAGGCTATCTAGACCAGATTCCTTATATAGACACCTGGAGGGAACTAGTTGACAGGGACACTCCAGCTTGGGTTCGGCCCTTCTTAAAATGTTTCAGCTGTGCCCTCCACTCTGGAGGGTCCCGACCAGTCCTGGCGCCGGCAGCCCAGGGCATGGAGGGGTCGGCCCCGAGTCCTGACCTGCAGCCACCCCGACAGGGGCAGACATGGGGCCAGCCCAAGCCACTGGCAGGCGGTGGGGAATGACCCCACCGCGCAGCGCTGTCATCTGTGTTTGTAAGTCTAACAGTCTCTTTTGTGTCAAACCTGCATGAGACATACAGGCTACAGCTCACAATCAGTGTGAGTGTCCGGAAAAAAAAAAAAAAAAGAACTCTGGGGGGACTCCCACCCAGCCTTCTTAAGCAGACTAAAAATGTTTTACTAAGACTATCAAGCCCTGGAAAACGAGGCTGGAGAATGCTAAAATCATATATTAAAGGTTTTGTCTTAAAATTTGGGTGTTGCAGGAGTAAGATACCTCTTGCCACTGGAAAATGTACGGCCGATGCTTATTCTGTGGGCTTTAAGATTTTTTGTTGTTTTTTTTTTCAGGCAGGAGAGAAAGTTTATTACCGAACTGCTGGCCTGTGGCCAAGATGATCCATGGCCAGAGAGAAGGGAGAGAGAGAGAGAGCGACCCCCACCCAGCCCTGCCTTATATCTAGGGCAGGGGCAAGGGGTGTGGCCAGGTGGATTAGGATGTGACCTCAGGGAAAGGGGAGGTAACTGCCTCCAGGTCTGCAGGTTACCCAGGTAACTGGGTGGAGACTTAATGAGGTGGGGGCATCTGCATGTAGCCCTCAAGGAGAGGACCTTACATTCCAGCCTTTTAATAGTTATGAAAAAGGGCGAAGACTCTCTCTGGCTGCTTCCTGCTGGCAAGGGGCGTTGGCATTAGGGGTAAAAGGCAGAAATGTGGCCTCTCCTGGAGAAGGTGAGCAGCAGGGTCCTTTGGTGGTAGATGCCAGTCCTTGAATGAAGCCTGGAAGAAGTCTCATGAGGCAGGGGCTGGGCAAAAAAATATTAAGGCAAAAGGAAGGGTTTAGGGCACAAAATTAAAAATTGGGTGACTTGGCTAGTTCTTATACTCAGGTATGGACATTAGATGGACAAGCTACTATCTCTTGATCCCCCGGCTCTGATTAATTTTGAAAGGGTGAGACAAAGTGGCTCCATTTAGGATGTGACATAATTCTCCTCTTACTCCTCCCCATGATCCTTGTTCCCTGAACTGGCTGAGTCCCAGGGGTCTAAGTGCTTGTTGCTGGGATGGCTTGCCCCCATTGGCATTCACAGGATTTGAACTCAGGGCCTGGGCACTGTCCCTGAACACTTCTGCTCGAGGATAGTACTCTACCACTTGCGCTCCACTTCCAGCATTTGTCTGGTAAGAGATAAGTCTCTTCAGCCATGCTTCCAGCCTGGCTCTTCGCTGATTAATTGGGAGATGGAGTTTGAGAGAGATTTTCAGCCCTGGCTGGCTTCAAACTGCAATCCAAGGAGTCTTTGCCACAAAAGCCCTTTTTGATTTCCCATTCAAACAACAAGGAGACCAAGGGGACTAGAGCTTACCTGTACCTTGTCAAGAACTGACCAAATACTTGCCAAAATTCTGCAATGACAAAACTCAGTAGATGTGATGAGTTTTAGCACAGATATATAGCTAGATGGACATACTAACAAATGATGTTTACACATACATACAAACATGGAACACACATACACACTGTGCACATAGGTTTTACAGCATGCAAAAATGAATTTCAGCAGTAGACTCTTTCGGAATTCCAATAGTAAATGACATTTTTTGTCCAGTACTTTAGAACCACGTGGTTGGTTAGAAAAACAATTTTGCTAGCAAACAACAATTTTCAGATTATAAAATGGAGGAATCATATTTTGATAAACTCCAGTGGGATGCCATGTTGAGGGGGGTGGCAGGAGGACACAAACACACTAATAGAGAACACGTGGCATGGCATAATGGCGCCTGAGCTGATGCCTGTTAAACCCAATATCCACCACGTGGTCAATGCTAGAGAAAAGAACTTTTAGATATCTTTGCTGACAAAGCACATTGGTGGTCAAGCCTCAGTATCAGAGGTCTATGAAAAGAGGCAGCTTTGTGAGCAAGGCATGTTATCAGGATGGTACGACTTGGAGTTTTTATAAAGTAAGCAAGTAATCAGGCAGATGAGAGAGAGAGGGAGAAAAAGGAAGAGAAAGAGAGGAAGAGAGAGAGAGAGCCTGAATATAAGTGACTTCTGACCATTTACCATTGCAGTGGCAAAAACTGTGTCTGAGTATTTCGAGCAGGCCTCATTGCACTGTCAAGAGGTGTGCTAGCACTGTCCCGGCTAGGGTGTGACTGTGATGCAAAAAGCACGGGAGGGAGGCACCTGGTGAGTGGATGAGAGCTTACCGGGCAGAAGCAGCAGAAGCGGCAGAAGCGGCGGACGGAGCGGCAGAGAACCCGAGCAGCAGCAGTTTCACTCACCAGGGTAGACAAGTGGTGTGGAGGTGGAGGTGGATGTGGAGGCCAGCAATGGTATTAGTGAAAAGTGCCTTGTGGCGACTCACAGCAGTTCGGTTCGCGGAAAAAGGGCCGGCAGGACTGGGAATACTCCCAGAAAAAGGAGAAAAATAGATGGGAATTCCACCTGTCCTGACTTTTAAGCCCCATCCGAGTCACGGCACCATATATGTTAGGTTTTTAAAGTAGGTAGCCGGTAAAGGAGAACGCCACATGGTACTCAGGCAGGAGAGAAAGTTTATTACCGAACTGCTGGCCAGTGGCCAAGATGATCCATGGCCGGAGAGAAGGTAGAGAAGAGAGAGAAGAGAGAGATGAGAGAGATGGGAGAGATGGGAGAGAAGGGAGGGAGGGAGGGAGGGAGGGAGGGAGGGAGGGAGGGAGGGAGGGAGGGAGGGAGGGAGGGAGGGAGGGAGGGAGGGAGGGAGGGAGGGAGGGAGGGAGGGAGGGAGGGAGGGAGGGAGGGAGGGAGGGAGGGAGGGAGGGAGGGAGGGAGGGAGAGAGAGAGAGAGAGAGAGAGAGAGAGAGAGAGAGAGAGAGAGAGAGAGAGAGACCTCCACCCAGCCCTGCCTTATATCTAAGGCAGGGGTAAGGGGTGTGGCCAGGTGGATTAGGATGTGACCTCAGGGAAAGGGGAGGTAACTGCCTCCAGGTCTGCAGGTTACCCAGGTAACTGGGTGGAGACTTAATGAGGTGGGGGCATCTACATGGAGCCCTCAGGGAGAGGACCTAACACTATAGTTTAAAAATGTTTAATTAAAAAAAATCAGAGCTAAGTGTCAGAAATTTGGATTTAAAAGGATATATATTAAACTAATGGGGATAGAAGTAAACTCTCATTAACTCTATGTATGGAGGAAGAAATGGCAAAATGGGCCAATGTTTCTCACTAATATATTGGAAAGCTGAATGGATAAGTATTTCTAATTGTAATTCTTGCATTAAGGAAAAATTGTCATTTGAGTTCAAAGGTCTTCATGCATGCAGTAACTGGGACTGAAGAAAAAAAACAACAGAGGCTCTTTTGAAACAAGCAGCCCGTAGGCAAAGAGCGGCACTTGGTTTCAGAATGCCTGTGAGCTTCAGTTTTTCCAATGCAGATAAAAGCTAAAGTGTTGTGTTAGTGTTAAAAAGGCTTTGGAAATCAAGAACATATTTCTAGATAAGAAATTTGGAAGTAAAATCGTCCTAAATAATTATTGCAAAATGAGAAAAGGAGAATTATGGCTACCAAAATGTTTAATTGCCATTCCAGCTTCTTTATAGGTTTTTTGTAACAGTTTCCAGCAGGCCCACAGAGAAGCACAGGTGATTCCTACAAGTTTGTCAAGATCTAATACTGGCCCTTAATAAGTTCCAGGTAAGAACATGCTTAGAAACTACTTCTGTGTGGACCACCCTGTTTGGCCTTTAATTGGAGTAAAATGGCCTCTTGTAAGACTCACTGATCTGAAATCTGCGGTTCGAAGCCAGCCCAGGCAGAGAAAGGTCCCTGTGAGAGGCTTGTCTCTAATCAGCCAGCAGAGTGCTGGGAACGGAGTTGTGTGGTGCTCAAAGTGGTAGGGTGCTAGTCTTGAGCTGGAGAGCTGGGGGACAGCACTCAGGCCCTGAGTCCAAGTCCAGTGGTAAGTCACTCCTCCTGGGACAAAAGTGATGGAGCATCCAGAGTCAGTAAGCCACTGCTTGGATGGCAGAGATGGTGTCAGATCCTAGAGTCACTCCTGTTTAGCCTTTCAAAAGTTAATCAAAGCCAGGAAGTCCTAGAAGAATAGTTCATAAGCATGCCTTTCCAATGCCCATGTCTGTCCATTGGGCAGGAACTTGCCAGTCATCTGTGATAGTGGTTAGTAAGGGTAAGTTTGTCAAATGAGAGGATAGTTCAAAATCACAACCCTCGCATCTACTCTAAGCTCTGACTGGCAGTGAGAATTTTAAGCTGATACATCTGTTCAGGAAAGAAAGCTTGTAGACCTGAGATTGTATCCTTATTGAGATCTGTTAAAGGCCTGCAAAGGTAATTTTTTTAGGTCATCAGAGATCAGTTCCCCAGCCAGTCAGAAAAAAGCTTTTACAAACTAGAGTGTTAAAAGGCACAAATTTGTAAACCTGAAGTCACCTATTCATATTAAGAGAGGGCAAGCGTTGGCTGTCAGATGCATGTAAGGAGACTGTGCTGAAAATCCCTGTGCCTAAATCAGCCAGACAAGTCAGAGTTCCTGGGAACAGGAACAGCAGGCTTTTGCCGGCTGAGGATACCTGGGTACGCTGAGATGGCCAAGCTTCCATATGGAGCCATCAAAAACCTCCCAGAATTTCATTGGACTGAGCAGATGCAAAAAGCCTTTGAGGCAATCTAGAAAAGCCTTCTGGAAGCCCCTGCCTTAGGCCTACTTGACATGAATAACAAGAGAGGGGGCTACTGACAGCCGAAGGAAAGGCCATTAGAAACAAGCTTATTAGGGCCCAATCGGTCAAGAACTCTAACCACTGGGAATGCTTAACTCTAACTGCCCCCAGAATGCCTCGAGCCCTGAGCCAATCAAATTTGTACGTGTGTCCTAATCTTGCTTGCTTGAACACCTGATTGTTGTAACTTTGTTTTTTGCCTTTATAAGCCTTGTGTAATCGCAGCTCAGGGCTCCCTCCTAACCTCCGCTGTGTTGGTGGGTAGGACGAGGCCCGAGTTGCAGCTTGCTTGAATAAAGCCTTGCCTTGCTTTTGCATTTCGGAACGTCTGAGTCTCGGTGGCCTTCTTGGTGGTCGCCTCGTGACTTGGCACAACAATACATGTGCACATATATACTATATGTATATATACATATATAGTATACACCAACTTAAGGAAGAACCAACTTAAGGAAGAGAACAGTTGGGAAGAAGGAACCAGAAACTTGCTGTCTCTAGTTTGTCTCCTGAGATCCCTCACCCTCCTCTTTTGCATTGCTGCCCACTGAAGTTGTAGGGAAACTGCCTTGACCCCATCCTGGCCAGCCCATGGTGACACAGCCAGCAGTCTCAGGGCACATGAATTAGCTGGGAGGCTGCTGGACCAGTTTCAGAGGAATCTGACAGGCGGGTTGCACATGGCTACAACTAAAGGAACTCTTAGAGCAAGCCTGAGCCTCAGCAGCGCCCTGAAAGCCTGAGAGAAAGAGAAAGGCAATGTGATCCCTGCAAGGGCACACACACACACACACACACACACACACACACTTATGACACCCAAAGAGGGCATGGGTAGGGACCCTGCCTTCCAAGTTCTGATGCAACAGCCATGGAGCCATCACTTGTAATAACCAAGCAGAAGAGCTAAGATGTTTAAAAGAGAAAAGCCAGGTGCAGCTGGCACACACCTATAATCCCAGCTACTCAGGAAGCTAAAATCTGAGGACCTCAGTGGCTCAAGTGTAGAGTGCTAGCACTGAGCTAAGAAGTACAGGGTCTGAAAGGATATGTCCCAGCCATCCCAGGGGACCATGTGGAGATAATCACAACAGAAGAAGGTTCATAAGGAGGTTTATTAGTGGAGCCATAGCTCCCACGGGAGAGGGAGCTACATGGCATCTATACCTTATCCAGGTGGCAGCTTCTCTCTCTGGGGGTAAAGGGGAAGTAGGTTTTAATAGTGAGTAGGAGTGGCTTAATAGGTATGAGTGGATCTGGGGCTAATGGGAGGGGCTGAGGACCTGAGGCAGGGGAAATGCTAACAGGGTCAGTGCCCTGAGTTCAAGCCCCAAGACAAACACAAAGAAAGAAAAAGGAGGGTGTGGGGAGAGAGAGAGAGGGAGAGAGAATGAGAAAAGAAGTAGAAGGCAGACCAAGAAAGGTGCTTGTCATTCCACAGGGATATTGCAGGAAAGAGAGAGTGGGGGCTTTTCCAGGAAGCTCGGGGTCCCAGGCAAGCCTGAGGGTGCACCCTGCCTGAGGGTGCCACCCTGTCTCCCAAAAGAAAAGAATACCCTAAAGA
This sequence comes from Perognathus longimembris pacificus, assembly GCF_023159225.1. Taxonomy (NCBI): domain Eukaryota; kingdom Metazoa; phylum Chordata; class Mammalia; order Rodentia; family Heteromyidae; genus Perognathus; species Perognathus longimembris. The sequence goes on from NC_063162.1 coordinate 61,981,559, forward strand.
GGGAAGGCGGCATAGTCAGGGTCTCATGACTCTTCCTGAATAGCTAGAAGAGTTTTGCTAGGGAAAGCTGGGAGTGCGGTGTGTAGATGTGTGTGTGTGTGTGTGTGTGTGTGTGTGTGTGTGTGTGTGTGTGTGTGTGTGTACATGCACCAGCCAGACTTGTCTTGACTCAGGACTTGCATTTTTCGCTCAAGTCTAGCACTGTGCCACTGAGCCATAGCACCACTTCTGGCTTTTTTGCTGGTTATTGGAGATAACGACTTCTCTGCCCAGGCTTTGGACCTCAATCCTCAGATCTCAGATTCTGACAAGTTAGGATTACCTACATGCACCACCAGTGCTCAGCAATACTTGAAACTACTGTCCAGGTCCCTCTCTCCCTCACTCACACTGGCTCACTCCACAGGTCTGGTCCAAGGCCGCCCCACCTGAGGTTACCCAAGGCCTCCTGAGGCCTCCCTGTTGGGAAAATGGAGAACAGAAAAGGACTGTTTATTGAGGAACAGTGAGGGGGTACAGACCTTCCTGCAGGTTTGGAGGTTGTCCAAGGGGGTGAATTTGGGACCAGGCTTATATGGGGTCTGAGCAAGGAGGCAGAGGTTACTGAAAGCACCACTAACAAGTTGGGGCTTTTCTGTTTAGCCAACAAAAGGTTGTTTACAGCTGGGCCTAGGTGCATTTCAAAGTAGATTCCCATATGTTGGGGCTTTTGGGGCTTTTCCTTTGGCCCACAAGGGGTTGTTTACAGCTGGGCCTAGGTGAAATAGCCTGCCTGCATATCAAGGCAGGTTCCCATGCTGAGGTGTCTGTGTGGGCCTGAGACAATAGGGTGGGGGTCAATCCTTCAGAGGCCCTGGCCCTCTGGAAAAAAAGGTTTTGTTGTTGTTGTTTTTTGCCAGTCCCAGGCCTTAGACTCAGGGCCTGAGCGCTGTCCCTGGCTTCCTTTTGCTCAAGGTTAGCACTCTGCCACTTGAACCACAGCGCCACTTATGGCCGTTTTCTGTATATGTGGTGCTGGGGAATTGAACCCAGGGCCTCATGTATAAGAGGCAAGCACTCTTGCCACTAGGCCATATTCCCAGCCCCTGGTAAACCTCTTTCATTGTTCTCTCTCCTGACCTTCAGCCCAGGCCACTGGACTGACAGGCAGGAGCACAAAGCAAGTTTGAGAAGTGTTTATCCAAGGGGTGAAGGTCAGGGCTGCTGCATTCCCAGTGTCGTCTCATTTCTCAGAGAGATTTTGCTTTTATAGCCTGTGGTATTTATGGCACCTTTGTGAGTTGATTAGGCTCAGATGGTTCAATTTTGCCTCTTCAAAAAGATACATGGAAACTTTTGCATGATTTTTTAAGTCCTTCAACTACAAGACAAAGCCAAATGCAAAAGAAATAAAACAACCCCCAAACCTAAAATAATAAAATGTGGTCCTGGAAAAAATCAAAGGGTATTTCCCAGTGCTGTGGCATTCCTTTGGCTGCTCTTGATTCAGGGTTCCCTGGGGAATGCCTGTTTATGGCGTCTCACTTCCCACTAGTAGAGAAGGGCATGGGGGTGGGGATTGATGTGCTCACAGCCACAACATAGCTCAAGGAAAATGGGCAATGTTACATCTACTGGGTCACCTGTAATGCAAGGAAAGCCAGAAAAATCCCCCACTAGGTGTCTTCATTGAAGCTGACTAGGGCTCTGATTACTAGGGGGACTGGTGAGCGCCTTGGCTGAGAGGGGAGGTGCCCTTCTCCAGACAGTGATTCTCCACACCAGTGAAAGACTTTCCAAGAATTAATGAGCCAGGAGGGAAAAAGAGGTAATAATCATATCTCTTTAATGATAGTAATAATTGTAAGTAATACGTGCTGATAGAGTGCCCAGTGCTGTGATAAGCACTTTACTTACAGGATCACATGTACTCTTTACAATCCTGTTAGGATTGGGCATTGACATGTGAAGATTGTGCGGGTGAGAGAATAAAAGACTCTGGTGAGGAATTTGGTATCTGGCCTAAGTGATCTCTTCTTATAATCAGCAAAATCAGAACTGAAAGCCAGGCCATTCCTCTCAGAGCCACACTGTTGATAATTAATCAGTGCCAGGATGGTGCTACAGGCCCTGCCATGTCTGCCTGCCCTCTGTGTGCCACTCTGCCCTTGTGGCACCTGGCCTGTGGAAGAACACTCTGAAGTGCATCAGTACTTGTCCCTAATGCTGGATGCTGGCTCACGCCTCTGCCTGTCTACCTGCCGCAGCTGATGCCAGCTCCATCTGTCTGTCCAGCCTCCTTCCAGTGGCCTGCCTGAACAGAGGGTTTGGCTCTGGCTGGAAACGTGCTCAGGACATCAGGCTGTCTCTATCCCAGGCACAGCCCACCTCCCATCCCAGGGCCCAGGCCTTCCTTGGACTGTGGTCTTGGTGGGCCTGGATTTATCAGCACTGATCTATCATCAGCATGATCCCTCTCCACCTGTAATTCCACCAATGGGAATTGATAGTATCTAAGGTTTGGGTTTGCTTTTCCACCAATTAAAGGATAAGTAAGTGTGTAAAGTCAGACAGAACATATTTATTTAAAAGTGAAAATAGCCCAGAGCTAAAGACTCTATAAACCTAGATCTCAGGAGGCTGAGATCTGAAGCCAGCAGTCTGAAGCCAGCCTGAGTAGGAAAGTCTGGAAGACTCATCTCCAAATAACCACTAGAAAACCAGAAGTGGAGCTGTGGCTCAAAGTGGTAGAATGCTAGCCTTGAGCAAAGAAGCTCAGAGCCCTGAGTTCAAGCCCCAGAACTGACAAAAAAAAAAAAAGTGAAAAAATAAGAGTCCTAGTACAAGGTACTGAAGCAGGGTATTCACCTTCTCACTCCCAGGCCCCTATATATAGGGTCTCTCCCCCCTTCCCCATTAAGGCATGTTACTGGCCCAATTGGTCAGAGAGTGGAAATATGCTGAGAGGAGACTTCTGATTGGCACCCCCATATCTGAGTCATCCCCCCCCCATGAAAAGCACAGTGCGTTTTGCTGTCATTCTCCTATCGATTTTGCTAAGTCGTTTCCCCCATCTTGTACCTAGCCAGGTAGGCCTAACTTCAGGCCTTCATGTCACAATTGCCAGCATGGACCTAGGACATGGTGTAATTGCTTGGTGAATGCTTAATGGATGAGCACAAGATAAATTACAGTGTATTATGCATGCCATGTTAAGCACTCATTGTGCCATCATTGCCCACTTCCTGTCAGAGCCCAGGCCAAGCTTGTAAACCCAATAGCCTCCTCTCCTATAGCTCAGCATGCTCCTTTCCTAGACAACCCTCTGCCCCCTTTACCTTGAGATGGCACTCCTTTGGGACAATTATAACCATATGTTATGACCTGAGGGCAAGAAAATCCACCTAGGCATGGTTAAAGGTGACAAATGAGTTTTATTAGTCAGTCTGCAACTGCCTTGCCCAGGGCTACCCCAGAGCTAGGAGCAGTTGCAGGCTCTAAGGGGGCGAGTTTCTTTCCTTTCTTCCTTTCTATGGGCTTCTCCTTTCCGCAGGCCTCTCCACAGGCCTCTCCGCAGGCCTCAGGACTCTCCGTAGGCCTCTGTTCTCGGCTGACCTTCTCAGCTGGCCTCTCCTCGGGCCTCGGATCCACAGATCCAGACTTGGGCCTCTTTGGTCTGCAGGCCCGGATTCTCCTCAGACCTGAGGAGAGCCGGGGCACTGCTCTGCTCCACAAGGCGCCTCTTGGTGCCTCCCTTCCTCCGAGACTCCCTCTCTCTCCACTGGAACCCAGCCCTCTTATATCACACCCCCTTCAGGGGGGTGGCAGTTACAGTCCCCTCAACGTGGGTCAGGATCCCCTTTGCCACTCCGCAATAGGGCGTGGCAATGATGCCAACGTGGAGCGGGACTTCTGCCCCTCAGGTTATCACACATGTAAGGCAAAAAGATCCCCTTAGAGTGACCTCCAGGCCTGGGCAGCTGCAGGACCCTTACCTACTACTTGGGCAGTAGCTATAAATCCTGGCCCGGGGGCTGGGAATATGGCCTAGTGGTAAATGCTTGCCTCATAGGCATGGAGCCCTGGGTTCGATTCCTCAGCACCAAATATACAGAAAAAACTGGAAGTGGCGCTGTGGCTCAAGTGGTAGGGTGCTAGTCCTGAGCAAAAAGAAGCCAGGGGACGTGCTCAGGCTCTGAATTCAAGCCCCAGGACTGGAAAAAAAAATAAATCCTGGCCTACCATGATGAAGCCCCTAGGCTCCACATCCACACCAAGGTCCCCGCATCCAAGACTTCCTAGGTTATATAGGTCACCCCAGACAACAGCTGGCACTTCTCACTTCTCTCTTGTGAGAAGGGGTCTTGCCATCCCTTTGCTGGCAATCAACCTTTCCTTTGTTCTTTGTACCAGGATGTCTGCGTGGTTTTCTGGCAAAGTCTAATCTATTCTAAGGGTCATCCTACCTGGGCCACCCAGCAGTCTAGAAACACTGGGAGACCCAGCCTGTAGTCCACATCTAGAGCTCCCTTTGAAAATAATTACACAGCTGTAGAACATTGCAAAGAAAAATCTGGAAAAGCCTGTGAGCCCCTCCCCTAGTTTCCTCCAATGGTAACATGGTGTCCAGCTGTAGCAGTTCAAACCTCTTCAGCCCTGCTTGTGTCTCTGCGGGGTGTGTTCTGGGCTATGGTCCACATGTGTACTTGTATGCACCCACAAAGTGTCTTATGTGTGCTGTCACCCCCTCCCCTTCCTGGCCACCACTAGTTTGTTACCCATCTTGTTTAATTTTCAGAATGTTATGTAAATAGAGTTATAGAATATGTAACCATTTGACCTTTGCTTTTATTCAGAACAATCCCCTTGAGTCAAATCTAATGGCATGTGTAAATAGTTTGCTCATTTTATTAAGCGCTTGCTAGGCTGGCATGCTGTCATTTGAGCTACTCCTCCAATCTTGCATTATTTGGGGTTGGGGGGGAACCAGTACTGGGGCTTGAACTTAGGGCTTGGGCACTGTCCTGAGCTTTTTGCTCAAGTCTAGCACTCTATCACTTGAGCCACAACACCACTTCCAGGTTTTTTGGTGGTTAATTGGAGATAAGACATTCCTACCCAAAATGGCTTTGTACCATGATTCTCAGATCCCAGCCTCCTGAGTAGCTAGGATGACAGGTGTGAGCCACCAGTGTCAGGTTCTGCTTTGGTTTTTACTAGTTGTTTTGAAGATGGAATCCCCAGAACTTTTCTGTGTGTGCTGGCCTCAATCCTCAAGATATCAACTTCTGAGTAGCTACAATTATAGGAATAAATTGCTGCCATAATAATAATTATTTTAATTTATGGGGTGAGATAATTTAATATCTGTAGCTAATATGTAATGATAAGATTAAGAGTGACAAGTATTTCTGCCTGAAATATTTTCTTGTATATGTGCCAGTACTGGGGCTTGAACTCAGGGCCTGGAGCTGTTCCTTAGCTTTTGTTGGTGGTGGTCATTGAGGTTGAATTCAGGGCCTGGGCACTGTCCCTAAGCAGGCCAGGAGCGACTTTGCTGGGATCTGGAGCAAGTCACGAAGCTTGCCTGGCTGCTGTCATCTTCAAGTAAGATATCAGGAGGAAAACCACACAGAGCAATCACTGCATGTGTCCCATGCTGGGGCTCCAGACCCACATATCTGAGTTGCAAGGGCAGGATTTGAAGGATCCTGCCCAACTATAGGATGTGGCAATCCTGTAGGCCACTGGGGACTCTGAGCAATGATGGGGCCAGGGGTCAGGGAGCTCCCACGGGGTCAAAGGTGAAGCAGCTCCCACAGCACACTTCCAACACTCCTTTTCTATGGATTACCTGGTTGTCTGTGATCTGTGCAATTGCAGGGCCTGGACACAGAGACCTCAACACTTCTTGGGTCAGCTCTGTGGGGTCGCTACTCTGCATACCTCATTTCTCCCTGATCTTCATAAATTCCACTGCTGTCAGCTTGGGTTTTATTTGGGGGAGCAAACACAGGCAGTGGCCAGGAAAGAACAGAGCGAGCCAAATTGTCCATCCGAATCTATTTAGCATCTAATCCAAAGAAGTGCAGGACACAGAAGGGGGAGGGAGATTGCAATGCTTTGGTGGAAATGTGTGAAACATTAAGGCCCTTGGCCCAGGAACCTCAAATAAATCACCAGTGGGCTGCACCTCACAGGGAGATCCTTTAGTCTCTGGAAAGCTCAATGGGGGAAGGTGAGGAGCCACTCAAGTTCTCAGAGAACAAGCGGGTGTCTCAGTGGTCTTGCACAAACTTGGACTCGATTCACATCTCTTCATCTGTAAAGCCTTCCCTTCATGTGCCAAGTTAAGGCAAATTATGCAGGGTGTCCTTGCTAGCTTCCAGAATCCAGGAGAATGACCTGGACCCAGCTGTGGGCCACGCTGCCCCTGGGACCCACAGATCCGGGAAAGCTTTATGGAGTCCACAAGCAGGCGATTATGTGAATCAGTGAGAATCACACAGCCTGCCACTCACCAGGACAGTTGCTAATCATGTGACTTATTGGCGTCTGCCTGTTCATCCCTGTGTAAGGGCACAGAATTTGCTTCATTAAACACTCGCTTAAAAAAGAATGAACTGACAAGTCATACCTATAACCCTAGTTTCTCAGGATGTTAAGGTCTGAGAATGCCAGTTCAAAGTCAATCCGAGCAGAAAAATCCATGAGACTCTTATCTCCAGTCAACCATCAAAAAGCTGGAAGTGGAGATGAGGCTCAAGAGGGACAGAGCTGGCTTGAGTGAAAAAGCTAAAGGACAGTGCCCAGGCCCCAAGTTCAAACCCTAGTACCAGTACAATAAATAAATATATACAAACAAACACACCTTGTGATTGTTGAGAACCTCTTGAGATTCTAAATGGACAGAGGGTTGGTGTGTCATACAAACTAAGAAAGTAAACTCCACACCAGTGTTTGCCAATAAAAGATGAGTCACCAAATGTGTAATTCTAATGTTTCTAGTGGATATATTAAAAATAAAACTAGCTGTGCCCCAGTGGCTCATGCCTATAATCCTAGCTACTCAGGAGGCTGAGATCTCAGGATTGAGGATCAAAGCCAGCCCAGGCAGGAAAGCCCATGAGATTCTTTATCTCCAATAAATTACTCAGGAAAAGTTGGAAGTAATACTGTGGCTCAAGTGGTAGAGCAGTAGCCTTGAGAGAAAAAGCACAGGGATAGTGCCCAGACCCTCTGAATTCAAGCACCAGGACCAGCATAAAAAAAGAAAGAAAAAGAAAAAGAAACTATATGCCATAATGAATTAATCTAATATGTTTTACTTAATGTAATATCTAAAAGATTCTCATTTTAGCACATAATTAACATGAAACTCATAAACAGCTTCTGTTCTTTCCCTATACTGTACTTTGTATTTAGAATATATCTTCATTGAGAAGAATCATATGTGTGTGTGCGCACATGCACATGCACCAGTATGGGGGCTTGAACTCGGGGGCCTGGGTGCTATCCCTTAGGTTTTCTACTCAAGGCTGGCACTCTACCCCTTGTGTCACAGCTCCATTTCAGTTTTTTTGGTGGTTAATTGAAGATGAGTCTTAAGTACTTTCCTCCTCTGGATAACTTTGAACCTCAATCCTAGATACCGCCTTCTTGAGTAGCTAGGATTACAGGCATGAGCCTCTGGTGCTTGGCTGAGACAAATCTCAATCTGAGGACTGCAGATCTATTCTGGCTACTGGTTCCAGTATTTACACTTCCTGAGATTCCTCCAGGGTAGTCCTGGCTCTGGAGAATTCACTGGTAGCAGAGGAAAATCTAAGTGAGAGCACTCAAAGATATCTGAATTTCCTTAACCATAACCAAAATCATAACCAAAACACCAGCAACTTTTAGAGTGTGTTTGTCAAAGCCAGCCACCTATGGCTCACACCCATACTCCTAGCTATTCAGAAGCCTGAGATCTGAGAATTGAGGTTTGAAGCCAGCTTAGGCAGGAAGGTCTGTGAGACTCTTATCTCCAATTATCATCCAGAAAAAGACAAATGAGGAACTATGGCTCAAGTGGTAGACCTCTAGCCTTGATCAAAAAAAGCTCAGGGACAGCACCCAGGCCCTGAGTTCAAGTCTCAAAGCAGAAAAAGAAAGAAAGAAAAGAAAAGCAACTGGAGGTGAAAGGGAGAGTTGGTAGTAACTGAGATCAAGCGGTACAGAAGTAAGTCCTCACTCAGCCACAAGAACTGTAAAACTATGAAAACATTTCATCTATTTGGATATCAGTTAACATACTGAAATTCCAAGATAAATTCTTTCAAAGTTTGTTCCAAAGTATCAACTAAGACACAACATAAAAGAATACTACTCATATCCCTAAATAGAGCAGCTAGTAAAATGACAGAAGTTATTTCCTGGCTAAAATTGTAAATACATTCAAAAGAAAGTAGATGTGATTTGAAAATGACAAAGCAGAGCCCTACTAAGAACAAGTAGGAAACTTGAGGCCCAGCTTTGTTGCTTGAAGACAACATTCAAGGAAACATCAGCTGTTTACAAAGTGAGGCCTGAACTGGATGCAATGATTTTTATTTTTCTTAATTAAAAACAGAGCCTCACACAAGCTGACTGCTAATTCCCAACAGTGTCTTATTGGATAATTAAACAAATGCTGCAGGCTCTGGTGGCCCAAGGATGTGGTGCTACTTATTCAGGAGGCTGAGCTTTGAGGATCACAGGTCAAAGCCAGTCCAAGTATGAAAGTCTGGAGACTCCCATCTCTAATTAACCAGAAAAAAAGCTGGAAGTGGAGTTGTGGCTCAACTGGTAGAGGACCAGCCTTGGGGGGAAAAAAGCCAAGCAAGAATGTGAAACCCCCTGTTGAATCCCAGTACCAGAATAAACAAGTGAACAAAGAAATAGATAAACTAATGCTGTTATTATGTCTGGACAAAGTTTCTCAACATCTTGTCATTATAGTGTATCTATCCATTTTCTTAAATATTTAATATCTTTGCTTAAATTGATTTGGTAATGTCTGCCTACTAATGACTATAAAGATCATTGACATACAATGTATTCACATTAAAACAATTGTGATGATACTGCAATGCAATAGTAGAAGTTATGTAGCTTGTCTCAATATTCTATTTGAAGGTTCCAGCAGTATAGCACCAGCTCAGCAAGCATGGACTTCAAATCCCAGTGACACCAAAAATGTGGGCGGGAAAGAGGATGGGTTGTGCCAATCCTGGGTCTTTAACTCAGGGCCTGGCACTGTCCTTGAGCTTTTCTATCAAAGCTGGCACTCTACCACTTGAGCCATAACTGCACTTCTAGCTTTCCTGGCCCAGATGGCTTCATTCACGATCCCCAGATCTCAGCCTCCTGAGCAGCTAGGATGACAGGAATGAGCCACCAGCAGTCTGGTCCAGTGAAAGAACACAATCTGCTCATTTGTTTCGATTTGTTTTTGTTTTCCTTTTCTTCTCTCTCTTTCCAATGCACTGAATAAGTTGCAAGATTCAGATTCATTACTGCCATCACAAATCACTTCCGTATAATTGTTTAAAACAAACATTGTTTAAGCCCGATGGTATTTAAATAGAATTGTCAAAATTTCCCAATGATTGCTGTAATTTTGTAGCATACCTTTAAATTTCTGCCTCCATCTCCTCACATATGATGTGGCAATCTTACACCAGTAATTAATTCTATTCCTCCCACCCTGTGGCCTATGATTATATTTTAAATATTTCATCATACATGAGTTGTACAAGGTGGGTTGAGGGCCTTCCACAAAAGCATAGAATGTACCCCAACTAATCTCACCCCATCATTCTCCCTCATTCCTCCTCTTCCTTCTTAGAACAGTTTAAGCAGGGTCTTGGTATTTGAACTCAGAACCTTGAGATTCCTCAACTGACATTCAGCCACTTGAGCCCTCCCCAGACCTTTCCTTCAAATTATTTTTTTCAAATGAGGGTCTCACAATCTTGTCCAGGGCAAGCCTCAGCCTGTGATCCTCCTACCTGTGGCCTCCTGCATAGCAGGGATGACCTGCATGGCCTTGTTGTCTTCAGCAATGACTACAGCCTGGCTTTGTGAGAACACATTCAATTTGAAAGTTTGGTAAAGAGGAAGACAAACCAGCTTTCTCCTGCCAAGCTAAGTACTGACCTCCAGGTAATATACTGTTGGTTTCTGGACCCTCTTTCTCCACCATGGTCATGATCAATAGGATTCTGCGTCTGCCAATTACTTGACTTTTCTTTCTTGCTAACATGAGACTTTCAAATACCATACAACAAATCATTCCAGAAAAATCCCAAATTTTCCAGCCTTTTCATTTTACATGTAAATGAGAACTTTTTTCTTTCTCTCCCTCTCTCTTTTCCCCCTTCTTTTGGCTTGTGAAGACTTTGGCTTGTAGCTCAAGGAGTACAGTTTTTAGTTTCATTTATTTATTGTAGCTCAAATAATGCTTCCCCACCACTTGGGAGAGGTGCTGGAGAAATTAATGTTAGTATTACTGTGTGAAGGAAGATGACATCTATCAAAAGATGTTCCAAATTCAATTCAGCTAGAGAGGCTAGAGCCATGAAGGCTTGGCTCCAAGCCCCTGGGTCCCCCCACTGGCCAGGTCAGGCAAGGGTGTTGGAGGTGCCGTCCAGGGTTGTTTGACTCATTTCTCTTCTCACAGGGGCCTTCCTTGTACACCTCATCTATTTCCAACCGAGAAATCTTGGCCACCATGTTCTCTTGAGAAATGAGTGTCAGCTCAAACTCAGCTCCAGGGTATAAATGTTCTCACAGGCCAGTCCAGGGAGGTGGGCTGGGTGGAGGGGACCCACTCAGACATTCCGATGGACATGTGCATGGGGCATAGGAATACTGGAACTTTATACCAAGAACTGAAGAGAGTAGAATTTGGGGTTAGACACTTTGGACACAGTCATAGTAACCCCAACCTTAGAACTTCAATTACTCAGATCTCCACGATCTTTCAACCTGGTTCTCTGAAAGCCTTGCTCTGCCTCAGACAGAAAGTCAGATTCATTTTCATTTCTTTTAGGGGGTTCAGTACTGGGATTTAAACTCAGGGCCTCATGCTTGCTATGTAAGCCCTCTGTCACTTGAGTTAGGCCTCATAGCCCTTACTGCCTTAGCTTGTTTCTCAGATAAGACCTCATAACTCAGTCAGGGCTAGCCTCAGATTGGGATACTCCTACCTATGCCCCATTGAGAAGAGATGACTTTGACCTTGGGCTTGAGCCTATGATTGTTTAAAACAAGAGAAATCAGAAGAAATATGCTCCATACTTTTTGAAGTGAGGGCATTCTAAAACATTCCTGTATCCCTAAGCTGACATGAAAAATGTATGCCTAGTCAGTTTTGCCTGCCTAGGCTGGCTTTGAACTACTTCATCCTTGAAGAGAAGTCACCAACTTCACTGCTCTTAAGGTCTCATCGAGGCATAGTACTCAGGACATCCCAAACAGGAAGCAGATGCCAGAAAGACGCTCCCAGAACATTATAGCTGGTATCTCTTGAAGCTGCCTCCAGCCCCTGGAGTAGACTCAGGACATGGCCGAGCAATGGTAAGCCATTTCCCCCTGGCCTTATCTGATTTCTTCACCTGGGGTCTGGGAGTTGGTGATCTGTTTGTTGTGTTTCTGAGACAAAGCTGCTTGTTGACTCAGCAGTAGCCAGTGTCCTGGGTAAGTGTTCAGTGTCAACTCACTCTTGCTTGTCTTTGTTAATTCTCCAAACAGGGTATGCTCAGAATTAGGTTTTTAAAGTAGGTAGCTGGTAAAGGAGAACGCCACATGGTATTCAGGCAGGAGAGAAAGTTTATTACCGAACTGCTGGCCTGTGGCCAAGATGATCCATGGCCAGAGAGAAGGGAGAGAGAGAGCGCGACCCCCACCCAGCCCTGCCTTATATCTAGGGCAGGGGCAAGGGGTGTGGCCAGGTGGATTAGGATGTGACCTCAGGGAAAGGGGAGGTAACTGCCTCCAGGTCTGCAGGTTACCCAGGTAACTGGGTGGAGACTTAATGAGGTGGGGGCATCTACATGGAGCCTTCCAGGGACAGACCTTACACTCAGGACCCTAGCAGCAAATTTGAATTGCTTATTCTGCTTTTGCCTCTGGTTTTATTTGTTGTTGTTGCATTTTTATTTTTCTTCAGTACTGGAGCTAGAACCCAGGACCACTTCCTCTCACTCAGTGCTCAAGGCTCGTGCTCTACCACAAGAGCCACAACTCCTCTTCTGCATTTTTGCTGGTTAACTGGAAATAAGAGTCTCTCCGATTTGTCTGACCAGGCTGTCTTTGAACTGAAATTTTCTGATCTCAGCCTACTGAGTAGACAGGATTATTGTTTGTTTTTGTTGTTCTTGTTGTTTTAATACAAAATCTTGCTATGTGGTCCAAGATAGTCTTATACCCATGGTCCTCCCGCCTCAGCCTCTCAAATGCTGAGATTACAGTTGTACCACTGTTGTGCCAAGCCGCGAAACCACCACCAAGAAGACCACCGAGACTCAGACATTCCGAAATGCAAAAGCAAGGCAAGGCTTTATGTAAGCGAGCTGCAACTCAGGCCTCGTCCTACCCACCAACACAGCGGAGGTTAGGAGGGAGCTCCGAGCTGTGATTACACAGGGCTTATAAAGGCAAAGAACAAGGTTACAACAATCAGGTGTTCAAGCAAGCAAGATTAGGACACAGGTACAAATCTGATTGGCTCAGTGTTCGATTCTAAAATGGGGTTCACATGGTAAAATGGGGTTCACATGGTAAAATGGGGCCTGACTTCAAAGTCTGGCACTTCACCACCATGATTATTTTTGTTCTTGTGAGAAGACATGCCAGATCACATGGCTTTTAATTTTGCCTTTCTAAAACTCTCTTGTCAAATTTATTTTTAAAAAATCTCCTAATTTGCTCCCAAAGATCACAAAAAATAATCTGGTGTGGTGTTAATGTAAACTAAAACTGTAAAATACTTTGTCCAATTAAACTCTTAGCAAGCTTGAAAATTTTAAAGGAGACAGAAGTTAGCAGAACTAACAACTTTTTTCTGGTTAAACTGTAGATAAGTGCCTTTTGGGTTTGTCTGCCAGGGCTGGTTTTGAACCTCAATCCTAAATCCTAGCCTTTTAAGTAGCTAGGATCTCTAGTGTGAGCCACCAGTGCCCAGTAAGATAATTTACTTCTTAATCACCCATTCTCAGTTGTGGAAGGAAGAGTCCATTATTAACCTGACTCTCTTTTGTCTCTCTGATGGTCCTTTGTTGATTTTCTCTGTTCCTTAGTTTATCTTTACTTCTAGCATCCCTGGTCTGGTGAGGAGTTTTGTAGCTTTCTCTACAGCAGCTGGAACTTCTCAGACATAGAGATGACCTTGCCCCCTCTTCCTGAATGAAACCTAAAACCACCACCAAAACCCTAAGGACAGCCCTTAGAACTGCCTTCCAATACAAGGTACTGAGATAAAACTTTTCTCTAGCCTTGAGCAAAAAATTTAGAGATAGCAGCCAGGCCCTAAGATCAAACCCTAGAGCCTTCAGCCATACACCCTTCCCACACACACTCACACCCACAACCGGCAGGCTGAATACACAATTTTAACACAAAGACTCAAAGCCATAGAAATGTACAAGACATTGTTAAATTCCTTGTTCTTTTGTCCCACAATCTGGAGTCTCCATTCCAGCCACTTGCCACCTCTAGTGGACCCTATTCCATTCCAAGATAGGTTTCTCCACTTATCTTCTTGCTTCAGCTCCGAATAACTGGAGATAAGTGTTTTGAGTCTTCTCATTAGAAGAGGGTCTGTTGCTGGCTGGAGAAATAAAAATTCCAATTTAAAATTTTAAGATCTTTAAGTAGTTGTACAAAGGGGTTTTGATTCAATATGTCAGATTATGAGTACAACACATTTTGATCAGTGTCACCCTTCTATCGTTCTCCCCCACCCATCCCTTCATGTCCCCTGCTTCCACTGTCCCACATGTACTTTAAATATGATGACTCTATTTACTTACCCCCCCATACATCTTCCCTCTTGACCTTAAGTTCCACCACCCTCAGAAAAGAAATGTTTCAGCTTCCTGGTGTTCATTTTGTTAGACTGTAAATTAGTTGTTCAAAGAACTTACACCATTAGAACACCCCCCTTTCCCCCCATGTATATTGTATTCTAGTCAATGTGTTTTGTGTATACATGCATATAAATTCTGATTTGTAATTGACATCACATATGATCCATTGGTCAACTGGATGGGCACTGACATAACCACTAAGTCCCAGCTTGGTAATGTCAGAATTGTTCTGGAACTTTCTTTTTAGCCTTCCAAGGTCCTATGCAAGAAATTTCTTCTGATTGCTTTGGAGAAAGGATCTCATTCCACCTACAAGAAGGAGCAACCTCTTCCTCTGAGAATCCATCATAGCCATTATGGGTTTCTGTGGCAACAGAGTATAGAATTTATGTATCTTTGTGTGTGTGTGTGTGTGTGTGCATGTGCACACATGTGTGTGTGTGCCAGTGCTGGGTCTTGAACTCAGGGCCTTCCACTATTGCTTGTCTTTGTTGCCCAAAGATGGCAGTCTACCACTTAAGCCATACCTTCACTTCTGGCTTTTTTTTTTTTTTTTTTTTTTTTTTTGCTGGTTCTGGGGCTTGAACTCAGGGTCTGGGCACTGTCCCTGAGCTTTTTTGTTCTACCTAGCACTCTACCACTAGAATCACAGCTCCACTTCTAGCTTTTTCTGAATAGTTTTTTGGAGATAAGTGTCTCATGGACTTTTCTGAGCTAGCTTTGAACCTCGACCCTCAATATGTCAGCCTCCTGAGTAGCTAGGGTTACAGGCATGAGCCACCAGCACCTAGCTTCACTTCTGGATTTTTGCTAGCTAATTTCACTTGAGAGTCTCAGGGATTTGTCTACCTGGGCTGACTTCAAATGCAATCCCCAGATCTTAGCCTCCTGAGTAACTATGATTATAGGTGAGAGATGTGAGGGCCTGGCTCAGCATGCTGGACTTCAAGGCCCTACATAACATGGTAATTGGAACAGAGCAGTAACCACTCAGTATATTTGGGCCTGGACACCGTAACAAGTCAGATACATGGACATTTTGTTTATTTGTCTTCACTATATTAGTAATCATTGTATATTAGAGCCAAAAAAATACATCACCATGTAACCTCATAAATAAGACCATAATTGTCAGAACATGTTCAGTAAGGATATTTCTGCAGTATTTCAGAAACAGATAAGAACACTTCCAATTAGGACATAAATCTTGAAAAATTCAATCTGTACCCAAGTGTCATTGAAAATAATAATTGTATCCAACAAATCAAAGTTCTTCTCATTAAAAATAAGCAAGCTCCTTTTGGCTTAAAATTTTATAAACATGAAAAATTCACTAAGAGCAAATGTGAAATGAAATTGACAAGCCTTAAATTAAACTGATCAAGGAAAAATGGAAGAAAATACACAAACACAAAACCAGGGGGAGGAAAACTTGGAGACATTACTCCTGACCTTATAGAAGAACAAAAATGACAAGAAAATAGATACACAAGTGTCTGTCAACAAATTAGATACCCTAGATGAAATGGGACATTACTAGAAATATCATTATCCAAAATATTCAATAAAGTTGGTGGGCATTGTTGTGCCAAGTCGCGAAACCACCACCAAGAAGACCACCGAGACTCAGACATTCCGAAATGCAAAAGCAAGGCAAGGCTTTATTCAAGCGAGCTGCAACTCGGGCCTCGTCCTACCCACCGACACAGCGGAGGTTAGGAGGGAGCCCCGAGCTGTGATTACACAGGGCTTATAAAGGCAAAGAACAAAGTTACAACTAGCAAGCAAGATTAGGATACAGGTACAAATCTGATTGGCTCAGGGTTCGATTCTAGGGGTGGTCAAAGTTAAGCATTCCCAGCGGTTAGAGTTCTAGACCGACTGGGCCCTAATGGGCTTGTCCTGGCTCTGCTCACAGGGCCTGCTTATCTCAGGTTCGCGTGGTAAAGTGGGGTTCGTGTGGTAAAATGGGGTTCACGTGGTAAAATGGGGCCTGACTTCAAAATCTGGCACTTCAGGCATCAGAGTTTCACACCTATAATCTTTGCCATTCAGGAGTTGAGGATTACAGTTCAAAGCCAGCCAGAACAGGAAGGTCCTTGAGACTCTTATCTCTGTTTAATCAACAAAAATCCAGAAATGAAGCGGTGACTCAAATGATAGAACACTGGCCTTGAGTAAACAAAATAAAACTCAGGGACAGTGCCCAAACCCTGAGATTAAACCCCAGAACTATCACAAGAAAAACTATATTAAAGAAATTGAGCCCCATGACCAACAAAAAACAATTGATAGATAATAAATGTGAGGGTAATTCAATCAGAAACCTCTCTTGACAAAGAAAAGTCTAGGGCCAGATGGTTTAACTGGTGACTTCTACTACAAGTTCAATGAAGAATTAATTCTTCCCAAACTATTCCAGGAAATTGAAGAGGATTAAGCAGCCCTAATCTATTCTATGAGTTAAACAATATCCTGGTACTAAAAGCAAGCAAAGATACAACAACAAAAGAAAATTACTGATCAGTATCTTTGTGAACACACATGCAAGAATCCTTCAACAAAATACTAGCAAGCCAAATACAAGAGCATGAAGAGTTATATAGCATGGCAAAATAAGATTTATCTCAGGAGTGCAAGGTTAACATATACATATTAAAAATATGATTCACTACTCTAATGAGTAGTAATATAGGAAAAGCAACATGATAGTGCCAGTTAACATAGAGGATCCATTAAAAAAATCAGAAAATGGTGGCTCACACTTTAATCCAAGCTACTTAGGAGGTTGAGATGAGACCCGAAGGATTTCATTTTAAAGCCAGTTTAAGCAGAAAATTCATGACTTTATCTCCAATTAACCAGAAAAAGCTGGACTGGAGGTGTAGCCCAAATGATAGAGCACCAACTGTGAGCAAGAAAATCCCAAGGCTCTGAACTCAAGGCCTAAGGCCTTAATGTCATGCCATCTCTCTCTCTCTCTCTCTTTCTCTTTCTCTCTCTTTCTCACACACATACACACACATACACACACAGAGACAAAGACAGAGACAGAGTAAGAACACTTATAAAAATAAGAATTTAGGAAAGTTCCGTGAACTAATAAAAGGCACCTCTGACAACTCTCAGCTGACATCACACCCAGTGGTAAGAGACAGAAAACTTTACCTCTAAGGTCAAAACAAGAAAGCTTGATTTCACTAATGTTATGTCACATTGCAAAGGAAGTTTGAGCTGCATGCTCATTAGAAAACTAAATTGTCGCAAAGGGAGAATTTGTTATGCCAAGTCGCGAGACAACCACCAAGAAGGCCACCAAGACTCAGACGTTCTGAAATGCAAAAGCAAGGCAAGGCTTTATTCAAGCAAGCTGCAACTCAGGCCTCATCCTACCCACCGACACAGCAGAGGTTAGGAGGGAGCCCCGAGCTGTGATTACACAGGGCTTATAAAGGCAAAAAACAAAGTTACAACAATCAGGTGTTCAAGCAAGCAAGATTAGGACACAGGTACAAATTTGATTGGCTCAGGGCTCGAGGCACTCTGGGGGGCAGTCAGAGTTAAGCATTCCCAGCAGTTAGAGTTCTAGACCGACTGGGCCCTAATGGGCTTGTCCTGGGTTTGCTCACAGGGCCTGCTTATCTCAGGTTCGTGTGGTAAAGTGGGGTTCACGTGGTAAAGTGGGGCATGACTTCAAAGTCTGGCACTTCATTTCCCCCTTTTTCTCTTTGGTACCACTTTTGTCCCAGGAGGAGTGACTTTCCACTGGACTTGGACTCAGGGCCTGAGCGCTGTCCCCAGCTCTCCAGCTCAAGACTAGCACCCTACCACTTTGAGCACCACACAACTCTGTTCCCAGCACTCTGCTGGCTGATTAGAGACAGCCTGGGCTGGCTTCGAACTGCAGATTTCAGATCAGTGAGTCTTACAAGAGGCCACCTTACTCCAATTAAAGGCCAAACAGGGTGGTCCACACAGAAGTAGTTTCTAAGCATGTTCTTACCTGGAACTTATTAAGGGCCAGTATTAGATCTTGACAAACTTGTAGGAATCACCTGTGCTTCTCTGTGGGCCTGCTGGAAACTGTTACAAAAAACCTATAAAGAAGCTGGAATGGCAATTAAACATTTTGGTAGCCATAATTCTCCTTTTCTCATTTTGCAATAATTATTTAGGACAATTTTACTTCCAAATTTCTTATCTAGAAATATGTTCTTGATTTCCAAAGCCTTTTTTAACACTAACACAACACTTTAGCTTTTATCTGCATGGGAAAAACTGAAGCTCACAGGCATTCTGAAACCAAGTGCCGCCCTTTGCCTATGGGCTGCTTGTTTCAAAAGAGCCTCTTTTTTTTTTACTGCATGGCATGAAGACCTTTGAACTCAAATGACAATTTTTCCTTAATGCAAGAATTACAATTAGAAATACTTATCCACTCAGCTTTCCAATATATTAGTGATAAACATTGGTCCATTTTGCCATTTCTTCCTCCATACATAGAGTTAATGAGAGTTTACTTCTATCCCCATTAGTTTAATATATATATATCCTTTTAAATCCAAATTTCTGACACTTAGCTCCGATTAAGCATTTTTTTAACTATAGTTCCTCTTTAAAACAATGCAGTAATCCCTTAAAGCACCTGGTAATGCCCAAACTTGATGACCATTTGAATTTAAACGTAAACTCACTCTATTTTACATCATACTAACAGTCTTGAACATGTTCACACTCACGCATACACACACACATACATATTCAAAAGATCTTAAAGCATGCAGAATAAGCATTGGCCATACATTTTCCAGTGGCAAGAGGTATTTTGTCAATCTTACTCCTACAACACCCAAATTTTAACATAAAACCTTTAACAAATGATTTTTAGCATTCTCCAGCTTCATTTTCCAGGGCTTGATAGTTTTAGTAAAACATTTTTAGTCTTAGTAAAACATTTTAGCACACCAAATAATTTTCTGCTTAAGAAGGCTGGATGGGGGTCCCCCCAGAGTTCTTTTTGCAGACACTCACACTGATTGTGAGCTGTTGCCTGTATGTCTCATGCAGGTTTCACACAAAAGAGACTGTTAGACTCTGGGGTCACTCCCCACCACCTGCCGGTGGCTTGGGCTGGCCCCGTGTCTGTCCCGGTAGGCGGTGGCTGCGGGTCAGGACTCGGGATCAATGCCTCCATGCCCTGGGCTGCCGGCGCCAGGACTGGTCGGGACCCTCTAGAGTGGAGGGCACAGCTGAAACATTTTAAGAAGGGCCGAACCCAAGCTGGAGTGTCCCTGTCAACTAGTTCCCTCCAGGTGTCTATATAAGGAATCTGGTCTAGATAGCCTAAATGAGGGGCGTCGATTCAAAGCTCCCCTCAGGTGGCCAATTAGCCTCAAGGATGGGCCATTCTGACTTGCACAGGGTGATTTTCCTCCTTACAGGCCACACCTCGGTTTTGAGCTATCTCCCTGACCTCCCTCCAGTGAGCTAGGGTCAAATCTAGGGGGCTAGATGGAGGTCCCCAAGATAGAACATTACCCATAGCTCTGATCAGATGTTTAGTTCAAAAGGCTACAAAAACAAACAAACAACACAACACACAGGCCTGAGAATAAGAAAAGTTATGAGATGGAGATCTCCTAGGTTGGCCCACAAGCCTCCTCTTGCTAAGCAGCAGGAGCAGACCTAAGTTGGCCCAACCTCCCGCAAGAGTGCAGGAGGAGTGCACCCAAGTGGACTCAGGTAAGAGTGGAGAGTCTCCTAGGTTGGCCCACAGGCCTCCTCCTGCTAAGCAGCAGGAGCAGACCTAAGTTGGCCCAACCTTCCACAAGGGTGCAGGAGGAGTGGACCTAAGTGGACTCAGGTAAGGGTGGAGAGTCTCCTAGGTTGGCCAACAAGCCTCCTCCTGCTGAGCAGCAGGAGCAGACCTAAGTTGGCCCACAACCTCCCACAAGGGTGCAGGAGGTGTGGACCTATGTGGACTCAGAGTCTGGGGCATCTCCCAGTCTCCTCGGGATTGCCGAGTAAGCGCATCCGCTTTGACAACCCCTTAAAGAACCCCTTTAAGCAAAAGCAAAACAGACAAACAGACAAATTATAGGACAAGACAAATAAACAAATGAACAGTGCTATTTCCTTACCTTCGGAGTCTGGGGTCTCTGGGGTCTCTGGGGCGATCCCAGACGAGCCCCCAAATGTTATGCCAAGTTGTGAGTCGACCACCAAGAAGGCCACCAAGACTCAGATGTTCCGAAATGCAAAAGCAAGGCAAGGCTTTATTCAAGCAAGCTGCAACTCAGGCCTCATCCTACCCACCGACACAGCAGAGGTTAGGAGGGAGCCCCGAGCTGTGATTACACAGGGCTTATAAAGGCAAAAAACAAAGTTACAACAATCAGGTGTTCAAGCAAGCAAGATTAGGACACAGGTTCAAATCTGATTGGTTCAGGGCTCGAGGCACTCTGGGGGCAGTCAGAGTTAAGCATTCCCAACGGTTAGAGTTCTAGACCGACTGGGCCCTAATGGGCTTGTCCTGGGTTTGCTCACAGGGCCTGCTTATCTCAGGTTCGTGTGGTAAAGTGGGGTTTGCGTGGTAAAGTGGGGCCTGACTTCAACGTCTGGCACTTCAAATTGACACTTGAAGACATATGTGCAAAATACAGAAAATATCACAGTACCCAGGAAACCATACCAAAGACAATATACCAATTCAGGGAAGTTTTATTATAAAAGTAACCATACTTGGCTTGCTAAACCATCCCTAAGGGTAGTATGCTCAATAAACTATTGAGTGTAAAAGTAGTTGGGCGGAAAATGGCAGAAAGAATGTGCCATTAAAAAAAAAGTTGGGTGCCAGTAGTTCACACCATCATCCTAGCTACTCAGGAGGCTGAGATCTGAGGTTCACAATTCAAAGCCAACCCAGACAAGAAAACCTGTGAGGTCCTTATATCCAATAAACAACCTCCCAAAAAAGCTGGAAGTAGAGTTGTGGCTCAAATCACAGAGTGCTAGCCTTAAGCAAAAGAGCTCAAGGACAGTGCCCAGGCCTTAAGTTCAATCCTCAGGACCAGTACTAAACAAAGACAAACAAATAAATAAAAACTCAGAGTAAGTTTTTTTCCCTTGGATAATGTGATGCTGAAAATGTGCATATTCTTCTTTATTATTTTTCTACATTTTACATAAGAGGAATACATGAATTATGTGTGTGTGCATGTGTGTGTATGTGCCAGTCCTAGGATTTGAACTTGAGCTTCAGTGCTGTCCATGAACTTTTTTGCTTAAGGATAGCATTCTATGACTTGAGCCACAGGTCCAATTCCAACTTCTTTTCTGGTTAATTGGCAATAAGAGTCTCACAGACTTTCCTAATTGGGTTGGCTTTGAACCTCAATCCTCAGATTTGAGCTTCCTGAGTAGCCAGTATTACAAGTGTGAGCCACTAGTGTACAGTTCAATGAATTTTATCATCATAATTTAAAATCTCACAACAGGAAAAAATGTTTGAAAATGAACTATCTTACTACTTAACAAAGAGTTAAGTATAAGTGTGTTTTAAACATTATAATAAAATATATATCATATACATAAAAATTGGAATATGGGATTAACTGTTTATTTTCTGAAGATATTAACAAAGTAATTGATTGATAAGACCCCATGGAGCACCCAATTTCCAACCTCTTTTGCAGCTCAATTGTCTTTCTGTTTACAACCCAGAGAGGAACAGATTTTACCTCTTTAAATAGAGTTGTAGGACCAATTCGGAAAGCTTCAGCCTGTCATTGCCCACGCCCTCCCTTCTCAAGACAGATACACCACATATACCACACACACCAAAAAATATATATGGGAAGAAAATAAAGTATCTCTTATTAGCCAACAGAATTTTTCCCAGAGACAGATTGTATACATTTTAGCCAAGGTATTTAATAGTGAAAACAGGGGCCCCTTGTTATTTATTGATTTATTCTACAAATATTCATTGTGCTGAAAACTGAGCAAGGCCCTGATTATAGAGCAGAAAATAAGACTAATAAATAAATCCTGGCTCCAATGAACCTCAGTCTATGGCAGAGACCAGTTAAATCACAGAAACAGCCACCATCTCCTGCTGTGGGGACTCCTGTGGCCTCTCAGAGTGGCTCAAGTTCAATGTGACTCAAATGGTTGTTCTATGCAATGACAGGTCTCTTCACAAACAAAGTCAATCAACTGGTGGGGGGGGGAGAGGAAAGGAGCAGGGCCTGGGGGCAGGGCCAGGGTATCTGAGGGAGGGGCCTCAGGGCCTCAGGGGCGGGGCCAGGTTGGGGGGGTTGGGGGCGGAGCCTGGGGATGGGTTTCCTCTGCTTCCTGCCTTTGGCAGAGCCACCTTCCCCCGTGGCCCATGGGTGGTAGGGCTCTGGGGAAGGAAGGTAGCAGAATATTGTTCAAGGAGCCAAGGCAACATGGGAACAAAGCAAAAGAAGGCTAACTCCAGAGCCTGTGATCCCAGCTTCTCAGGAGGCTGAGATCTGAGGATTGCAGTTGGAAGCCAACTGGGAAAGCACAAGACACTCTTATCTCTGTTTTGCCAAGTCGCGAAACGACCACCAAGAAGGCCACCGAGACTCAGACGTTCCGAAATGCAAAAGCAAGGCAAGACTTTATTCAAGCGGGTTGCGGCCTGGGCCTCATCCTACCCACTGACACAGCGGAGGTTAGGAAGAAGCCCTACGCTGTGATTGCACTGGGCTTATAAAGGCAAAAAACAAAGTTACAGCAATAAGGTGTTCAAGCAAGAAAGATTAGGACACAGGAACAAATCTGATTGGCTCAGGGCTCAAGACATTCTGGGGACAGTTAGAGTTCAACATTCCCAGGCGGTTAGAGTTCTTGACCGGCTGGGCCCTAATAAGCTTGCCCTGGGTTTGCTCATAGTTTAAACAGACAACAAAACGGGGGCTGCCTGAAAATGGGGTTTACTTTAACTCTTCATTCCCCCTTTCTTTCCCCACTTCTGTCCTGTAATTTATCTGTTTGTTTGTTTTGCTTTTGCTTATTTCTTGGAGAGGTTGTCGAAGCGGACGCGCTTACTCGGCAATCCTGGGGAGACTGGAGAATGCCCCAGACTCTCCACCCTTGAAGGGGGACCAAACCCTGCCTTCAACTTGGGTCCACTCCTTCTGCACCCTTGCAGGAGGTTGTGAGCCAACTTGGGTCCACTCCCCCTGCACCCTTGCAGGAGGATGTGGGCCAACTTGGGAGATCTCCATCTCCAACTCGTAGCTTTTCTTGTTCTCAGGCCTGTGTGTTTTCCTCCTTTTGTATTGTTATAAAATTTTTTTTTTGTAGGCTTTTGGACTGAAGATCTGATCAGAACTATGGGTAATGTTCTATCATGGGAACCTCCATCTAGCCCCCTAGACTTGATCCTAGCTCACTGGAGGGAGGTTAAGGAGATATCTCAGAACCAGTGTGGCCCTTAAGAAGGAAAAGTGGATCACCCTGTGCAAGTCAGAATGGCCCACCTTTAAGGGAACTAATTGGCCACCCAAGGGGAGCTTTGACATAGGTAAGATCAGGACTTCGCAATGCCTAATCTACACCCCTCGTTCGGGCCATCCAGACAAGAGAGAAACCAAGAAGGAAGAGAAGAAATTGTCCCCACCTGTCCTCCAGGGAGGAAGCACGAAGGAGGAAATGTTTCCCCCTCCATATTCCCCACCCCAGTTAACTCTACAAGAGGAGGACTCGAGGAAAATGTTTCAGCTGTGCCCTCTGCTTCGGGGGGTCCCGCCCAGTCAACTCGCCGGCGCCGACAGACCAGGACAGGGACGCATCAGCCCTGGGTCCTGACCCGCAGCCACCAACAGGGGCAGACGCGGGGCCAGCCCAAGCCATCCGCAGGTGGCAGGGAGTGACCCCACCGCGCAGCACTGTCATCTCCATGTTGTTTTTAAGTCTGACAGTCTCTTTTGTGTCAAACCTGCATAGCTCATTGGAAAGATGTACAGGCGATGGTTCACAATCAGAGTGTGAGTGTCCACAGAAAGAACTCTGGGGGGACCCCCACCCAGCCTTCTTAAGCAGAAAGTTATTTGGTGTGCTAAAATGTTTTACTAAGACTAAAAATGTTTTACTAAGACTATCAAGCCCTGGAAAATGAGGCTGGAGAATGCTAAAATCATTTGTTAAAGGTTTTGTGTTAAAATTTGGGTGTTGCAGGAGTAAGATTGACAAAAATAC
This sequence comes from Perognathus longimembris pacificus, assembly GCF_023159225.1. Lineage (NCBI taxonomy): Eukaryota > Metazoa > Chordata > Mammalia > Rodentia > Heteromyidae > Perognathus > Perognathus longimembris. The sequence continues at coordinate 62,005,879 of NC_063162.1, forward strand.
CTCTTGCCACTGGAAAATGTATGGCCGATGCTTATTTTGAGCTCTTTAAGATCTTTTTTTTTTTTTTTTGGCCAGTCCTGGGCCTTGGACTCAGGGCGTGAGCACTGTCCCTGGCTTCTTTTTGCTCAAGGCTAGCACTCTGCCACTTGAGCCACAGCGCCGCTTCTGGCCGTTTTCTGTATATGTGGTGCTGGGGAATCGAACCTAGGGCCTCGTGTATCCGAGGCAGGCACTCTTGCCACTAGGCTATATCCCCAGCCCCTCTTTAAGATCTTTTGAATATGTATGTGTGTGTGCATGTGTGAGTGTGAACATGTTCAAGACTGTTAGTATGGTGTAAAATTGAGTGAGTTTAAGTTTAAGTTCAAATGGTCATCAAGTTTGGGCATTACCAAATGTTTTAAAATTAGTGCATTTAAAAAAAAACTAGAGTTAAAAAAGGATTTCTCAGGGTTCTTTAATTAGCAGTCAAAAAAAAGTGGGTATCTTAATAAAGACTTGATTTAACAAAGGGCAAGCTGGCGTGCACTCATCAAGTCCTATGGAGTCAGGATGGAGCCAATAGAGGGCTTTCTTTTGTCTCTTTTGTTTTCAGGTGAACTTTGGAAACCTGGTGGTAAAAATGAATGATTTGACTGGAATTTCTAAAACTGCCCCTTGAGAAGTACTAAGAATTGGAAACGTTTTTTAAATGGTTGAAAAGTTTTATTTATCTGATGTGATTCGATTCCTGTGCTATTTTTTAATTTGGATTTTAAAGGATATAAAACTAATGGGGATAGGAGTAAACTCTCATTATGTATGTAGGAAGAAATGGCAAAATGGGCCAACATTTCTCACTAATTTATTGGAAAGTTGAAGGGATAAGTATTTCTAATTCTGTAATTGTAATTCTTGCATTAAGGAAAAATTGTCATTTGAGTTCAAAGGTCTTCATGCCATGCGGTAACTGGGACTGAAGAAAGAAAAAAAAAAAAAGACTCTTTTGAAACAAGCAGCCCAGAGGCAAAGGGCAGCACCTGGTTTCAGAATAGCTGTAAGCTTCAGAGTTTTTCCAATGCAGACAAAAGCCAAAGTGTTAGTGTTAAAGCAGAGGTTAGAAAAAAGGCTTTGGAAATCAAGAATGCATTTCTAGATAAGAAATTTGGAAGTAAAATTGTCCTAAATGATTATTGCAAAGTGAGAAAAGAATTATGGCCACCAAAATGTTTAATTGCCATTCCAGTTTCTCGGTAGGTTTTTTTTTTTTTTTCTTGCCAGTCCTGGGCCTTGGACTCAGGGCCTGAGCACTGTCCCTGGCTTCTTTTTGCTCAAGACTAGCACTCTGCCACTTGAGCCACAGCGCCACTTCTGGCCATTTTTATATATGTGGTGCTGGGGAATCGAACCGAGGGCTTCATGTATACAAGGCAAGCACTCTTGCCACCAGGCCATATTCCCAGCCTCTCTCTGTAGTTTTTTTGTAACAGTTTCCAGCAGGCCCACAGAGAAGGACAGGTGATTCCTACAAGTCTGTCAAGATCTGACATTGGCCCTTAATAAGTTCCAGGTAAGAGCATGCTTAAAAACTACTTCTGTGTGGACCACCTTGTTGCTTTTAATTGGAGTAAAGTGGCCTCTTGTAAGACTCATTGATCTGAAATCTGCAGTTCAAAGCCAGCCTGGGCAGAGAAAGGTCCCTGTGAGAGTCTTCATCTCTAGTTGGCCAGCAGAAGTGCTGGGAACAGAGTCGTGAGTTGCTTTGAGGTTCAAAGTGGTAGGGTGCCAGTTTTGAGCTGGAGAGCTGAGGGACAGCACTCAGGCCCTGAGTCCAAGTCCAGTGAAAAGTCACTCCTGGGACAAAAGTGGTGGAGCATCCAGAGGCAGTAAGCCGCTGCTTGGATGGCAGAGATGGTGTCAGATCCTAGAGTCACTCCCGTTTGGCCTTTCAAAAGTTAATCAAAGCCGGGAAGTCCTAGAATAATTCATAAGCATGCCTTTCTAATGCCCATGTCTGTCCACTGGGCAGGAACTTGCCAGTCATCTGTGATAGTGTGTAGTAAGGGTAAGTTTGTCAAATGAAAGGATAGTTTAAAATCCCAACCCCCTGGGGCTGGGGATATGGCCTAGTGGCAAGAGTGCTTGCCTTGTGTACATGAGGCCCTGGGTTCAATTCCCTAGCACCACATATATAGAAAACGGCCAGAAGTGGCACTGTAGCTCAAGTGGCAGAGTGCTAGCCTTGAGCAAAAAAGAAGCCAAGGACAGTGCTCAGACCCTGAGTCCAAGCCCCAGGACTGGCAAAAAAAAAAAAAAAAAAAAAATCCCAACCCCCGCATCTACTCAAAGCCCTGACTGGCAGTGAGAATTTTAAGCTGATACATCTGTTCAGGAAAGAAAGCTTGTAGACCTGAGATTGTGTCCTTATTGAGATCTGTTAAAGGCCTGCAAAGGTAATATAGGCATTTTTTTAGGTCATCAGAGATCAGTTCCCCAGCCAGTAAGGAAAAAGCTTTTACAAACTAGAATGTTAAAAGGCTATACTGTGGTAGCCCCAAAAGAAGTCTGTACAGTTGAAAGTTAAAATGTTGAATGTAATTTCCAGTTTGGAGTAAAGCTCCTAATGGACATCTGATCCTGCAGCCCCTTGGTAAAGTAGACTAAGGTTATAGGTTCCTGGCTAGGTAAGGTCAATGTCCCTGAGTCAGCCTGAAGAAGTTATAGAAGATGGATGATCTTCGCCCATCAGCCCCGCCCCCTTTTAGGACCAAGGGACCAGAGTTGTTTTTGGGAAGATGAGGCAGGATAGAGGCATGGAAAACAGGGGTAACAGTATACAGAGACTGCACTTGTGAGAAATGGTTACAGGCCAAGCCTTCTATGTTGGCTTTAAAAAAAAAATCCTAGCCTTATTGGAAATATCTGATTTAAACTTATTGCCCTGGCAAAATGACCCAAGGGCCATTGACTACTAAAGCTGTCTTGACATTTAGTTATGTGCCAGCCTACAAAAGCTAGTGTGCTTAAGAAGGAATCAGGAAAATACTAGGAAATTTGACTAAAGTTAGGCTTTAGGTTAACTTAGGTTAAGCTTCTCTAACCAGTCTATGGAGAAAGTTGCAGGTAACCCAGAAGAAGGTGTGACATTCTACTGGAACCACTGGGAGCCACTGCTGCCTGACACCACCATGGCCCCTGCCCATTGCATTTCAAGGAGAGTCAACAGTCATCTGGAAGAATCTACATCTTCAGATGGGACTCTTATCACACGCAGCTGATTTCTGCTGGAAAGTGCTTTGGATCTGCTAAAACTCAAATTTTGGGGGGAACATTCTTGAGTTGACTGGAGTTAACTAGCTCTATTAAGAAAATTGGATATTGTAAGAGCCCTATAGCAAGTCCACCAAGAGATCTGGCTCAAGCTAAAGGCCCTTTATGAGACTGGACCTCCTCCTGAGCCACACCCGATACCAACTGAGTAAAGCACCACCGACCACTTATGGTATTGCGGGCACAATACCAATCTATCCCTACCGATTCTCAGTCAGAATCAAACTAATAAGCAAGGAGAACCATGATTGGTTCTCAAGTTACCTATCTGAAGGGGGGAATGAAGAGTTAAAGCAAACCCAATTTTCAGGCAGCCCCTGTTTTGTTGTCTGTTTAAACTATGAGCAAACCCAGGGCAAGCTTACTAGGGCCCAGCCGGTCAAGAACTCTAACCGCCTGGGAATGCTTAACTCTAACCGTCCCCAGAATGTCTTGAGCCCTGAGCCAATCAGATTTGTACCCATGTCCTAATCTTGCTTGCTTGAGCACCTGATTGCTGTAACTTTGTTTTTTGCCTTTATAAGCCCTGTGCAATTGCAGCTCTGGGCTTCCTCCTAACCTCCGCTGTGTCTGTGGGTAGGACGAGGCCCGGGCTGCGGCCTGCTTGAATAAAGCCTTGCCTTGCTTTTGCATTTCAGAACGTCTGAGTCTCAGTGGTCTTCTTGGTGGTCGTTTTGTGACTTGGCATAACTATCTCCAATAAACTACCCCCCACAATCCAGAAGTGGATCTGTGGCTCAAGTGGTAGAGGACTAGCCTTGAGCAAAAGAAGCTCAGAGATGGTGCCCAGGCCCTGAGTTCAAGTCTCAGCACACACACACACACACACACACACACACACACACACACACACACACACACGACCAAAAAAAATGAGATGCAAGATGCTGCTGCTTTGGGCGGGGTGGTGACACCCTATTCCTTTGGATTAAATGTGGGGTTGTTTCACTTTATTTTGCTGTACAAGGGTTTGAGCTCAGAGCCTTGTGCTCGCCAAGCAGTCTATCTTCAGCTTGAGCCACTCACCAGACCCTTTTGACACTGGTTTAGGTATCACTTTTATGCCCAGCTTGGCCTGGATTGTGATCTTCCTAATTGTTCCTCTTTATGTCACTGAGATTACAGGTATCTGCCACTGCACTTAGCCATTGTACTTCTGTGCTGGGGATTTAAGGCAAGTACCTTCACACCCAGCTGTTGATTGGGACAGAGTCCCGAGAACTTTTTTGCCCTGGTTTGCCTTGAACCATAATCCTCCAATCGCTGTCTCTAAAATGGCTAGGATTAGAAGACTGAGCCTCCACACTGGGCCTACACTTGCCTATTTTAGTAAGCAAAAGAAAGTACACTCTAAACAACAGACATTATAGCAGAGTAGACACCTAACTGAGCACCCACGATTCAATAGCTCTGTTGAGGTAGTATGTACTGTGGTTAAGTATTATATGTACTGTACCCATGCCTGCAGTGGGTTCACCTACATCAGTATCACCTCCAACACCCAAGTGCTTTGTTGTCCTGACTCATAACCATGGCTGTGACATCATCAAGCCCTAAGAACTTACAATTTTATGAGATCATTGTCCTATGTGTAGCCACAGTGTGACACCTGACCCTTGACAAGCATTCTGGGATATCCAAATTAAAGTACAGGCTGGATGAGGGAGGGAAGGAAGAGATAAGAGATTAATGTTTATTGACAGCATAAAACTAAGACAACAAAGAAAAAGAACTTATTCTATCTTCCTTTCTTTTTCTCCTTCTCTTCCTCCTCTTTCTTCCCCTCCTCTTCCTCCTCCTCCTCCTCCTCCTTCTCTTGCTTTTATTTTTTGGTGCCATTACTGTGGCTTGAACTCAGAACCTCACACTCTTTCTTAGCTTTGGGGGATGGGGTGTGGAGACGGGAGTCTTGAACTTGAACTCAGATCCTGAGTGCTGTTCCTGAGCCTTTTGCTCAAGGCCAGGACTGTACCACTTGAGCCACCACTCTACTTCCATCTTTGGGCAGTTTATTGGAAATAAGAGTCTCATAGACTGCTGAATGGGCTATCTTTGAACTGCAATCCTGAGCTGTCAGCCTCCTGAGTAGCTAGGATTATAGGCATGAGCCCCCAGCTCTCAACTTTCTTGCTTAGCTTTTTCACATAAGGCTAGCACTCTACCACTTGAATTGCACTTCTGCTTCTGGGTGTTTGCTGGTTAATTGGAATTATGTATCTCACAGACATTCCTGCCTGGTCTGGCTTCAAACCCCAATCCTCAGACCCTGGCCTCCTGAGTATCTGGGATTCCAGGTATGAGTCCCCAGTCACTCTTGGTCACATTCCTTTCTTGTGTGTTGGAGGAGACCCCATGCTCGGCTATGAAGCAGCAAGGACTTCGGGTGAGGGACTCAGCCATTGGAGGACACTTTGACACTCTACCATTCCTGGATCAACATGAGGAATTTATGTTTATTCCTCCCAAGTTTCATCAGGAAAATTCTTTGTTGTTAGATTCAGTGAACATGCTACAGGAGGCTTAGAAGTTCCTAGGACCAGGCCTATTATTTCTGGCTGGCATTCACAATGGCTTAACAAGCTAATATATTTCAGAGATCTCCAGGTCTCAAAATTTTGACTTCACACTGAACTTGAGAAGCCACACTGGGACAATGTGTTCTTTTCCCCACCAGATGTAGATTGTTTTGACTTATATATTAGTCACTCAGTCATTCTTCATATAGTTTTGCTACCTATGCATGAATCTCTAAATAATGTATTATCTGGTTGTAAAAACGAAATAGCAGCCTCCAGCCAGATGGTTAAGGGCACTTGGCCTCCATGAGCTGAAGTTGAGAAAGAGAGACAGAAACAGAGAAAGAGAGACAGACAGATAAACAGACAGACAGAGACAGAGAGAAATACAGAAAGACAGAGAGAAAGAGAGTGCGCAGATTCTGACTTCTCTTCTGCCTTCTGGGTCTGACAGGCTTGGCTGAGGGCTGAGTCTTTAGGCCTGCATGTTCACCACAGTTAGAGCTTTTAGCTGTACTGTTCTGGATGAGCTGAACTCCAGAAGAAATAACATGGTATGTGGTTCTATTCGCACTAGGTCTTATCTTAGTTCTGGGGAAGGACTGAAAGCAGAACACATCTGTTGTGAGCTCAGATGGCTCCCGAACAGGCCTGGAGAGGCCAGAGTCCCCATCAGCACCAATTCCAGGCTAGGCTCTAGACCACCCATCTGTGTGCTCTGCTGTGGATTAAGAGCTGTGAGCCAGGCACATATGGATCATACCTGTAATCCTAGCTAATCAGGAGTCTGAGTTCTGGGAACAAGGTTCAAAGCTAGCCAAGGCAGGAAAGTCTGTAAGACTCTTACCTCCAATCACCTACCAATAAGCTGGAAGTGGAGCTGTAGCTCAAGTAGAACAGCACTAGCCTTGAGCAAAAAAGCCAAGAGCATGAGGCCTTGAGCCAAGCCTCAGTACCTGCACACATACGATTAAACAGCTGCCCATGAGAAGGGGCAAGGTTTGGAGGTTACAAACAATAGTTCTCTGACCAAGTTGCACCAAACTGTCCACATTTCCTCTACAGGAATATGGAACTGGCCTTTAATCCAGGCCCAGGTTAAAAGGCAGGGTGTAATAAAGAGACAATTTTGACCTGGGAGAATATGAGCTGTCTGACAAAGCAACCCAGCAAGAGCTCTGATGGCTTAGTTACCAACATCCAGATAGTAGCCTCAGAAAGAAGCCTGTCTCTGAGCACTAGGGCCTCCCAGGCTCTCAGTCACGGCAACAAAGATGAAAGCTGTGCTGTTCTCGGCATAATGGCAGCCAAGAGAGCAGGGTAGGCCCTGTGGACACATAGGGCACAGTTCATCATTAAAGCCAATGTGATCACCTCTGGCAGGAGCTGCAAACAGGCTATGGTTAGCATGGAACTGGTACTGGAAAACTGTAACACCTGGATTGGCTCCTCCATCTCTACAACCTCAAAGAATGAGTCCACAGACTCAGGGAGGAGAGAGAGTGTAAAATGGCAAACAGTTATTGAAGAAAAAGATACGCAGAGCTCTTGCTAGATAAGAGGGGTCCCCAAGGAAGGGCATTGCCTGGGGCATTGCTGTAGAAGAGAGCATGATCACTGGGTAGCCTAGAACCCAATCAGAGGCTCCACACAGACTACATGAACTCTCCATGCATCCTTCAGCCCTTTTGTCTGGGAGCCTGCATGGTGCACACTTATGGGGTCCGATTGGCCCACTGTTCAGGTGCAAATCTTCCAGGGGCAATAGGCCATGATGTAATAATGCCCAGAGAACTGCATGAGTGACTGCTTGAGGCCACAGTGATGAGATGTCCAGTGGTCTGCACACAGGACTGCTCAGGGCCATGGGGATGGGTGCAGAACCTCTATGAGAGGGGCCTTCACCCTAACTGCCCAGCCAGGCTCTTTTTCTGCTCTCAGAATGCCCAGGCACCTTCATGTAAGACTAGAAGTTCCTTCTCCCCTTGCTTTCTAGTCCCTCGGAGTCTTCCTTGGAGCGATCTAAGAATGTGACTCACACTTGGCCCTTCTTTCTGCTTCTTCCACTGTCACAAGCATCACCAGGCTTATATGTTCCCTTCCACCACTTTCTGTGGCAATGGTTTCAGCTCAGCTGACCCACATGGATTTTCCTCGTTCAGCTTCATAGCACAGGCTTCTCCATTTGATTATCTTTTCCTTGTGTCTAGAGTGAAATGTGAGACTGAACTTTAAAAGAATTTTTCCTGTAAGCAGTGTGATTGTTGAAATATTTGGATTAATGTTGCCAACCTAAATTAAAAACACAATCAGAAAGTTTCTCCTAAGAATACTGGTGTTTGTTTGGGACTTACTGAGTTTCACTATGCCAGAGTAAACCACGAGTGTGTTCTGGGAAGTTGAGACAAGGGAGTTTTCACAGAAAAAAAAGGAGGCTGATTACAACAGAGTGTGTGTGTGTGTGTGTGTGTGTGTGTGTGTGTGTGTGTCCTCAGGTTTGAACTCGGAGCCTAGGCATGTCCCTGAGGTATTTTTTCAGGGCTAGCAACTTGAATCACAGCACCATTTCCAGCTTTTTGGTGGTCAATTGGAGATAGGAGTCTCTTTTCTGCCCAAGCTGCCTTTGAACTGAGGTCTTCAGATCTCAGCTTCTTGACTGGCTAGGATTACAGGCCTGAGCTACTGGGTACAACAGATATTTCAAAATGCTAATTGTTGTGACTGAAAGGACACACTGAGGTTGAAGGGTCATTGGCTGGACCCCTGCTGCTGCTGCTTTTTTTTTTTTTTTTGCCAGTCCTGGGGCTTGAACTCAGGGCCTGAGCATTGTCCCTGAGCTTCTTTTGCTCAAGGCAGGCACTCTACCACTTGAGCCACAGCACCACTTCCAGCTTTTTCTGTTTATGTTGTCCTAAGTAATTGAACCCAGGGCTTCATGCATGTTAGGCAGGCACTCTACCACTGAGCCCTATTCCTGGCCCTGGCTGGACCCCTTCTGTGGGCAGTTGCTATGGCCACTATTCAGAGTCCGTGGTGACCATCCATATTAATACACTGTACCTTTCCTTCACAACCTCTAGGTTGTAATGTATTTATATTTGCATGTATGTATGCCTATATGCATGCATGTGTGTATTTACTGTTAGCATTAGCATAGGCATTACCATTTTTATTCTGACAAGTTTCATAATAACAGTAGTTTTATAGTTCTAGTTGTTAACATTTGTTCTTATTCTTCCCTTCCCCACCCCCACAACTTTTCTGCTTTTGTTGTTATTGTTGCTTTTTGGTTGTATTTGTTTCATTTTTAATTTTTTGTTATTGGTTATGGGGCTTGAACTCAGGGCCTGGGTACTGAACCTGAGCTTTTCTGCTTAAGTCTAGCACTCTACCACTTTGAAGCACAGCTACACTTCCAGTGTTTCGTTGATTAACTGGAGATAAGTGTCTCACAGACTTTCCTGCCTGGGCTGGCTTTCAACCATAGTCCTCAGATCTCAGTCTCCTGAGTAGTAGGATTACAGACATGAGCCACCAGTGTCTGTGGCATTTTTTTTTCTGGTCCTGGTGCTAGAATTAGGCTCTGTCCCTGGAGTTTTTGCTCAAATTTGGTGCTTTATCACTTGAGCCATAGCTCCATTTCCAGCTTTTTTTTTTTTGGTGGTTAATTGGAGATAAGAGTATCATAAATTGTCTTGCCTGGGCTGGATTCAAACCATGATCCTCAGATCTTATCCTTCTAAATAGCTAGGGTTACTGGTGTAAGCCACCAGTACCCAGCATTTTCTCTGGTTTTAATATTACATTTAATATAATTCTACTTTATACCCACTGTTACCACACAGATTATGTTTCTCTGTGTGTGTGTGTGTGTGTGTGTGTGTGTGTGTGTGTGTGTCAGTACTGTGACTGGAACTCAGGGCCTCCTGCTCTAACTTGGCTTTTTTGCTGAAGGCTAGTGTTCTACCACTTGGGCCACAGCTCCACTTCCAGCTTTTTTGTGGTTAATTAGAGAGAAGAGTCACACAGACTTTTCCACCCAGGCTAGCTTTGAACCACTATCCTCAGATCTCAGCCTCCTCTATAGCTAGGACTGCAGGCGTGAGCACCAGCACCCAGAAATGTCTGGAATCTTTGTGACTCCAGTCTTTTCAGTGAATTCTAGCCTATCATAACTCTGGTAGCAGTGGGGTCTGCTTGTGCTGATGTGTGCTGTATCCATAGCTGTTCAGCTTGTTGGAGCCATTCCTAAGGGAATCTGGAGAAATCCACCTGAAGAATCATTCACAGACTGTACATATCGAGCCATTTCAGTGTTGGGGGGCTGGGGCCTCATGTAGGGGGCAGATCCTGGGGGGGTGGGCATGATTTCCAGCACATGATCTGAAGAAGAGGCACCATGTACTCAGTGTACACCAGGGGAAAAAAAAAATCAGTCCTGGAGAGAAGAAAGGTTTCTTTCAAGACTTTAAGCTGGGTGCCAGTGGCTCATGCCATAATCCTAACTACTCAGGAGGATTGTGGTTCAAAGCCAGGCTGGGCAGGAAAGTCTGTGAGACTCTTAACTCTACTAAAACTACCCAAAAATCCAGAAGTGGAGCTGGAGTAAAAAGGCTCAGGGCCAGTGCTCAGGTCTTGGGTTTAAGCCCCAGGACTGGCACAAAAAAAAAAAAAAAAGAAAAGAAAAAGTAAGAAAGAAGGAAAAGACTTTAAGATACTAAGCCTATCCAAATAAAATCTGAATACAGTTTCAGAGTCATGGGAAATGATCCATTGCCACCTCCCTCCTCATGTGCCTGCCACACACAGCAGACACCCATCACATCACTGGCAGGGTATGCTTCTGATGGCTGGTGAACAGTATCACTTGTCGCCCAGCTTGGGGTTAGCAGGGTAGTGGCGGTGCCACTCAGCCTTGCAGTTGGAGCTGAAAGATGGTGTCCAATAAATGTCCAGTGAGTCATCATCAAGGTGGTTTACTGGGTTTGGCCACAGACAATGAGATGCTATTTCATGGCGAGAACAGATTTTAGCATTGTTTACACAATCTCACCAATCTTGGCCACAGTTATTTAGATGGGCAACATGAACAATATTTCATTCCTTGCCAGTCTGTTGATTTGGTTGATGGGCTGATGTTGCCTGTTTTATTTTATGTGATTGGAGTAAACTTCTCACTTCAACAATGCAGTCCCTGGCTCTCCAGCCCAGCCACCTCTGGGGCCTTGGGGCATCTGTATTAGACAAACTTTTCTAGTCTTGTGTCAATTTGTCAGCAGCTGGTAAAAAGTCCCAGCTATAATGTGTGTGTGTGTGTGTGTGTGCGCACGCATGCACGCACATGCCTATGCACACCAATCCTGGGGCCTGAACCGAGGGTCTGGGCACTCTTCCTGAGCTTTTGTGCTCAAGGCTGGCACTCTATCACTTGAGCCATGGCTCTACTTCCAGCTTTTGCCTGGTTAATTGAAGATAAGAGTTTCACAGACTTTCCTGCCCGAGCTGGTTTCAAACTGCAGTCCTCAGATCTCAGCCTTTCCAGTAGCTGGGATTACAGGCATGAGTCACTGACTCCCAGGCCCAGCTTCAGCTTTTCAATGTGCCTGGAAGTCTAGATGGCCCCAGTGATTCTGGGTGCAGAGTGTATGTTATCACCAGAACTTGACTGTTGGGTAGAGATTCTGTTACGAATAGAGGATGCTCACCTGCTAGAGATGCTAAATGTACTCGGCACCCACACCCCTGCCCACACCAATGGCAGGGACCGATGAAAGGCATGCCACATCTCAAACCACTCAGCAAACCCCCAAACAAGTCAGGCCACCTCAGCATTCTCATGGCACATGTAAAAAGAAATCCCTAGGACTGTTTGTGGTGGTGCACACTGTAGTCCCAGCTACCCAAGAAGCAGAGTTAGGAGAATCATAGCCAGAGGTTAGCTGAAGCAAAAGTGCAAGAGATAGATGTGAAAGGGCCAGTGAATGTGCCACAAGTGGTATTGCATTTGTCTAGCCCCGGGTTCAAGCCTCAGTACCAGGAAAAGAGTTAATTAATTATTACTTAAAATAACAATCATTTCCTTGATTGGTTAGAAACATGGCTCAGGTGGTAGAGCACCTGCCAAAAATGTAGTCATTTCCTTGAAACTCAAAAAAGCCAGGTACCAGCTGCTCACGCCTGTCATCTTAGCTACTCAGGAGGCTGAGATCTAAGAATCACAGTTCAAAGCCAGAATGTCCATAGACTCTTATCTCCAATTTACCACCCAAAATCCAGAAGTGGAGCTGTACCTCAAGTGGTAGAACACAAGTCTTGAGTGAAAAAGCTAAAGGACAGCGCCCTGGCCCTGAGTCCAAATTCCAGTACTGGCATACAAACAAAAAGAAAAACCTGGATTCTGATCTGTGGTTCAAGCTATGTGACTTGGAGTTATTTCTCTTTGGAGAGGGGGTCTATTTCCAGGCTGGCATTTTAACCAGTTTGGAGAGTTTTGTCATTCAATGATGCAAAGAAAACTGATCTGGAATAAGATCCTTTTCCCATCAGATGAGGAAAGGAAAAATTCAAATGGTGAAGGATTGGATCAGTGCTGGGGGTAGAGAACGAGCATAAGGTAGGAAATAAAACCCCTCTCTACTAGCCATTGAGCCAAGAACACAGCTCTGATACCTGGTGAGCCTCTGAATCTCATAGACTTTCCTGCTTGGGCTGGCCTTCAACCAGGATTCTCAGATCTCAGCCTGCTGCATAGCTAGGATTACAGGCATGAGCCACTGACACCTAGCCCACACGTGGCCTTTAGACCTTATCAGCCAAGCCCCTGGGATAGCCCAGACTCCAGAGCAGTGGGGAGGCTGGGGAAGAGCTTCGTAAGGTCCCCTCCCTCCCAGTGCCTTAATCAGGCTGTCTGGAGACCCTTGACAAGGCCTGCAGCCTCCAGGCTGCACCCACAAGACTCAGCCTCAGACTGTAAACCCTCTATGCAGGCTGGCGGCTCCTTTGCCAGGCACAGCCTGCTGCCCCTGAGGATGCTGTTGGGCCACTTTTATCTCTGCATCATCCTGGATCAAGGCCACGTGGAGCTGACATCTGGTGGCTCTTCCTTCTAATGTTTATATGAATAATAAACTGTCTTTACCTTATAAGGAGTTGGTGTGGGTTAAATCTACCAGGGTTGGGCCATGCTTTTGCACTTGACAAAGGTGTGTGTGTGTTTTATACAAAAGAGAGTCCCACACTTCATCTTTTCCAAACACAGCTTTGTTCCTAAAGTATCCTCTTTAATCTCTTCTGTTTAGTGAATCTTTTCAAGAATTTAAAAATATACAACAATTTCACTCCAGAGTGTGGTGGCTCTGCTCTCCACCTCTCATGAGCCAAATGACCCTCTTGTTTCATTAATCCAGTGCTTCCATCTTGCCTTCTCTGGAACGAGGCACATCTGAGAACTTTGGGAACCTAAACTTACTCAACCTAACAACCTCAGGGCACTCACTACTGCTAATCTCAGTGTGTGTGGGGGGGGGGGGGTGTGGGTGTGGGTGTGGGTGTGTGGTGTGGGTGTGGTATGTGAGTATGTATATGAGTAGTGTGTCTATGTGGTGTGTGGTGTATGTGTGTGGTATGTGTGGTATGTGTGTCTATGTGGTGTGTGTGGTATATGTGTATGTGTGTGGTGTGTGTGTCTGTGGTGTGTATGTGTGCATTGTGTGTGGTATATATGTGGTATGTGTGGTGTGTGTGTCTGTGGTGTATGAGTATGTGTGTGTTGTGTGTGGTGTGTGTGTACTGTGTGCCTATGTGCTATGTGTGTTTCCATGGGGTATGTGCATGTGTGTGTGTGTGTGTGTGTGTGTGTGTGTGTGTGCTGGTACTGGGCCTGGGGTTTGAACTTGGGACCTCACACCCTGGCTTGGCTTTTCCAATCAAGGTTGACACTCTACCACTTGAACCACACCTCTACTTCTGGTTTTTTGCTGGTTAATTAGAGATAAGTCTCAAGACTTTTCTACCTAGGCTGGCTTTGAACCATGATCCTCAGATCTCAGCCTCCTGAGTAGCTGGGATTCTGGATGTCTGAGGTTGGTATCTTGTAGCTCATTTGAAACACATAGTACAATATAAACATGGTCAGTCCCCACCTAGCTGCAGCTTCATATCCACAGACAAAACCTCCTTCTCTTCCTCCAGCCCTGGGGGCCCCTGTTTCACTCTTTGCCTATAAGAGACCCACAGGTGACAAAGAGCATGTGGTGTTTGTCTTTCTGTATCTAGTTTATTTGACAACATCTTAGCCTCTAGATTGTCCCATGCTGCTACAAATAACATAATTCCACCTTTTTGTGGCTGTATAGTAGTATTCCGTGATACAGGTGCACCACATTTCCATTATCCATTCATCCCAACATGGGTGTTAGGGGAGATAACTGCCCCCATGCTGACACCCAGTCCTGGGGTAGGCTGACCATGTGGTCAAATGGGTTGTTCTGTTTTGAATCCAAATTATGTTTCTTCTACTTTGCCTATGGTTGAATTCAGGAGTCTAAAAGTTAAGTAATGGGATTACCATCATTGTGACTGGAGATACTGTTTCTTCCATGGTCCTGTGGTCTGCTAGAATCATAACCATGGTATCATCCCTGTATGGCAAGTGTTGCCAGTGCAGAGATAAAATGTGTTGCTTTCTTATACTGCAGCCATTGCTTGAGATATGGCACATCAGCCTGGTTTGTTTTGGGCCCACTGTTTCCAGAGCTTTCCTGTTTTTCTTGAGTTTCTCACTGTCTTTCATGTTTCTGTTGTCAGAAGAACACTGCAGCCTCCCACATGGCTACTGTGGCTTCAGTGCCCAGCATGCCTTCAGATCCTTGCAAAGGCTTGGTGGTCATAAACCACGGCAAGAACTGCTCGTCTCCCTCCTGGAGCTCACCCTGCTGCCGGGTCTTCACCACAGAGCCCCAGCCCAAGGCATGTGACGAAAGACTGTGGATTTGCGCCCTTGTTTGCAGGATCTTGCTGTTTTATGTTTCTTGTTACTGGAGCGTATCCTGGAGTAGTGTTTCCCACCCAGTGTGCCTCGTGCTGTCCCTGCTGTCATGTGCAGCCCGGGCTCAGCTCCATCCTTAGTTCCAACATTTCATCCCACATGTTCTGTCTTTCTCTGCTTTGTGCTACATCATGAAATTTCAATTACTCTATTTTCTTTTGCATGTTTAATAACTGCATGTGTGTGTGCGTGCATGCTGGGGCTTGAACTCAGGGCTTGGCACTCTCATTTTTCCCCCCTCAATATTGGTTGCTCTACCACTTGAGTCACAGCTCCACTTCCAGCTTTCTGGTAGTGGGTTGGAGATAACAGGGTCATGGATTTTTCTGCTCAGGCTGGCTTCACACTGTGATCCTCAGATCTCAATCTCCTGAGTAGCTATGATTACAGATGTGAGCTGCCAGCACCTGGCTAATGGAGAATTTTTTCCCCATGAATTTCCAGTTGCCCCTGCCCCATGTGCCCCTGCCTTTCCTGCACTGAACGGCCCTGTCACCTTGGTCAGCACTCAGCTGTATTTGTGTGGCTCTGTTTCGGTGCGCTTGACTCTGATTTTTGTTCCAGAAAGTATCCCCTGCCATCATCGTTCCTAATATCCAGAAGAGGTAGCTGTTGGGTGTAGGTGGCTGACACCTATAATCATAGTTACTCAGGAAGTTGAGATCTGAGGATCACAGTTCAAAGCCACCCTGGACAAGAAAGTCCATGAGACTCTTATATCCAATTAATTACACACACACACACACACACACACACACACACACACACACACACGAATCCAGAAGCACAGCTGTGCCTCAAGTGCTAGAGCACTAGCCTCGAGCTGAAAAAGCTCAGGGACAGTGCCCAGGCCCTGAGTCCAAGCCAGGGCAGGTGAGAGAGAGAGAGAGAGAGAGAGAGAGAGATTAACCACCACCACCTCCAGCTCTGAGCACTGACCATATTTGCTAGAGTAGCTGTTTGAAACTCTACTTTGAATCACCAGCGGTCATTCAATCAAAACATGTGACACTCTTGGAATCACTTCAGAAGCCACCCATCCTCAGCTTAATGAGCCAATGTCCTCAGCACTCTAACTATAGGCAGACTGCAGCTTGTGTTGTGGACAGGACAGAACACACAGTGTTCAACCCGTGATCCTTTTCCACTTCCCATGGACTTGCAAGGACCAGCTCAAGAAGCACAGAGCTGCTCTGCATGTTACACAGCTGAGCCCCAGCTTGTCCCAGCATTGATCAGTATTGACTCTGCAGACAGCTGGAACAGGATAACCTTTGGTTATGATTTGTTCTCTGCTACATCTCCTGGAAAGTCTAGAAACAAGGCCAATGCTATTCCCACAGCAGGGAGGAAAAGTAAGCATGTGAGTAGGATCTTTGTGTGTATATGCTCCTTCAGGGGCTTGACCTCAGAGTATTGGCATCGTTCCTTGCGCAGTTTTGCTCAAGGTTGCTATGGCTTCATGTCCAGCTTTTTGAGGTGAGTTGGAGATAAGAGTCTCATGGAGGGGCTATGAATATGGCCTCATGATAGAGTGCTTGACTCATACATGAAACCATGGGTTTGAGTCCTGCAGCACCACACACACACACACACACACACACACACACATATGTATGTATGTATGTATGTATGTATGTATGTATGTATAAGCCAGAAGCAGCACTATGCCTCAAGTGGTAGAGTGCTACCTTGAGAAAAAAGTAAAAGCCAGGGATAGTGCTCAGGCCCTGAGTTCAAGCCCCATGACTGGAAAAAAAAAAAAAAGAGTCTCATGGACTTTCCTGCCATGGCTGGCTTTGAACCATGATCCTCCACCAGGACCTAGCTTGAGCATTTTCTTCATAATCACTCAGTTCCAGTGGCAATTGGATTAAATCCTAATTCTTTTTGGATTGATATTGTTTTTTATTTGGCAGCCCTGGCTTAGCTTTGTTCTCTCCATGACAGAAGATATGCTTTTCAAAGAACTGCTTTGAAGTTATTTTACAAATTAATCCAGAATCTAATACCAATACATTTTAACTGTTAAGAGAAAGCCCTCTGTTTTGCTTGAATTAAAAATGGAAAAGCAATTAGTGACTTGTAGGTCATTTTAATCTACACATTTGCCAGGGTCTCCCACTTTCCCTCCTTGAGTTTCCTGAATGAAGCAGGGCATGTGAAAGCAACAGGAGTCATGTATTACACATCGTAACCCAGGGAATATTTGCAAATGTGTGCACAATGGAACCTTTACACGCTTATTCTCACAATGTGAAAAGGGCTGATATATGAAGTGTTTGATACTAGTTTAGTTAAGAATGATGTATGTGTCACACTGCCCAAATCCTTGCAAGATTTTTTTCCCTAAATTACCTGACAGTCTCTAATTCACACCTTGAGACCAGATGACTTCAGTCTGACCATAGAATCTATCCCACTGTCATAAATGGCTAGGCCATGAATGATGTGTGCCTGGGCCCTTTTCATAAAGCTCGATTTCGCATGCCTCTTTGAGTCTTTCTGCAAAGCCGAGTTTATGATGAGAGATACTTTCCAGATTTCCATTTTTTGAAGTCAACTTCCTTGTAGGTTTACAGAGAACACTGCCAAGAAACTGAGTTCTAATGAAATGTCATCCTCAGGGGCCAGTCTTGCCTTGGGAAATGTCTACTGAAAGGATGAGCTCGGAGGAATTCCGACATCTCAGCTCTCTGGGCCTGGTCCAAGCTTCGCACAGGCCCATTTGGCACGGGCCACGCTCGGGCTTTCCCACAAGCCTCCAGAGGAGTGCAAGGAGCTCATTTTGGCTCTACTGATGTAGGAGTCTCAGCCGTCCACACTGGCCACAGGCATCAGAGGCAGCCCCAGAGATGCAAAGAAACAAGTGTGTCTGTGTGGGTTCTGCGAACATCTGGGAGGCTGCCTGGAGGAAGAAACACTGTGCTCTGGACTCTAGAGGGAGCACCAGCTGCACCTCTGGGGATTTGGCCGCTCCAACACGGCCCAGTGACCAGCAGAACGAGAACCAGAATAGGTACTCATCTCCATGCTGATCACAGAGCAGAGGCTCCGTGATGGTTCCTGTCCGGCTAGTGAAGGAATGGGCGGATAGAAGGACACTTGGGTTACAGTCTCCGGCCACCAGTGAATGGGGCACAACTCTTAGCAATGTATCTTTTTACTTCTCTGTGCCTCAGTGTTCCCATCTGTACAAGGCAGATTCTGGGTGAGGCGGTCCTGTATGTCTGTTTTCTTTTTTTTTTTGGCCAGTCCTGGGCCTTGGACTCAGGGTCTGGGCACCTTCCCTGGCTTCTTCAAGGCTAGCACTCTGCCACCTGAGCCACAGCACCCCTGCTGGCCGTTTTCCACATATGTGGTGCTGGGGCATCGAACCGAGAGCTTCATGTGTAGGAGGCAAGCACTCTTGCCACTAGGCCATATTCCCAGCCCTGTCTCTGTTTTCTTATGGCTATGAATTTCAGAACAATGGAAGGGAGTCACTCCTCTGATTGGGGTGTGTGTGTGTGTGTGTGTGTGTGTGTGTGTGTGTATGCAAAATGTTGTCTTTAAATATTTTTGCCCTAAAAAATCCTTTACAAATTGGTAATGCTGCAGTGTAAAATAAAAATAGCAAATCACAAGGTTTAAGTAGCCTGTTCCAAGTCTATTAATTATAAAAATACAGATTAATGTGATTTTATTTTGTTTTACATAACTCTGATTGGACAAACTCCCAACCATAATCACATTTGACTTCTAATATCGTACAAATAAATGCTATTTTAGATGCATTCACAGTGGAAAATCCTTTAGCAACATATGCTCCATTTTCCCACACCCCCAGTCTATGGCTGCTTGGCTTGTGCAGAACACAAATGCATGCATATGTTCACCCAATTTCATACTACCCAAAGATACCCATAGCAGCGTGACTTACAATATCATGATGCTAAAAACTGTCCAATTGCCCATTTATAATAGAATAAATCATTAAATTATGGTATGTTCCCAACAAAAGAATGTATACCCATGGGAATGAAAAATACCCAACTCCATGTAAGCAAAACTCAGTTTGTGAAACGTAAAAGAAGCCATACATACCAGCACATTGTTTGTGCTTCCATTCAAATAAGCCACAAAACTTGGTTAAGTTAATCTAACTCGTTGGTGACTCGTGGTTCACAAAGTGGTGGAGGCTAAAAACAGAGGATCCTATTTGGAGGCTCTGCCTTGAAAACCCATAGGATGTGTATCTCTACACCCTTTACGCAGTAAGAGGCTCAAAAATGAATTAATAAGAATATTGAGGGGCTGGGGATATAGCTTAGTGGCAAGAGTGCCTGCCTCGGATACACGAGGCCCTAGGTTCGATTCCCCAGCACCACATATACAGAAAACCGCCAGAAGCGGCGCTGTGGCTCAAGTGGCGGAGTGCTAGCCTTGAGCGGGAAGAAGCCAGGGACAGTGCTCAGGCCCGGAGTCCAAGGCCCAGGACTGGCCAAAAAAAAAAAAAAAAAGAATATTGAGTGTGCAGGGTGAGGCAATGGAGGAGAAGGGAGGAAGATAAAGGATCAAGAGTGAACCAGATGCCAGGCCTCTTGCTTGGGAAGCAGAAGAAGGCTGGGAGAAGGTGGGCTCTGGGTACCCAGCCTCCATCCTGAGGGGGGAGGGGGGCCGGGGAGGAGCGGAGGTGGGGCCGGGAGGCGAGGCGGCTCCCCAGCCCACTCTCACAAATTGCACCTGAGCCTGGCATCTGGCCTGGGCCCTCAGCCCCAAGTCTCCCCCAGCTATCCCACCTGGCTGCGATCACCTCTTGCTGAAGCCCCTTGGTTAGGGAGTCACGTATGGGCCCCACTGACATTGCCTTCATAATAACAACAGAATAAAAAAGAAATTCCCACCAGGTCTCCCAAGTGCCGGCTCTCAACTCATGCGCTCTCTCCATGGCCAGGACCAAGTGCCTCTTCCCCCAGCCTTCATCCAATCAGGTGTCCCACCATGTGCAAAGGAAGACACGGACCAATCATAAAGTGGCTTCCATGCACCAAAGTGAGGAGCCAATCAGCAGACTTCCCACAGAGCACGTCCACCATCAACCAATAAGACAGCACACGACCGTAGGGGGCAGGGCATGGGACCCCACATCTAGCAGGCCCTGAGAGAGTGCTGCCACCCCTTTCCACCGTCCTCTGTTGTTTCTTTTGTTTTCAGGCAAACCTGCTCTGTCTAGTTAAAGAACCGTTTCCTGTTCTTTAATTCTTTAATTGTCAGAGAAAACAAACCTGAACCCTGGATGATATCAGTAAGGCTTATTGCTGAGCCAGGCATGGTGCCGCACACCTGTAATCTCAGCACAGATATACTGAGGCAGGGGATCAGGAGTATGAGGCCAGAAAAGGCTACACAGCAAGATCTTAACTCCAAATAATGGTGATGTGTTTCTATGTGTAATTAAAGTGTATATAAACATACATATGTATGCATATGGTTATATCTGCCCATACCTATGAGGAAGACATACATGTGGGTGTGCACATGCACACATAGAAATACACTGCACATAGATATTTTGAGCAATGATGATAGTCCTGTGGTTGCCTAGCAAGGGTGTATCCATTCGTTTGTGTACACACACTCTAATAATGTTCACACTACATAGAATGGAGGTCTGGCTCAAGTAGTAAGAATTCCAGCCTCGAGCTGAAAAGCCAAGTGAGATTATGAGTTCAAGCCCCAGGACCAGCACACACACACACACACACACACACACACACACACACACACACACACACAGATGGAGAGAGAGAAGTAGCATTGAGTAGGTGCTGAGGGCTCATGCCTGTAATTCTAGCTACTCAGAAGACTGAAATCTGAAGATCTTGGTTCAAAGCCAATGCAAATAGGAAATTCCACAAGATTTTTATCTCCAATTAACAGCAAAAAGCCAGAAGTGGAGGTGTGGCTCAAATGGTACAGACATGAGTGAGAAAACTCATGGTGAGTGCTCAGGCCCTGAGTTCAAGCCCCAGTTTAGGTACACTCCCACAAAAACAATAATGTTCACACTACAAAATTCTGCAATGGTAGCATATAACTATACACACATACCACCAAGAGGTCAACATAGGCAGTGTGAATAGTCAAGGCATGGAGGTAGTTTCAGAGGTAGACAAAGAGATACAGAGTAAGGTGTCCCTGGAGCAGGCCCTTTGTCTTCTCCATAGTTCTTTGTCCCAGTGTCTTGAATAGTTTCCAGAATATTGAAGTGCTCAATAAATTTGTGTGTTGAAGAAACATTGTTCCCTGTGTCCCCAATTTCACAAGCCAAGCTGGTGAACACACTGCCATGGTAAATGGACACAAGCCATCTCGGTGGCCACCCCT
Organism: Perognathus longimembris pacificus; assembly: GCF_023159225.1. NCBI lineage: Eukaryota > Metazoa > Chordata > Mammalia > Rodentia > Heteromyidae > Perognathus > Perognathus longimembris. The sequence goes on from NC_063162.1 coordinate 62,027,119, forward strand.
CGCCCCCATCTGTCTCTCTGTTTCTGTCTCTCTTTTGCCCTCTCGTTCCCTTTCTCTGTCTCTGTCTCTGTCTGTCTCTCTCCCTCTCCCTCTGTCTCGCTGTCTTTGTTTCTGTCTGTGTTGCACTCTCTTCCTCTCCCTCTCCCTTTCCCTCTGTCTCTGTCTTCATTTCTGCCTGTCTCTCTCTTGCCCCCTCTCTCTCTTTCTTTCCCTCTCCCTCTCCATCTCGCTGTCTTTGTTTCTGTCTCTCTGTATGTCTCTCTCTTACGTTCTCCCTCTCCCTCTGTCTTTGTTTCTATCTATCTCTCTTTCTTTTGCCCTCTCCTTCTCTCCCTCTGTATCTCTGTCTTTGTTTCTGTCTCTGTCTGTCTCTCTCGCCCCCCCCCCACATCTCTCTCTTCCTCTGTCTCTGTGTGTCCCCACCAATCCCTGCCCCCTGGTCATCACCCAGCAGCAATACTCAGAGCAAGGAATGTGGATACAAACAGTTTTGCAGGCCAGTTGCATACAAACAGTTGCATGTTCTCAAGTCAAGTGCAATTCCTAGGCCAGTGGCCGAACCCTAAGTGCCTTTGTGTTTTTGTTGAACAACCAAAGCTGCTGGACACATTTCATGAGAAGGGTCAACTCACACATTTTGGGGGCAGCCCCACTAAAGAAATGCTAGGCAAGGAAGGTCAAGGTAATTTGAATCCATAGGGACCTTTTTAGAGTACAGATCTGGTGTATGGTGCTGTGAAAATTCTCCCAGTTGTATGGATCTGAGCTTTCCCACGGTGTTTGGTTCCTGTGATTTCCTGGCTTTCATCGTACCTTATGCTCCGTGGGCAGCACATAGACCTCATTGCTGCTGGCCAAGCTCGGCTGACTTGTCCTGCTCCAAGAAGATATTTAATCTGGGTGCTGGTGGCTCATGCTTGTAACCCTAGATACTCAGGAGGCTGAGATCTGAGCATCACAGTTCAAAGCCAACTTGGGCAGGAATGTCCCTAAGACTCTTATAACCAATTAACCACCAGAAACCGGAAGTAGTACTGTGGCTCAAAGTGGTAGAGCACTAGCCTTGAACAAAAGAGCTAAGGGACAGGGACCAGGCCCTGAGTTCAAGCCCCACTATATGTGTGTATGTATGCATGTATGTATATGTATCTGTTGTATATATACATATATGTGTATATATACATATATATATACACACACATACAGTTTACTCACATGTTACCTTTGTAGCTTAAGTCATTCATTCATTTGACTCTTACCACAAGTGGTTGACTTGAACAGGTGGCTATGTAATCATTTCCCTGCAGAGCTAAGAGGAGGCCCACGTGGGTAACTGTGGCCTTCTAGTGGCATTGTAGCTACTGGAACATGAGCCCCCCTCCCCCAAGGGCCCCAGAGGCACCGGTTGGACATTGCCTTTAGGGACCCAATGGCAGATAAAGTTGAAAACTCAAAAAAAGGGAGCCTGGAGCCAGTGGCTCTCACCTGTAATCCTGGCTACTCAGGAGGCTGAGATCTGAAGATCACAGTTTTAAGCCAGCCTGAGCAGGAACGTCTGTGATGATTAACTCCAATGAATCACTAAAAAGTTGGGAGTGGAGCTGTGGCTAAAGTGGCAGAGTATAGCCTTGAGCAAAAATACTAAGTAACAGTGTCCAGGCCCTGAGTTCAAGCCCCAGCACTAGCACAAATACTCAAGTAGATATACAGTGATTAAATTTCAACATGAGTTGTAGAGGGAGCCATGGGTTTGTGATGGTGGTCACCCTTTGAACTGTGACATGCATAACGGAATATTTGTTTTCATGAGTAAGAAACAGATCCATAGCCAAAAATGTCCTATTTACGTCCAGTTCTAAATTTCTCATGTCCGGCACAGCTCACAGTGAGTGAGTCTGTATCTGTCACAGCTGAGTCACAGCCATGTACCTGACCCCCCACCCCCACCCCAAGTGCAATGCTGGGTTTCCTCTCCTGGAAGGGGCTGCTGCTGCCGTGAGTCCTCAGGGCCTTCGAGTTCCTCCTTGGTACTTACTTGACTATAGTTCATTTGCATACTTTGGCTGGCTTCTTGCTTGGGAATGAAGCTTTTCTTGATCTGGCATTGACCCCTGTTCCTCGCATCCTGGATGCTTCTAATCAAAGCCTCTGCCCTTCAGCCCTCCTAGTCACTGGCACTCTGATGACATATCTGAGACAACTCACTTATAAACAGAAATTATTGATCAGTCTGTGATCTGACAGCCCCATTGCTTCTTCATTAGGAAGACATAGACAGAGACAGAGAACAAATAGAAACATGTATATACAGAGTGGAATATGCCTCCCAATGACCTAACTTCCTCCCACTAGGCCTCACCTCTTAAAGGTTTTGCTTCCTCCTAATAACACCAAGATAAGGACTGAGGGAAAGAAAGAGAGAAAGGGAGGAGGAAGGAGGGAGAGAGAGAGAGAGAGAAAGAAAGAAAGAAAGAAAGAAAGAAAGAAAGAAAGAAAGAAAGAAAGAAAGAAAGAAAGAAAGAAAGAAAGGAAGGAAGGAAGGAAGAAAGGAAGGAAGGAAGGAAGGAAGAAGAAAGAAAGAAAGAAAGAAAGAAAGAAAGAAAGAAAGAAAGAAAGAAAGAAAGAAAGAAAGAAAGAAAGGTAAATTTGGACACAGAGAAAGGAAGACACTGGTACCCTCTCAATGACCTAACTTCCTCCCACTAGGCCTCACCTCTTAAAAGTTCCTGTAAGTTCTGCCCCAGAGGGCTCCAGGCAGATGCCCCCACCTGGTTAAGTCTCCACCAGTTACCTGGGTAACCAGCATACCTGGAGGTAGTTACCTCCCCCTTCCCTGAGGTCACATCCTAATCCACCTGGCCACACCCCTCTGCTCCTGCCCTAGATAAGGCAGGGCTGGATAGAGGTCACTCCTTCTCTCTGGCCAAGCATCAACTTGGCCACAGGCCAGCAGTTCCTGCCTGAATACCACAAGGTGTTCTCCTTTACCAGCCACCTACTTTAAAAGCCTAACAGTTCCACCTCCTCCTAATAGTATCCAGAAGATAAGGACCAGGCATTTACCCCCTAGACTGTTGGATGCCATTTTCCATTTCAGTAGAAAGCAACCAGAGAGCAAGGGACGATACAGGCAGTCCTTGCTGATGATCCATGATGATGTTGGGGTTTCATGATTCCTAGGCGCTTGGTGCTCAGAGTGTCAGTGTTTCCTGGAAAGCCTGTGGGGGCTGTGTTGCCATCGAGGTCTGCAGCCAGGGATCTGGATGGCAGAGTGTGCCATTGGCTGCACTCTTCTCTCTACATTCTGCACCTTAGTGGTTGTTTTGGTCCTGGGGCTTGAACTCGAATCCTGGGCACTGTTCCTTAGCTTTTTCACTCAAGGCTAGCACTCTACTACTTGAGCCACAGCTCTGCTTATGACATTTTTTTCTGATTAATTGGAGATAAGATTCTCAGTGACTTTCCAGGCTGGCTGGGAAGCACAATCCTGACATCTCAGCCTCCTGTGGGGCTAGGATTACAGGCATGAGCCACTGAGGCCTGGCTTCATTCTGCATCTTAGGTGATGAACACACAACTCTCGCTCTGGTATCATATGGGCAGAAATAAAGACAGTGGGAACACATCTGGTACCAAGAAAGCAGAGTGTATGCAACATGGAAGAAATGACCCCTGAAGTGAGGCTTTCCAAGAAAATTAAGACTAAAACCAAAAAAAGAAAGGTGAGAGGAGTCACCAGGCTGGCAGAGACTCTTCAATTATGCCCTCCCCAAAATAACATGCTGAAGTCCTAAGCAGGACTTCAGCACACAGCCTTCCTTGGAGACAGGCTCCTTATAAAAGTGACCACTGTGGCCACTAGGATGGGCAATGAGCCTATATGACACTGTCACATGACCAGTGTCCTTAGGAAGAGGAGAAGCATAGGGACAGCCAGCCACACTGGAAGAACCATTCACGGCCTTGACACCGGCCATCTGCCTCTGAGGGAGGCCAAGGATCAGTCTTGCCAACACTTCAGTGTCACTCCCAGCCCCAGGACTCAGAGAATCCATGTTTCTGCTGTTTATTGTTATAGTGTTTAAGGGAGGGGATTCCAAGTCCCTCTAAGAGTCCACCATTCAGAGACAGTCTCAAGCAAAAAGATGGATTTATTGGGGAAGCATAAAGCAAACTGACCAGCCAGGGATGCAGCACAGACTTGGGAGCTGAACTGTGAGAGTAAAGCTCAGGCTGACCAGCCAGGGACACAGTGCAGACTCAGGAGCTGCCACTGTGTCCCTGAGCAGCCCTCAAATTGGGGTTTATAAAGGTAAAAGAGTAGAGCAGATGTAGGGGGTTGACGCAGGGGGTAGGGCAAGCAACAAACAAGGATGGCACAGATGTAGGAGGTTGACACAGGAGGCAGAGCAAGCAACAAACAAGTTAAGCAAGCCATTTACAGAAGCAGAATTTTGGGGTCAGGTTGACCTAATTTATTCCCCCCAACATTTCCTACCCTGTTTCCCTAATCAAGATGGAGTCAGCTCTGCTCCCTACAACATTTATAAGTTGTTTGACCTCCTCAGTAGTTACTTATAGCACATTAAAGCTCAGCAAAGGCAACTTCGGATGACTGCACAAAGTCAGGCAAGGAATCCAAGGTCCCACTAAGAAGGAAGGCTGTGCCCATCTCCCTGAGTCACACCTCCCACCCAGGCCCCACCCCTCGCCAGCCTCACCAGGTTTGAGTGGGGCCCCCTTGCACTGGCCTGCACTCCTGTCCCCTGTCACCCCCTCCCCATGGGATGCCCAGCCCTCATGCTCCATTTTGATTTCAGATCACTTCTTGGCTGCCACTGCTCCGGCTTTCATCTCCACACACCCCTTTGCCATAGCCCTGAGCACTCGAAGTCAGCAGCCTGGAGTCACTGCACAAGCCACAGGCAGCTGATCTGCTCACCGCCTGCAGCCACCTTTTATTCCTAAGCACATCTTTCCTCGTTCCACTTTTTTATTTTTGTACCACTAGGAGGCACTGTCCCTGAGCATTTTCAGTCAAGGCTGACTCTATCACTTGAACCACACCTCCATCTCTAGCTGGAGATTAAGAGTCTCGTGGACTTTCCTGTCTGGGCTGGCTTCGAACCTCCAGCCAAAGCTGTCAGCCCCCTGCATAGCTAGGATTACAGGTGTGAGCCACCAGTGCTGGCCTCCTCAGCATTTTCATTATCTACATACATGGGCATACAATGAAGATCACTTAGCTCTTTGTTGTACAGAATACTCTGATGAAGAATGTTCTGCCTTTGAAATTTATTCCCTAAGGCCAGATCTCATTCTTAAGAAAGATGATGGATTCCGGATGTGGCTGTCTATAGTTTTGGGCCACTAAATCTGATCTTTTTATGATCATTGAGAAGGGAGAAATAAATAAATAAATAGCGCATGTCTGTTCCTAGTTAGAGCCTCATGGCTAGTGTCTATAAAAACAGCCCAACAGAGTCTTTGTTTTATTAGAAATCTTGCTTTTTACCTAGAAGGTGTTGAAGCCTTTCTCCATCATTAAATCCAACAGCCTGTGTCTCCCCAGGCCAGAGGATATGGCAGGGACACCGGAGGAGCCCAGCAGGCTTGCTGAGGTGCTTAGTGACCTACTCGGTTCAGTAGGAGAACTACAGCCTACATGGGGGCTGTGAGCACTTCAAGTGCTGCCTAGGAGTTAGATTGCAAATGCAAATTTCATGTAAATCCATTTAAATGTTAAGTGTGCCTTGTGAGTCACTCATTGCACACCATCACTGCTCATCAAGAATCCTTCCACTGGGGATGTAGCTTCAGTTTTGTTTTGGTTTTTGTCAAGCCTGTGCTTGTTCAGCTGGTGCTCTACTACTTAAACCACACCTCCATCCTAGCTTTTTGCTGGTTAACTGGAGATGGGGGGGTCTCTTAGATTTGTCTACTGATGTAGGTCTTTCCAGTTCAGCCTACAGAGTCAGTGCAGGCCCTCTGTCCCCTCAACTCTGCTTGTAAGAATGAGGCCCCACTCGGGGGCAGCCCCAGTACTCAGCCACAACCTCCTCAAGCTAGGATTTGATGGTTCAGCTTTTGTACATTTTGTTTTGCTAGTACCAGGGTTTGATCACTAAGCCTCATACTTTCTCTTGGCTTAATTTGCTCATGACTGGTGCTCTACCATTTGAACTATGACTCTGGTCCTACTTTTTGTTGCTTACTTTTGGAGATGAGAGTCTGGCCTGACTTTTCTGCCCAGTCTGTACTCGAACAACAATACTTCAGTTCTCAGAGTCCTGAGTAGTGGTGTGAGAGACCAGCGCCCCTGCTTGCCTGTCCAGTCAACACGGCTGTTTTCTACCCAGAAGTTTAGTAGTGGTTTAGAGTGTTTCCATTCTGACTCCAGTGCAGTCAGCCCTCCTGGATGACTCTGTATCTGCTCCTTCATAAACCCATGGGGTTATTATTTTCAGGGAAAATTAGCAAAAAATAGAATTTCTAAGTTTAAATATACATCCACTTTCCGTTGCAACCGTCCTTCGAAGATGCTATATCTATGTTCAATCCCACCACCCTGGTCTGCATTGTCAGAAATTTTTATCAGACTTGGAAAACATTGCTATGCACAAGGTTTAAAATGATTTCACTGATCCTTCCAAATGACTTTCCCAGCCAGAGCCAGGTGCTCACGTCTATCATCCCAGCCATGCAGGAGGAAGAGAACTAAGGATGGAAGTTCAAAGCCAACCCAGGCAGGAAGGTCTGTAAGACTTATTTCCAACAAGCCACCAAAAAGCAAGATGTAGTATTGTTGGTCAAGTAGTAGAGCACCGGCCTGAGCAAAAAAGCTAAGGGACAATGCCAGGACCTGAGTTCAATACTCTCTCTACACACACACATACACACACACACACACACACACACACACACACACACACACGTAGGCTTTCACAAATAATGAAACTCTCTTATGGTTAATTGCATCTTACATTGAGAAATAGTCTATGGTAATTGGGAATTTGTATTTTCATTACCACAAACAACCTACTCAAGTTATTTTGGTGATTGTTCTATTTTTTCCATTGATTAGATAAAAGCAACCTTTATGTTTTTAATACTGGCTTTTATGTATTTCATGTTATAAATATTTATTGCATTTTTTTGTTTTCAAAATAATAAGCCTATTGCTGTTTTCCCCTTTGATCTTGAAGAATTTCTTCTTCAGACACCATCACCTCTGTCAGGTTTGTGAATTTTGTGTGTTTCTTGCTTTTGCTCTTTCCTGCTCCTGTGTCACACACTCCTTCTAGTGTTTAGGGGGGTTTTGCTTTTCCTGATTATTAGCTGCTCATGATTAGATCTGTAACTCATCTGGAACTTATTTTTATGAGTGATATTTGAAATAGACACTTAAACCGTTTTCAAAGTATAGGACAGAAAGTGCCCACACTGTTATATTGGACTACAGCTTTCCTACTGATTTGAAATATTATTGTATTGTTTACTAACCACACACCTATGTTTTTATATAAACACATTTATAGTCTACACTATCTATAGTAGCTGTAATATATTCTATTTTATTGTGACAATTATTAATTAATTACAATATCAATATATATCAAATATATAACTATATTAATATATACAATTCTATATTTTTATCTTATATAACAATTCATATTATAAGTTATATGTAATAATGGAATAACACAACTACTATAATTATTAATTATAATTTGTTTTAATATTAATATACTATTATTCATCATAATCAATAACGATTATACTATAATATATTGATGTGTAATATATTTATATTAACATATAATCTTAACATTTTATTCATTGTACTTAATAATTATGCATAATTTATTAATATGTTATACTTATTTTAATATATTAATGAATTATATATTTGTTATATATTGATATAACATATCTAACAAAATTAATATATTATAGTACATATGAACAGTGTGCTTTAATATTTTAATATTAATATGTGACATATTGATATTGATATCAACATATTACATATATTACATTTTATTTTTATTTATTTATTTTTGCCAGTCCTGGTGCTTGGAGTCAGTCCCTAGCTTCCCTTTTGCTCAAGGCTAGCACTCTACCAATTGAGCCACAGCGCCACTTCCATCTTTTTCTCTTTATGTGGTGCTGAGGAATCGAACCCAGGGCTTCGTGCATGCAAGGCAAGCACTCTACTGCTAAGACACACTCCCAGCCCATATATTACATTTTAATATCAATATATTACATATTATATTGGTGTATTGTATATGATACATGAATATATAGATATAAGTATGTTGGGGTTTTTTGCCCCTCCCGGCTCGGACTCTTTCTTCTTTCTTTCCACCCTCCTTTCTCGCCCTCTCCCCTAATCACCCGACCTGCAGGTAAGTTAGAGTGGAACGGGGGTCAGCTCCGACCTGACGCGCACGGGATCAGCCGCAGATGTGTGCCCGCCTCCAACGTACACATGCAACGGGGTCAGCTTCTTAGAGTGAACTGACTTTATTGAGATAAGGACAAGGGGAGATGATTCCGAGGGAGGGGTTTGGCCAGGATGTCGATAGGCTGAAAGGTATCACCTGACCCCAAAGGGCTAACGTCACTGGAGCGTGCCGAACCAGGGCGGGTTGGTAGGCACCGGGCTGGCTAGAAGGTTGGGGGCTGTTTGCCCAACCGGTTTCTCTGGATTCTAATCCAGAGTGGGTAGAAGGGCCGCATTCCCCAGGGCTGGGGGAGGTGCATCAAGCCCCTTCCATCAAGGGGAAAGATGGATCCCAACATAAGTATATTAACATTTTGATATATGGTTTTGCTTTCTAGATCTCAATATATTTATTTTTATACATTGTTTTTACATTTCCTGACTTTATAAAAATGTTGACTAGCAATGAGAACAATAGTTGCTTATTTCATTGCAAAATTGTCTTAGCATATGAATTTCAGAAATAGAATTTTACACTTCATAAAAATGATTGCAATGTTCTAAAAAGTATTGAATTAAAATTATAGCTTCCTTCATACACTGCTGAAATGTTTACAATACTGAATTTTCCCACCAAAGAAAATAGTTTCTCATTTATTTAGACCTCAGTTGTTTACTTAAGTGCAATTTTTTTATTTTTTTTGTGGGTGTCCTGGGGCTTGAGGGCAGAACCTGTCCCTGAGCTTCTTTTGCTCAAGGTTAGTGCTCTCCCACTTGAGCCACAGAGCCACTGCCAGCTTTTTCTGAGTACCTTATTGCAGAGAAGAGTCTCATGGAGGACTTTTCTTCCCAGGCTGGCTTTGAACTGCAATCCTCAGATCTCAGTCTCCTGAGAAGCTAGGATTATAGGCGTGATCAACCAGTGCCTGGACTTAAGTGTAATTTTAATTTACAAAGAATTATATTTAGCCAGGCACTGTTGGCTCACATCTACAATCCTAGCTACTTAAGAGGGAGAGATATGAGAATCAAGACTCAAAGCCAGCCCTAGAAGGAAAGTCCTTGAGACTCTTCTCTCCAATTAATCACTAAAAAGCTGAAAGTAGAGCTGTGGCTCAAGTGGTAGAGTGCCAACCTTGAGCGAAAAACTCAGAAATAGCACCCAGGCCTGATTTCAAATTCCAGTACTAGCAACTAAAAAAAGAAGAATTCTATTCATAAATTCTAGGGCTATCTTAGATAGTGTACAGTTTTTATTATTGGGATTTAAGTATATTTACTTGTTATATTTTTAACTGATTACTGACTGTCTTCTATTTGTATTGTCTGGACACACCGACAAAGGCCTTTATGTATTTGTCTCTGTCCTGGAGATAAAGTGCCACCTTGGTGACCACTGGAAAATGAGGACTTGCAGACCCCAAAGCCTAAACTGAGAGGACAGGAATCACAAATGTGTCTCCAATGTGAGTGGCAGGCTTAACCTTAATGAATCACCCCAGGTCTCAGCCGTCCTCTTCTATCATTGCACCATAGTGCTCATCCCACAGGAAGTTCTCATCCAAACAGTGCTCAGCCACACTTGCAAGACACATTGCAGCCAGGGCCTCGCCCATAGCCACCCCTGGAATCCTGGGTACTCAGGAGACTGAGACCTGGAGGATCATGACCGGAGGCCATCCCAGAGAATAAGAGACCTCAAAACTCTATTCCCAAAATAACCGGCAAAGGCTGGGTGCTGGTGGCCCACACCTATAATCCTAGCTATTCAGGAGGCTGAGATCTGAGCATCATGGTTCAAAACCAGCCCAAGCAGGAAAGTCCGTCAGACTCTTACCTCTAATCAACCAGCCAAGTGCTGGAAGTGGAGCCATGGATCAAGTGACAGAGCTAGCATTGAGTGAAAATAAAAAGAAAAACTCAAGGATAGTACCCAGGCCCTGAGTTCAAGCTACAGGACTTGGAAAAAAAACAAAACAAAACTGGGCTAGCCCAAGTGATTTAGTGCCAGCTGAGCAAGAAAGCCAGACAAGCACAAGGCCCTGACTGCTAACCCTGGTTCCCTATTTGTTGTGTGTGCACAATGAAAGGACCCATTCTGCTGACAAGAGTGTTGCCTGTTGGAGGCAGTGGTATGTGGCAGTCCCACATTGATGGATTCAACACCCTCAGCCCTGGCCAGGTGGGAGGAAGGTCCAGACCAGCACCCCAGCCACACCAGCTGGCCAGTGGCACGGTAAGCCCAGCTTCTCCTATGCGCAGGGAGGGGTGGGTGCAATGACCTTGCTCCCAGGTGTGCTTTCCTTGACACAGGGTACCATATTTTGTTTCCCTGTGTCTGTTGCTGGCAGCTAGAGCAGCTGGGTTGGCTGTGGTGGGTCAGGGCAAGGATACTGGGGTCGGGGGGGTGGGGGGGATGGGGGGGTTGGTTTTTTCCAGTGGATTCTAGCCTTCAGGACCAATGAGATCACAGCACAGTGCTGGTTTCTTTCTTAAAGGCACAGCTACTTCAGTGCTTGGTGGCATGCTGTCTTGAGCTCTAGATCTGTCTACAAGTCTCAACAAAGTCGCCTGGCTCTTCACAGAGTTCATCTTTCATTTCTGATTTTGTTTTGTTGTTTGTGCCAGTCCTAGGGCTTGAACTCAGGGCCTGGGCACTGTCCTTAGATCAAGGTTAGCACTCTGCCATTTAAACCACAGCTCCACTTCCAGCTTTTTGGTGGTTCCGTATGGATAAGAGTCTCACAGATTTTCCTGTCCAGGCTGGCTTCAAACTGTGATACTCAGATCTCAGCCTTCCTTGTAGCTAGGATTACAGATGTGAGCATCTGGTGCCCTGCTCATCTTTTATTTCTGAAATCTTTATGTCTTACAAAAATCTTCAGTGTGGGGCTGGGGATATGGCCTAGTGGCAAGAGAGCTTGCCTCGTATACATGAGGCCCTGGGTTCGATTCCCCAGCACCACATATACAGAAAATGGCCAGAAGTGGCGCTGTGGCTCAAGTGGCAGAGTGCTAGCCTTGAGCAAAAGGAAGCCAGGGACAGTGCTCAGGCCCTGAGTCCAAGGCCCAAGACTGGCCAAAAAAAAAAAAATCTTCAGTGTGACGGTCATGTCTGGTTTATCCATCGTATAAACATAATGTTGGTGGAGTGATGTTTTTACCCAATCTGGCCTGCTGGGGACTGCACCCCACAAAGGATGGAATCTCAGTGCAGTCTGAGTGCAATCATTAGCCCTGCCCTGGGCATGGCATGTGAACTGCTGCTGATCTCTCTCTCTCTCTCTCTCTCTCTCTCTCTCTCTCTCTCTCTCTCTCTCTCTCTCTCTCTCTCTCTCTCTCTCTGGCGTGAATTCAAGGCCTTCAGCTCTCTCATGGCTTTTTTCACTCAAAAAACTGGAACTCTATCTACCACTTGAGCCTCAGCTCCACTTCTGGCTTTTTACTGATTACTTGGAGATACATCTTATGTTTTCCTGCTCAGGCTAGCTTTGAACCTGGATCCTCACATCTCAGTCTCCTGAGCAGCTAGGTGGACAGTTAACAAAGGCACCACCATAGCAAGGAGTTGCTGCAGGGGCCTGGGGCTGGGGAAGGGGACCTCCATTGCTCCTTGCTGGAAGGCTGAGCTCCAGCATGCTTTTGTCCTCTGCTGCTCCTCCCCTACAGGTTAACAAATCACCCCAGCTCAGCACCTTGGTGTCTTAGCACCCACCCTGTCCCATCTACTGTGAACACAGGAATTATCTGTTATTTCCCTGGAATCCAGGCCAACAGTGGCTCCCAGAAGTGAGCTGTTTTTCTCTGGGGGGAACAAAAAGCATAGGTACTCAGGAGACTGAGCACTAAGGATCACAGGTTGAAGCCAGCCTAAACAGAAAATCCATGAGACTCTTTCTTATCTCCAATCAACCAGCAAAAAAGCCAGAAATAGAGGTGATGTGGCCCAAGTAGTAGAGTACCACCCTTAAGTGAAAACTCTAAGGGACAGCACCCAGGATCAGAGTTCAAACCCAGTATTGGCACCAAAATGATAATAATAGCAATAACAGTAATAATAATAAATTTAGGCAACTTGGCATTCTATCCCTAAAGGCTTTAGTGTGAGTCTTTAAAAATCTAAGAACATTTTCCTATGAAGCCAAGTCTGTATTTCCCCAGGTATTTAATTGCATCCTATTGGTTAGCATCATTTTGGAGGGTGTTTGTCTAAACGAGATTTTTGCACACATCTGTTTCTGTGTAGAATGTCCTGGAAGTGGTGCTGTGACCCCTGGCAATGCTGGAGAGTTTTGTGCATCGCTCTCAGCTCACAATAAAGTAATGCCATGTGCTGTCAATGGGTTCTCTGTTGCTCATTAATTCATGGATTCTCTAATTCCTCTCCAGCTGCTCTGTTAGGGGGCAAACACGCTTCCTGAGCCCTTTACCATACCTGAGCTTAAAACTTGTAAAGGTATCTGGTTTGGGAAGGAAGGGATAGTTTAGACATTAAAAGGAATATATTGTTGGCATAAAATCTGGATCAGACCATGGTGGGTGCACAGAGGGCCAGCGAGGCCAAGGAACATGTGCGAAAACCTCCTAAAGGGTGCACGGGGTGGGCAGAGGGGCTGCCAGAGGCAGGGCAAGTTTGCTCCAGGATCAGTGACTCAATGAGCCCTCCTTGCCGGTGTACCCTGAGAGAACTTTACCGTGCCCATAGCAGAAAACAAAAGCCAAAGTGTGCCTGCATTGCTTTCCGCCAAATTCTTTCCTGCATTGTGCGTTTATCCCCCAACTGAAAAAAGAATTCAAGGCTGACCTGAGGATTCCTTATGCCAGCAAAAAGGACTTTGCTTCGGGAGACAGGAACCCCGTGATCCGGAGGGGCAGCAGGAACCTCCACACCAGTGCCATCTGGACCGTCAGCCCAGCCCGGCCCGCCCTCACTTGCCCAGCCAGTGCCCTCCCCCCCAGCCCCGCCTTCCCAGCCAGCGTCCCCCGCCAAGCCCCATCTGCCCTCACCTGCCCAGTGTTCCCCGGCCCCCAGCCTTCCTTAGACCAGAGGCGCCCGCTGCCCTGGCTGTGGGGTCCCTAGTAGACTCCAGGGAAGGCAGAGGCCAGATGCGCCTCTATCACTGGGCGCGGGCTCCAGAGGGCCTAACCGGCAAATGAGAGCCCCAGCAGGCTGCCGCTAGCCCAGCTTGGTCTGGAAGAACACTGGTCAGCCACCGCGGGAGGGGGATGCGGAGGCAGCTCCCACAGACCGCCAAGAACTCACGGAGGATAGCAGCTCTAAAGATCCAAGTTCCTTCTTGGCACATTTCTCCATGTCTCACCCTACAAATGCATAGACATGCGTGTGCACACATATACACACATGCACATCCGTGCACATACATAAACACAGGTATACTTGTGCATGCATGTGCACACACGTATGTACATACATGCACATTAACAAACATGTGCATAAGCATGGCTGCACATATGTGAACTGTCGGGTGCCAAACTTGCAGCTAAATTCTTCCTGATCTCTGGCTGGGTTTTCAAGGACGTGCAAGGACATGGCTTAATGGAAAATCGGAAATGCTTTACTATGTCTGCCATGAGTCCATTCTTATGTTAACCAACCTCACCCTGTCTTAGCTATGTCGGGTATTGCTAACTCCAAGCCTTTTTGTGTTCTGGAATTTTAAGCCTATGCTATTTCCTGGTTTTCAAACTGCATATATCCTGGAAGTTAAGAATAAACCTGGCTGCAGTCTTGAGTTTCAATCTTAAGGTGCAGACCTTCCAAACCCCATCTTTGCCGCTTGTCTTCTTTCTCTTGCCTTGTATTTTTCCTTTTCTTTAATCCTCGCCCCCCTCATTCAGGATTCCCTTTTCACGGCTGGCTGGCTCCAGCAGTGAACAAATGTGCATGTGTGCACACCAGAAGCATGCATGCATGCAGATTTGCATGCATACACCCACACATGCACACATGCTCACCCATACACAGGTGTGTGCCTGTACACACAGCACATGCATGTATATATATACACATAGAGGGTGTGCATGTGCACATATATACACATGTGCACATGTATGTGTGCACATGCATGCACACATGTGCCCAGAGACACGTGCACACACTTGCTTGTGTGCACACTCACCTGTACAAACACACACATGCACACGTGTGTCACAACACAGATCATGACCTGTCTATCCCTTTAACAGGTCTGTTTTCACCATACCCCTGTGTTTGCGGATTGTTGTTGTTTGGGGGTTTATTTTTGCGAGGAGAGCTGGTGCCCAGGGCTTGAATTCAAGGCCTGAGCTTTTTTGCTCAAGGCTACTGCTCTAACATTTGAGCCACAGGTCCCCTTCTGACTCTTTGATGGTTCATTGGAGATAAGAGTCTCACAGGTTTTCCTGGTCAAGCTGGCTTCAAACCACAATCCTCAGATCTTCCTTGTGTTTTTGTAAGAGTGACCAGCACAGCCCAGTGTCCAGTGCTCACAGCCCGTGGCATGCACACATGGGAAGATAAGAAAGATGGTTCACAAGGGAAAATTTGGCAGGTATCTCCTCCCCCCACCCCCGGGCATGCACTGGAGCATGAAAAGCAGGAAGAAAACTAGTGGCAGAATCATTCAAATTGACTGTCTAGGGTGGATTTCCAGCCAGCAGAAGATGGCACAAATATGGAGATTTGAGATAAAGCACTTCTCCTGCAGTTGGACAATGCCCATAAAATCTGGTTCGTATATACACTCAAGCTGGGGCACTTAAGAGTTTTTCTTTTCTGTTCTTGACATTTGGGGAAAAAAAAAAAGTGTTTACTGCTGGGGAGGCAGGCAGCACTTCCTTGTTGGAATTAACAACCTTTTGGGGCTGTAAATATGGCCTAGTGGCAAGAGTGCTTGCCTTATATACATGAAGCCCTGGGTTCGATTCCTCAGTACCATATATATAGAAAATGGCCAGAAATGGCACTGTGGCTCAAGTGGCAGAGTGCTAGCCTTGAGAAAAAAAAAAGCCAGGGACAGTGCTCAGGCCCTGAGTTCAAGGCCCAGGACTGGCAAAAAAAAACAAAAAAAAAACAACAAAAAAAACTTTCTGCTTCTCAGAAGAGACTCTGCTACTCCTTCAGGTTGGGCTTTCTGAGTGAGTTACTTTACAATTCCAAGAATTAAGAAAAACACAAAAGGGCTGGGAATATGGCCTAGTGGCAAGAGTGCTTGCCTCCTACACATGAAGCTCTGGGTTCGATTCCCCAGCACCACATATATGGAAAACGGCCAGAAGGGGCGCTGTGGCTCAGGTGGCAGAGTGCTAGCCTTGAGTGGGAAGAAGCCAGGGATAGTGCTCAGGCCCTGAGTCCAAGGCCCAGGACTGGCCAAAAACAAACAACAACAACAAAAAAACACAAAAGAAGGTAATTCCAAGAGCTTAAGTAAAACTTGAAACCAGCAGTGCACAGGTCAGTCTTCCTGGAAAACGTGCCAAGGCTCTGATAAGAGCCTCAAAGTGCCCAGCTTTGCCAGGCTCTGGTGGCTCGTGTTTGTAATCCTAGCTACTCAGGGGGCTGAGATCTGAGGATCATAATTTGAGGCCAGTCTGGGAAGGAAAGCCTGTGAGACTCTTATCTTTGATTAACCAGCAAAAAGCTTCAAGCGAAAATGTGGCTCATCATGTAGTAGAATACCAGCCGGGGGGGGGGGGGGGTGAGGGTGGGGAGGGGGAAGGGGGGGGGGATGTCAAGCAAGGGAAAGAAACCCGGAGTTCAAGTCCCAATACCGGCACAAAAGAAGGAAAAGGCACTATGAAATGTGGAATCAGTGACAGGCTGGACTGGGCTGGGCTGTGGTTGAGACCCAGGAGAGCTCCAGAGAAGCATTTATGTATTTATTTATTTAGCCTGTCTCCCCACCTGTGCCTGGAGTGGAGGACTGAGGATTCAAAGCTGAAAGAATACACATTTTGAAAATGATAACTTTCTTCAGGGGCTAATTTTTTTTTTTCAAGGCTTGGTGCTGTACATCAAGGCTGCACTAAAAACCTACCTAAACGGTTTGTGCAAATAAGACAGGAGACATGTAGAGCTGGTCCGGCCTACCCCGCCCTGCCCTGGGAAGGTCTTTTCTGGGTAACCATGGAAACCAGGGAAGCACCAAAAAGGGATGAGCCACTGGAGCTCCTCAAGGGAGAGCATCCTGAGGAGCATCCTCAAGCTGACTCTGCCATGCTACCTTCAGGCCAGCTTGCTCATTTGGCAAGAATGTAGTATGTCTGCCCTGTGCCTCGCACTATGTACTTCCAAAGTCATTGCCACCCACAACACTCCCACCCAGTTTTCCCCATGTTAGAAATGTCTCCAGATATTGGGTGGTATGTAGGAATAAGACAATTGATTCAAAAGAAACTCAGGCAAAGCTTACTTCTGTAGAAGGGCAGGCTGCTAACAAGAAAATGCTGGGTGAGCAGTATGCTCAGGTTTTATTCCTAATGCCCTGTGTTCTGACTGGTGGGAACTTAGGCTCACCATCTTGTTATGATTGGCTAGTTTGAAAAGGGTTAAAAGTTTATCTGAGCAACTGATCAAAACCAGAACACCTGACCAAAGCAGGGACTTTTCAGAAAGACATTTACTTTCCCAGTTGGCATCCTCCCATTTGAACTATGCTTCCAGTCCACAGAAAAGCAATTCTTAGAACACGATGTGGCTTACCTAGGTTTTTTTAAAATAAGATAGTGGTACTTATGTCAAGTAAGCTACTTGACAGAAAAGATTCTAATTCCTACCCCCACAATCCCTCAAGCCCAACACCTGCCCATCTCTTCTCCTGATTCCTGAACAAGCAAATGAGTTCTCTCTTTATCACGTCAGACAAAATGGTAGGAGGAGGGGATAAAGCTACCTTTGCTTAATACTGTGCTGTAGGAAGCCTGCAGTGATGTTCAGACAGGTGTCAACCACCTGCTACTGAGAATATCTAAGTCCATGCATGGGTCAGTGACCCAGAATGACAGCCCCCTTCAGCCTGCTCCTGGAATATCTAACTAAAAGTATGGATGATGGCTCCTAACCAAGTGTGTCACCACAGGTACAGACAGCAATGCCTCAGGGGAGGAGGCAAGGGGGGCGATTCACACAGGTCTGTGTGATGCCCTGTGCAGTCACTGTGGATCTCAGACACCTGGATGGCCAGACCCTCTGCTTCCAAGAGCACCTGAGCAAGGCTGGGGATATAGCCTAGTGGCAAGAGTGCCTGCCTCAGATACACGAGGCCCTAGGTTCGATTCCCCAGCACCACATATACAGAAAACGGCCAGAAGTGGCGCTGTGGCTCAAGTGGCAGAGTGCTAGCCTTGAGCAAAAAGAAGCCAGGGACAGTGCTCAGGCTCTGAGTCCAAGGCCCAGGACTGGCCAAAAAAAAAAAAAAAAAAAAAGAGCACCTGAGCAGACCTTGAAACTTCTGTGCTACAGGCTGCCATATGGTAGAAAATTCTAGAAAGAAGATACTGTTATGTGAGTACAACACTAATTCATTACAAATCCAAGACATGAGCTGGGCATGTGGTTCAGTGGTAGAGCATTCACCTAGCAAACGCAAGGCCATGGGTTCAATCCCCAGCACTGAAAAAAATAAAGGAAGATAATATGCAAGAATGTTAAGACTTACAGGCATATCAGGGAAGAAGACTCTGTCAGCCTTCTTTGGTGGGAAATGTTCACCACAGACCTTGCCTGGCAGTGCCACCCATTCATTAATGGGGAGCTTCAGAGAAGTCTTCTTGACCCCTGCACGGCTGGAATCCTTGTTCTATTGTTCTTTGTGTTCATTCCACAGCAAACTATCCTTTCTGAAATCCTTTTCTATGGATGTGTTTACCTCCTGACTTTATTTCTTCTTTTGTGTCCACCAACTGCATTTTTTAAATTTGACAAATGCCACCAAGTGCCAGTGGTTCAGGCCTATAATCATAGCAACCAGGGGGCTGAAACCTGAAGATCACAACATTCAAAGCCAGATTGCTCAAGAAAGTCCATGAGATTCCAACTAACCACCAAAGTCTGAAAGTGGAGCTATGGTTCAAAAGGTAGAGGGCAGGCCTTGAGCAAAAAAGCTAAGGGACAGAGCTCAGGTCCTAAGTTCAAGCCCCAGTACTGGCCCTAGAGAGAAAGAAAAAAAGAGGAGAGAAGAGGGGAAGGAGGGGAAAGGGGCTTGGTGAAGGGGGAAAGGAGGGAGGAGGGGTGGGAAAAGGGAAAAAGTAGAAGAGAAAGAGAAGGGGAGGGGAGAGAAGGGGAGAAAAGAAGACAGATTCCTACAAATACCTAGTATTCAGAAAAATTAAAACCATGTGTTTCTGCTTCTTTTACTGATTTTTTTTACAAGCAAACCATTAAAATACCCTCTTCTAAGAGCTGTTTGAAGTCCCAAGAGCTCCCAACTATTTTACAAACTGTTTTCCTTCAAACCAAAGGGATAAATTTAGACTTACCTAGGAAGTGCAGAAAGCCACCAAACCTGAAGGATTCTTTCCTAACCTCTAATCTGACCCAACCAGTTGCCTGCCTAGAGCTCGCTGACGTTTGTGACCCTCTTGGTAAGGCCAGCCCCACACGGGTTCTAGAGGCATGAGGAAGTTCCATGGAGGGAGCCAGGATCTTTAGGAAGCTACAAAACTTGGGAATGAGGCTGTTCTGGCACTGAGATGCCCATTCTCTCAGCTGAAAGCCACAACCTATCAGGTGACTGAATGACTGAAATCTGTCATCAAAATAACCTGTTACATGTTTTTATAAAAAAAAAAAAAAGAAGTATTTTAATGTGAATAGTTTCTTTGTCTTCCTTCCCTCTCTCCCTTGCTTCCTTCTTTTCTTTCTTTTTATTCTTTTGTATGTGTATGTGTGCATGTCTTAGGCCTGGGCACTGTCCCTTAGATATTTTATTCAAGGCTGAGGCTCCACCACTTGAGGCAAGGCTCTACTTCCAACTTTTTGCTGGTTAACTCAGATCTCTGTCTCAGGAATAGACAGAATTACAGGTGTGTGCCACCATTATTATTATTAGAAAACTCCTGGATAGCCTTGTCACTATCCAAGTGCCAGAGATTAATGATACCCAAGTAAAAGTTGAATAATAACAAAACTGAGACTCTAATTTCTTGATCAAAGAATGTGTATACTTTCTTTTGGAAGGTTTTCAAGTACAAAATCCCTCCCTTAGCTTTCTAAAGTAGTGGATCTACCCCATTCATGTATGTGGTTGGATTCATGCATGAATAAATGAACCCAGGAGGCCAGGCCCAGATCCAGGCAGAGACAGGAGTGTCCTGAGGGCAGGTCCACCAGCAGGTTGTGAGCTCAGCCTGACAGACTGACACCTGAACTCCCCTGTCCAGGGAGGCTGTGAGAATCTGCCAGACTGAAGGGAGAGAACTGGTAGAACTGACCATACTCATCATACGTTAAGAGACACAAACTAAACCAGGCATGCTGGCACATGCCTGGAATCCTTACTACTCAGGAGGCTGACAGCTGGAGGGTCTTAGATGGTTCAAAACCATCTAAGAGTCTCATGGACTTTCCTTATAGATGGATGGATAGATAGATAGATAGATAGATATTCCTTATTTTTAATTAACCAACTCTTATTTTTAATTAATCAGCAAAAAGCCAGTGGTGGAGGTGTGGCTTAATTGGTAGAGTGCTAGCCTTGAGTGGAAAAGCTATGGGACAATGTCCAGATTATGAGTTCAAGCCCCAGTACAAGAAAAAAAGATAGAGAGAGAGAAAGAGAGAGAGAGGAAGAAGAAGAAGAAGAAGAAGAAGAAGAAGAAGAAGAAGAAGAAGAAGAAGAAGAAGAAGAGGAGGAGGAGGAGGAGGAGGAGGAGGAGGAGGAGGAGGAGGAGGAGGAGGAGGAGGAGGAGAAGGAGGAGGAGGAAGAGGAGGAGGAGGAAGAGGAAGAGGAGGAGGAGGAGGAGGAGGAGGAGGAGGAGGAAGAGGAAGAAGAAGAGAGAAAGAAGGGAGGGAGGGAGGGAAGGAAAGAAGGAAGGAAGGAACGATCGAACGATGGAAGGAAGGAAGGAAGGAAGGAAGGAAGGAAGGAAGGAAGGAAGGAAGGAAGGAAGAAAGGAAGGAAGAAAGAAAGAAAGGAAGGAAGAAAGGAAGGAAGGAAGGATGGATTATTCACATTAACAGACTTTTAGAAGCCAAGTGCCAGTGGCTCACTCCTGTAATGCTCGCTACTCAGAAGTCTGAGATCTGAGGATCGCAGCTCAAAGCCAGCCTAGGCAGGAAAGTCTGTAAGAATTTTATCTCCAATTAATCACAGAGAGAGAGAGAGAGAGAGAGAGAGAGAGAGAGAGAGAGAGAGAGAGAGAGAGAGAGAGGAGAGGGAAAGTAGAACTGCCTACTTATCCAGGGTGTAAAGTCACCTTGGCCACGTGGTTCTTTCCATATTGGGAAGCGTTGTTAGGACAAAAGCCAGGACTTCGCACTGTCACTCTGGCTCTGCATTGCTGGAAAGTCTGGGTATGACAGAGAGCAAGGACAAGGACATGGGAACCCTGCCTGGATCCTGCAGTTCTTCCATGCTCCTCTGTACCCATGGAACAGGAAGAGGGTGACTGGGGATCTCCCAGGATCCCCAGGCCCCTAAAAGACAGCAGTGTACCCTTTTCCCTGAGGTGCCTGTCCCCCAAGACAGTACTGAGCACTTCCCTAAAACTCCAGGAGCCTGGGTAGTGGCACTTGTCTTTTCCATCTACTGTCTCTTGATAAAGGACAGCAAAGGCTCCAGGAGAGGAGACTGGGGAGAGGGGGCTGCTTCCTGTCTGCATCCAAAGTTTCCCTGGCCACTTTCAGCAACTGTCTATTGAAAGGGCTCTCCTGAAAGAAAAAACCGTTGTGTGTGTGACAGTAGTGGGGATTGAACTTGGGGCCTTGGCATTGTCCTTTAGTGTATTCAGTCAAGGCTAGTTTCTCTACCACTTGAGCCACAGCTCCAGTTCCAGCTTTTTGGCTGGTTAATCAGAGATCCTGCCAGGACAGGCTTCAAACCATGATCCTCAGATCTCCGACTCCTGAGTTACCGGAATTCCAGTCCTGTGGGGGCCCAGGGCCCTCTGAGCTTCTTTTCTGGGTCTCATCTTTCCAACTAGCTTCTTAGTCACTTCTGGATCATTCTCAACAATTCCTCTGGCTTCTTAGAGTCTCTCCTAAAAGGCTTCTTTCTTTACTAAATAAGAAGCAAACTGAAATACTGTCTGAACCCAGGAGACTCTGACTTTGTATAGCCTGCAATTTTTCAAGAATGAAAAAATAATAATCAGTCAAAAAAACTTCCTTGAGAAATGAGCCAGAGATTCAAATGTTAACTCCCCACACAGTGAGGAGACTGTGTCTCCATGGATCTTGTATCTCAGCTCGGCTCTAGACATTTCACATACTGGAGAAAGTTTGGGAATGTTAATGCCCACAGACCCAGCTTACACAAAGCTCCTTCCCCTTCCAGAGCTTCTGTTAATCAAAGGTGATTAAAGCCAGGCCACCTGCTGGGGGAAGGGCTTTCACAGCTTTGAACACTAAAGAAAAGCAGACATGATTATCTGGCCAGCTCACAGAGATTTGCTCCTCTCTATGAAAATATACATACTGACACAGGGAGTGATGGAGATTTACAATTTGTCTGATTTGATCACCTTTCAGCAGAGGAAAATCTGGCTTGTGTATCCCACTTCAGGGGCCAGAGGAGGGGGGAGGAGAGGCGGGGGGTGCCAGGGGGCAAGGGAGAACAGGGCCAGCCTGAGACCCAGGACCACAGTTAGGCTCAGACATCACTGAGAATGTTACCTGCATTATTCCAGGCCCTGTCATGGCAGCTCTGTGGAGATGACCCTTGTGAAGATGGCCCCGTGGAGATGATGCAGTGGAGATGACCCCATGGAGATGGCCCCATGAAGATGATGTAGCAGAGATGGCCCCATGGAGATGACCTTGTGGAGATGACCCCGTGGATATGACCCCATGGAGATGACCCCCGTGGAGATGGCCCCATGGAGATGACCCCCGTGGAGATGACTCCGTGGAGATGACCCCATGGAGATGATCCCCAAGGAGATGACCCCCATGGAGATGGACCCATGGAGATGACCCCCGTGAAGATGGCCCCTGTGGAGATGACCCCCGTGGAGATGACCCCGTGGAGATGATGCAGTGGAGATGGACCCCGTGGAGATGATGCAGTGGAGATGATGCAGTGGAGATGGCCCCCTTGGAGATGATGCAGTGGAGATGACCCCCGTGGAGATGGCCACCCTGGAGATGGCCCCATGGAGATGGCTCCATGGAGATGACTCCCGTGGAGATGACCCCATGGAGATGATGCAGTGGAGATGACCCCATGGAAATGATGCAGTGGACATGGCCCCATGGAGATGATGCAGTGGAGATGACCCTGTTGGGGGTTTTTAGCCTCCAGGCCTCTCCTGTCCTGCAGGAGGGACGGGAAAACATGCCCCACCTGGGCGGGCCAGGAAGAGGAAAGGGCCAAAGAACTGCCACCCCAGCCCCCCTTTTGTCGGAGGACCCACAGATAATCCGGGAGCCAGTCAGATCTAAGACTCCTTTAATGGCGGCAATGAGCTGTTCTTTTACATGGGTCGGAGGGCAGCAGAAGGGAAGGGATACGTCCACCTATGTAGGGGCTGTGAATGGACGCCTGACCTGTCCGTCAGGGTGGAGCTCCAAGGGACCTCCCAAAGGGGCGGCCTACATCTACCTCATGGCCCTCAGCACCGCCTCTGGGTTCATCACCTGCAGCCATCTTGGCGTACCCATGGTCTGAGGCGGGAGGCGGGGCTGGTTAGAGCCGCCTTTCGAGTTCTGGATCCAGAGAGCAGGCGGTTCTACCTGGCCCCGCCTGTAAAGATGCAAGGCATAGGGGCAGGTGTGCCCCCACGACCCCATGGAGATGATGCAGTGGAGATGGCCCTCATGGAGGGGGTTCCTGTGGAGATGGCCCCCAGTTCTCTGAACTCCTGCACCCCTTGGCTGACCGTGCATCATGGCATCTGATATGTGGCCTCTGCTCGGCCCACAGACTGGTGTGATGTGGGCCTCTGCCCAGCCCACGGTGTCCTGGCAGCTTCCCTAGAGCCTGTATCTCCCTGGGAAAGGCATGGGATCTCCTTTTCTGGAGAAGGAACTGGAAAGGGCGAGCAGCTTCATGTCCATCTAGGCCCCCAAACTTCGCCAGCGCAGCTCTCTCCCTGCCCACTCCTCGAAGGGCTCTGGGCCTGATGGGGTCGGGTTCGCTTTATGGAGGCCAGAGGGAGAAAAGATGCTCCCTAACAGCTACAGCAGCAGCAGCTGGATGGTTTCCATCATATTTGAAATTTTTCAAATACACAAATTAAAATAAGCAGATGCTAATTTTAATCCACAAAATGAGATACTATGTAGAAGCGCTCACTCACTGCTGTGTCTGGCAGCAGCCAGGACATGTCCCATCTAACGCAAACATTTTAAATATGCAAAAGAAACCACCATGAGATGCTAATTTTAATCTATAAAACGAGGTTTTTGTTTTTTTTAATGAAGAACTATTTTGATGAAGCCAAGATCAGATATCTTGACCCTCAGAGACTACTCGGTTGTGTGGCAAAGAGGGGAGTGGACATTATATCTTTCTTTTTTCAAAAATGCAGAATACTTGAAAGGAAGACAGTAAGATATAAACTATATATGTTATATATGATATAACATATATATGTTATAAAACATATATATGCTTTAGTATGCTCAAGGAGTCTGTGTTTCAAAAATAAGAAACTGAGGGCTAGAAATATGGCTCAGCAGGACATGCCTTCTAGTAATCCTAAGGCCCTGAGTTCAAACCCACTTCTGCCAGAAGATGAGAGTAGAAAGAAGAGGAAGAGAAGAAGGTAGAGGAGATGGAAGAGGAAGAACAAGAGGATAAAAGAAAAGGAGAGAGAGGAAGAAAAGGAGAACGTGGAAAAGGAGGAGGATCCAAAAAAGGAAGGAGAAGAAAGAGAAGGAGGAGGAGGAGAAAGAGGAAGAAGAATGCGAAGAAGGATGAAGAGGAGGAGAAAGAAAACAACAGGAAGAGGAAGAACAAAAAGAGAAAGGAGAAGGAGGAAGAGTAGGAAAAAAAGAAGGAACTAGCTCAAAGATACTCAAAAGCAAGATATACAAGTATATAGTAAACTATGACATGGTAGCAAGTAAACGTAGAGGTTTCAATGTGGAATCTCACTTCATGCCTCAAGCAGGTCAGACATCTCCAGGTAATTTCCTCTAAGCATGAATTCTGGGTCCAGGCTCCTGCCAACATGTGGTTCTTTCACCCATAAGTGCATCATTTTTGCCTGTAACCCCTTTTCCTCTTTTCTAGAACTCATACCAGGGAGGTTTGGATAAGCAAACTTCCCAAGCCCTGGGAGAGATGAAATGATGTGTAGCAACTGTGACACTGAGTGCCTTAGTTTGTTTTGTGTTGCTGAACAAAATACCTGAGACTGGACACCTTATACAGAAAAGAAGTTTAGCACTCATAGTCTGTAGTGTCAGGGGCTCCCATCTTTTGAGCAGATGGTGATTTCTTTCAAAATCAAACATGGCAGATAGAATAGTGGGCAGAAGTGTGTCAGAGATGTCACATGCTGAGAGGAAGAAAGCAACCAGAGGGGCCAGGTTCAGACATCAACGACAAACACATCAGTTGCAAAGGAACAAATGTGTCCTTACCAAACCTGGCCAACGCTACAGTGTGATCATTAATCCTTCACAAGGATGGTCAAGATCCCTTCAGCCCTTACCAGGCCTCATTGAAGCTCGAATGCTAAAACATCGTGAGAAACAGCTAGACACAGCACGTGGTCCCCTGTCATGCAAGTGTGCACACATTTACATAGTATGCATGCACTTGACACCAGCATGCTGACTGGATTCATTCCAGGCAGAAGTGATTTTGTTCTTCTTCATTCTTTTTCAACAGTTGCCCATGGTATCTTCAATGAACACACATCATTCTCAAAATTGAAAAATTAGTTGGGTGTCAGTGGTTTATGCCTGTAATCACAGATACTCAGGAAGCCATGATCTGAGGATCATGATTCAAAGCCAGCCTAGGCACACAAGTCCACGATATTGTTACCTCCAATTAACCAGTAAAAGATAAAAAGTAGAAGTGTAACTTAAGTGTTAGAGCACCAGCTTTGATTGACAAGGCAGGAAAGTAAGAGAGGGTGTGAGGCACTGAGTGTAAGCCCCAGTACTGGAGTGCACATGCACATGGGCACACACACAGCACAGAAGACACATACACATCATAGTTTTTCAGTGGTTTGTTTTTTTTAAGTTAAAGCTATTAAAATCCCATGAGGCATAGTGGCTCATATCTATAACCACCTCTTTGGGAGTCAGAAGTAGGAGGCTCATGGTCTAAGGCCAGCCAAAGCCAAAGTACAAAATCCTGACTTAAAAACAAATGAAGAGCAAAAGGACTAAAGGTGTGACTCAAATGGTAAAGGACTTGCCTAGCAAGTGTGAGGCCCTGGGTTCAATTCCCAGTACTCTTAAAAAAATGTAAGCTGGCCACCAGTGGCTCACACCTGTAATCCTAGCTACTGAGGAGGCTGAGATCCACAAAACTCTTTCTTCCAAGTCATCACTAAAAACCCCAAAGTAGAGCTGTGGCTCAAGTGATAGAACACTAGCCTTGAACAAAAAAGCTCAAGAGCAGCAGCCAGGCCCTGAGTTCAAGTCCCAGGATCAGCAATAAAAAAATATGATTACCATATGTGTCACAAGCCATAACAATAGGAAGTGCAAGGCAACTAGAGCTATTGATATGTTTGTCCCACTTGTGAGATTAGAGTTGGAGGACTCCTCAGAGAACTCCTCTGGGCCCCAGAATCACTGTTGAAACCAGCTGTTGTTCCTGATGAGATCATGGGGACAGGAGGCAGGCAGGCAGAGGGTGGGAATGAGGGGGATGTGCGTGTCCAGGCGGGAAGGCAGGGCTGCCTCTCATGCTGACACACACTGTGGCTCGTAGGGCTCGTAGCAGAGGAATCCTCACCCTTCATAGCAGAGCATTTCCTCCAGGGTGGTCCTGAATACATTAAGCATTCGCCCAATGCAATCCCAAGGTATCCGAGGTGAAAGCATTCCTTGCCACAGGGACAGGCTGAGTTAAGATAAGCTGACTTCTTTACTGCGGGCTTATTGGGACTGCAAGTACACTAATGTGCTTCCTCAGTCGCAGATAGAATCAGATACACTTTGTAATGTCGTCCAAAAATGACTCCTCCAAGGAGCCCTTTTACAGGGGACATCCTAGGATTTCTGGGTTTGGATGAACAGGAAATCCATGGTGAACAATACCCACCAAGCTCTTTTTTGCTTTTTAAGCCTTGCATTCTCCTTTTGGAGACCCAATATCAGGAAATAAATGAGAAATTTAGGTGCTGGCAGCTCATGCCTGTAATCCTAGCTATTCAGAAGGCTGAGATTTGAGGATTGTGGTTCAAAGCCAGTCTGGTTACAAAAGTCCTTGAGACTCTTACCTTCAACTAACTACCAAAAAGAAAGACAGGAGGAAGGGAGGAATGGAGGGAGGGAGAGAGGAAAGGAAAAGCTGGAAGTGGAGCTGTGGCTCAAAGTGGTAGAGTTCCAGCCTTAAGTGAAAAAGTTGAGACAAAGAGAAAGAAGGGAGAGAAAAGGAGGGAGAGAGGGAGGGACAGAAAGAGAGAGCAGGGCCCTAGTGGCTCACACCCTTAACCCTAGCTACTCAGGAGGCTGAGATTCTGAGGATCTCGGTTCAAAGCCAATCCAGGTAGGAAAATCCATGAGACTCTTATCTCTAATTAACCACCAGAAAACCAAAAGTGAAGCTGTGGCTCAAATTGGGAGAGGCTAGCCTTGAGCAAAAAAGCTCAGGGGGACAGTGCCCAGGGCCTGAGTTCAAGTCCCATGACTGACAAAAAGAAAAGAAACTGAAAACACCAAAATAACCCTGTTTGCAGTAGCCAAAGGAGTGCAAGGACAACAGCCTCACAAGACCCAGGCTTAAGACCCAAGTGCTTTCTAGACCACCAGAGGAGAACCACCGCCCACCATCAGAACAGCTGTATGGGATGCCCACACTGCCTCTCTTGCAGGAGGGCTCCGCCATCTGCCCAGAGGACAGCAGAGGAAACTGTGGGAAACTGGGAATTCCATGTTTGCCAGGCAATAAGGAGCCCTGCTCACTATGGTGACAGCAGGTCCCATGTTGGAGGCCTGAATTTCAACCCTGCACCTGCCTACTGAAGGATGAGATATTGCCAAGACACATGCTAAACACAGATTTAATTATGCCTGGAGCATCAAAATGTACAAGATTTATTATCTATACTAAGATTTCAGAAGCTCTCAGGTGGAATGAGAAAAGACATGACACTGAGATCTCACTGATGTTGGAGTATACCAACAATGGTTTCAAACCGTATACTAACAAGGGTTTCAAACCGCCGTCATAAAAATACTCAAAATAAAAATGATGGAAATGCTTGAAACAATGAAACAAGTACAAGCTTGCCAGGTGCCACTAGCTCATGCTGTGATCCTTCCTATTCAGGAAGCTGAAATTTGAAGATCACAGTTCAAAGCCAGCCTGGGCAGAAAAGTCCGTGAGAATATTAGTTTTGTAGCAAGAAACTTATCTCCAATTAACTACAAAGGCCCATAAGAAATCCTAAGTGGAGCTGTGGCTCAAGTGCTAGAGCACTAGCCTTGAGCAAAAAAAAACTTCAGGAACAGCACCCATGTTCTAACTTCAAGCCACAGGAGTAGCACAAAAGATAGACAGATCTTTGCATTGTAAAAAAAAAAAATTAAAAAAAGGTCTAACATTTATGCCACTATAATCTGAGAGAGAAAGAAGAAATGGGAAAAGAAGGTGAGAGTTGAAAAGTTACTCAAAAATACTAGGAGAAAATTTTCTGAATTTGGAAAACCATAAACTAACAGTCAAGAAGCTGAACAAGCCAGGTACTAGTGGCTCTCATCTGCAATCCTAGCCAGCCTGGGCAGGCAAATCTAAGAGATTCTGATCTCCAACTAACTACCAAAATGCTAGAAGTTCAGGCATGGCTCAAGTAGTAGAGCACCAGTCTTGGGCCAAAAAGCTAAGGGACAGCACTCAGCACACACACACAAAATTAAATTTAAAAGAAGCTAACGGAATAAAAAAAATTGACATTACAATCAAATTTATGAAAACTAAAGATACACACACAAGAAAAGGGCCATACAAGCAGGCAGAGAGAAACAATAATTTACCTGTAAGGAAAAACAATTCAAAGATGACCAATTTCTCTTCAGGACCTGTGGAGGCCAGGGAAGTGGCATGTTTCCCAAGGGCTGAGGAAAGGATCTGTCAACTCAGGACTCTATCTCCAGTGAAAACATCTTGCAGCAAATCAGGGACAGTAATGACATTTTCAAGTAGTATTTCCTTTTGCTCTTGGATTTCCTAAACTATGTTTGACAGTTGAAGCAACATTTATAATAGCTTCTAATGTTCTCAGGGTCTGCAGAGGAAATACTTGAGACAATTATACTATGAGTAGGAGAGGGAAAAGGGCTTGAAGCAATGCTTGTGCTACAATTTCAATCATAGTAGAGCATCCTAGGTGGTGTTATAAAGTACTCTATATGTAATGTAGCAGTACCTAAGCAATTATTAAACATACCTTAAATAAGATGACACACAGAAGCCCCTATACATCAATCAAAATGTGATGCTTTTGTAGTTGTACTGATGCTTGAACTCAGGGCTTCACACTTGCGACCCAAGCACATTACTACTTACTTGAGCTGCCCCTCTGAGCCCTTTATACTCTGTTAATTTGTGCCTGTCACAGCCTGGCCTGAGACCCTCCTGGTGTGCATCCCCATGTCATGCAATGACAGACACACAGCACAGCACCCAGCCATCGGGCTGCTCCTGCACTGAGATCACAGCTGGGGCCCACACAGCCCAGCCACTGAGTGAGATGAACTCTTTCAAACTGTTATGCCCACAGTGGCCTCAAAACATCTCCAATCTCCACCTCTGAAATAGCTATGATTACAGGTTTGGGCCACTGCACACAGCCAAAATGTCAGGAAGCAAATCAGCAGATAAACAAAAACAAAACACAGAACAGGCCAGGTGCTGGTGGTTCACATTTATATAATGCTAACTATTTGGGAGGTTGAGACCTGAGAATCATAGTTCAAAGACAGCCTGGACAGAAAAGTCTATGAGACTCTTATATCCAATTAATCATCAAAAAAGCTACAAGTAGAGCTGTGATTCAGTGGTAAAATGCCAGCCTTGAGTAAAAAAGCAAAGGGACAACATCTAAGCTCTGAATTCATATCCTAGTACTGGCATAAGACAAAAAAAAAAGTAGAACAAAAAAATCAAATAAAAGTTACCAATTATCTTACTGATACAATATTTCCTTAATTATTATAAATATAAGTCACTAAAATAACAAAATATAAAACAAAGATTCCCAGAGCAAACAGTATAAGTGAAATACTCTGTTCAATATCTCATTGAAAATAATAAACATAAGCAACCTGAAAAGGAAAAGATAGAAAAACACGTTAAGCATATGCACCCATAAACTGCCATGTTGAACTGAAATCCCTTTCCACAATTAAAGATAATAATAATGATGATGATGAACATGTATACAGACACTAATATAAAGAAACCTATAATAACTATGTTCATATCAGAAAGTCTTCTGAGGAAGAAAATCACCAGAGCAGAGAAGTTGGTTCCATAACAAGATAATAGAATCAATCCAAGAAAACATGACCTTTCTAAAGTGTTCAGGACAATCAACACAGCTGAAAATACAGGAAGAAAAATCTGAAAGACCAGGAAGCAGAAACAGGCAAATCTACAATTAGAGCAGTAGCTTCAGCAGCACTCTCCCAATAGTTAAGAACAATTGATGGAAAATGAGCATAAATACAGAACTCAACAACATGATCTGTCTCAAAACAATAGAATGTACATATTTTCTTAAGAAACTATAATACACATATCAAGATACATAACAGCCTAGTCCATACAACAAACAATGAAGTTTGAACTATGTAGAGAATATGCTCTAGGATCAAAGTAGAAATCAATGAAAGAAAAATAACAGAAAAAAAATCCAAATACTTGGAGGAACTTAAATAAAATCCTTATAAGTAAACCATGGATCAAAAAAGATACATCACTCAAAATCAACAAAGTTGGAAACATTTTTTTAATTGATCTGAGTAAAGATGAAAGCAAAACTTATCAAAATTCGGAAAATTATAGCTGAAGGAATCCTGAGAGAGAAATGTTTAGTATTGAAGTTAATAGTACCAGGCACCATGGGCAAAGGTTGTTGTCCTAGCTACTTAAGAGGCTGAGATCTGAGGATCATGACTGGAGGTTAGCCTAGGCAATCCACAATGGAGACTCCATCTCCAAAATAGAAACAGAAAGTCAAGTTGGAAGTATGGTTCTGGTGGTAATGGGACAGCTAAGCAAGAAACTTGAACAAGCACAAGGGTCAAACTCCACCACCCAAGAGAAAAGGGTTGGTTCTAATATACGAATGGTTTATAGTAATGAGAGACCACAAGAATAAATAGTTCGCATGCCCTGATTGCTAATAAATGGCCTACATAAATTCCTATAAATGGCCAGTGCAAAAGTAACTGAAACTTAACCTCAGCCAATCAAAAGCAGCCAATTGACTATTAGTGATGATGTCTTGAACTCTTCTCCTGAATACTCCAAATCTGGGGATTGCTCAAGCTATAACTAGTTAAACTACATCTTCTCTCTGCTTCTGCATTCCTCTAAGCCACCTTTGTGAGAATTGGCAGCTGATTCATAGAAATTGCTGTCTGCTCAAGCGAGTCCTCAAATTTTAATGTGCCCATGTTGACCTTTTGACAGGCGATTATCTTCAGAGGTCACTCGTGTGTATGCAGTAAGGGGGATTGTCTTCGGGGGGTCATGCATGGCTATCTGGTCAGAGGTGATTATCTTCAGAGGTCATGTGTGGCTGTATGGTCAGAGGTGATCGTCTTTGAGGTTCACACGTGCTTGCATGGTTAGAAGTGATTGTCAACTAAAACTTGATGCAAACTGAGCATGCCTAGAAACATCCCTGTCCACCATTTCAACCTTTCAAACACATGCTTCTTAAATCATGACCTTAAATGGAGCACCCTCAGTGCCTATGTAAAGTGCTTTCCTATGTAAATACGTACAAACCCCCCTGAATAAAAACTTCACAATTCCTTTTTTGGAGAATAGCATTGTTTAGGAAATAACGCCTATGTTCTGCTTACCTGCTGAAAGTGACATATCTTTTTCCACTCTTGGGTGTCTTATCTGTACTTATTTTGACTTGTTCTCACCAAGATGCGAACCCAATTTATTCAGTACATTCCCTGGGTTTATGACACAGCCCAGATTCATCTGTAGTCCCCTTTGCCTCTGCTCATGGGTGCTCAAAGCTTGCGAACATATTCTCATTATGTAGATGGCTAATTCAAGCTTGGTTCTGGCTTCCTGCTCTGCCCAGTGCTCCCAGCCCCCCACCATGCTCACTGCCCCATCCCAACTCCATCCAGTGCTCACACCCCTGCCCCCTCCCACCCCGGCCCCCCCACTCACAGCCCCGCCCCAAGCTCACTGTCCCACCCAATGCTCCCACTCCTGCCCTCCCACCCCTGCCCCGCCCCCACTCACAGCCCCTCCTGTTGCTCACACCCCTCAAACCCCTGCCCCTGGCTCCCAGCCCCGCTGCTACAAGCCCAGGTGGCTTTTGGGGCTCTCCTGGGAAGCTCAACCCTTCCTTCCTAGTGCTAAATGCTAGAAATCACTGGTTTTGATACCACTGGCTTCATGTCTCAAGATGACATTTGGCATTTTTTGTCTCCTCACACATTTATAGACGGTTTTCAATATGACTTTTCATTTCAAACATAAATATGTGGACCCAACTAAATAATATGAAACCAGAAAGAGCACTTTCTTAAAGCAAGACAAAAAACAAAAAAATCTAGTTCAAAGATATAAAGCAGGAATCTGGTGTGTGTGGCTCACCACACCTGTAATCCTAGTTCCTTAGGAGGCTGAGATCTGAGGATAGCAGTGCAAAGCCAGACAGAGAGGAAAGTTGGTGAGACTCTTATCTCCAGTTTTAGTCATCTTACCAATTTTTTTAAATCTGGAAGTAGAGCTATGGTTCAAGTGGTAGATCCTAGCCTTAGGCAAAGAAGCTCAGGGGCAGCACCCAGGTCCTGAGTTCAAGTTCCAGGACAGGCATGGCGGAGGGGGGGAGGAGGAGGAGCATGATACAATCCAAAAATCTTAAGAATTTGGGTCATACAGCACAACAACCAAGTGGGCTCATTTGCTCAATGAGTATTTACAGAGAAACTTCTTAATGCCAGGACTCTGCCAAACAGAGAGGCAAAGCAAGGGGACATCTAGGCACCACAGAACTTGCCCTGCATGGTGACTCTCCCAGTGGCCTCATCACATGTTCATCGGTACTGTGACCAGAGCTGAAGCAGGCCGTGTCCTGGCCCAGCTCCACAGAATGGGAAATCAGCCACAGAGGTGAAGTATTTGGCAGAAGAAAGAGTTCAGACAAGCACAAGATTCCAGTAAAACTCAATTTTTAAATATAGTTATCAGATCAGAAATCCAAACAGTGAGCACTTAAGAGCTAGGAGGCACATAAAATAAGAAAGTGCTGTGCTTGGCACTTTTTGGATGGGTGAGAGTTATGATCCTTGAGCTTTTAGTGCCTGAGAAGAGTTATAAATAGTTGTTCTTGCAAACAAGCACACACACATGCACTAACACACACTTTAACACTAGCTTAAATTTTCAGATAGTTCCAAAACCTATAATCAATGAATACTGGAATGGAGAGGTTACAAGTTTTCCTAAGAGAAAATTACACCAAAGGATTAAAAGCATATATGTGTAAAACAGCAGGAGAAAAACCAGGACTCTGAGCCTTGGTGGAAGAAAATGGGTCCCCTATATACCAGGAATTCTGAGACCAATCACATGAAGAAGATATACCATGAGCAAATGAACTTAGCAAGGTAGTGACTGAGCGAGTGACAGGGCAGCAAGGCAGGTGTGACCTGGGAAAAGCTTGAAATCTGAATGATAAGCAAGTTATTACATATAGAACCAGGGTAAGCTTGCTTGCTTGCTTTGTCAGTCTTGGGACTTGAGCTCAGGGCCTGGTCATTCTTCCTGAGCTGTTTTGCTCAAGGCTAGTGCTCTACCACTTTGGGCCACAGCACCACTTATGGTTTTCTAGTGCATAATTGGAGATAAGAGGCTCATAAACTTTCCTGCCCAGGTTGGCTTTGAACTACAATCCTCAGATTTCAGCCTCTTGAGTAGCTAGAATTACAGGCCTGAGCCACCAGTGCCTGGCCAGGAGTAGCACTTTAAGAGTACATGGGGCTGGGGATATGGCCTAGTGGCAAGAGTGCTTGCCTCTTATACATGAAGCCCTGGGTTCAATTCCCCAGCACCACATATACAGAAAATGGCCAGAAGTGGTGCTGTGGCTCAAGTTGGCAGAGTGCTAGCCTTGAGCAAAAAGAAGCCAGGAACAGTGCGCAGGCCCTGAGTTCAAGCCCCAGGACTGGCCAAAAAAACCCCAAAAAGTTTATAAGAGTACAGAATAGACAAAGCTCACTGGAAAAGGGGACCACCCAGGACTAGCCACTTGGCCTGGGGATGAAAGGGCAGGACCGAGGAGTGTGCATGGAGTGGCAGGTTATAGCTATGCAGTGGGCATGATATGCAGTGTTGCAGAGCATGAACAGAAAGAGAGGTACATGTTCATGGATCTTCCTGCTTGGAAGGTAGCACTGCTGCATTGCTACTGTGACTGGCAGACGGGCATGGGAAAACATGGAGGTGTTGCTTGGGAGCAGAGAGAAGTTGGTGGCTGGAAGCAAGGGGACGCCTAGGAAGTGGGAATGAAGCATGTTTGCATCTGACTGGATTACAGACTCCTTGTCAAAATGAGTGGAAACTGGACAGTGGCCCCCGTCTGCATTCCTAGCTGCTAGGAAGTCTGAGAGGTGATCATCTCCAATAAACTTGTAAAAAAAAAAGCCAGCAGTGGGGCAGTGGCTTGCGGGTTAGGGCCGTGGTCTTAAGCCAGAGAAGCTCAGGGACAGAGCCCAAGCCCTGAGTTCAAGCCCTGGGACTGGCACACCGAGAAAAGCAGTGAGAGATAATTGAAACAAACTCTGTGTTGAACAGCACAATAACCCTTCTAAGGAAGAAGCAGGCTGCGCGGTGGAGGAGGATGCGGTACTCCTGACGGGCCGGCGACCATGGCCCCGAAGGGCGGCCGGCCTGCAGACCTGACTGCAACAAGGCCGGGCGGGCGCCATGGCCCTGCCAGGGACACAGGGATCCCTCGGCCCCGTCCTGGCCCCTCTGCCCCATCCGGCTCCTGCAGGGGACCCGGGGGGGTAGGGGGGAACTTCCGTGGCCATCCACCAGCCAAGAACCATAGAGAACAAGGGCACTCAGCACCACTGCCTGACGTTTGCGCGGCCGCCTCGATGGGAGCTAAGCAGTACGTGGTGAAAAATGGCTTCCTGCGCTTTTCAGCAGTGTCTCCCAAGCTCATCAACCCGGCAGCGCTAAGACAGATGAGTGGCAACGTTCGGGTTCGTTTACTGAACCAATTCAAGAACGAAAGGTGTAGAATGGGTGCTCGAAGCAGACCAAGGTTTACTTGAAAGCAAAAGGAACACAGAAGCAGCAGCCTTCTTCTAGGAGGCCCCACAGCCAGGCCCACCATATGTAGGGCTTATTGCCCCCGCCCCTTGGGGGCACGCTCTCACCTAATTGGCCAACGAGTGGACATGCATTGTGTGGAGCCTCCTGATTGGCTGTGCATCTGGGTTGTCTCCTCGTGAGGGATGCACGTGTTTTGCTGAGCCATTTGTCCTCCTCTGCTGCTGTGTCCCCCAATCTAAAGCTCCAGGAATTGAAAGTGGAATGTGCTTGAAAGACTGTCATTTAATAAGTTGAAAAAGAAAAAAATCCAAGTCCTTCTCCAGCCGGATGATGAACATGTTTGCGCCCAAAATGTTAACAATGAGGTTCCAATCTATATAAACAGCAATTTCAGTAAAAATAAATTAATTAAATTAATAAAAATTAATATAACATGTATGCACTACAGTCACTGAAGGGACCTGTCTTTGGGGGGTTGAAATGTACCCTCAATTGGTAGCTTCAACCTTCCCCCCTGTTTGGGGGGGGGAGGGGTGTCAGGCAGAATGGGTAAACAACTGTCCCTCTAAACTAGGTGTGATTGTGGTTTACCAAATGAAAAGCCACTGCTGTGGCTCACAGCCAGACCAGAAGGGGTGGACAAGCAAGTTGCCTTACTGTGCCACAAATGGAGAAATTGCTACTAAAAGGTAGCCCCATCTAGAATAGAATTTACAGGTCAGGCTTGACTGAATTCGATGCTCTGTAGGGTTTAACCAGAGCTATGGTTTTCAACTTGAAATGTTAATCCGCTCCATTTTAGTCCCCTTAGCTAGATTTAGAGATCTAAGGAGTAAAACACAACTACGAAGTTTTTCTTTTTTTTTAATCTACAAATTTATCTGCAAAAAAAAGTAGCTTCTGTGCCTACATATGTTGCCTAGTACCAAGCTGGGAATCACATTTGTGTGTGTGTGTGTGTGTGTGTGTGTGTGTGTGTGTGTGTGTGTGTGTGTGTGTGTGCTGGCAGTGGGGTTTGAACTCAGGGCCTGGATGCTGTTTCTTAGTTTTTTCACTCAAGGCTAGTACTCTACTATTTGGGCTACACCTCTGGCTTTTCTGCTGGTTAACTGGAGATACAAATCTCATGGACTTTCCTGCCTGGGCTGGCTTTGAACTGTGATCCTTGTATCTCTTGAGTAGCCAGGGTTTGAGATATGATGAACCATACCCCACTTTCGATAGCATATTTTAACAGCCACATATGTTCCCAAATTGCATGTTGATGATGGAAACACTTGTTGGCATATGCCAGCCCTGCCTTGTACAAGAACCATATGTCATCAAATGCAGATATACAGTGGTTTCTTGGAGGTCAATTTTGGATGGACTATTTTTAGCAAAAGCAGTAACTCACCAAGCAGTTGCAAGTAGAGTACCCAGTGAAGAACCTGAACTTGCAATGGTTTGAGGAACTTCCCAAAGTAAGAAATAAACCAGTTGCCAACTCTCAGGGACAAAGGGGAACTACCCCAGAATAAGAAATCACAACCAGAAAGCAATAAGAAGATACTAAAAAAATCAAAGGAAACATGAAGCTAAGAAAGTAAGAAGTGAGGAAAGCCAAGATTTGACCACTGCCCCTGCCCCAGTGTGCCTGCCCCCTCCAGACATGGAGCCTGCATTCACATCTGGAGACACTGAAAGGGAGGAAAACTGTAAGACCAAAAAGCCACTGGGGGCTCGGAGGTGGGCCGTGGGCAGAATAGAAGCCACTCTGGAGCAGCACCTGGAAGACACAATGAAGAATCCATCCATTGTTGGAATCTTGTACACAGATTCACAAGGACTTAATCTTGGCTGCTGGGGTACTCTGTCAGACAAACATGCTAGAGTGATATCTGTTCTTGCCCAGCAAGCAGCTAAGCTAACCTCTGACCCCACTGATATTCCTGTGTGCTTCTAGAATCAGATAATGGGAACATTATGATCCAGAAACATGATGGCATAACAGTAGCAGTGCACAAAATGGCCTCTTGACATCTCATGTCAGTTTTATAGAAGCCTGTCATAGGGATTCAACCTACCAATGCTAATTAAAACTTGTAAAACTATTGAATTATGCTTGTAACACTATTGAATGCTTAGCACTTACTTAATGTATACTGGGCACTTTTCTATTTATATAAGTTGCTTTTAAACTAGCCTCTCAAGATGTGAATAAGTATTTTTCATACTCAAGGCCAGGGCTCTGCCACTTGAACCACAGCTTCACTTCCGGTTTCTTGGAGATAGTTGATTGAAAATAAGAATCTTGTGGACTTTCCTGCTCAGGCTGGCTTCAGACTACAATCCTCAGATCTTGGCCTCCTGAGTAGCTAGGAGTAAGTACAAGCATGAGCCACTAGTACTGAGCTAAGAAAGGATCACATTTTGAAGCATGTTTCTTTGTGTCCAAAGATAATATGGATGCAGTGAGGAATAGGGGTTTTCAGCAGGAGGAAATGGCTATGACAGAACAAATCAAAATGGGTATTTATGTAATAGCAAGTGATCTAGTTTGATTGGGTGGGCAAGAAGTGAATGGAGTCCAGGTCAACTTTATCTATAGAATTTTCTATATACAATAAATAAATGTTTGGAGGGAAAGAAAAAAGCCACTGGGCCCGGAAAGCCACAAGCACAAATGAACACAGTTAAAAAAGAAATGTGTTGGAAACATTTTCAATCCCACCATTCTACACTGCAGTCCTATATGGCATTCACACACAGTGAGACCAAAGGAGGACATTCTTAGGAGAGGAACACAAAGGTTCAATGCCTATGTGCCTCTGATCATATAAAATAATATCAAAATGAACTCCAGGAAATGCAAAACAACAACAACACAAGAGCACCCCTGTGTAGGAATTAGAGGGTTTGAAGGGGGTCACTTCCAGGTTTGCAGATGGTTAAGTTGGCTGGAATAACACAGTGAAAATCTGTCTAGTTATCCTCAGAAGAGCCTTATACACATTACAGTCTGCCATTGTAAGGTTGATCTAAGCTTTGACATATACTGGAAATTATTTAGTAATATCCATTACGTTGGCTTCACCTTTCCATATGTTTTGTAGTTTAATGAGTATTGAATTTATTAGCTAAGCTTAACAGGCTAGAAGACAAAGGCCATTGCTATTTAACCAATTGCCCCTAGGAACTAAATATTGACCATATCTTGGAAGGAGGCATTTCAAACTAAAATAAATATAAAGTCATTGGATAAAATCAGTCAATAAAGAACAATAAGGTGAATAAAGTTTGTTTCTGTAACTTTAGCATGAGGGTTTATTTCTGCTTCTATTGGGGGAGGAGGGCTTGGTCTCTCCCCTCAGGGGACTGGTGGACGGCAGCTTGGACCCTCCCTGTGGGGGACTGCAGGGCCTGAGACAGGGACATGCTGCAAGCCTCCCACTTACTTTTGCGTATTTATTTTCTGCTTCCTAGAAACTAATCTTTGTGTAAACACAGTAAAGATACAATGAAGAACATCCCAAGTGGAGTCTGCCTGGAAGGACATTAATAATATATGTGGAAGTTTCCAGCAAAAAAAAAAAAACCAACTATAAAAAAATAAAGACAAGTAATGGAAAGAAAGAAATAGAATATGAAGAAAACAATTATCTTGGTCTCCAAGAGACTGGTCCTAGGACTTGCCAAAGATACTAAAATCCAAGATGCCCTGCTATCTTAACATGGCATAGTACATAATCACACAAATCTACTACATCCTTCACATGACTTATAACATCAAATTACTTATAACATCAAATACAATAGGAATATTATGTATGTAGTAAATACTGTGTGTGCATTTTATGGTTGGTAATAATATATTGTTTGTTGAATAAAAACAAGAAAAAAAGATTGAACATATTTTGTACAGAAGCAATGTGGGGTGTGTGTGTGTGTGTGTGTGTGTGTGTGTGTGTGTGTGTGTGTGTGTGTGTGTTGGTGCTGGGATTTAAACTCAGGCTTTCCCTTATCTTTTTCATTCAAGGCTAGTACTCTATCACTTGAGCCACACCTCTACTTCCTGCTTTTTGATGGTTAATTGGAGATAAGAATCTCACAGACTTTCTTGCCTAGCTTGATTTCCAATCTCTATCCTCAGATCCCACCCTTCTGAGAAGCTAGGATTCCAGGAATGAACTACCAGCATCCAGCTAAGATGCAATTTTTTCCTGGATATTTTTATCTGTGGTTGGTTGAATCCACAGATAATGAACCCACATATACAGAAGACTGACTATAATCAGTGGTAAGAAAGAGAACCAGAGAAAGTGCTGTGAGAAATTAGAAGGGTCAAGCCCACCATGTCACCTGCATAGGAGGAGCTCTGGGAAGTCCTGAGCTTTCCAACTCTGATATCCTGCTGGCCAGGCCTAAGTGCACAGGGCAAGGCAGCACAAGGCTGCAGAATGCTGCACGATTTAAACTTTACAAGGTGGAAGCCGGGTGGAGGAGCCTCCCATCACCTTCCATCCGTTTGACATGGATCCCGGGAAGGAAAAGCCTCGTAGGAAAGCCCAGGGCCAAGACTGTGTTTGCTTCTCCTTCTTCTGGCATTGCTAAAGACACGCTTTATAATTAGTATATTTGTATTTGTAACATATTTTCCGGGAGATAAGGGCATTGTAGAGAAGAAAGTACATGACTATGTGACTGACACAAAAATAACTACTTCCTCACCAGTGGGGGAAATGGCAGCTATTAAAGCCCAGGATTGCTGCAAGGGGAAAAACCTGCAAGAGAGCTGTATGAACAACTTAGAAAGAAGTCTATTAGTGATAAAGAGAAAGACCCAGAGTCCAATAAGCCTCCTATGCCCCTAGCTTTAAGAGCTAGAAAACCCATCTTAAATTCCAAAATTTGGACTTGGTATTTGGGGCCCTAAACCCCATCCACAAAAGAGAAACCGTTAATTCCCACCATAGGGGGACCTTTCTATGAGGCATATATGATAGCAAGTAGGATTTGGAAGGCCCCCACAGGAGCAGCAATTAATGGGAAAAGGTGGTTGACCACACTTAGCCTGGAAAGATCTTGAACAGGATATTATGACCATGAGGGAAAAGGAGAAGTTAGGATTAATGGCAAAACAGTGAGATGCACAAATCTTTCTATTTGGGAGAGAATAAGATGGTTTGGAAAGCCATGTGCACAAATGACCTAACATGAAAAGGAATAATGGGTAAACAGTTACAATAGTGTTTAAAGAAGGAAATGTATGCAGGAGAATATCTACCAAAAAAAGGTGTATTTATACCTATCTTGAACATGACAGTAAAGTGAAAGGATAATGGATTTTAAAGCACATTTACAAAAAGAGAGAAGTCCTTTGAGATTTTACAATTATTAACCATGTTAAATATTTGGTTAATTTACTTGGCATTTGGTAGAATAAATAAAAAATAATGCAGAAACTGCAAGCTTTAAGATAGACATGTTTTACACCTCTGACCAAAGCTTTATTATTGTGTTTAGAAACCCAATGTCTAGTCAGACAGGATATGTTAAAATGACTATAAACAGCTGAGCAATATGCAAACGACTGGTTAGAGTTACTGGAAAAGAAAAAAACCTTGGAGTCATGTGTGAAAGATACTTGCTTTTAAAAAATAGATGCTTTTATGTAGCCATTTTGCTGCTTAAAAATAGTATAAATAAAGACCTCTGAGCTATTTGGGCCAGAGACTAACTCATCATTTTGACTCCGCGTTTCTCATTCCTGTGCCGACTCCACACTCTTTGGTACCCTGTCGACTGCTGTGGCTGTCCCGCAGCAGCCAGGAGAGTTGGAAGAGCCCACTGCTGCTCCTGTGGTTTTAGTGATACTTTGGTGGTGACCAGTGGAAAAGGGAATTAAGAAAAATAGGTTACTGGGAATTAAATGATTGGTTACAAGGTTGTAGTGAGATCACTCCCAAATGAAAATCATGCTGGGAATATGGCCTACTGGCAAGAGTGCTCACCTCTTATACATGAAGCCCTAGGTTCGATTCTCCAGCACCACATATACAGAAAATGGCCAGAAGTGGCGCTGTGGCTCAAGTGACAGAGTGCTAGCCTTGAGCAAAGAGAAGCCAGGTACAGCGCTCAGGCCCTGAATTCAAGGCCCAGGACTGGCAAAAAAAAAAAAAAAAAAAAGAAGCCAAATGAAAATCATGGATGATAATCATGGATGAAATGAAAGCTGTAAAAAGCAACACTGCTTGTCAATGTCCAGAAGATAATAGAAATTATGGTCGATGGCTCACACATGTAATCCTACTACTCAGGAGCCTAAGAGCTGAGAATCGAAGTTCAGAGCCAGCCAAATCAGCAAAATCCAGGAGACCCTTATCTCGAATTAACAAGCAAAAAGCTAGAAGTGGAGCTGCGACTCACGCCACAAAAACCAAAAAACAAAAACCCTAATGGACAGTGGGACAATGGCTAGGCCCTGAGTTCAAGATCTCGTACTGACATACAAAAATAAAATGAAATAATGGCTTTATTTTCCTCCCATTAATCTTTTCTTCAAGCAATCTTCCCGAGGGAGCAGGGCCTCTGGCATTGCCAGGCAGGGCAGAGCAAAGCCCTTGCAAACAAGGCCCCACAAGACGCAAGGGCACCACAGAGAAAGGCCCAAGCAACTGCTGATGATAAGAACCAGGTCTTCCAGAGTCCTTGGGGAAATTCCTGGAATTTCTCCTCCCCCATTGTGGATCTATGACCCTCACCCTTTCCTTAATCCCTCGGCTGGAGAAACTAAGGAAAAAGCTCTTCTTTCCTCAACTCTTCCAACCCCATGTAAAGTCTGGTTCCTATCATTCTATAGCCTGGCCCTTCCCGTGGGAGAAGCTGATTGAAGAGAGTGCCCAAGAGATTTATCCTCAGGGCTGAAGACAGAGGAAAAAGGCCTGGAGTGCCATGGAGACAAAGTCTCACAATCCAGCCAATTTCACAGGTTGTGCTCTAAGTGGCTCTGGAGGAAAGAAGAAAAAAGAGGCTGCATGTGTCATTGCTGCTGATGAGAAATCACACAGCCAAACCTCCTTCCTGAGCCCCCATCATTCCAGGACACTCCTTGGGGCACCGAGACTCAGGGGGCATTATTCAGACATGAAATCAACAGCACAGCCTCACCAGCCTTCTTGGAATCTGCCCTCAATCCATTCAATAGTAAGTACCTGTAATTTGGGCCAGGGGGTGTGGGGGGGGGAGGCTCCTCATTGGGAACCCTCTCCCCATGGAGTTTCCATGGCTTTCCTTCCACAGCCCCCACTTAAAATTACTTTGTTTACCTGAAAAGAAATCTACCATTTCATTTGTACTCATTTATAATCAACAGAGTTCTTTCTCTGAGTATTTCTTTACTCAGATAAGTTTATCAAGCTAAAGGGACCTAAGAATGAAGAAAGAAGAGAGAGATGGCTTCAGCCTG
Organism: Perognathus longimembris pacificus; assembly: GCF_023159225.1. Classification (NCBI taxonomy): domain Eukaryota; kingdom Metazoa; phylum Chordata; class Mammalia; order Rodentia; family Heteromyidae; genus Perognathus; species Perognathus longimembris. Next base: position 62,069,855 of record NC_063162.1, read on the forward strand.
TGGGAGCTTCCAACTTAGAGGTGGGAAAAACATAAGCCAATTGTTTAAAGCAATGACAACAAAGGTTCAGCATCCCTTGGTATCACCAGGAAGTGAGTTTGAGAACACACAGGTACCAAAATCTGAGGATTCTTTTTTTTCCCATTCAAACCTAACACTCTACCACTGAGCCACACGACTTTGGCTTTTTGCTAGTTAATTGGAGATATGTCTTATGACTTTCCTTGCCTGGACTAGCTTTGAACTGTGATCCTCCTATTGTCCTGAGTAGCTGGGATTATAGTTGTGAGCCGCAGACTCTCAACTAGGATGCTCCAATGTGTTATATAGAATGGCACAGTATGCACATGTAGCAGCCATACATTCTCTTCTTTGCTTTCAAGTGTCTCTAGATGATGGCTTACAAGTAGTTACTACAATGCAGATCTATATAAACAATTGTTATCCTATCTTGTATAAAAAAATGACAAGGAAAATGTCTGCACATTACAGTAAAGATGCAATTTCTTTTAAGTACTTTCCATCTGCAGCTTGCTGAGTCCACAGATGGAGAACATGAAGATGTGAAAGGAGAACAAATTAAACACCAGAGTGAGTGTGGTCCAGCAGTCACATCGAACTTGAATGTGATGTGATGTACAAATAAATACCCCACTGGCCACCAGTGAATGCAATTCTCACATTAAAAGGGCAGAAGGAGGCAGGGACTGCTTGGTGGAGACAGGAGGTACTGGGGCTTCAACTTAGTCGTGAAGGTGGAGAACATTCTTTGGAGCTGGTTAGAATGATCACACTTCCTGTGGATGCACTAAATGCCACTAAATTGCTCCCTCTAAATGGTTAATTGGAGCCAGGAGCTGGTGGCTCATTACTAGCTACTCAGGAGGCTGAGATATGAGGATCATAGTTCAAAGCCAGCCTGGGCAGGCTATGAGAATCTTACCTCTAGTTAAACAAGCCCTATACTGGCACTGAAGTAATCAATGAAATGATTAATCATCTCTTCAGGTACCTGAGATCATCCATGATAATCACATATTTATGAGAGGACTGCAGTTGATATTTTGTACCATATGATCTGTTTATATTTGAAAGTAACATGAAATCCTCCAACTGAAGTTATAAAGTATATATAGATGTACTATATAATGTGCTAGATGATATATAGTCCATTTTCCTTTTCTATAATGGACATTGCACTCGATGGGAGGGTGGCAGGCATTTGAGTGGAAACTGTGTGACTTAATGGTGTTTATAATCACTTTTCCTCAGCCTTCTTTCCTCCTGCAGGCTGACACCAATCCCAGTTCCACTCTCCTGTCCTTTGCGTGCTTTCTACAAGGCTCCCCAGATCTGTGGTGATTCCTGGATGGTGTTGGTAACAGAGATGGTGATCTAACTGAGATAGCGGTTAAGTGGCTAATGCAGGTAGCATGTGCAGGGGATACGCTGGACATGAGCTCCTCCATCCTGCTCCAAACAGCCTGCAATTTAACACCAGTGAATAGTTCATTGCTGGAATTCTCCACATAATATTTTCTGAACATGGTAGACCTTGCTTAACTGATATCTGACTCTAGTGCCTCCAAAAATCTTTTGCTTTTGAGAAATCTGATTACAATATAAGACTTTCTTGGCCAGGCTGGCTTAAAATTATGATCTTTAGATCTTAGCCTCCTGAGTGGCTAGAATTAGAGGCATGAGCCACCTGCACCCAGGATAAGTATTTTTTTGATGATGGAGCTGTGGCTTAGGTGGTAACCTTGAGTAGAAAAGCTAAGCAAGAATATGAGGCCCTGAGTTCAAGCCCCAGTACTGGGGGGAGGGGGGGAAGCAATGGCACAAATGTTAATAGTGTTTTAGATGGTCAGATAAAACCCAGTAATGGAGAAATTGACAGCCATAGAAACATCACAGATGTCAGAACAGGTGATTCAATTCATGCATGAACATATATATATATATACACAATACATATATTCATACAATACATATATACACACAATACATGTATACACATATACATTTAATACATACACATATACATACACACAATACATATATACACACATAAACATACAATACATACATATATAACACACATATATACATGTAAATATACACATGCATATACATATATATACATTATATATATATATATATATATATATATATATGCTGGTCCTGGGACTTGAACTCAGGGCCTGGGCTCTGTCCCTGAGCTTCTTTTGCTCAAGGCTAGCACTCTACTACTTGAGCCACAGCACCAATTCTGGCCTTTTCTGAGTAGTTTATTGATGATAAGAGTCTCACAGACTTTCCTGCCTGGGCTTGCTTCAAACTGGGATCCTCAGATCTCAGCTTACTGCGTAACGAGGATTACAGGTGTGAGCCACTGGGGCCTGGCTGAGTAAACAATTTTGATTGGGGAAATTTTCACTAGCCTTGCTCATTGTCCCCTCATAGAAGTCTGCCACTCTCCCTGTATTCTATATCTCAAAAAGTCAGATGGGCGGAGCCCAGAGAAACACCCCCACCCCACCCCAGCATGGAAATGAGCTCAGAAGGGGCTTGAAGAAAGAGTACTATGTTCCTGGAAGTTTGCAACCTTTCCCCTGAGGATGGGAGCTCACAGAGCCTGGGCAAGGGTGTGCCTCTTGCAGTCCATCTGCTCTGGGCTTCCCATTTCAATCTCTACTTGGTAGCTCTTAAAGATAGCTGAATATCTTCTTTCCTCCCTACAAATGAACAGGGAAAACCATAGCCAAAACCAGCAGCTGTTTCCTTCATGGGGGAAAAAAGAAAAGAAAAGAAAATCTCCCAGCTCTGCCAAGGCTCCAGGATAGCATGGGCGCTAGAGAAGCTTGATGCTCATTCCCCAAGATGTAAACTAAGGTTTAGCATTCACATACACACACATGGCCTCGTGTGGCTCCCTTCTGTCTGGGAGCTGAGCCCTGATGGGAGGGGAGGTCCTGAGACACCTTCTGGAAACATGCTTGGGCAATTCATGGTGAGTCATGCTGATCCACAGGAACCTAGAGGACTTGCTTCCAACTGACCTCTGCTCCTTCCTGAGCTGCAAGCTTGCTGGGGCTGAGTTCCAGTTTCTCTGACAGCAGGAGAGCTTCTTCAGCTTGGAGCAAAACCCTACTACACTGCCATCATTCTGCCTCTCTAGCCTAAAATCCACAATCCATGAGCAAACCACTTCTCTCCTCTGGAGCAGAGCAGGGGGGCATGGCATCAGGTAAGAAGCTGGCCTTGGTGGTGGATGACTACGAAGAGGTAACAGCCAAACCCCTCCCCTTCTGGACACAGTGCTCCAGGTAAAAACCTAGCATAGGAAGGTCATTTCTCCAGTCATCACATTCCAGCTCCTGTTTCCTTCTCTCTCCTCATTCATACCAGCCCACATCAGATGATTTTTCTGAGCCAAATTTCCCATCTGCCTGGACATCCCCCTCCAAGGGTGCAGCCAAGCAGCTGACTGAATCCTTGGGCTGAACCTTCCGGCTTCCCAAGTGCTGCACTGAGAGGAAGAATCCAGCTGAGACCGCCTCTTCTCAAGTGCTTCCAGCTTGGCCAGTCAAGACTGAGCAGGGCTGCAGTCAGGGTGCACATTGGTCGGAAGGAAGGACAGCCTCTCTAAACATCAACAAGAGCTCCTGGAGCTGGGGCTGCAGGGCCACGTGGCCACCAGCCTCTTGTGGGTGCAGACAAGGAGGAACCACCAGGACTGGGCCTCACACAGAGTCCTGCTTGATTTCTCCAAAAGCCCATGACTGTCCTGGCTAGATTTTGCTTGGGTGCTGGTGTGGTCATTCTCCCAGCTGTGCTCTCGATCTGAGTCTTTAGAGCTCTCCATCACCTTTTCCAACACCCTCTTCCTTATCTTTTCTGTCACTTCCTCCTTTATGTGGTCCATCAACTTGTCCATTCCTTTCTCCCTCACCTCTCTTCATCTTCACCATCACCCCTCCCTCATCTTCCTCATCACTTGTCTCTCAGCTCCATGCTCATCTTTATCTTCTCTCTCAATATCAACCTGTCGATCAACCTGCTCTTTGTCTTCTTCCTCATCCTCCCTCAAGTTCTCTCTCATCCTCCCTCAGCTTCTCCAATACCATCACTTTCTTCATGACCTTTTCCATCATCCTCTGCCTTACTCTGTCCATCAACCTATCCATTATCTTGTCCTTCACGCTCCCTTACCCTCTCCATCACTCTTTCCCCAACCCGTCAACTTACCCGTAGCCTTCTGTCTCATCCTCCTCTTATCTTCTCCATTACTGCCTCTCTCATCCCCTCCATCTGTCTCTCATCTTCACCCTATCTTACACCTTCTCCCTCACCATCCACCTGTCTAGCACCTTCTCCATCACCTGCTCTCTCTGCACTCTCTGCCTCATCTTCTCTAACACCCTCTCCCCCTCACCCACCTCTCCCTCTCTATATCCCCACTCCTTATTCGCAGGTAACTCCCCATGTTCAGTTGCTCCTATTTCTTTGTATCTTGAACTTTAATTCATACCCAATGGCTTTGACCAACATTATCTCTTGTCTAGATTGGTCTAACTGTTCTTTTGGTCCCTAAGATTGTCCTAGCCCCATCCTCCACTCCCATATTCACTTCATATTCATTTCAGTCAGTTTTGTCCTGTTAAACACAATCTTAATCATCACAGTGCTATTTATATGATCTCAATGTCCCTCCATTGCACCATGCAGGACAGCAAACCTTTAATGTGACTCCCAAGCCTTGGCACAATCCAACCCTGGTACACCTCTCCTCATGGCACATCTGGAGTCGGGAGTGTTTCAGTGATTGAAGAGAGCAGAGTCTCACAGCACTGGACTTGCCTTCCCTTGTCCTCAGGCCATGGATACGACTGGCTGAGTTCTGGGTCAGAGCCTTTTTTTCACATGTTAGTAGTGTACATGCAGAGGGTACAGTGAAATTTCAGCCTAACTAATCAACTCAAGAAACAAAGCTGACTGAACATCCTGACAAGCCACCACTGGCTAGCACACTCCCCGACAGGGCCATCTCACTGCCTTCACTCGGCCTTGGAGACACAGGAGCCATCACAGCCTCCTGCTCCTCTAACAGTGCAATCCTCCATGCTAAGGCACAGGACAGAGAGCTTTGCTTGGATGTTCAGGGTGACATGGCTTCCCCACACAGTTGCTCCTAGGGTTATTAGAAAGCTATTCTTTAGGAAGCAATGAGATCCGACCCCCACAACTTCCTCCCATAGATCAAAGTTCTACCCTATGGCGATGACACCAAGTGGGCTTGTTTTCTCTACTCCATTGTTGTCCTTAAACATCTGGACCGTAATCTCCCCACCCCCAAGGTCTCCCTCCATAAGACAGACCTTTTCAATTGTCTTCATAAATAATACAATTTCTAGATCCTGCAAGATGTTTCTCACGTTCTCATGTTTTCCAATGTTTTCTCTAATGCCAGCAACTGAATCCAAAGTTCCAGATAAGTAACCAGCCTGGCCCTGCCCCATCTGCTATCACCGTTATGGCTACCGAGGATGGCCTATCAACCTGTGAAAGAGAGAGCTGCCTCCCTCTGAGGCTGCTCCAGAGACCCTCAGAGCATTCACTCCCTACTATTTGTGTATTGGCTTTGGGATGCAAATGTTATATGTGTCACTACTCCATTCCCATTGTTAATTTGTCTCTGCTGAAAACACTCAATGTGTCCCTGGGTCCCCCAAGAACACCCAAGGGGCTCCTGGTGAGAAACATTAGTGTTTTTGTCAGTGGTATGGATATCACAGATTGGGGATCTGTAAAGACACACAAGTTGCCTTGCCAGCCTGTCATCCTGGCTACTTGGGAGGCTGAGATCTGAGGATCTCAGTTTAAAGCCAGCCCAGGCAGGAAGTCCTTGAGACTCTTATCTCCAATTAAGCACCAGAAGACCAGAAGTGGAGCTGTGGCTCAAAGTGGTAGAACATTAGCCTTGAGCAACAAGGGCTCAGGGGCCGTGCCCAGGCCCCAAGTTCAAGCCCCACAACCACCACCAACAACAAAAAGGACACACAATATTTAAAGAACAGAGATTTATTTATAAATTACAAAGGTTTATTTGTCACACATCTGGATGCTGGGCAGTCCAAAATCAAGACACTGGCATCTAGTTTCTGGTAGGAACGTTCATGCTGTATATTTAAATGGCAGAAGAGCAAAAGAGAAAGACTGCTATCAAAAGTGTGTGTGTGTGTGTGTGTGTGTGTGTGTGTGTGTGTACGCGCGCACGCACTCATGGGAGTACATGCGTATGTTGATGTAGGGGCTCAAACTCACACTCTCACTTGGCTTCTTCAGTCAAGGCTGGCGCTCTACCATTTAAGCCTCACCTCCACTTCTGGCTTTTTGCTGGTAAATTGGACATAAGAGTCGCATAAGTTTTTCTGCCTGGGCTGGCTTTGAACCACAGTCTTCTGATCTCAGCCTCCTGAGTAGCTAGTGAAGTGGGGAGACCAGGTCTAGATGCTGCTGCCTTGCTCTCACAGACATCCTGGCACCCTGGGTGATAGGGGTTTTCCCCCAGCTTCAAAGGCCTACAGGTGAAACAAGCCATCCTTTGAATTTCGGCTCTGTGTTAGAGGATATACAAATGCATCATGTTGTTTAGACCCAGAGAAAGAAGCCCGGCTCCTGGTGCCTTTGCTTATGTTGGGGCTTGTAAAAGCTCGGTGCAGGCTCTGTGAGGAGCTGCAGGTCTTTGTGACAGGAGCCCACCTGCAAACACTGGCTTTTTATTAAAAACTTCCAATTAGACCTCTCAAAATATGGCTTCTCTGTTCCTCACTGACTGAGATACCTTAAAACACTATGTTGTGTTGGGAACTAGCCCTATGCATAAGTTCGGGGCTAGGAAAAACAATCAAACTAGGAGCCCCATGATGACTCAGCCACTTCTTGAGCAGAGAGGGGTGGTAGACTTAAGGTGTGCCTCCCAAAAGCCATCTTCCTCTCTGTGACATTCACACTTCCTGATGGGCATCGATTCATTCAGCAGAAGAAGGTAACATCCTCTCCACCCTGGAAATGGAGGCCAAAGTCTTCAAGTAGAAACTTCTCACAGGAAAGTAGCACCAAGAAATGCTTCCTACAAAGACAAAGGATGCATTAAAGTGGTCCCTGCAAACTCATCTCATCTGGGGATATTTCTGCTTCACCAGACTGTCAAAGAAAAAGGAAAAAGAGAAGAAGAAGGGGGTGAAAGAGGAAGAAAGAAAAGGACAAAAGAAAGAAAGCACAGGAGCAAGCAGAAAGCACTGTGCTATATTCTCTTTTATCTTGTAAAGGAAGCCAACAATGTGAAGAACTCAGATTTTATCAGCAAATGCAGAAGCAGGGCTTGGGTGTAGCCTGTGGTCCAAGGAGGTATGGGCTTCTTGGAAAGTAGGGTCCTCAGCCCAAATCGTGCAAATCCACAGGCACATGGTGTAACCAGCAGATGTTTTCTATTATTTTGGCTTTGAAGTTGTAACAATGCTTTTTTTTTTAAAAAGATATTTGTTGTCTCCCTTTCATTAACCTTTAGGTCCTGTTGTTTTCAGTGATATTCAAAGCATCTTTAATCGTATATCTCAGAGCCTTGATGTTATTTTAAATTAACCACAAAACTTGTAGGTTATTTAATCTAAAATACATGCATATTAATTAAGACTCTGAGACAACCTGAATAGAGGGAAATATGTTTAAACCAAACCTCTCAGACTGGTGGCTCAAGCCTGCCATCCTAGCTACTCAAGAAATCTGATGATTAAGGCTCAAAGACAGCTGAGGCAGGAAAGTCCATGAGACTCTTATCTAGAATTCACCACAACAAAGCCAGAAGTGGAGCTGTGGCTCAGATGGCAGAGTGCTAATCTTGAGCACAAAAGCTCAGGGACAGTGCCCAGGCCCTGAGTTCAAGACCCCAGCAAAAAATGTTGTTCCAATCTCTTGTTGGTTCATCTTCCCAATGCCACATCTGGGAGGCAGTTACCTGAGTGGTGGAGTGCAAAAGATATGTGTGTCTTCTAGTGGACTCCCAGGGCCAGGGTGGCAGGTCCCTACATTAATATTCGCAGTGGCTTAGGCCCAGTGGATGCTTGTGATTATAGGAATTCACATCCAGAAATCCCAGCTGGCTCTCTATGCTGGGGAGACTAGCTTTCCAGTGTCCGGCCATGGAGTAACCTGGTCATCAAGTCTGCAGAAGCAAGTCTCCAATTAGGGAAGGAGGAAAGTGAAATTCAACTTTGCTTTAGTTCTTTATAATAATGTTACTCTTGTTCTCAACTTAACCAGCTCCATTCTCAGTTAATTAGTAACTCAGAAATAAAAATATGATGAATTTTACATTTGGATATGCCAAAAGTCATGTGGGATTTTATTTATTTATTTATAGTACAGGTACTAGGCTGGAACTCAGGGCCTCTTGCTTGACCTTCTCCCACAAGAGTGTGACTCAACCATTTGAGCCAAAGCTCCACTTCTGGCTTTTTGGTGATTAATTATAAAAGTCATGATTTTCCTGCCTGGGCTGGCTTCAGACTACAATTCTCAGATCTCAGATTCTGGAGTAGCTAGGATTACAGGTGTGAGCCATCAGCGCCAGCAGTAGGGTGGGATTTTAAAAAATTATGTTAAAAAATTGAGAGATTGAAAACAAAAAATAGAACTTAAATATATACTTATAAACTTGATTGTAGAGCTAGAGACATAAAGCTATAGAGATTCTATTTTTACCAAAACAATGAATTGAAATTTTACAAAAATCTACCATAATATTTTTCTCCCAGTAAATTTTAATAAATTTGAAAAAGAAAATATTATTTAAAAATTAATTAATTTGAAAAAGAAAGTATCATTTAAAAAATAAACTCATACATAAAAAAATGGAAATTAGCTGGATGCTGGTGGCTCATACCTCTAATCCTAGCTATTCAGGAGGCTGAGCTCTGAGGATCATAGTTCAAAACCAACCCAGGCAGGAAAGTCTATGAAACTGTTATTTCCAATTAAGCACCAAAAAACGGTAAGTGACACTGTGTGGCTCTAAGTAGTAGAGTGCTAGCCTTGAGCACAAAAGCTTAGGGACTGCGCTAAGGCCCCGAGTTCAAGCCTCACAACCGATACACACACACACACACACACACACACACACACACACACACACACACACACTAGGAATTGCCAGGTTCTGGTGGATCATGCCTATAATCCTAGCTACTCTGGTTTGAAGTCATCCAAGACAAAAGAGTTTTTGAGACTCCTGTCTCCAGTTAACCAGCAAAAAGCCAGAAGTAGAAGTGTGGCTCAAGTGGTAGAGCAACAGCCTAGAATAATAAAGTCAAGTGTGATCACAAGGCACTGAGTTCAAGCCCCAGTATCAGCAGGGAAAGAAAGAAGTTGTTGAAGTAAATCATGTTGAAATAAGGATACTGGGTCTAAGTCACCTGCCTTTCCTCACATCCACCCTGGCACCTTGCTGCTGCAGGGGGCTTTCCACCCAGTTCTGAAAAGCCAAGAGGTGAGAAAGGCCATTCTTTAAATGCAGCAGTCATGCTGTTCAGCACCAGGGAAAGCTTTGCTACAAAGAAAGCTCACCCTTGATTATTCCCCTAGGTGGTTTGATTTGCTGCCCCTGAGTATTTCCCTAGATGGTCTGCTTTTCTTGGGTTGGGTCTCCACCCCAAATGTTGTTTTTTGGTCCAAGCAGAGGCCCACATGGTTGCTTCAAAACAGCCCCTCTGGTCCCCTCTTTGGGAGTAAGTGTAAAGAAACTTCACAGAAGACAACCAACACCTCCAGCACTCCAGAGCTTCCGGCTTCCTTGCCTTGCAGCTCACATCCTCCAGTGGGAAGATCTAGGTCAGCATCCATGGCAGGTTCCTAGGGTTTGGGTTTGGGGATTTTGGTTTGTTTTTTTCAATCTCCAGTAAAACTTCCTCCCTTTGGGTTTCTCTGCTCTCGTTTCCTCTCTCCTGCCCTCACTCTCCAGCTCACTCTTGCTCTCCCTTCCTATACACACTGATACAAATTACGCTCAGCATTCCCAGCTCTCACAGAGTCAGCGTGCTCTGCAATGAACCGACTCTGCAGAGGAGCACTCCCTCAAGCAGGAGTACTTTGATGAAGCACCCAGGCGCCGTAACTCAGGAGCTCAGACGCCTTTCTGCCCTGGTGAGGTTTGGTTTAATGCAAAAAGAAACATCTGTTTCCCGTCCGTTACTCTAAATCGATTGAGCCATTTGTCTAATTTAAACACTCTATAAATTACACATAGCCTCCAAAAGACAGTGATGGGGTGGCAGTACTTGATGGATGCCTTTTCATGTGGCTCCAATCCATCACTGTCTCCAGCAAGCCCCTTGGCTTTCTCCTGAGTGGACGGAGGCCCCATAACTCTCTGATCTAGTACACATCCTCCAGTACCCCTTAAGGTCCTGATTCTGACAATTTGGCAGAGAATGATGACTGGTTTTCAAAAGGCATGACCGAAGGCTATTGGTACTGCATCCCTCTCCTTCAGTTCTCTAGGGTAGTCATCAGAATCACTCCAGTGGCTCATTTTACCTAGGGCAGATTGTGAATGAGTTCTTTTTCTGTGTGTATTCTAGGCCTGGGGCTTGAACCCAGGGCCTGGAAACTCTCCCTAGCTTTTTTGCCCAAAGGCTACCACTTGAGCGTTAGTTTCTCTTCTGGCTTTTTGGTAGTTAATTGAAGATCAGAGCCTCAGACTCTCCCAGGCTGGCTTTGAACTATGATCCTTAGGTCTTAGCCTCCTGAGTAGCTAGGGTTACAGGTATGTGCCACCCAAAACTGGCTGAGTATGAGTTCATGCACTCAGTGAAACACTTTGGCTAGCTTTTAGTATAAATGAAAAAAAATTCAGGGAAGAGGAGGCGTCCTCTTTTCCCAGTCCCTAGTATCCCTGCACATCTTTAAGACCTCTTAAGACCCTGCCCTGATGGTGTCTCTCTCCTATAATCCCACTCAGGAGGCTGAGATGTCCAAAACAAGCTCAGACAGAACCTTCTGTGGTACTCTTATCTCCAATTAATCACCAAAAAGCCAGCAGTGTGGCTTTACCTTGAGTGGTAGAGTGTCAGCCATGAGCAAAAAGCCACACAAGAGTGCCAAGCCCAAGTTCAAATCCCAGTACTGGCGCACACGTGCGTGCACACACACACTCACACACACACACTTAGCATTCCTGACAGGTAGGTTCTTTGAGTCTGCTAGGGAAACTATAACTTAACTAATAATTAGACTCCATTTATTACCAATTAGACTCTACTTTGTTTTCAAATGCTGATCTTTGTCTTTGTGCCTATGTATTAAATCACACTGTAAAAGACTACTGGACTAGAAGGGGAAGAGTTCAGTGATTCCTAAGCTCATTTTATAGACAGGCTGAAAAAGGCAAAGGGATGGTAACTGAGGTGGAAAAAGAACAAAGATTCCTGAATATGGTTCAGCTAGTAGCAAGGATCCAAAAATACCCTGGAGGGAGACAAGACTGAAATCAGGATTATCCTTTGACATTCACAGAAGTTCAACTAACTCAATAATAAAAATCAAAGTTATGTTGCTAAAACAAAATTAATTCCAACTTGAAAGTGTACTGTGTGGAAAACACTAAGAGAAGTCACTTCCTAAATATTCAAACCATACCAGAATTCATCTAGTAGATAATTAACTATAATAACACTGCATAGATATCTATAAATCTATTTTGTTTATTTATTTTGTAGCAACACTGCGGCTTAAACTCAGGGCCCCACAATCTCTGTTGGCTTTTTTATTCAAGGTTGGCATTCTACCACTTGAGCCACAGCTCCACTTCTGGCTTTCTGGTGGCTAATTGGAGATAAGAGTCTCACAGACTTTCCTGCCTGGGCTGGCTTTGGACCTTGATCCTCAGATCTCATCCTCCTGAGTAGCTAAGATTACAAGCATGAGCCACCCGTGTGTGGTGACCTCTACTTTTTAAAGCACTAGTAAAGTGTGCATAAAGAAGGAAACACCGCCCTTTCTCTGTCCACAAGGAGAGCTAGCTGTGATCCTAGATGCCGCACTGACCCCAGTACAGGCCAGTGAGAATACTGGGGCCAGAAACCAGGCCAGCAGGCAGCTTCAGTAAGTAGAGGCAAGTTGGCTATGAGAGATGCATAGACCCTGCTGCTCTGACTTCTTGTTGTCTGACTGGGCAGAGTGTGGAGAGCCCACCTCTCTAAACACTCTGTGGTTAGCACTCTAGGCACCTCACCTCTGTTAAGTCAGTGAGTCTTCACAGGACTCCATTTGGAAATAAGTGATCCAAAACAGAGTAAATACGCCAATTACAAGACAGGGATTAGCAGAGAATTTCTCCTCTCTCTCTCTCTCTCTCTCTCTCTCTCTCTCTCTCTCTTTCTCTCTCTCTCTCTCTCTCTCTCTATATATATATATATATATATAATTTTACTGTTAGTATTATTTATCAAGGTGTTATACAGATGGGTTACCACTTCATAAGGCAGGTAATAAGTATATTTCTTTTTTGGACAATGTCACCCCTTCCTTCGCTCTCCCCCAATTTCCCCCTCCTGTCCCTGCCCACAAGTTGCATAGTTGAAAGCAGAGAACATCTTTAAAAATGTCTATATGAATCTCACTTCTGCAGAGGGTGAATAGATACAGCAGTGGTATTTGCTGGACACTATGTGGAAAATGAACTATATAACTTCTGAGTGGGGATGAGAGGGAAAATCTGGGAGAGAGTGAGGGAAGGGGTGACCTTGTCCAAAAAGAAATGTACTCATTACCTGACTTATATAACTGTAACTTCTCTCTATATTACCTTTATATTAACAATTTTAAATTAAAAAAAGAAATCTCACTTCTGGCCAGGCCTGCTTGCTCATGACTGTAATCCTAGCTGTCCAGAACTCAGAGAATAGAAAGGAATCGTGGTTTAAAGCCAGCCCAGGAAAAAAGTTTACAACACCCCATCTCAACCAGTAAGAGTGGTTGTGGTGGTACTGTATATACCAGTCACCACAGCTATGTAGGAAGCACAAATTGGAGGATCACACTCAGGGCTAGATTGGGCAAAAATGCAAAATTGTAACTCAAAAATAAAGCAAAATTGGCTGCAGGACATAGCTCAAATGGTAAGGTATCTGCCTAGCAAGCTCAAGGACCTGAGTTGAAACCTCAGTACTTGTCTAAAGGAAGAGAGAAGGCAAGGGAGAGAGAGACTAGTTACTTCTGTAAGTGAAGAAACTGTGGCTCAAGTGGTAGAAGGTCCAGCTTGAGTGAAAAAGCCAAGTGAGAGGGCAAGGTCCCAAGTTCAAGCCCCAGTGCCAACAACAGAATCTCTATTTCCAACTTCTAACATGCTGTATGTGAATGGACAATGATCTCCAGATAAAAAACTAAAGAACTTTTAAAAATCCAAACCTTGTTAATCCTGCATGCAGATAGAAAGAGGAAAAGACAAATGAATGACTAAATGAATATTCCATTTATTCTTCCACACAAATTGTCTTACATGAATTCTTCACCATCTATCCTGAAGGGAAAATTCTGCCTCTGGCTGAGTGTCAGGTGAGCCTCCCCCGCCCCCTTTCTGGGTGCAGCCTGCCTGTCTCAATGCTGCTCAGCCTATGTGTAGGTCAGGGTTTTATCTCAGAAACTCCTCCTTCAGGCTATTTAAGCCTGAAGCAATGTGGCTTTAGAGCTAAGGATTTCACTGTTAATCATGAGTATAATCTAATTAAACATCACTAGAAATAAGACTTATCATTTGTCAATTTTTTTTTGGAAATCTCTACACAGTGTTGCCAAATGAATGGAGGGGAGGTGGTATCCCTCAGAGACTCAGTTTACAACATGAAATCAAGAGCAGCACAGTCGGTCAGCCACTTGCACACAACCCCCATCTAGGGATTCATCCACACATGGTTTTAAAAATTGTAACTGAAGTCAGGTACTTTTTCTTGGTGTTATATCCCGAACAGTACACCAATCATTTCTGTCCCCTTCACACTGCAGTGAGTACTCACTGGAGTCACATTTCTTGGTGTGCTATTTTGGTTTGGTATTTTATTTTGTTCTACAGTCCTGGGAATTGAACCCAGGACTTTGTGCATGCTAGGCAAGCACTCTGAACACCATTCTCAATTCAGATTCAGATTTGAGACAAACTGTATGTGTGCCCATGTACCACAATAAACAAGAAACCATGCCTCTGTTCTGCTAGTGATCAGATGGGAACCAGGGAGCCCCACAGGAACTGGGAGCCCCATGGAGATCTGGCCCCTATGGGCTGACTGTGCTCAGAGAGAGATGTAGAGCACGAATCTGGCTGAGCTTCACTGTTGCCCTCAGCACATGTTGCAAAACATTGGCTCACTGCATCTGGGGCCTCCATCACACTCCCACATCTGCATCCACATCAAACAGCTAGAGGCAAAGCCAGAAACTAGCCAGGACTCACACAGATGACAAAGCTGGAGAGTCCAGACTGACCTCATTGTAGCCTCAGCTCTGTGGGTCAAAAGCCTTCATCGTTCATCAACTGTTTAGCCTTCCACTTGAAGTAGCTTCAAAATTCTTTCCCTGGAGCCATCTTTAATGAACCTGGGGTTCCATGATGGGCTGCTTCCATGCAGGTTGGGGTGCCTTCCACATGGAATTTTGGAACCTCCATAAACAAGATAAGACCCTGTGGTGAGATGACTAAGAAGCAGGCCAGCTGAACCCGTGTGCCCAGGCAATGAGAATTAAGCACAGGAGATACTAGGGTGCCCTCTATTGGAAGAAAGGGCCTTGTGCTATGCTTCTGAGTATTAGGCCCCCCCAAATGCCAACCCAACCCGTACCCAGCCATGAGCTTGTTTCCCAGTGTGCCTACTGAGACTGAGTTTGTGCTCTGTTTCTAGTTTGATATTCTGGTTCCCATTTGGCTACAACCCAATTTTTCTGGCCTGTGCACACCTTCCTTTCGCCATGGGCTGCAATCTGACTCCTTTACCTCCCAGCCCTCGGTGTGATCAGTCACCTGACTTTGAGTTTTGCCAGGTACCAGGGATTGGAGACCGTGTTCCCAGGATGCTATGACACAGAAACTCCTGTTGGTTTTTCCACGCTCAAATAAACCAGAGCCACAGTAAGGGAATAATTTTGAATCAGACTCATCTGGACAACAAGGGTATTCAATTCAATTCCATTCAACAAAACTGTCTTGAGTTTGTACATGTGGGTGGCACTCTGCCAGCTGCTGGAATTACAGAGATTAATATGACACAGCTCCTGCCTGAAGCTTGCTGCTAATTGGGAAAACACATATAAACGCAGCTTTTCAATCTAATGTGATTCTAGGTGATATTGCTAGATGACTTGGATTAATGCTTGTGGTTCACTGAGAGATGTTCATGGTCTCAGAGGAGAAGAGGAAGCCTGCTCAAAAGAGGAGGGATGTAGCAATATAGCAACTCCCAATACTCAAAAGGAAACAAATACCATCTACTTGCACCAATAACAATAACAATACTAATAACAGGGTCTCTGGGGGGAATAGCTACCCTCCCAGGTCCCAGCAGAGTGCAAGTCCAATCCTGGCACTACCTGCCCACTAGGAGGCGAGCAAGTGCCCATGCAGAATTGGATGAGAAGCAAATGAAAGGAGGGTGAGCAGGGAAGACAGTGAAGAGAGAGAACATCCTCTCAGGCACCCTGTGCCAAGTAAAACTCTCTGAGCATCAAACTCTCAGGGAAAGCCAAAGAAATCCAGTTGTAGAAATGATAGATTTATTTCTGCCTGACCCAGCTTCATGTGAGAGAGGAAAAGGGAGAAGAATAGGAGGGAGAGGGAAAGAGAGGCCCTTTTCATTGGTAAGCCCAGCGTACAGGGGAAAGACAGAGTAGGACACTGGACATGGGTATAAAGTCCAGTAAAATATTTCTGGAGAAGCTACTGGGTAAACTGAGGTTAGATTAATTGGAAATAGAGTCTCTCAGAATTTCCTGTCCTGCTGGCTTTAAACCCAGATCCTCCAGATCTCAGCCTCTTGAGAAGCTGGGATTACAGGTGTGAGCTCTCTGTGCCTGGAAAAATTCATCATCTTTTGTTGCTGCTAAAATGAGTCAATGTTCAAATTTAAAAGACTAAACAACAACTTAGTCTAAAATGACCCTATTACAGATGAGGAACTAAGAGCCAGAGAAGGGAAATGACCTTTTACCTACTTTGCATCTAGAAAAGAGCTGAACTATGTATCCAGTTTTCCTATTGGCTAATTCTGTGGGGAAGGGCCTGCATCTGCTTTGCATCTTTGGAAGGGGCAGTATTTATCTTGTGTTCTATGTGAGCTCTCTAGGAGCCCTCTGAGTTGTGGGATGCAGAGAAGGGCAGCAGATGCCGGCCATGGCTACATGCCCATGCCATTGGGCATCCATGCCATCATATTGGAAATTCACAAAGCTGTGTGGCACTGGAAGGAACTGGCCACAGATTACTCACACCCCAGCAGGTGAAAGTGTCTGGTGTCTGAGGAAGAACCTAGGACCTTCCTTGGGTCCAAAATTGAGCTTCACAGGAAGAGGAATCAGCACTAACTCTGTTTCCTTTCTCGTTCTTAAAGCACCTAATCACCCCACTACAATCCTCCAGTTCTCTGCCACTGCCCTCTGGGAGTTATAAGACTGAAAGCATGTGAAGATGTCCCAGGATCAAGAACAGAAGATATGGCTTTCCAATTGAGGCAGGATGCCCAGCTCGGCCCTTGGCCTGCTTTCCTGCTGATGGCTGAGGGCCAGAGCACTTGGCAACAGAGGCTGGCATATGGCAGCCTTCCTGGCTGCTCAATGGTTGACTGAAGACCCATCTTTGAAATGCACTTTTCCTAAGTAGAGAGAGCTAGAGGGGCCCAGATCACTGAAAAGAAATGAAAAGCTGCTTGAGGGAGAAGCTGATAAAGAGGAGATATATGCACAGTGAGTGAGGAGAGAACCAAACCCGGGGCTGGGCCAGGGAACAGCTCTCCAACCAACAGCACTCCTGGCTCAGCTTGAGAAGGACGTTTGTGACAATCAGCTTGTGATTGGGCCAGAACTACTCTGGGAAATCTTCCAAGAGAAATGGCTGGCTGGTCCTTTGCCAGGTGGAATGTTCCAGAAATGGGCCTGGTAGATACACCCTGAATCAGATCTTTCTACCCAGAATTACTGTCATAATCAAGTGAGACTATGCCACTATCCATAGATGGTGATGAGCTGCTGCTCTGTCTGGATGTGGCTGGCTCTGGGAAGCAGGGAATCCGAGCTGCACAGGGCTGCCCACCATAGCCAGCACCGAGCAGAGGTGGAAGAGTTTGGAAAGTGGCGTGGTCCATGCATCTCCCCTCCACATGGGCAAGTCTTACAGACTTACTTGAACATACAGAATGTTATCCTGGAGTTACCCTTACCTTGGATGTCCTCTCCCATCACTGCTTTGTCATGCTGGCACTTGGCATCTGGCCACCATCTTGCCGGGAAGGCCAGGCCACCCACACAGTCTCCTATGACTTAATGGCCCTTTTTCAAGGCCCTGCCTCCAAATACAGTCATGTCCAAAGTACTGGGGTTTAGAAATTGGGGGAAGAACACAACTCAGCTCCTACCAATGCTGCCATGATGGCCTGCCCCCACAAGGGACTAGGCAAACCCCTGGAACCCAGAGAAAGACCCTCTAGACTGTAGAGACATGCATGGAGCTGGTGGGGGCCAGCGAGGAAGATCTGGAATGTTGGGGACAGCTGTGCCTTTAAGAGGGCACAGCTGGCTTTAGCCCGTCCCCTCTCCTTCTGCTTTTAACAGGAAGAGAAGCCCCCACCCCTGGGGGCGAGCACGTGTGCAATGGCGGGGCCCCAGAAACCCAATCCTTGGGGGGCTGTGGTCTCCGCCCATAGAGGAAGTCCCGTGACATCACTTGAGGGACAGCCCTTGTAGCCAACCAGTAGTCCCTCTCCTGTGTCCGCCTTTGGGGGTATATCTGTTGGCTCCTCATTTGAATAAACCAGAATGCCCCAGAGGCTTTCTCTGGGACTCCCACGAGCCCGTGTCTTCCTTGGGATGGCGGGCATGGGGTCTCACAACCACACGAGAACTGAGGCTACCTTGGGTCCCTGCTTCCGTGACTAATCCCTACTGGCCAGGGGGATGTGAGAGAGCGAGAAAGGATCCCACACAGAAGAGGCAGACAAGCCCAGGACCCCCTCCCACGTAGATGGGGAGTGGGTAGAGCGAAGCCCGGCACTGGAAGATGTCCTTGCACCCCAGATTCAACAGTCAGGGCTGCAGGGGTGGGGTTCTGAAGAGCATCCCCTGGACTGGCCCTGTGTCCCACTTGTACCGTGCTGGTCTGTGTGGGAGACCGGCCGGCCCTGCACAGGAGCACCAGCCTCTTGTCTTAGTCATCCTCCAAGAAGCTTTCACACCAATGAGACCAAAGGAGAACTCGCTAGGAGGGGAACATAAAGGTGCAATGCCTATGTGCCTCTGATCATATAAAGTAATATTTATCAAGATGAACTCCAGGAAATGGAAACAGGTGTTTTATTTGTTGCTGCTTTTGTTTTATTTTCTTTTTGCCTTATTTGTCTATATGTGTTTGGGGGGTAAGGTGGTACACAGAAATTCAGCTGTGGTCTTCACTGGACACTATGTGGAAAATGAACTATCATGGGTGGGGATGGGAAGGAAAACTGGGAGAGAGTGAGGGAAAGGGTGACAGTCCAAAAAGAAATGTACTCTTTACCTGACTTATGTAACTGTGACCCCTCTGCACATCACCTTATAATAATAATTTTAAAGTTTAAAGAGAGGAAACTTAAGGATCCCTGCCAGAGTTAATGACTGGGCCGCTCAAACCACAGAACTCCAGAGTTGGATTTCCTCAGCTTTGGTGTGACCATCTGGGGCATTAAGGGTAACGGTGGTTTCACTTAAAATGCTTGTTCTCTTCCTTGGGCTGACACCATGAATCCTAGCTGACACCTGAGGATCAAAGTTCAAAGCCAGTCAGGGCAGAAAGCTCCTGAGACTCTTACTTCCAACCAACCACCACAAAGCTCATGTGGAAGAGTGAGAAGGCCAAGGGGCAACATCCAGGCGCTGAGGGCAAGCCCCTGTACTGGCACACACAAAAAAGCTGTTCTTTCTTCCTCTTTCCTTCCTTCCTCCTCAATCCCGCCCCCCCCCCATCATCCCATTTCTTCTTTTGTTTTAATTAACTTTATCTTTATTGAAAAAGTGATCAGCAGGGGCTTACAGTTACATAAGTAAAGTAATGATCACATTTGTTTTTAAACAATGTTACCTCATCCTCCCTACTCCCCCCCACCCCCCGCCAAGATGTAAGTTGATATCCAACCTAGTATCAAGTGAGTATCATTGTTGCATTAGGTTGTCCTTCAACCTGCTATTTGTGTGACTCCCTTTCCCTTCCTCTGGTGGTATATATAATCTTATATAAAAGACACAAGGTATACAGAATTAAGAGAGATGAAAGAAAAAAAAACTAAAACTAAATAAATAAATAAAAAGCTACAGACAGGACATAATAAGAACCTCTTGTTTCCATATCTTGGAGCTCATGTTAGGACACTTCATTATATATAGCCCTACCTATTATGCAATTGGGTTGTTGAGATTCCCTGTTAAGGATCTCATAGACCTATTCTAGTTCTTACGTATGAGGAAACCATGCATCCTACTTTTCTATGGGTTTGGCTTACTTCACTGAAAATTAGTTTTTCCAAGTCTTTCCATTTCTTTACAAATGGGGTGATGTCATTCTTTCTGCTGGAGGCACAGAAGCCCACAGTGGGGACAGACCACACCCTGATCCATTCCTGCACTGAGGGGCATGTCTTCTTCATGTAACACCACCTTCTCCCAGTATGGATCCAGCAAGAAAGCAGGATTCGGCTGGGGATACGGCCTAGTGGCAAGAGTGCTTGCCTCGTATACATGAGGCCCTGGGTTCAATTCCCCAGCACCACATAAACAGAAAACGGCCAGAAGTGGCGCTGTGGCTCAAGTGGCAGAGTGCTAGCCCTGAGCAAAAAGAAGCCAGGGACAGTGCTCAGGCCCTGAGTCCAAGCCCCAGGACTGGCCAAAAAAACAAACAAACAAACAAAAAGAAAGAAAGCAGGATTCCTGCTCAGGCAGGGAAAGGGGACGGTGGACGGTGGATGGTGGATGATTGTCCATATTGCCCACCTGCTTGGAAATTGCTATCCAGGCTGGCTTGCATCCTGTAGAGAAGACAGCCACCACCTGCCCAAGCAGAAAGTGGAATAAAAGCGTAGGTGAGGGGTGAAGGGGAAGGGGAGGGGAAGGAGTGGATAGGGGGCCGGAAAGGGAAGGGGTGGGAGGGGGAGGGGTGCCACCAATCCTCCCTACCCCCCCTGGGCTGCAGCTGCTGCCACAAAGGCGGCATTGAGCCCCATGTTGGAGCGGCCTGGGAAGAGCAGCAGCGGCCTTGTGGGGCCAGCACGGCC
This sequence comes from Perognathus longimembris pacificus, assembly GCF_023159225.1. NCBI lineage: Eukaryota > Metazoa > Chordata > Mammalia > Rodentia > Heteromyidae > Perognathus > Perognathus longimembris. The sequence continues at coordinate 62,090,410 of NC_063162.1, forward strand.
CCAGGAGCCTGAGGAAGGAACCCCATCCTGGGGGGAGGGCCTCTGACCTTTAAGGCAGCCCTGGGTGCCAGGAAAGGGGGAGACAGACTGGGCAGCCAGCAGCCCCAGAGGGCTCAGGCCTGAATCTCCTTATTCACCCTGCCCCCCAGAGGCATCAAACCTGGGGTTGTACTTCTCAGATCTCCACTTCTGTGTCCTCTGCTGGCATGTGTTTTACACACTCAGAGGAGGAGCAGGCCAGCTCCCATGGGCGCCAGTGGGGACCTCCACTTCGGCCCTCCACCTCCACTCATCCCCACCTGCCCCACCTCCTCCTCCTTAGCCCACCCTCAAGACCTTCAATCCCACTGGAGGCTGGAAAGCTGGGTCCTCTCCCCAGAGCAAGCCCTGTGCCCCCAAGCCAGGGGCTAAACAGGATCTGCTAGGTGCTGGGTGGTTCAAACATGCTCCCAGAGAGCTGGGAACAACTTCCAGTGCAGCACCTCCCACAGCGGGGCATATTGAGAGCACTGCCTCCTGAAGTCGATCTAACAGCCCATTGCAGGAATGGGGTTGTACGTAGGGCCCAGGTGGCCCATGCCTGTAATCCTAGCCACTCAGGAGACTAAGATCTGAGGATCACAGTTCAAAACAAGCCCAGGCAGGAAAGACAGTGAGACTCTTATCTCCATTTAACCAGCAAAAATTTTAAAGTATAAGTGTGGCTCAAGTGGTAGAGCACCAGACACCACTGGGACAATGACCAGGCCCTAAGTTCAAGGCCCAGTACTGGCACACAAAAGAAAAAAAGAGTGGGACTATAATAAATGTTTGGCCTCCTCTTCTGTTCTCTCCTGTAGGATTACTTGCCCTTCTGCCATTGGAGAACAACAAGAAACCCCTTACTAGATGCCAGTACTTCCATATTGGAGTCCTCAACCTCCACAACTGTGTTCCAAATGCTTATGAGTTACCTGGCCTGCGAGTTCTCTTCTAATAAGCAAAAGGTGCTGAGGGGCTGAGACCAGCCAGCTGAGGCTCCTGATCCCACATGGCTGTCTGTCAGGTTGTATCTCACGCCCCTCTGCCCTGCGCCCCTTGTCTGAGGAGTTTCAGGGGGATCTCAAGCAATGGGGGGCCTGAAATAGGTTGTCCTAGGGCGGCATCCCTCACAGGTGCTGGGGGAGGGGATGTGGTCATCTGCAGGACCCAGCCCACTCCTGCCCCAACCAGGACTCCCCATGCCTCACGTCTACACATCCCTTCTAACACATTTATTTTGTCTGTGCACATGGGCCATTAATTGGGTTTGAGTGTGGGGCCTAGGTGCTGTCCCTGAGCTTTTCTGCCCAAAGCCACCACTTGTGCCACAGCCCCACTTTTGACTTTTTTGTGGTCAATTGGAGATAAGAGTGTTATGAACTTTTCTGCCCAGGCTGGCATTGAACCACAATCCTCAGAGCTCAGCCTCCTGAGTACCTAGGATTACAGGTGTGAGCCACCAGCTCCCAGCTCATTTGGCTTTTTCACTAAAGGATGGAGCTCTACTACTTGAGCCGTACCTCTGCTTTTTGGTGGTTAATTGGAGATACAAGTCTCTCTGATTTATCTGCCTGATTTGACTTCAAACCAGGATCCTCAGATCTCAGCCTATAGAACAGCTAGGGTTACAGGCGTGAGCCACCAGAACTGGCTTCTAACATTCATTTTTTTTTTTTTTAATACAAGATTAGCCAGGCACCAGATGCAGGCCATGCTAGCTCTGCTCAGCAGACCATCTCCAGCAACGGCCCCGCCCTGGGCTTCCCCAGGACATTAGAGAACAAATGGATGAGGAGCCCTGGGCCAACAGAACAATTGTCTCCCTAGAAGGTGATAACGGCAACCCCCTGCCCCAAGAAGCCCTTTGGACTGGTGCCTAATATAACACTATTAGAAGCAGGACTGCACCTTTCCCAGACCTGCTGAGCCTGTTTCAAGAGGTCTCCTGAGGCCTGCTTGCCTCTGTGCCTTTCATTGAGCACCTGGGCAGCCCATGTGGGAGCACATGGGCCCCGGAAGAGGCCATTCTCATGTTCAGAGGTTTGTGTTTGGACAAGCCTCTGCTCCACCTGCAATGACCTGAACACAACCAGGAGACACCCAAGAAAATTGGGAAGTTGTCTTGAGGTAACCCAAATTGCCAGGGATGAAGCTCCCCCACCCTCCCCAAGAAGATAGCCAGCAAGCATCTTTGGCCAAGAAGAGAGTCAGCTGCATATGTGTGCTGGCAGGGAGAGGTGTCAGTGGGGTTCTGGCATTCCTGAGGTTGACCTGTGCCATGTATGGGGGCATGACCCCACCCAAGTCATCTTGAACCCTCCCCCCAAAGTCACGTGTTAGTGGAGCTTGGAGGTGTGTTGGGAGGAAGTGATGAGGGCAGTGGCTTCACAAGAACAGCTGGGCACTGGTGGCTCACACCTACCTATAAACATAGCCACTCAGGAGGCTGAGACCTGAGGATCATGGTTTGAAGCCAGCCAGAGCAGGAAAGTCCCTGAGACTCTTTAATTAACCACAAAAAGCCAGAAGCAGAGCTGTTAACCTCTTCTCATCTCACAGCCAGTTGTGTAGCCTTGAGCAGCCAGTTTTTCTGCTTGAAATTCTGCACAGTGGGAAGGAGGAGGCTGCACCCTAAGATTATTCTAGAAATGAGGCAGGCAGGCCTGCCAAGCCACTAGCCAGGACCTGACCCAAGTAGGTGATGAAAAAATAAATTCTCCCCCCTCCCTGACCCCACATTGCTTCCTGGGACATTGTTTGCCCTGCCCAGACAGCTCATTTGAATAGAAGCTGGGTCTGAGCCCTTGCCATTCTGACCCTTTCACGCATCTGCTTTTAAAAGTCTGAAGGTCTGACCAGGCCCAGCGTGGACAGAGAGGGTAAGGTCCAGCCACAAACACAGAGGGGTCTTTATTCAGGCCAACTCTTGATCCTCCACTCTGACTAGGTCCATTGGTGCTTTTGAGGCAGTGGGGTGAGGAAGAAGAAAGAGTTTGAGGAATGCGGGCATGGAAGAGAAGCCAAGTGTCTGCATGTATGACCTCAGGCTGCAGGCTACAGTGACTCTCAAAACATTCTCCTTTATCAGGAAGTTGGAATGTGAGTCACACTTTGTGCTACCCCCAAGGGTTTCTTTGCTGAGCACTGCTGCAAATTGCTCCATTAATTAGGTGGCCTCTGACCTTAGCCTCAGCCTCGAGCCAGCCTCCTGCCTGGGGTCCCCAGGACCAAGGATGGACTTGCAGTGGCTGCTGCCCCTTGGCGTCCACAGAAAGAATTGCAGGTGATAGAAAGCTGGGAGGATTCGCTCTGCCAGCCAGAAACATCTTAGCACCATAAATTAGTACATTTTGTTTTAACTTTTCACCTGTGATTGTTGGTCTGTCAAGAATCTCTGAGAATTCAGCAAGGCAAGATTCTCCTTTCGTGGCTGTGGAGAGACAGCCGTTAAATAATTCACATGGCCAGGGCAGGCTCTGAGGACTTCATAAATTCAACGGAGCTGGTGGTTCAGGCCTGTAATCCTAGCTACTGAGAAGGCTGAAATATGAGGATCAAGTTTCAAAGCCAGTCTGAGTGGATAAATCTGAGAAACTCATCTCCAATTAACCACCGAAAATCTGGAAGTGGAACTGTGGCTGAAGTGATTGAGCACCAGCACTGAGTGAAAAAGCTAAAGCACAGTACCCAGGCCCTGAGTTCCAGCCCAGTACTGGCACAAAAAGAAGTTATGAGTGAGTGGACGGTGGAGATCACCAGCTACCCAAAATGATACCTTTAAAAAGCTATCACTGAAGCTGGGTGCCAGTGGCTCATACCTGTAATCCAAGCTACTCAGGGGGCTGGAATCTGAGGATTGTAGTTTGAAGCCAGCTGGAGTAGGAAAATCCATGAGACTCTTATCCCCAATTAACCACAAATAAAGCTCAGGGAAAACACCCAGGGCCTAAATGCAAGCCACAAAACTAGCACCAGAGAGAGAGACAGAGAGAGAAAGAGAGAGAGAGAAAGAGAGAGAGAGAGAGAGAGAGAGAGAGAGAGAGAGAGAGAGAGAAACAAAGACAGAAAGAGAAGAGAGCTAGATGCCACTGGCTCACACCTGTAATTCTAGCTACTGAGGATGTTAAGTTCTGAGGATCACAGTTCAAAGCCATCACAGGCAAGAGAATCTGTAAGAGCCTTATCTTCACTTAACCAGCCAAAAGCTAATGTAGAGCTGCATCTCAAGTGGTGGAGCACTAGTCCTGAGTACAAAAGTTCATGATTAGCACCCAGGCCCTGAATTCAAGCCCCAGAACTGGCGAGAGGGCACACACACACACACACACACACACACACACACACACACACACACACACACCAAAAAAAGTAACGAGAAGAGACTGAGCATGGAATCCATGTTCTGGAGCTCAAGGACCTCATGGAGGGCCAGGATTAGCACTGAGGGCCTTCCATGGACCTTCCGCCCCTCCATCCTGTCCCCAGCAACGCGCTGACCTGAGCATTGCTGTTGGGGGTCCTGTGTGTCACCCGTGGAAGAAGCCAAGCGAGTGCTGCTTTCCCTGCTGCAGGGGGGTTCCCACTCCACTGTCCAGTGCGTCCCACAAACCATGCAACAAAGACAGGGCCTGCCAATACAAGGAGGTGTGCCAGCTCCCCATCCCAACTCTGCAAGCAACACTCCCAAGCACCTTTTCCAGCTTGGTCCCCTGGGGCAGGAGCTACTCTCCTCTACACAGGGGGAGGAAGAGGGGAGACAAAGCAGAAAGCTCTGACCCTTGAATTTGACTGCCCTCGTAGAAGCCACCTCCATCCTGCCATTTTCCAATAAGCAATAACAACAGAGTGGAAGACACACAGTTAGGTCATAGTATGCTCATCTATAAAACAAAATTCACCAATTGGACTGTCATGTTCAGCTTGAGTTGCCCCGTGCCAGCCACCTAAAAGATACCCTAAGGGACCAGGCTAAGTGTCTGTGGCTGTCTGTCCCACATCACAAAAACCAGGGCGTGGGAGATCTGAGGATCAAGGTTCAAAGCCAGCCCAAGAAGGAAAGTTCATGAGACTCTTATCTCTAATTAACCACTAAAAATCCCAAAATGGAGCTGTAGCTCAAGTTGTGGAGCACCAGCCTTGAGCAAAAAAGCTAAGGAACAGCACCCAGATCCTGAGTTCAAGCCACAGTACCAGCTTGGGGTAGGGGGTAGAGCCAGGGGAAGATGTATAGTACTTATAAACTTACGTATTGAATTGAAATCCTTCATACAACTATTAAAAAATGGGAAAGGAATGGGGGAGAAAAGGAAAGATGGGAGGATGGGAGGAAAGAAGGAAGGAAGGAAGGAAGGAAGGAAGGAAGGAAGGAAGGAAGGAAGGAAGGAAGGAAGGGAAGGAGGGAGAGAGGGAGGGAGGGAGGGAGGGAGGAAGGGAGGGAGGAAGGGAGGGAGGGAGGGAGGAAAGGAGGGAAAGAGGGAGGGAAGGAGAACAGAGTTTCACCCACCCTGAAGCCTGGCTTTGTACACGGCCTTCGTAAGTACAGCAGGCCTGAATTCTGTTCTCTATTTCTGTAAGACAGAAAGCATTAAGAAATGTCTCAGTTGTGGGGAGATCAAGTAGAGAGCTCTAAGAACACCAGTGTGGGAGAAATGCAGCGAGAGTCAAAGCTAAGGCTTAACATCCAGTGAGGAGGCCCAAGGCCTGGGTCTAACAAACAATGCTGGGCCTCGGGCACCCTCTAGTGCACACCCATGGACCTCCTCCTCAGGCTGCAGAAGCAAACTGGCTGCACTGTGACACTGCCTGCATCCGGGCGCTGGGAGGTTATCCCCCCAGCCACTGGCAAGATTTCTCATTAAGAAGGGAGAGAAATAATATATTCATAGTGAGATGATAAATAATCATAAGATTGTCATGAAGTTTAAGTAGCCAAGGTAAACTAACACAGGAGCAGAGCAAACAGACAAGTTACCGCAGTAACAAGTTTCAAAGCACAACATAGAGAACAATGACCCCCAAGACTGGCCTAGCCCAGTCCCCAGCTTCCGGGACAGGCATGGGAGATGGGGACCCTGGCAGGGGAGACAAAAGCTGGCCACGTACTGGTGGCTCACGCCCATTATCCTAGATATGCAGGAGGCTGAAATCTGAGGATTGCAGTTCAACACCAACCCCAGGAAGGAAATCTCATGAGACTCTTATCTCCAGTTTACCACCAAAAAGCCAGAAGTGGAGATGTGGCTCAAATGGTAGCATACCAGCCTTGAACAAAAAAGCTCATGGACAAGGACTGAGTTCAAGCGCCAGGATCAGCAGAGAAAGAGAAGGAAGGGAGGGAGGGAGGAAGGCATGAAGGAAGGCAGGAAGGAAGGCAAACCCTGAGCCCACCAGGAGAGGTGCAGAGATAAAAGGGAGGGTTTCCTAGGATAACCTGAGACCTACAGAGAGATTAATGCACCACTTAGCACTTGCATGTGTCCCAGAACAAAAAAGAACTGGAGGGAGCACCGTGCAGCACTGACAGGAGTGGAGGGAGCACCCGGCAGCGCTGACAGGAGTGGTGTTTCTTTCTACCAGTTTCAAAGACAGTCACTGACTCCTGAGAGTCAATTCATCATTTTTTTTACTCTGTCACCACAGACTCTTAATTAAGGAATGAGGACAGCTTCCCAAATGGAGCACAACTCTGAACAACAATAACAATACTCTTATATAGCTTAAACCATGCCCTTAAGGGTAATTCAGAGTTTCAGAAGGTAAATACACAAGTAAGTAAATAAATTCAGGTCTCCAACCTTTGGCAGTGCAGTTCCCACTTGGATTAACCGGGGACTGAATGTCACAGGGAGCAGAGCCAAGGGTGGTGCCCCCCCACCCCCCGCACGCTGTTCACATTCCATCCAGAAAAGCAGCTTTGTGGCATGGGGGTCACCAGGGTGATAGGGTACAGGGCGGGGGGGGGGGAATTCCTCCAGGAGTTAAAGACCATATACCAGGGCTTGAACTCAGGGCCTGGACACTATCTAAGCTTTTGTGCTCAAGGCTAGTCCTCTACCACTTTGAGCTACAGCTCCACTTCCAATTTTCTGGTGGTGAATCAGAGGTAAGAGTCTCACAAACTTTCCTGCTCTGGCTGACTTTGAACCACAATCCTCAGATCTCAGCCTCCTGAAAAGCCAGGATTCCAAGTGTGAACCACCAGCACCTGGCCATAAAACTCTTACCCCCAGCTAACCACCAAAACACTGAAAGTGAAGCAGTGGTTCAACTGGTAGAGCACCAGCCTTGAGTGGAAAAGCCAAGGTAAACCACTTCAGGCCCTGAGTTCAAACCCTAGGACTGGCAGAAAGAAAGAAAAAGAAAGGAAGGAAGGAAGAAGCCAGGGAGGGAGGGAGAAAGGGAGGAAGGGAAGAAAGAAAAGGAAGAAGGGAAAGAGGGAGGAGATATAAAACATTTTAGGAAACACAGAAGACAGGTGGGTCTCCAAAAGGTATAAGGACCCTATCACATGGGTGCCTGCCAACTATGAAGTTCCACCCACACCGTTCTCTAGAGTCAGGATTTCTGGCACACATGGTACCAGTGGCTCACACCTGTCATCCTAGCTACTCAGGAAGCTGAGATCTAAGGATGGAGATGAGAAGCCAGCCCAAACAGGAGAGTCAGAAGGGGAGCTGTGGCTTCAGTGCTAGAGTGTCAGCCTTGAAGATTTCTGTCATGGAGAGCATCCCCATGTGGACCCCTACAACCTTTCTGCAGAATGGGACTATAGGGGCTCCCCACCCCAGCCCAGAAGGCCCCCAGGAGGCCTCAGTGTCTGCTGGTCAGTCTCCCACGTCAGGTTACCTGGCCATGCGAGGCATTGGCCATCTGGCTTTGGAGGAAATGGCACCTCCGCTTCCGGGGGCCCTCGCTGGCTCCAGGCTCTCAGGAGTCAACATCTGGACCAGGGGTATCACAGCTTTGTTAGACAAGATTCCAGGTGAAAGAGAACCCACTTCAGAATTGGGATCTTGCCGGGCTCCCCCAGATTTGCACGATTGGGAAGCTCTGGCTTGAGGCTGCGGCCCCAGAGCAGAAAGGAGCCTCTGCCTGAACCTTTCCCACACAATGAGCGCTTCCTCTCATCAGAAACTTTTCCTGCCAGCTTCTGTGTGCAAGCTCCTACCTCTGTCTTCAGTGGAAGGTGGAGCAGGCAGGACAAGAGCAGAGGGCACAAGAGACAGAGGAACATACATCCCCTGATCCGGACCCCTGTAAGTGGAGTAATCAGGGCAGAGGGAGGGGGTAGGTTGCTCATCAGCTGACCTTGATAGCGGGAGACTGGTCTGTGACCCAGGCAGCCCATTGCAATCACAGTGGACATTCCTTCCTGCTTGGAAGAAGAAAGAGAAAAGGAGGACCTTACAGCAGGCCACTGGTGGCTCAGGTCTGTAATGCGAGCTACCCAAGAGGCTGAGATCTGAGGATTGTGGTCCGAAACCAGTCTAGGCAGGAAACTGTGAGATTCTTATCTCCAAGGCTGGCACTCTACCACTTGAACCACAGCTCCATTTCTGGCTTTTTGCTGGTCAATTGGAGATAAGAGTCTCATGGTCTTCATTACAGGCGTGAGCCACTGGCACACAGCTGTTGGCTTTTACAGTAAAGAGCAGGGCAGGCAAGGAGGGGACAGGGTGTCAGCCCAAGTGGAAAACTCTGAAGACACTGTGCCATTCCAACTTGAAAGCCCAAGCCAGCAACAAGAGGTACCTCCAGCCTCCTCAGGCTCAAGGTTGTCAACTACAAGGTTCACAGTGTTAGAATTACCAGAAACTAGCCAGGTTCTGATGGCTCAAACCTGTCTTCCTAGCCACTCAGGAGGCTGAGATCAGAGGATCAAAGTTCAAAGCCAGCCATGACAAGAAAGTCCATGATACTCTTATCGCCACTCAACCAGCAAAAGGCCAAAAGCAGAGGTGTGTCAGCCTTGAATAAAAATGCTAAAGGACAGTGCCCAGTGCCCCCTCCTTGAATTGAAGCCCCATTACCAGTACACACACAAAATAGATAAGAAGAAAGCATTTCCTGTTTGAGGGACAGCTTGCCATCCACACAAGATGCTTGTCTGTATCTTCTCTTTACTCCTGTAAGCAAGATGATTGCCAGAGACTGCAGTAGAGCATGGCTCAGGTCAAAGGGTGCAGGTGCAAAGCTGGGAGGCTTTTGGTTAATTTCCAGCATCTTTAAGGTTGCCCTTCATAGAACTGGAAGAACTGGGACAAGAGCTAGGAGCTGAAAAACTGATTTTGATGTTTTTCTAGCTTTGTAATTGTGACACCAGAAGTAGCCAAAATGTTAACATGTTAAATAAATGGATAATAATTGAAACTGAAATGCAGTAGTAATAATAATCATTGAAAGTCGATCTGGGATACACTGGCACAGATACAAGGCCAAAAATAAGTAGAAACCCAATTCCACAGTGAGGGAGCAAAGTGCTGGGTTCACGCGCATCTTCTTATTGGCAGGCTCACTACAGAATCACAGAACAGCCAGAAAGAGGAAAGGGAGTGGAAAGGTGGTGTGTTAGCTCAGTGTTGCTGGGTAACCACTTACCCTAAAACACAGCAACTTGAAACAACAAACATTTGCTGTTGCCTGGTTTCTGAGGGGTGGGATTTGGGAGCCACGCAGCTGGGTGGTCCAGGTCCACCAGGACCTCCCAGGAGGCTAAGCCGGCCACAGCAGGAGCTGACCAGTTCACTCCTGCCACTCTGTGCTGGAGCCTCTGGTTCTCAGAGACAAGACCATGGAAGCAAGTGACAGAGGTGGTGCTTCAGTAATGACATGCTGGCTCCTCTGAGGCCCATGGTAGCACAGAAACCCTCCAGCAGGATGTGGGAAGGGCTGAGTACTCTGGGGTGATATTGGGAGGACTAGGTAAAGGAATGAGTGCCAGGAAGGGATGATTGGAACCATCAGCTGCCAACCAAAGATCACCACAAAGAAAGCAGTACATACCTGTCATGCTAGCTAGTCAGGAGGCTGAAATCTGAGCATCAAGGTTTGAAGCCAGCCTGTGCAGAAAAATCCATGAGACTCTTATCTCCAATTAAACAGCAAAAAGCTGGAAGTAGAGGCATTGCTCATGTGGTAGAGTGCCAGCCTTGAGTAGAAAAGTCAAGTGAGAGTGTGAGGCCTTGAGGTCAAACCCCAGTAGCAACACACACACACACACACACACACACACACACACACACCCCTCAAAGTTGAAATTGATGGAAAGCAGAAAGAGAGGAGAGGCCCCTATAGTTGCAGGAATACACTTCTACTCATGACAACTTTGATTATGGCTGTAGACACCTAGAAAGCAGAGGTAGAGGGAAAGTTGGAAAGCACAGAACAAGCTGGGCTCCCAGGATTCACATCAAAGCACCATCTTTGATCAAAGGAAGAAAACAATAACAACAAAAATATCCAGGCACCAGTGGCTCATGCCTGTAACCCTAGCTATTCAGGAAGCTGAGATATGAGGATTGTGGTTCAAAGCCAGCCTGGGCAGGAAAATCCATGAGACTCTTATCTCCAAGTAACTAATTACAGAAAAAGAAAAGAAAAAGTAGAAGTAGAGCATGGCTCAAGTGGTAAAGCACTAACCATGAGAAAAGTTTTTTTGTATATATATTTTTAATTTAAAAAATAGAAGAGAGACTGTAATGATTAATGGCTAGAATCCAGAGAACCAAGATAGGAAGCACAGGTGAGAAGCTGAGCCCGTTCCTCCAGTGGCAGGCAATGGCGGGTGATGGGGGAACACGAGAGATTTGAGTGGGGTCAGTGTAAGGGTCCCTATTTCCTTCTGTTGACACAGAGATGAGGGGTAAGGTGACAGAGGCTGAGGAAGGGTCTGGAGACATCCCAGGATCTGCTAAATCAGCACCAAGAATCACTCTAGAGACAGATCTTGTTTTGAGTTATGCCCTTGACTTCCTACTACTTTCTGGAAGCTTCTTTATCATCCCCAATGATGGCAGATTAGCATACACCACATTTCACTGTCTCCTGACTCCTCAAGCTCCCCAGAGCCAGCCTGCCATCTGGAATCGCTGCACTCTATCAGGGCTCTACAATTTATGACCACCCATCTGTCTGGGACGTCTGTAAAACATCCTCATCTTGACTACGCAGAAGCTTGAAGCAAAGCCAGACGATTCACAGGCTGACTGACAGTCAGGGACATGCTGACTTCATTAATAGTTAATTGGTGACTTACACCAAAGCATCAATTCTGCCCTGGTTCCTTAGTTCTGGGAGCAGAGAGGACATTTACACAGGAACCCCTGGGCGAATCCCGTCTCAATCAAAAGCTTGAATGCCAGCAGGACCCCTGTGGCTCATACCTGTACTCAGAAGGCTGAGATTTGAGGATTGCAGCCCACACCCATCCAGGATAGGAAAGTCTGTGAGATTCTTATCTCTAATTAACCCCCAAAAGGCCCAAAGTGAAGCTTTTGCTCAAGTAGTAGAGTGCCAGCCTTGAACAACAAAAGCTAAGAGACAGAGCCCAGACCCTGAGTTCAAATCCCAGTATTGGAACAAAAATAATACTTTTTGCCTGAGACATAAACAAGCAAACTAGCATTCCAGGGGTGAGGCTGGAGGCCTGGCTTGACTTGGTGCCCCTCATTTCTTCCCAGGCTTTGCTGTGTCCTTATACATTAGCTTTGATTTCCTGGCATCTCTTCTAGAAATGTGCCTTGAGCATGGTGCATCTAACCCCACAGGACCTGCTCATACCTGCGGTTAAGAGAGGCTGCAGGCCCCACGGGCCCCACCTGAGCCTGCCGCCTCTTTTCCTGCTCTCTGTCCCCACATGGCCATGTTATTCTAGCAGCTGGAAGGAAAGGTAACTGAAGTGGAAAGCCCTCTGTCCCACTCATAGCATTCTAGGGATCCCTAGAACACTGTCTTCCTAAATCCCTGCCATCACTAATCTGGAGCAGGAATCTTCTAGAATCACAGACGTGGGTCTGAATGATGCTGCCAGTGCTTGAGGGCTGTCTACAGGGTCCTCACTGGCTCCCAGCATCACAGCTCTCCCAAGATCCACTCACCACCCTGTGACCAGCTGCACGAACTCAGCCCCCCATTGGAGCTCCAAACTCACTCGCTCCCTCACCACTCCAGTCACTGGGATCCATAAGATGAAATCAAGCTCCAACTTGAACTTGAACTCTCCTGTGAGATATCTACATCACATCACTGTCCCTGCACATTGAACTCTATCTACTACTGTAGTGTGAGTCACTTCCCACCTGCCCTCACCACCTTTCTGGGTTTTCTGCCCTCCCCTCCATCCTTCCCTCTCCTCTGCTTTTTTCAAGCCTGTTCAAGCAGAGCTCTCTGGGTCCCCCACTGATTTCTCTAGGAACCCCAGCTCCTGCCCCCTGGAGTAGCCTAGGGTCAGGCCTGGAAACCTGGGGTGTCTTGTTATTCAGCCAAGTCTTATTTTAGGGTCTGGGCCCTGGTTCCTGCCCCCTTCCTCTGGTTCTGAGAGATTTCTGAGGAACTTGGCCACACCTCTCCCTGTCCATGGCCTCCACCAATGGTCTTGATGATTACATAGGAGACAGAGAAAGAGTTGATTTTGTGGCTTGCTCTGGGGTTCCACACACTTTGCTCTGCAATGGGCACTGCCTCTCATCCATACCAGCTCAACAGCCCCACTTCTAGCCCCCTTGAGGGGTAGCCCCAGAGAAGCAGGGCACCCTAGGGCAGGCTCTGCCACTTCCTGTCAGACCCTGGGCTCAGCATATGGATAAAAAGCCTGCTTAGGTAAAGGAAGTGAGATGGAGTCTGCTCTGACTTCTCCCATCTGGTCAGGCAAAGTGCTTGCTGCCATGACCAGAAACCACCAAGGACAGGCTCCACCACAGCTCAGAAACATCACCTGGCATTGCTGGTCATCTCCTGGCCCAGGCCCCCTCCACCTGCCATGACCTTTGCCTAGACTCCTAACTTCCCTAGACCCTAGACCCCGGCCCAGCCAAGAGAGCCTCTGGGACAGAGGGAGGCCCATAGGAAGCCTAGATGTGAAGAATTCTTGCCCTTACTGGAATATTCCACCAGAATGGGGCCACATGCTCATCCTCAAAGACGGCATCTGGGAAGGAAGCATAGCCATGAATGGGCTGGCCACAGAGCTGTGCAGACCCACTGGCAAGGCCCAGCAGCTGGGGGTGGAGGCAGACACAGAGCCCATCAACTGATGATGGCAGGGCGCAGGACTGCCCTGGGGGAGGGGAGTCCCCAGCCTCCATGGGAAAGGGGGATCCTGGAGAGCAGAGTGGGGGCATGGGGCTCTCATGCCAGCTTACCTTTCGATTCACTGTGCACCACAGAAACAACCCAACCCTGCATGGTGGGGGATCAGGGTGTCAAGACATATCAGAGCTTGGGAAGATTGAGCTTGATAGTTGGCTAGGAGACAAGGAGTTTCAATACACAGACAACCCAAGACAGGACGAGAGTATGTCAAATTATATTGTGTGTGTGTGTGTGTGTGTGTTTTCCTGGGATGAAACCCAGAGCCTCACAAATGCTAAATGCTAATGCTGTTTTACTTCTCCTCCTCCTCCTCCTCCTCCTCCTCCTCCTCCTCCTCCTCCTCCTCCTCCTCCTCCTCCTCCTCCTCCTTCTCCTCCTCCTCTTCCAGCTCCTCCTCCTTCTTCTCCTTCTTCTTCTTCTTCTGCTGCTTCTTTTGTGCTGGTTTTGGCGCTTGAACTCAAAGCCTAGGATCTGTCTCTTGGCCTTTTCACTCAAGGGTAGGGCTCTACCACTAGTGGAGCCACAGCTCCACTTCCAGGTTTTTACCAGCTAACTAGACATCCGAATCTCACAGATTTTTCTGCCTGGGCCAGCACTGAACCATGATCCTCAGCCCCCTGAGCAGCTAGAGTTAACTGATACATTTCTAAATTTGACCATGAAGATCACATGAGCAGAGGGTTCTGAACTTACTTAACAAGGGAAAATATACACAAAAAGTAGTCATTATAGGATGTCAAATTTACTGATCAAATTAAAACAGTTTTAACTTAGGTACTGGTGGCTCACACCTATAATCCTAGCTAGTCAGGAGGCTGAAATCTGAGGATCGAAGTTCAAAGGCAACTCGAGTAGGAAAGTCTGTAAGATTCTTATCTCTAATTAACCAAAAAAAAAAAAAAAGCCAGAAGTGGAGGTGTGGCTCAAGTAGTAGATCACCAGCCTTGTGCAACAAAGCTAAGGGACAGTGCCCTGGCTCTGAGTTCAAATCCTAGTAGTTGCAGGGGTCCCTGCACCCCGGGTGCTCTCCCAACCAGCGGGAGAGGCAAGGAAGCACACCCCGCTGAGGGTGAACCCAGAATAGGTAACGAGCCGCGAGGCACCCGCACTCAGCCCAACCCAACCTTTCGCCGGCAGTTGGACAATCAGATGACTCAGGAGAAGTTCAAGACTGCTCTCAGTTTAGTGGTGCAGACCGGATCTTAACTATGGGCAATGGCAGGAAGAGGAGGGTGTAACATACCTAAGCCAGGGGCTATGATTGGCGGTCTGAGCTGTCAGTCAAGGGCAGAAGGCCATGGGACCTCCCTAAGGGGAGGCCTAAGTACTAGCAGGACCGCCCCCAGGTTACTGCAGGCAGCCATCTTGCTGCACATGGTCTTAAGGCTGGCAGGCTAGAGCCGCCTTTCCAGTTCCGGACCCAGAAGGCAGGCGAGGCTAACTGGGATCCCTCTTCTAGGAGGCAGTGCAAGCAGGCACACCCCCAGGGACTGAGGCAGGCGGGGCTCTTCAGGGCCTCACTCCCGAGGCGCAACAGCCACACATCTCCAGGCGCGGACAGGCGGGGCCAGTCAGTGCGCCCCAGAGTAGTAATTATTATTTAATAATTTTAATTTTTATAATTAATATATAATTATATATAATTAATAATATATAATTATATACATTATATATAATTAATAAGGTATTATATATTAATAATATATAATTATATATAATATATATAATTTAATTTAATAATTATTTAATAATTTTAATAGTAAATACTACTTGTTGACTAAATGAGGGTACAACATATTTTGCCAAGGAAGAAGTTAAAGGCATCTATAATTTTTATCCTTACTAGAGTGCATGGGGCTCCTTATGCTTTGATTATTTTGTGTGTATTTGCACAAGCAAATGAAGCCTAGATTTCAGAAGAACACACCTGGCAGGATACTGCAACTTGCAGTCATCAATGCAGCACATAAATTAGTAAACTAGAATCCAGTGAAATCCCACCATGGCCCAATTCTAGAAGCTGGGGTCCTGAAGTCTCTGGGACAGTCACACACTCTCAGAACCCCCAAACTCGTCACACTGCCCATTTATTTTTGTCAAAGCTACCACAGCCCCCCCTACACACACCCTTGGCTTCCCTCCCCTCAAGGTCATCCAGTTAATTATTGACATAGTGCATCAACTCTGAAATAATCACGAGTCCCACATCCCACACTTGGGAGATTCACATGAGGGGGAAAGGATGGTTCCTAAGTGTCGCCAACCTGAGCTACACAGATCTGGTCAGAGTCCAGAGCTACCAGAATAGAGCATAGAAACGCTTTCTAATCCCTCCTCACACAAAGGAAGGGAGCTTGGGACTCATTTCAAACATGATTTAAAGACATTCTCTCTCTCTCTCTCTCTCTCTCTCTCTCTCTCTCTCTCTCTCTCTCTCTCACACACACACACACACACACACACACACACACACACACAGAGGCATCCAGCAAGAGTAAAATCTAGGTATAAACTAAGTCTCTGGTAGCACAAGGAAGGACCTGGGCCCCTCCCTCCCCCTCCCTCCTCCTCCCTCCCTCCTCTGCTCCCTCCTTCCAACCAGAAACAGTTAATTGCCTACTCCAGGCCGCCTCCAGCCCAGCCCTAATCGGCCTGATCTCAGGCCCGGGGCTGCACAGCTCCAGACCAGGCTGGGGCTGAGCACAGAGCCACAGGAGTGTTTTAACAAGGTAATGATTAAGCTGAGCGGCTGGCAAGGGCACAGGCGCACAGGCTGCAGAGCCGGGAAGGTGAGCCCCATTCCCACCTTGCCTCTCCTGGAGTGGTCAGGACTGGTTAGAAAAGGCATATAGCCCCTGGGCTCAGGAGCCCTCAGCTGCAGCCACCACCTCCTGCCTGCACACACCTGAGTGGGAAGCAGCTCGGGACCAGAGCCTTTGCTGCATCTCGGCGCTCACCCTGGCACCATGAAGCTCCAGGGCTTCTGGACTGGGCTGGAATATGCCTGCCGGCTCCTGGGTGTCACCACTGCGGCAGGTAAGAAAGACTCCGGCTCCTGGCTGCCATCTCCTGGTCAGGCCCAGATGTCAGTGGACATAGCTGCCACTCGTGTCCTTTGATTTCTTTTCCAAGACTTCCCTCCCTCTACTCCCCACCCTGAAATCTGCACAGTAGAAAGGTGGCCAGTGCAGAATAAAGCACGGGCAGGTACGGAGGAGCCTGCTGGGGACCAGGAGCAAGTTTTTGATTGACAACTCACTCAGGAGTGCTCAGCATCCTTGGTGTCTGCGCAGTGGGCCAGGGCTTCCCCACCCACCTGGGCTGAGGGGAGGATGGGAAAGCTGGGTGAAGGCTGGAGTGACTGCAATGGTTAACAGAGATCAAGCACAGTCCTACATCCCAGTGAGAATCCAGTTCCAGCTCTGCCCTGGTGGGACTGGCTAGGAATGACAATGGCAGGCTTCCTGGCCGCCAAGACCCCCAACAGAGTACAGCATAGAACCTCCAAACCCTGGCAGGGACTTCAATCAGGAGCTCACACACTGTGGGTGCTGAAGAAGATCTCCAAGTGGGGCTCCTCTCTCTCTCTCCCTCTCCCTCTTTTTGTACCCCTTCTTCTCCCCACTGGCCACATGACTATCTGGGGTGACTTTCAGCTCCACAGCCTCCCAAGGTCTGGACCTTCTGGGGAAGTGAGCATCTACGTTCTTTTTCTTTTTTGTGTGCCCATCCTGGGGCTTGAACTCAGAGTCTAGGCACTGTTCCTGAGCTTTTGCTCAAGGTTGGTGCTCTACCACTTGAGCTATTTTCACCTTTTTTTTTTTCTTTTAGTAGCTTATTGGCAATGAGAGTTTCATGGACTTCCCTGCCAGGGCTGGTTTTGAACCATGATCCTCAAATCTCAGTATCCTGAGTATCTAGGATAACAGGTGTGAGCCACCTATATGGCTGAGCATCTATGTTCTGGTAAACTCTTAGCCTCATCTTCCTGAGGACACGGAGGAGATGTGCCACTGCCCAGCAAAATCCCTCCTTCCTGCCTCTGGACCCAAGTCAACCTGACGAATCATCCAAGTGGGAAAGTCCCCCTGCTTAAACTCAAACAGTGCTGGCCTCAAGCCTCGGCACTGTCATGGAGTAGACGCTTAGCCTTGGGTCCTTAGGCCCCCTGGGGCTGTGCTTTCTGACCTGGATCACAGACCTGCTGGCCAGCCATTTTGGCAGATCAAGAATGCAGGAACTGAGCATAGCTAAAAGAGGAAGTCAGGAGGAAACCCCCTCAATTCAGGCCAAAGTCAGTGGAGAGCGGGATCATTCCTGGGACAGCAGCCTGGACTAGGGGGGGATAATCAGTGGACTGTTACCCACACCTGAGCTACAAGTTAGAAGGAAGGGTCACAAAGAGTCTGATGCAGGTAAACTGAGAGAGGAGTCATGACCTTGCCTACGGGCACACTGCAGATCAGCAGAACAGCCAACCCGGAGTCCCTACCCCTTACCTTTCCCAAAGGCTAGGACTCAGACCCAAGCTGTTCCTGTGTGGATAGGTTTACAGAAGTGGGCTCTAGTCAGGCATCCATGGCTCACGCCTGTCATCCTAGCTACTCAGGAGGCTGACAGCTGAGAATTGCAGTTTGAAGGCAGCCCAGGCAGGAAAGTCCATGAGACTCTTATCTCCTATGAAGCACTTAAAAAGCCAGAAGTGGAGCTGTGGTTCAAGGGGTAGAGCATTAGCTTTGAGACAAAAATTCAGGGACAGTGCCCAGGTCCTAAGTTCAAGCCCCAGGACTAACACATACACACACACACAGAGAGAGAGAGAGAGAGAGAGAGAGAGAGAGAGAGAGAGAGAGAGAGAGAGAGAGAGAGAGAGAGAGAGAGAGAGATGGGATCTAGCTCCCTTGGAAACTATGTTCTCCTCTCAGGTGGGAAATGATGGAAAAGGCCCTCATAGCCCATCCTGGGGAAGGGAAAGTAACCCTAACTAAATTTCCAGGGCTGGGCATCTGGTCAACTACGGCCCTCTCCACTGTCAGCTACCAGGAATCTCAGTGACTGAAACCCCAGCCACACTCCCTGCACAGCTAGGGCCAGCTTCCTGCCCAGAAGCTCTTTTGAGACACATTTATCTATCCTCCTAATGGATTAGCTGAAGACAGTTTAAGAGTCTAATTTATCTCAGCCAATGAAAGGCCTTACACACACACACACACACACACACACACAGAGGCACACCACTCTTCTTAGCCACAAACTTTATCTGTACTTGGTTTTGACACAAGATCCAGACTAAAATAGGCCAGAGTTGCCCTCTAATATCCAGGCTTTCCAGAGTACAGGGACAAGCTGAAAGCTGGAGAAGGCCTCAAGAGCTTTGGAGAAATCTCAAGTTTCTTCCAGCGTCACTGGATTCCTGGCTTATTTCCAGTGTGTAAGATTTGCAAATTCCTTTCTCCTTTAAGCCTCTTTTTGGTTGAAATCCTCTGTTGAAAAGTCCAGGCTCCATGATAAGGGTACTTCTGAGGAAGAAGAAACAAGACTTGAAACAGGTGGGTACTGTATAGAAACCCCAGAGGCAGGAGGACTCTGGCTCTAGCTCCCCCTGCAAAGAGATGCCTATAAGTTTCCTAGAGGCTAGGAATCAATGTAACAAAGTGTCACCTGCAGGAACCAGGAAGCTCCTGAGAGGCTGTAGCCTCCGATGTAGCAGCCTCCTCCCCTGGCCCTGCAGACAAGACCCAGGCTGGCAGAGATAGGTCCTCAGGCCCCAGGTGCTACCCCCAAAGGGTAAGCTGCAGTAGTCATAGCTATAGCAACCCTGCTGACCACTATGCTGTCCCCTCTCCACCCAACCCATTTGTATACAAACTCCTTAGAATGTCCAGTCCTGAGGTCCTGAGGTCCAGACCCATACCATAAGAGGTTTTCAATAAATACCACCACCAAACCTGGGTAAATAGGTATAGGCAGACTGAACCTACCCAGGGTGATTTTAAAGGTAGAAAACTCTGTCCCTTGGAATGATCATATGAATTCCAGACCATTGCAGGCTACAACCCTATACACACACACACACACACACACACACACACACACACACACACACACACACAAACTGGGCTTTTTCTTATGCTATTTCTTTTTTTTTTTTTTTTTTTGGCCAGTCCTGGGCCTATGGACTCAGGGCCTGAGCACTGTCCCTGGCTTCTTCCCGCTCAAGGCTAGCACTCTGCCACGTGAGCCACAGCGCCGCTTCTGGCCGTTTTTTCTGTATATATGTGGTGCTGGGGAATCGAACCTAGGGCCTCGTGTATCCGAGGCAGGCACTCTTGCCACTAGGCTATATCCCCAGCCCCCTTATGCTATTTCTGAAACCTGGATCAACACACAGGAGACCTTCCTGCTGGGCTTTGAATCTGCCTCAACTTCTGAGTTAAGAAAACTGCAACCAGGCATCAGACAGGCATGCCTGTAACCAGCTACTCAGAAAACTGTGATCTGAGGACTGTGATCTGAAGCCAGCCCAGACAGGAAAGTCCATGAGACTCTTATCTTCAGTTAACCACCAAAAGACCCAAAGTGGAGCTATGGGTCAAGTGGTAGAGTGCTAGCCTTAAATAACACAAAAGCTCAAGGACAGCACCTAGGCCCTGAGTTTAAGCTCCAGGACTGGCAGAAAAGGAGGGGGGGGGAGAAAGCAGGAGAAGATAGGCACGCAGGAAGGAAGGAAGGAAGGAAGGAAGGAAGGAAGGAAGGAAGGAAGGAAGGAAGGAGAAAAGGAAAGAAGGAGAGAAGGAAAGAAGGAAAAGGGGAGAAAGGAAAGAAGGAAAGGGGAAAGAACAGAAAAGAGAGAAAGAGATAGAAAAGAACACTTGGAAAGAATGTGGCCCCAGTGAGCTACAGTGATTGAGATGAATGTACTTTGGGCTACTTGTATTCCCACCCAGCCTGGAGATGGGGCCCTGCACTGGGAAAACCATGAGCAATGTCACAGTGTCCGGAAGAGTTCTTTGGCCACAATGAGCTCAGTACTAATGGAAGCCAAAGATGAAAATAAACCTGCTCCTCCCGTGAGAGGACTAATGGGAACCATCTGCCTCTTATAATAGTTCTATTAGCATCGTCTATGCAACACCATCAGTCACTAAAACCGAGTGCTCATAACCACCATCATATTTGCTTTCATTGCTTTCATTATCCAGAACAGGAAGAAGCCTGGAGGTTGGACTCCCCTGAGCTGGACTCAGCTTGCCCAGCTCTCTGCTTTGGTCTGTCTCTCTATTCCAGGCATCCCCCTGCCAGCCAGGGTGCCCAGGGTCAGGATCTCAGAAGCCAGACGCTTCACCCAGGCTCTCCCACTGGCTCTTAGCCTAGGATTTCTGATGCCTGCTAAGTCTCAGAAAGACAGCACAGAAGTAAGCCCTTGCTGGTGGCTCACACAGGTAATCTTAGCTACTCAGGAGGCTGAGATCTGAATATCACAGTTCAAAGGCAGTCCAGGAAGGAAAGTCTATCAGAATCTTATTGCCAATTAACCACCAAAACACTGGAAATAGAGTTGTGGCTCAAGTGGTAGAGCCTTGAGTGAAAAAAGCCAAGTGAGCGTAAAGCCCAATAGCCAAACCAAAAATAAAAAATGAAGGGAAAAAAAGGACAAAGCAAAAGGCATGAGGGCAACTCTTCCTAGGTCCTCACAAACTGCTGCAACCTCCGGCAAATCACAGGGACCATTGCTGTGAAGGGGTGCTGCACCCCAGCCTCTGTGCACAGCCATGATCACCAGCCTTGAGCCAAAGTCCCTTCCCCAGCCCAGGGCAGAAAACCTTGCCCTTGCTTCTTAAGAACCTGGGATAAACCCAGGCGCTGGCAGCCCTCACCTGCAATCCTAGCCACTCAGGAGGTCACTGAGATCTGAGAATCAAGCCAGCCTGAGCAGGAAAATGCATGAGATCCTTATCTTCAATTAACAAGCAAAAAGCCAAGGTAGAACTGTGGCCCAAGTGGTAGAGGATTAGCCTGAATGAAAAAGCTGAGCAAGAACACAAAGCTCTGAGTTCAAGTCTCAGTACGGGTTCAGGAGACACCAGGAAATTGCCCACTGACTGCAGCCCAAAGGTTCAGGTTTGGCCTGAGTCTTCCCAACCTGTGACCTTGAGGAAACTACACCAGGTCACTGTGCCTGGCTTTCCTCCTCTGTCTGGTGGGACGTACGTGTGTCTTGTGCCATGGCTTGCTGTGAGGAAACATAGTTCTGCAAAGTCTTCAGTTGGGCAGATGATGTGGACACCATGCATCACCAGCCTGGCCCAGCACTAGCCAGAAAGTTCCAGAACCTAGAGAGTGGGAGGCACAGTTCCCTAGTGGACAGAAGAGTACTAGAAATGAACCCTCCAAACCAGCACTGGTACCTGGTGTCTATAATCCCAGGTATTCAGGAGGCTGAAATCTGAGATTTGCATGGTTCAAAGCCAGCCCAGGGAGGGAAGTCCATGAGACTCTTATCTCCAATGAACCATCAAAAAGCCAGAAGTGGAGCTGTGGCTCAAGTGATGGAGTGCTAGCCTTGGGCAAAAAAGTTCAAGGACAGTGCCCAGGCCCTGTGTTCAAGCCCCAGGATTAATGTGCACTTGCCTACACTCCCATGAGCCCATGCCCGTGTGCGCACACACACACACAAGAAGAAGAAAAAAAGAGGAGGAGAAGGAAGAGGAGGAGGAAGAGTTGGAACCTTCATTCAACACTCAAACATAGCCACATCCCACTGTTTCCTGGATGAAAGTGATCAGTCCCCATCCTACCAGAAGTGGGGCTGGTGGGGCTCTCTCTCGGTTTTCAAGAGCAGCATCTCAACAGACAACAAAGGCCCAGTGCATTGTGGGACATAGGAAATGGAAGCTTGCATATGTTTACAGGGCAGGAAGGAAGAGAGGGAGGAGGGGGGAGGGGAAGGGAGGGAGGGAGGGAGGGAGGGAGGGAGGGAGGGATTCGGACCTGGAGAAGCAACCTAGAGCAGACATGAAGGTCCACAAACACCTCTCCATCTCTTAGTGTCCAAAAGGACCTTGGGGTAAAGCCACACCCGTGGGGCCCTGAGTGGCCACTGCATCACAATAGAGGCAGAGTCCACACTGGACAGGTACCCAGAGTGCATCCCCACTGGGAATTGCTGTGAGGAAAGCACCAGAAGCCAGCCTTCTGGACAGGCAGTACAAGATCAGATCCACTCCCAAAGAAAGGAAGATTCAATGTTCCAGAACTATCTCCAACTGTAAGAGGACAGGAGGGGAGCCCAGGCTGACTGTACAGCCCAGGGTGGACTCTGGGTTCAAGCAATGCACCAGAGCCTGAGATGAAGCCACTGCCCTCCCCAGCTGCAATCACAGTGAGCAGCAGGCCCCACCATGGCCAGTTCCTGAAGCCAGGAGCTCAGCATCCAGCACAGAGAGGATTCTAGAAGCTATGACACACAGAAGATAGCAGGATAAGACAGCTCTGAAATGATGGCACAGGCAGGCTCTGTGGCACTCAAGGGATGATGGCATGACAGACAGGCAGAAGGACATCTGTGATCTGGGATGCTGGTGAAAAGGCCTCTGGGGATTCTAGGAGCCACCCAGGAGGTGCCTTGGCTCACACCATAGCCCAGGGCCCCAGCAGGGCAGAGCTGTGGTGTGGGGCACCCAGGCCCACTCTGCTTCTCCTCTTGCCCCTTAGTGTTGATCGGCGTGGGCACTGAGACCTTCCTCCAGGGGCAGTTCAAAAGTCTGGCATTCTACCTCCTGTGAGTATGTGTGCCTGGGCCCCCAGCATACTCCCTGTGCCAGCCCCCACCCCCACCACCCCTGCTAATTCCATCCTGACCCAGAAGAAGGAGCTGGGGGGACCTCTAAGAGAGAAACATTTTGGGGAACACTCTCCCATAAATCAACTCTCTCATACACCTACCCACCCATCCATTTGTCTACCTGTCCATCCCCCCACACCCAGGCATCATCTTCTACCCATCACCTGCTCATCTGCAACCACACATGCATCATCATCTACCTGCCCATCTCCCATCCACCTATATATCATCTATCTACCCATCACCTGCTTCTCCCCACCCACCCATGTACCATCTATCTACCCATCTACCTGCCCATCTCCCAACTACCTAAGTATCTATTCACTCATCCATGTATCCATCCACATATGTACCTACCAACTCACCCATCCACCTTCTCATCTACTCATCCATCTACCCAACCATATATCAGTCTACCTATATACCCATCCACCTTCCCACCCATGTATCCACCTATCTACATACATCCCCACTCACCCATCTATCCATCCATTCACATATCCATCTGCCTGTCCATTCGCCATCCACTTAATCATTTTTCAGTCTACTTGTGTTCCTGTACTGTCTATATATCATCTACCTACACATCCACTCACCCATTCATCTGCCCATCCACCCACCTATCCTACTACTACTCAGCCACGTATCTATCCACCTAGGCATCCACCCATCTCCCCACCCATCCATCTGCCTAACAGTACATATGCCCACCCACCCATTCTCCTACCCACCTATCATTTCTTTCCACAGTAAGCATGGAAGGAGCTCTTGTTACCTACACAGGAAGTGTATACTTGAGCTCCCCTGCCTGGTAAGCATGGTTTAGAGACTTCCTGACATATGTTGTCATCAGCAAGCTCAGAGCAGCAGACCTAACTTCTCCAGCTGATGTCCACTCTTCCTCACAGTGGACTGTTCCCTGCTGGGAAGGAAGTTGTTGCACAGGGCTGTTTTAGGGATAGGAAGGCCTGGGGTCCCCACAAGCCCTGAATCAGTGTTTCCATAGCCCTCCCCTCCCTCCCCCACACAGGCCTAACAGCAGTTTTCTCCTCATGCTCACACTGCCTTCTTAACACAGATCTCCCAGGGGCCTTCATGGTTCTCAGGATCTCTAGTTCACCCCAGTGCTGCCTTCTGCTACTGACTGATTGCTCAGAACTCAGTTACAACCCAGAGACATTGATTCAAATGCAGAGCCCTGAATGGTGGCTAGCTCTACTAGCCACTGAGGCACACGCTCACCCCCCACTGTGGCTAGCCTCAGGACAATGTCTCCATGGAGCCCCACAGCAGGACAAGAGGTCAGCAGGCAGACAAGAGAGGGAAGGAGAGACCTTTGAGGAAAGACTAGCTTGTACAAAGACCCTGTGGCACCTGATAGCTTCTTGTGTACTCAGCAGGATAAGGCAGAAGTTTATAAAGGACTTTACAAGGCATGTGAAGTCTTTTCAATTATATGGCCAGTGAGACACACACACACACACAGAGACAAAAAGTTAAGTTCCATTTTCCAAAGATTCTGACATGTCAAGTTGGAGGAGGGGCTTTCTAGAAATCTGTGATTTTTTTTTAAACTGTGCCCTGGAGATTGGAACTGGAAGTTCACTGCACGTGGATGTTCTAGATTAAGAAGATCATAGTCACATGTGTGTGTGTGGCACCGAGCCCTGGAAAGCCTGGTGATGAGAATGGAGAAACAGGGGCCAGAGACTGTGGGGGCACAATGCTAGGAGACAGTCCTGAACCCACCCAAACAGTGCTGGTGAAGCCAGAGAGAATGGGGGTCAGTCTGACAGTAGTGTGTGTGTGTGTGCGCGCACACGCACACACGTGTATGCATGCACATGCTGGGACTTGAACTTGAACTCGGCCTGGGAACTCTCCCTTAGCTTTTGCACTCAAGGCTGCCACTCTACCATTCGAGCCACAAGCTCCACTTCAGGATGTTGTGCCCAAATACTGATACCCCAAATACCACTGAGACTGAGATTGATGCAAAAGCAAAGGTGCCATTTATTAGCTAATGCGCATTCCGGCCAATGTGCTCACCAGACACAGATGAGAGATGAGGGCCTTGAGAAAGGGGATTGCACACATTTTATACAGGTGAACAAACAAGTTTAGGGGCTTCCATGTTGGCAGCTATCCTATTGGTTGACCTTCAGCAGTGCCTGATATGTTCTAACTTGATTGCTTAGGGGCCATCTGCACATTTCAAAACAGCAACGGTTTATTCTTGGCTAGGTCAGCTTGCCCCCTATCTGTTGTTTAGTCAGTTACTGAGTGGGCACATAGTTGTGGTTTTTC
This sequence comes from Perognathus longimembris pacificus, assembly GCF_023159225.1. Taxonomy (NCBI): domain Eukaryota; kingdom Metazoa; phylum Chordata; class Mammalia; order Rodentia; family Heteromyidae; genus Perognathus; species Perognathus longimembris. The sequence continues at coordinate 62,115,890 of NC_063162.1, forward strand.
CCAGTAGCTGCACTCTCATCTTCTCAGAGTCAGCTCTAACTCTAACATGGCTGCCTCTTTTTCAAAATGGAATCACTTTGGTCTTTCATTCCCTTCTTCTCATAGGAGACTGGGGAACCAATCTTGGTTCCTCTGAGATTCCCACATCAGTGTATGGGGTCATCTCAATGTACGAGTCGGTCACTTGCGAACCTAGGGGTTGATACTGTTGTCTAAGCACCATTAGTTGAACTGTATTCACCCGATCTTTTACAAAAGCTGCAAACCTATTTATATTATAGCCAACTTGATTACATACCAACTTTATTCAGAAGTTCCAATTTTAAGACATACTCATACCATTGGCTACATACGTAAACTTTCTGGGGATTGTCTTCCTCACTTTTAACATGCCAAAACCTTTTAATCTAAAGGAAATCATTTTTGTTTCCCCAATTCTCTTTCTAAAGTCTTTCCTTATACTGTTTTATAAGCTGTGTCTTATAAAACTTAACACATCCCCACTCACACCATCTTCTACTTCCTCACATCATCAGCGACTTACTTGAGCATTCTGGGGCAACTGAAGACAGTCCTTGCTTTTTAAATTCCTTTCCCAAGGTTTTCTTTACCATTTTTTTTTTTTTTACATTTTCCTGAGCTTTGCAGCTTGAGTTTACCATGGTAGAGGTGCTCAAGGTGAAGATGTAGATTCCTTCAGATGACTGTTAGGCAGTCCTTGATCTTAACCCAAATGAAATGGGCAGGGGCCTTGGCGGCAGCAGGCATCAATGTCTCCCCATGGCTCCAATAGAATGTCACACCTCCTGCTGGGTTGTCTGCAACTTTCTGCATAAACTGGTTAAAGAAGCTTAACCTAAGGCCTGACTTTAGTGAAATTTCCTAATATTTTTGGTTGCTTTTTTAAGTACACTGGCTTTTGCAGGCTGGCACCCCACTGGTTTAGGCAGTGGCCCTCAGATTCATTTCTCTGGGCCTTGATCTTTAAAGGGGAGCTGATGGGTAAAGATCATCCATCTTCTGTAACTTCTTCAGGCTGACTCAGGGGCATTGACCTTTCCTAGACAGGATCTTATACCCTTAGCCTACTTTACCAAGGGGTTGCCAGGATCAGATGCCTATTGGGAGCATTACTCCAAACTGGAAATAACATTTAACTTTCAACAACTACACAGACTTTTCCTTGGGCTACAGCAGTGTACCCTTTTAACATTTTAGTTTGCAAAAGCATTTTCCTGACTGGCTGGGGAAAATGATCTCTGATGACCTAATAGTGCCTAAATTACCTTTGTAGGCCTTAGATCTCAATAAAGACAACTTCAGGTCCATAAGCCTTTTTTTCTGAACAGATATGCCAGCTCAGAATTCTCACTGCCAATTAGGGTTTTGAGCAGATGCAGGGGGTTGGGATTTTTTAAATTATCCCCCCATTTAACAAATTAGCTTTACTACCCACTATCACAGATGACTGGCAAGTTCCTGCCCAGTTACAAAGTAGACAGACATGGGCATTAAGAAGGCATGCTTGCAAACTATTCTTTAGGACCTGCTGACTCTGATTAACTTTTTGAAGGGCCAAGCACAAGTGACTGTAAGATCTTTACCATCCAAGCAGTGGTTTGCTGCCTCTGGATGCACCATTACTTTGTCCCAGGAGTAACTTTTCCATTCTGGGGTAAATGTACCTTTGGCATTTCTCTTGGCCTCTGGACTTGAACTCAGGGTCTGAGTGCTGTCCCTCAGCTCTCCAGCTCAAGGCTAGCACTCTGCTACTTTGAGTTCCAACACAACTCAGTTCCCAGCATTCTGCTGGCCTATTAGAGACAAAGATTCTCACAGGGACCTTTCTCTGCCCCGGCTGGCCACAAATTGCAGATTCAGATCATGAGTCTGTACATAAGGCCACTTTACTCCAATTAAAGGCAACAAGGTAGTCCACACAGAAGTAGTTTTTAAGCATGATGTTACCTGGAACTTACTGAGGGCCAAAGTTATATCTGACAAACTTTTAGGAATCGTCTGTCCTTCTCTGTGAGCCTGTTGGAAACTTACAAAAACCTATGGACAAAATGGAATAGCAATTAAACAATCAGTATGGTAGCTGTAATTTTTCCTTTTTCCACTTTGGAACAATTATTTAGGACAGTTTTACTTTCAAATTTCATGTCTAGAAATCTATTTTTTATTTTTAAATCCTTTACTAATCTCTGTTTTAACATTTACACTTTAGTTTTCAATTGCATTTGAAGAACTCTGAAACCTAGAGGCACCAGGTGCCTCCCACTGCTTCAGGCTGCTTGTTTTAAAAGAGCCATTTTTTTAAAGTCTGAATTACAAGCACAGAATTACAAACACAAGAATCCAGACTTAGCATCTTTGTCTTTAAAAAAGAAATACATCCAAATTGCAAAATAGCATAGAAATCAAGTTACATCATACAGAAACTTTTTAACACTCTTTTTAAAACTTTTTTAATTCTTAGTACCTCCCAAGGGGCAGTTTTAGAAATACCAATCTGCTCATTTATTTTTACCATCAGGTTCCCCATGTCCACTTGCAAGGAAAAGACAAAGATAGGACTCCACTTACCTGTCCTACAGAATGGGCATATACCCAGTGACTCCTTAGGGCTTGATGAACTGCCTTTGTGCCAGCTTACTTTTTTTCCACCATGTGTGGACTCCCTCCGGGTCTGTTCCACCATGTGTGGACCTGCTGAGCTGTACCTTTGCCAGTTCACCCCTCACTCCCCTCACTCCCAAGGATAGGTACACAGGCTTGGTTTTTCCTGTCCTTTCCTCTTGATCTCTGACTGAGAAACCCAAAACACTTTTTTTTTTTAACAGTGATAAACATTAATATACAAATTTCTGTCATTTAGTCCCAAACTTTAACAGTGGAGGAAAATAAACTTCAAGTTTCCAATGCCTTTTGCTAAGCCAGATAACTTGATTACACTGCAAACAGCCTTCTGCATTAAGATACCAAAACAGAACAAGACAAGACAGAACAGAGAAAGTCTTACTTCCCTGAAGATATCTTTAAGTCAAAAAGATCTTTTTTGGATGGCATGTCCAGCGTTGATGGGCTGGTTGCCAGTGCGACAGAGACACCATGGGTCCCTGGAACATCTCAGGGGGATCCTCCCCTGTGATTTCCATCCCTCGGCAGTCAGTCCCTTGCTGAAAGAAAACACTCACTGTCGTTGCTGAAAGCAACATTCCCTGACAGAGGGGATCTTGTAAAGACCCCCCTTCCCGATGGGAGCCTGGGAACGTCTTCCCGACTCCTGCTGGCAACCTATAGCGCTTCCGCCAGATCGTATGCCAGCCAGATTTAAAAACTGAAACAGACACAGAACACAAAGACACAAACACTCACCTAAGTGCACCTCTACTCACCGATCAGAGGACGGCTCCATGATCAGGGTCGGTAATGGGTCTGGGGTATCCCGGACGAGCCCCCAGGCTGTTGTGCCCAAATCCTGATACCCCAAAGACCACCGAGACTGAGATCGATGCAAAAGCAAAGGTGCCGTTTATTAGCAAATGCGCATTCTGGCCAACGTGCTCACCAGACGCAGATGAGAGATGAGGGCCTTGAGAAAGGGGATTGCACACTTTTTATACAGGTGAACAAACAATTTTAGGGGCTTCCATGTTGGCAGCTATCCTATTGGTTGACCTTCAGCAGTGCCTGATATGTTCTAACTTGATTGGTTAGGGGCCATCTGCACATTTCAAAACAGCAACGGTTTATTCTTGGCTAGATCAGCTTGCCCCCTATCTGTTGTTTAGTCAGTTACTGGGTGGGCACATAGTTGTGGTTTTTCCCAGTAGCTGCACTCTCATCTTCTCAGAGTCAGCTCTAACTCTAACATGGCTGCCTCTTTTTCAAAATGGAATCACTTTGGTCTTTCAAGGCTTTTTGAAGATTAATTGGAGATAGGAGTCTCACAGACTTTCCTGCCTAGGCTGGCTTCAAACTGGAATCCTTAATCTCAGCCTTTTAAGTAGCTAGGTTGACAGGTGTACCTGCCAGTGCCTGCTGATTCTGAAGGTGTTCCAGAAACCCAGCGCTCCTTCTGGGAACAGGGTTTGCAAGGGCCTGGCTTTGAGGCTGGACAGCTGGGATCAGCCCTGGAGCCATAGGTAGAGGTTACACCTGCCAGTGCAAAGAACCAGGTGCCAATCATGTCACCTACTGGCTGTGGCACCTCCTCCTCTGTCTCTGCAGCAGGGCTGTGGTGTCTGGGCAGAATCTGAAGGATGCTGTCCCAGAGACAAGCCAGCCTGTAGCTGGAACGGCCCAGAAGGCAAAGGCACTATTAGCAGACTGCCTCATGAAACCTAGGAAGGATCAAGGCACCAGCCTTCCCACCTGTCTCCACCCACAGGTCTATTGGGGTCGCTGTCTCTGTGTGTGAAGGGGCCTACTTTGTAGCTCAGCTGCTGGACATCTGCTTCAAGTAAGTAGCCTCAGGCATAGTCTGAGGAAAGGTTCCTCCCCTCCCCCACCCCCAGGGACTGCCAGTCACTGGGCCTCACACCCAGCTGTCCCTCCAGGAGGAGGACCCTGCCCATGGCTCAGCTGGGAGCTGGTGGTGATCATGTGAGCATTGTTCTGCTTCCCGGTAGTAGCACAAGCCAAGGGTCCTGAGCCTCTGGCCATGGAGGCCCTGCTGCTGCTGCTGCAGCTGCTACCCACTGCTCAGCATCTAAACATACCAATGGCTCATGCCTGTAATCCTAGATACCCAGTAGACTGAGGTCTGAAGGATTGAGATTGAAGCCACTCTGGGAAGGAGAGTCTATAAGACTCTGATCTCTAACTAACCACCAAGAAACTGGAAGTAGAACTGTGGCTTAAGAGGTAGAGCTCCAGCCTTGAGCATAAAGCTCAGGGACAGTGCCCAGGCCCTGAGTTCAAGCCCCAGGACCAGTGCAGGGACACACACACACACACACACACACACACACACACACACACACACACACGCTGTCATCTGTGTGGTCAAGGGCTGGGGCCCAGGCCATAGCCCCAGAACAGAGACAGGCAGGTCCTCAAGTGGTCAGCCTGACCTCAGTCCAACTGTTGAACACTGACCCACCAGAGTCACAGAAAGAACTTCACTAGTTCTATTCCCAAAGATCCTAAATATAAACTTAGGTGGGGAAAGTTTGAGGCTCTACCTGCACCCCCAGGTTCCCCAGCCCCGATGCAGTCCTCCCATCCCCCTTCAGAGGTAGGTGCTGGGGAACCACCCCTTTAGGAGTGCTCTTTCAATCTCAGAGATGGTCACCGGGGGGCACCAGTGAGCTCTACCAAGCTAGAGAGCAGCAACCTGTCCTGCCCAGCCTCCCCCATCCTCTCTCCACTCCACTCTGTCCCCTGGCACCTACCAATTCAGAGCAAGAAGAGTGTAAAGGCTGGTGCTGTCCTCTGAAATCTGGAGGCAGTGTCTTGGAAGAAACCTGTTCTGCATCCAGTTTTCCATTGTCCAGGGCATCCCAGCACCTGGGCCTGGCTCCACAAGTGGGGTGCAGCTGGACACTGTGCAGTGCACACCCCACACATTGCTCCCAGTAAAGTGACTCCCATACCAGCTCCTTCTCTGATCCATGTGGACTCCCGAGTGGGCCTTGAGCCAGCCATTAACCTTCCTTCCCTTTTCCCCAGGAAGGCAAGACTGCGAAGGCTTTCGGGAAAAAATGTAGATGTTCAAGCAAGGGTTAGGACCATGGGAGCCCCAGGGAGGAGGCACCAGATGTCTGTGACCCCATCCCTGAACACTGTTCTGTCAGGAGCCTCACCAGGTCTGCACCATGGCAGAGCCGGGCCCCAGCCCCAGTGGCCTCACTGTGGCTGAGGTTTTCTTCCGTCCTTCCTGCTAACCCTGGACTCCCTCCCCAGGTGTCAGCCAGGGTCCTGGGCCCACAGAGCACGGGACAAGGCCCACTGGCTGGGCTGCTTCCAGAAATTTCTTGCCTACATGCTGCTGTCTGTGGCCTGCTTCCTCCATCCGGTTCTGGTATGGCATGTGACGATCCCAGGTAGGTGCTGCAGGTACAGGAGGGGACTGGGGGTGCAGTCTCTGCCTGGGTAGGGGCTATGCAGTGCCCAGGGATTGGAAATGTACCACCCTTGCCCCTTTGTTCTAAAAGAGGTGCTGAGCATTCCCTCTGAAAGCTCCCACCCTCCCCCCCCCCCCCCAGCCCTTTTGTACCTGGCATATGAGGCCAAAGGTGGAAGACACCATTCACACAGAAGCAACCTGGGTAGAGTATCCTGCCTAAAGCATTCCTCCAAGGCTCCTCTCACTTTCCCAGGATAAAAACTGGGCATTTTTTGGCCTTGATCCTTTTACCTCCTGGAGATGGGTGGCAGGCCAGAGAGCCAGCCAGAGACAGTCCTTGGCATCTCAGCAGGGCCTGGTCTTTAGCTGTCCGTCAGCACTGACCCTCCGCATTTCCTTTGGCTGAAGTTTGATTGGAGAGGCTGGGGGGAGAGGGGAGATGAACCACAAGAGACCCAAGACAGCTGCACAGCACTAGGTGGCTTGCACAACCTCTAATTCTTTTCCATGGTAAAGATCCAGCTTCCTGAGCACTGAATTCTCTTCCAGGCTCCATGCTCATTATTACTGGCCTGGCCTACTTTCTACTGAGCAAGCGGAAAAAGAGCAAGGCTGCCCCCCATGCGGTAGCCCCCCCAGAGCAGTACTCAGACCCCTCCGGCAGTGTTACTAGTACCACTGGCTCTGGGGACACTGAGCAAACCTACACTTTCCACGGAGCCTTCAAGGAGGGACCCGGCTCCCTGCTCATCCACATGAAAAGCATCCTAAAAGGGACCAGGAAACCCAGCCCCCTGACCCCTCCACAAACTCTTGTAGAACTGACGTTGGAGCCAGATGATCTGCTGGCCAGAAAGAAGCAGGTGCATTTCGAGGACAGTGTGGTGCGAATCATCCCATCCCTGGCTGAAAGTCTGGATGAGGGAGACAGTGAGCCAGAGGAAACAGCCTCTGATACGACCCCCATCATCCCTCCCCCCCAGGGCCCCCTCCTGTCCTCACTTGTGGGCGCTGATTTATTCTGAGTGGCTCCACCAGGGGGCACTGTGCAGAGCTTGCCCATGTCCCCCCATCTGGACTTCCTGCCTTCCATATGCTCTGCCAGCCACTCAGCTCCAGGCCTTCACTGGTCAGCTCAAGAGATGACCAGACATCTCCATGGAGCATTGGTGTGCATAACATCAATAGTTCTTCAGACACCTGCAAGAAGGTGGGAAGAGACAGCACGGGGTCTTCACCACCTGGAATGAGCTCCCACTCATCCTGCCTGGCTGTGAAGATGGTGGTCAGGCCTTCCTCAAAGACACTACCAGCCCCCTTTGTACAAGGTGGCAGGTGCCATTGCTTCAGCCCAAAGAGGGACAGAGGACACCTGCCTACCCAAGCCACTGCACCTCTCTCCCCTGACACAGAGCCCAGACTTTCCATTTCCCCCTCTGGCTTGACCTTCCATCCCTAAAAGGCCCAGAGGTGTGTCTCCACATCCAGTGTTGAGCTGCGGGGGGCGGGGAGGGGGCAGCAGAGCTCAAAGTGACACTGCACAGGGCAGGCCTGACAGGAAGGGCCCGGAATGCAAGCCCTGGCTGAACAGAGGCCTTACAAAATGTAATTAGGAAACCGTGCCCCTCTGTGCTCCTTCCAGAAGCATCACTGCTGGCTCCCAGAATCCTCCATTATGTGGGCTGCTCCAAAATTCCAAAGACAATGTTGTACATTGAAGGATGTTGAGGCCTGATGCCTGTGATCCTAACTCCTCAGGAGGCTGAAATCTGATGATCGAGTTGTGAGGCCAGCCCAGACAAGAAAGTCCCAAGACTCTTATCTCCAATTGACCAAGAAAAAGCCAGAAGTGGAGATATGACTCAAGTGGTTGAGCACCAGCTTTGAGTGATAAGCTAAGAGACAGTGCCATGGTCCTGAGTTCAAGCCCCAGTATCAGCATACACACAAAAAAGGAAGTTGGGACCCTGTGGCCATCTTCAGCAGGTTCCCAGACACAGCGTGTGGGACTCACGGACGTTGGGACAACAGAAAAGCATGACACACCTAGGTACCAGTGAAATTAAATGGGTGATAAACTCATGCTTATCCCAAAGAGGAGGGAGGAAAGAAGAAAAAAATACAAGGGCAATGATTAGGGCAAGGTCTCTGCCTCAACCTAGCAATGTAAAAGCTAACCTAGGATGCACAAAGACTAGTGAACCAAGTATTTCCTAATGAAAAGATTTGCAATGTAGTTGTGTGTGTGTGTGTGTGTGTGTGTGTGTGTGTGTGTGTGTGTGTGTACACTGGGGCTTGAAGAATTGGCTCTCTGTCTCACTTGGCTTTTTCCACTCAAGGCTGGCATTCTACCAGTCGATCCACTCTCTTAATTCTGGCTATTTGCTGGTTCATTGAAGGTAAGAGTCTCAAAGATTTGTCTGCCTGAGTTGAGTTCAAACTGTGATGATTAGATCTCAGTCTCCTTAGCAACATCCAGCCTGAAAGGTGGTCTTGACTTCTGAAAGCTGTAATTGGTCCAGAGCACCATATCCAGAGAGTAGTCACTTCCTCCTCCTCAGCCATCTCAGTGCAGGAGCAGTGGGAAAAGAAAGAAAGCTCAGCTTCCCAGAGCTTGTAAAGGATAAACACAAGACACTGAAGAGTTCACATTTCACAGTCCAGACAAGAAACATGTTCAGGCCGATCCCCAGGCCTCACGTCTGTAATGCCAGCCACTGGGGAGGCAAAGATCAGGGGTCATGATTCAAGGGTGGCCCAGACAAAAAGCTACACAAACAAATCCAGATACAATTGCACATGCCTATAACTCCAGCTATGCAGGAGGCCATACATAGGAGGACTGCCATTCAAGGTGACTCTAGACAAAAAGCATGAGGCCCTATAATGAAAAATAACTAAATCTAAAAAGGTTGAGGTAGCACAAGTGGTAGAGGGCTCACGGCCCTGAATTCAAACTGCAGTAACCACAAAAGAGAGGAGAGAAGAGGAGAGAAGAGGAGAGGAGAGGAGAAGAGGGGAGAGGAGAGGAGAGGAGAGGAGAGGAGAGGAGAGGAGAGGAGAGGAGAGGAGAGGAGAGGAGAGGAGAGGAGAAGAGAGGAGAGGAGAGGAGAAGCAAAGAGAAATGAAGAGAAGAGAAGAGAAGAGAAAAGAGGAGCATGTTCATGGTTGCACAGCTGCAGTGTCCCCAGGGCTAACTGTATTGTTTCTGCACGAACACAGAAATAAGGCCTATCAGCAGCTGCACTCACAGGGGCACTTTACTTGCAACTCTCTTCGTGTCAGTGACAGGTGGGGAGCAGGCACAGCCCTTGATGATGGAACTCTTAAGCTGTATGCTTTGGCTGCTGTGCGGAGGGACCTCAGGATGGGCAGGGCAGTCAGGGTACAGTCAGTCAGGTGGCCTGTGGAGATAAGAGGTGGGTCCTGGGGCACAAGGAAGGAATTTGTGCAGAGAGTTGGGGGTCGGGCTCCTGGTGCCCAACATCATGTAAACGTGATGGCCACAGATGACCTGGTATGCCAGCACCTTGTCGGCCCTGAGCAGCCATCGGTAAGAAGAGTCTATAGGTACCACACCACCAATCACTGGGTGGGGCTCTTTGTAACCCTAGCTACTCAGGAAGATGAGATGTGAGGATCTCAGGTTCAAAGCCATTGGAGCAGGAAAGTCTGTAAGAATCTTATCTCCAGTTTACCAGCAAAAAGCTGAAAGTGGAGCTGTGGCTCAAGGGGTAGAGCACTAGCCTGGAGTACTGTAAGGTTTGGCAGAAAGGAGGCCACCACATGGTTCAGGCAGAAAAGAGTTTATTGTAGGGAGAGCAGACTGTGGGCCTGCACAAGATGGAGGCGTGCAAAGATGCAGGGAAGGGTAAAGTGAGGGAAGAGGGGAAAGGGGCAAGAGGCAAGGGAAAGGCTACAAGGGGGGCAGGGGCAAAACAAGGGGTAGAACTAAGGATGGAGAGACTGATGTATAGGGAGAGGATGGGGAGGAGGTGTGGCTGCAGTAAAGACCTCAGAGCCTGGGGACTGCCCATTGCCAGCAGGTGTGCCACTTACCTGAGTGGGGGTGAAGGCAGGGACCACAGGTGCACCAAGGGAGAACCATGGGAAGGGGCCATTTTTCCTGGGCAGACCTAACAAGCACAAAAGCTCAGGGACAGAGCCCAAGCCCAGAATTCAAGTCCCAGTATTGGCACAAAAATAAATAAATAAATAAATGTGTGATGTCATTGCCTCAGCCATGTGATAAGGTTGCACATGGATACATGTTAGCAGTGAGGTGCTTTGGGAATTTGGAGGCATCTTGGCCTGTCTATGATGGCCACTGGTTAAGGGTCAGTCTGCTGTGTGTGTGTGCAGCCTGACAGGCGAAGTTCTCCAACATTCTTCCTGCCACCAACACCAAACAGACTGAGTGAGGTGTGTGTGTGTGTGGTGTGTGGTGTGTGGTGGGGGGGGGGGGGGGCGTGTGGTGTTACTTGGCTTGAACTCAGGACCTGAGTGCTATCCCTTAGCTTTCTCACTCAGGGCTGACACTCTACCACTTTAACTACCCTTCTCACTTTTTGGTGGTTTGTTGGATATAAGAGTATTATGAATTTTCCTGCCCAAGCTGGCTTTGAACCTTGATCCTCCGACCTCAGCCTCCTGAGTAGCTAGGATTACAGGTGTAAGCTTCTAGCACCTGGCTTCAGAGTGCTCTAAATGGCTGCAATGGCCCCGAGGGTGGAAGCTTCCAGCTTTCAGGAAATTAAGGTATTTTCAGAACTAGGGTTGGGGTCCCCTTTCCAGAGTGGGACCTGTCTCTCCAGCCATCAGCACCAGTACACAGACAGGTTGCTAAGGGTAGAGGCTGTCTAAGCTGGGCACCCTTAGCTCCTTTTTTACATCTCCAAGGGGTGAGAAAGAGATCATTTCTCAGAGCCCTCACCCCATCTGCCAGCTCCACGCTGTCCTTGCCAGCTTCCACAGGCCTCACCCCTGTCCCCACAGCAGAGACTAGGGCTCCCACAGACCGATGTGGGGGGTGATATAAGCAATTCAGTCCCCAGCATGTCCAGGCCATTCCAGAGGAGTTGCCTGCGACCCTGAGATTTCTCAAGGGTAGATAGAAGAAGAGGGGAGACACTGCAGACCTGTCATCCTGGCTACTCAGGATGCTGAGATCTGAGGATCATGGTTTGAAGCCAGCCTGAGCAGAAAAGTCTGAGATTCTTATCTCCAACTAACCATCCAAAAGCCAGAAGTAGAGCTGTGGCTCAGGTGCTAGAATGCTAGCCTTGAGCAAAAAAGTTCAGGAGTCAAACCCAGGCCTGAATGTTCAAGCCCCAGGATGGGCAGAAACAAAAATAATAAGTAACTAGACAAGCAGGAAGGGGGGAGGATGGGTGGCCAGCTTGGGTGGAGCAGCCACCCCAGGATTATGGTTTGTGTGTGCTATGCCACTCTGAGCACTAGGCAACCCACACTCCCAACAAACAGAGTAGAGCTGCACCTGCACCCACCCCCCAGGGCATCTTTCTTGGGCTTCTCACAAGGGTGGAATCTGGCAAAGGTTGCTTTTCCCTTGGGTCCTGGATGAGCCCCAGGAGAGGTTGGGAGCCATGCCCAGCCCTGCTACCTCCAAAATCTGAACAGGACTCCCAGCCTCCAGGCCTGGCATCCCTGCCATCCCTGCCTGGTGCTGGTAAGTGGCAACATAAACATCACCAGGACACTCGGGGAAGAAGGGTAAACATCTGGATGCCCTGCAGCTTCCTTCTAGGAGCCCAGGGTCTGCTGCCCTCCTCCTCCTTGGAAGGGTTCTTACAGAAGACAGGCAGAACTGGGCTCCAGTGGGTGACTTGTGCCTATAATCTTAGCTAGATCTGAGGATCATAGCTTCAGGCTATGGAAAACTCCATGAGACTCTTTTCGCTAATTAACCACCAGAGCCACATTAGGTGGCTCAAGTGGCAAAACACCAGCCTTGAGCAGGGGAGGAAGGAGGAAAACAGGATGGTGCCCAGGCCCTGAGTTCAGGCCAATACTGGTAAATAGACACCAATCACACACAGCTTTCCCAAGTCCCTTTTTTCTGGTCCTAGGTCCTCCAATGCCTAGCAACAAGCTAAAGGCTTTGGGGACCTAAAACCCCAGTGGATATTCTGTATTTCAACATGGGTGTTTTCAGTTCCTGATTCATTCTCTGCCTTGGAGCCTCACTGCGGCCCTGGTCATGCTGCCTTTCCCTGATTTCTCTAGCGTGGTCTTTCCCAGAGCCTCATTCTTAATGCAGGATATTCTATAGAGGAAGTTCCCTACACCTTGCTAGCACTGGGCTTGAGCTCAGGGACTGGGCATTGTCTCTTGGCTGTTTGGGTGGTGTTCTACCCTTGAACCACACTTCCAGTTCTGGCTTTTTGGTAGTTAATTGGAGATAAGAGTCTCTTTTATTTATCTTCCAGGACAGGCCTCAAACTGGAATCCTCAGATCTCAGCCTCCTGAGCAGCTAGGATGACAGATGTGAGCCCCTGGTACTCAATTCCCAGCTGCTGGATTTATTGTTGTTGCTTTGTTTTCCCGGTCCTGGGGCTTGAACTCAGGACCTAGGCCCTGTCCCTGAGCTTCTTTTGGTCAAGGCTAGCTCTCTATCACTTGGGTCACAGTGCCACTTCCAGCCTTTGCTGAGGAGTTTATTAGAGGTAAGAGTCTTGTGGATTTTCCTGCCTGGGCTTGTCACTGGACACAGGTAAGGTTTAGTGAAGTTTCCCTCTAAGTGTCAGAACTCTTCACTTAGGGTCCTTGACTTTGATCACAGAAGAAGAATTTCTGGACAAGTCACAATGGTAAGAAAACTTGGCAGGGCTTTATTGAGAAAATAAACAAGCAGGCAAGCAGACAAACAAACAAGAAGGCCAGGGGCACACTAAGAGTGTGGGTGCTCTCACGGGAGATAGAGAGACACAGAGAGAAACACACAGCACCTTGGGCTGTTGAAATATTTATAAGCTAAAGGAAAGGGGTCTGGCTTCAGAGTTATGTAAAGACGGGTGCTTTGCCTTTGCTCTAGTCACACCTGGTGTTATTTTCAGAGTTTCCAAGTAAGAATGCATCCTGTCATAAAACAGATCCTTATCCTTGAGATTAGGAGATACCCTATTTTTCTGCATTTGGGGAAGGAAGTTGCTTAAGTTTGGGGGAAGCATTTTCCTCAGGAAAGTATGTATCCTGTCAGACAAGTATTAGTTCTTGGGGTGAGAAATACATCCCTCAGGAAGGCATGCATCCTCTGTCTCCCTCTTTGAAGCAAAGAAGGCACTTCTGTTTCTAAATACCACATTTCTGAGTTGCCTTCGCCAGGCCTCAGTTTCCTCAAGTTATCCTGTTTCATTTTCCCCTAGATGACTTTGTACCTTAATCTTAGGGTAATATATGAAGGAGTATTTCCCTAGTCTATAGGGCTTCATTTCCCCTAAAATACTTTGTTGCCTTAATCTTAATGGAAGTAGAAGGACAAGTTTTAAGCTTGAGTTTTTAAAATTCCTGGAAGCCATTTACCTTGTCTCATGTTCCTTGGGCTATCTTGCCTCAGGCTGGCTCCAAACTGCAATCTTCAGATCTCAGCCTCCTGAGTAGGTAGGACAACAGGTATGAGCCACCAGTGCCCTGCTAAGCTGCTTGTTTTATTGAGAGAATTCCAAAACTGAAAAGCCAGACAATTCCTCAGTAAACATAAGAAGTGTAGCAGTTCTATATCCCTAATCTTATTTCATAGTTTAAAAGTCTGAGGCAGGTGCTGGTGGCTCATACCTGTAACCCTAACTACTCAGGAGGCTGAGATCTGAGGGCCATAGTTCAAAGCCAGCCAGTCAGGAAAGTCTATGAGACTCTTACCTCCAATTAACCACCAGAAAGCCAGAAGTGGAGCTGTGGCTCAAAGTGGTAGAGTGCTAGCCTTGAGCAAAATTGTTTAGGGACAGGCAGCACCTAGGCCTGAATGCAAGCCCCAGGACAGGTATTTTTATTTTTTAAGTGTGAACCAAGCTTGAAGCAGCAACCCTCACCCCATAGGTGGCTCTCCGTACTTGTGGACTAGGGGGATTGCAGGTCATGCTGGCGTCCCTTGGGAAATGTCTTGCATTTCTTGGGAGCCAAAGCTGCGTGGTTGGTCCCAGGACTCTTCCTCCAGGACCAGCAGTGGTGGCGGTGCAGGCGCACGCTCTCTGGTCCAGTTTCCCACGGTGCCCAGATGATGGCCTCTTTCCCCAGAGGCTAAGATCTGAGGAACACAGTTCAAAGCCAGAGAGGACAGGAAAAGCTATGAGATTGTTTTAAGCCTAACTAACCAGCAAAAAGCCAGAACTGGAGGTGTGGTTCAAGTGGTAGAGCACCAGCCTTGAGTGGAAAAAGCTAAGAGCATGAGGCCATGAGTTCAAGCCCCAGTACACACACACACACACACACACACACACACACACACACACACACACACACACAGGATTGTCCAAGATGCAGCAGGCTTTGCTTCCTTAGTTAACACCCCAAGGTCTGCTCTATTGGGGTGCTGACCTAGGTCAGAAGTTCTACATTACCTCTGTGTAGCCTCCCCCCCTGGAGACCCAGCCTCCTCTGGAGGTGTTGTTCTGAACACACTCCTTGGTGATACAAACCATCCCACCCCTGATTTCACTACATCTATCACAGGGTGGCAGGGGGGGTGGGGGGAGGGGTTGCGGCTGGTGCTAAGATCTAGGGTCCCCAGGTCTTTTTTCCTTTCTCAGTCTGGCAAGAAGGCACAGCCTGGCGTGGGAGGTCAGGCACTGAAGGCTTCGGGGGTGAGGGCGGCGCTGCTTCCGGCGCTGCTGCTCTGCTTGCTGTGAGCCCTGCCCCGGGCAGAATGCGGGAAGGTGCTGGTGGTGCCCATGGAGGGCATGTGGGAACTGGTGCAGGAGCTGCATGCCTGGGGCCATCAGGCCTTGGTCCTGGCCCCCGAGGTATTTGAGTTCGTGAGGGAGGCCTTTTTCACCTTGGTACCCTACGTGATTCCCTTCACGAAGGAAGAGTATGAAGACTGCTACCTGAACCACCTCCACGTCATCCTCTAAATGGAAGGCTATCTGGAGGTGATGTACAAAAGTACATGGAGAATGAAGAAGCTACCGGATTTCTTTGCCAGGTCTTGTGAGGCGCTACTGCATGACGAATCCCTAATCGGGCATCTGAATTCCAGTTCCTTCGATGAGGTTTTGACAGACCCTGGTTATCCCTGTGGAGTAATGCTGGCCAAGTACCTGAATGTGCCTACTGTGCTTTTTCTGCGTGCCCTATTGTGTGACCTAGAATATGAGGCTACCCAGTGTCCCGGTCCTCCTTCATACATTCCTAAATTAGCAACCATGAATTCAGACCACATGACCTTCCTGCAGAGGGTCAAGAACATGCTCTTCTTTGTGCCATTCAGAGCTTTTTGCCATGTATTTTTTCTCCTTATGCAAGGCTCGCCTCTGAGCTCCTGCAGAGAGAGGTGTCCATGGTGGATGTTTTCAGCCACGCTTTTGTGTGGCTGTTCAGAGGGGACTGTGTTGGACTACCCCAGACCCATCATGCCCAACATGGTCTTCATCGGGACATCAATTGCATCACTAGGAAGCCACTCTCTCAGGAATTTGAGGCCTACATCAATGCCTCTGGAGAACATGGGATGGTGGTTTTCTCTTTGGGATCATTAGTCACAGAGATTCCGGAGAAGAAAGCTGTGGCAATTGCTGAGGCTCTGGACCAAATACCTCAGAGGGTCCTGTGGAGCTATGCTGAAGCCGACCATCAAATCTTGCCAAGAATATAATACTTGTCAAGTGGTTACCCCAAAATGACCTGCTGTATCATTCAAAGACCCGGGCATTTGTCACACACTGTGGTTCCCATGGCATTTACGAAGCTATATGCAATGGCGTCCCCATAGTGATGATGCCCTTGATGGCTGACCAGCTGGACAATGCAAAGCGCATGGAGACCCAGGGGGCTGGCGTGACCTTGGATGTCTTTACAATGACTTCTGATGATTTAGCAAAGGCCCTCAAAAGAGTCATCAATGACAAAAGCTACAAGGAGAACATCATGTGCCTCTCCAGCCTTCACAAGGACCGCCCCATTGAGCCCCTTGACCTGGCTGTGTCCTGGGTGGAATTCATAATGAGGCACAAGGGGGCGCCACACCTGCGCCCTGCGGCGCATGACCTCACCTGGTACCAGTACCACTCCATGGATGTGATTGGCTTCCTCCTGGCCGTGGTGCTGGCAGTGGTGCTGGCAGTGGTCTTCACCATCTTTAAATGTTGTGCCTTTGGCTGTCGGAAATGCTTTGGGAAGAAGGAGCAAGTCAAGAAATCCCACAAAACCAAAGCCCATTGAGAAATGGGGGATGAAGGGCATTTTAAATGTATTTTCTAGTAAACACATTACTTAAAAAAAAATCTGATGATTGGTCAGAATTCATATTGAATGTGAATTCTGTATCTTCAGTATCTTTAATCTGATTCTACTTGTTATTAAATGACTTGCAGAATGGTTGCATTTTCATTAATTTTCTTAGTCATGTGTGTGAATTCTTACACAAGACAGAACTTGGAGGTTGTCCTGTCATTCCTGGCCCTTTGGATTACAATTTTTACATTGTCCTCATCCTCTGATTTCTGCAGAATTGTAGTGAGTCCCTTCCTTGTGATGTTTGGTTCTTATTCATGTTCATGCTTCATAGGTGTGTTTCTAGAAGGAAACCTTGTGTTTTAGGGTATAGTGATATCATTGAATGGCTTAGAGACCTTGGGAGCAGTGTACTGCTTTTACCTTGGGGATAGGAATGAAAAGGATGATGGTATAAAATTGATGAGTGTTATATTTGAGAGGATAATCATTACTGTGTCAAATGGTCTAAATTTGCCTATCATAGTATTGAGCACGTATTTTCTGTGATATTTCCTACAGTTAATAATTTCTTAATAAATATTTTATTTTGTTTAAAAAAAAAAGAAGGGGGAAAATCAATTATACCAGTAGGGCTCCAGTGGTTCACATCTGTAGTCCTAGCTACTCAGGAGATCTGAGGATCGCAGTTCAAAGCCAGCCCAGGCAGGAAAATCTGTGAGACTCTTATCTTCAATTAGCCACCAGAAAACCAGAAGTGGTGCTGTGGCTCAAGTGGTAGAGCAATAGCCTTGAGCTGAAGAGCTCAGGAATAGCGCCTAGGCCCAGAGTTCAAGGCAAAAAAAAAAAAAAAAAAGGCACAAAAATCAATTACACATCCAATACTAATTAAACACTGGCCGTGTGGGCAGCTACTTCTTTGGGAAGCTGATAATAAAGAAGCAAAATTTACAACATACCAGGGAGGAATGTGGGAGTCCAGAGGGGTGAATTAGGAGCCAGAGAAGACCTTGATGAGAAACTGATTCATGAGAGAAGACCTGAGAAGTCACAGGAAGAGCCTTCCACTTGGTCAAAGGTCACTAAGAGCAAAGGTCAAGAAGCAGATTCTGTGACCAGAGTAGAGGAAACGAAGGAGGTGAGGTGGTGAAGTAAGAGAGAAAACAGGGGAGGTCAGATTGTCTAGAGAAGAGGCTGGCAAACTATCAACAAAGACCCAGAATCTGTTTATTTATTTGTTTTTAGTGTTAATACTGGTCCTAGGGCTTGAACTCAGGGCCTGGGCACTGTCTCTGAGCTTTTTTTTTACTGGACCTACAGCTCCACTTAACAGCTTTTCACTGGTTAATTGAAGATAAGCCTCACAGACTTTCCTGCTCAGGCTGGCTTTGAACTGCACTCTTCAGACTTCAGTTTCCTGAGTAGCTAGAGTTACAGATGTAAGGGCTAGGAATATGGCCTAGTGGCAAGAGTACTTGCCTCGAGTTACAGATGTAAGCCAAGCCTTTCACATTTTGCAGCAGGGGAAACAGGCCTAGAAGAGTTTCAACAAGCATAAGGTAATACAGGAAGTAAATGGCAGAGCTTAGTGTCTTTACCCCAATCCACCAGCCAAAAGTTAGGTCCATTCCCACTGAGCTGGGATCTTGGGGTCTTGAGACTCAAATCCTTGGGTGATTTATGCATATATCACTTGACCCTTTTTCTGGTCTCCTTCCAACTCCAATCTTTCTATATGAAGGACTTACCTTTTCCCTCTAGGCCCATTCTTTCTATGTATCCAAAGATGGAACATGAAGGATTGACACCCACACACACTCACAGGCACATAGGGGCACCAGGCAAAACCCCAGGTATGCACCAACCTGCTGATGTGTAGCCAGGGCAAGTCACCTAAGGCCAGCTGTAAACAGTCCATTGTGGGCCCTAGAAAAAGCCACCAACTTCCTAGACTTAGGCTTTTTCATTAACCTCTGCCTCCTTGCTCAGACCCCCATACAAGCCTGATCCCAAATTTACCCCTTCATACCCCCTCTGCTGGAAGGCTATGTCCCTCCCTGCTCTATCTCAATAAACAGTTCTTGCCTGTGAAAGATCAATCCAGCCTGTTTCCTTCCTTTCTCCTCCATTTTCCGAACAATATGAGCATCTGCATTTTTTTAAAAGAATATAAAACTATTTATTGACCACTGTTCACCATTATTTACAATAAAGTAAACAATATACAGTTGGGTAAAATTCTGATTACTACAAAGTTGTTTCTCTGGCTTTTGTGGAACCAGTAACCCAATACTGAAAACAATTGAGCCTACATGTAAGGAATGAGTTGGAGTAAAGAAAAAGCATGCAGGTCAATAATAATAAAATTCTGTTAAGTCATTTAGGCCAGCAAGTCCTAAATAGTCGACATCTCTAACCAGCTGATTTTACATTTCCATGAGCTGAGTGTTAGATAGCCCATGACCCAGTATTCTGTAAAGGAATGCTCACTACAGAAAATTTTAGTGAAAGGAAATCAAAATTTGTCTTTTCTCATCTGGGTGAGGGAAGTTGTTGGTAGCATAAATTTTTTCTTTTCAAGAAGTTTTGCAAGGGCTGGGGATATAGCCTAGTGGCAAGAGTGCCTGCCTCGGATACACGAGGCCCTAGGTTCGATTCCCCAGCACCACATATACAGAAAACAGCCAGAAGCGGTGCTGTGGCTCAAGTGGCAGAGTGCTAGCCTTGAGCGGGAAGAAGCCAGGGACAGTGCTCAGGCCCTGAGTCCAAGGCCCAGGACTGGCCAAAAAAAAAAAAAAAAGAAGTTTTGCAAACCTATTGCATTTGCATATTTATGGCAGAGGCCAGAGGACCTAAAGTTTGAAGCTAGCCTGGTTATCTAGTAAGTTCAAGGCCAACCTGAGCTGCCTAGAGACCCTGTCTCAAAAACCAACGAAAAACTAAAACATCATTTGCCTCCATATTACAAGGCTCTGGGTCTGATGCCCAACACATCTAAATAAGCAAAAGCCCCCAAACAAAAAACTACCTATGTAAATATTTTGTTTACACACACAAACACAAAAAAGAAAATTCAGGATGGTCCTTCAACATAGCAGTTAAAGACAAGTTGTTCTAATTAAGTAATAATCCCCTAAAATTGCCTAATATTAAAGAATCAACAATCTGTTCCTGAATGCAGAGAAAATATACCATGGTATTAAACATTCTTTTCTGATAAAGTAAACAACTACAGAAAGCCTTTATTATTAATTTGTGCTATTGAGGAAAAAAAAACCCACAAAACCTCAACAATTCCCCCAATACTACTTTTAAAACCAACACATCATACTTGATTTTCATTAGAATGTAATTATTGCTTCACACCATTAATTCAAAAACCAAGACTCAGCATATATATATATATATGTGTATATGTATGTATGTATATATGTGGCAATGCAAACAATTATTGAGCTTCATCTTCTGGACAAGAGTGCCAAATTAGTCTCTCTTCATAGAAAGCAATCATAATCTGAGGACACTTCATATTCACCTCTTTTGCCAGCACCACATCAGCTTCATGTGAATCTTTCCATTTCATGAGAAACATCAATTCTCCACTGCTGTCTGTGGCACCAATTATTCGTTCAGGATCCAGACCCCTAGCAAAGCCCCTTGTTTCGTCAGCAGTATCTCGTTTCTTCTTTGAGTTGCTAACATTAGATTCACTGTCCAGTAACAATTTTCTTTTGTACCATCCTTTTCTTTACCAGCTTTTTGAGAATTAAGAAATGCTTCAATTAATTCTGGACAATCTAAATTTTCTTCAGGTTCCCAAGTATTATCAGCATCTGTAAATCCCTTCCACTTCAGGAAATATTCTACCTTCCCATTCACTACACGTTGGCCCAGTACTTTTTTCTACAACAAATTCTTCTGGCTCTGCTTCTTCAACTTTTTTACTCTTTCCATTCTGTTTCTTTCCCATTTCTTTGCAATGTAGTCTTGTTAGAGGCCATTTTTTAAATAATTTATTTAGTAATTAAATAAATTTTTTTGACAAGGTGTTGTGCAAAAAGGGTACAGTTACATAGTAGGGCAGTGTGCACATTTCTTGTGATATCTTACACCCTGTTTTTCTTTCCCTTCCCTAGGTCAGGTAGACATATATACAATGCACAATGTACCAAGAACATATACAGTAGCCACGTGGCCTACGCCCAAGAAAATTCGCCTAGGGCTTTAAATGTAATGTCAACATTAGACAATATGTCGACAGTAGTCTTATATGAACGTACATACATAGCTTTTGAGCTATTGTATTCCACTAAGAGGTCAATTTTTGACCTTTATATGTTGAGTAGTTGTTTGGTTTTAGTTACATAATGTTGGGTCGCTGACCCAATCCTGTGGGAAATACTATTTGACAAGCAGTTTTTGGTTTCACAGACCCGGTCTCTACTGTCTCTCTGTCACCCCACCTTAACAGTCATATATCAGGGAGATCATGCCCCTCTGTTTTCTGTGTTCTAGGCTTGTCTCGCTCAACATTATTTGTTCAAGTTCTGACCATTTCCCTGCGAATAACAGTATTTCACCATTCCTAATCGCTATGTAGTATTCCATTGTGTATAGGTACCATATTTTTTGGATCCATTCATCTGTGGAGGGTCATCTGTGTTGTTTCCATATTTTGGCTATTGTGAATTGTGTAGCGATAAACATGGAAGTGCAAATGTCATTTTGATATCTTGGGGCCTGCTGTTCCGGATAGATGCCTAGAAGTAGAATGGCTGGGTCATAGGGTAGGTCTATATTGAGCTTTTTGAGAAACCTTCATACTGATCTCCAAAGTGGTTATACTAATTTGCACTCCCACCAACAATGGAGAAGGGCTCCTCTTTCCCCGCACCCCCTCCAGCATTTGTTGTTTCCTGAGTTCAGAGTATAGGCCATTCTAACTGGAGTGAGGTGGTATCTCAGGGTTGTTTTTATTTGCATTTCCTTTACTAGCAGGGATGTTGAGCATTTCCTCATGTGTTTCTTTGCCATTTTTATTTCTTCTCTTGTGAAGTCTCTCTTTAGCTCCTTTGCTCATTTCCTAACTGGTTTACTGGGCTTGGAGGGGCTTAGTTTTTTGAATTCTCTGTAGATGACAAATATCAGATCTTTGTCTGTTGCTGTGCTGGTAAATATCCTTTCCCATATGGTTGGCTGTCTTTCTGTTTTGGTGGCTATGTCCTTTGCTGTGCAGAAACTTTTTAATTTGTAGTAGGCCCATTTGTCCAGTCTTTCTTCTATTTGTTGTGCCCCTGGGACTCTATTCAGGAAGTTCCTTCCTGTGCCTATAAGTTCTAGCGTCTTTCCTACTCTGTCCTTCAGTAGTTTCAGGGTTTCAGGTCTGATATTGAGGTCCTTGATCCATTTTGAGTTGATCTTGGTGCATGGTGATAGGCTTGGGTCTACTTTGAGTTTTCTGCATATGGCTGCCCAGTTCTCCCAGCACCAGTAGTTGAAGAGGCTATGTTTGTTCCATTGTATGTCTTTAGCTCCTTTGTCGAATATCAGTTGACTGTAAGAGTGCGGTTTTATTTCTGGATCTTCAATTCTAATCCATTGGTCTTCCTGTCTGTTTTTATACCAATACCAGGCTGTTTTTGTTATGATGGCCCTGTAGTAGAGCTTGGAGTCTGGTATTGTGATACCTCCTGCACTGCTTTTTTTGCCTAGAATTGCTTTGGCTAATCTATGTTTTTTGCTGTTCCATATGAGTTTATGGATTGGTTTCTCTATTTCAGTGAAGAATGTGGCTGGGATTTTAATAGGGATTGCATTGAATTTGTATAACAATTTGGGCAATATGGCCATTTTCATTATATTGATTCTGCCTACCCATGAGCATGGGAGGTCTTTCCATCTCCTTGTGTCTTCTTTGATTTCCCTTATTAGATTTTTGTAGTTTTCATTGAATAGGTCCCTCACGTCCTTGGTTAAGTTGATCCCTAGGTACTTTATTCTTTTTTTGGCTACTGTAAATGGAATTGTTTCCATAATTTCCTTTTCTGTTTGTCTATTGCTGGTGTACAGAAAAGCTGCTGACTTTTGTGGCTTGATTTTGTATCCTGCTACTTTGCCAAAATTGTTTATTAGGTGTAGGAGTTTGGGTACTGAGTTTTTTGGGTCCTTCAGATATAAGATCATGTCGTCTGCGAATAGGGATAACTTGATTTCTTCCTTGCCAATGTGGATCCCTTTGATGTCCTCCTCTTGCCTTATTGCTATGGCTAGGGATTCCAGCACTATGTTGAAAAGAAGTGGGGAGAGTGGGCATCCTTGTCTTGTTCCTGAATTTAGGGGGAATGATTTAAGTTTCTCTCCATTTAATATGATATTAGCAATTGGTCTGTTGTATATGGCTTTTATTGTTTTGAGGAATGTTCCATCTATTCCTGTTCTCTCCAAAGCTTTTAATAGGTATGGATGTTGTATTTTGTCGAAGGCTTTTTGGGCATCGACTGATATAACAATGTGATTCTTGATTTTAGTTCTGTTTATGTGGTGAATTACGTTGATTGATTTACGGATGTTGAACCATCCTTGTGACTACGGGATGAAGCCTACTTGGTCATGAAATATAATTTTCTTGATCAGTTTCTGGACCCTGTTACCTAATATTTTATTGAGGAGCTTTGCGTCTGTGTTCATTAGTGATATTGGTCTGTAGTTCTCCCCCCCAGGTTAGAGTTGGGTTTATAGCAGGCCTATGATGACAGAGTTGCAACCAAGACTTACTGCAAGTTAAAAACATCAGAGTTGTGTTGGGTGGCCACAGGATTGCCTTGAGGTAGCATTGGTGTCTTCCCCCTCTAAGTCTCAGAAACTGTCATGGCTGCTGCAGACTGCAGACTTGGTTGGCCTTTGGTCTGTGTGGATTTTGTGACTAGGAAGATGGTTAAAGGCCCAAGCCTTCTAAAATCTTTTAAAGTTGTCCCTCTGCTTAAACCGGTAGGGTACCAGCCTACAAAAGCCATAGTATTCAAAGTAAGCAACCAGGGAATACTGGGAGATTTCAAATGTCTTTAACCAGTCTGTGTAGAAATTTTCAGGCAACTCAGCAATGACAATCTATCCAGGGGACTCTGAGAGATGCCACTACAGCCTTGCCCAGATCCAACCCATCGCTCTTGCCTGCCTCCATCACACCTGAATAACCAAGCCTGCTGATTCGAGATGGAAGACACAGCCACTTCGGATCCACTGAAGCTGAGACTTTTACATTGTCCTGACCCTTTGCTCTCTTGATTATTAATTCATTTGTGCTCTCTTCCACCTGCCAGTAAGGTTAAATGATGATTTGGTTTGATGGCACATGGATCTCATTCAGTCTGGTCTTCTCTAAGTGTTACATCAGAACTCTGGCAAGTACTTGTTGGTCAATTCTCAACAAGTTACAGGTAAGCTCTACTCCTATTGTTCTCCTGTTGCTTTAATTGGAAATAAAAAGGGCTTTTATGGCTAAGACTCCTTGGATTGCAGTTTGAAGCCAGCCCGGGCATAAAGAAAGAAAAAAATCCCTCCAGCTCCCAACTAACCAGCCAAGAGCCAGACTGGAAGCTTGGCTCAAGAGAACCAGCCAAATGCTGAAAGAGGCACTGTGGCTCAAGTGGTAGAGCACTAGCCTCGAGCAGACGTGCTCAGGGACAGTGCCCAGGCCCTGAGCTCAAACCCCATGAATGCCAATGGGAGCATGCCATCCCAGCAACAAGCACCTAGACCCATGGGACTCAGCCAGTCCAGGTAACAAGGATCATGGAGAGGAGTAAGAGGAGAATGATGTCTCATCTTTTTTTTTTTTTTTTTTTTTGCCAGTCCTGGGCCTTGGACTCAGGGCCTGAGCACTGTCCCTGGCTTCTTCCCGCTCAAGGCTAGCACTCTGCCACTTGAGCCACAGCGCCGCTTCTGGCCGTTTTTTTCTGTATATGTGGTGCTGGGGAATCGAACCTAGGGCCTCGTGTATCCGAGGCAGGCACTCTTGCCACTAGGCTATATCCCCAGCCCATGATGTCTCATCTTAAATGGAGTCACTTTGTCTCGTCCTTTCAAAATTAATCAGAGCTGGGAGATCAAGAGGAATAGTTGTTTACCCACCTAGTGTCCATACCTGTCCTTTTTCCATCTGGACAGAAACTTGAATTCTTGCCTTTGTTACTTGCTATTTGTACATATATATTAGCTGACTGGTTACTCCCAACCAGTCCACTATCCCTAAATACTTCCTTCCTGTCCCCAGTCCAGTTATTCCTCCTTCCTTGTAATGGGCCACAATTGGGTTTATGCTCCAAATGGAACTTTTCTGGCTTGTGCCCAGGGTGTGTTCTCCCATGTTGTTCATGTTAACTGGTCCTGTGAACTCGTCAGCCTTTTGCCTGAACTTTTCAAAAGTCTCTTTTAACAGGATAACAACCCTCACCGAGGTCGCCACCTGGGAACTTGCAGTTCAAGGCCATCCTCTTACTACACTGCTGTGCCCAGTGCAGATCTGGACCCTGAAGACCACAGCCCCAATGATTCCTTGATGTGCCCAAGCTGCAGGAGGTAGCCAAAGGAGACCATGACACCCACTGGTCCTTGATAACCATTCTCGTGGAAATGAGGAGGACTTTTACCAACCAAACTGGATGGTACCAGGCCAAATGACAAATCAGGGACCCCTGACTACTTCGCCCCTTTACAGCAGGAAGTAGTCCCAGAAAAGACAACCTCTGCCCATACTCCCAGCCTGGTACCCCTCCTCTGTTATTAATAAACAACAAATGGGGGAATTTTAGCATTTACCTAGCCTCAGGTCCTCAGCTCCTCCCACTAGACCCCAGATCCACCCATACCTAAAGAGCCACCCCTATTCACTACCTAACTACTTCCCCTTTACCTCCCTAGAGAAAGAAGCTGCCACCTGGATAAGGTGCAGACGCCATGTAGCTTCCTCTCCCATGGGAACTATGGCCCCACTAATAAACCTCCTTATGAACCTTCTTCTCCTGCCTGTGATTATCTCCGCATGGTCCTCTGGGATGGCCGATACTTATGCTTTCATACATGAGATTCTAAAAATTACCAGGTGGCTTATACCTATAATCCTACCCAGGACCTGAGTTCAAGTCCCAGTATTGGCACAAAAAAAAAAAAGAAAGAAGGAAAGAGAGAAAGAGAAAACACTGTGCTTACTTTACTTTTCTTACAGTGACAATAGTTCAAGCCTCAGAAAGTAAGTAAAGTAAGTAAATAAATAAGACCAGGAGAGCCTAGAAGGACTTGGAAAGGCAGATTGATTTGAGCTGTAATGTTTTGTGTTGAGGGTGGGTGGTGGAGGGAGAGAAGTCCAGAGGCTTAAGGTCAGGACAAGGAATGGTGAGATAAAGCAGAAACTGAGGGTTTCCTTTAGCTTTGTCCTGCCTATCCCACACTGAGCTTGCTCAGAGCCTGCAAGTCGCTCAGGCAATGTTGACTGGTTTGAGGGTGTGTGTGTGTGTGTTCTGGTCCTTGAACTCAGGGCTTGGTGTTGCCCTGGCTCTACCACTGAGCCACTGTAATTGATTGGGGATGTGTGTGTGTGTGTGTGTGTGTGTGTGTGTGTGTGTGATGGTCCTTGAACTCAGGGCTTGGTGTTGCTCCGGCTCTACCACTGAGCCACTGTAATTGATTGGGGATAGAGTCTCCCGGACTTTCAAGCCTGGGAACTCGGAGTAGCCGGGATTCCAGGCCGGAGCCCTCGGGCCCGGCTTGGTAAAGTGTTTTGAATGACCAGATGGAATTTCTTCAACAGCGGCATCTTGAAAGTCCATCAACTCAGGCACGTGTGTCCCAGTGTGTGGGTGAACCTGAACCATAACCTACTGGCCCGGGCGTTGTCGATTCATCATCTCCTGCTTCCCGCACCCTAGTCCCTCCCAAGCGCCCGCAGCGTCTGCGCGCGGCCTCGCTGGAAACTCCAGCCTTATCCCGGGCTCCCGGCACCCCGCCCGCAGTCTGCCCTTCGGGGCCCCGACGACCGCCTCCACCGCGCGTCCTGGGACGCCCCAGGGAAGTGGGTGCGCCTCCGGGTCGGAGACGACGCAGCCTGCGGGGCCGAGGCGCCCGGAGCTTGCGTAGCGCCCAGCACCCGGACTCCGCGCTCCGGACAGGGCGGAGCGGAATGGATGGGCGGAGGCATTGACCAGTGACGAGCAAAGGGCAGGTCCAGACGAGAGGGCGTGGCTTGTAAGGCGGGGCTGAGCCGATGGGCGGAGCCATTGGCCAGTGACAGGGAAAGGGCGTGCCCGGGGAAAAAGAAGTGGAGGGGAGGATGAGAAATTCTATTGGCTGGAGGAGAGAAGGGGCGGGGAGACCTCGGCGCAGCCTCCTCCGGAGCCGCGGGCACTGCGGGCTGGGCTTCAGCTGGCGCCGCCCTCGGGTGCAGGCACAGGCTCCGGCTTGGCCCAGGCAGGGACTTCTGGATCGCGCGGTGACCGCCTGGTGAGTGATGCCGGGTTGAGCCACCCTTCCGCCCACCCGGGTCGCCTCAATCAGGCCGCCGGGCGCCGTCTCCTCGCCCGGCTTGCGCTCGGGTGCGAGCTAGGGCCGCGACCCGCGCCGCCTTGGGCATCTCAGCGGGGCTGGTGGGCGCGGCTTCGGGCTGCACCTGTGTTCTCCGCGCCGCCTTGCGGGCGCCGCCGGTCAGTGGGGCCGGTGAGCGCGGCTTCGGGCTGCATCTGAGCCCCCCTCCCCCCCGGGTCTCGCACTAATGATATCCCGGGAGGGAGGCGGGAGCGAGGAACGCGAACCACTCCAACACTGAGGTGATAGAGAGCTCGGCGCTGTTTAAGTCGGGGTGTTCTTAGCCCGGACCCGTTAAGGAAAGGGACATTTAGCCTGGGCGCGGTGGCTCACTCCTGCAATCCGAGCTACACTGGAGGATCTGGGGATCGCGGTTCAAAGCCGGCCGGGGCAGCAAAGGCCGTGTGACTCATCTCCAATTAACCACCAGAAATACGGAAGTGGAGCTGAGGCTCAAAGTGGTGGAGCTAGCCTTGTGCAAAAGAGCTTAGGGACAGCGCCTAGGCTCAGCGTTCAAGCCCGTGCCATGCCTAACCAGAAAGAAAAAAGATTTGTTATTTTCATTTGTGTGCCTCTATTGGCACTTGAACTCAGGGCTTAGGCATTATCCCTTAGCTTTTTCACTCAAGGCTGGCTCTCTACCACTTGAGCCATACCACCACTCTGGCCCTTTGGTGGTTAATTGGAGCTAAGAGTCTCAAGTACTTTTCTGCTAGGCTGGCTTCTAAGTACTATCTTCAGTCTCCAGAGTAGCTGAGATTACAGATGTGAGCCACTGGTGCCAGCTTGGCTAAGAAGGGGCTTTGATGCCTGAAATCTACTTTCTCAGCAGGGTGAGAAACTGAGAGTTCAGTTCTTTACTTTTTATCCAAATCAGTCTCAGTCAGTGGTGAAGGTGGGATTTGAACCCACTGCTGCCTGTCCCTCCAGACCTCTTGTGCTTCATCTCTGGCTTTGAGCTCACTCCATCTACTTCCCTATTATCCCTGTGCTCTTGACTTCCTGCCCATGTCCCTGTGTCCCCCACTGCTGAATGATACCTCATAAGTTGGGCACAGCCCTGAGACACAGCCAGTGCCAAACTAGCCAGAGAGCCTTAAAACCCTGGAAGGAGTGTCCTAGAAACCCATATCACTTGGGAACCGAGGGAGGTCCACAACAGATGGGAGCTGGGATTCTGAAAACTGACCCCAAGCAAGCCATACTACAAAGTGAGATCACAGTGGTAGAAGAGAGCTTTGTTGCCTTTGCAGAAGTTTATGTTTTGTTTTGTTTTCTGCCAGTTCTGGGGCTTGAACTCAGGGCATGAGCACTGTCCCTGGCTTCTTTTTGCTCAAGGCTAGCACTCTGCCACTTGAGCCACAGCGCCACTTCCAGCTTTTTCTGTATATGTGGTGCTGAGGAATTGAACCCAGGGCTTCATGGCGAGCACTTTACCACAAGGTCATATTCCCAGCCCTTGCAGAAGTTTAGCCACAAATAAAGGAGTATCAGTCAGGACTAGTTACCAAAAGCCAGGAAAACAAAACTAAGTGAATGATTGGACTAATTGATAAATATTCCTATGTATTTCCTGGGCTGCTGCCACCAGGGTAGGAAGGGGAGGGCTAGAGAAAGGGAGGGGTAGGAGGAGAGAAAGAGAAAAAAAAAAAAAAGATAAAACTCATTGTCCCTTGTTTAAAAAAAAATTTGATGATATGGGGCACTGGTGGTCCCTGCCTGTAATCCTACTACTCAGGAGGCTGAGTTCTGAGGATTCAGGTTCAAATCCAGCCCAGGTAGGAAAATCTGTGAGACTCTTAGCTCCAATTAACTACCAGAAAGCCAGAAATGGTGCTGTGGTTCAAAGTGGTAGAGCACTAGCCTTGAGCACAAAAGTTCAGGGATAGCGCCCAGGCCTTGATTTCAAGCCCCAGCTCTGGCACAATACATACATACATACATACATACATACATACATACAGTGTCCTTCTGAAACCCAGATTACCATGGCCTGAAGTTGAGGGCAGACTCAAGATCTAGGATCCTTCTGGGCTCTGGGCCATCTGGACTGTGAAAGATAAAAAGCATGAACTGGGGCTGGGAATATGACCTAGTGGCAAGAGTGCTTACCTGGTATACATGAAGCCCTGGGTTCGATTCCTCAGCACCACATATATAGAAAAGGCCAGAAGTGGCACTGTAGCTCAAGTTGGCAGAGTGCTAGCCTTGAGCAAAAAGAAGCCAGGGACAGTGCTCAGGCCCTGAGTCTAAGCCCCAGGGCTGGCAAAAAAAAAAAAAAAAATATATATATATATATATATATATATATATATATATATATATATGAACAGAACTTATGTCACAGGTGTGTGTCCTGGATTCAGACCCTGTGACTACGAAGCCTCCTCAGGAGAGGCACCAGACTGGGGTTCCAGAACCTCCTGGCATGGGTCCCTGGGACCTGGGTCCTGGGTGAGTGCCATGTGTCCCCTCACCTGCAGTAGGTCCTGGCATGGCCTCTTGTCCTCTGAATCCTCCATTTTCATTTCTAGAGCTGCATTGGCTCCTTACATCAAGGGCACCCAGGGCTCCTGGGGCCTGGAACCAAGGTCAACACTAACAGTCCCCAGAGTTTCCCACCATTCTGGAGGGGCCAGGCCACAAACAGCTATCTCAGGTCGCATTTGTCTCACACAGTGCTACCTGTGGCTTACGCCTGTACTCCTAGCTACTCAGAAGGCTGAGACTTGAGGACTGGGGTTTGAAGTCAGCCTGAGCAGGAAAGTCCATGAGTCTCATCTCCAATTAACCAGGAAAAAGCTGCAAATGGAGGTGTGGCCAAGTGGTAGAGCACCCGTATTAAGTGATAAAACTTAGGGATGGCACCCAGGCCCTGGGTTCAAGCCCAAATACCAGCACCAAAAAACAAAATGAAACAAAAACCAAAAGGAATATAATCAGTATAACTAGTTAACTAACAAGGGGCCCAAGATTGAGACAGGAACAGGCCCTGTTCCCCTGTAAACACAGAAAATTCCAGAGCTGAGCACCAAGCCCAGAGCCATGAAAAGCCAGAGTGGTGATCCTCTTCCAACCGACACTGAAGAAAAAATTTTGAAGTAGTTTGGTGGGAGCATGGGGTTTATGTGTGCAAGCACTTAGGGTGTGTGTGTGTGTAATGGTCCTGAGTTTCTTTTGCTCAAGGCTTACGTTCTACCACTTGAGCCACAGTGCCACTTGACACATTTTTAGTAATTTATTGGAAATAAGAGTTTCACAGACTTTCCAGGCTGGCTTCTGACCTCAGTCATCAGATATCAGCCTCCTGAGTAGCTAGGAATACAGGTGTGAGCCACCAGCACCCAGCTTAAAATAGTTTTAAAGTAAATTAAAGTAGGAAGTGGCTCAGATTTCCCTAAGCTTCTGTAGTTACCCATCTGTCTTAAGGGGAACTTGGAGCTGTCTGGTCTCTTTTCTGTCCAGCCTTCTCCAGGCTGAGGCTGTAGGAGATTCTGAGTCCCTCCCCAGGTTGCCCTGTGGCCCCTCCACACAGTGCTGGGATGAGCCCTGGGGACCCTCAACCAGCTGCCAAGTCTCCAGCTCACCTGCTGGAGCCAGCCAGCCGACAACAAAAGGGAATCCTGAATGAGGGGAGTGAGGATTAAAGAAAAGGAAAAATACAAGGCAAGAGAAAAAAGAGAAGAGACAAAGATGGGATCTGGGAGGTCTGCAGCTCAAGATTGTAACTCAAGACTGCAGCCATGTTTATTCTTAACTTCCAGCTTATATGCAGTTTGAAAACCAGCAAATAGCATAGGCTTAAAATTCCAGAACACAAAAAGGCTTGGAGTTAGCAATACCCGACGATAGCTAAGACAGGATGAGGTTGGTTAACATAAGAATGGACTCTGGTAGACATGGTAAAGCATTTCTGATTTTCCATTAAGTCATGTCCTTGCACATCCTGGAAAACACAGCCAGAGGTCAGGAAGAGTTTAGCTGACTTGGCTCCCAACACTCACCCAAGGCCCAGGGGACCATGTAGCATCTGAAGTCACTCACCAAGTCCAAAGCAAACTTCACACCTCCATCCCATACCAGAGTTCGCTGCCATCACTGTGACACCCTTCAGCAGAGGCTCTCTACTCAGGATCTAGAGCTGTGGAAATCGGCTCCCTCACCCTCCTGTAGTGTTTAGCAAATCTCATGAGTTCATCAACACCTGCCCAGGAAGCTCTCTGATGTGAATATGTACTTTTGCAAAGATTCTAAAGGCTGGCTCATACCTGTAACCCTAGCTACTTGGGAGGCTGTGATGTGAGGACCCTGATAACAGTCCATGAAATTCTTTTCTCCAATTAAACAGCACAGAGCCACAAGTAAAGGTGTGGCTCAAATAGTAGAGTGCTAGCATTAATTGAAAAGGTAAGGGACAGAGCCCAGGCCCCAGAATTGAAGCCCCAATGGTAGCACATGTGCACATACCCACACCCACATACACACACACGAGTCTAAAAGATTTTCTGACCATCAAGGTTTTAACACACTCCCTTGGGCCCCAAAGCCATGGCTGCCAGGCAGGAAGTGCCCCAGGTTTAGGACAGGAGACCTGGGACCAGGAAGTGGGGTGGAAATTCAAGGAACGTATGGGCTGGAGATTTCCATACAGCTTTTTTTTCCTCTTTGCCTTGAGTTCAATTTCTGGTGGAAACTAGGTAGTTAGATCCCCAGGAATGTGGGATGGTACTTCTCCTATCTGGGGACATAAGGAAGTCTGGGGACAATGGCCAGAAGTCTGAGGTCTTCCAAGGAATCCAAGATCAGGCACTTCAGAGTCAGGGGAACAGTGTCCAGAAGGCCTGGGACCAGAATCAGCTCAAGGAAACATGGCAGGGGACAGTCAGGAGAGTGAGGGCAGCAGAGAGTAGACACAGCAGAGGCAGGCTGGGAGTGGTCAGCCCGGGGCTAGCTCTGGAGTGAGGTGCCTGTGGCTCTGTACCTGATCCCCCTGAGCTGTCCAGCCTCCATTGCCCCTGGTTGACAGCAGGAGACCCCACAGAGACCCCATAGGCTTTACCTGGCAAGATGCCAGATGTGACTGGGCTGAGGCCTGGGAGTGGCCAAATGGAGGTGGGCAGTGACAGGAGGGGAGCAGGAGGGAGGGGGATTATAGCTAGGGACACAGAACAGTAGAACTTAGCAGCTGGGATCCCTTCCTGTGGTCCACACCCAAACAGCCAAATGTGCTTCTGGGCGTTACCTCTGCCTAACCCCTTCAAGGCAGTTGATTTCGTCCCTGGCTAAGCTTCTGCCATTTTCTGGCTGACAGGTGTGGGGAGGGCCTTTCACAAACTCATTGTTGGCTAGGCACCACCAGTGGTTCACTCCTGTAATCCTAGCTACTCAGGAGGCTGAGATCTGAGGACCAGAGTACAAAGCCAGTCTAGGCAGGAAAGTCAGTGAGACTCCCATCTTCAATTAAGCACCAAAAAAGCTGGAAGTAGAGCTGTGGCTCAAGTGGTAGAGTGCTAGCCTTGAACAAAAAAGCTAAAGGACAGTGACCAGGCCCCAGAATTGAAGCCCCAATGGTAGCACATGTGCACATACCCACACCCACATACACACACGTATATGCATACATACACATTCACACACAAACAAGTTCATTGTTTTCAGTACCCAGCTGCTGCCCTGGATGGCATTTAGAAAGTGCAACCAAGGCCATGGAGGATCAAGGGCCTCCGCTCTCCAGGGCAGTGGGCCACCCATGTGCCTGCCAGGGATGCATCCAGCAGCCCTGCAGGAGACCTGGGCTGTGCTCTCCTTTCTTTTGCTTCTTGGATCCTTCTCACTCTTGCTCTCGCTCTCTTTCTTACTTGATTTCCTTCTTTTCTTTTTTGTTCTTTTCTTTTTCTCTGTGCTGTTACTGGGGCTTGAAACCAGGGCTTGGGTTCTGTCCCTTAACTTTTGTTCTCGACTGTTGTTCTCAAGACTGATCCACAGCTCCTTTTTCTGGCTTTTTGCTGGATAGTTGGAGATAGGAGTCTCACAGATGTCCCTGCCTGGGCTGGCTTTGAATATCAATTCTCAGATCTCAGCCTCCTGAGTAAGAAAGACTGCTGTAAGAGTAAAGAGTAGACAAATACATCATCCCACAGTGAAAGAACTTTCCATTCTGTTTCATGAAAACCAGACAACAATAAGGTTCTTTGCTCCTTTTACAATTGTCCTGTGGGGATTGAGACCCAAGGGTGCCTGAAGAACCACAGAGTGGCCTTCTTCTGCAATAGCCACAGAAGAGGAAATGGGCCCAGGCCTAGGGCCTCCATAGCAGGCTGGGGTGTAACGCTCACGGGTTCATGCACGGCAGCTGAAGTGCAAAGAGAGAGCATTTCAGTCACTGTTGACAGGTCAGGTAGCCCAGGCTAGCACATTGCCTGGGCCTCTCCTCCGCACAGAGCGACACCGATCATAGGATACAAGGTGACAAAGAATGACACAGAGAATCCTCTAGCCTAGGATGCAAACTGGGTTCCTGGGGGCAGGAAGCAGGACAAAGACAGCTGTGGGGGAAGGGAGCAGCCCACAGCCAAGCAGGCCTGTCCAGCTGCATCTGTCACTCTGATTGTCCCTCTGTGGCTGGGGGCCAGCCCTACCACATTCTCTTCCAGGTGCCTGCTTCCTCCCAGAAAACCCATGTGTATACTGTGATTTAATTCATGCTACAACTGTGTTGTTTTTTAAGATGGGTGCCAGTGACTCACACCTTTAATCCTTGCTACTCAGGAGGCTGAGATCTGAGGATCACAGTTGGAGCCTTTTTTTTTTTGGCCAGTCCTGGGTCTTGGACTCAGGGCCTGAGCACTGTCCCTGGCTTCTTTTTGCTCAAGGCTAGCACTCTGCCACTTGAGTCACAGTGCCACTTCTGGCCATTTTCTATATATGTGGTGCTGGGGAATTGAACCCAGTGCCTCATGTATACAGGGCAAGCACTCTTGCCACTAGGCCATATCCCCAGCCCCTGAGGATCACAGTTGGGAGCCAACCCAGATGGGAAAGTCTGAGATTCTTATCTCCAATTATCCAGCAAAAAGGCAGAATGTGGAGGTGTGGCTCAAGTGGTAGAGCACCAACCTTGAATGAAAAAACTAAATGACAGAGCCCCAGCTCAGTTCAAGCCCCAGTACTGGCCCTCTCCCAATCAATCTCTCTGTGTCTTTGTCTTTCTCTCTCTGTCTCTCTGTCTCTCTTTCTCTCTGTCTCTCTCTCTCTCTCTCACACACACACACACACACACACACGACTGTGCTGTGCCTAGCCACAATTGCTCACGCCTATAATCCTAACTATTCAGGAGGCTGAGATATAAGGATCATGGTTCGAAGCCAGCCCAGGCAGGAAGTCCATGAGAGTCTTATCTCCAATTATCCACCAGAAAACAAGAAGTGGCACTGTGGCTGCAAGTGGTAGAGTACTAGCCTTGAGCAAAAAAGCTCAGGGGCAATGCTAGGCCCAGAGTTCAGGCCCCACAACTAACAAAAAGAAAGAAAGGAAGAAAGAACAAGATTGTAATGTTTTAGTGTAAGAGGTTGAAAACAGGCAGCTGGGAGACAGCGCCCATGCACCCACAGATCAGTACTTGGGAGGCAGCACGAGTAAGTGTTCCAAATGGAGAGAGCACCACTGGCTTTTTTAGAAAGTGGGGTGTTCAGTCTCCCACTCAGCAAGTCTCTGTTGAGCGACTCACCAAGGGGCTGAGCATAGAATGAGGGAAAGTCAGCTCAGCAGGAGGACTGGCAAAGGCTGG
This sequence comes from Perognathus longimembris pacificus, assembly GCF_023159225.1. NCBI lineage: Eukaryota > Metazoa > Chordata > Mammalia > Rodentia > Heteromyidae > Perognathus > Perognathus longimembris. Next base: position 62,150,738 of record NC_063162.1, read on the forward strand.
AGATACAGCATCCATCCACGCTGGACAAGAATTTTTGCATGATCTACAACACAGAGTGGAGATGAGAGACAAAGAGACTTAGAGCCGTGCTTCTGATGGTGGCAGGGGACACAAATTAAATGTGGACTTTTCTCAAAAGAGAAGCTGTGCTGGGGACCAAGTTTCTCCTGGTGCAACTCAGCGCTGGGCTGAGCAAGTAGGGAGAGCCTGGCCTTGTTTCCTAATCTCTCCCTTCCCTTAGGCTCTCCCTGCCAAGCCTAGCTGTTTACCCAACATACCCATCTTCCCCTCTCTCTCCCTTCCCCTTTTGCCATCTGTGGTCTGGGGCCTCTCATTTTCCCTCTGCTTCTCTGAGCAGCTGACTTAATCCCTCTGTAACACAGTCAGTGTGTACAAGCAGGTCCAGAGGGCAGAACACTGCTGAAAACCCCCTCAGGAATTGTTTTGCAGAAGGATCACCTGGTGCCAGTGAGTGGGTCTTCCCACTAGCATACCAAAGCAGCCCCTTTAATCTGCTTTGCATAAAAACTGCTTGTAGTCCTAGCTACTCTGCTTGTAGTCCCAGCTACTCCGGAAGCTGAGATCTGAGGAAGCAAGCCCGCTGGGCAGGAAAGTCCAAGTTTCCGGAAAAGACTGAAGTGGCGCTGTGGCTCAAGTGCTGGTGTACCCCAGCCTTCAGCATAAAAGCTGGGGGGAGATGTCTGGGCCCTGAGTTCAAGCCCCAGAATTGGCAAAAAAATTTGTTTTTTACAATTGTATAACCCATCTAACCCTTTGGGGGTCAGTATCTTTTTACTTTTTCTTTTCTTTTCTGAGCTTCTTTTGCTCAAGGCTAGAGTTCTACCAGTTCTACCAGTTGAACCACAGCGCCACTTCAGCTTTTTTTTTTCTTTTTTATGTGGTCCTGAGAAATGGAACCCAGGGCTTCATGCATGCTACGCAAGCACTTTACCACTAAGCCACATTCCCAGCCCAGTGTCCTTATTATGCAGATGAGAAAATTAAGATTGAAGAAACTGGGCAAATCAGGACATCCAGGTCTTAGCAACCCCCCCCCTCCCCAATTCTTTAGGAACTATCTTCTGTTAACAAGTAACCATTGCCCCACCTACTGTAATCCTAGCAACTAAAGAGGCTGAGAGCTGTAGCTAGCCTTGACTGAAAAAGCCCAGCAGGAGAATGAGGCCCTGAGTTCCTGCCTCAGTACTGGCACAGAAAAAAAGAAAAGAAACAGTAATAGAAGTTATACTTGTAGATGTTTTATTGCATAGAGAAAAATGGAGACATTACTTCAAACTGTGGGACAATGACAGTCTTGTAACCTGACTCGGGTCATGAGGCTGAAGTCACAAACCACAGCCCCCATAACTCAGCTTCCAAGTGTTTGGACTGCCTATATTCTATGTTTGAGTATATTTATACTTTAAATGTATTTAAAGTTAAGTATTAGACTTATTTAAGTGTACTTAATAATTACATACAAATTTAAACATTTAAATATCAAATGTAAATTTAAAATATTTAAATACAAATATGAATTGTAGCTGCTGTTTGATAATTATTTCTGTTAGGTAGGTTGATTCTACTGCCACAACAAGTCCATGAAATGCATCTACTTATCACAACAGAGGCTTATTTAAGGTGTGTGTGTGTGTGTGTGTGTGTGTGTGTGTGTGTGTGTGTGTGTGTGTGTTCTGGCTTGGCTTTTTTCTGCTCAAAGTTGGTGTGCTACCACTTGAGCCATACTTCCACATCCCAGCTTTATGACTAATCGGAGCTGAGTCTCATGGATTTTCCTGTCGAAGCTGGCTTTGAACTTCCATCCTTAGATCTCAGCCTCCTGATTAGCTGGATTAGTGGTGTGAGCACCATGCCCAGTACAAATATTATGTGGGCTGCCAGGACTCTGACCAATGCAGTTACTCAGGACCCAGCCTGACCTTCCAGCAACTGCACCAATTAGAACATGTGTTCTACTGGGTCGATTTGCACACTGATTCTTAAATGTGCTGTGACCCAGCTGGTCAACTCCCCCCCCCCCCCCAGCAAGTACTTGTCACATGGGCTTCTGGGGGAGAAACAGCCTGAGGGCCCTGATCACACAGTCACTCCAGAGCCTTCATGTCTCTTCCAGAGACATCCAGCTTTACAGTGGAAAATAAGTCAAATACCTGGACTTCTGGCTTTCTGTGAAATACCAGATCCTTGTTTCTGATTCCCCATGGCCAGGGTCCCTCAGCAGAGTCACTTCTCAGCCCCCAGACATGATTACATTCTGTATTCCTGTTGTACGTACACAACCCTGGAGGGCTGAATTATGAGAATCTCATATATATTCATGTATAAGTATGTACACACAAACATTCTGTAATCTCAGATGCTTAGGGGTTGAGCCTCTTTACATCAGAGCACACCTGAAAGGCAGCACTTCTCTTTGAGGGAATGTTTGTAAAATCCCCCAGGGAGCTGGCACTGGTGGCTCATGTCTGTAATCCTAGCTACTTAGGATGCTGAGATCTGAAGATCTGAGGGCCAAGGTTCAAAGCCAGCCCAGGAAGGAAAGTTCATAAGACTCCTATCTCCAGTTAACTATAAAAAAGCCACAAATAGAGCCTTGGCCCAAGCGGTAGAGTGCTAGCCTTGAGCACAAAAGCTGAAGGACAGTGCCCAGGCCCCAAGTTCAAAACCTAGTACCTGTGCACACACACACATACAATCTAACAATTCGTTTGTACCCATGAGACTCTTGCTTCGTTCAGTCATCAAACAGCTATTTACAGGGTTCTGCCATGTCCCAGGCTGGGTGTGGTGCTGGACATGGGCAGTAAAGCACAGGTTGTGGGATTGGGAGTCCAGAGGAGGTTCTATGGCAGAGCCATGCTGCACCCTGCTGGCAGGCTCTGCTGCAGTTGGAATGCTCACAAGCACTGTCCAAACTCAACACAGCTTCTGCCTTAGCGGGTTAGAGGAGCCTACAGAACAGGAAGCCATTGGTCATTCCCTCCATGGGCCAAGTCAGGGGTAAAGGAGGAACTGAAACTCTGTCTTGAGATCCCCACTGCCCCTGAGCCCTCACTCTGGTCTCCGTTGTCGTTTGTGGAGGAGCTAGCCATGAGGTGATCTAGAGGCCCAGCTCCTGCCAACCACACTCCTGCTTCCATAATCGGGCAACTCCTCAGGAAGCCAGCACTGAGGTGTGCCTTGTATTTGGGAAAAGAGCTTGCTGGACAGGATGGGTTGGAGACAGGGCCCCAGGGGCAGAGTGCTCTGTTTTCTCTGTGTGTGTGTATGTGTGTGTGTGTGTGTGTGTGTGTGTATATGTATGTATGCACACATGCACGCATGCATGCCAGTCCTGGGGCTTGAACACAGGGTCTGGGTGATGTCTCTGAGCTAGTTTGAACCAAGCTAGCTCTACTGCTTGACCCACAGCTCCACTTTCAGCTTTTTAAATTTTTGGTGTTTAACTGGAGATAAATCCCACAGATATTTTTGTCTGTTCTGGCTTCAAGCCACAATCCTCAGATTTCAGCCTCTTGAGTAGCTAGGATCACAGGCCTGAGCCACCAGTGCCTGCGAACACTCTGCTTTGACGACCCCAAGACCAAGAAGCTTTGTACACAGGTGGCAGTATGTGCCGGCTGGAGCACCTATTGGGGTTCACAAATGGGGTAACCTCTGTTAGTAGGAGTTCACAGTGTGCATCCTAGCTGTCCCACTGCTACCCATCCCTCTAGAAAATGGAAGGCCCTCTAATGCGTGGTTTACTTTCTGCAGATCTGTTACCTGAGGTCCACTTTAATCTGGAAAGAGTTAAGTAGAATCTTCTGGAAATCAACAGTAGCTAAGTTTTAATGGCAGGCATGAGTGGCATGATGAAATCCGTCAGCCCACTTCTTCCTGCCTGGGTGCGAGTCATCCCTGTGTCCATGTTCCTCATCCCCCTGCTTAGTGGTAGGGCTTGAACTCGGCCTGGACACTATCCATACCTTCTTCATTCAAGGGTGGTGCTCTATCACTTAAGCCACACCTCTACTTCTGGCTCTTTGCTAGTTAATTGGAGATCAGAAACTCATGGATTGTCCTGCCCTGGTTAGCTTTGAGCTGAAATCTTCAGATCTCAGTCTCTTGAGTAGCTAGGATTATAGGCATGAGCCACCAGTACCCAGTGAGCAGATGAAAATGCTTGATTTAATAGGAATAAAAAAAATCAATAGACTATGTTGTGAGGAGCTACACCATTTCACACAGATGAAAGGAGAGGCATGGAAGGGGTGACAGTGACCAAGATGCATTGTTCTCTTAGTCTGATTTGTAGAACTACTTTAAAAATAATTATTTATAAGACTATCAAAAATCAGATTCACTGGGCTGGGGATATAGCCTAGTGGCAAGAGTGCCTGCCTCGGATACACGAGGCCCTAGGTTCGATTCCCCAGCACCACATATACAGAAAACGGCCAGAAGCGGCACTGTGGCTCAAGTGGCAGAGTGCTAGCCTTGAGCGGGAAGAAGCCAGGAACAGTGCTCAGGCCCTGAGTCCAAGGCCCAGGACTGGCCAAAAAAAGAAAAAGAAAAAAGAAAAAAATCAGATTCACTGTGCTCATAATCTGAGTTGTTGAAACCCCTTTGTATAACTACTTAAAATTAAAAAAAAAAAAAAGAGCCAGGACCTAGTGTCTTATACGTAATCCTAGGTATTCAGGAGGCTGAGATCTGCAGTACCACAGTTCAGAGTCAACCAAGGCAGAAAAGTTATGAGTCAGTTAATCACCAAAAAGCTGGAAGTGGTTAAAAAAAAAAGCCAGAGCAGTAAAGTACCAACCTTAAGTGCAAAACCTCATGTTGAGTCCTCCAGCTCAGCCACATACATATGGACAGATGTCAGGCCAAGGCAGTACTCTTTAAGTCAGTTCTGGGTACTGCACTCAGTCCTCAGCCAGCTCTGGGTACTGCACTCAGTCCTCAGCCAGTTCTGGGTACTGTACTTACTGACTCCATGCTTCCAGCAGGTGTTCTCCAGGTCTGCAGACAGAAGCTGAAGATGAAGGAGGATGGTTCACCCAGCTGTCAGGTGCCCATCAGCGACAACAAGCACATTCTCAAGTAAGCATGGGTGTGCAGGAAAGATGGCGCCCATCCTCCATGTGGCTCCTCCCTGCATGGTCCACGGGCAAGCAGGGGCTGGGGTTCCATTGTATATATGTGTGTTCTATGCATGTGGTAATGTACTTTGGGTCAGGGGCAGGACTTCAGGGTGCAGGTTTGGGCCTCCCTTCCTTGGACCCACAACCACAGAGCAAAACAGGGACCAGTGGGCTCTGCAGTGTCGGGACCTGACAGATCCCTTCTCCTCACTTCTCCGCAGGAGATGCCCAAATGTTGGGGTCTCTAGGACCTCCACCCCCCTATCTCCTGGGGGAATGCCTGAACCTCAAATTTATGGAAGAAGCTCCGCCCTACCCCTCATACTGGCAGAAGGAGTAAGGCGTGTCCTTACCGGACTGCTCTAAGCTGAAGTGGGATGCCGAAATCCCTTCCTTGGCCCCCCATAATGTGTCAGGAGCCGCAGGACAAAGATGTCGGGGAGACGGTTGGATGTTTGAATGGGTCTCAAAGGATTTAATTGGGAGGGGGGTTTATATAGCGGTAATGGCGGGAAAGGAGGGGGACTGGCCAAAGGGCCACTCATAGGCTAAAGACTGTGTCCATCAGGTGATGTCATGAAACTTCCTTTGTGGGCTGGACAACCCCCATCATGGTGGCACGCACGTGTCTGCCTCCCCCAGGGGTGGGGTCTTCTCTTCCTGTTGAGGCCAGAAGGTGGGAGTGGCTAGCCCCAACACTGCCCCAGGGCTGGGGGAAGGGCAGCGTCTCGGGAGGTCTTGTCGCCCTTGCCCCACCAAGGCCAAAACTGAGTCCCCAACACTGCAGTAGTCACATTTAATATAATTTCTTTAAAGACTAGAATGACCCAGCCAAGCTATTCATGAGGCTGAGATCTGAGGATCCTGGTTCAAAACCTGGGCAGGAAATTGGTGAGACTTTTATCTCCAATGAACCAGCAATGCAGGTGTGGTTGAAGTGGTAGAGCGTAAGCCTTGAGTGGAAAAAGCCAAGTTAAGAGCATGAGGCCCTGAGTTCAAACCTCAGTACTGGCTCACACACACACACACACACACACACACACACACACACACACACAAATGATCCCAGCATCCACTGTCAGCTGTTCAAAATGAACTAAAAATGAAAAAACAAAAGACTGGTTGTGAGCTTTTCTTGTTTTGTTGCTTATACCTGAGACCTTGCTGAGTAATAGGCCTATAATTGGTACTCTACTACTTGAACCATGCATCTAGTCCAGCATTTTTTGTGCCAGTCTTGGAGCTTGAATTCAGGGCCTGAGTGTCATCTGTGAGCTTTTCTGCTCAAGGCTAGTGCTCTACCACTCAAGCTAGAGATCCACTTACAGGTTTTTGGTGGGTTGTTTTTCTGCCCAGGCTGGCTTTGAACCATGAGCCTCATATCTCACCTCTTATGTAGCTAGGATTACAGACATGAGCCAACAACACCCAGTTTAGTCCAATATTTTTGCTGCTTAGAGATGGAGTGGCACTGACTTTCCTGCTTCAACTGACTTCAAACCACGACTCTCCAGATCTCTCCCTCCCTTCCTCCCTCCCTACCCCCCTCCCTCCCTCCCTTCCCCCTCTTTCCCTCTTTTCCTCCTTCCCTTCCTCCCTCCTCCCCTTCCTTCCCCCCCTTCCTTCCTTTCTCCCTTCCTTCTTTCCTTCCTTTGTTGTTGGTTTGTGGAGCTTGTACTCAGGACCTGAGTGCTATTTGTGAGCTCTTTCACTCAAGGCCAAAGCTCTACTGCTTTGAGCCACAGCGCCATTTCTGGGTTTTGAGTGGTTAACTGGAGATAAGAGTCTCACAGGGACTTTTCTGCCTGAGCTGGCTTTGAGCCTCGATCCTCAGATCTCAGTTTCCTGAGTAGCTAAGATTACAGGAGTGAGCCCCAGTTTCCAGCAGGTTGTGAGTTTTTGGTGAACTTCATTGAGGTATTTTTATACTACTTTTAATATTTCTCTCTCTCTCTCTCCCTGTATATATATATGCCAGGTGCCAGTGATCCATACCTATAATCCTAGCTTTTCAGGAGGCTGAGATCTGAGGATAGAGGTTCAAAGCCAGCCTGGGCAGACAAGGATGGGACTGTTATCTCCAACAAACCTGCAGAAAACCAGAAGTGCGGTATAGCTCAAATGGTAGAGCACCAGCCATGAGTGAAAAAGCCAAGTACAAGCACGAGGCTCTGCGTTCAAGCCCCAGTGTGTACACACACACATACACACACACATACACACAGAAGACACTGAGGCCTACAAAGGCTACTACCTGGTTGAGACTGTACCCCCAAGTGTGATGTGTGTTTTTATGTTCCAGGTCTGAGCTCTTAAGCCTGCTGAAGACCTACAATTGCTACCATGAAGGCCGAAGCTTCCAGCTCCGACACCGAGAGGTGAGCAGCAGTCTGCCTCCATGGGGTCCCTGAGGCGAGGCTGGCGGTCTGCGTTCCTGGGGCCCGTTCCTCCTTGCTTCACTGACAGGAGCCCTGACCACACCCACCATGGACAATGAGTTAGACATGGCCCAGTCCCTTCAGCTCAGGAGCAGCTCACAGTAGACAGGTGGTGGGACCCTCCCTGCCAGACAGGGAGTAATTGCCTTGTGGGTCCTTCGCTCCAGACAGGACCTTTGCCCCAAGATTTACTGAGATATCCCAGTCTGAATCCTCTATGTGTGTTGGGGTAGGGGGTTCAGAGGCTTGAACTCAGGGCCTTTAGCTGTTTCACTCAAGGCTGGTGCTCTAGCACTTGAGCCACACCTCCACTTCCAGCTTTTTTGCTGGTTAGTTGGAGATAAGAGTCTCAGACTTTCCTGCCCTGGCTGGCTTTGAATTGTAATCCTCAGATCTCAACCTCCTGAGCTTGGATTACAGGCATGAGCCACAGCGCTAGTCCCTTCGAGACTACCTTCCTCTGTCTCACTACCATGTGGCTGGGGCCATGGAAGAGCCGCCCACTCTGTTCCCTCCTGCCCAGCCGCGTGGCCTGGACCTTTACACTTCGTCCTTTCCTTGCCCTAAGTCCTTGCACTTAAAGTAAGGTGCTGCACTCTGCTGGGGTTTGCAAGGGCAGACAACCCCACCAGGGCTCACCCTGGGATAAGTGTTGTCCTGGGATATTTTGCCAGTGCCAAGGACTAGCCTGCCCTTTGAAGGCTGGTGTTCCAGATGCTTTGATGGAAAACCTTACTTTGGGGATCATTTTGTCTATATTACAAAGAAAAATGTGAACAGAGTAGCCTGTGCCTTCTGAAGGTGATAGAGGCTGATTGGTGTCTTGGGAGAAGACCCAACTACATGGAAATGTTGACGTGTAAACTCACCATTTTGGAAAAGCAGTGTGAGCTGGAGGCAAGGCTGACCCTGCCTGGGGCTCTGCGCTTGGCCCTGGCAGTACCTGCTGGGGACCTGCCCTCAATGAGCTTACCACCTCCCTTGGTGGCTATCACCATACACTACACATGGCCTGGCTCATTGCTCTAGAACTCCCTGGAACTTCCCCTCCATTGGGGTCTCTATGACAGAAAGCCAGGATCTTCCCCCAGGAGGGTTGACTTCACCCCTCACTCAAGGCCTGGAAGGCCCTGGGCCCTGGAGTGACCAGCTCTCACCTCCCTCCTACCATGAATATCTGTTCCCAGTCTGCCCAGGGTCTTGTGCCCTCTCCTTCCTCCCTCCAGCAGCAACTGACTGGAGAATGTAACCACTCATAAGAACAGAAGAACCTAGCCCAGCCGGGTGCCTGTGGCTCACACCTGTAATCCTAGCTACTCAGGAGGTTGAGATCTGAGGATGGCAGTTCAAAGCCAACCTGGGCAGGAAAGTCTGTGCCACTCTTATCTCCAATTAATCACCAAAAATAAGAAGTGGAGCTGTGGCTCAAATGGTAGAGTGCTAGCTAGCCCTAAGCAAAAGAGTTCAGGGACAGCACCCCAGCCCTGAGGTTAAGCCTCAGAACTGGCAAGAATAAAAAAACAAAGAAAAGAAAAAGAACCCAGCCCATGGGGAAATGAATTTTTCTAGGGTGTTCTGTGCACACCAGCTTGTGGTACTTCTCAAAGCCTGTTCTCAAGGTGCCATTAACCTCTGTTGCTTCAGAGAACAGCTGCAGAGGGTCCCAGGGCACCCTTCCTCCAGCCTGCTAGCCCTTCCCATCATGTTTTTGGTATAGCGACCTCCATAACATTATGCTGAGTGTCAGTGACTCCTTCTGACCTGGGGTGTGTATGTGTGTGTGTGTGTGCACGTGTGCGTGCCTGCACGTGCACACGCTTGCTGCTACTAAAGCTTGAATTGGGGACCTGGGTGTTGTTCACTTAGATTTTCTCATTCAAGGCTGGTGCTCTGACACTTGAGCCACAACTTTATTTCTGGCTTTTTCTTGGTAAATTGGAGATGAGTCTCATAGTCTTTCTTTGCCCTGGCTGGCTTTGAACTGCAGTCCTCATATCTCAGCCTTCTGAGTAGCTGGGATGGCAGGCGTGAGCCACCAGTGCCAGGCTCTGTCCTGATTTTGGTGTTGCTTTGTAGAAGAGGCTGCAGCAAGCCTGGCATGTCTCCTCCCCTGCGAGGCCATCCCACGTTGTTTACAGAAGGTCGGCAACCAGGGGACTGAGGCTACTGATGAGGTGTAGCAGGTTCTGACAGATGCAAATATCTGTATTCTCCAAGTCCACTTAGCCAGTTTTCCCCAACCTCTGGGGGAGATGAAGGACAGTGGGTGATGTCCCTTACTTTACATATAAGGAAATGGAGAAAATTGCACCTCTGAAACTTTCTTTGTAATGTGTGGTTTATTTTCTGCTTTCTTTTTTCTTTAAATTTTGATGGTTTTCCTAGGGCTTGAACTCAGGGTCTGGGTTCTGTCCCTAAGCTTCTTGTGCTTCTTTTACTCTACCATTTGAGCCACAGTTACACTTCTTGCTTTTTAGTGATTGATTGGAGATAAGAGGCTCACAGACTTTTCTGCTCAGGTTGGCTTTGAATCACAATCCTCAGATCTCAACCTTCTGAGTAGCTAGGATTACAGGTGTGAGCCGCCAGTGCCCAGCCATTTTCTCCTTTCTTGTAAACACATTAAAGAGCTGGGTGCCTATGGCTCACACCTGTAATTCTAGCTACTCAGGAGACCAAGATCTGAGGTTCATGGTATAAAGTCAATTCAACAGACAAATCTCTGGCCTTTCCATGCTGGCCTGAGTCAGATGACTGCACCCTGGTGTTGGGACTCCCCCTCCCCATTTCCATCCCCTAGTATCTAGCTTCTACTTATCAGCTTGGGAAACACTCCCATTGTTTCTCATTGTGCCATGAGAAAACCAAGAAATACAAACACAAGCCACTGTCTCAAGGTGATCAGCTAGAAAATGCAAGAGGAGATAGCATCAGTCCTGGCTCCCATGAGGAGACAGGTCCAGCCAGGGCAGGAACTACCTGCAGAAACCCATTGTCCTCCCTGAGACCTGCTGGAGAAATGGCTACCATGGGGTGGGGACCAGGAGACATCCATTCAGCCTGCTCCACACAGGGGTCTTTATTGGGGAAGGGTCAGAGTTCATGAATCACAGGGAGGTGCAAGTATAGACTTCTAAGGATACTGCTGGGGTGGGGACTACAGGAGGTAGTTAGGGCCCAGCCAGGCTGCTCCAAAGTCCAGCTCTGGTGCCTGTCCTGAGATGGTTTTGCCAGAGAGTGTGCAAGTGCTCTGGCTTCACAGGGCCTCCCTCTGGCCTTGCTTCTGTCCATCTGTCTGCATGTACCCCAGTGACCAGCATGGGGGCTAGGCCCCCTGGGCAAGCCTTTATTTGGCTCCTTTTCCTGAGATTCCCCAAAAAGCCAGTCCAGAGGGTCGGCAGTGCCAGCAGAGGGCACTGTGTGCAGCTGCCCACTGAAGCAGAGAGTCATGTCCAATTGGGTCACAGCTGGGCATCTCTTATCATTGGCCAGCACTGGCCAGTGGGGTCTGTTGGGCTGGCCCCTGGCTGTGATCTTGTCTAGCACAGAAGTTGGCTGTGCCAGCTGACAGATGGACCTCACGTAGTCATCTAGGCTGTGGGAGGCTAGGAGCTCCTGCCCAGGCCCTCTGGCTACCATCTCCTCTGAAGTCTCTCGAATTGTGGGCAGATGAGCCACAGACAGCAGAAGCCGGGACCTCATTGCTGCTGACAAAGCCAAGGCAGCAACCTGTTGGCATTAGAGACAGGAGGTGAGGGCCTGCAGCCCCAGCATGACCCCTCCCCATCTGAGGCCTCAGAGGTGAGGGCCTGCAGCCCCAGCCTGACCCTTCTGTGACCCCCTCCCCATCTGAGGCCACAGAGGTAAGGGCCACAGCTTGCAGATCCAAAGCCCACGCCTGTGGCTTCCCCATTCTTCCTTCCTACTCACACTAAAAACCCACAGGCTTCATCAGGCATCAGTGGCTCATGCCTGCAATCTTAGCTACTCAGGAGGCTGAGATATGAGGATTTAGGTTCAAAGCCAGCCTGAGCAATAAAGTCCATGAGACTTATATCTCCAGTTAACCAGCTAAAAGCCAGAAGGGGTCAGGCACTGGTAACTCACACCTGTAATCCTATCTAGGAGACTGAGATCAGGGGATAGAGGTTTAAAGCCAGTCCAGGCAGAAAAGTCCAAGAGACTTTTATCTCGAACTAACCAAAAGCTGAAAGTGGAGATGTGTCCCAAGTGGTGGATGGAGCACAAGCCTTGGGTGAAAAAGTTAGGCAAGGCAGGAAGCCCTGAGTCAGTTCAAACTCCAAGAGTAGCACAATCAATCCTTGTGCCTGGCTGGGCACTAGTGGCACATAACTGTAATTATAGCTACTCAGGAAGGCTGAGTTCTGATGGTCAAAGTTTGAACTTCATCTGGGCAGGAAGTCCAGGAAACCAGGTTGGAGGAAACCAGGCTTAGAGCCAGTTAGTCACCTTGAGACTTTCTCAGGGTCACTGCTCTAAGCCTCTCATGAACCCATCCTTAAAACTGGTTGTAAAGGCTCCCTGGCAAGATGCTAAGGGGCACACCTGAAATAACACTTCTATGAAAGTCACTTGTCAACTGGGTACCAGTGGCTCAGACCTGTCATCTGAGCTACTCAGGAGGCTGAGATCTGAGGATCAGGTTCAAAGCCAGTCTGGGCAGGAAAATCTATGAGATTCTTACCTCCAGTTAACCACCAGAAGTGTGTAGCTGTGGCTCAAAAGGTAGTAGGGCACTAGCCATGAGCAGAATTGCTAAGGGACAGTACCCAGTCTATGAGTTCAAGCCCCAGGACTTGCTCAAAAAAAAAAAAAAGTTGTGTTTTTGTTGTTTTTTTTAAAAAAAGTCGCTTGTCAGCACAAAGCAGCACTGCTCCTGGGGCTCTGTCCTGATCTACCCCCTGGGGTGGTAGGACCATTCCAGGCTGAGGATAGCTGTCCAGGATAAACACAGCCCTGTGTTTTGCCTCCACCCAGAAGCCACCAACTGCTCTCTTACCTGTGGCTGCAGGGGGCAGGGGCAGCTGGAGGATGAGGCAAGGTTGGCCTGGTCCCCAGGAAGCTCTGTGGTGCAGAGGTGGAGGTTGGGTCCCCCAGAGAATCTTAAGGACAGTGTTCTCTTCTGAGAACCTTGAGGTCTGTGGCTGCTTTTATATCTTTTCTGCAGCCCTCAGTTACTGTCACAAGGCCTAGAATAGCTGTGATCTGGAAGGCAGGGAGGAAAACAGCCTGGTGGGCAGGGCTGGGCAAGCCGCCAGCCTGGAGAGTTGCTGTCTCCTGGAAGGTGGGGTTGTTTACATTGAAGGGAGAGGTGTGGTATTATTTGTGCTGGCCACCTCAGGGCCCTGGGAGAGCCAGGGGACCTCCACAGACAGCTCTGAGGTCTACCACTGCTGGAGAGCATGACCTACTATGTATAGCATGCTGGCACTGGCTCTGCTGGGCCCTGAGCCTACGTGTGTAAGGTTAGTTGGGCCATCATCCTGGAGGACCACCCCTGGGGTAGCGTCCTAGTCTCAAAGCATCCGAAATGGGGTGTTTCCCAAAGAGATCTATCTTCCTTCCTTCCTTCCTTCCTTCCTTCCTTCCTTCCTTCCTTCCTTCCTTCCTTCCTTCCTTCCTTCCTTCCTTCCTGCCTTTCTTTCTTTCTCCCTCTCTCTCTCTCTCTTTTTTTTTTTTTTTTGCCAGTCCTGGGCCTTCAACTCAGGGCCTGAGCACTGTCCCTGGCTTCTTTAGGCTCAAGGCTAGCACTCTGCCAACTTGAGCAACTTGAGCCACAGCACCACCTCTGGCCGTTTTCTATATATGTGGTGCTGGGGAGTCGAATCCAGGGCTTCATGTATACGAGGCAAGCACTCTTGCCACTAGGCCATATTCCCAGCCCAAGGAAACTTTTTTTTTTTTGGGGGGGGGGGCAGTCCTGGGCCTTGGACTCAGGGCCTGAGCATTGTCCCTGGCTTCTTTGTGCTCAAGGCTAGCACTCTGCCACTTGAGCCACAGTGCCACTTCTGGCCATTTTCTATATATGTGGTGCTGGGGAATCGAACACAGGGCTTCATGTATACGGGGCGAGTACTCTTGCCACTAGGCCATATTCCTTCCTTCCTTCCTTCCTTCCTTCCTTCCTTCCTTCCTTCCTTCCTTCTTTCTTTCTTTCTTTTGCCAGTCCTGGGCTTGGACTTAGGGCCTTAGCACTGTCCCTGGCTTCTTTTGCTCAAGGCTAGCACTCTACCACTTGAGCCACAGTACCACTTCTGGCTTTTTCTATATATGTGATGCTGAGGAATCAAACCCAGGGCTTCATGTATACAAAACAAGCACTCTACCACTAGGCCATAGTCCCAGCCCCTTTCTTTTTCTTTTTTTCTTTTTCCTCAAAAAAACAACATACATTGTCGTAATACAGTCATTAAAAATCTAAGCACACGGGTTGGAAACATGGCTTCATTGGTAGAGTGCTAGCAGTGAGTGAAAGCATTAGGTACAAAGTTCAAGTACTGGTCTTGGGTCTAAAAAACAAAAAAGAAACATTGGGCTGAGAATTTGGCTTAGCAGTAGAGTGCTTGCCTAGCATGCATGAAGCTCTGGGATCGATGCCTCAGCACCACATAAACAGAAAAAGCTGGAAGTGGCTCTGTGGCTCAAGTGGTAGAGGGCTAGCCTTGAGCAAAAGAAGCTGGGGACAGTGCTCAGACCTTGAGTTCAAGCCCCGGTACTGGCAAAAGAGAGTGAGAGAAACATTAGTAATCTTTAATTATTTTTTTTTCGTGCTGGTAGTAGGGTTGACCTCAGGGCCTTGGATACTCTCCCTGAGCTTTGTTGCTTAAGGTTGTCACTCTAACACTGGAGCCACAGCTCCACTACTAGCTTTTTAATGGTTCTTTGGAGACATGAGTCTTAGACTTACCTGCCCAAGCTGGCTTCAAACCTCAATCCTCAAATTTCACCCTCCTGAGCAGCTAGGATTAAAGGCGTAACCTAAGGCACCCAGCTTTTTGCTACTTTCTTAATTGCCTTCTTTAGCAAATACTGCAAGCCCCTATTAGAAAGCTGTGCGTATTTTCTGATAATTGGCAGTCCATCTCCTCTGTGGATGGTGTGGTGTTGGAAGCATAGAAGTGACGACTAACCATGAGATCCACACTGTGAATTCTGCCAGGGTTGTGGAGACATTTCCACAGAACTTCTTCTCACAGTGCTTTCACTGCCAATGAGGAGAAAAAAATTGTGCGTTTAAAATATTGGAATGTGAAGTAATCCAACTCCAAGGGCAGATGGTGGGTTGTTGGTTGTCAGGAAGACAGGGAGGGAGGAAGGGGGAGGGAAGAAATGGGAATTGTTGCTTCACCACATAGAGTCGCAGGGTTAAACTGGAGAGCGGCCAGCCTGCACAGGACTGTTCTCAGCACTTAAACATGTTCAAGGGTTAGGTGCTGGTGGTCACACCTCTAGTCCTGAACACACATGTGCATACACACACACACACACATCCAGTATGTCAGGTTGTGTGTTCAGTATTTCTACCACAAACCAAAAAGTAACAGCAATGGGAGAGTAAGGATCTAAGTTAGCTGCCTGTGCTTTGCCTAGCTTTCTGGAAGATTCTTTGGAAGTATGAATAATGGTATCAAGCCAGGCTTGCTCATGGGTGGATTGGCCTGAAATAGGTCAGAGACAGACAGTGAGGGCCTAGAGGGTATGAGCGGAAGCCAGGCTCGCATGGAGCCTCCTGGAGCTGAGCTGAGGATGGAACATTCTCTCTGAAGACTGCCGGAAGCTGGAGCAGCTGGGAACATGGGACAAGAGCTTCTGTAGAGATACTAGTAGGGCTGCCGGTGTTTCAAAAGTAGTGAGCAAAAAAGATGGACCTGCTGGGCACAAGCACCTTATGCCTATAATCCAAGCTACTCAGGAGGCTGAGATCTGAAGATCAAGACTCAAAGCCAGCCTGGGCAGGAAAGTCTGTGAGACTCTTATCTCCAATTAGCCACCAAAAAAGCAGAAGGTCAGCTTTGACTCACATGGTAGAGTGCTAGCCTGGAGCAAAAAGGCTAAGGGACAGTGCCTAGGCCCTAAGTTTAAGCCCCCAAAAGATCAGCCATCAGGAAGAAAACTGGCCTAGAATTCTGGGGCAAGCTGACCCCCAATGAGAGGGTGCCACTGCTGTCGGGATAGGGGGGCAGGACACAAATCTAGCTAGAGCAGCGGCCACTGCCCTGGTGGGCATGGGCCTGCAGGAGCTGGTGGCTACAGGACCCTGGCCAGAGCACAATTTGGGCAGGGAGGTGGCCAGACTGGCTTTCCCTAGGATGGGCTTCCTGGCCATCTTGTGGACGTGCCTGCTGGACAGCCATGGGTCCCATGGAACACCTGACTCTGCAGCTCAGTCCTGTCCTGGCCACATGTCCAACCAGGCCTGGGCTGAGCCCTGGAAGGCATATCTCATGCGTTCTCCTGCAAGCCTTGGCCCTTTTCCTTGGGGCATGGAGAGAAGTGTATTTGGAGACTTGCCTCATGACCTGTCAGGGCATTGGGGAGTGACCCCACTGGCCACTACTCTGAAGGAGGAGACTGACCTATGTGCACTCCCTTTCCCAGGAAGACGGGGCTGTGGTCATTGAGGGGCTTCTGAACATCGCCTGGGGGCTCCGGCGGCCCATCCGGCTTCAGATGCAGGACGACCACGAACGCATGCACTTGCCCTCCCTCTCCTGGACGCAGCCACAGCCCAACGGCTCCTGGTGAGTGCCTGGTGCTGGGCGGCGCTGGGGCCTCCATAACACCTCTCAGCCCAAACTCTACTGTGATTCCAGCATGTCCTCAGCCCCAGGGCCCAGGCATGGGGCATAGTCTGGGGACACACACACACACACACACACACACACACACACACACACACACGCACACACACACACACACCCCACCCCCCCTCCAGGTGGCCTCCTTCCCTCCTGAGAGTATTGCCAGCTCTATCTATCGTCTCTATTTTGTAGCTGGCCTTCTCTCCCCAGCCCACTAGGTAAAGCACTGAGAAAGTATAGATGGCAAATTCACACAAATTTACCTACTGCTTCCTTCCTTCCTTCCTTCTTTCCTTCCTTCTTCATTTCCTTCTTTCCTTTTCTCTTCTTTCCATGTCCTTCCTCCTTTCTTCCTTCTTCCTCCTATCTTTTCAAGGCACGGCTCAGGCTGCCTTAAACTCACTAACTAAACTCATGCCTCAGCCTTCTGAGTGCTGGGATTACGGCATCTACCGTCACTCTTATTGCTTTTATTGTAATGCATGCTCTATTTTTGTAAATGTATTTGGATGTGAGGTCAGAGGTTAAAAATGTTTCAGAAAGATTTGATGTAGAAAAAAAACAAAACAGAACAAAAATATTTCAATCAGAAGGATGCCATTTCTAACCTGTCTCACTGCTTTGTGGACTTCACCTCCTGCTGCCTACCTCACAAAGGGCAGTTAGCAGCCAGGCACAAGTGGCTCCCGCCAACTTCAATGTGTGTGCCTGCTGGTACTGGGGCTTGAACTCAGAGCCTCTCACTCTTATGTGGCTTTTTCACTCAAGGATGTCCTACCACTTGAGCTACATCTCCACTTCCCGCCTTTCGCTAGGTAATTAGAGATATATATCTCGTAGACTTTTCTGCCCCAGCTGATTTTGGAATGAGCTCTTCAGATCCCAGCCATCCGAGTAGCTAGAATTACATGAACGGGCCACTAGCACCAAGCCCTTTACTATTTTATTGTTTAAAATTTACTCCATTTGGGGCTGGGGATATGGCCTAGTGGTAAGAGTGCTTGCCTCGTATACATGAGGCCCTGGGTTCAATTCCCCAGCACCACATATACAGAAAACGGCCAGAAGTGGTGCTGTGGCTCAAGTGGCAGAGTGCTAGCCTTGAGCAAGAAGAAGCCAGAGACAGTGCTCAGGCCCCTGAGCCAAGCCCCAGGACTGGCAAAAAAAAAAAAAAAAAAAAAAAATTTACTCCATTTGAGCCAGGTGCTAGTGGCTCACACCTGTAATCCTAGCTACTCAATTGGTTGAGATCCGAGGATGACAGGTTCAAAGCCAGCCCAGGCATGCAAGTATGTGAGATTCTTATCTTGAATTAACTATCAAAACCACAGGAAGTGGAGCTGTGGCTCAAGTGGTAGAACCCGAGCTTTGAGCACAAAAGTTCAGGGACAGTGCATAGGCCCTGAGTTTAAGCCACACAACTAACAAGAAAAAAAAATTACTCCCCTCAGCCTGCTGTTTCTTATGCCTTCTCTTTGATATGAGCTGTCTTTCCTGGCTAGCAGTCACCTGAGCAGCAGGGTTGTCTCTTTTTAGCAAGGAGACCCCACTCCAAGATGACCGGGGCACCACTGAGAGGCCAGACGCTCAGCCAGGGCACAAGACCAAAAGTTCCCGAGATGGTCCAGGTAAGTGAGACCAGCTAGACCATCTTACCCCAGGGAGAGGAGTGGCCTGACCCCTTGCCACAGCCGTTGAGGAGCCACTGTCACTGCATTGCCTGCACCATGCTTCACATTAAACAATAAAAAGAGCTGGGACTCCATGGCTCATGCCTATAATCCTAGTCACTCAGGAGGCTGAGATCTGAGGATCAAAGTTAGAAGCCAGCCAGGATAGGAAAAGTCCATGAGACTCTTATCTCCAGTTAACCACCAGAAAACAAGAAGTGGCACTGTGGCTCAAAGTGGAAGAGCACTAGCCTTAAGCAAAAGAGCTCAGGGACAGTGCCTAGGATCCTGAGTTCAAGCCTTAAAATCAAACAAACAAACAAATAAAAGGGCCATCATTGCCCCACCACATGCTGGGACATGCATGACAGCTCTGAGAGCCTTGTAGCTCCCATGGCGGATGGTCCCCCCACTGCTAGGGCCATTGCAGTTGCTGCCTCTTTCTTCTCCATTTTTCCCCCTTGCAGGATCCCTGGAAGAGGATGAGGAGATCCCACAGCTGCTGCGAACCCAGAGCGATGCCAGCTGCATGGTCCAGAGGAGGCCCAAGTCCCGCACCCCTGGCGAGGCCCAACAGGTGCGGAGACACCGCTTCTCCATCAACGGGCACTTCTATAATCACAAGGTAACCTCCCCATGGGGCCTCACATGGCCAGGGCCAGTGCACTAGAACCATCGCCTAGCACAGTCAGGAGCTCTACTTCACCAGGACCTTCCTGTCCTAATTTCTCAGGAGGAGGAATAACATGTCCAAAGTCACCTCCACATTAGCACTCCCATCCCCATCTCATGCTGTCTCCATCCCTGCTGTGGAGTTTAGACAAGGGAAGCTTAAGGCAGTTGAGCAGCATGGCTCATGCCTATAATCCTTGCTACTCAGGAGGCTGAGATCAGAGGATAGACATTCCAAGCCAGCTGTCCTTGAGACTCATCTCCAGTGAACCACTGAAAGGCTGGAGCTGTAGATTAAATGGTAGAGCATCAGCCTTGAGCACAAAAGCTCGGAGACAAAGCCCAGGTCCTACATTGAATCCCAGTACTGGCACACACACACACACACAGCCTAAGGCATACAGTAATGCCAAGTTTATTATCATTATTATTGGTTCCAGAGTTTGAACACAGGGCTTTGCACTTGCTAGGAAGGTGCTGCACCAATTGGACAGCCACTGCTGTCATTCCCAGAGATGGCCCCTCCCTCCAGCTCCATTGAGTGTTCCTGGGAACACAGTGTATCCAGCTGTCCTTTCTGGGTCAATTAAGCCAGCTCAGTGAGGTGTGCCGGGGCACGTGTGTTCCCACAGAACCTGGGCAGCTTCTGATTCCCAGCACTCAGCCTTTTGTCTGAGTATGTATTGTACTGACCTTGGAGAAAGCTCCACTTCCCCATTACATTATGAGTAAACAGAACTGGAGTAGCTGATTGTGACTATAAATGGAATGATAGCTTGAGTGAGGCCTTGTTTAAGGTGTCCTATGACCTGCCATATCCTGCTACACCAGGGAAGAAAGTAGAAGCTTTCCAATGTGAGCAGCTGCTGTGCGTGTGTGCGTGCACGCACATGCATATGCATACACATGCATATACATACACATGCCAGTACTGGAGCTTAAACTCATGGCCTCTGGCTCTTCCTTGGCTTTTTTGCTCAAGGTTGGTGCTCTACCACTAAACACCTATAACTCCACTTCCACCTTTTTGCTGGTTAACTGGAGATAAGAGGTTCACAGATTTTTCTGACCTGGCTGGCTTTGGTCCTCTATCCTCAGATCTCAGCCTCCTGTACTGCTAGGATTACAGGCATGAACCCCTGGCACCCAGCTGGACTGTAGAATTGAAATGAGGTCTTTTAGAGATGGGAAAGTAGCCAAGTACCTCTGTTCCTGCTTGGAGCTGATTGGTTTCATCTTCAGGAAAGGTTCCTGTGAAAGAGACACTAAGATTGTCCTGTTAACCAGATCAATCTCCTTAAGCAGCTGGAGTCCAGGGCTGGGAATATGGCCTAGTGGCAAGAGTGCTTGCCTCGTATACCTGAAGCCCAGGGTTCTATTCCCCAGCACCACATATATAGAAAATGTCCAGAAGTGGCACTGTGGCTCAAGTGGTAGAGTGCTAGCCTTGAGCAAAAAGAAGTCAGGGACAGTGCTCAGGCCCTGAGTCCAAGCACCAGAACTGATAAAAAAAAAAAAAAAAAGAAGCTGGAGTCCTGTGAGAAGGGAAGGCCTACCCCTGCCCTCTGTTGTGTATGAGCCAGCGTCCTCCAGGTCTCAGCTTCAGAGTCCCAGCTTGAGGCTAGTTCTAGATCAGTGCAGGCTGGCAACTAGCTTGGGATACTGAGGAAGAGCCTTAAGTCCCCTGAGCCTCAGCTACTTCCTTGGGAAAACAGATTGTAGAAGTGGACTCTGAAGACTTGAACTTGGTTTGAGGAGCAGGAAGTCCACTCACACAATGGGGCACACCTCCAAGTTTCATTGGAGTTTCAGTCTGTCCTTTCTAGACCCTAACTAGTGTGGTATTTTTTTGTTGTTGTTGTTTTGTTTTGTTGTTGTACCAGTCCTGGGGCTTGAACTCAGGGCCTGGGCACTGTCCCTGAGCTGTTTCACTCAAGACTAGTGCTCTACCTCTTGAGCCACAGCTCCATGTCTTGTTTTCAGGTTTGGAGGTAAGAGTTTCATGGACTTTTCTGCTCAGGCTGGCTTTAAACTGCAATCCTCATATCTCAGCCTCCTGAGTAGGATTATAGGCATGAGCTATGGTGACTGGTATGATCAGCTATTTAATACCATTCCCCCAAGCCTACACCTTCTTTCTAAGCAAATGGAACTCATTCCAAGTGCTTCAAAGGGGGATTAAATTGAAGACTATATTAAAATATTCAGCAGCTGGGAGCCAGTGGCTCACCCCTGTCATTCTAGCTACTCAGGAGGCTGATATCTGAAGATTGTTGTTTGAAGCCAGCTAGGGCAGAAGAATCAGTATGATTCTTATCTCCAATTAACCACCAAAAAGCTGGAAGAAGAGCTGTAGCTCACATGATAGGGTGGCAGCCTTGAGCAAAAAAGTTTAGGGACAGTGCTCAGGCCCTGAGTTCAAGCTTCAGTACCAACAAACACACATACACACACACACACACAGAATATAGTGAGTCCCCCCCAAACATGAAGAAGCTCTGTGGCTAGGGCATGTATGACAGGCCATATGTACATAGCAAAGATGAGTTGTACATGGCATTGTGTAGTCCAGGTGATGTCTTGAGATACTTTACCTTGAAGCACACGTCATGAAAGTGCTCTGACACGGTGCTGATGAGACAGCAGGCCTAGAGTTCTTCTCTAGAGGCAGATTCTGATTCTGGAGAAGAGAAAGGGGGAAAAATCAGGCTGTACACAAATCGATGGAGTAGGTCAGGCCACACGTGGAGTTGCAGGGTTGGGGAGGTTGCATCTGTGGACAGCAGTGTGGAGAATGGTTCAGAAAGACAGAGGTGAAGGGGTGTGTTGGGAAGCTCTGCAGTGTGACTTGGGGCTTCCCCTCAGGCTCTGTGGGGAAACAGCACCCTGAGGAATCAACAGATACCAGGTGATTTGATCCATTTGGTGATTGGATCCTCAGACCCAGAGGACTGGCCCCTGTGGATAAGTGACCATTTTTCTTAGGCTCAAGACATGCACTGCTGGCTTCCTGGACCCCTCTGGGCCAGACTGTGTATGTGGGTGAGCAGGTGTTGGTGCTTCCCGGCCCCAAGGTACATCACTGAGAACCAGCGCAGGTCTCCTCCAGGCCTGCTCTGAAGGGCCCTTCTGCCGCGAACAGACCAGGTCTCCGCCAGGCCTGCTCTGAGCAGCCCTTCTGCCCTACACAGACCTCCGTATTCACTCCTGCCTATGGGTCCGTGACCAATGTGAGGGTCAACAGCACTATGACCACCCTCCAGGTGCTTACACTGCTGCTAAACAAGTTCCGGGTGAGTCTGGCCACCCTGGGGGCAGTAGCCCTAGTCCCAGGATGCTGGCACTCTGCATTGTGGGTGGGAGAGGAGGGGCTGGCAAGGCTGGGGTCCAGTAAAGTTTTCTCTGCTGAGAGGGCATCCCAGGATTTTAGGTGAAGGGACAGGTCTTAGAGCTCTGTGTTTTTTGTGGCTATGGTTCCTCTGTTTCCCCTTTATCTCCAAGACCTGTGTCTGACTTCCTGTGATTGTGCAGGTGGAAGACGGCCCCAGTGAGTTTGCGCTCTACATTGTCCATGAATCTGGTGGTAAGTGCCAGCTTCCGCTTCCAGGTCATAAATGCCAGCTTCTGCTTCTGGGTCATAAAAGGAACAAGGCAAGTTCCCAGCCAGCACTTTCTCTGTAAAGGCCCTGGCCTGGCTGGCTTGGTTGATTTGGCAGCTGTCTGCTCTCTTCCTCACACAGCTCTTATCCAACCCAAACCCAGGCACACTTGCTGTTGCTCTCAGAATTTCATGGTAACCACAAAGCCTTCACCAGCTGGTCATGGGGCTTGAGCTTAGGACCTGGGCACTGTCCCTGAGCTCTCTTACTCAAGGCTAGTGCTCTACCACTTGAGCCACAGCTCTACTTCCAGCTTTTTGGTAGTTTATTGTAGATTAGAGTTTCACAGACTTTTCTGCCCATGCTGGCTTTGAACTTTGATTCTCATATCTCAGCCACCTGAGTAGTGAAGATTACAGATGTGAGCCAGCAGCACTCAGCAATTGTATATGACTTTTATATCATGCTTTCTCTTCCAGAAAGGACCAAGTTAAAGGACTGTGAGTACCCACTGATTTCCAGAATCCTGCACGGACCTTGTGAGAAGATTGTCAAGATCTTCCTGATGGAAGCTGATCTGGGTGAAGAAGTGCCTCACGACGTGAGTGGCCCTGCAGCTGGGGCCTACTCCTCAGGGAGGGTTAGAAGGCCACAGGGGGCTCCAGAGGACTATGAAGGTGACCTTGGCCATGAGGGCACCCTCTGGGGTCATGCTTTCTGGGCTGTCACAGCCATCTAGATGGACTCTCGATCTTCAGTCTCCTATCCTGTGGCCTCCAGCTACATAGCTGGCTTAGGAGAAAGATGAATTAGGGCCCAGAAAACTGTAAAATGTCTTCCTTCATTAGAACTTTTTTTTTTTTAATGCTGGTCCTGGGGCTTGAACTCAGGGCCTAAATGCTGTCTTTGATCTTCTTTTTGTCCAAAGTTAGCACTCTATCACTTGAGCCACAGCACCACTTTCTGAGTAGTTTATTGTAGATAACAATCTCATAGATTTTCCTGCTTGGGCTGACTTTGAACCATGATCCTCAGATCTCAGCCTCCTGAGTAGCTAGGGTTACAGGTGTGAGCCACCAGCACCTAGCCATTAGAGCATTGTTGTCATTACATTAAACTCACACAAGAACTCCTTAGCCAGGGCTCAGCTTGAGCCTTTGCAAGGAAAGAAGGTAGTCCTAAGTTCTGGCCAATGGATGAGCAGGTTTCCAAACTCTATGGCAGAAGAGACTTGCAGGGTTTCAACCCAAGAAACAGTCCAGATGCCCCACCCACTCAGCCTTCCCACAGGACTGGTATAGCTTTGCTCCATTGTTAGAAACAATGGCTATCCTATTGCCCAGCTCCCACCACCCCCCAAGACACCCACTGGACAGTGTTATAGTGGATGCTTTTCCTAATATTTAGCTCAGCATTTCCTCCCAGGAATAATAATTGCCTTTGAAAAGAATAAAAAAAAAGAAAAGGCTGTTATTCTCCTATGACACAAAACAGAGCAGAGTTGGGAGTAGGGTGAAAAGAGGAGCAGATCCTGTGAGTTCAAGACATTGTCTTGTTTAAGGAGAGCAAAGAAACATTTTGGAAAGCCAGATGATGGTGGCTCACTCCTGTAGTCCTCACTATTCAGAAGGCTGAGATCTGAGGATCAAGGCTCAAAGCAAGTCTGGGGCAGGAAACTCTGTAAGACTCTTATTTCCAATTAGCCACCCAAAAGCCAGAAATGGAGCTGTAGCTTAGTGGTAGAGCACTAGCTACGAGAGAAAAAGCTCAGGGTCAGCATACATGCATGCCCCAAGTTCAAGCTCTAGAACTGGCACAAATTTTGGGCTTCTGGTTTCATTCACATCAAAATGTTCTTGGATTTTCTAGGTCGCCCAGTACATTAAGTTTGAAATGCCAGTGCTGGACAGTTTTGTTGAAAAGTTAAAAGAAGAGGAAGAGAGAGAAATAATCAAACTTACCATGAAGTAAGCAATACCACTTGAGCCAGTGGCAGGTCCTGACCACCAGGCCATGTGTGCAGGGTGTCTCTGTGTTGGGTGGGCAGATGTTTCTCCTCTGAAGGTGCCAGGTGGGCTTGCTATTTGGGAAAGCCTGCTAACCCTAGCATCCTAGCTTCACTGTCTGGCCTCTGCTCATTACTGACATCAAGCTGAGAGAGCCTGCCGACATAGAGAGGACCCCTGCCAGGTGGGGCTTGAGCGGCGGGAGGGGCCCAGCAGAAAACGCAGCAGCAGGAATGTGGCTGTGGGGTGAGGTTTTGGTTATTTTGCTTTGCTTTTACCAATCCTGGGACTTGCCTTGTCTCTTTTGCCCTCCAGGTTCCAAGCCCTTCGTTTGACGATGCTACAACGCCTGGAACAGCTGGTGAAGGCCAAGTAGCCAGCCCACACCTGGCTCTTCCCATGTCCCCAGTGGCAGCCACATGAGGAGTCCAAGTGGCCCAATACAGACTGGCTACTGACATCCCTGCAGGAGCCCAGCACCTGTGCTTCTACCCTGCCCCAAGCCCAAGTAGCCTTTCTGTATCTCTCTCCTCAGCCCTGTGGGAACCCCTTCCAGGGAGCAGATGGGCCATGCCAGCTGAGGTCTGTATGTGAGGCTGGCCTATCACTGTGCACCAGCCACATGTGTAGGGCTGACTGGCATGGCAACCCTGTTCATACACCTCTCCTGCTCAGGAGAGCAGCACCTGACCCATCCTTCAGGGCCTGGCCTGTACCTGCTTGCCCAGAGCTCCTGTCATCGTCCACATGAACCACAGGATCCGTCTCCTCCTGCACATGTGCAGAGCAGAGCTGCCAGCCATAACGCCCCCACAGCATCCCTGACCTTTCATGGCCCGGCACCTCTCCCTCCAGTGCAGATGTGCGATCTGCACTACAACCACTGGGACCCCATCTGACATCTGCAGAAGTGTCTTGACTTCTCACAAGACCCACAGAATTCTGTGTGTATATGTATGTATGCACACACATGTGCAAACACCTGCATGTGCCAGTACTGGAGCTTGAACTCAGGGGGCTGGCTGTGCCCCTTAGCTTTTCCACTTGAGCCACAGTTCCACTTCTAGCTTTTTTTGGTGTTTAAGTGAAGATAAGAATCTCTCAGACTTTCCTGCCTAGGCTGGTTTCAAACCTGGATCTGAGATCTCAGCCTCCTGATTCGTTAAGATTATAGGTGTGAGCCACTTGTGCCCCACCAACAATTTTTAAGAAGTTGGCTGCAGGAAACATTTCAACTTAATCAACCAGGGAAAGTGGCTCACATGGCAGTAGAGGACTGGTGGAGAATGAAAGGCAGTGCTTAGCTCACCTCTGGACCTCTGTATTACCTTACCTTCTCTATGCTTGAGCCTTGCACTTCTAGTGGGCAGGGGCCAATTCTTAATACTTCCCTGAAAAGCCAAGCAAGGAGGAGAAAGGTCTGTTTGAGGACAAAGCCTTTCAGTTCTCCTGGGGCCAGATACTGGACAATTTGTGTTTATTGACTGCTAGGGAATTTCTGGAATGAGTGAGAAGAGCCTTTGCAAAATTATGCCAGAGTTTACATCAGTCCTGTGAGTATTTGTCTAAAAGGAAGGCAGACTGGAGACCACATTCTTTTCCTGTTGGGTGCTGGGGCCCATGGACCGCAGACTTAGAGGGAGAAGCCATGAAGGCTGGAGAAGGTGAGAGATGTCATTGGCAGGGCTCTCCATGGGTTTGTGAAAGGCAGAACTCTTCAGATTCACTCCAGGTTTCTCCAGACCGAGCTCCATCATCTGAGAGACAAAGAGATTCCAGGAAAGGCCTAGACACAGCTTTCTGTCTCCTCCACTTTGGCAGTATGGTGTCTTAGGTGTTCCATTAAACATGTAGATCTGGAGAAGTGAGATTCACTTCTTTTTTCCATTACATTTCCACTTTGACCTTCCCCCCCCCCCTTTTTGGTGTCAGTACTGAGATTTGAACTCAGGACCTGGGTACTGTCCTTTAGCATTTTTACTCAAGGTTGGTGCTGTACACTTGAGCCACATCTCCAACTTTTCAGCTTTTTTGGTGGTTAATTTGAGATAAGAGTCTCTTGGACTTTCTTGCCCAGGCTGGCTTTGAACTCCAATCCTCAGACCTCAGCCTCTTGAGTAGCAAGGACTGCTGGCCTCAGCCACCAGTGCCCAGCCAACCTTGACCTAATGAGAAGCCCTTATCCTATGGTATTTGGGCCGTGACTAGCAGAAGAGCTAGTGCACACCACTGTGAAGCTGACATCAACTGCTTCACTTGAAGGAGTCTGGGGCTTGAACTAGGGTCTCATGTCTAGAGCATGAGGAAGGTCATTGGTGATAACCTGGAAATTACCCTGAATTATAGAATTTCCTCACCAGAAGGGTCTCAGGACTCTTCCAAGCAGGAGTTTAGGAGAGAGTAGAATGAATCAGGTCAGGTGCCATGGCTCATGCCTGTAAACCTAGCTACTCAGGAGGCTGACATCAGAGGATCCCACTTCAAAGCCAGCGCAGGCAAAAAAGTCCATAAGACTTTTAATTAAGACTTTAATTAACCACACAAAAGCTGGAAGTGGAGAATACCAGCCATGAGCAAAGGCCCTGAGTTCAAGCTCCAGTACTAAAACAAGAGAGAGAGGGATGGAAAGAGATAGGGAGGGAGGAAGAGGGAAAGAAGGCAGGAAGAAAAAAAAAGCAAGAGGTCCCAGACAATTTTACTTTTTGTATTTACAACCTGACACACCTTAGACCACACCGATGGTCTAAGACAACCACCTGTACACTGCTCGGTAGCATACCTGGCCATAAAGGAAAAGGCAGAGCCATGGTGTCCCCTCATTAGGAACGGCAGGCCTGGCATTGGGGGTGTATGAAGGCCAGTGAAGCGGAGAACCAGTTAAATTCCTAAGAAAGTTCTGGTTGAGGCAGAAACAGTTTCCTGGGGGGATGTGGGGGGAGATTGCAGAGCAGGAGCCCCTGCTGGCTGAGGGCCTGGACTAGGGCTTAGGATCAAGGATGCATTTGAAGTAGGAAATCTTGTAAGTACCAACCAGCCTGATTAGTTGGTTGATTTTTGCAATTGTTCAAGTATCATGTAAGATGAGTGTCAGTTTGGAAATCATTATTCTCAACATTGATTTCTGAATATCACAACTTAGATGAACCTTGAGGAAAATTACACAAAAGGAGAAAGTAACTTCTTTCACAATATTCAGAGAGCTTTGTAAATCTTTACATCAACACCACATTTGTTTTTCAGAGGCCATCAGTCAAGCTGCTAATTTGGGGTCTCTAAGAGGAGATTTCAGATAGCAGAAACTGGGATAGCCTGATGTCTTGGGAGAAGTTCAGTGCCAAGTAACACTCACATGTTTCTTCAATACCGAACAACTATGGTATTCAAAGATAAAGGGCAGGTCCCTGTCAGAAAATGCCATATTCTGTCCTGGGATTGTCAGCCCAGCCCTCCGGGAGCAGAGAAGGTTAACAAACAACAGAGAAGGTTAACAAACAACACAAGATGTAATCGACACAATTGTGAAAGGTCTGGACTCAGGAAAAGGAAAAACAGAGTTGTTTGTCCAGAACAAATGGCCAGAAGTTGGGGGGGGGGGGTGGGGAGGAAGGAATCAGCTTGTTTTTCTGAGTTGATAATCACCTGCCTAAAGTGTTTGCCAGAAAGTGGATTAAAGATCTCATTGTCAAAACAGAACCATTTCACCCAGGATACACCGGCACCTTTAGTCCCAGAGAAATAAGGACAAGGCTTTTTAGTCTGGCAGGTTATTTGTAGAGGATCTGGGATTCTGGCAAATGTACCCTGAGTGTGGGCACTGGCATCCTGCAGCTGCGAAGGAGGCAGGATGTACTTGTCCGTGGGGTGCTGACTGGCAGCCCCTTCCCTCTCACCCCTACTGACCCAACCCCATCTGTCAGCCCTTCAGTAGCTATCAGGCCAGAAGCTTCACCTATAAAAGCAGCCAGATGCATGCCCTCTATTTAGGTCCTAAGAGCTGTGATCTGGCTGTGTGCCAGCTGTTGTCATGCCTGCAGACCTACAGCACAGGATGGGCCAGGCTTGTGTCCTCCGGGATCTTTCTTCTCAGAGAGGCTTACTGCATCCCTGAAATGGGCATCCCTGTTTCCTGTCCCAGAAGGAAACAAATGTCTCAGCTGAATGAGGGCCATTTCCCAGGGTCCCTGGCTGAGTGGCTGCTCAGAGGGAACCAGACCTCCTTAGGCTTGAGCTTGGGGATGTGTGTGGCAGGAACCCATGGCTCACGTCTGTCATCCCAGCTACTCAGGAGGATGCCATCTGAGGCTTGAGATTCAAAGCCAGCCTGGACAGGAAGGTCCTTGAGACTGATCGAAATAAGCCAGAAGTGGAGCTGTGGGTAAGTGGTGGAGTGTCAGCCTTGAGTGAAAAGCTAAGAGAAGATGGTATGTCTGAGTGGGGGTGGGGAGGGGAGGGAGGGTAAAACCTTGGGAAATGGCAGCTGCCTTGCCTAGGATGTATCCCAGCCTGGAAGATTCTTCTGGAATAAGCCCTTTTAAATACCAACACACTCAAGGACACAGTGACCCCTGCTGGGAAGTTTCCCAGAGAAGCCCCAGCCAGTGAGAAGTCTATGAAGACCGGCCTCTGTTCCAGCTGCCCTTCCTCATCCCCTTCTCCTTTCTTGGGTATCATGGGTGGCCATAATCTCTTGTATAATTTGCTTAAAAAGGAACTGGAAATTGGATACTGGTAGCTCATACCTATAATACTTCCTACTCAGGAGGTTGAGGTCTGAGGATCACAGTTCAAAGCCAATTTGGAAAAAAAAAAAAATAGCCCAAGAGACTCTTTATTTCCAAGCCAGCAAAAAGCTAGAAGTAGAGGTATAACTTAAGTGGTAGAGCACTAGCTTTGACTAGAAAAGGCCAAGCAAGAGTGCAAGGCCTGATTTCAAGCCTCAGTTACAACACACACAAATATTAATGCAGCAAACATTTCCAAAGTGCTTGTTACCTGCTAAGAACCATACTTAGCACTGTAGAATCACAATGAATTAAAAAGACCATCATGGCAGCTGATGTGACTGTAAGGTTGTTTCTGAGATCGGAAGACTTGAGGGATCAGCACTGTAACAAAAGCCTTTGCAAGCCAGCACCAGTGGCTCTCCTACTCAAGAGGCTAAAATCTAAGGATCACAGTAGTGGCTCTCCTACTCAAGAGGCTAAAATCTAAGGATCACAGTTTGAACCAGCCCCAGATAGGAAAGTTCTTGAGACTCTTATCTCCAGTTAACCACCAGAAAACCAGAAGTGGCTCCTAGTGGTAGAGCACTCAGGGACAGCGCCCAGGCCCCAAGTTCAAGCCCATAGCTGCAATACCAGATAGGAGGTGACTGAGGTTGGTGAACACTTTCTTCAGGGGAGGTGTTGTAAGTGGCTCAACTCTGAATATAATTTGGAAACAGATTCAGTGAAACTTGTAGATGGGTTGGATGGTACATTTGGGTAAACAATGACAGCAAAGGTTTTGACTTGAGCAGCTGATAGGACAGAATGGCCATCAATGGCCAGGATGAAGACTGCAAGGCACAGGAGTTCATTTTGGTGTATTAGTTAGCATGTCTATCACATATAAATAGGACTCTGAGTAATCAATTAAATACTAAAGTTTGGAGTTTAGTAATATTCACACCCCACGAATTACAGTAAGGGATTCCTCAGCCAGGAAGGGCTTCCTGGGGGACTGAGGGAGCCTAGAACATAGGAGGACACCAGCTAGGCTGATCCCTGAAAGGAACAGAAGCCAGAACTCATTCCTAAAGAGAATCAAGTAGATGTATTAAAAATCCAAAGTCTTGGAGAGAATAATGAAAGGGTGATTGTACTTATAAACTGAGCTGTTGAATGTTAATTCCTTTGTACAGCTTCTTAAAAGTAATACAAAGATAAGCCAGGTGCCAGTAACTCATGCCAGTAATCCTAGCTACTGAGGAGGCTGTGATCCTCAGATCACAGGCAAGCCCAGGCAAGGAAGTCCCCATGAAATTCTTATCTCCAATAAACTACTAAAAAAAACCAAACAAACAAAAGCAGAAGTATCTCTGTGGCTCAAGTGGAAGAATGTTAGCTTTGAGTACAAAGAGGCTCAGGAACATGGCCCAGGCCTGAGTTCAAGCCCTAGGACTGGCAGAAAAAAACCAAACCGACAAATATAACTAAAATTTTAAAAAGACTTGGGAGTTTCAGGGCCTCTCCCAAATGGGGTTATTTATGTATTGTGCAAACGAGCAATTCTTCTCTAAGTATAAATTCCCAGTGCTGTAACTGAAGTAGGATTGTGAGTCTCGAGGAGTGGCGGGGAGGGAGGGTGATGACACATGTATGTTTATACCACATGCCCAGTTGTCTTTATTAAGAATGTAATCCTTTCCAGTTGGTTGGACACCTGTAATACTAGCTACTAGGGAGGCTGAGATCGGAGGACGGGAGCCAGCCCCGGGCGAAAGTCTGTACATGCTTATATCCAAGAAGCTGCTCAAGAAGCAGTAAGTGGCGGCAGCCCAGGCCCTGAGTTCAAGCCCAACCACCAACACCACACACACACTGGGTATACCCATACGCACTGTATACACACGCTGTACACACGCTCACGCGCGCGCGCATGCGCGCCCGCCCGCCCGGGGCCGTCTGGCGCGGCTCCAGTGAACACGGACCATAGAGGGTCGCTCCGCCACGTTCCTAGAGAGGCCGTGCCGCGCCGGTTGGCGGCCAGAACTTCCGGCGGCACGGGCAGCGCGAGGCGGCCTGGACGGCGGACGGTGGGCGCGGTGAGCGGGCGTGGGGGTGCCCGGGGCATCGGGGTGGGGGCCGGCCGCGGCTGGGCTGGGCCTGCGGCGGGGCGGAGAGGCCAGGATGGGGCGCGGGGAGCCCCCAAGTCGAGCCCCGGACGAAGACAGCGGGGCCTCGGGCCTTGCGCCGCCCGACGATGGCCGCCTGCCCGGGCCCATTGTCCGTGCTGGGTGCGCGGCGTCCGTCTGTCTGAGAGCGGAGCCGGACTCCGGCCCGCGGCGAGGAGGGGCCGCGCCCCTCGGCCGGGGGCTGTGGAGCACCAGAGCCAGCCCTATCCAGCAAAGGGCATTGCCCGCGCTGGAGGCCCCTGGTCTGTGCATTTCCTTGTATATAGTTAGACTTTGATAATCCAGATGTTTCCAGATCTGACGTGAGTGTGTGTGTGTGTGCGCGCGCGCGTGCAAGCACTGGGGTTTGAACTCAGGACCTGAGCCTTGCCCCCGAGCCTTTCTGCTACTTTTTGGCTCCATTTTTGGTGTTTTGAGGGTTGATTGCAAATAAGACTGTCATAGAATTTTCTGCCTGAGCATACTTCGAACCACCATCCAAAGATCTCAACCTTCTGAGTAGCTAGGATTGTACCAATGCCTGGCTCAGATCCAACTTCATTATCAAAACATAAAATAAAATGGACCTTACAAAACAAACATTCTCGCAGCCAGGCTGAACAGGAAGTCTGAAAGACTCTTATCTCCAATTAACCAGCAAAATGTCAGAAGTGGAGCTGTGGCTCAAGTGGTAGAGTGCCAGCCAGAGAATGTGAGGCTCTCAGTTTAAGCCCCAGGACTAATACCAAAGAAGCAAGCAAGCAAACAAACAAACAAAAAGATGCAACTTCATTATAGCTAGTTATTGGAACTCTGTACCTAGCCCAATGTCTGCCTCTGGTACAGTAACTTATCTGTAAATATTTGAGAACCTTAAGGAATGGGTACTGCTTTCTCCGAAACTGCACAGCAGATACAATTATTATTGAATACCACGAAAAAGTTCAGGATATAGTAAGCTTCCAGTGTTTTATTACCCAAAACCCAAAGTGTGTGTGTGTGTGTGTGTTGAGTGCTAGTCCTGGGGTTTGAACTCAGGGCCTGGACACTGTCCCTCAGCTTTTTTGGCTTAAGGTTAGTGTTTCTACCACTTGAGCCACAGCTCCACTTCTGGCTTTTTGGGTGCTTAACTGGAGATAAGAGTCCCATAGACTTTCCTGCTCAAGCTGGCTTCAAACTGCAATCCTCAGATCTCAATCTCCTAAGTAGCTGGGATTGCAGGCATTTCATTTTCTTGGTAAATTTGCTGGCGTGCACAGAAACTCAGGGCAGTTACTCTCGTTTTAGTCTCTTCCATGACTTAAGACATAGAAAACAGTCCTAACAATTTTATTTCTTGACTTAGCATTTCACACCTTGCCCCTTATTGTGGGGTTTTGTTTGTGTTGATTATTTTAAGTAGCCTCAAGAAAACCTTATACATAAATCTAATACGTTTATTTGGTATTTAAAATTTTGTAGCATTAGAATTAAAAAAAAAAACTCCCATGTTGTTTTTGCACCAAGATTACTTTCTTAGCCAAGCATATGGTCATGCCTATACTCCCAGCATGCTGGAGGCTGAGACAAGAGGATCACAGTTTGAGGTCAGCCTGAGTAACGAAGGGAGACCTGGTCTCAGATTTTTAAAAAAGGAAAGAAAGAAAGGAAAAGAAAACAAAAGCAACTTACGTTCTCACCTCCTTTTCTTGTGTTCTACTTACCATACTTTTCTCTGTGTGTGTGTATGTGTGTGTTTATGTGTGTGTATGTGTGTGTATGCATGCCTGTCCTGGGTTTGCACTCAGGGCTTGATCACTGCCCCTGAACCTTTTCTGCTGAAGGCTAGTGCTCTACTGCTTAAGCCATAGCTCTACTTCACTCTTTTTGTAGTTTGATGCTGATAAGAGTCTCAGTCTTTCCCGCCTGAGCTGGTTTCCAACCGCAATCCTCAGATCTCAGCCTACTGAGTAGCTAGGATTACAGGCATGAGCCCCTGGTATATGCCTTACCATATTTTTTCTATTTGGTTTCATTTCACTGTTTTCCACCATCCGATAAAAACCCTGCTAACATTTTTCTTTCAATATTCTCTGTCCAAAACTAATCCTCTTCTCATTTTCAAAGGATTTTCCTCTTTCTTGGTTCATTAGACCCTGGCAAAAGTAAAAATAAAGCATCTTTTCATTAAGATTTTCCTCATCTAGTATATACTGAATTGACTCACAGTAAGCTTAGTATTCCCTATAGAGTAGTCTCTACTTTCAAAACAATTTAGGCTGCATAGGGTTAACTGTCATCTATAGGTATGGAAATAGGATTGCTGAACAAATAAGAATAAGCAACAGTGGGGTTGGGAATGTGGCTTATTGGTATAGTGCTTGCCTAGCATGCATGAAGCCGTGGGTTTGATTCCTTAACACCACATAAATTATTGAAAAGACCTGAAGGGGTGCTGTGGCTCCAGAGGTAGAGCGCTAGCCTTGAGCAAAAGAAGCCAGGGACAGTGCTCAGGCCTTGAATTCAGGCCCCAGGACTGGAAAAAGAAAGAGAGAGGGTGTATGGAGAGAGAGATAGAGGAAGAGAGAGAGAGAAAGAAGAGGGAGCGAGAGAAGAGAGAGTGAGAGAGAGGAAAAGAAAAGAAAAGGCAGGGCCCAGCACTGGTGGCTCACACCTATAATCCTAGCTCCTCAGACTGATTGAGAATCATGGTTCTAAGCCATCCACAGCAGGAAAGTCTCTGGAAGTGGCACTATGGCTCAAAGTGGTAGAGACTAGAAGGGGCCATTTGATAGTTATAAAGGGGCACTGACTCTTTCTGACTACTTCCTGCTGACAATGGCATTGACATTAGGGGTAGAAGGTGGAGATATTGTCCAGTCCAGGAGAAGGCAGTGGTAACAGTTCTTTGAGGGTGAACATGCATATGTGTCTGGATGAAATCTGAAAGTCTTAAAAGGCAGGGGCTTTGTAGGTAGGAA
Organism: Perognathus longimembris pacificus; assembly: GCF_023159225.1. Lineage (NCBI taxonomy): Eukaryota > Metazoa > Chordata > Mammalia > Rodentia > Heteromyidae > Perognathus > Perognathus longimembris. Next base: position 62,184,926 of record NC_063162.1, read on the forward strand.
AGAAGAGCAGGTGTACCTTAGAGTTATCAGTATAGAGGCAGCAGGATCCTTTTTTACTCAACAGAAGAAACCAGTGTGGCTCTCCATTGAGTTTAACTCCAGTGGGAGTGGTCAGCTGGAGGGTGTGTCCACTTAGGATGTAATCCAGACAGATTAAGGGTCCTGAGAAAGACTTGATCCTCAGGCAAAATTGGGGGAGAAGGAAAGGGGCCTTGATGAGGCTGAGGGAGGCTTGGAATTTAGAGAGTAAGTCCCTCCCAAGAAGGGGTATGGGGCAGCAAGGGTAGGATTAGAAAGGAATGTGAAAAAGGAAAGCTATCTGTTCTATGTGGGATCGGTCTGGTAGTTGCAGAGCAAGTAGGAAAGCCATCTACACCTACCACCGAGATATGGGAGGGAAAAGGTGGGCTAGAATATTCAGGTAACACCAAATAACTGGCTCCCATAAAGAAAGGATACAAGTAGTTTGCCTGCAACCTGAAGAGATACTCTGGGCTCTTCCATTGTGATGTTTGTGGGATACGGTAGCCCTGGGCACCATCAGTCTTCCATAACCAAGAAATTATATAGGGGAGATTGGGGGGGAGGGGGTATGGCCACAATGGAAGTGGATGTGACCTCAGAGTCTGGGGGAATGACCTCAGAACCTGGAGGACCTCCCACTGCCCCCAGACATGCCAGTTGCCTGGGTTGCAGGTGCTGGGCTAGGACTTGGGTGGGTGGGGGCAAGGGAAGGGGCCATTTCTCCCAGTATGATTTGTCATTCTTTCAGATTTGGACACCTTAGGTGGTCACTATGAAAAGTTTAACATAATACATTTCAAACAATGATATTTTGCTACATGAATTTTGATTCTTTTGCAGTTTTTGCTATTCCTACTGAGATTTTATCCTGTCCCCCCTTTGTTGTTGTTCCAGTACTGGGGTTTGAATTCAGGGCCTGGATGCTGTCCCTTATTACCTCTTATGCTCAAGGTTGGCACTCTACCACCTGAGCCACAGTGCCACTTCTGCCCTGTGCTTAGTAACTGGAGATAAGTGTCTTGGGCTTTCTGCCCAAACTGGCTTCAAATTGCAACCCTCAGACCTCAGCCTCTTGAGTACCTAGGATTACAGGCATGATCCACCATCAGGGGGCTTGAGTGGAACTTTTGTGTGTTTTTTTTTGTTTGTTTGTTTGTTTTTTTGGCCAGTCTTAGGGTTTAGACTCAGGGCCTGAGCACTGTCCCTGGCTTCCTTTTGCTCAAGGCTAGCACTCTGCCACTTGAGCCACCGCGCCACTTCTGGCCATTTTCTATATATGTGGTGCTGGGGAATTGAACCCAGGGCCTCATGTATACGAGGCAAGCACTCTTGCCACTAGGCCATATCCCCAGCCCTGAGTGGAACTTTTGATGGGCTGAGAGGTATTCGAGTTGAAGAACAACATTTATGACTTGTTCTGTGTTTTTCTTTTACCCACAAGAGCTTCTGAGCCGTGTTGCCTTGGGAAATGAGGCCTTAGTCGAGAAGAGTACACTAGCATCCGTAGACAGTTTGGCCTTACCTTCACCATGCGGTTAGGGAAGCCTAAGGCGGGCATTTCCCGAAGCTCGGGCCAGGGCAAAGCCCCTGAGAAGAAGCGCAAGGCCAGCCGGCAGCAGCGGCAGCGGCAGCGGTGGGGCGTGAGTGTCCGATTCGACACGGGCTTGACCAGACTGAGCAGAGGCCTGGATGAGAAGCCCTACAAGTGTCCCAGGTGTGAGAAGAGTTTTGGGCAGAGCTCCACCCTTTTCCAGCACCAGAAGATCCATACCGGAAAGAAGTCCTACCGGTGCGCCGACTGCGGGAAGAGCTTCTTCCAGAGCTCCAACCTCATCCAGCACCGGCGGGTGCACACCGGGGAGAAGCCATACGCCTGCGACGAGTGTGGGGAGAGCTTCAAGCAGAGCTCCAACCTCATCCAGCACCAGCGCACGCACACTGGGGAGAAGCCCTACCAGTGCGACGAGTGTGGCCGTTGCTTCAGCCAGAGCTCACACCTCATTCAGCACCAGCGCACGCACACCGGGGAGAAGCCCTACCAGTGTGCCGCCTGCCTCCGCCGCTTTAGCCAGAGCTCGCACCTACGCCAACACGGCCGGGTCCACGCCGCCGTGCCGCCGCTCACCGCCCGCAGGGCCCATCGGGCCGCCTCCTGGAAGGCTGGCAGTGGTGCTGGGAGGAAGGCTGGTGGCGGCGGCGGCAGCGGTGGGAGGAAGGCCGGCGGTGGGAGGAAGGCCGGCGGTGGGAGGAAGGCTGGCGGTGGGAGGAAGGCCAGCGCTGGGAGGAAGGCTGTGGTGAAGGGCTCGGCTTCTGCCCTCTTTAAAAAAAAGAAAAAGTGAGAGGTAAAGAGGGGAGGTAGAGCGCTTGGACCCCGGGACAGGAGCCCCCACCCGACCCCTGACCCCCACGTGAGGTGACGCTGTGTGGCGCGGCGCGGGGCGGGAGGGGGGCCGCGGCTGCACAGCCGCCAGCCTCCCCCTCACAAAGATTGCCCGCCCTCCTGCGCACTAGAACTCCAGCATGCCAGGCTTACTCTGTCTAGAACTTTCTGTGGAAGGAGTAATTGGGTAAAAGAAGCTCAACTTCAGGAGGAGGCAATTTTGTTGGTATTGTTTTGTATATTAATCCTTAGCTTGTAAGTGACTCCACATTGGACCTCTTAAAATGCGCGAGGCACGCCCTCTCACCTTGTTTCTTCCCCGAAAGGAATGAGGATGTCCCTGACTCTCATCACACTTTCCAGATACAATCCTGAAGAAGCCCGTGGGGGCTCCCTTGCGGCCTTCAGCCATTTGAGGTGGATGCCATGGCCTCTTGGCACCTTCTGGTTGTCTTAACAAACGGAGCCAGCCTTTTACACGAGAATAAACCATATTCTCCTAACAGAACCTCAGGTTCTGGCAAAAAGAAAGGAAGGAAAGAGAAGAAAGAATGAGAGACCACACCTGCAATTCACAGGTCCCCTGGCCTTTAAAACTGAACGCTTGGTAACCTCGGTTACTTTAGGCACTTCAGTGCAATAGTCGCTGATGTGCTAATAGATACTTTGTAGCTTCTCTGCAAAGTAGCTTTTCTGTGTTGGATGAACTGTGGAAAAAGGCGAGCACCTAGCAAACATGTCTTCTGTCAGAGCAGTGCCAAGGGATGGGCATGTGGTTGATGCCTAGAAGCCCCGCCCGGCTGGTTGGAGGGTGGAGATGGGAGGATCGCGGTTTGCAGCTGGCCCAGGCAAAAAAAGCCCTACCTGGAAAACAAACTAGGAAGCAAAAGAACCAGGTGGTGTAGGGCAGCTTGCTGGCGAGTGCACTGTGGAGTGCAGTCCCCAGGTGCGGAGCATGCCAGGGGCCCGCGCTTCCTTCAGGCACCAACTACTAGCCGTGCTTTCAACATTATGAGTTTTCAGTATCTTTTGTATAATCATTCCAGTTCCTGATGCATTGACAGTTATCCACACAAAATAAAGATGAGATATTTTGCATACTACTACCTTCTGTTTATTTTTCTTTGGGGAAAATTGTTTCAACAATTTTGGCAAAAATTACAGGGGAATTGCTTGTGATATATATATTTGTGATATATATATTTGGCTCCCTGTTAGTCGGGCATTTCATGCAGGGCCACAGAAGGTGGCCTTGTCAGCAAGAGTTGCATCCCAGAGCAAACCCACACAGTGTTCTGTAAGTGTGACACAATGCAGTTATCTTTCACAAAAGACTCAGTCTTGACTCCCTGTTAGAGCCAAGTTACCTGCGAGCTGAGACATGGCTACCTGGCCTACTGGGATTTAGGAGCTCCTGTCGGTCTTCTTTATATTTGGCTTATATCTGGAATAAAATCAGCACCAACAAAATAAAACACCAACACACCTTTTGCTTTGTTTTCTGGTGTTTTATGGGGGTGGGCATAGACTATTCTGGGGCTTGAACTTGGCTTGGTGGCCTCACTTGGCTTTTCCACTCAAGACTAGTGCAGTAACACTTGAGCTACAGTTTTTTGGTGGTTGATTGAAGAGTCTCACGGACTTTCCAGCCTGGCTTTGTGCTTCCATCATCAGAACTTAGCCTCCTGAGTAGCTAGGATTACAGGAGGGAGCCACCAGAGACTGGCATGAGCTGCCTAATTTGGTCCTGAACAGAAAGACTATTATGTACTGTTATAGTTCATTATCTCCATTTTACCCTGATTCGGTTATGCTCTGTAAGATACAGCACATAACTGCGGATTTTATTCCGCTCACAGCTCAGCTTGGCAGATATTTTTTTAGATCCCTGACAATGGCAAGTAGGTTAGTAACAATGTAGCACTAGGTGATACCATGGGATATTATGACCTTGGGCTTCTGTTAGAAAAATTTTGGCTGTTTAAAAATAATAAATGTTTCATCACTAGGAATTGAATAAAGTGAGTCTGATGGGCACTACTGCTTTTATAGCCTTGTATACATATGATGTAAGGGTCAAGGCTAGAAGAAGGCAGCACTGGCATGAAAGTCTAAGACCAGCAAAAAGACAGAAGTGGAGGTATTGCTCAAGTGGTAGAGCACCAGCCTTGAATGAAAAAACTTAGAATGTGAGGCTAAGAGTTCAAGTTCTAATACTGGCACGCATGCACACACACACACACACACACACACACACACACCTGGTCCAACCCAGAGCTGGCATGGCATGGTAGGCTAAAGTTCCAGCTCACTTCTTTCTTAGACAACTTCTAATATTTTTCCTGGCAAAAAACAAGAGCTTCAGTGTATTTGTCTACTTATTTTCTTTCTTTTTTGAAATACTGCCCAAATTCTGCCTACCCCAATTAGTAAGATGTGTTAGAAGCCACATAACTTCTTTTTTTTCTTTTCTTTTTTGCCTGTCCTAGGGCTTGAACTTAGGATCTGGGCACTGACCCTGAGCTTGTTTTGCTCAAGGCTAGCACTCTACCACTTGAGCCACAGCACCACTTTCAGCTTTTTGTGAGTAGTTTATTGAAGAGTGTCAAAACAATCCTCAGATCTCAGCCTTCCAAGTAGCTAGGATTGCAGGTGTGAGCCACCAGCCCAGGCTTATATTCTTTTTTTTTTTTTTCTTTTTAATAGGATTTTGTTGTTCTTAAGGTGTTGTACAGAGGGGTCATCATTTCACAATTCAGGCTCTCTTAGACAATGTCACCCCTTCCTTTTCCTTTGCTTTCCTCCAACTTCTGTTTTTTATGTGTTTGTTTCATCTTGTCATTCCATGATGTGACAGAAGTAAAACAGATCAGCCAGCCTCAGGGGACCTGGGGGACATGGGGTGCTATGGGAGCACCCAAGGGCACCTCTAGCTCCTGGTTCTCAGTGTCAAATGTGTTGCCCTCACCTTAGGCCTGTGTGTACCAGACTGCTGGCCTAACTCAGCTTTCATTCTTCATCCCCAGTGGCTCCCAGCAGCGTCCAGGACACCCAGGGGCTGTGCTCACAACATGACAGGCCGGATTCTGGAGGCTCACCATGGCCATTGGCAAGACTGCATGAGTTGAGCCCTGGAGTGAATCTTAGCTTTGTACTTCGGTTAGCTGATACATGGGTTGTTTGGAGTGTGTGAAAATTGGAGAAGGTGCCTGAAGTTGAGTTGGTGAGGGAGTTAAGTGAACAGCTTATCACAGAGCCTGGTGCATAATTTAGAACTTATTAGTTGTTAACTATTTAGGTCACCAAATACAGGAAGTATATGAAATCAGATCTGAAACGGTCAGTGACAAGTACCAACTTCAGTAGAACTGAAAGTTCTGTTTTTATTTGTCTGAGGCAAAGACTTAGAGGCAAATGGATACCTATAAAGGCAAGAACCATGTAGAAAGTCTGAGGGAAACTCAGAATACATATGAGGTTTTGGCAGGGGAGAGCATCTTCAGAATGGAAGTTCATAGTCACAAGCACAAGTATTTATTCTCATGTCAAAGAGACTCTTAGTATGTGCGTGCATGCGCATGTGCCCATGTGAGACTGTGCACTTATGCAGTGTATATAAGTGACTATGTACTGTGTGACTGTATGTCGTGAAGGAAATGGAAGAGAAAGGAAAAGGAATAGTCTAGGCAATGACTGTTTATTGAGGCACAGTGCAGGATAACAAACCTTCCTGCCGGCATGGAGATTGTGCAAGAAGGTGGGGTTGGTGTTAGGCTTTTATGGGGTCCGAACAAGGAGATAGACGTTACTTAGTTCAGGAGAGGGGAAGTGACTGCAGGTGCAGGCAGAGATTAGGGGAAGTGTAGTGGTAATTGACTCTTGTCCATGGTCTCAGGCTTTTTAATGTTCAAACAGCTGTCCATCTGTCTTTCCTTGATTGTTTGACGTCCTCAGAGTATAGTTCTCAGCCTTCTGGCATTCCATCCTCTTAACACTGTCCTAGTCTCACAGCTCAGCCTCAGAGTTCCCTTCGGCTTAGACCCATACTGGAATGTTGACAGCCAGGTCAGATTTTCCTGCCTGCACCCAGCACATCTGTGCATACCTAGGGTTTGCCTGATATCTGTATGCACCTGGGAAAACAGGGTGAGGGTCAATCCTTCATATTCCATCTTTAGACACATAAGAAGATTGGGCCAAGAGGGGAGAGGCAAGTCCTTCAGATGTAATTGAAGGTTCCTGGGGTTTTGGAGAGTGTGGAAAAACCAGTACATAATGAAATGGAAATTACAAAGCACCGAAGACTGCTCCAAGAACAGCCATTCATAGCTACTTTACTGATTTCCTGGTTTGATACCTGGTAGGAATTATGAGAGGTAAGGACGGTTTCAGGAGAATCTGAAATATCAGCCTTATGACTGAAATTTGCCAGGCACTGGTAGCTCATGCCTATAATCCTAGCTACTTAGGAGGCTGAGATCTGAGGACCACAATTTGAAACCAAACTGGGCAAGGAAGTCTGTGAGACTCTTATCTCCAATTAACCACCAAAAAGGTAGAGTGGATCTGTGGCAGAAGTAGTAGCCTCAAGTGAAAAAGCTAAAGGACAGCAAAAGGCCCTGAGTTCAAGCCCTAGTACTGCTGCTGCCCTCCCCTCAATCGTGTCATTCCACTTTATATTCTGTGAGATAAATAAAAAATAAATATAAGTGCAACCTCCTTTGCCTCAAAGAAGAGAACATTTCCAGAATAGGGTGTGAGAGTAATGAATATGACAAGTGCACACAGCCACTAAGGCCCCCGAAGGGCCTTTGCTACTTTGGATGGTAGCTGTCCACAAGTCTGGGTTTTCTCTCTTTCTTTCCCTTTCTGCTTTCTTTCAGGGGCTTGAACTCAGGACCTCAATGTCACTTGGCTTTAAAAAATAAATTATTTTTGTATGAAATTGCTAAAAACAGAGGGATTACAGTTATGTAAGTGAGGTAATGTCTTTTTGGACAATGTCAGCACCCCTTCCCTTGCTCTCTCCATTTTCCCCTACCATCCTCACCCACAAGTTGTATAGGTCATTTTCAACATAGTGCCCAGTGAGTACCACTGCTGCATTTGTTTACCCTTTCTCCCTCCATTTCTGTGCCCCCTTTACCCTCCCAAAGACAGGTAAATGATCAAATAAGACAAAAAGAAAGCAAAGAGAGCAAAAACAAAAACCCTCTTGTTTCCATTTCCTGGAGTGAACTACACAGGCTTTGTGCCTTTCACCTGGGTTTTTCCCTCAATGCTGGCACTCTACCACTTTAGCTATAGCTCCACTTCTGACCCTTTGTTGGTTAATTGCAGATGAGAGTCTCAGGAACTTTCCTGCTCCGGCTGGCTTTGAACCACAGTCCTTGAATCTCAGCCTCCTGAGTGGCTACAATTATGGGCACAAACCATGGGGGCCTGGCTATTTTTCCTTTAAAACCCAAAAGGGTAAGTCTTAGTCAGTTTGTACCATTAAAACCACGTGGGGTTCTTCTGCGAGCACAGAGGTCACCCTCTCCTTGCTTACAGCGAGGGAAGGCAAAACCTGCTGGCCAGTATTCTGATGGAGGCGATAAGCTCTTTAGAAAACCTGTGGTATCCACGTTTTCTAAGAATTCACCATAGAAAGCAATGCTGGACCCCGAAGGGGCTGGCTTCTGTCCTCTAGTGGCCACACCATGACATGACAGCAGGCAGGCACCAACACAGGACTCCCCATCTTTGTTTCCACTGATATTCTTGCATATGAATGGAGAGTAAAGCCCGCAGGAAAAGGCAAAGGAGGCACTGTGAGAATCTCTGAAACAAACACATGGACTCTGTGTGCCAGTCCTGGGGCTTAAATTTAAGGCCTGGGCACTGTCTCTGAGCTTTTTGGCTTCAGGCCAGTGTTCTGCCACTTGACCACACTTCCATGTCCAACTCTTTGGTGGTCGATTGGAGATAAAAGTCTCACATACTTTCCTTCCCTAGCTGGCTTCAAACCAGAACTGTCTCTCCACCCGCCCCCCCCCCCCCGGCCCCAACTATGTATGTGCTGGTACTAGGGCTTGAACTCAGGATCTAGATGCTGTCCCTGGCCTTTTCACTCAAGACTGGCATTCCACTACTGAGCCATAGCTTCACTTCTGGCTTTTTGATGATTAATTGGAGATAAGAGGCTCACAGATTTTTTTGCCCAGCCTGGCTTTGAACCACAGTCCTCAGATCTCAGCCTCCTGATTAGCTGTGATTACAGGTGTGAACCCACCAGTGCCTGGAGGATCTCCTAGGAGTTGTTTCTCAAGATGCAGCGCTAAAAGTATGGTGATGTGCATATGTGGGGGCTTGTTATTATAGCAAAGACTCACCTCTTATTGCAAGGCATTGGCTGCAATGTGAACCTGTTTATTCAGTGATTAATCAGATTTTTGTCATGATGCCTTCCGACAGCTTATAGCTGGACCTCAGTCACTCACAGGTCCCTCCAGGGTATGTTAGTAGGTGCTTTGGGAAAGTGAAGCATCACCCCCGATGAAGATTCCCAGATCAAACGCACACGTGAGTACACACACACACACACACACACACACACACACATACACACGTGGTTTCTGCACATCAAAGAAATCTGGAGAAAAGAGAACTACCAGAATTATGAGACAGCCCACGGAATAGAAGAAAAACATTCACCCATTATTCAGTGGATAAAGGATTCATATTCAGAATGTACAAAGTATATACAATAAACAGCAAAAGAACAAGTAATCTAATTAATAAGTAGGCAAGCTAATGGAATCAACAATTTTCAAAAGTACATATGGTTAATAAACACATGAAAAAATGTTCATTTTCTTTAGCCATAAAGAAAATACAAATCAAATGACACTAAGTTTCCCATTTCATTCCAGTGAGATTGGCAATTGTCAAGAAAACAACAAATGCTGGTGAGAGTGGGGCAGAGGAGAGGAGCCCTCACACATCGCTGGTATGAGTTGGAGTTTAAGCTGGTGCTGTGGAAATCAGTACGGAGAGTCCTCAAAAACTAAAAGACCTACTCTGTGACCTCACCATAGCACTCATGGGCATAGATCCAGAGGAAAACAATATACAAGACAGAGGCCTCCCAAATTTAAAAGAGAGAGAGAGAGAGAGAGAGAGAGAGAGAGAGAGAGAGAGAGAGAGAGAGAGAGAGACCTACAATGAGTTGCAGCTCTGTCCCCAATAGCCAAGCTATAGAATCAGCCAGGGGACCAACAACTAATAAATGAAATGACATCATTTTCAGGAACATGGATCAAACTGGAGACCAGTGATTGAGGTAAGCCAAGCTTGAAAAACAAATAGCACATGTTCTTGCTTTTTGGTGGAACAAGACCTAAATTGATGGTGATAATGATGATGGCAAGACATGAGTAGAAATAAGGACCAGTCTGAGAAGGGGGATTTGCAGGGGTGGGAGAGGGAGGGGAGAGGATACAGAGAGATAAGATTTTGTCTAACTCTATTATATGCCTACAACTCTTCATAATCGACACTGCAAAAGTATTTACAAATTGTATTCCCTTTATATTTCTATAGATAAAACTATAGTTTTTAATATCTAAATGAGAACTTTGAGGTGGTGTTTTCAATAGGAAATACTTGGTGCATACATCAGTTGTAATTACATCTCAATAACATTTTTTTAATTAAAGGAAGTAAATGATTATGAGGTTCAGGGCAGTGGTGAGTTTGGAGAGAATTAATGGGGTTGAGATTAGAATGGAAACCACCAGGGTAGAACTTCTCACATTTCCCATCTTGAGTTGGATAATAGTTACACTCAGTTCTTAGTTGTATATAATTGTATGATATGAAATATCATTGGGAAATATAACATAGGTAAAAATTGATCTAATTTTCTCAGAAAAATGTTCATGTGAGAAATAAGAAAATATTTGAAAGTATACCTATTTATAAAATGAGAAAATTATGTATAAATGAAAAAAAAAGATTTTGTTTGGTGTCTCAATAAAACACAACTCACAGCATGTTTCCCCCCCCCCAAAAATAAAGTAAAATGTATATATAGTGTATATACACACACATACACAACACACACGTACACACACACACACACACACACACACACACACACACACACACACACACACGGAAGCCCAGGCTGCAGGAGGAGTGAGCCTGACGGCTGCAGGGAGCTGGTGGAGATGATCAGGGGAGCTGGGGTCCTGGCCAGCCTCTCCAGAAGCCCGGGTATGGGGCACTGCACAGCCCTGCCCAGGACTGGGCTCCCAGAACCTGGGGTAGAGGCACATCCAAGGTCCTTCACCTGCACCTGCTGGACACAGCGGCCACCTTTCCATGGCCCATTTCTCCAAATGTCAGGACTCTTCCATTTCCTGGAACAGGGCTGGGAATATGGCCTAGTGGCAAGAGTGCTTGCCTCCCATTTCCTGGAACAGCTGAGGAGTGTAAGGCTCAGAAAGACCAGCTTGTGTCTGAATAGTAGCAAATGAAATACTGTTTACGATTCTAATCTTTCACTCAAGTAAAATTTCATTAAATATTGTTCTCAACAAAATTGTTTATAAATTATACTTACATATTGATCTGTGTGTGTGTGTGTGTGTGTGTGTGTGTGTGTGTGTCTTGGGGCTTAAACTCAGGGCCTGGGTGCTGTCCCTGAGATGAGAGTCCTGAGCTTATTTTAGCTCACGGCCACATTCAACCACATGAGCCACAGCTCTACTTCTGGCTTTTCACTGGTTAATTGGAGCTAAAAGTTTCATGGACTTTTCTGCCCAGGGTGGATTTGAACCATCCATGATCCTCAGATCTTGGCTTTCTGAATAGCTAGGATTATAAATTTTAAAATACTTAATTTGGCCATTAACATACCTCATTCAGTTAAGTTTGGCTACTTAAATCTTCAGAGCTGCTCAGGTCTGTCTGGTCCCTGGGAAGCCTGTTCTATTTCAATTCTCATTATAATGATTAATTTCAGACCTAACTATGTGCAAGTGTACAGAAGGCCTCAAGTTATTTGACAATTCACTGGGGTTTCTCTCCTGAAGTTCTGTCTCATCATTATCTCTTCAGGACAAATTATTACCTGGACTCTGCCATTTTGCCCCTGTTACCAGTGAAACAGGACCCTGGCTACTCCACTCCTGCCATTTTGCCTCTGTTACCAGTGAAACAGGACCCTGGCTACTCCACTCCGTCATTCAGTCACTGAATTCAGCCCTTGTGCCAAGAGGCAAGAGACTAGAGGATAAAACCCACAATTGGCTCACTGCTATTTTGGTAGTGTTTTAAACATTTAGCTTGCAGAGCCCTTCAATGGCTGCTCCAGACTTTGTGTTGCATGCCTGTGTTTATCAGTGACAGTATCATGGAATATATTTTGTCCATTTTCCCCAGAACAGGTTCTTGTAGTTATTTATGCCTTTACTTTCATAATCACTTGCACCTGGTTTTGAACCTCCAGTGTTTAAATACTTTCTGATGTTGCCTAACCTTCCCTTGTCCTCAGTCAAGGCATGGTACTCATTTTACACTATACTATGTCAATTGTACATAGTGCTATACCATGTGTATAATATATAGATACTCTAATACACATAGTGCTATGACCCTATATATGTAGTAATATACATAGCAATATGTGTAGCAATATGTAGTATAGTTTATATATAAGTGATATATTTTGTGGTATATATACTCTCTATAATTTATAGTTATATATATGTTAATGTCATATATCTAGAATAACTGTTATATATAGTATGCAATCATATATACCTATATATGTTATATGTGTGTTATGCATGTATTATGTGTGTTTATATACTATATGTGCTATATTATACGTTATATATTATACTATAATTATGCCATATATATTGCTATATATAATATATGTAGTTACATGCTATTATAGAACATATAGAAATATATTATATGTGTTAAATAGAATATAATATATAATATAAATTATATTACACATATATGTTATATAAAATACATACAAAATATGCTAAATATAGGAATTATGTATAACAATATACTATATATTAGTACATACTACATAATATATGTATACTATATGCCACTACTATATTATAGCATAATATGTAATATACTAAGACTGTATTATTGTATACTATAATTACATATTACTAACAGTATAGTATTATTCCATATAATTTATTATTCCACATAATGGTATGCTAATAGTATATTATTAAGTGCTATTCAAGCTGTAACTGCCTAAGCCTTGCCTATCTCTGCCCCAAGTTCAAGGGCAGATTCACTGACAGTTCAGAGAATTCCTGATTATTGCTCTCCTGTGTTAATTATTTTGCTCATTAGCAAAATAATGGACGCAAGATCTTATAATTTCCCAAAGGCATGTAAGTTTTACAGAAACCATGTTCAAGTTAATCTAAACAATAAAGAAGCCAGTTCCTGAAGGATTAATTACCTGCTAGCCTATCCACCACGAGACTGCTGAGTGGAGTAGGAAATGAACTTGGCACTTTCTTAGTCCCAGGTACCCTGAACAATTGTGCATAGCAGACCTTCCTTCCCGGTGTCCAGGGATGGCAGACAGACAGCCCTAGAGAACGCTATTGCTGCTCTATAATAAGTAGCTTATGAGCTGGCAAGAGGTATCAACATTAGGGGTAAAGGCGGAATTGTTGTCTAGTCTGGGCGAAGGCAGCAGTGACTGCTCCTTGGTGGTGGACACATGTATGTGTGTTTGGATGAAGTCTGAAAGAAATTTTACAAGGCAGAGGCTGAGCAATAGTAAAAAAGTATTAGAGGGCACACAAATGGCAGAAGGAAGTGTTCAAGGCAGAAAAATAAAAGTTGGATGACTGGCTAGTTCCTCTCTCTGTGTTCCAGGCAGTCCTGGAATTGGGGGGGGGGGGGGAGAATGTCCCTAGCTACTTATGACATCTGGTGAGTGGGTAGAGGAGCAGTTAGGAATAAGCAGTCAGAATCTTGGGCTAGATTGGAGTGGCTAAGAGCCTGATGCATGACCTTGGTAGATGTCTGGTTTATAGAGTATGTATGGGGGACCCAGGAAGCTGTTCTTAGTCTAAGACTCACTTTAAGTTCCTGTCTATTTAGAAGACAGATATGAGCATTAAAAATAGAAATGCTTATTAACTATTTTCTTTTGATCTCTCAGCTCTGGTTAGTTTCGAAAGGGCAGGCACAGAGTGACTCCATTTAGGATGTGATTCCATCCACTCTTCTCCTCTCCATGATCCCTTGTTGCCAGGACTGGCTTTATCCTGGAGATGTAGGTGTTCATTTCTGGGATGGCTTCTCCCAGTGTACATTTTTGCTCATTGGCCTGAACACTGTTTCTGAGCTCTTTTGCTCAAGGCTAGCCCTCTCACACTTTGAGCCACAGTGCCACTGGGGTCTTTGAGTGATTACTTGGGGATAAGAGTCTCAGAGGGACTTTTCTGTCTGGGCTGGCTTCAAACTGCAGTCCTGAGGTCAAGTGAGCTTTTTCAATGAAACCTTTAGACTCCAAATTGAAGCAACAAGGAGATCAGTAGAAATAGGAAGCAGAGCTTACCTGTAACTTGTTAAGAATTTACCCACAAATACTTGCCAGTGTTATTTATCACTTTGTGGGTCTGGCTAAATACTACAGAAGGTAAAAATCTGTAATGACAGGAAGAGAAGATGGCGCCAACACAATAGGGAGGCACCCCAACTCCAGCCAAATAGTGAGCTGGGTCAGCATTGGTATAGTGGTGAGCATAGCTGCCTTCCAAATAGTGAACTGGGAACCCCAATACCCAACACCCAATACCCAACACCCCATCAAGAGACTGGCAAACTCAACAACCAGAACAAACAGAGAAACACAGGAAACAAAAAAAAACAAAGAAATAAAAGCCTATAATCTGCATGAAGCCAGAAAATCTCCAGGGTACCCCACCCCCACCCCAGCCTGAACAGGGCCACGAGGGGAAAGTGGCCCTGGCACTGGTGATGGGGACCACAGATCTTTAGCAAGCACAGAAGCAACAGCAAAAAAGTCCCACCACAAGTGCAGAGACCAGACAGTAGGAGCTCCATGGGCCCCAGACCGCATGCAGACCGCGCAGAGCCAGATGGCAGTGCAGAACCAAAGGGGCTGGGACCAGACAACAGTGAGGGAGCTGGGCATTATGGACACAGAGCGCCGAGGCCGACGCTGCCATACCACTGCCACACCCCACCCCGGAAATTCCCATAGCATAGCAGGACATGCACACACTCCAGAACCAGTAAGTTCCCCATCTCCCTCTCCCCCAATGGGAAATCAGCTCTGGCAAAGACCCAAAACCTGACATGGACCTCATCACAAGGGGACAAAGAAACCAGAGCTCCCACCCTCCCCCTCCCTGCCCCAAGGGAACAAAAGAGCCCCATACCTGGTGGCTCTAGGACCCTATAGCTCCTGGGAGAGCATAGGAGCTAGCAGTGGGTGGAGAAACTCCCAATAAAGTCACCTGGGGAGACACATTAGGCCAGTGTCCCCCAAAGCCCCAGCTGGAAAGCCTGAATCTGTGCACACAAGCTCCCCTCCCCTCCCCCCCAGCAGGAACCCAGGGACTGGTGGGCATTTGACCTCTGGCTAAGGCACTTGGGTTTTCGTGGACTTTTTGAACAACATACACACTCATGCTCATGTGCAATACCAGGCTAGCAGGGTCACCTGGGACAGAGCACACGCGCCTCTCACAGCGGAGGCGCAGAGAGGCCATGGGCACCATCCCCCACCCAGACACTTGAGCCTGCTTGGGGTCACACATACAGCCCCACAGCAGAATTGTGAGAGGGCACAAGCACCCTCCAACAATCCAGGACAGCGTGCCCCCAAAAGGGGCATGAGAGCTCACACATATGCACCCCCGAGAGGGCCCACATGGGTCAGTGTTCTAGCCCTCCAGCAGGAGGGTCCCGCACCCACTCTCCTGCTGGAGTGCACAGGTGGGCAAGCCTCCCCTCAGTGACAACCCATGCTCTGTCAGGCACACTCTGCACATGTGGGCAGGACCCCACCCCCACCCCAGTGGCAACACTAACTGTGAGAGGCAAGCACTCCTGACCCACAGCAACTAGTGGGTAAAGAAACACAAAAGAGAAAAGTCTCCTCGCCACACCAAATTGGCAACCCGCAAACCTCCAACAGTGGCTCACAAGGGTCTGCACAGCACAGCAGCAAAACACAGACCCGCAGAGAAAGCCACAGAACCTACCCACCCTTAACTGCTGTGAGGGTGACTGCGTTAGCAACAACGGAGACAGTCTCACACATCCATAGGGCAGTAAAGTTAAATGACAGAACTCAAACCAGGAACCAGGACACAAACAAGTCCCCGCTAGTGAACCAGCGGGAACCAGCACAAAGCCAAACCAAGGCCGCCACCTACAGGCCACCAAAAAGAAGTACAAGGACAAATCAAGAATCCATAACTCCTTCATCCCAGAAGCGTAAATCACAAAGAAATATTACAAATTTTATTAAAGGTCAAGCCAACTCGCAAGCTCCAAAAAACAGTACGACCCAAGAGGAGATGGAGAATTAAAAAAAAAACACTTCAGGTTATGATAGCAGAAATGACCCAAAGTCTCAGGAACGAATTCAAAAAACATTTCCAGGAATTTAGAATGGAATTCTCCAAGTAACTTCAGGAAGCCAAGAAAGAAATGGAAGTAAAAATAGATACAGTCCACTCCTCATTTACAGAATACCATAACATCCTGAGAAACGAAATGCATGAAAAAATGGAATCAAAAGGCAACTCATTAAAAGAAGTTACCATACTGAGAGCTGATCTGGCAACCATAAACAGCTCACTTGCCTCAATGCAAACTACACTGGAAGCTACATCTCAAAGGATTGATCATATGGAATCTGGAGTGCCATTTGTGGAAGCTGATAAGGCTCAGAAGGCTGATAAGGATCAGAAAATAATCACACTCCAAGAAACTATAATTTTCATGAAAGACTAATTCAGGAGATAATGGACAGGGAGAAGAGTTATAATCTGCATATAATCAGAATAGATGAAGGAGAGGAGTACCCGAGCAGAGGTATGCAATGAATATTCAATAGAATTAGAATTTCCCCAATTTCAAGAGGGAAAAGCTCACCCAAATAACAGAAGCATATAGAACACCTAGCAGACCAGACCCTAGAAGAAACACCCCCAGACACATCATAGTCAAGGCCTCAGAACATATCCTGAACGCAGTCAAAACAAAGAAAGAACTATAATACAATGGAAAAAAAGATCAGAATCATGGCAGACCTCTCCACACAAACTTTCAATGCACGAATTGCCTGGAAGAACACCATCCAAGTTCTGAAGGCCAACAACTGCCAACCCAGACTTAGATACCCAGCAAAATTAGAATTTACTTTCAAGGGAGAAACCAAAACCTTCCACAGCAAAGAGAAACTAAAGGAATATGTTAACAAAAAGCCCCCACTACAGAGAATTCTAAGAGGAGAACATGACCCAACAGAAAACAGACAGGACCTCCAGACAGAAACTACAATAGCCAGAAACCAATGGGAAAAACAGCTCAATCAACACAAGAAAGAAAGGAAAGGAGAGAAGCAAAACACAGCTTACAGGAAAATTGAAGGGAAAGACCACACCTACCCATAGTCACTATAAACATCAATGGACTGAACTCTCCGATAAAAAGGAAAAGATTGGCAGAGTGGATTCACAAACAAAACATACCTATCTGTTGTCTTCAAGAGACCAATCTCACAGCAAAGGACAAAAACAGGCTCCGAGGGAAAGGATGAAGGAAGATCTTGCAAGCAAACGCACCTACCAAAAGAGCAGAGATAGCCATCCTGATATCAGACAAGCTAAACCTCTCATTAAAATCAGTTCAAAAAGACAAAGATGGTCACTATATATTAATACAGGGAAAAATCCAAGGAGAAGATATTTCACTGATAAATATATACTCAAAAGAGGCGCTAAATATGTCAAACAAATCCTTTCAGAACTACAGAACAAGATAGACCCAAATACAATAATAGTAGGAGACTTTAATACTCCACTCTCACCAAGAGACAGATCCAACACACAGAGGAGTAGCAAGGGAGCCGAAGACCTACATAACACCATATCCCACATGGATCTGACAGATCTGTACAGGGTATTTCACCCTACAGAGACCCAATACACATTCTTCTCAGCAGCCCATGGATCATACTCCAAAATAGATCATATTATAATCCACACAAAGAGCCTCAGCAAATACAAGAATATTGACATTATCCCATGTATTCTATCTGATCACAGTGGAATAAAGCTAGCCCTTAATAACAAGGGATACTACAGAAACTACACAAATACTTGGAGGCTAAACTCCTCACTGCTATCTAACACTTGGGTCACAGAGCAAATTAAGGATGAAATTAAGGAGTTCATAAGTCACAATGACAATGAAAATACAAAGAAACCTATGGGACACAACAACGGCAGTGCTGAGGGGCAAGCTCATTGCCCTCAGCTCACACATTAAAAGATGCAATCAGATCAGGTGAATAACCTCATGATGCAGTTAAAACAGCTGGAGAAACAAAAACTTGAATCTAAAACAACTAGGAGGAGAGAGATTCAAAGCAGAGATAATTTTGATTGAGAATAGAAAGACCATTCAACAAATAAATAAAACTAAAAGCTGGTTCTTTGAGAAAATAAATAAAATTGACAGACCCCTTGCAAGACTTCCAAAAAAAAAAAAAGAAAGAAAGAAAGAAAGAAAGAAAGAAAGAAAGAAAGAAAGAAAGAAAGAAAGAAAGAAAAGACTCATATCCGTAAGATTAGGGACTCCACCGGAAAATTACAACAAATACACAGGATATTCAAACAAATATAAGGAATTATTTCCAGAACTTTTACTCACTAAAGAATGAAAAATTCACACAGATGGATCAAGTCTTAGAGAAGTATAAACTGCCCAAACTGAATCAAGAAGAAATAAATCAACTAAATAAACCAATAACCTACAATGAGATACAGGAATTAATCAAGAGCCTTCCAACGAAGGAAAGCCCAGGCCCGATGGATTCACCAATGAATTCTATAAAACCTTCAGGGAGGAGCTAAAACCAATATTCCTCAAACTCTTCCATGAAATAGAAACAGAGGAAGAAATCCCAAATTCATGCTATGAAGCTAATATCATACTCATCCCCAAACCAGGAAAAGACCCAACAAAAAAAGAGAACTACAGACCAATAACACTAAGAACACAGACCCAAAGCTCCTCAACAAAATATTATCTAACAGGATCCAGAAACTGATCAAGAAAATTATACATCACAATCAAGAAGGCTTCATCCCACAGATGCAAGGCTGGTTGAACATCTGCAAATCAATAAACGTAATTCACCATGTCAACAGCGCTAAAACCAAGAACCACATCATCACCTCAGCTGGTGCCCAAAAGTCCTTTGACAAAATACAACACCCATACATGTTAAAAGCCCTGGAGAGAAAAGGAATAGATGGAACATTCTTTAAAACAATAAAAGCCATATACAACAGACCAACTGCTAACATCATATTAAATGGGGAGAAACTAAAATCATTTCTTCTAAAATCAGGAACAAGACAAGGATGCCCACTCTCCCCACTTCTATTCTACATAGTGCTGGAATCCCTAGCCATAACAATAAGGCAAGAGGAAGACATCAAAGGGATCCACATTGGTAAAGAAGAAATCAAACTATCCCCATTCGCAGATGGCATGATCTTATATCTAAAAGACCCAAAAATCTCAGTCCCCAAACTCCTAGAACTAATAAACCATTTTGACAAAGTAGCAGGATACAAAATCAACCCACAAAAATCAGCAGCTTTTCTGTACACCAGCAATGTACAAGCAGAAAAGGAAATTATGGAAATAATACCATTTGAAATAGCTAAAAAAGAGAATAAATTACCTAGGGATTAACCTAACTAAAGACGTGAATGACCTATTTAAGGAGAATTATAAAAATCTAAAAAGGGAAATCAAAGAGGACACAAGGAGATGAAAAGACCTCCCATGCTCATGGGTAGGCAGAATCAATATAGTGAAAATGGCCATATTGCCCAAAATGTTATACAAATTAAATGCAATCCCCATCAAGGTCCCAGCTACATTCTTCACTGAAATAGACAACGCAACCCATAAATTCGTATGGAACAGCAAAAGACCTAGAATAGCCAAAGCAATTCTAGGCAAAAGAAGCAGTGCAGGAGATATCACAATACCAGACTTCAAGCTCTATTATAAAGCTATCATAACAAAAACAGCCTGGTAATGGTATAAAAACAGACCTGAAGACCAATGGAATAGGATAGAAGACCCAGAAATAAAGCCACATTCTTACAGTCAGTTGATATTTGACAACGGAGCTAAAGACAGGCAATGGGAAAAAAATAGCCTCTTCAACTACTGGTGCTGGGAAAACTGGGCAGCCACATGTAGAAAACTCAAAGTGGACCCTAGTCTATCACCATGCACCAAGATATACTCAAAATGGATTAAGGACCTCAACATCAGACCTGAAACCCTGAAACTACTGAAGGACAGAGTAGGAGAGACCCTAGAACTTATAGGTGTAGACAGGAACTTCCTGAACAGCGTCCCATGGGTACAACAGATAGGGGAGAGAGTCGACAAATGGGACTACTAAAAAATAAAAGATTTCTGCACAGCAAAAGACATAGCCACTAAACTAGAAAGACAGCCAGTCATATGGGAAAGGATCTTCACCAGCACAGCAACAAAGGCCTAATATCCATCATCTACAGAGAACTCAAGAAACTTACTCCCTCCAAACCCAGTAAATTAATTATTAAATGGACAAAGGATCTAAAGAGAGACTTCATAGGAGAAGAAATAAAAATGGCAAAGAAACATATGAGGAAATGTTCAACATCCCTGGCTGTAAAGGAAATGCAAATAAAAATAACCCTGAGACATCACCTCACTCCAGTTAGAATGGCCTATACTCTGAATTCAGGCAACAACAAATACTGGAGGGGATTCAGGGAAAGAGGAACCCTTCTCCAGTTTTAGGAGTGAAAACTAGTACAACCACTTTGGAGAACAGTATGGAGGTTCCTCAGAAAGCTCAGCATAGGCATACCCTATGACCCAGCCATACCATTCCTAGACATCTATCCTGAACCACAGGTCTCAGGATACCATAAAGACATCTGCACATCCATGTTTATCACTGCACAATTCACAATAGCCAAAATATGGAAACAACCCAGATGCCCCACTACCGATGAATGGTTCCAAAAAATGTGGTATCTGTTCACAATGGAATACTACATAGCGATTAGAAATGATAAAATATTGGTATTCACAGGTAAATGGTCAGAGCTTAAAGAAATAATGTTGAGCGAGACAAGCCTAGTACACAGAAAACAAAGGGGCATGGTCTCCTTGATATATGACTGTTGGGAGCGGGGGTGGGGGGGTGGGGGGTGGACAGTAGAGACCAGGTCTGCAATATAACAAACTTCTTTTCAAATGGTATTTTCACATGTTTGGGTCAGCGATTTTACATTCTGTATCCAAAACCAAGCAACTACTAAACAAACATAAAAGGTCTGGGATAGACCTATCAGTGGATCACAATAGCTCAACAGCTATGTACACATGATTATATGAGACGAGGATAAGCAAAAACAACTCCAAGAGAAGGACACAGGAAGATTCTATTGTTGTATTTACATTTAATGTTCTAGGTGAATTTCCTTTGGCATACCCTACGTGGTTACTGTATATGATTTTGGTACACTGGGTATTGTATATATGCCTACCTGAACTAAAGAAAGGAAAGAAAAAGGAGGGTGTAGCAGATATCCCAAGAAATGTACTCACTGCCTTATTATGTAACTGTACCCCCTTTGCCCAACACCTTGTCAATAAAATTTAATTAATAAAAAAATCTGTAATGACAAAACTCAGTACACTTGATGAGAGTTTTCAAACAGCAACTGATGGACTGAATATAGCACTTTAGGATACTACCTAAGACTGAAACCATTGTCAGCTCTGTATCCAGGGTGGCTTTACATACTTGGAAAGTACATATTAATGTGATAAACTTAATAGTGCACAATTACTTTCATGGATGGACATAAAGAATATCATGCTGGTTTTACATCAGTGTACTAATCTTGACCTTATTTAAATCACAGCAAACTAAGTTACATACCAACTTTACTCATAAGCTCTATCTTATAAATTGCCCAGTTTTTTCCTTTGGTATGCAGAACCAGTTACCAGAAAAACCTTTAGAACAATTTTGGTAAAGAGAAATATTAGCATACAAATTGACCTTTGAATATTTGCTAGGAAGGTAAGGGGGGGTCAAATGTAAAACCCACCACATGGCCAAGATGGCAACATAACAATTAGGGATGGTAAGAAAACTTGGTGGACCTTTATTAAGTAAGCAAGCAAACACAAGCAGAAAGGCAGGGCACATAGTAACAAGAAGGATGCTTTTGAGGAGAGACAGAGAAAGAGTGTTTTAGCTAGGAGAATTTAAGCCAGGACAGCTAACCTTAAGGGGGAACATAGAGGGGGGGT
Organism: Perognathus longimembris pacificus; assembly: GCF_023159225.1. Lineage (NCBI taxonomy): Eukaryota > Metazoa > Chordata > Mammalia > Rodentia > Heteromyidae > Perognathus > Perognathus longimembris. Next base: position 62,206,986 of record NC_063162.1, read on the forward strand.
CTCTCGAACCCAGCCCGTATTTCAACTCTCAAGGTCACAAGCAAAGAGGCAGAGAGTCAGAGAGGGGTGAGAAGTGTAAAGGAGAGAGGGGGGGGGGAGAGGTGTGGGAGGGAGGGGAGGGAGAGAGGAGATTGAACTCCTAAAAGACAAGGAAAGTTACCTTTCTAGAAGAGATGGATGAGAAGCTCAGGAGGCCAGGAGAGAGAGTGATGAGAAAATGTATAGAAATGTACAGAACTTCTGGCCATTTACCATTGCATCAGCAGAAACTGTGGTAAGGTGTTTGGGCTTTATGGAGTCCTTGAGTGAAAAGGACAGCTAGAGAGCGCAGGAGGCACCTCAGAGGAGCTTCCTGGCTTGGGTGTGACTGGCAGCACCCCATGGGAAGGAGAAACATGGGAAGGAGTCTGGTGAGTTTAAAGAGGTTACAGATGGAAGGTGTCCCTATCCACCCAGGGTGCCTCTTTTAGATTGAGGGTTAGATTCCTGATTCAGACAGGAAGTGACCAGCAAAATAGGCCTAGGAGCCCTGTGGTGTGGCAGCACACCTACAGACAGAGTCAGAGGGCTTGTAGAGTGGTGCTCACCAGAAGTAGAGGGAGGTGGGAGACAGGTGGTGTGGGTGCAAAGTCCGCAATGGCAAAGACCAGAAGTCGGGCTTGGAGTTCCTATGGCAGTTCCCATCCGTAAGGGGAGGTGAGGATGTGAATTAGCCTCCAGAAAAGGAAAGGCAGAGGGAATCATACCATTCTTGACACGGGATCCTCCCAGGTTTTTGCAAGAGATGTAAGGTTTGGCTGAAAGGAACTACTACGTGGTTCAGGCAGAAAAGAGTTTATTATCCAACTGCTAACCCACACAGGGTAGAAGGTGCGTGAAGAAGGGAAGAGGCGACTCCAGGAGGAACTGGGGTTGATGTAGGAAGAGGGCAAGGAGGAGGAGTGGCCATGGTGGATGCTGACATGACCTCAGAGTCTGGGAACCTCCCATGGTCTGAAGGAGGTGTGACTGGGGAGTTCTGGGATGTGACCTCAGAGAAAGGGGAGGTAACTGCCTCCAGGTATGTGGGCCACCTGGATAGCAGAGGTGCTGGGTGGAGACTTCTAGAGGCAGATGTGTATGGTGCTGCATGGAAAACAAAGGGAGAGGGGGAAGGCTACATGTAGACTCCCATGGGGAAAGCAGCCCATTTCCTGGAAGACCTAATACTGAGTAGCTAGGATGACAGGCATAAAAGACCAATGGGACCAATTATCTGCCTCTGGGGGACCAGCCATAACTGGGCTCATCCAGGCACTGGTGGTTTACTCATAGTATCCTAGACATCTAGGAGACTAAGCTCTGAGGATTGCCATTCAAAGTCAGCCTGAGCAGGAGGGTTCATGAAACTCTTTATCTCCAAATAATTACCAAAAAAGCAAAAAGTAGAGCTGTGGCTTAAGTAGTAGAGTGCTGGTCTTGAGCACAAAAGCTCAGGAACAATATCCAGGCTCTGAGTACTGGCACCAGGACTCGTACAAAATTCTTTTTTGTCATCATTTGGAAGTAGCTTGGTCTTTGACTTGTGTAGGCCTTCCTAAATCCCAGCCATGGCCACTTTCTTATGTGAGCTGACCTTTCTGGAACACTGAAAGACCCTACTATGGAGGGAGAACCTTTTATTCATGAGGATTGAGAGAATGACAGAAATACTGGTAACAAGCAGATGGCTAACCATTATTACCCACTATGAAAGTCTCCAAAAGTCAGAAGCCCATTGAGGAGGATTGTGATGATGGTGGTGATGTTAATGAGGACCTGAGACAAACAATAATGTGCTAATAAGTATATCATCATGAAACTTCCAGAACAAACAGGTACCCCTGCCACTCCACACAGTAGGAGTACTGTGCTAAGCCTTAGTCTATCTTCCCCAGAACTGGAGCACACCCTGGAATGGCTGAGTCTACGGCCCCGAGGAAACCCCAGGCTCTCTCTGGTCTCTTCATTCAGGCTAACAGATAGGAAGGGGAAGATGATCATCCCAAGGAAATGTGAAGCAGGAAGAGGAATACAGGAATTCTCCCTCCTCTCCCGCCTCTGGGGAAGGCTATCTCCACCTGCTGAAATACCTAGCCACCATCACAGGAAATGTAACCATTGTTGCCATCACCTGTGTTAATGCTCATCTCTATGAACTCATGTATTATTTCCTCAACATTTTTTCTTTCTTTGTGTGTTCCTTCATCAGAAGTTATTCCTAAGCTGCTGGTCATTTTCCCTCAGTGAGGCAAAAAACAAAATGTCAACTTCCTCAACAGTAAGTCACCTCATGTGCACATGTGATGATTAAGCTAGGTAAGCACTAGAGTTCACTTGAAAGATGCTTATGTATGAAGGTGTATAAGATATATGTATGCAAATTTACCTGTCTATGCAAAACAATAAAAATATAGAAATAGCCTCAGGATGCATAGGAACATGGAAAAAGTGAGTTCCTCTGGGAATGAATTGCTGGAACATTGACAGGCTAGTTGAGGTTCAGAATCAGTAGGGATAAATCAAATTTCGGAGTCATTTTTTTTTGAGTCATTATTTAGCAGTAGTTTCTTATACTTTAGTAACAATGGGCAATTTATGTTCTCGGGAGATTGGCCATGATTGAAGAGTGAGCTAGATAAATTAGAGACCTAAAAATCTGGTTTTTGCATTTGGGATGGTCACTCCATTGATGACAATAGGTGAGATGCTGTCTCTGATATGGAGTTAATGCACTAGAATCTGCTGATGAAATAATTCTATCATAATTTAATATCACTTATAACAAGATACAAAAGGAAAATCTACTTTTTTATAATGAAAATCCCTTTTCTTGCCATGGCTTATAAACCACTAATCAAATAATTAGGAATAAATTGAATGAAGATGATTAAAGATCTCCACAGTGAAAAGAATTAATGTTGACAATAAAATTTAAGAGCACACAAATATATAGAAATGTATCCAATATTCACAGGTGAGAAGAATTTTATTAAAATGTTCACTCTACCCAAAGCAATTTGCATATCCCCAAGCAATCCCTGTGAAAATACCGGTGACATTATCCACATAACTAGGGAAGGAAACAGTAAAATTCCAAATTGCCAAAGCCAATAGGTGGGAAATACCTGATTCCAAGCCCTTATAGTTGCCAAAGCATTAGGGGAGTAGCATAGAAACAGAAATCTAGATCACTGGAACAAAAAGAAGAGAGCCCAGAAATAAATCTCATCTACCATCAACTGATATGGACAATGGGGATTAGAACAAAGAGAAAAGATACTCCCTTCAATAAAAAACACTGGGGAGGGCTGGGAATATGGCCTAGTGGCAAGAGTGCTTGCCTCCTACACATGAAGCTCTTGGTTCGATTCCCCAGCACCACATATATGGAAAATGGCCAGAAGGGGCACTGTGGCTCAGGTGGCAGAGTGCTAGCCTTCAGCGGGAAGAAGCCAGGGATGGTGCTCAGGCCCTGAGTCCAAGGCCCAGGACTGGCCAAAAAAACAAAAACAAAAAAACACTGGGAAAATTGGATATCCGAATGCAGAAGTATGAAAGTATGCCTTATTTCATATTATAACTAATTAACCATTCTAAAGAGATTAAAGATTTAAATGTAAGACCAGAAGCTATGAAACAACTAGAACTATATATAAGAAAATAATTTAGGTCGAAATGGGCAAGGGTATTTTGGATCACACCTGAAATATATAAGTAACAAAAGCAAAAAGAGCTTAGTGAGATTACATAAAACCAAAAGTTTTCTTATATCAAAGGAACATAACAACAAAGACAAGAGGAGAAAATATTTAACTATATATGACATATATTATATACTATGTGTAAGTATATAATATATATTGTATATTTAATCTATATATTACTTTAATATATGTGTTCAATATATATCATATTACATATTGTTTAGGATATATGTTAGCATAATATATGATTTCTCATATATGTGCCAAAAGAATAATAACCATATTTGGTAGCAATAACAAAAATTATAAACAAAAAATACACAAAGCATGTTGGTGTATATCTGCAATTTCAGCTCTTAGGAGACTACGTGAGGACCATGAGTTCAAGGCTTGGAATACATAAGGACTGTTGGGCCTACACTTTGAGGTACCATCTCATAAAATCAAAAACAATCATAGTAACAACTATGTAAAATATATACAATCCAATTCATATATGAACTACAGACATGTCTCAAAAAAGACTAACAATAATTCATACAGAGGAAAAACACTCAGTATTACCACTCACCAGAGAAATACAAATGTAAACCACAATACAATCTAAACTTATTTCATTCATGCCTATAGTCAAAAAGACAATGAGATTGCAATTGCTACCAAGGATATGGAGCCAAGAAAACTCCAATTCTACTGACAGGAATGTAAAGTGACATATTCTAGAAGTGGCATAGCATTTCTTCAAAATAGTAAAAAATGGACCTACCATATGACCCCTCAATCAAATTAGGATTCCCCCCCCCCCGCAATGAAATCACTACAGTGAAGGGATAGCTGTATTTCCTGTTTATTGCAACATCATGTATAAAGGCCAATATAAAAACCAATCTTCCCTACTAGCAGAAGATATGACAGGGCGAATGTGGCATAGACACATAAGAGAATAATAGTGCCTTCTAAGATCAGGACAAATACAATGGAATTGGTTATATAGATGATGTTGCCAATGATATCTTACTTTTTGTAAGTATTTCCTTGTGTATTGAATTGGCAAACCTGATGGTGGTATACCCCAGGACAATCATGATAAATGGCACATAAACCCTCATCCCCCAAAGCATAATAATCCAATAGAGAGATTCTAGACCATTACAACTCTACAGTAGAAATGGACTTCAAATGAGAAAATCTTAATTTAGGAAAATAAGAAATATTAATTCAAAAGGCAATATATTGCCACAAAAAGTCAAAAATCAGCCAGGCACCAGTGTCTCATGTCTGTAATCCTAACTACTCAGTCTGACATCTGAGGATCAAAGTTTAAACTTAGCTCAGGTAGGAAAATCTGTGAGACCCTTATTTCTGATTAACCACCATAAAGTAGGAAGTAGAGCTGTGGCTCAAGTGGTAGAGTTCCAGCCCTAACCAAAAGAGTTCAGGGACAGTGCCCAGGCCCTGAATTCTAGCCCCAGGACCATCACACACAGAAAAAGTAAGGTAGGATGTACTTGAAGTACTGAAACTTACCAACAACAAACCCAGAATATGCTACCTAGCAAAATTATCACTCATAATTGAAGGAAAATAAAAATCTCCTATGATAAACCAAAAACAAGAGCAAATTATGACCACTAAAAAAGTTGTACAGAAAATACTAAAGAAAGACCTAAGTAAGAAGACCAAGGTAAACAAGAGAAGAGGAGGGAAGATGAATCTCCAGAAGAGTAGACAGCAAAGAAGGAATAGCAAAGCATCTAAAATTAAAAAGAAAAAAACATGCAGCCAGGTGCTGGTGACTCACACCTGTAATCCTAGCTACTCAGGAGGCTGAGATCTGAGGATCATGGTCCAAAGCTATCCTGGGCAGAGAAGTCACTGTAAGATTCTTATCTCCAATTAACCAATGGTACTGTGGCTAAAGTGGTAAAGGGCTAACCTTGAGCAAACTGAGCTCAGGAACAGTGCTCAGACCATGAGTTCAAGCCCCATGATCATCACCAACAACAAAGAAAGCCAAGAATTACTACGTACTTTTCAGTTCTAACAGGTAACAGCAGTAGACTCCATTCTCCAATCAAAGGATACTGCTTTATTGTGAAAGTTAGCAAAAAGACTTCCCAAGCAATGACCAACAAACGGGCAAAGGTAGCTATACTCATATATGATAAAAAAAAAAAGGTTTCAAATAAAAAATTGGTCAAAAGAGACAAAATACCTCTCATTCCTCTACTCATATTAATAGAGGAAGAAATCCACCAAAAGGACATAATTGTTAGTATTTAATTTTAAAAAGTTCTTACACCAAACTTTGTTAAAATCAATTACACTTAAAAACACAGACAGAAACCAATACAATAAGGTTAAAAGACTCCACTATCTCAATCTCACCAACAGATAGGTCACCCTATTTGGCAAAAAGTTTACCCCCCAAAAGAAAGTTTACAAGGAAGTCTCAGAGCTAAATGACAATGTTGAATAGGCTTGATGGACATTCATATATTATTTAACCCAGAAGTTGCACAATACAAGTAGATTGTCACCAATCTGTAGGCATTTTAAGGCATAAAACAAGTCCTAGAAAATACAAGGTAATGAAATAACTTACTGTATTCTATGAAACTGTAATGGAAGAAAACTAGAGCTCAACAACAAAATAAACTACAGAAAATGTTCAAAAACATAGTTGAATGATGAGCAAACAAAAAACTTCTAGAATCTAATAAAAATGAAAGGAGAGTCAAAATTACTGGAATCAAATGAAGATGAAAACATACCTGCCAGAACCTTTGAGACACAGCAAAAGCAGTACTAAGTGCAGAGTTTGTTGCTATTAGTACCTACATGAAATAACTAGAGAGATCTTGTTGGGGATTATTATGGCCTGGGAAAGGCTGCCCTTCCACCAGCCTTGGGACAATGGAAGTCCCTCCCACCTTCTGGCCTCCACCCCTTGGGAGGTGAACACGTGCGTGCCACCATGATGGGGTTGTCCCGCCCACAAAGGGAAGTTTCGTGATGTCACTTGATGAACGTGACCCCTAGCCTATGACTGGCCCTTTGGCCAGCCCCCTTTCTTTCCCGCCATTACTTCTATATAAGTGCCCTTCCATATTAAAGTCTTTGAGACGCTTCCCACCACCGCAGCGTGTCCCTGATGCCTTCCTTTTCGCCTCCGCCCTTGGTAACATGTGGGGGGACTGGGGGGAGGGGAGGCTTCAGCAACCCTTCCTCAACTTAGCGCAGGTCCATGTGAGCACGCCTTTGGCCTTCCGCTGGCGGAGGGCCAGGCTGAGTGCTCTTTCATAGAGTTTGTGGTTACCATTCTCCCCGTGGGGGGAGAAAGGGGGTTGTCCAAACCCCAACAGATCTCAAATATTGTAACAATGCACCTTAAGGTCTTAGAAAAATAACAACTAGCCAAACCCCAAATTAGCACTTGGAAGGAAATAATAATTATTAGGACAGAAAGGAATGAATAGAAACTAAAATACTATACAAAGAATCAAGGAAACCAAAGTTCTATGGAATAAAAAGAAAAATTATTAGCCAATCTGATCAAAAGGAAGAAGGAAATCACCTAATTGAATAAAATCAGAGAAGAAAATGAGAGTCTCAAAACATTGCTCATGAAATGCAGAAGATCATTAGGGGCACTTTGAAAACATTATTTATATAATATGTGAAAAGTAGGAAAAATAATTGCTTCTAGATTCATTTGAGCTATCAAAAGAGAATCAAGAAAATATAAGCTACTTCAATAGATCTATAACAAGCACAGAGATGACACCAGGTGTAAAAATAAGTCTCCCAATAAACAACTGACCAGCACCTGGTGGATTCACCATTGAAATCTGCCAGGCTTTTAAAGAATAACTGACACTAATGCTGCTCAAACTGTACCATGAAATAAGAAAGGTGGGAATGGTACCAAACGTGTTTTTTGAAACCAGTATTATAGAGGCACAATGAAAAAATTATAGACAAATCACTAGTAAATACAGATGCAATATTTTAACCAAAATACCTGCAAGCTGAATTGAACAACATGTCAAAAAGTTTGAATAAAGTGAAGTTGGCCTTATCACCTGTGTGCAAAGTTGGTTCAATATATGAAAATCTATAAACAAAATATGGCACATAAACAGCATCAAAACAAAAACCTTATTACTATCTCAATGCCAAAAAAAGTCTTTCACAAAATTAAAAATCTTTGTAGGATAAGAGCTGGAAAGAAACTAAGGATAGAAGTGCCTGAACATAATAAAGGCTATACATGATAAATCAATAGTCATCATCACACTTAACAGAAAAACTGAAATGATTTCCTATAAAGGCAAGAATGAGACAAGTGTGTTACTTCTCTCCACTCCTATTCATTGTAGTTCTGGAAAGTGATAACTGAACAAGACAAGAGAAGAAAGAAACACAATCCAAGTAGGGATGCAGATGGTATGATCCTATACCTAAATAGTCTAGAGTCTCTTTCCCCAAACTCCTACATCAGATAATGTAAAAGAATACAAAATCAACATAGAAAAACTAGTGTATTTTCCGTGCACCAAGAACAAATAGTCTGAGAAACAAATCGGAATTCCACTCACAATACAATAAGAATCAACTAAGTAGGTCAAAGTTCTCCATAGTGAAAACTACAAAATTTTGAAGAAGGAAATTGAAGACTACAGAAGTTAAAAACTCTCCTATACTAGTGTATTAAGATACTTAATACCATGAAAATGGCTGTTTTGTCAAAAGCAATGTTCAGATCCAATGCAATCCCTGACAAAATTCCAATGCAATTTTTCAAAGGGGGAGAAAAAAGTCTTAAATTCATATTGAAACACAATCTCAAAAAAATAAAGAAAAATGCTAGAGGGCATATCAATAACCTCAAACTATGGCATAAAACCATAGAAACAAAACAGTATGGAACTGACACAAAAACAGAGAAAATAATAATGGAATGGATTAGAAGACCTCAGACAGTTAGAGACAAATGATTTTCACAAAAGTTTCAAAAACATTATGTTTGGGGAAAGATAGGCTTTACAACAAATCGTGCTAGAAAATCTGGACATTCACATCCAGAAGACTGAAATGAGATTCCTGTCTTTTACCTTGTATTAATGTCAGTTCAAAGTGGATAAATGACTTAATCTAAGAACTAAAACTTTGAGGTTATTACAGGAAATTTTAGAAAAATACTGGAAATTCAATGGCTCAGCAAATAAGAGTAAAGAGTGACCATTGGAATGGCTTCAAATTAAAAAGATTCTGTACAGCAAAAAGATCAACGCAAATTGAAAAATCCCACCTGTACCACTAATAGATGCAAATAAAAAATTGGAAAAATGTTAACTCAGATGTTGGGAAGATAAACATAAGGGTGGTTAATCATCTTGTTCTCAAAAGTGATGAATTAGCAGCCCTAGGGATCTGATCTTCCTGGCTTCCTGCTGCTCCTTCAGCTCCTAATAAGGTGTGGGATCCAAGCCTTGTGCTGGCTGGCTGGCAACATCCTGTCTGCAACCCAATATGCATGGGGAAACCATGGCAGGGGCCTTTGACCTGTGTGTTGTCAGATTGCATGCTTGAGACAACAAAATAGCACAGATGTTCTGGTGCGCAGAAGGCATTGCTGCAAGAGACAAAATCACCTCTTAGACAAGGAGAGCAGGGCAGAAGCAATGTGCCTCCACACTCCCCATCCTGACCCTCAGATGGGAATGCCTTCTCCTCGCCACTGGCAAGGCAGGGCACAGCACTGGCACTGCAGACTGGCCTTACTTGTGCAGTGGCTGAGCCAGCAATGTGACCAGATCCTGAGGGGCTCGTGGGGGCCTGCAGCATATGAGGCAGCTGAGCAGCAGTGAAAAGTTGTTCTGTTCTGCTCTCACTCTTCCAGGCCTCAGTGGAATGAGACTCCAGGAAACACAGCTGTCAACATGCAAAGCATCCAGCCGGGCACTGTGGCTAACACCTGTAATCCTAGCTACTCAGGATGCTGAGATGTGAGGATCCCAGTTCCAAGCCACCCTAGGCAGGAAAGTCCATGTCATTACCAATTAAACACCAAAAAGCCAGAAATGGAGTTGTGGCTCAAATGGTAGAGTACTATCCTTGAGCACAAAAGCTCAGGGACAGCACCAAGGCCCTGAGTTCAAGTCCCAGGATTGGGAGAAAAAAAATCTGAAGCAGCCTACATTGCAAACTTACCTGTCAGGGATGCTGGAGCAGTAGGTGCGTGTTCAAGCAGTCTGGGACAACAAATACTTTTTGTTTCCTTTCCCTCGGCCAGGATGAACTTTCAGTACTTGGAGAACAGCTGTGAGTGGAGAAGTCCCACTCAGTGATCACCTGGCCTCATGGAACTGGTACCCATTGCACTAGCCACCAACGCAGGCTCTTCAGACTGCAGCTGTCCTGTGGCTCAGAAGGGAGCAGCAGCGCTACCTGGCAGTGCAGTCAGATAAGGGAACCTCACCAAGAAGGTCACACTCCATGCTGATGAGCTGTGCCCTGGTAATAAGATGCTAGCTGCCGAACACTTGCAAAAGAAAGAACCTAGTAAGGGGCTGAAGAAGAAGAGGAGAAGAAGGTTTTGTGAGCTTTGAGGTGTGGGTGTGGAGTTCCTGGGCTCTTGGATTCCTTCCTAAGGGTGCTCATCTTGGGCATGGGTGACCCAGGTGCCCCAAAATGATGGCCTTTACCCTGGCCTTATTAATCCTCATTCCATCACTCACCATAACCGCCTTGGCATACAGCACCATATTGACTGTTGCAAATCATCGCAAGCCAGGAGCAAGGCCAGGAGCAAAGCAATGATGGAGACCGGACCGTGGAATTGGTTTGGGGGCGCCAGGGGACCTGCAGCCTCACTCATTCCAGCAAGAGATACAGAGGGTCCCATGAACAGGGCTTTTATTCATTATCAAACAGAAGAGTATGTGCAGAAAACGAGGTAGCCATCTTTAAGAGAAAAGGGTACCACAGTGAGGGGAACAATCCTAGGATTAGTGACTTCCTGAAAATACGCCACCAGCAAGCTCCAAGGTCCAGTGAAGATCGGGATTATCACGAGGGTAATGTTATGCACAATATGTCTTGTCAGGGCCGCCCTCAGACTTCCAAGGGACAGAGACTGGCCTTCCAATTCTCTAAGGCCCACCTTATGGCTCTGCATTTACAGGTTCCCACAAGCACCCACCATTGTGCCTCTCCCCTCAGCCACGGAGAGGCACAGAGCTTTTACTACCTGCTCCTCTCACCTCATGGTTCCCTCCCTGACCTATGGCAGCTGTGTCTTTATCAGTTGCTGATGATTCCCTAGAATCTATGTAGAAAGATAAAAAAAAAAATCAATACAAAACCAATCCAATTGACAAAACAGATCACTCCAGGAGCTCCAAGACACAATCAGGAAGCCCAATTTAAGGCTAATAGGTATTGAGGAAAAACTAGAGAAAGAAGTTAATGGAATAGGTAACCTATGTAACAGAATATTAGCCGAAAACTTCCCAAATATCCAGAAGAATAGGCCTATACAGATACAAGAAGCATTTAGAACCCCAAACCGACCTGACCAGAATAGGACATCCCATCAACACATTGTGATCAAAACAGCATCAATAGAGTCCAAGGAAAGAATCCTTAAAGCTGTTAGGGAGAAGAAAATAATCACATATAAAGGAAAAGCAATCAGAATTTCCCCAGACTTCTGAGCAGAGACCATGAAAGCAAGGAGAGCCTGGAATGAGGTATACCAAACACTAAATAAAAATAACTACCAACCAAGAATACTGTAGCCAGCTAAACTCTCATTCATAGTCCAAGGTCAAATAAAAGTCTTCCTCATTAAGGAAAAACTGAAACAATATATCTCCACCAAACCAGCTTTACAGAAAATCCTCAAAGACGTACTATACAGGGAAAATAATCAAGATTACAATACAGACCAAGAAATGCATCCTAAATACAAAACCAGAATATTAGATCAAGAATTGGGAAGACACAGCTTTAAACAAGATAGCTATAGTGAAAGGAAAAAATGATCATCTCTCAATCTTAACTCTCAACATTAATGGACTTAATTCTCCAATCAAACGACATAGGCTCATAAGTTGGATCAAAAATCAAGATCCATGTTTCTGATGCCTCCAAGAGACACATCTATCCAGCAAAAGTAAACATCTTCTAAAAGTGAAAGGCTGGAGTCAAATCTACCAAGCAAATGGCCCCCATAAGCAGGCTGGAGTTGCAATCCTAGTTTCAGACAAAATTGACTTCAAATTAAAAAAGGTAAGAAGAGACAAAGAAGGTTACTACATATTATTAAAGGGATCTCTCCTATAGGAAGATATAACCATCCTAAATATCTACACACCAAATACGGGAGCACCCAACTTCATCAAACAAACACTACTGACTTTAAAAACACTCATAGACCCAAACACATTGATAGTTGGGGACTTTAACACTCTACTGTCATCTCTGTACAGATCAACACGCCAAAAACTACTGAACAAAGAAACCACAGAACTAAACAATTGCATAGACCAACTATACTTAAGCAACATCTACAGAATATTCCATACAATGGACAAAGGCCTCATATCTAAAATAAATGCAGAACTAAAAAATTTAATTCCTCCAAAACAAAACCAGAAAGAACCAATAGTCCCCTCAACAAGTGGGCTAAAGACTTAAAAAGAGACTTCTCTGATGAGGAAATGAGAATGGCCAAGAGACATATGAAAAAGTGCTCTACATCATTGGTCATAAAAGAAATGCAAATCAAAACAACATTGAGATTCCATCTCACCCCAGTAAGAATGTCCTATATCAAGAATACTAACAATAACAAATGTTGGAGGGAATGTGGCCAAAAGGGAACCCTATTTCATTGTTGGTGGGAATGTAAGCTGGTTCGGCCACTCTGGCAAGTGATATGGAGATTCCTCAGCAGGCTAAACATAACTCCCCTATGACCCAGCAGCCCCACTTTTGGGCATCTACCCAAAAGACCACAAACAAGAAAACACTGAAGCCACCAACACAACAATGTTCATTGCAGCACAATTTGTCATAGCTAGAATATGGAACCAACCAAGATGCCCCTCAGTAGACAAATGGATCAGGAAAATGTGGTACATATACACAATGAAATTTTATGCCTCTATCAGAAAGAATGACATTGTCCCATTCACAAGGACTTGGAAAAAATTATACTAAGTGAAGTGAGCCAGACCCAAAGAAACATGGACTCTATGGTCTCCCTCATAGGGAATAATTAGCACAGGTTTAGACAAGTCACAGTAGAGGATCACAAGAGCCCAATAGCTATACCCTTATGAACAAATAAGATGATATGGATGTTATGGAAACAATTGTTATATCACTGTTGTAACTACTTTCAACGTGCTATGTGTAACCGTAGCTTCTATTATTGATGATCTTCTTGTATCCCCTTCCTGTGGTGTACCTGCACTATCTCTGTATCTTATCTGAGTACATTGGAAACCGTGTATTCTGGTATTAGAACTAGGAAATTGAAAGGGAATACCAAAATTGAGAGACACAGGGTAAAAAAACCCAAATGATTACAAAAGCAATACTTGCAAAACTGTTTGGTGTAAATGAACTGAACAATTCATGGGGGGTAAAGGGAAAGGGGGGGGGAATGAGGGAGGAGGTTACAAACAGTACAAGAAATGTATCCAATGCCTAACGTATGAAACTGAAACCTCTCTGTATATCAGTTTGACAACAAATTTTTTTAAAGGTGCAGAAGTAGGACATACATGTTCAGAAGTGGAAGACAAGTACAGCTGTGGCTCAAGTGTTGGAAAGATAGCTTTGAGCAAGCAAAAATCCTTAGGGACAGTGCCCAGGCCCCAGTACCAGTACACACACTCAAAATGGAAAGTGGGTCTTCATAATTGTCCAGGTAGTGGGTCTCTAACAAAACCCTCTGGACTTGGGTGTGCCATAGAATGAAATCTCTCTTTCTTATAACTACATTTACTTTGCTGGGCATATCTATAATTTTTATCAATAACTTTATATTCATGGATTTTATTTTAATTGTAACATCCTCTTGAATTTCTACCTGTCTTTGATTCTAAGACATATGGCTCTACTAAAGAACCAAAATAGCTACTTTCCCAAAATTGTGAAACCTTCCTCTTTTTTTGAATCATTTATTCTCACCAGCCAGTCACAGCCAGTCTTTTGTTGTTGTTGTGCTCGTCCTGGGGCTTGAATTCAGGACCTGGGCACTGTCCTGAGCTGTTGTGCTCAAGGCTAGCACTCTACTATTTGAGCCACAACTTCACTTCTGGCTTTCTGGTAGTTAGAGATAAGAGTCTCACAGACTTTCCTGCCCACACTCACTTTGAATCATAATCCTTAGATCTCTGCCTCCTTAGGAGCTAGGATTACAGGTATGAGCCTCTGTGTGTGTGTGTCCAGCACAGCCATTTTTATTTCTATTTGGTTCCCAATCTGAGATATTCATGTGGAAAGTGTCAGGCTTCCGTGAGGGAGAGAAAGTCCCCTATGACTAAGCTTTCTCCCAAAACACAGAGGGGTAAGACATAAGGGACTTGTCTATGTGCTGTGCATTGCTAGTAAAAATCAGACAAATCAGTGTTTATTTGTGGATTTGTGTTTTCAATTATGAACTTATCTTTTAGTAGTAACTTGTAATTCCATTACTTGGGATGCTAAGGTGGGAAGATCATGAGCTCAAGGCCACCTTGGACTATGGAGTGAGTTCAAGATCAATGTGACCTATATATTGAGACTTTATGTCATTAAAAAATCAACACTAGCATGTGGGTTTGGGTGTTAAGTGCTCCAAGGAGGTTGCCACTGCCATCCGAGGAGCCATCATCCTGGAGAAGCTCTCCATTGTCCCTGTGCAGAGAGGCTACTGGGGGAACAAGATTGGTATGCCTCACACCGTACCGTGCAAGGTGACAGACCACTGTGGATCTGTGCTGGTGCACCTCATCCCCGCCCCCAGAAGCACTGGGACTGTTTCAGCTCCTGTCCCCAAGAAGCTGTTGATGATGGCTGGTATTGATGACTGCTACACCTCAGCCAGGGGCTGTACTGCTACTTTGGGCAACTTTGGCAAGGCCACTTTTGATGCCATCACCAAGACCTACAGTTACCTGACCCCTGATCTCTGGAAAGAGACCCTGTTCACCAAATCTCCTTATCAGGAATTCACTGACCATCTTCTGAAAACCCACACCAGAGTCTCTGTGCAGAGGACCCAGGCTCCAGCTGTGGCTACAACATAGGATTTTTATTTATTTATTTATTTATTAATTGAACACAAATTTTTTGACAAGGTGTTGTGCAAAAAGGGTACAGTTACATAGTAGGGCAGTGTGTACATTTCTTGTGATATCTTAAGCCCTGTTTTTCTATCCCTTCTCTAGGTCAGGTAGACATATATACAATATACAATGTATCAAGAACATATACAGTAGCCGCGTGGCCACGCCCAAGAAGTTCACCTAGGGCTTTAAATGTTATGTTCATATTAGATCATATGTCGACAGTAGTCTTATATGAACGTACATACATAGCTTTTGAGCTATTGTATTCCCCTGAGAGGTCAATTTTTGACCTTTATATGTTGAGTAATTGTTTGGTTTTAGTTACATACTGTTGGGTCGCTGCCCCAATCCTGTGGGGAATACTATTTGACAAGCAGTTTTTGGTTTCACAGACTTGGTCTCTACTGTCTCTCCGTCTCCCTTTCGTAACAGTCATATATCAGGTAGATCATGCCCCTTTGTTTTCTGTGTTCTAGGCTTGTCTTGCTCAACATTATTTGTTCATGTTCTGACCATTTCCCTGCGAATAACAATATTTCACCATTCCTAATCGCTATGTAGTATTCCATTGTGTATAAGTACCATATTTTTGGGATCCATTCGTCTGTGGAGGGTCATCTGTGTTGTTTCCATATTTTGGCTATTGTGAAGTGTGCCATGATAAACATGGAAGTACAAATGTTTTGTTTTTATTTTTGGCCAGTCCTGGGGCTTGGACTCAGGGCCTGAGCACTGTCCCTAGCTTCTTTTTGCTCAAGGCTAGCACTCTGCTACTTGAGCCACAGCGCCACTTCTGGCCTTTTAATTTTTCTGTATATGTGGTGCTGGGGAATTGAACCCAGGGCCTCGTGTGCACGAGGCAAGCACTCTTGCCACTAGGCCATATCCCCAGCCCCGCAAATGTTTTTTTGATATCTTGGGGTTTGCTGTTTAGGATAGATGCCTAGGAGTGGTATGGCTGGGTCATAGGGTAGGTCTATAGTGAGCTTTTTGAGAAATCTCCATACTGTTCTCCAAAGTGGTTGTACTAATTTGCACTCCCACCAACAATGGAGAAGGGTTCCTCTTTCCCCTCACCCCCTCCAGCATTTGTTGTTGCCTGAGTTCAGAGTATAGGCCATTCTAACTGGGGTGAGGTGGTATCTCAGGGTTGCTTTTATTTGCATTTCCTTTACTGCCAGGGATGTTGAGCATTTCCTCATGTGTTTCTTTGCCATTTTTATATCTTCTCTTGTGAAGTCTCTCTTTAGCTCCTTTGCCCATTTCCTAACTGGTTTATTGGGCTTGGAGGGGCTTAGTTTTTTGAGTTCTCTGTAGATGACAGATATCAGGCCTTTGTCTGTTGCTGTGCTGGTAAATATCCTTTCCCATATCGTTGGCTGTCTTTCTATTTTGGTGGCTATGACCTTAGCTGTGCAGAAACTTTTTAATTTGTAGTAGTCCCATTTGTTGAGTCTTTCCCCTATTTGTTGTGCCCCTGGGACTCTATTCAGGAAGTTCCTTCCTGTGCCTATAAGTTCTAGCGTCTTTCCTACTCTGTCCTTCAGTAGTTTCAAGGATTCAGGTCTGATATTGAGGTCCTTGATCCATTTTGAGTTGATCTTGGTGCATGGTGATAGGCTTGGGTCTACTTTGGGTTTTCTGCATATGGCTGCCCATTTCTCCCAGCACCAGTAGTTGAAGAGGCTATGTTTATTCCATTGTATGTCTTTAGCTCCTTT
Organism: Perognathus longimembris pacificus; assembly: GCF_023159225.1. NCBI lineage: Eukaryota > Metazoa > Chordata > Mammalia > Rodentia > Heteromyidae > Perognathus > Perognathus longimembris. Next base: position 62,223,783 of record NC_063162.1, read on the forward strand.
GTCGAATATCAGTTGGCTGTAAGAGTGCGGTTTTATTTCTGGATCTTCAATTCTAATCCATTGGTCTTCCAATCTGTTTTTATACCAATACCATGCTGTTTTTGTTATGATGGCCTTGTAGTAGAGGTTGAAGTCTGGTATTGTGATACCTCCTGCACTGCTTTTTTTTGCCTAGATTTGCTTTGGTTATTCTAGTTTTTTTGCTGTTCCATATGAATTTATGGATTGGTTTCTCTATTTCAGTGAAGAATGTGGCTGGGATTTTGATAGGTATTGCATTGAATTTGTATAACAATTTGGGCAATATGGCCATTTTCACTATATTGATTCTGCCTACCCATGAGCATGGGAGGTCTTTCCATCTCCTTGTGTCTTCTTTGATTTCCCTTATTAGATTTTTATAGTTTTCATTAAATAGGTCCGTCACATCTTTAGTTAGGTTGATCCCTAAGTAATTTGTTCTTTTTTTGGCTACTGTAAATGGAATTGTTTCCATAATTTCCTTTTCTGTTTGTCTATTGCTGGTGTACAGAAAAGCTGCTGACTTTTGTGGATTGATTTTGTATCCTGCTACTTTGCCAAATTGTTTTATTAGGTGTAGGTGTTTGGGTACTGAGTTTTTTGGGTCCTTCAGATATAAGATCATGTCGTCTGCGAATAGGGATAACTTGATTTCTTCCTTGCCGATGTGGATCCCTTTGATGTCCTCCTCTTGCCTTATTGCTATGGCTAGGGATTCCAGCACTATGTTGAAGAGAAGTGGGGAGAGTGGGCATCCTTGTCTTGTTCCTGAGTTTAGGGGGAATGATTTAAGTTTCTCTCCATTTAATATGATATTAACAGTTGGTCTGTTGTATATGGCTTTTATTGTTTTGTGGAATGTTCCATCTATTCCTGTTCTCTCCAAAGCTTTTAATAGATATGGATGTTGTATTTTGTCAAAGGCTTTTTGGGCATCGACTGAGATAACAATGTAATTCTTAATTTTAGATCTGTTTATGTGGTGAATTATGTTGATTGATTTACAGATGAACCATCCTTGTGACTGTGGGATGAAGCCTACTTGGTCATGATGTATGATTTTCTTGATCAGTTTCTGGATCCTGTTAGCTAATATTTTATTGAGGAGCTTTGTGTCTGTGTTCATTAGTGATATTGGTCTGTAGTTCTCTTTTTTTGTTGGGTTTTTGCCTGGTTTGGGAATGAGTATGATATTAGCTTCGTAGAATGAGTTTGGGATTTCTCCCTCTGTTTCTATTTCGTGCAAGAGTTTGAGGAGTATTGGTATTAGCTCATCACTAAAGGTTTTGTAGAATTCGTTGGTGAATCCATCTGGGCCTGGGCTTTTCTTTGTTGGGAGGTTCTAGATTACCTCCTGTATCTGACTGTAAGTTATTGGTTTATTTAGTTGATTTATTTTTTCTTGGTTCAGTTTGGGCAGTTCGTACTTCTCTAAGAATCGATCCATTTCTGTAAAATTATTGTTTTTGCTGAGTAGAGGTTTTGGAAATAGCTTCTTATGATTGTTTGAATATCTTGTGTACGTGTTGTAATTTTTCTGGTGCAGTCCTTGATTTTACGTATATGAGTCTCTTCTCTTCTTTTTTTTGTAAGTCTTGCAAGGGGTCTGTCAATTTTGTTTATTTTCTCAAAGAACCAGCTTTTAGCCTTATTTATTTGTTGTATGGTCTTTCTATTTTCAATCAGATTTATCTCTTCTTTAATCTTTGTGATCTCTCCCCTCCTAGTCATTTTAGATTCTGTCATTTCTTGTTTCTCCAGTTGTTTTAGTTTCATCATGAGGTTATTCACCTGCTCTGCTTCCATTCTTTTAATGTGAGTGCTGAGGGCAATGATCTTGCCCCTCAGTACTGCCTTAGCTGTGCCCCATAGGTTTCTTTGTGATGTGTTTTCATTGTCATTGTGGCTTATGAATTCGTTGATTTCATTATGGTCTGTGGCCCAAGTGTTGGATAGCAGTTTGGGGTTTAACCTCCAAGAGTGTGTATAGCCTCTGTGGTATCCTTTGTTGTTGAGGGTTACCTTTAATCCACTGTGATCAGATATAATACATGGGATGACGTCAATACTTTTGTATTTGCTGAGGTTCTTTCTGTGGGCTATGACATGGTCTATTTTGGAGTATGATCCATGGGCTGCTGAAAAGAAGGTGTATTGGGTCTCTGTAGGGTGGAAGATTATGTATAGGTCTGTCAGATCCATTTGGGAAATGGTGTTATTTAGGTCCTCAGCTCTCTTGCTAATCCTCTGTGTGTTCGATCTGTCTCTTGGAGATAGTGGGGTATTACGGTCACCCACTATGATTGTGTTTGCATCTATCTTGCTCTGTAATTCTGTGAGAATTTGCTTGACATAGTAGGGCCTCTTTTGTTCGGTGAGTATACATTTATCACCGTGATTTCTTGATTCTGGATTTTTCCTTGTATTAATATGTAGTGTCCTTCTTTTTCTTTTTGAGTTGATTTTAATGAGAAGTCCATCTGGTCTGAGATCAGGATGGCTACACCTGCCGTTTTGGTAGGTGCATTTACTTGGTAGTTCTTGCTACATTCTTTCATTCAGAGCCTGTTTTTGTCTCTTGCTGTAAGGTGGGTCTCTTGTAGGCAGCAGATGTCAACTTTTTGTTTGCGGATCCATCCTGCCAGTCTGCTCCTCTTTATCAGAGAGTTTAAACCATTTATGTTTAAATTGATGAAGGATAAGAGTGTTTTTCTGCTTCCATTTTCTTGTTGGGCTGTTTTTTCCTCTTTTTTTTCTTGTCTTTAGTGAGCTGTTCTTTCTGTTGGACTTTGGCTATTGTAGTTTCTTTCTGATTCTGTCTGTGTGTCTTGTACGATCTCTGTTGGGTGGGGCTCCCTTCTTAGAATTCGCTGTAGGGCTGGTTTTTTTATTCACATACTCTTTTAGCTCATCTTTGGTGTGGAAAGATCTGGTTTTCCCTTTGAATGTGAACTCCAATTTCGCTGGATATTTGATCCGAGGTTGCATATTGTTAGCCTGATGTGCTTGGATGGTGTTCTTCCACTCACTTCGTGCTTGGTAAGTTTGTGTGGATAGGTCAGCTGTTATTCGAATCCTCTTCCTATTGTAGAAAATTTCTTCGCTTTGGCTGAATTCAGAATTTGCTCTTTAATCTTGAGGTCTGAAGTCTTGATTATTATGTGCCTTGGGGTGGCTTTTCTGGGGTCTGGCCTGCCAGATGTCCTATAGGCTTCGGTTACCTGGATGGGGGTCCCCTGTGAGATTGGGGAAGTTTTCTGCAATAACTTTATTGAGAACATGTTTAAGCCCTCTGCTCTGGTATTCGGCTCCTTCTTCTATTCCAATTGTGCGCAGATTATATCTCTTGTCTTTGTCTATTAGTTCCTGGATTAGTCTTCCCTGAAGCTTCACCTTTTCTTGGAGTGTGGTCATTTTCTGGTTGTTGTTGGCTGCTTCATCGTCCAGGGGAGAGATTCTGGATTCCATATGGTCCACTCTTTGTGTTATGGTTTCAGTTGCGGAGTTTATGGATGTCAGAGAGCTATTTATGCTTGTCAGATCAGCTCTGATCGTGGAAATTTATTTATTCCTTTAAAGAGTTGTATTTTAAATCTATTTTTTCATGCATTTCAATTCTCAGGATGTTAAGATTTTCTTTAAAGGAGGCTTGCATTGTATCCATTTTTGCTTCCATTTCTTTAAAGGAGGCTTGCATTGTATCCATTTTTGCTTCCATTTCTTTCTTGGCTTCCTGGGTGTCCTTCCAGATTTCCGCTCTAAACTCCTGGAATTGTTTTCTGATTTCATTTCTGACGCTTTCCATCATTCCTGTTAACATGGTCTCATTTGCTTTTTTAGTCTCCATCTCCTCTTCAGTTGTGCTGCTTTTTGGAGCTGGTGAGTTGGCTTGCTCTTTGATGAACTGTGTTATGTTTCTTTGTGATTTGCGCATCTGGAGATCTGTGGATGGCTTCTCAGGTTTGGTTTGTAGCTCTGCCCTCCCTCCTGTGTAGGCGCGTCTACCAGAGCAGGTGCTGCTGCTGTGGACCCACCCACCTCTGCGGGGTATGCCTACCAGAGCGAGCCCCGGGTTGTTGGGTTGTGTTTGTGCCCTCAGGCGAGTGCGTTGGGGGGGCGGTATGAGTGGGGCCCAGTGGGATCGACTGTCCAGGCATGGGTTAGCACCCTCAGACCTCACCTCTGCTGCGAGGGGGGGACGTGATCAGGCCCAGGTGTCCCTGGTGTGCTGGTATTGCCCACCAGCGCCTGTGATTTTAGTTGTAAGTGTCCTCTAGGTCCAGGCGCCTCGGGTGGGGCTTGCACTGCCGGCCATCTCCCGGACCTGATCCTGGATTGTGTGAGTGTCCCGCGCAGCCGTTGGTCCTTCAGGGGGTGGCGAAGTGTCGCGGTGGCATCCCTGGTTCCCTCCTTCTGCCGCGCTGGGTTCCCCAGCCGCCGTTCATCCGAACCCGGTGTGGACCCGGGTCCACTGCCGGGTCGTCGCTGCCGTCGTATGTCCCTCGATGTGGTTGTCCTCAATGTGCTTGATGAGGTCGGCCAGGGTGGGGAAGTGGAGTCCGCAGCCCCCAAACCGGCAGGTGTTGGAGATGAAGGAGGTGGCAGTGATGCCTGTCATGTACAACATAGGATTTTTATACAAGAATAAAGTGAATCAAGCCTGTTAAAAAAAATCAACAATAGCAACATAAATATTAAAATGTAAAGAATGTATTTAAAATATGCATGTCTTTGAAGAAAACCTTTAAATGGTAATTGATTCATGAAAAATGGCCAACATCACTAATCATCAGGAAAACACAGATTCAATCCAAATTAAAGGTGAATGTATCAGGTTAGAATGTTTATTATTCAAAACTCAAAAAGATAACAAATGGTAGAAAGGAAAGTGGATATGCATAGGTATAAGACTAATACTAATCCCCCCCTCTCTTTCTCTCTCTCTGTACAAAAATCAACAAAAATAGGTCAGTATCTTAATGGAACACCCCAAACATTGCAACTGTACAGGAAAACATTGAAAAACCCTTGAACAGACATAGGCAACCATTTTCTAAATAGTATCCTATTAGTTCAGGAATTCAGAGCAAGAGTTGTCAAATGCTACAACATAACATGAGAAAGTTCCTGTCAACCCACTACATAGGAGGCCAAGAATGAGAGAATCACAATTTCAGGTCCATACAGGCAAAAGTCCGTGAGGTGACATCTCAGCAGTGAATAGCAGTGAATGGTGATGATATCACCACCATGTGATATGATAAGTAGCACAGACAGGAGGATCATCCTCCAGGCAGGCCTACCAAGAAGTAAAAATGAAGCCTGGTGCCAGTCATGCCTGTGATCCTACCTACTCAAGAAGCTGAGAATTAAGGATCAAGGTATGAAGCAAGCTTGGGCAAGAAAGTCTCCATGAGACTCATTTCCACTTAACCACCAAAAAGCCAGAAGTGGCACTGTAGCTCAAGGGGTAGAGGGCTAACCTTGAGCTGAAAAGCTCAAGGACAGTGCCCAGGCCCTGAGATCAAACCCCAGGACCAACACACAGACACACAAAAAGGGAAGGCTAAAGTGCATTCTAAAAGAATACACAAAGTGTATCCTTTAATATATTTAGGAAACATAACAAAATCTTTGTGCTTTCAATCTGGGCAAAGGATTCTTAGATTTGAAATAAAAATGTGCTACTTCAAAGAAATATTTGTTGGGGACTCAGTTTCGGCCTTGGTGGGGGAAGGGCGCCAAGAGCGAGATGCTGCCTTTACCCCAGCCCTGGGACAGTGTGGGAGGGAGCCCCTCCCACCTTCCGCCCTCAACCAGAAAAGAAGCCCCCCACCCCTGGGGGTTGAACACGTGCGTGCCACCATGATAGGGTTGTCCAGCCCACAAAGGAAGTTTCATGACATCACCTGATGGGCATCCCGGCTTAGCCAATGTTCCAAGTCCTTCCCATTCCCGCCATTACCGCTATATAAGCCCCCCTTCCCAATTAAATCCTTTGAGACTCATTCAACCATCCAGCCGTCTCCCCGTTATCTTTGTCCTGCAGTTCCTGACACATTATGGGGGACCAAGGAAGGGATTTCTGCATCCCACTTCAGCATAGAGCAGTCCAGAAAGGACACTCCTTACTCCTTCTGCCGGTATGAGGGGTAGGGCGGAGTTTCTTCCATAAAATCGAGGTTCAGGCATTTCCCCCCCACCCCCGGGAGATGGTGGGGGAAGGGGTCCCAGAGATCCCGACAGATGGCGCCCAACGTGGGGTTTGAATGCACAGCCAGGAATTTCAGGGTTCAGCAACCCCCACAGGCTGCTCTAAGTACATGGTTTTCAGGAGTGGGACGTGTCCTCCAAATGGGGGGGGGCAAACACATAAAGAGCAGGTGGGCTCGCGGGGCTTTGCGAGTCCTGCAATGCGGCTTCGGGCAAGGAGACGCGGCAGGGGAGTGCTGTGGATGGAGGCAGCGCAGGCGGAGGTGGTTCTCAGAGCAGGTGCCACCATCCCGCCCGGCCACGGGCCAGGGGGCCCCCACTCAGGTTCACAAGCGGCGGCGTGTGCTGGGGCCCGCGCAGCTTCGGGCAGCGCTGGGCGTCTAGTGGGAAAATCTTTGGGCCACCGGGTATGGTAGAGGCTCACAGCGAAAGCACGCGATCGCCACCAGAACACAGCAGGCGGCCTGGCGCCTGAGAGCGGCAGTAAAGCGAGAGCTGGAGCAGTTTGCTGCCTGCGCTGGTTGTGGGTGGCACTGAGCGGGGCTTCGTGAGTCCAAGGAAGCAGCACCGAAAGGAGTCGGGTCACGGATCTGACACCGGGTTTGCGAGCAACGGCGTGCATGCGCTGGGGCCCACGTGGCCTCGGGCAGCAGCGGCAGCGCTCCAGGCCACCTGGGCCGGCACCCCCGTTGGGGTGCGCAGGCGGCAGCGGGCGCCTAACTCTGGAGACATGGCGGCAGCGGCAGCAGCGGCAGCAGCAGCGGCTGCGGAGCAAGGGCGAACCCGGCTTGGGTAACCTCTGTCTCATAGCAGCTGGGCGGGGCCAGTCGCCTGCCTGTGGCCCCAGAGCGGTCTGTGAAAGTACCCCTGCTGCGTCTGCCTGTCATTTGCAGGCTTGCAGCTGCTGACGGAGTTAAAGCAAAAGAAAAAAAGGGAAAAATGGGTTAATGTTTGTTAAGCTCGGAGATTCAGTTAAGTTCTGCCTGTTGTTGGTTAAATCCTGTTTTCTCTAGCTGGTCAATGCACGTGGAGGGCAATAGATTCTCGGTAAACCTGCCCCCACTCTGAACTCTGTAACTTTTGAAAAGTTTTTTTTTTGTTTACTATCTAACCATGTGGTTTTAGAATATAGGCAAAGTAATACCATTTGCCACTGGAATTCCAGAAAACTTAAATGGCCAATCAAAAAAGCAATTTTAAGAGCGCTCAGGTTCTTTTTTTAATGTGTGTGTGTGTGGTTGTTGGTAAGATTTAAAAGCAGAACAAAATAGGTTTTCAGCCCAAAGTTCGGATGCAAACAAATGGGCCTAAGAGAAATTCCATAAGGTTCAAATATATAACATGTGGTATAAGTACAGTGATGTAAAACCAGTGTGTTATTTTTATATTCAGTATGTTAAAAGTTAAATGTGCATCTAGTCCTGACAATTCTTTGGCATAAATTAAGATTTTTCCTTCCCATTTTTTTCTCTCCTGTGTTCTCATAAACTCTCAAGATCAAGAAATTGAAATCATTTCATACAAATGTGACTATTAACCTAAATTTTCCTGATCCAAAATGAACATTTTGCTTCCTAGGATACAGGTCCAATGTGTGTGTATTAGCTGCATGGACTATGACAGAGAGCCACCACAGTCTGTTCCCAAACTGCCTGGTTTCACTACTAACGATCTTCTTCCAAGATTAGAGTTGGGTTCATAAATAGTCCTCTCCTAACAGTACTCCAGGTTAAATCACCATAGTTGTGTTAGTGGCCACAGAGCTAGCCAGGTGGATTTTGTGATTAAGAAAATCTTTTCACCCTGCTTAAACCAGAAGGGCATCAGCCTACCAGAGCCAGGAATGCTGGGAAATTTTAAACACCCTAACCAATCTATATAGAAATTTTGCAGGCAACCCAAAGCGAGATGTGACAGTCTATCCAGAGATGCCATTGCAGCCTTGCCCAGATTTCTCCATCGCATGGCATGGACCTTGCCAAATTGGGATGAGGGATGCAGCCACTGCTGGGACTGAGGATTCCACACTGCTTTTATCTGTGTTCTCATTCACTTGCCAGTGGGATTAAATGGCGTGATTCAGGTTGATGGCGTATAAATCTCATGTTCTCTAAGTGTTATAGCAAAACCTTAACAAGCAGTTTTTGGTCAGTTCTCAACAAGTTACAAATGGATTATCTCTGTTGTTTTTCCTTGTTGCTCAATTGGAGATAAAAAAAAAAGGGCTTGTATGACTAAGACTCCCTGGATACAGTTCAAAGCCAGCCCAGGCAAAAGAAAAGTCTCTCTAAAATCCCACCTCCCAGTTAACCAGCAAAGAGCCAGATTGAGAGCTTGGCTCAACAGAGAACCAGCAAAATGCTGAAAGCAGCACCGTGACTCAAGTGGTAGAGCACTAGCCTCAAACAGAAGTGCTCAGGGACAGTGCTCAGGCCCCGAGTTCAAATACAGACAGGAGAATGCAACTCCAGCAACAAACGTTGAAAGTCCTGGGGTAGAGTGAGAGGAGAATGGTGTCATATTATCCTAAAGGGAGCTGCCTTGTCTCACCCTTTCAAAATGGATCAGAGCCGGGAAATCGAGAGAGGTAATACCTGTCCATTTTCCTTTTTCTGCCAGTTGTATGTATATATATATATATATATATATATATATATATATATATATATATATGCCTCTGACTGGCTACGCCAAACCGGTTTTCTATCACTAAACACTTCTTTCAGTCATGTCTCCTTACCTGTTCACTTTACAATTGGGCTTATGCTCCAAAAGGAACTTTTCCTGGCTTATGCCCAGGGTGAGTTCTACGTCATTCATGCCAACCAGCTCTGAGAACTTGTCAATACTTTGCCTGACCTTTTCAGAAGTCTCTTTTGACAGAATAAAATCTCTTGCTGAGATCACCACCTGGGAATTTGCTGTTCATAGCCGTCACCCTAACACAGACCTGAACCCTGGAGGTCCCAGCCCTGGAAACTTCTGGGTATGCCCAAGATGCCAGAGGAAACCATAGCACTCTCTGGCCCCAGTGATCATTCTCATGGTAATGAAGGAAACTTTTGCCAGACACACTGGACAGTCCCAGGCTGAGGGGCCCTTGATTATGACATGTTGCCCCCTTGACAGCAGGAAGTAGCTACAGACGAAGAGACCTCCACCCATACTCCCTGCCTGGTGGCCGCCAGTGTCATAATTTTTAAAAAAACGAAAGAGGGGGGCATTCCCCAGGATTAATTAAGGATAGTTATGCTTATGTTAATTATCAAGAAATTTTAAATTATCCCCAAATCAGTGTGGGATGGAGTACTGTATATGTGTTTTACCAGATTGGAAAATTAAACCCAGAGCACCCGCTCTGGAGAAATGTTTTCTTCTTGTTCTCTCCAGGAAAAGGAGGACCATGTTGGACTTCTGCTCTTCCATGGAAATATGGAAAGTATGACTGCATACGGCAGGAGACTGGTAGGAGGCAACAAAGCTTCTTTTCCTTGTTTGCGTTCTAGATTCTTTCTTGAGTGTCTCATGGCACAATGTTTTGCCGTGGTGATATTGCCCACAGCGTTGCACAAAAACTGAAGAAATTTTGCATGGTGTTTCTTCCTTTCCACTCCCTCTGCTGCTAGACTTGGGGAGTCCCATTGGAAAGAAGATAGGAGTTGAGGGTATTGACACTCAACCCCAATGTTTTATGATAGAAATGTTTGAGAAAAGTAAGCGCAAAGGTTTAGTGCCTTCGCTTCAATGTTTATATATAAAAGAATTTCACTAATCACTTATGTTTAAGTTATCAGCTACTGTGAACTACCAGAGATGCCAGAGTTTCAGCCTACTTCTACCTTACCGCCAAAAGAGGAATGTCTGCACTTGGCGCGAGACCAGCTAAGGACTCCAGTGTCTCTGGACAAAATCACATGGATGGCCCCTTACCTACCCCTCACCCCTTTTGTGGAAGGGGCCCCACAGATCTTATGTCAGCATTTGTCTTATGCCCACATATGCCATGTATTTACAGCATCCCCTGCTCATGAACACGTGCGTGCCACCATGATAGGGTTGTCCAGCCCACAAAGGAAGTTTCATGAGATCACCTAATGGGCAGCCCGGCTTAGCCAATGGCCCAAGTCCTTCCCATTCCCGCCATTACCGCTATATAAGCCCCCCTCCCAATTAAATCCTTTGAGACTCATTCAACTATCCAGCCGTCTCCCCGTTATCTTTGTCCTGCAGTTCCTGACACATTATGGGGGACTGAGGAAGGGATTTCGTCATCCCACTTCAGCCTAGAGCAGTCCAGAAAGGACACGACTTACTCCTTCTGCCGGTATGAGGGGTAGGGCAGAGTTTCTTCCATAAAATTGAGGTTCAGGCATCCCTCCCCCAGGAGATGGTGGGGGAAGGGGTCCCAGAGATCCCAACAAATATTGGTAAATTGAGCCTTACTAAAGTTAACCATTTTCTCTGTGCCAGTTCATGCAGACAGGATAAAAGGGAAGGTCCAGATCATATTGTAAGGAAATTTTTGTACCAAGGTCTGGTGTTAGAGAATAAGAACTTTCTAAACTGAGCAGCAGGGAAATCCAGATTGAACACAGGCAGAAGGCTCACCTAACCCTCCATTTGTAGGAGCCACGGATGGCCATAAACAAATTGTAGGCTCATGCCTGCAATCCTAGCAACTCAGGAGGCTGAGCTCTGAGGATCAAGGCTGGCAATCAGCCTGGGCAGGAAAGTTTGTGAGACTGTTATCTCTAGTTAACCAGCCAAAAGCCAGAAATAGAGGTGTGATTCGAGTGGTACAATGCTAGCCTTGAGCAAACAATACTCATGGACAGCACCTTGGCCCTGAGTTCAAGCTTCAGGACTGCTGCACACACAAACAAGGCTGATGTCTTCATCCACTGGAAACAACAAGTGACAACTGCAGTGAGCTGTCACTGCACCCTCCTCAGACTGGCCACAAATGCAGGCAAGGCACTGGCAGGGCCGCCCAGGTATGGCAAGGGTTGGTGAAGAATGGCACAGGGTCATCAACAGCTGTTTGGCAGGGTACAGATGAAACTAAACCTGAAACCATCCTACAGCCCAACAATGGCACAGTTGAGCATCTGTCTGAAGAGCCAGACTAAAGCCATTTTGAAGTCAGGCCCCACTTTACTACACAAACCTGAAATAAACAGGCCCTGTGAGCAAACCCAGGCCACCAATTATCCTGGCTAGCAGAATGAGCTTATTAGGGCCCAGTTAGTCAGGAAACTCCCTGCTTAACTCTAACCACCTGGGAATGCTTAACTCTAATCACCCCGGAATGTCTCTAGCCCTGAGAACACCTGATTGCTGTAACTTTGGTTTTTTGTCTTTATAAGCCCTGTGAAATCTCAGCTTGGGGCCTTCCTCCTAACCGCCACTGTGTCAGTGGGTAGGACGAGGCCCGATCTGCAGCTCACCTGAATAAAGCCTTGCTTTTGCATTTCGGAACGTCTGGGTCTCGATGGTCTTCTTGGTGGTCTTCTTGCGACTTGGGCATAACACTGTCCAGAGAAATGAAAACAGTGGTTCACCCAGAAATGAATACAGGACACAGCTGTTTGTTCCAGCTTTATTTGTATACCTGCAACCTGGATCAATCTGTATGTTAAACCTGTGACTGGTAAGCAAAGAGGCATGTTTAGCAGGACATCTTGGCAGGTTGGCTCTTACCAAATTAAGAGCTGTTTCTGTCAGAGGGCCCTCCTGGTGCTGCTGTCCAGCCTCGATGTGTGATCTTTCCTGCACCTGCTCCCACCCTGTGACTCCAAAGGCGAGCAGGGCGGCTACAGTGCCGCTGACCTCAGAACCGCGGGCCTCATCAACCATTCTATTTCACACATTACCAGACTCGGGTCTTTTGTTAGGAAAAGACTTTACAACAGCAAGGAGGATTCTTCCAACTCACCCATCCTGAAGAGAAATAAAAAAATGGCAATGTGATAAATACAACTTCTTTATCAGGAGAACTGTTTCTTTACTTCAGAGACATTCTCAGCAAGTGAAATAGGCCCATGACAAAAACTGCCATCAACCCTGACTCCCTGTATTAGAATTTCTTTTTTTTTTATTAATTGGACATAAATTTTTTTACAAGGTGTTGTGCAAAGAGGGTGCAGTTACATAGTAGGGCAGTGTGGACATTTCTTATGATATCTTACGACCTGTTTTTCTATCCCTTGTCTAGGTCAGGTTGACATATATGCAATATACAATGTATCAAGAACATATACAGTATTCACAGACTTGGTCTCTACTGTCTCTCCATCTCCCTTTGTTAACAGTCATATATCAGGGAGATCATGCCCCTTTGATTTCTGTGTTCTAGGCTTGTCTCACTCAACATTATTTGTTCGAGTTCTGACAATTTCCCTGCGAATAACAGTATTTCACCATTCCTAATCGCTATGTAGTATTCCATTGTGTATAAGTACCATATTTTTTGGATCCATTCGTCTGTGGAGGGGCATCTGGGTTGTTTCCATATTTTAGCTATTGTGAATTGTGCCGCGATAAACATGGAAGTACAAATGCCTTTTTGATATCTTGGATTTTGCTGTTTAGGATAGATGCCTAGGAGTGGTATGGCTGGGTCATAGGGTAGGTCTATATTGAGCTTTTTGAGAAACCTCCATACTGTTCTCCAAAGTGGTTGTACTAATTTGCACTCCCACCAACAATGGAGAAGGGTTCCTCTTTCCCCACAGCCCCTCCAGCATTTGTTGTTTCCTGAGTTCAGAGTATAGGCCATTCTAACTGGGGTGAGGTGGTATCTCAGGGTTGTTTTTATTTGCATTTCCTTTACTAGCAGGGATGTTGAGCATTTCCTCATATGTTTCTTTGCCATTTTTATATCTTCTCTTGTGAAGTCTCTCTTTAGCTCTTTTGCCCATTTCCTAATAGGTTTATTGGGCTTGGAGGGGCTTAGTTTTTTGAGTTCTCTGTAGATGACAGATATCAGGCCTTTGTCTGTTGCTGTGCTGGTAAATATCCTTTCCCATATCGTTGGCTGTCTTTCTATTTTGGTGGCTATGTCCTTAGCTGTGCAGAAACTTTTTAATTTGTAGTAGTCCCATTTGTCGAGTCTTTCCCCTATTTGTTGTGCCCCTGGGACTCTATTCAGGAAGTTCCTTCCTGTGCCTATAAGTTCTAGTATCTTTCCTACTCCGTCCTTCAGTAGTTTCAAGGATTCAGGTCTGATGTTGAGGTCCTTGATCCATTTTGAGTTGATCTTGGTGCATGGTGATAGGCTTGGGTCTACTTTGAGTTTTCTGCATATGGCTGCCCAGTTCTCCCAGCACCAGTAGTTGAAGAGGCTATGTTTATTCCATTGTATGTCTTTAGCTCCTTTGTCGAATATCAGTTGGCTGTAAGAGTGCGGTTTTATTTCTGGGTCTTCAGTTCTAATCCATTGGTCTTCCGATCTGTTTTTATACCAATACCAGGCTGTTTTTGTTATGATGGCCTTGTAGTAGAGCTTGAAGTCAGGTATTGTGATACCTCCTGCACTGCTTTTTTTGCCTAGAATTGCTTTGGCTATTCTAGGTTTTTTGCTGTTCCATATGAATTTATGGATTGGTTTCTCTATTTCAGTGAAGAATGTGGCTGGGATTTTGATAGGTATTGCATTGAATTTGTATAACAATTTGGGCAATATGGCCATTTTCACTATATTGATTCTGCCTACCCATGAGCATGGGAGGTCTTTCCATCTCCTTGTGTCTTCTTTGATTTCCCTTATTAGATTTTTGTAGTTTTCATTAAATAAGTCTGTCACGTCCTTGGTTAAGTTGATCCCTAGGTACTTTATTCTTTTTTTGGCTACTGTAAATGGAATTGTTTCCATAATTTCCTTTTCTGTTTGTCTATTGCTGGTGTACAGAAAAGCTGCTGACTTTTGTGGGTTGATTTTGTATCCTACTACTTTGCCAAATTGTTTTATTAGGTGTAGGTGTTTGGGTACTGAGTTTTTTGGGTCCATCAGATATAAGATCATGTCGTCTGCGAATAGGGATAACTTGATTTCTTCCTTGCCGATGTGGATCCCTTTGATGTCCTCCCCTTGCCTTATTGCTATGGCTAGGGATTCCAGCACTATGTTGAAAAGAAGTGGGGAGAGTGGGCATCCTTGTCTTGTTCCTGAGTTTAGGGGGAATGATTTAAGTTTCTCTCCATTTAATATGATATTAGCAGTTGGTCTGTTGTATATGGCTTTTATTGTTTTGAGGAATGTTCCATCTATTCCTGTTCTCTCCAAAGCTTTTAATAGGTATGGATGTTGTATTTTGTCAAAGGCTTTTTGGGCATCGACTGAGATAACAATGTGATTCTTGATTTTAGTTCTGTTTATGTGGTGAATTACGTTGATTGATTTACGGATGTTGAACCATCCTTGTGACTGAGGGATGAAGCCTACTTGGTCATGATGTATGATATTCTTAATCAGTTTCTGGATCCTATTAGCTAATATTTTATTGAGGAGCTTTGCATCTGTGTTCATTAGTGATATTGGTCTGTAGTTCTCTTTTTTTGTTGGATCTTTGCCTGGTTTGGGGATGAGTATGATATTAGCTTCTTAGAATGAGTTTGGGATTTCACCCTCCGTTTCTATTTCGCGGAAGAGTTTGAGGAGTATTGGAATTAGCTCCTCACTAAAGGTTTTGTAGAATTCGTTGGTGAATCCATCTGGGCCTGGGCTTTTCTTAGTAGGGAGGTTCTTGATTACCTCCTGTATCTCACTGTAAGTTATTGGTTTATTTAGTTGATTTATTTCTTCTTGGTTCAGTTTGGGCAGTTTGTACTTCTCTAAGAATTGATCCATTTCTGTAAAATTATTGTTTTTTGCTGAGTAGAGATTTTGGAAATAGCTCCTTATGATTGTTTGAATATCGTGTGTACTTGTTATAATTTTTCCTGTGGAGTTCCTGATTTTACGAATATGAATCTCTTCTCCTCTTTTTTTTGTAAGTCTTGCAAGGGGTCTGTCAATTTTGTTTATTTTCTCAAAGAACCAGCTTTTAGTCTTATTTATTTGTTGAATGGTCTTTCTATTTTCAATCAGATTTATCTCTTCTTTAATCTTCGTGATCTCTCCCCTCCTAGTCGTTTTAGATTCTGTCATTTCTTGTTTCCCCAGTTGTTTTAGTTTCATCGTGAGGGTATTCACCTGCTCTGCTTCCATTCTTTTAATGTGGGTGCTGAGTGCAATGATCTTGCCCCTCAGTACTGCCTTAGCTGTGTCCCATAGGTTTCTTTGTGATGTGTTTTCTTTGTCATTGTGGCTTATGAATTCGTTGATTTCCTCTTTAATTTGATCTGTGGCCCAAGTGTTGGATAGCAGCGTGGGGTTTAGCCTCCAAGAGTGTGTATAGGCTCTGTGGTATCCTTTGTTGTTGAGGGTTACCTTTAATCCACTGTGATCAGATATAATACATGGGATGACGTCAATACTTTTGTATTTGCTGAGGTTCTTTGTGTGGGCTATGACGTGGCCTATTTTGGAATATGATCCATGGGCTGCTGAAAAGAAGGTGTATTGGGTCTCTGTAGGGTGAAAGGTTCTGTATAGGTCTGTTAGATCCATTTGTGAAATGTTGTTATTTAGGTCCTCAGCTCCCTTACTAATCCTCTGGGTGTTGCATCTGTCTCTTGGAGAGAGAGGAGTATTAAAGTCACCCACTATGATTGTGTTTGCGTCTATCTTGCTCTGTAATTCTTTGAGAATTTGCTTGACATATGTCGGGCCTCTTTTGTTTGGTGAGTATACATTTATCACCGTGATTTCTTGATTCTGGATTTTTCCTTGTATTAATATGTAGTGTCCTTCTTTGTCTTTTTGAGTGGACTTTAGAGAGAAGTCCAGCTTGTCTGAGATCAAAATGGCTACACCTGCCGTTTTGGTGGATGCGTTTGCTTGGTAGATCTTGCTCCATCCTTTCACTCGAAGCCCGTTTTTGTCCCTTGCTGTAAGGTGGGTCTCTTGTAGACAGCAGATGTCAACTTTTTGTTTGCGAATCCATTCTGCCAGTCTGCTCCTCTTAATCGGAGACTTTAAGCCATTTATATTTAAAGAGATCAAGGATAAGGGTGTTTTTTTCTCCTTCCATTTTCTTGGTGGGCTGTTTTTTCTTCTTCTTTTTTTTTTTCTTGTCTTTAGTGAGCTTGTGTTTCTGCTGGACTTTGGCTATTGAAGTTTCTTTCTGATTCTGTCTGTGTGTCTTTTACGATCTCTGTTGGGTGGGGAATCCCCTCTTAATATTCGCTGTAGGGCTGGTTTTTTATTCACATACTCCTTTAACTCCTCTTTGGTGTGGAAAGATCTGGTTCTCCCTTCGAATGTGAACTCCAATTTCGCTGGATATTTGATCCGAGGTTGTAAATTGTTATTCTAGAGTACTTGGATGGTGTTCTTCCACTGACTTCGAGCTTGGTAAGTTTGTGTGGATAAGTCGGATGTTATTCGAATCCTCTTCCCATTGAAAAAAATTTCCTTCTTCGCTTTGGCTGAATTCAGAATTTGCTCTTTAATCTTGAGGTCTGTAGTCTTTAATATTATGTGCCTTGGGGTGGCTTTCCTGGGGTCTGGCCTGCCAGGTGTCCTATAGGCTTCGGTTACCTGGATGGGGTCCCCTGTGAGATTGGGGAAGTTTTCTGCAATAACTTTATTGAGAACATGATTAAGCCCTCTGCTCTGATATTCGGCTCCTTCTTCTATTCCAATTATGCGCAGATTATATCTCTTGTCTTTGTCCATTAGTTCCTGGATTAGTCTTCCCTGAAGCTTCACCTTTTCTTGGAGTATGGTCATTTTCTGGTTGTTGTCAGCTGCTTCATCGTCCAGGCGAGAGATTCTGGATTCTATGTGGTCTACTCTTTGTGTTATGGTTTCAATTGCGGAGTTTATGGATGCCAGAGAGCTATTTATGGTTGTCATATCAGCTCTGATCGTGGAAATTTCTTCCTTTAAAGAGTTGTATTTTAAATCTATTTTTTCATGCATTTCAATTCTCAGGATGTGGAGATTTTCTTTAAAGGCAGCTTGCATTGTATCCATTTTTGCTTCCATTTCTTTAAAGCAGGCTTGCATTGTATCCAGTTTTGCTTCCATTTCTTTCTTGGCTTCCTGGGTGTCCTTCCAGATTTCTGCTCTAAATTCCTGGAATTGTTTTCTGATTTCATTTCTGATGCTTTCGATCATTCCTGTTAACATGGCCTCATTTGCTTTTTTATTCTCCATCTCCTCTTCAGTCGTGCTGCTTTTTGGAGCTGGCGAGCTGGCTTGCCCTTTGATGAACTGAGTTATGTTTCTTTGTGATTTGTGCATCTGGAGATCTGGATGGCTTCTCAGGTTTGGTTCTTCCCTCTCTCCTGTGTAGGCGTGTCTAAGGCAGCAGGTGCTGCTGCTGTGGCTCCGCCCACCAGTGCAGGGTACACGCCTACCAGAGCGGGCGCTGTCACCGGGGGCCCCGCCCTCCTGTGCGCTGAGCGTCCACTGCAACAGGCACTTCGGCGGGATATGCCTCCCAGAGCAAGTCCTGGGTTGTTGGGTTGTGCTTGTGCCCTCCCACGAGTCCGTTGGGGGGGGCGGTATGTGTGGGGTCCAGTGGGATCGACTGTCCGGGTGTGGCTTGGCACCTTCAGTCCTCACCTCTGCTGTGAGTGGGGGACGTGATCAGGCTCAGGTGACCCTGCTGTGCTGGTATTGCCCACCAACGCCTGTGGTTTTAGTTGTAAGAGCCTGCGAGGTCCAGGCGCCTCGGGTGGGGTTTGCACAACCGGCCGTCTCCCGGCCCCTGTTGGGGAGGGGGCGGGGCCGGTTCTGCCAGATCAGGAACCTGTGGAGCCTTGGGGCTGCTCCGCCCTTCCCAGCTAAACTGACTTCCCAGCGCCTGATGGGAGCTTCCCCGCCTGATTTGGGGGTTCTTTGTTCCCTCAGGGGTGGGGGTGGGGGAGGGAGGGCACTCACTTTTGCTGCTTTGTGTGTGTGTCCCGCGCAGCCGTTGGCCCTCCAGGGGTTGGCTATGTGTCGTGGTGGCTTCCCTGGTTCCCGATTTCTGCCGTGCTGGGTTCCTTTGTCCGGACCCGGTGTGGACCCGAACTTCTCGTCGCTGCCGGTGTGTATTGGTCCGCACCCTGCCTTGTGGCCGTGGGGTCTCCCGCTATATGAATTCTGTGCTCCTGGCAGCCTGTCTGCCGATCGCCGGGTTCCCCTTTCCCAGCCTGACCCTGTTTGGGCCAGGGTCGGCTGGTGGGGGGAGGGTGCCCCGGAGAATCTCCGGCTCCGTGTAGGTTTTCAGTTCTTCTTTTTTGCTCCTTTTTGTTTTCCTGCGTTTCTCCACTGCTTCTGGCTGCTGGTTTTGCTGGGTTTTTGATGGGGTGTTGGGTGTTGGGGTTCCCAGCTCACTATGCCGTTGGAGCGAGTCGGGGTGCCTCCCTATTCTATCGGTGCCATCTGGAAATGTCCCCCTGTATTAGAACTTCAGTGCATGAGAAAAATAAAGATAATGAAGTTGGCTTTAGTTCTTTATGGAACTATGCTCCCTTTCTCTGGATAAGGACCATTCCTGATGTAAATCTATTTACATTATGTAAATATGTTTCCAAAAGTTTCCTTAAAGAAAGAAGAGATGAGCTTTTCAATTATTAAAAGTTGGAGAGAAATTTTGTAATTAGCTCAGATTATTTCTGCAGTGTTCCTTTCGTGAAATAGAATCAGGAAGCATTTACAATAAAATATCTCAAGTATCATCACAACTAGATATATTTTTGGTACAACTTGAACTTTGAAGAACAAATCATTTGTAGGGTTGGTTTTTTGTTTTATTTTGTTTTGTTTTGTTTTGTTTTGTTTTTGCTCAAGAATGGCATTCTACTACTTGAGCCACAGCTCCACTCCTGGCTTTTATAGAAAGGAGTCTCATGGACTTTCTTGCCCAGGCTGGCATTGAACTGCAACTCTCAGATCTCAGCCTTCTGAGTAGCTGGGATGATAGGCGTGACTCGCCAGTGCCTGGATGTTTTCAGCCTTTTGTTATCACATCATATTATGTGCAACATTATGTATCTACTCACAATGTGTTTGAAAACATCAGCTTTTATTTTTGTAAAAACACTAGACATATACTTCCAGGTATCAGTGGCTCTTGGCTATAATCTCAGCTGCTCTGGAGGCTGAGATCTGAGGATTGTGATTTGAAGCCAGCCTGGCAGGGAAGTCCAAAGACTCTTATTTCAAATTAACCACCAAAAAGCCAGAAATGGAGTAGTGCTAACCTTGAGAAAGAGAAAAAAAAAAGCTCAACAGCAGCATCCAGGCCCCACATACAAGCACAGGCAAACACACATACACACAAAGTTTAGCACATACTAAACTTTGAGAGAAAGCATCCTCCTGTAGTATCTGCTCTCCTTTCCTGAAAACTTCACACTTTCCACACTAATATCTCATGGTACAGAGAAATAAGAATGGCTGTCATGAGCTGGAGATTAGATGAATGACTTTTAGAAAGATAAGCATTGCCCAATGTTTTTAGTAGCCAGGCCAAAGGTCTTTCATCAGAGATAAATTGATTAAAGCATGGCGCAGGGTAGTGTGGAAACCAAGTGAAAGGTGTAGCAGAATCCCCTTTTTTTTGAGTCCGTAGAAACATCAGGCTTAGACAAAGTAGTGGGCCTGGGGAGGGGCAAACTTAAGCTAAATAACAGGAGACCAAAGCAGCTGGACCTAAGCAAAAGAAAGGAATGAGGAAGACTACTCAGTTTAGGGGAAGTTCTAGGAAGATAAAGCTTAAGGATAAGTAGTCACACCTAAGACCAGGAATTGTATTGCTTTGCCTTGTTTACTAGAATTTACTGAAATCGGGGTTTACTGGAATTGTAATCACTAACAGTAATTCTGCTTCCTTGCTTTGCTTAAACTTCCAGACCACCTGCGTGTGATAAATGTGATTCCTCCTCCACGACCACCTGCCTGTGGTGAATGTGATTCTTACCTCATGACCACCTGTGAGTGGTGCATGTGATATTTGCCCTTAAAAAGCCCAGCCCTATTTGGCCCTGACGCTGTTTGTCACCATCCCAGTGGTGGCGAGCACTGTGCACAACTAAATAAAGACTCCTAGCCCAATTAACTGAGTGCTGGTGACTATTTTTGTGGGTTCGAGGCCCACCTGGGTATCTGGTATGCAACCGGTAGCAGTAGCTCATGCCTATAAGCCTAGTTATTCAGGAGGCTGAGATTTGAGGATCACGGTTCAAAGCGAGCCCAGACAGGAAAGTCCTTGAGACTCTTATCTCCAAGTAACTACCAACCCCACCCACCTGCAAAAAAAAAAAAAAAAAAAAAAAAAAACACCCAGAAGTGGAGCTGTGCCTCAAGTAGCAGATCACCAGCCTCGACCACAAAAGCTCAGAGACAGCACCCAGGACTGGGTTCAAGCCCCAGGACCAGCACTAAAATAATCTTGGCAGGAATCAAAGCTGATATCAGAGAGCCAGTGTCAGCCCAGAAAATAAACAGCAGGGCTGTGGGAATCACTCTTGATTTCATATGTGACCAATTAGCTGCCTCTGGGGATCCACCCTGTGTGGGCTTCCTGCCCTGCCCCTTCAGTTCCTAATGAGGTCTGGAACTGAAGCCCTGCGCTAGCTGGGTGGGGACATCCTGCCTGTGATCCAGTATGCTTAGGGAAACTATTGCAGAGACCTTAGATCTGTGTGTTGGCAGATCTCATCTTTGAGACGATGAGTGCAAATGCTTGCATATATGGATCGTGGGGACATGATCATGGGGACATAAGAGAGGAAGGTGTGTAACAGGAATAATCTTTAAGACAAGGGAGCCCTGGGGCACAGGAAATGTTTATCTAGTCTCTCCTCCTCATCTGCAGGAAGACCTGCCTGTCCCCAGGAAGCTGGCATGGCAGAGAAGAGCCCTTTTGCCTGGCAGACTGCTTAACCAAGGGAGAGGCTGAGGCAGACCTTGTAAACCTGAGCTAAGGGGGCCCAAGTTAGCACTACTGCCCAGAAGTGTGATGGTTGTTTGTATATTTGTTGTGACAGTCCTAGGGCTTGAACTCAGGATCTGGGTACTATTTCTGAGCATTGGTGCTTAAGGCTAGCACTCTACCACTTCAGCCACAGAGCCTCTTCTGGCTTTTTTGATGATTAATTGGAGATAAGAGTCTCAGACTTTCTTGCCTGGGGTGGTAGGATGACAGGTGTGAGCCACCAGTGCCGGGCAGTTGTTCTTTACTATTTGTTCCAGTCTGGGCTTCAGTAAGCAGGCTGTTATGGAGACTCACACTGTGGGAACACTAAGGGATCTGAATGACAGCAAGTGATCATCTACTGGGGGCCAGCAAGGGCCTACCCCTCCCATGTTGGAACAACACATTATGGTAACAGATTCCTTTCCATCTACTAGTCCTCAGCTACAGCAAGCTCTCTCCATCTCTATTTCTGTCTGTCTCTTTCTCTCTGGAAAGTGGCTTGACAAAAGGCCTGACCTTGGGGCCCTGGTGACTCAGTGTCCCTCCTGTCCAACCCAGAGCACATGCTGAGGGTTTTCAGAGTATGCTATGGACATCCTGAAGCTCAGAGGTTAGTAGCAAAGTCAGATGAACTCTACCCGTGGGACCTGAGTGAGAGAGACAGCCCCACACTGCTGCCTTTGCCATGGTAACAGGTGCCAGCGTGGAAGGCTGTCACAAGAGGAAGCATCTGAGAAGAAAAGGTGCAGTGAGCCCTGAGAGAGGAGAGGAGACAGTCTTGTGTGTTGTCCTTCGTGTGTGCCAATCCCATACATGTCTGACACACATGTGCCTCACTCATCTTACTGACACACGTGTGCCTAATATGTCCTGAACATGCAGCCCTAGAGCACAGATTATCTTTGATTTACAAGTCATTGTTACATACTATTGAACATGGTCACTGTTCAAGTATGACCATCTTCACTTGATTCTGTAAATGAGTCAGTGGCTCACATCTGCAATCCTACCTCCACAGGGGGCTGAGATCTGAGGATCACAGGTCAAAGCCAGCCCATAGGGCTAGGAATATGTCCTAGTGGTAGAGTGCTTGCCTCACATATATGAAGCCCTGGGTTCTATTCCTTAGCACAACATATATAGAAAAGGCCAGAAATGGTGCTGTGGCTCAAGTGTTAGAGTGCTAGCTTTGAGCAAAAGAAGCCAGGGACAGTGCTCAGGCCCTGAGTTTAAGACCTTGGACTGGCAAAAAGAAAGAGAGAGAGAGAGAGAGAGAGAGAGAGAGAGGGAGAGAGAGAGATGGAAGGAAGGAAGCAAAGAAAGAAGGAAGAAAAGAAGGAAGCCCAGTCGGAGAAGTCTGTAAGACTCTTTTCTCCAATTAATCACCAAAATGCTGGAAGTCAAGTTGTGGCTCAAGTGGTAGAGCACTAACTGTGAGTTTAAAAGAATGCCCAAGGACAGCACCCAGGCCCTGAGTTCAAGCCCTAGAGAGGCAAACACACACTCACACCAGATCTGCTCAGACACCCATGTTCCTTAACCAGACGATGAGAAAAAAATAAGACAAATTCAGCTAGGCTCTTATCTATTGAGACATGGCACCTGTCACATTTGGTCCTGTTACAAGTGTTGTTTCAGCCTGTGGACTCAGCAGGGGCTGTGCCCTGAGGGAGTCTTAGCTAAATCACCTCTGACTGCTGTGGGCTAGAGGAAGCTGAGGTTGCTCCAATGCAGAATCAAGGAGAGAAACACTGAATTTAACTGATCAGGAGGTGACTACTTATTATTGAAAAGTAGTGATTAGAGTGAGGAAGTAGACTGTCATGGTGATGGTGACAGGGATGGTAGTGGTGGTGATGACCTGAGAGAAACAATAACAGCCACCCATCATATCTGTGGACTACAGGAATCCACAGGAACCCCTGACTGGACACGCCAGGGAGCAGCAGCATTTGTTCAATTTTACCCTGACCACAACCTAAGCATGTTGGGAAATGATGAAGTCTTGACTCCTCAGAGGCCCACCTGGCTCATAATCTGCTAACCCCAGGTTCACAAGCAGAGAGGGCAGGTCTTTGGAAATGGGGAACAGAACAACCATCCAGGAATTCACCCTGGAGGGCTTCCCTGCTATCCAGCACCTGGGGAAGGTGCTCTTCTCCGTGCACTTGCTGGCCTACCTGGTTACCATCACAGGAAATGTAGTCATTGTGACCATCACCTGCGCCGATGCCCGGCTGCAGACACCGATGTACTTCTTCCTTTGCGTTTTCTCTCTCATTGAGTGTTGCTTCACCAGCACTGTTATTCCCAAGTTGCTGGTTATTTTTCTTCTGGGAAGGCAAACTATTTCTTTTGCTGCCTGTTTCATACAAATATTTTTCTTTTTATTTGTGGGATCATCTGGTTTCTTCATCATCGCTGTGATGTCCCTGGACCGGTACATGGCCATCTGCAAGCCTCTGCACTATTCCAGAATCATGAACCCCAGGACCTGCCTCCTGCTGGTCACAGCCTGCTTTGCTACCAGCCTCATACTTGTCACTGGTCTACTGGTGAAGATTTACCATTTGTCCTTCTGTGGTCCCCACGTCATCCCTCACTTCTTCTGTGACCTCAACTCTCTGATCCATCTCTCCTGTTCTGACACCAGATCTGCCAAAATGATGGCCTTTGCTTGTTCTTCAGTTGTCCTCTTTACATCCCTCACTATGACTGCCATGGCCTACAGCAACATAGTGGCCACCATCGTCCGTCTCCCCTCAGCCACGGAGAGGCACAGAGCTTTCTCCACCTGTTCCTCTCACCTCATGGTCCTCTCCCTGATGTACAGCAGCTGTATCTTTATCTACATGAAGCCAAAGCAAATGAGCAGGCTGGACTCCAACAGAGAGGCCGCCCTAGTGAACACAGTGGTGACACCTCTGCTGAACCCTGTCATCTACTCCCTGCGCAACAAGCAGGTCTACCAGGCTCTCCAGGAGGCTCTGTGCAGAAGGGGGATGCTGAGGTAAGGAGAGTCATGTGACCTGGAGTGAAAGGTGGTAAGAAGCTATGTGGCCAATATTTGGTTCACATGTGTGCCCATGACACGTGGGTCTTTGTGAGCCTCCTGGAGTGAACCGTCTATTTTTCATACCTGCATTTACTATGATGTGCATATCTATTCTCTCCCTCAGAATCTGCATGTTGATGACTATTAATTGCAAACTCCTTGACATGATTGAATATCAATCCTGGATTGATACAGTGGATGTGAATTTTTCTTCAATATAAAGCATGTGTTTGATATCTCTGAAACATATAGATTTACCCTTTCTCTCTCCATTTCACTGTCTTCATCCACAAGCTTATTTACATTTACATGGAAATAATAATTATTTACTGAATGGTACTAAAATAATTTAACTGATAAGTGGTGTACTTTGGGTTGTGATGATGAGGGAAATGATTGGAATTGTTCCAATGCTGGGTCCACATTCTTCACCAATTGCTTAAGCCAAGATGAAAATGCTCCCACTGTATCTCTCCTTGAAGGACCACCTATCACTTCAGAAGTGCTGTTCCTTGGTTCAGCCCTGGGCTCAGCTACATCTGTGTACATCAGCCTCAGTCCAAACATCAATGAAACTGTGTGGGGTCTCATCCCTTTTTTTAAAAGAATACAGGGGCTGGGAATGTTGCTTAGTGCTAGAGTGCTTGCCTAGCATGCATGAAACCCTGCGTTCCATTCCTCAGTACCACATACACAGAAAAAGGTAGAAGTGGTGCTGTGGCTCAAGTAGTAGAGTGTTAGCCTTGAGCAAAAGAAGCTGAGGGACAGTGCCTAGGCCCTGAGTTCAAGCCCCAGGACTAGGGAAAAAAGAATAAGAATACAGTTGTGTGCTAGTGGCTCACATCTGTAATCCTAGCTACTCAGGAGGCTGAGATCTGAAGATCATGGTTCAAAGCCAGCCCAGGTAAGAAAGTCCATGAGATGTTTATTTCCAAATAATCATCAGAAAACCAGAAGTGGAACTGTGGCTCAAGTGGTAGAATGCCAGTGCTAAGCAAAAAGAGCCAAAGAAGGGTAAGAGACCCTGAGCTGGAATATCGGTATACAAAAAATTCATCTTAGCTATGATATCCCCAAACTGAACATGGCTCTTATTTTAGTACATTTTTCAATTGCTAGCCCTTTAGAATCATGATTACTTATGATGGGTCCCTCTCCCAGAGCTGTCACCAATGGGCAGTTGCCAAGCATGCTGAGGTAGAGCACTGATTCCCTACATGCATGTTTTCTCCAAAGACTCAGGGAGATAGAACCTCAGTCATGTGATTCTATACTTTGTATTGATATAATAGTTTATAGATGTTCAAGTGTTTTGTTATGATACTTAAAATTGCTATCACTGGGTGCTTTTATTCTCATTATGTCACTCCTGTGACATCCAGACTGTAATGACTCCCCTCGCCCCCCGAAAGAAAGCACTCTTGATGATAGGGAAGTTCTAGAAAGAGAGACTTAAAGTAAATTAGGGAGTTAAATATTGGGTTCCTAGAACTCGGTAAATAGCAGTAAAACTCGGGAGGAGCCTAGAAACCTAGAAAGTTGTCTGGTCTTAGATTTGATAAGGAAAACCTGGAATGTGTTCTGGTCAATATTGCCTGTTTACCCGAAATTGTAATCCCTAATTACTAACTGCCAGCTCTGCTTCTCTACACCTCTTGCTTTCACCTACACCACCACCTGTGTGCTGTAGTTGCCTTAAAAAAAACCCAGCCATACTGAAGCTCAGGGCTGTCCCACTTGCCAATGGTGGAGACAGACACTGCGCAGCTAATAAAGACTCCTAGCCTTGACTGAGTGTTGGTTCCTTTATTGTCATAGGTTCCAGTCCCACTTGTTTGGCCAGTATACTACATTTCTTGGAGGCCCCAGTGAAATCCCATCCTCAGGCCTTTATCCTGGGATCCTGGGGAAAGGGAAGAGCCCTCTGTCCATAGGGTCAACCACCAAGAGAATGCTTTATATTTGACCCTAAGATTGTGACAATGACCCAACACCCTGGTCACTTCCCAGGGTCTTGTGCAGGAGTATTTTTGAAAATCCTCTGGAGATGAGTGTTTTGTGTTTTGTGTACCAACTGAAACAGGTTGGTGTGTGCTGGTTGGAACAGATGAAGGGTGACTTTGAGGCAAGTGTACACCCTTACCTTGGGTAGTGGCTAGTGGCAAGACATCGCCCTATCCACAGGGATCTGGGTGGGTCATGTTTTGTCAGGGCTCTGGGTGGGTCAAGTTCTGTCTGTGTGGCCACGCTACTTGTCCCGGTCTGTTCTGGTGGTGTTGTTTGTCAATGATGGACATATTGACTGTTGCTGGTGCTCTTATTCTACTGGTGGGTGACCTCAGCAAGCCAGCTGCCTGGGGATGGAAATCTCCACAGGGGAGGTACCCCCAGAGATGTTTTAGAGCCTGTGGTTTTTCTTCCTCTCTGACAGCCAGTTCATGGGTGCCAGACATGTTATCAAGAAGAAAATCTTTTGGAAGTAAATTTCTGTTTCTCTCTCCTTTTCCCTGTTGTTTTCCTGGGGAAGGGAGGTTCTATTGATGCTGAGTGGGGGCTCATTCAGCAGACTCTCGACTCGGTGGACTCACAGTACTGGTACAGATGAGCTGGGGCCCATTCGGCCCCCCTCAGCCTTAAGGTTTTTGTCTTGTATTAAAAAAATTGGGGCTGGGAATATGGCCTAGTGGCAAGAGTGCTTGCCTCCTACACATGAAGCTCTCGGTTCGATTCCCTAGCACCACATATATGGAAAATGGCCAGAAGGGGCACTGTGGCTCAGGTAGCAGAGTGCTAGCCTTGAGCAGGAAGAAGCCAGGGACAGTGCTCAGGCCCTGAGTCCAAGGCCTAGGACTGGCCAAAAAAAAAAATTGGTATCAGTTTAAATGTGAATTCTTGTTTTCTGTATTTTTGTTGTTTATTTAAACATCTCTGAGGTAATAAAAAGTTCCAGACTCTGGCTAGGCCCAGTCACAGGCCTGCTATGTCCCTGTGTGGTGGCAGTTAAGAGGTAGGGCATGGGCAGTTGCAGGCCTGGTTTGGTCCTTTAGCAATCTGGCTAAAGAGACAGCTATAAGCTTGGTTCAGACATTTGGCTGGTCTTGGTAGTGTAAAAAGTTGTAAAGTGCTCTTGTCTAAAAGTGGATAGAAGACAGTCAGGACAGATTCGTTTCAGGTGACCCCCACTCAGCCTTCTTCCAACGGAATGTATTCAAAAGGAAACAAGCAGATCCTGGAGAAATGAAGACCAACTAAAGTTTGTTGTTAAAGTTTTGTCTTATTTTTGTGTGCTTTAAGATCTTTGTGAACAACTGTGTGTGTATGAGTGTATACATGTGTGAATATGTCTAAGAAACCACCAGCATGCTGTAATAAAGGTGAAAAATTGGATGGGTTTATACTTTAAACACAAAAAGACAGTGAGTTTAAACTCCAAAAAAATCATCAGGTTTGGGTGTTTAAAAGGTCTTCTGAGGTTTCTCTAATTTGCAAATCAAGAAAATCTGGTACTTTAATGCATAAGGCTGTTTATACTATGATCAAGTAATCTGGCTTAGCAAAAAGGCTTCGGGGATTTGGGATTTCCCTTCACTCCTAAAATTTGAGGCTAAGTATTAGAAATTTAAATGTAAAGGTTTATTAAGACCAAAGCCTCATCTGCTCTATCTGTCTAAAAAGACTGCTTGTGTTTCTCATGACAGGAAAATGGGCCTGTGGGCCTATTTTGGGGGTAAGGGGTGTACTTGCAAAGGTGAAGTTCAGCCAGTCCACACATGGTGGGACAGGCCCTTCTGGGGAGTCCACACATGATAGAATAGGCCCTGGGGGGAGTCCACACATGTTGGAAGAGGCTGAGCTGGTACAAAGCCAGTTTACATAACCCTAAGGAGGGGGATGGGTATATCCCCATTGTGTAAATGGAATGGGTGTTGGGGTCAGCTGCACCTTTAAGGGGCCACAGCTGACCTCAGCCTGTCCCTCCCCTTCCTGTCTTTAACAGGAAGAGAAGGAAGTCTGACATCACTTTGGGTCAGCCCCTTGGGACCAATCAGGGGCCCCTCTCTTGTGCCCGCCTTTGGAGTATATCTGGGAGGCTCCTCATGTGAATAAACAGAAGCCCTAGAGGTTTTATCCAGGGACCCATGCGTCCGAGTCGTTCTTGGCAGCTTTGGGGCACCCTGCGACCACACACCACCGAGGCTACCCGTGGCCATCGCTCCCGTGTGAGCGATAATGGACCACCCAGGAAGGGGCGGACAAGCCCCTTCCTCCCCCAAGCGAGGGGAAGACGAGAGAGAGACAAGGCTACCTGTGGCCATCGCTCCCACCTGAGAGTGATAAAGGGCCACCCAGGAAGGGGCGGACAAGCCCCTTCCTCCCCCAAGCGAGGGGAAGTCGAGAGAGCCCACAAATGGGTGCCTATCTTCATCCTGTCTCTTTTCCCTGCAGATGGACACTGGAAATGGGTGATGTGACTGGTATTTCTGGAACTTCCTCTTGGGATGTAAACGAGGGTTTAATAAGGTTTATCTGTGTAATGTAATTTGGTTTCAATGCCCATTTTGTAATTACATGCTTTTTGGAAAAAGCAAAAAGATGCTCTGAGATTCCTTGTTTGTCAATTCTTGCACTAAGGAAAAACTCATTTGCGTTCAGAGGCTTTCTAGGTAGTAACTCAGACTGCAGAAAAAAATGTAGCTTTGGGAGAAGGGAAAATTGGTGTCTGCTGTGTAAGAATGTGGGAAGTCGAGAGGAGTGGCTACCTTTCTAAACAAAGAGAAGAGTAAAAGTGTCATGTTTGTTTCAAAGTAGAGAAAGGAAAAACTATGGAGGAAGGAAAAATTAGGAATTGCTATTCCAGTTTGCCTTGCAAGTTTTCTGTAACAATCATAGGCAGGCCCACAGAGGACATATGGTATATATAAGTTTGTCAGATGTAACTTGGGCCCTTAATAATTTCCAGGTAAAAAGCATGCTTAAAACTACTTCTTGTGTTGACCACCTGTTGCTTTTAATTGGAGTAAAGTGGACTTTTGTAAGACTCATTGATCTGAAAACTGCAGTTTGAAGCCAGCTGGGGCACAGAAAGGTCCTTGAGAGATTGTCATCTCTAATCAACCAGCAGAGTGCAGAGAAGTGGAGTTGCTTTGGGCTCAAAGTGGCAGAGTGCTATCCTTGAGCTGGAGAGCTGGGGGACAGCACTCAGGCCTTGAGTTCAAGTCCAGAGACTGGCCAAGGGAAATGCCAACAGGGCATTTATCCCACCATGGAAAGGGCACTCCTGGAAAAAAAGCCATGGAGCATCCAGAGGCAGTTACAAGCTACTGCTTGGATGGCAGAGATGTTGTCATATCCTAGAGTCACTTGTGCTTGCCATTTCAAAAACTGGTCAGAGCTGGGAGGTCATAGGAGACTAGTTTGTAAGTATGTCTTTCTAATCCCCATGTCCATTCACAGCTAGGCAGGGACTCGCCAGTCATCTGTGATAGTCGGTTGTCAAAAGTTAAGGTTCTCAAATGGGGGAGATAGCTGAAAAGTGCCTACCCCCACATCTGCTCAAGGCCTTAGCTGGCAATTAATTTTAAGCTGGCACACCTTTTCAAGGAAGGATGCTTGCGGGCCTGTGGTTGAGAGCTATCTAAGGTGTATACAGGTAACTTAGGCATTGTTATGGTGACCTGTAATCAGATTCCCCAGGCAGCCAGAAAAACGCTTTTGCAAACCAGAGTGCTAAACAGGTTACACTGCTGGAGCTCAAGAAAAAGGTCTGTGCAATTGTTATACGTAATTTCCAGTTTGGAGTGAAACTCCTAGTGACATCTAATCCCGGCTACCTAAAACAGTCTAAGGCTTTAGAGTCCCTGGGTAGGCAGGGTCAGCACCCTTGAATTAGCTTGAGGAATTAACAGAAGATGGATGATCTTCACCGCTCCCCCCTTTAATATAAGGGGACCAGAGTCATTTTTCAAAGATGAGGCAGGATAAATTAAAGAGTCATGGAAAACACTGGTAATGAGTAACAAAGGTTATCACCCTGGTAAGTTGCCCCGAGACACTGCCTAAAACTGTCTTAAAAACCAGTGGGGCCTCAGCCTGCCAAGCTGATGTAATGTGTCATTAACCAGTCTACAAAGACATTTGCAGGCAACCCAGCAGGTGGTATGATGATTCAGGGAAGCCCCTGGGAGACATGGCCACAGCCTAGATCCAGCCCATCTCTTCTGGAGAAAGTAGGTAGGACTCTGCCTGACTGCATCACTTGGGATTGCTTCCCGGTGGAAGGCTGCTTTGGATCTGCTGAAGATTTTTGCAGGACATTCTTTCTGTGGTAACCTTTTCTACTTCCACAGCTGTATAGGTTCAAGGCTTCCTCCACTGGATTTATCTCAAGCACATAAACTCCTCTGAGTTAACTGGACCCCTGGCTCCAGACATAATGATAACTCGGCTCTGGTATGGTAGTAACCTGTTTCCTTCTGGAAGTGAGCTTAGGAGCAGCAGTCCCACCAGACTGGCCCCTGTCTCCTCTTGCTTTCCCCAGCAGCTAGTGGGTAGAGTCACAGTAAATTTCCCTTCAGTAGTTCTGAGAAAACCTGGTTCCACAAGCCAAAGGAAAAATGTGGACAGTTTTAAACTCAAGCCTTAAAGAAGCTCAAGGGAATGTAAAGAAAGAGGAAAGTTAATAAAGAAAGCCTTGGAAAGGGATTGAGGAAACAAAAACATGGTTTCCTCTGGATAAGAAAGAGATTTGAAAAGTAAGGGTTGTCTTCAGTTACCACAAAATGTCCAAGTGAGTCGCTGATGGTGCAAGTAAGTAGAAGATGGCATAGATGGGGATATGTGAAGTTTTATAAGACAGAGCTTATACAACAGTATAAGGAAAGACTTTAGAAAGAGAATTGAGGAAACTGATATGATTCCCTTAGATTGGAAAGGATTTAGTGTGTTAAAAGCGAGGAAGACAAACCCCAGAAAGTTTGCATATGTAGCAAATGGCATGAGTATGTCTTAAAAGTGGAGCTTATGAGTAGTTTGTATGTCATCAAGTTGTCTATAATATAAACAGGGTTGGAATTGGTGCACTGATGTGGAACTATATGTTTATCTGTATCTGCAGAGTTAAGGGACTGCAGACTTGTGTGATATCATCTAAATATAAACTGGAAAGATCTCCTTATGTAAATGTCTGCAACAGTGCCCAGCATACAACAAATATCAAAAATGATAGGGATTACTAGCAGGTTCCTGAAACTACATGCTGGCCTGCACAAACAGGCTAACTGCATTCATAGCCTCCGAGGTACTGGAAAAACAAAAAGGCAGGGCCTTGTGCATCCTCATTGTTCCCCAAATCTATTGTTCCCCAAATCTATATGGCAGCGAAGAATGTACCCACTTCAACCTAGAGGCCACTTTACACAGAACCCAGAAAAAGAAAAGGACCCATAGAGCATCCCCCCCACCTTTTGGTTCCATTGTTAGAGGAGGAGGGATTGCAGGATAAATTAGAACTAAGGGAACAGGTTTCCTTCAATCTGGGCCAGCTACAACATTCCATCTCCTGCCTTGAGAAACAGCTTGATTCCCACACTGTGGTGGGGGGGGGGGGGTCCTGCAAAATAGGCAGGGGTGGGATTTGCTCCTCATGAATGAAGGTGGGATATGTGTGGCTTCAGGGGAAGAATGCTGTTTCCATGCCAATCAGGAATTCTAAGGGGAAGCCTGGCGTTGGTACATAAAAATCTGAAAGAAAAATATAGAAGAAAGCAAGAAGGAGAAAACTGGTATCCATCCCTGTCCTCATGCTCACCATGGGTGACCACCCTGATGACCTCCCTGGCAGGCCCTCTCGCCCTTTTACTCTTAGTCCTGACTGTTGGCCCACACCTTGTCTCATGGAATATGCTCAAGAAAGAGCACAGGCAGTCAAACTCATGCCCCTTCACCCCTAGGCTCTGTACCAACTCTTAAGTCAGGAGGAAGGTGGGGAAATGCGTCAATGATTTGGGCACCCCCCTTCAAAAGAGGATTTAGGAATGTGACATCCAGATTATGATGACCCCCCTCCCCAGAAAGCCCCATTGAGGTTGGGGAAATTCCAGAAATAGAGACTTAAAAGTAAATTATGGAGTTAAATATTGGGTTCCTAGAATTCGGTAAATAGCAGTAAAACTCAGGAGGAGCCCAGAAACCTGAAATGTGGTCTGGTCTTAGATTTGATAAGGAAAACCTGGAATGTGCTCTGGTCAATATTGCCTGTTTACTGAAATTGTAATCATCCATAATCACTAACTTCCAGCTCTGCTTCTCTACACCTGCTTGCTTTCACCTATGCCACCACCTATGTGCTGTAGTTGCCTTAGAAAACCCAGCCCTACTGAAGCTCAGGGCTGTTTCCACTCACCAATGGTGGGGACAGCCACTGCGAAGCTAATAAAGACTCCTAGCCAGATTGACTGAGTGTTGGTGACCTTATTGCCATAGTTTGGAGTCCCACTTGGGTGGCCAGTATAACACACTACCTCTGCAACATTTCACACTAGTAATATATTAAAGAAGATATTTTTAAACTGGGAACATCTCTATCTTTATTTTACCTTGAAATACAAAATTTGTATAATATCATTAACACAGAAATACAATTTTTAAAAATCTATATTTTTGATGGAGTTGGAGCTTTGAAAAACTTGTAGAAGCCAGGCTTTTAGTCAAGGAATCTTGTCTAATGAAACTCAAACACAGTTCACATGGTTCAACCAGCCTCAATGCTGCAATAGCATTATTTTTTGGGACTTCAGGACAAATCCTTTCTGATAGGCACCATCCACATGGTCAGTCTCAAAGAAAAACAAATCCAGACCTATTGAAGATGCTCCATTTATTCTCTCTGTGTCTCTATCTCTGTCTCTCTCGCTCTCTTTCTCTCTGCTTCTCCTGAGGCTTGAACTCAGGGCCCTGGGCACTGTCCTTGAGCTTCTTTGTGCTTAAGGCTAGTGCTTTACCACTTGAGTTACAGCATCTCTCCCTGCTTTTCCTGATATTGGAAGTATATTGGAGATAAGAGTCTCACGGATATTCCTGCCCAGGCTGGCTATGAGCTGAGATCCTCAAATCTCAGCCTTCTAAATAGTTAACATTATAGATGTGAGCCACTGGCAGAATTTATATTTTCTGGGGCTGGGGATATGGCCTAGTGGCAAGAGTGCTTGCCCCGTATAAATGAGGCCCTGGGTTCAATTCCCCAGCACCACATATATAGAAATTGGCCAGAAGTGGCGCTGTGACTCAAGTGGCAGAGTGCTAGCCTTGAGCAAAAAGAAGCCAGGGACAGTGCTAAGGCCCTGAGTCCAAGCCCCAGGACTGGCCAAGAAAAAAAAAAGAATTTATATTTCCTTATTGCAATAGGGAAAATGCTCCAGTGGGAGGACGTGCAAGTATCTCAAAGCCTAGCAGAAGATAGGCACAGGGAGGGATGGATAGAGAGAGGAAGGGAGAAAAGATTGAAAGAAACAGAGGAAGGAAGGAAGGAAGGAAGGAAGGAAGGAAGGAAGGAAGGAAGGAAAGAAGGAAGGAAGGAAGGAAGGAAGGAAGGAAGGAAGGAAGGAAGGAAAGAAGGAAGGAAGGAAGGAAGCCCAATGCATTATAAAAAATAAACTCAACTGGACCGAAAATGGTGCTGAAACAATAGGGAGGTACCCCAACTCGCTCCAAACAAATACAGAGCTGGGAGCCCCAACCCCCACCGCCCCACCAAGAGACCTGAAAAATCAACAACCAGAACAAACAGAGAAACACAGGTAATGAAAAGGAACAAATTTTTTAAAAGCCCATAAACGGCATGAAGTTGTAAATTCTCCGGGGTACCCCACACTCACAACTCTGCTTGAACAGGGCCAGGCTGGGCAAGTATCCCAGGCACCGGGGACTGCAGATCTCCAGCGAGTGCAAACGCTACAGCAGAAAAGTCCCGCTGCAAGTGTGGAGACCAGATAGCAGGAGCTCCACGGGACCCAGACTGTGCTTAGACCGGGCAGAGCCAGACAGCGATGCAGAACCCAGAACAAACTGATCAGGCCAGGACCAGACAGCAGGGAGCTGGGCACCGCAGCCTCTGCCACACCCCACCCCAGAGAGATCCCACAGCATTGCGGGACACATACAGACTCCAGGATCAGTAAGTTTCCCACTGCCACCCTCCCAAACAGGAGATCAGCTCTGGCAGAGACCCCCCAGGACTTGACTTGGACCTCATTGTAAGGGAACAAAGAACCCAGAGCTCCCCACCCTCCCCCTCCCTGCCCTGGGGGAACAAAGGATCGCCATACCTGGTGGCACTAGGACCTTACATTTCCTGGGAGAACACAGGAGCTAGCAGTGGGTGGATCAATTCCCAACAAAGATGCCGGGGGGGGGGGGGGGACACAGTTGGCCAGCATCCACAAGCACCCCAGCTGGGTCGCCCGAATTTGAGTGCACCAGCCCCCCCAGCAGGGACCCTGGGGCTGGTGGGCATTCAACCTCCAGCTGAGGTGCTTGGGTTTGCATGGACTATCTGAACAGCAGACTTACTTGAGCTCCTGTGCAATACCAGACCAGCATGGTCACCTGGGCATGAGCACACGCATCCCCACAGCAGAGGCTCAGGGAGGCTGTGGATACCAACTTACACAACCCCACACCTTCAGACAGTTGAACCTGCTTGGAGTCACTCATACCACCCTCCCAGCAGAGGCGCAAGAGGGCACAAGCACCCTCTAACAGTCTGGGACCGTGCATCCCCAGCAGAGGCACATGAGCTCACATGCACTCACTCACCAGCACTTGGGGTTCAAATGCAGGTGCCCCCCAGCAGGCCTATGCAGTTAGCATCCTAGTCCTCCAGCAGGAGGACCCCAGAACCCACCACGCTGCAGGAGTGCGGGGGGAGGGGGGAGTGTGTCTCCCCCCAGTGGCAACACTCACTCTGATAGGCACACTCCAGAGTCACAGAAACTAGCGGGGAAAGAAACAAAAAAGAGAGAAATTTCCAAGCCATGCCAAATTGGCCACCTGTGAATCCCCAACAGGGTTCAGCACAACATGATGACAGAGCACTGACAAGCAGAGAAAGCCACAGAACCTACCCACACATAACTGCAAAGAGGGTTACCGCATTGGCAGCAGCAGAGGCGGGCACACTCAAACGTAGGGTAGAAAGGTACAACAGCAGAACTCAAACCCTGAGCCAGGATACAAACAAGTCAGCCCATCCAGCCAAAGGGAACCAAATGCCCACACAGGATATCAGACCGGCAGACCAGGGAACCAGCACAAGGCCAAGCCAAGGCCACCACCTACAGGCCACCAGAAAGAAGTGCAGGGGGAATAAAAATCCATAACTCCTTCACCCAGATGCATAAATCACAAAGAAATATTATAAATTTTATGAAAGGGCAAGCCAACTCGCCAGCTACATCTCAAAGGATTGATCATATGGAATCTAGAGTGCCATTTGTGGAAGACAACTCAGCTGATAAGGATCAGAAAATAATCACACTCCAAGAAACTATAATTTTAATGAAAGACTAATTCAGGAGATAATGGACAGGGAGAAGAGATATAATCTGCATATAATCAGAATAGATGAAGGAGAGGAGTACCAGAGCAAAGGTATGCAATGAATATTCAATAGAATAATTACAGAGAATTTCCCAATCTCAAAAGGGAAAACCTTACTCAAATAACAGAATCATATAGAACACCTAGTAGACCAGACCCTAGAAGAAACACCCCCAGACACATAGTCAAGGCTTCTGCCCTAATAACAAGGAACATATCCTGAATGCAGTCAAAACAAAGAAAGAACTATACTGCAATGGGAAAAAGATCAGAATCACAGCAGACCTCTCCACACAAAATGCACGAATTGCCTGGAAGAACACCATCCAAGTCCTGAAGGCCAACAACTGCCAACCTAGACTTAGATACCCAGCAAAATTAGAATTTACTTTCAATGGAGAAACCAAAACCTACCAAAATAAAGAAAAATTAAAGGAATATATGATCAAAAAGCCAGCTCTACAGAGAATTCTAAGAGCAGAACATCACCCAACAGATAAGAGTCAGGAACAAGGATCCTCAATAATCAGAACCCAATAAGAAAGCATCTTAATAAATACAAGAAAGAAAGGAAAGAAGCAAAACACATGTTAATAGGAAAATGGAAGGGAAAAAAACCCACACCTATCCATAGTAACTATAAACATCAACGGACTGAACTCTCCAATAAAAAGAGGATGGCAGAGTGGATCCAGAAACAAGACCTATCTATCTGTTGCCTTCAAGAGGCCCATCTCACAGCAAAGGACAAAAACAGGCTCCGAGGTAAAGGATGGAGGAAGATCTTCCAAGCACACGCACCTACCAAAACAGCAGAGATAGCCATCCTAATATCAGACAAGCTAAACCACTCATTAAAATCAGTTCGAAAAGACAAAGATGGGAGGAAGATGGCGCCGCCACAGTAGGGAGGCACCCCAACTCACTTCAACTGAAGAGCGAGCTGGGAACTCCAGCACCCAACACCCCATCAAGAACCAAGCAAACACAGCAGCCAGAAGCAACAGAGTAATGCAGGAAATGAAAAAAAAAATTAAAAAGGAAGAGCCTATAACCTCCACAGAGCCGGAAAATCTCCAGGGTACCCTCCTCCCACCCACTGATGCTGGCCCAAACAGGGCCAGGCTGGGAAAGGGGACCCGGCACCAGGAGTGCAGAGTCCAGACAGCAGAACTCCATGGACCCCAGGGGGTGTGCGGAACAATCGAGACAGACGGCGATGAATGGGAGGTGTGGGACCTCATGGCCAGGATCGGACATGAGCAGTGGGGGAACCGGGCGGTGCAGAAGGGGAGAGCCGAGGCCGCCACCACCAAATGACCAATCGCCACACCCCAGCACCACAGCCCCAAAGGGCCAACAACAGCGCGGGACACACACACAATCCAGGACCAGTAAGTTCCTCATTACCCCCTCCCCCAATGGGAGACCAGCTATCAGAGACCCAAATCCTACAAAGAAGCTAGAGCTCCCTCCCTCCCCCTCCCCACCCCAAGGAAACAAAGAACCCCCAAATCAGGCGGCAAAAGGTCCCTTCAGACTCTGGGAGGACACAAGAGCTAGCAGGGGTGGAGCAGCGCCAAGGCAGCAGAGGAGCCTGAACCAGCGCACTGGCCCCGCCCCCTCCCCAACAGGGGCCTGGGGACCAGCAGGCATTGGAAGCCCCACCTGAGGCGCCTGGTCTTCGCAGACTTTTTGAACAAAAGTCACAGGCTCACTTGTGGGCAATACCAGCACAGCAGGGACACCTGGGCCCGATCACGTGCCCCCCTCGCAGCAGAGGCGCAGTCTGTGGGCACCAACCCATGCCCAGACACTTGATCCTACGGGGCCCACACATACCGCCCCCCACAGCAAACTTGCAGGAGGGCATAAGCACACCCCAACAACCCGGGTCCCGCTGTGGTAGGCGTACCCCCACACAGGTGGGCAGGGCCCCCCAGCCACAGCGCCCATTGTGGTAGGCGCACCCGCACAGGAGGGCAGAGCCCCCCAGTGGCAGCGCCCACCCAGATTGGCGCATTTCGCACAAGTGGGTGGGCAGCCCCTCAACAACACTGGACCCGGAGCAATCCACACAGGTGGGTGAACTACCTGAGAGGTGAGCTCCTCTGACCAAGATACCAAGTGGAAAAAAGAACCAAAGAAGAGAAAAGCCTCCATGCCACGCTGAATCAGTGACCAGCAAACCCCCACCAGGGGCATGCTAGGGTCAGCACAACACAGCGGCAGGATACCATCCCACAGAGAAAGACACAGAACCTACCCACCCCCAAGTGCAGTGAGGGTGACCACCTTGGCAACAACCGAGCCGGTCATACTCACGCATTGGGCAATAAGGTTCAACAGCCAAACTCAACCCCAGAGCCAGGACACAAACAAGTCTCCCACTGACGGACCAGCAGGAACCAGCACAAAGCCAAACCAGGGAAGCCACCCACAGATCTCCATATGCGTAAATCACAAACAAATATAACACATTTCATCAAAGGGCAAGCCAACTCACCAGCTCCAAAAAGCAGTACGACTGAAGAGGAGATGGAGAATAAAAAAACAATTGAGACTATGATAGCAGAAATGAGGGAAAGCCTCAGAAATGAAATCAGAAAACAATTCCAGGAGTCTAGAGTGGAAGTCTCGAAGGACATCCAGGAAGCCAAGAAAGAAATGGAAGCAAAAATGGATACAGTGCAAACCTCCGTTACAGAAGACCTTAACATCCTGAGAAGTGAAATGCATGCAAAAATAGATTTAAAATACAACTCTATAAAGGAAGAAATTTCCACGATCAGAGCTGATCTGGCAACCATAAATAGCTCCCTGACATCCAAAAACTCCGCACTTGAATCCACAGCACAAAGAATTGACCATATTGAAGCCAGAATCTCTCTCGTGGATGATGATGCAGCCAATAAGGACCAGAAAATTACCACAATCCAAGAAACAGTAAAGCTCTAGGGCAGACTAATCCAGGAGCTAGTGGACGAAGACAAGAGATATAATCTGCGCATAATTGGAATAGAAGAAGGAGCTGAATACCAGAGTAGAGGGCTTCATCATATTTTTAACAAAGTGATTGCAGAAAACTTCCCCAATCTCACAAGGGACCTCATCCAGGTAACTGAAGCCTATAGGACACCTGGCATACAATACCCTAGAAAAGCCAGGCCCAGGCACATAATAATCAAGACTTCAGATCTCAAGAATAAAGAGCAAATTTTGAATTCAGCCAAAGCGAAGAAAGAAACTTATTACAATGGAAAGAGGATCCGAATAACAGCAGACCTCTCTACACAAACCTGCCACGCACGAAGAGAATGGAAGAACACCATCCAAGTCCTGCAGGCCAACAACTGCCAACCTAGAATAAAATATCCAGTGAAGCTGGAGATCGTATTCGAGAGGAAAACCAGATCTTTTGATAGCAAAGAGGATCTATAGGAGTATGTGAATAAAAAAAACCAACCCTACAGCGAATTCTAAGAAGGGAACCCCACCCAACAGAAATTGTACAGGACACACAGACAGAAACAGAAACTACAACAGCCAGAGCCCAACAGAAAGAGCAGCTCACTAAAGATAAGAAGAAAAAAAAAAGAGGAAAAACAGCCCAACAAGAAAATGGAAGGAGAAAAAACACTCTTATCCTTGATCTCTGTGAATATAAACGGTATAAACTCTCTGATAAAGAGGAGCAGATGGGCAGAATGGATCCACAAACAAAAAGTTGCCATCTGTTGTCTACAAGTGACTCACTTTAGAGCAAGGGATAAAAATAGGCTCCGAATGAAAGGATGGAGCAAGATCTTCCAAGCAAACGCACCTACCAAAATGGCAGGAGTAGCCATCCTGATGTCAGACAAGCTAGACTTCTCATTAAAATCAACTCAAAAAGACAAAGAAGGTCATTACATTTTAATACAAGGAAAAATCCAGAATCAAGACATCATGGTGGTAAATGTATACTCACCTAACAAAAGAGGCCCTACATATGTCAAGCAAATTCTCACAGAACTACAGAACAAGATAGACCCAAACACAATCATAGTGGGAGACTTTAATACCCCACTCTCTCCAAGAGACAGATCCAACTCCCAGAGGATTAACAAGAGGACCTAAGTAACACCAAATCCCAAATGGATCTGAAAGATCTATACAGAATCTTCCACCCTACAAAGACCCAATACACCTTCTCAGCAGCCCATGGATCATACTCCAAAATAGATCATGTCATAGCCCACACAAAGAAACTCAGCAAGTACAAGAGTATTGATGTCATCCCATGTATTATATCTGACCACAGTGGAATAAAGGTAACCCTCAATAACAACAGTTACCACAGAGGCTATAAACATTCTTGGAGGCTAAACCCCACACTGTTATCCAACACATGGGCCACAGACCAAATTAAAGATGAAATCAATGAATTCATAAGCCACAATGAAAATGAAAATACAGCACAAAGAAACCTATGGGGCACAGCTAAGGCAGTACTGAGGGGCAAGATCATTGCACTCAGCACTCACATTAAAAGAATGGAAGCAGAGCAGGTGAATACCCTCACGATGAAACTAAAACAACTGGAGAAACAAGAAATGATCGAACCTAAAATGACTAGGAGGAGAGAGATCACAAAGATTAAAGAAGAGATAAATATGATTG
Organism: Perognathus longimembris pacificus; assembly: GCF_023159225.1. NCBI lineage: Eukaryota > Metazoa > Chordata > Mammalia > Rodentia > Heteromyidae > Perognathus > Perognathus longimembris. The sequence goes on from NC_063162.1 coordinate 62,264,346, forward strand.
AAAATAGAAAGACCATTCAACAAATAAATAAAACTAAAAGCTGGTTCTTAGAGAAAATAAATAAAATGGACAAACCCCTTACAAGACTTACAAAAAAAAAAAAAAAGAAGAGAAGAGACTCATATACGTAAAATCAGGGACTCCACCGGAAAAATTACAACAAGTACACACGATATTCAAACAATCATAAGGAACTATTTCCAGAACCTCTACTCACTAAAAAACAATAATTTTACAGATATAGATCAATTCTTAGAGAAGTACAAACTGCCCAAACTGAACCATGTAGAAATAAATCAACTAAATAAACCAATAACTTACAGCGAGCTACAAGGGGTAATCAAGAACCTCCCAACAGGGGAGAAAGATGGCGCCGAAAGAATAGGGAGGCACCCCGACTCGCACCAACTGAATAGCGAGCTGGGAACTCCAACACCCAACACCCCATCAGGAACCCAGCAAAACCAGCATCCAGAAGCAGTGGAGAAACACAGGAAAACAAAAAGGAGCAAAAAAGAAGAACTGAAAACCTACACGGAGCCGGAGATTCTCCGGGGCACCCTCCCCCCACCAGCCGACCCTGGCCCAAACAGGGCCAGGCTGGGAAAGGGGAACCCGGCGATCGGCAGACAGGCTGCCAGGAGCGCAGAATTCATATAGCGGGAGACCCCACGGACACAAGGCAGGGTGCAGACCAAGACACACACCAGCAGCGACGAGTAGTTCTGGTCCACACTGGGTTCGGACAAGGGAACCCAGCGCAGCAGAAAGAGGGAACTGGGGAAGCCACCACGACACTTCGCCAACCCCTGAAGGACTAACGGCTGCGCGGGACACACACACACAAAGCAGCAAAAGTGAGTCCCCCATTATCCCCTCCCCCAATGGGAGACCAGCTATCAGAGCCCCAAGCCCGACAAAGAAGCTAGATCTCCCTCCCTCCCCCTCCCCACCACCGAGGGAACAAAGAACCCCCAAATCAGGCGGGACACTCCCATCAGGCGCTGGGAAGTCAGTTTAGCAGGGGAAGGGCGGAACAACCCCAAGACCCCACAGGTTTCTGAACTGGCAGAACCGGCACCGCCCCCTTCCCAACAGGGGCCATGAGACGGCCGGCTGTGCAAGCCCCACCCGAGGTGCCTGGAGCTCTCAGACTCTTACAACTAAAATCACAGGCGCTGGTGGGCAATACCAGCCCAGCAGGGTCACCTGAGCCTGATCACGTCCCCCCTCACAGCGGAGGCGAAGTCTGAGGGTGCCAAGCCACACCCGGACAGTTGATCCCACTGGGCCCCACACATACCGCCTCCCCCAACGGACTCGTGGGAGGGCGCAAGCACAACCCAACAACCCAGGACTCGCTCTGGGAGGCATATCCCGCTAAAGTGCCTGTTGTAGTGGACGCACAGCGACCAGGAGGGCGGGGCCCCCGGCGACAGCGCCTGCTCTGGTAGGCGTACCCTGCACTGGTGGGCAGGGCCACAGCGGCAGTACCTGCTGACGTAGACACGCCTACACAGGAGGGAGGAAAGAGCTACAAACCAAACCTGAGAAGCTATCCACAGATCTCCAGATGCGCAAATCACAAAGAAACGTAACTCAGTTCATCAAAAGGCAAGCCAACTCGCCAGCTCCAAAAAGCAGCACAACTGAAGAGGAGATGGACACTAAAAAAGCAAATGAGGCCATGTTAACAGGAATGATCGAAAGCGTCAGAAATGAAATCAGAAAACAATTCCAGGAGTTTAGAGCAGAAATCTGGAAGGACACCCAGGAAGCCAAGAAAGAAATGGAAGCAAAAATGGATACAATGCAAGCCACCTTTAAAGAAAATCTCCACATCCTGAGAATTGAAATGCATGAAAAAATAGATTTAAAATACAACTCTTTAAAGGAAGAAATCTCCACGATCAGAGCTGATATGACAACCATAAATAGCTCTCTGACATCTATAAACTCCGCAATTGAAACCATAACACAAAGAGTGGACCATATAGAATCCAGAATCTCTCGCCTGGACGATGAAGCAGCTGACAACAACCAGAAAATGACCACACTCCAAGAAAAGGTGAAGCTTCAGGGAAGACTAATCCAGGAACTAATGGACAAAGACAAGAGATATAATCTGCGCATAATTGGAATAGAAGAAGGAGCCGAATACCAGAACAGAGGGCTTAACCATGTTCTCAATAAAGTTATTGCAGAAAACTTCCCCAATCTCACAGGGGACCCCATCCAGGTAACCAAAACCTATAGGACACTTGGCAGGCCAGACCCCAGGAAAACCAGCCCAAGGCACATAATATTCAAGACTACAGACCTCAAGATTAAAGAGCAAATTCTGAATTCAGCCAAAGCGAAGAAGGAAACTTTTTTCAATGGGAAGAGGATTCGAATAACATCCGAGTTATCCACACAAACTTACCAAGCTCGAAGTGAGTGGAAGAGCACCATCCAAGTACTTCAGAATAACAATTTACAACCTCGGATCAAATATCCAGCGAAATTGGAGTTCACATTCAAAGGGAGAACCAGACATTTCCACACCATAGAGGAGCTAAAGGAGTGTGTGAATAAAAAACCAGCCCTGCAGCGAATATTAAGAGGGGAACCCCACTCAACAGAGATCGTAAAAGACACACAGACAGAATCAGAAAGAAACTTCAATAGCCAAAGTCCAGCAGAAAGACCAGCTCACTAAAGACAAGAAAAAAAAAGAGGAAAAAACAGCCCAACAAGAAAATGGAAGGAGAAAAAAACACCCTTATCCTTGATCTCTTTAAATATAAATGACTTAAACTCCCCGATAAAGAGGAGCAGACTGGCAGAATGGATTCGCAAACAAAAAGTTGACATCTGCTGTCTACAAGAGACCCACCTTACAGCAAGGGACAAAAACAGGCTTCAAATGAAAGGATGGAGCAAGATCTACCAAGCAAATGCACCCACCAAAACGGCAGGTGTAGCCATTCTGTTCTCAGACAAGCTAGACTTCTCATTAAAGTCCACTCAAAAAGACAAAGAAGGACACTACATATTAATACAAGGAAAAATCCAGAATCAAGAAATCATGGTGATAAATGTATACTCACCGAACAAAAGAGGCCCTACATATGTCAAGCAAATTCTCACAGAATTACAGAGCAAGATAGACGCAAACACAATCATAGTGGGTGACTTTAATACTCCTCTCTCTCCAAGAGACAGATCCAACACCCAGAGGATTAGTAAGGGAGCTGAGGACCTAAATAACACCATTTCCCAAATGGATCTAACAGACCCATATAGAACCTTTCACCCTACAGAGATCCAATACACCTTCTTTTCAGCAGCCCATGGATCATATTCCAAAATAGGCCACGTCATAGCCCACACAAAGAACCTCAGCAAATACAAAAGTATTGACGTCATCCCATGTATTATATCTGATCACAGTGGATTAAAGGTAAGCCTCAACAACAAAGGACACCACAGACACTATACACACTCTTGGAGGCTAAACCCCACGCTGCTATCCAACACTTGGGCCACAGACCAAATTAAAGATGAAATCAATGAATTCATAAGCCACAATGACAAAGAAAACGCATCACAAAGAAACCTATGGGCACAGCTAAGGCAGTACTGAGGGGCAAGATCATTGCACTCAGCACCCACATTACAAGAATGAAAGCAGAGCAGGTGAATACCCTCACGATGAAACTAAAACAACTGGAGAAACAAGAAATGACAGAATCTAAAACGACTAGGAGGGGAGAGATCACGAAGATTAAAGAAGAGATAAATCTGATTGAAAATAGAAAGACCATTCAACAAATAAATAAGACTAAAAGCTGGTTCTTTGAGAAAATAAACAAAATTGACAGACCCCTTGCAAGACTTACAAAAAAAAGAAGAGAAGAGACTCATATACGTAAAATCAGGGACTCCACCGGAAAAATCACAACAAGTACACACGATATTCAAACAATCATAAGGAGCTATTTCCAAAACCTCTACTCAGCAAAAAACAATAATTTTACAGAAATGGATCAATTCTTAGAGAAGTACAAACTGCCCAAACTGAACCAAGAAGAAATAAATCAGCTAAATAAACCAATAACTTACAGTCAGATACAGGAGGTAATCAAGAACCTCCCTACTAAGAAAAGCCCAGGCCCAGACGGATTCACCAACGAATTCTACAAAACCTTTAGTGAGGAGCTAATACCAATACTCCTCAAACTCTTCCGCAAAATAGAAACAGAGGGAGAAATCCCAAACTCATTCTATGAAGCTAATATCATACTCATTCCCAAACCAGGCAAAGACCCCCCAAAAAAAGCGAACTACAGACCAATATCACTAATGAACACAGACACAAAGCTCCTCAATAAAATATTAGCTAACAGGATCCAGAAACTGATCAAGAAAATCATACATCATGACCAAGTAGGCTTCATCCCTCAGTCACAAGGATGGTTCAACATCCGTAAATCAATCAACGTAATTCACCACATAAACAGATCTAAAATTAAGAATTATATTGTTATCTCAGTTGAAGCCCAAAAAGCCTTTGACAAAATACAAATAGGTATGGATATACCTATTAAAAGCTTTGGAGAGAACAGGAATAGATGGAACATTCCTCAAAACAACAAAAGCCATATACAACAGACCAACTGCTAATATCATATTAAATGGAGAGAAACTTAAATCATTCCCCCTAAACTCAGGAACAAGACAAGGATGCCCACTCTCCCTACTTCTGTTCAACATAATGCTGGAATCCCTAGCCATAGCAATAAGGCAAGAGGAGGACATCAAAGGGATCCACATCGGCAAGGAAGAAATCAAGTTATCCCTATTCACAGACGACATGATCTTATATCTGAAGGACCCAAAAAACTCAGTACCCAAACTCCTGCACCTAATAAACCAATTTGGCAAAGTAGCAGGATACAAAATCAAGCCACAAATGTCAGCAGCTTTTCTGTACACCAGCAATAGACAAACAGAAAAGGAAATTATGGAAACAATTCCATTTACAGTAGCCAAAAAAAGAATAAAGTACCTAGGGATCAACTTAACCAAGGACGTGACGGACCTATTCAATGAAAACTACAAAAATCTAATAAGGGAAATCAAAGAAGACACAAGGAGATGGAAAGACCTGACATGCTCATGGGTAGGCAGAATCAATATAGTGAAAATGGCCATATTGCCCAAATTGTTATACAAATTCAATGCAATACCTATCAAAATCCCAGCCACATTCTTCACTGAAATAGAGAAACCAATCCATAAATTCATATGGAACAGCAAAAAACCTAGAATAGCCAAAGCAATTCTAGGCAAAAAAATAGTGCAGGAGGTATCACAATACCTGACTTCAAGCTCTACTACAAGGCCATCATAACAAAAACAGCATGGTATTGGTATAAAAACAGATTGGAAGACCAGTGGATTAGAATTGAAGACCCAGAAATAAAACCGCACTCTTACAGCCAACTGATATTCGACAAAGGAGCTAAAGACATACAATGGAATAAATATAGCCTCTTCAACTACTGGTGCTGGGAGAAATGGGCAGCCATATGCAGAAAACTCAAAGTAGACCCAAGCCTATCACCATGCACCAAGATCAACTCAAAATGGATCAAGGACCTCAACATCAGACCTGAATCCTTGAAACTACTGAAGGACAGAGTAGGAAAGATACTAGAACTTATAGGCACAGGAAGGAACTTCCTGAATAGAGTCCCAGGGGCACAGCAAATAGGGGAAAGACTCAACAAATGGGACTACTACAAATTAAAAAGTTTCTGCACAGCTAAGGTCATAGCCACCAAAATAGAAAGACAGCCAACGATATGGGAAAGGATATTTACCAGCACAGCAACAGACAAAGGCCTGATATCAGTCATCTACAGAGAACTCAAAAAACTAAGCCCCTCCAAGCCCAATAAACCTATTAGGAAATGGGCAAAAGAGCTAAAGAGAGACTTCACAAGAGAAGATATAAAAATGGCAAAGAAACACATGAGGAAATGCTCAACATCCCTGGTAGTAAAGGAAATGCAAATAAAAACAACCCTGAGATACCACCTCACCCCAGTTAGAATGGACTATACTCTGAACTCAGGAAACAACAAATGCTGGAGGGGCTGTGGGGAAAGAGGAACCCTTCTCCATTGTTGGTGGGAGTGCAAATTAGTACAACCACTTTGGAGAACAGTATGGAGGTTTCTCAAAAAGCTCAATATAGACCTACCCTATGACCCAGCCATACCACTCCTAGGCATCTATTCTAAACAGCAAAACCCAAGATATCAAAAAAGACATTTGTACTTCCATGTTTATCGCGGCACAATTCACAATAGCCAAAATATGGAAACAACCCAGATGCCCCTCCACAGACGAATGGATCCAAAAAATATGGTACTTATACACAATGGAATACTACATAGCGATTAGGAATGGTGAAATATTGTTATTCGCAGGGAAATGGTCAGAACTCGAACAAATAATGTTGAGTAAGACAAGCCTAGAACACAGAAAACAAAGGGGCATGATCTCCCTGATATATGACTGTAACAAAGGGAGACGGGAGACAGTAGAGACCAAGTCTGTGAACACTGTATATGTTCTTGATACATTGTATATTGCCTATGTGTATACCTGACCTAGACAAGGGATAGAAAAACAGGTCGTAAGATATCACAAGAAATGTCCACACTGCCCTACTATGTAACTGCACCCTCTTTGCACAACAACTTGTAAAAAAATTTATGTTCAATTAATAAACAAATAAATAAATTTTAAAAAAATAAAATAAATTGTTAATGTTAAAAAAAAAGATCCTCCCAACAAAGAAAAGCCCAGGCCCGGATGGATTCACCAACGAATTCTATAAAACCTTTAGTGAGGAGCTAATACCAGTACTCCTCAAACTCTTCCACGAAATAGAAACAGAGGGAGAAATCCCAAACTCATTCTATGAAGCTAATATCATACTCATTCCCAAACCAGGCAAAGACCCCCCCCCCCAAAAAAGCGAACTACATACCAATATCACTAATGAACACAGACGCAAAGCTCCTCAATAAAATATTAGCAAACAGGATCCAGAAACTGATCAAGAAAATTTTACTTCATGACCAAGTAGGCTTCATCCCACAGTCACAAGGATGGTTCAACATCTGTAAATCAATCAATGTAATTCACCACATCAACAGAACTAAAATCAAGAATCACATTGTTATATCATTCAATGCCCAAAAAGCCTTTGACAAAATACAACATCCATACTTACTAAAAGTTCTGGAGAGAACAAGAATAGAGGAACATTCCTCAAAACAACAAAAGCCATATACAACAGACCAACTGCTAATATCGTATTAAATGGAGAGAAACTTAAATCATTCCCCCTAAACTCAGGAACAAGAAAAGGATGCCCACGCTATCCACTTCTTTTCAACATAGTACTGGAATCCCTCGCCATAGCAATAAGGCAAGAGGAGGACATCAAAGGGATCCACATCGGCAAGGAAGAAATCAAGCTATCCCTATTCGCAGACGACATGATCTTATATCTGAAAGACCCAAAAAACTCAGTCCACAAACTCCTACACCTAATAAACCACTTTGGCAAGGTAGCAGGATATAAAATCAATCCACAAAAGTCAGCAGCTTTTCTATACACCAGCAATGTACAAGCAGAAAAGGAAATTATGGAAACAATTCCATTTACATTAGCCAAAAAAAAAAAAAAAAAGAATAAAGTACCTAGGGATCAACCTAACCAAGGATGTGACGGACCTATTTAATGAGAACTATAAAAATCTAATAAGGGAAATCAAAGAAGACACAAGGAGATGGAAAGACCTCCCATGCTCATGGGTAGGCAGAATCAATATAGTGAAAATGGCCATATTGCCCAAATTGTTATACAAATTCAATGATATCCCTATCAAAATCCCAGTTAAATTCTTCACTGAAATAGAGAAAGAAATCCATCCATACATATGGAACAGCAAAAGACCTAGAATAGCCAAAGCAATTCTAGGCAAAAAAAGCAGTGCAGGAGGTATCACAATACCAGACTTCAAGCTCTACTATAGAGCCATCATAACAAAAACAGCCTGGTATAAGTATAAAAACAGACCTGAAGACGAATGGATTACAATTGAAGACCCAGAAATAAAACTGCACTCTTACAGTCAGCTGATATTCGACAAAGGAGCTAAAGACATACAGTGGAATAAACATAGCCTCTTCAACTACTGATGCTGGGAGAAATGGGCAGCCATATGCAGAAAACTCAAAGTAGACCCAAGCCTATTGCCATGCACCAAAATCAACTCAAAATGGATCAAGGACCTCAATATCAGACCTGAATCCTTGAAACTACTGAAGGACAGAGTAGGAAAGACGCTAGAACTTATAGGCACAGGAAGGAACTTCCTGAATAGAGTCCCAGGGGCACAACAAATAGGGGAGAGACTCGACAAATGGGACTACTACAAATTAAAAAGTTTCTGCACAGCTAAGGACATAGCCACCAAACTATAAAGATAGCCAACTATATGGGAAGGATCTTTACCACCACAGCAACAAAGGCCTAATATCTGTCATCTACAGAGAACTCAAAAAACTAAGCCCCTCCAAGCCCAATAAACCAATTAGGAAATGGGAAAAGGAGCTAAAGAGAGACTTCACAAGAGAAGATATAAAAATGGCAAAGAAACATATGAGGAAATGTTCAACATCCCTGGTAGTAAAAGAAATGCAAATAAAAACAACCCTGAAATACCACCTCACTCCAGTTAGAATGGCCTATACTCTGAAGTCAGCCAACAACAAATGCTGGAGGTGGTGCTGGGAAAAAGGAACCCTTCTTTCTTGTTGGTGGGAGTGCAAATTAGTACAATCATTTTGGAGATCAGTATGGAGGTTTCTCAAAAAGCTCAATATAGACCTACCCTATGACCCAGCCATACCACTTCTAGGGATCTATCCTGAACAGCAGGTCTCAAGATATCAAAAAGACATTCAAACTTACATGTTTATTGCTGCACAATTCACAATAGCCAAAATATGGAATCAACCCAGATGCCCCTCCACAGATGAATGGATCCAAAAAATATGGTACCTATACACAATGGAATACTACATAGCGATTAGGAATGGTGAAATATTGTTATTTGCAGGGAAATGGTCAGAACTTGAACAAATGTTGACCGAGAGAAGGATAGAACACAGAAAACAAAGGGGCATGTTCTCCCTGATATATGACTGTTAAGATGGGGTGACGGGGAGACCGTAGAGAACAGGTCTGTGAAACCAAAAACTTCTTGTCAAATGGTATTTCCCACAGGATTGGGTCAGCGACCCAACATAGTGTGGCGGAAACCAAACAACTACTCAACATATAACGGTAAAAAATTGACCTCTCAGTGGAATACAATAGCTCATAGGCTATGTGTGTACATTCATATAAGACTATTGTCGACATATTGTCTAATGTCGACATTAAATTTAAAGCCCTAAGTGAATTTTCTTTGGTGTAGGCCACGTGGCTACTGTATATGTTCTTGGTACATTGTGTGTTGTATATATGTCTACCTGACCTAGGGAAGGGAGGGAAAGACAGGGTGTAGGATGTCACAAGAAAAGTGCATACTGCCCTACTATGTAACTGTACCCTTTTTGTACAACACCTTTTCAAAAAAATTTTGTTCAATTAATAAATAAATTACAAAAAAAGACAAAGTTGGTCACTATATATTATTACAGGGAAAAATCAAGGGAGAAGATATTTCACTAATAAATATATACTCAAAAGAGGTGCTAAATATGTCAAACAAATCCTTTCAGAACTACAGAACAAGATAGACCCAAATAAAATAATAGTAGGAGACTTTAATACTCCACTCTCACCAAGAGACAGATCCAACACACAGAGGAGTAGCAAGGGAGCTGAAGACCTACATTACACCATATCCCACATGGATCTGACAGATCTGTACAGTGTATTTCACCCTACAGAGACCCAGTACACATTCTTCTCAGCAGCCCATGGATCATACTCCAAAATAGATTATATTATAATCCACACAAAGAGCCTCAGCAAATACAAGAATATTGACATTATCCCATGTATTTTATCTGATCACAGTGGAATAAAGCTAGCCCTTAATACAAGGGATACTGCAGAAGCTACACAAACCTGGAGGCTAAACTCCTCACTACTAGGTAACACTTGGGTCACAGAGCAAATTAAGGATGGAATTAATGGGTTCATAAGCCACAATGACAATGAAAATACATCATAAAGCAACCTATGGGACACAGCAAAAGTAGTGCTGAGGGGCAAGCTCATTGCCCTCAGCTCACACATTAAAAGAATGGAGTCAGATCAGGTGAAAAACCTCATGATGCAGTTAAAGCAGCTGAGAAACAAGAAAAAAAGAATCTAAAATGACTAGGAGGAGAGAGATTACAAAGATCAAATCAGTATAAATGAAATTGATAACAGAAAGGCCATCCAACAAATAAAATTAAAAGCTGTTTCTTTGAGAAAATAAATAAAATTGACAGATCCCTTGCAAGACATACACAAAAAAGAAGAGACTCATTTCCATAAGATCAGGGATTCCACTGGAAAAATTACAAGTACACAGGATATTCAACCAAATATAAGGAACTATTTCCAGAACGTTTACTCATTAAAGAATGGAAACTTACAGAGATGGATCAATTCTTAGAGAAACATAAACTGCCAAACTGAGTCAAGAAGAAATAAACCAATTAAACAAACCAATTACCTACAACAAGATACAGGAAGTAATCAAGAGCCTTCCAACAATGAAAAGCCCAAGCCTGGATGGATTCACCAATGAATTCTATAAAACCTTCAGGGAGGAGCTCATACCAATACTCCTCAAACTCTTCTGCGAAATAGAAACAGGGAGAAATCCCAAACACATTCTATGAAGCTAATATCATATTCATCCCCAAACCAGGCAAAGAACCAACAAAAAAAGAGAATTACCACCCAATATCACTTATGAATACAGATGCAAAGCTCCTCAACAAAATATTAGCTAAAAGAATCCAGAAACTGGTCAAGAAAATTATACACCATGATCAAGTAGGCTACATCCCACAAACACAAGGCTGGGTCAACATTCACAAATCAATAAATGCAATCCGCCACATTAACAGAACTAAAACCAAGAATCACATTGTCATTTCAGTCGATGCCCAAAAAGCCTTTGACAAAATACAACACCCATAAATGTTAGAAGCCTTGGAGAGAATATGAATAGATGGAACATTCTTTAAAACAATAAAAGCCATATACAACAGATCAACTGCTAATATCATATTAAATGGGGGAGAAACTAAAACCATTTCCCCCAAAATCAGGAACAAGACAAGGATACCCACTCTCCCCACTTCTATTCAACGTTGTGCTGGAATCCCTAGCCATAGCAATAAGGCAAGAGGAAGTCATCAAAGGGATCCACATTGGTAAAGAAGAAATCAAACTATCCCTAATTGCAGACGACATGATCTTATATCTGAAGCACCCAAAAAACTCAGTCCCCAAACTCCTAGAACTAATAAACCATTTTGGCAAAGTAGCAGGATACAAAATCAACCCACAAAAATCAGCAGCTTTTCTGTACATCAGCAATGTATAAGCAGAAATGGAAATTATGGAAATAATATGATTGGCTAATGAACTGTCCATCATGGTGATGGCATGGAACTTCCCGCAGAGTCCCGGCCTCTTGGCTCGGCCTCCTGGCTCAGCCGGCGCCATGGTGGCACACGTGCTCACAGACGAGAGGCAGGGCTGGTTTGCTATCTCTTCCGGTAGAACCCGGAAGGGAGTTGGAGGGATAACAGCCAAGCAGCCCCAGGGCGGGAGAAGGGTCCTGTCTCTTAGGTATACCCAGTCCCCGACATCTCCCGCTTTTGTTTCTTAAAATAGCAGGGGGTGCTGTAAACAAAAGGCGCATGTAGACATGAGGCAAATGTTGGCATAAGATCTATGTGGGGCCTCTTTCACAAAAAGGGGTAAGTGAAGGGACCACCCATTTGGCTGAGTCCGGAGAAGTTGGAGTTCTTAGCCCATTTCTGTGCCACTCAGGATAATGCAGGCATCGTTTCCCTCTTCTGGCGGTGAGGTAAAAGCAGCTTTAACCTCTGGTGACTCTGGTAGTCCACAGCAGCTGATAACACATTTAGTTAGTAAAACATTTTTTTTCATAAACATTGAAGGCAAGGCACTAAACCTTTGTGCCTACTTTTTTTTTCACATTTTTATCACAAACACTGAAGTAAGGTGTCTAAACCCTCACACCTATCTTCTTCCAACGTGAGCCCCTAAACTCAGCAGCAGGGTGAAAAGCAAAAGGGAAAGAACAAGGTAATAATACTCCATTCCAATTTTCTGCAAGGCTGCGGGCAATATAGTCACAGCAAAACATTGCGCCAAGGGACACCAGGTGGGGTCCAGGGAGCAAGCAGGGCTGGCACTGGTCCACTGCTAATGTACATAGGCAGGCTTTGCACACTTTCATGGAAGAACAGGAAAAAAATCCACCACGATCTCTGCTTTCCTAGAGAGAGAGCAAGGAGAGACATTTCTCCAGAGCGAGTGCTCCGGGCGTAACTTCCCAATCTGGAAAGGCACATACAATGCTCCTTCCCTCACTGTTTTGGGAATATTTAAAATTTTTTGTGTAAATTTAAGATATTTAATGTAAGCATAGCTGTCCTTAACTATTCATGGGGGCTGTTCCCCCCTTTTGTTTTTTAAAAAATGACACAGGAGGGCACCAGGCTGGGAGTATGGGCGAAGGTCATTTCTTCTGAAACTATTTCCTGCTGAAAGGGAGCGAAGTGGTCAAGGGCCTCTGATTTGCCTGGCACCGTCCAGTGTGGTTGGCAAAAGTCCTCATCATTACCACGAGAATGGTCATCAGGGCCAGAGGACTCCACAGTCTCCTCTGGCCAGCCCCTGCAGCCTGGGCACACCAGGAACTCCCTAGGGCTGGGGTCTTCAGGGTCCAGATCTGCGCTAGGCAGAGCAGTGTAGTAAGAGAATGTCCTTGAACTGCAAGTTCCCAGGTGGTGACCTCAGTGAGGGATGTTATTTTGTTAAAAGAGATGTTTGAAAAGGTCAGGCAAAAGACTGACAAGTTCTCAGAGCTAGTTAATGTAAATGACATAGGAGAACATGTTGGGAACAGCTGTGCCTTTAAGAGGCCACAGCTGGCTTTAGCCTGTCCCCTCCTCTTCTGCCTGTAACAGGAAGAGAAGCCCTTGCCCCTGGGGGGGGGGGCAAACACGTGCGTGCCATCATGGCGGGGACTTCTACAGAGACCCAGCACTTGGGGGGCTGTAATCCCTGCCCACAGAGGAAGTTTCATGACATCACCTGATGGGCATTCCAGTCAGCCAATCAGTCACCCCAAATCCTTCCCCTCATCGTAATAAATTCTTCTGCCCGCCCTCTGCGCGGCTGAGGCGCATGGACCATCGAATTGCCTCCCCGATGTCTCTCTCTCTCCGCTGCCATTCCACATGTAAGGGGACCAGGGAGGGGGGCCTCCTCAACTTAGCGCAATCCATGAGAGCACATTTTGCCTTCTGCAGGTGGGGGACAAAGCCGAGTGCTCTCTCTTAGTTAGAATTCAGGCATCTCCCCTGGAGAAGTGGGGAGAGGGGTCCCAGAGAGGCCCGGACATCTGGCACCCGAACGCGGGGCACAGGCGGGAACGCACGGCCGGGAATTTCGGGGTACAGCAACCCCACAGATTGCACTTAGGAATTGTGCTCAGAGGAGGAAGTGCCCGCCCAGAGAGGGGGCAAATGCCTAGAGAGAAAACAGGCATCGGCTCGCGGGGTTTCGCAAGTCCCGGGATGCGGCACCGGAAAGAATTGTCCCGCCATGGCAGCTTGGCACCAGGCAGGGTGGAGTGGGGCATGCGTCCCATGGAGACGCAGCAGGGGAGTGCTGGGAATGGCGGCAGCGCAGGTGGCTGGGGAGCCCAGAGCGGATGTCACCATCTCCTCCTGGAGCCCCCGCACAACTGGCATTTCCAGGTCCCAATCTGCGAACGAGTTGCAGGGCATGCGTGGAGAGCATCTGGGCTCCACACGGCCACGGGCCGAGGGGCCCCGCTCAGGTTCACATGCAGCAGCATGCGCTGGGGCCTGCGCGGCCTCGGGTGGTGCCGGGTGTCTGGTGTGAAAATCTTTGGGCCACCGAATGTGGTGTGGCGGAAGCGCCGCCGGAACACAGCGGGCGGCCTGGTGCCCGAGAGCAACAGTAATGTGGTGGCGGCGGCGGCAGCGGTGGCTTTTGGATAAAAACTGCTTTTGGGCCGAGCTGCCAGTCTCGCCACAGCTGGGCGGGGACTCAGACTAACAGACCTCCCTCCAGCGATAGCGCTGCAGCTGGGCGGGGCTAGCGCCCTGCTGTGTTTGCCTGCACGCTTTTTCACTGTGTCAGACTTACAGCTGCAGGCGGGGTTAAAACAAGGAAAACTTTCAAATTACAAACTAAAATGGAATATTGAAAAGGGAAACAAAGAGTTTTGATACAGCAATAAGTAATTATGTTGGATTTCCTATAATTACCTGTTCAATGATACAAAAATTGGAGGAGTTTTTCTGGATGGATGGAAGTTTCCTTATCTGGTGTGATTTCAAAAATTGTCATGTTGGGAGTCACAGATTTTTCTTGGGATTGGGTGACTAGAAGAGGTTTCCTTTTTGTTTTTTATTCAACCATGTGGTTCTATTATGGGCAAATTAATACCATTTGCCACTGGAATTCCAGAAAACTTAAATGGCCAATCAAAAAAGCAATTTTAAGAGTGCTCAAGGTTCATATGTGTGTCTGTGTGTATGTATGTCTGTCTGGTAAAACTTAAAAGCAAAACAAATATAGGTTTTCAACCCAAACCAGTCATGTTCGGGTGCAAGCGAATATGTATAAGAAAAACTCAAAGGTTCAAATAATACAGCATGTGGTATAAGTACAATGATATAAAACCAGTATGCTATTCTTTATATTCAGTGTGTTAAAAGTCAAGTGTATATCTAGTCCTGACAATTCTTTGGCATAAATTAAGATTTTACCTTCCCATTTTTTTATTTGTTTGTTAATTGAACACAAATTTTTTGACAAGGTGTTGTGCAAAATACCTTCCCATTTTTATCTCCTGTGTTCTCGTAAACTCGCAAGATCAAAAAATTGGAATTGTTTCATACAAATGTGACTATAACCTAAATTTTCCTGACCCAAAATTAAACATTTTTGCTTCCTAGGATGCAGGTCCAACGTGTGTGCTAGCTGTCTGTTCCCATGATGCCTGATTTCACTACTAACGATCCCTTGGTGTCTCTCTCTCTCTGTCTCTCTCTCTCTCCCTGCCTCTCTCTCTCTCCCTTGCATTGGAAGCTGCTCAAACGATTTATGAGGCTTATAAGGATGTAAATAGTTCTATCCTAACAGTTACTCCAGGTTAAATCACCATAGTTATATTGGTGGCCACAGAGATAACCATGTAGATTGTGTGATTAAGAAAATCCTTTTACCCTGCTTAAACCAGAAGGGCATCAACCCACAAAAGCCACAAATGCTGGGGAAGTTTTAAATATCAACCAGTCTGTGTAGAAATCTTGCAGGTAAACCAAGACAAGATGTGACAGTCTATCCAGAGATGACACTGCAGCCTTGCCCAGAGCTCTCATGCCTGACTCCATCGTATGGCATGGCACATGCCAATTTGGGATAAAAGGCGCAGCCACTGCTAAAACTAAAAATTCCACACTGCTTTAACCTTTTGCCCCCGGTTGTCATTTTTCTCCTGCCGGTAAGATTAAATGGCCTGATTCAGGTGGATGGCACATAAATCTCATGTTCTCTTAAGCGTTACAACAAAACCTTAACAAGCAGTTTTTGGTCAGCTCTCAACAAGTTACAAATGGATTATCTCTGTTGTTTTCCTTGTGGCTCAATTGGAAATAAAAAGGGGCTTATATGACTAAAACTCCCTGGATACAGTTCAAAGCCAGCCCGGGAAAAAGAAAAATCTCTCTAAAACTCCACCTCCCAGTTAACCAGCAAAGAGCCAGATTGAGAGTTTGGCTCAAGAGGACCAGCAAATGCTGAAAGCAGCACCATGGCTCAAGTGGTAGAGCACTAGCCTCGAACAGAAGTGCTCAGGGACAGTGCTCAGGCCCCGAGTCAAAACCCGTAAATGCGGATGGGAGCACACCATCCCTGCAACAAGAGCTGGAAGCCCTGGGACTTAGCCAGTCTAGGAGACGGGAATGTGGAATGGAGTGAGAGGAGAATGGTGTCATATCCTAAACGGAGCTGCCTTGTCTCGCCCTTTCAAAACGGATCAGAGCTGGGAAATCGAGAGAGGTAACACCTGTCCATTTTCCTTTTTATGCCAGTTGTGTGTGTGTGTGTGTGTATATATATATATATATATATATATATATATATATATATATATATATATATATATATATATATATATAATTTTTTTTTTGCCTCTGACTGGCTATGCCAAATTGGTTTTCTATCACTAAACACTTCTTTCAGTCATTCCTCCTTACTTGTTCATTTTACAATTGGGTTTATGCTCCAAATGGAACTTTTCTGGCTTATGCCCAGGATATATTTTATGTCATTCATGCCAACCAGCTCTGAGAACTTGTCAATACTTTGCCTGACCTTTTCAAAAGCTTCTTTTAACAGAATAAAATCTCTTGCTGAGATCACCATCTGGGAATTTGCCGTTCATAGCCGTCACCCTAACACAGACCTGAACCCTGGAGGCCCCAGCCCTGGAAACTTCTGGGTATGCCCAAGATGCAGGAGTGGGCCAGAAGAGATCATAGCACTCTCTGGCCCTAGTGACCATTCTCGTGGTAATGATGGGAACTTTTGCCAGCCACACTGGACGGTGCCAGGCCCCTGATTACATCGCCCCCTTTCAGCAGGAAGTAGTTACAGAAGAAAGGACCTCCACCCATATTCCCTGCCTGGTGCCCGCCGGTGTCATAATTTTAAAAAACAAAAGAGGGGGGTAGCCCCCAGGATTAATTAAGGATAGTTATGCTTATATTAAATATCAAAAAATTTTAAATTATCCCCAAATCAGTGTGGGATGGAGCCTTGCATATGCTTGTCCAGATTGAAAAATTAAACCCAGAGCACCCACTCTGGAGAAATGTTTTCTTCTTGTTCTCTCCAGGAAAAGGCGGACCATGTTGGACTTCTTCTGCTCTTCCATGAGAATATGGAAAGCCTGACTGCATATGGCAGGAGGCCGGTAGGAGGCAAACAAGCTTCCTTTCCTTGTTTGCTTTCTAGATTCTTTCTTGAGCATCTCATGGCTCAATGTTTTGCCGTGGCGATACTGCCCACAGCATCACACGAAAACTAAATAAATTTTGCACCATGTTTCTTCCTTTCCTCTCCCCCTGCTGCTAGACTTGGGGATTCTCATTGGAACCAAAATAGGAGCTGAGGGTTTTGACACTCAACCCCAATATTTCATGCTAGAAATGTCTGAAAAAAGTAAGTGCAAAGGTTTAGCACCTTCGCTTCAATGTTTATAAGGAAAAAGAAATGTTTTACTAATCACTTATGTTTAAGTTATCAGCTACTGTGAACTACCAGAGATGCCAGAACTTACTTAAGCCTGCTTCTACCTCACTGCCAAAAGAGGAATGTCTGCATTTGGCGCAAAGACCAGCTTCTCTGGACAAAGCCAGACGGATGGCCACTTTACCTACCCCTTATATATCTTATGTCAACATTTGCCTTATGCCTACATATGCCATATGTTTGCAACATCCCCCGCTAATTTAAAGAAAAGAAAAAAAAAGCAGATGTTGGGAACAGCTGTGCCTTTAAGAGGCCACAGCTGGCTTTAGCCTGTCCACTCCCCTTCCACCTGTAACAGGAAGAGAAGCCCCTGCCCCTGGGGGGAGAACACATGCGTGCCATCATAGCGGGGACTTCTACAGAGACCCAGCTCTTAGGGGACTGTAATCCCTGCCCACAGAGGAAGTTTCATGACATCACCTGATGGTCAGCCCAGTCAGCCAATCAGTCAGTCACCCCAAGTCCTTCCCCTTCCGCCTTTGTCATCGTAATAAATTCTTCTGCCCGCCCTCTGCGCAGCTGAGGCGCATGGACCATCGAATTGCCTCCCGGATGTCTCTCTCTCTCTGCCGCCATTCCACATGTAAGGGGACCAGGGAGGGGGGCCTTGGCATTTCTCCTCAATTTAGCACAATCCATGAGAGCACGTTTTGCCTTCTGCAGGTGGGGGACAAAGCTGTGTGCTCTCTCTTAGTTAGAATTCAGGCATCTCCCCTGGAGAAGTGGGGAGAGGGGCCCCAGAGAGGCCCCGACAAGAACATACCCTGGGCATAAGTCAGAGAAGTTCCATTTGGAGGATAAACCCAATTGTGGTCAATTATAAAGAAGGAGGGATAGCTGAAGGGAGTGTTTAGGGATAGTGTTTCGGTTTGGAGTAGCCAGTCAAAGGTTAAAATATATATGTATGCATGCTCCCATCCGCATTCACGGGGTTTGAACTCAGGGCCTGAGCACTGTCTCTGAGTACTTCTGCTTGAGGCTAGTGCTCTAGCACTTGAGCCACGGTGCTGCTTTTAGCATTTTTCTGGTTCTCTTGAGCCAAGCTTCCAGTCTGGCTCTTTGCTGGTTAATTGGGAGATGGAGTTTTAGAGAGATTTTCTTTTGCCCGGGCTGGCTTTGAACTGTATTCTGAGGAGTTCTAGTCATAAGCCCCTTTTTATATCCAATTAAGCAACGAGGAAAGCAACAGGAATAGAGTTTAACCTGTAACTTGTTGAGAATTGAACAACAAATACTTGCCAAGGTTTTGCTGTAACACTTAGGGAACATGAGATCTATGTGCCATCAATTTAAATCATATGATTTGATCTTACTGGCAGGTGGAAAAGAGCACAAATGAATAATAATTAAGAGGGAAAAGATTTAGAATAATGTAAAAGTCTCAACTTTAGCAGTGGCTGTGTCTTCCATCCCGAAGCATCAGGCTTTGTTAGTTATGTGTGATGGGGGCAGGCAGGAGAGATGAGTTGGATCTGGGTGAGGCTGTAGTGGCATCTCTCAGAATCTGGATAGATTGTCACATCTCCTGCTGGATTGCCTGCAAGATTCTACACATACTGGTTAAAGACATTTAAAATCCCCCAGCATTTCTTGGTTGGTTGTTTTGAGTATTCTCTTGCTTTTCGAGGCTGATGCCCTTCTGGTTCAAGCAGGGTAAAAGGATTTTTCTAATCACAAAATCCACACGGCTCGCTCACATTTTTTTAACCTGTATCCTGTGAAGTAAAACGTTAATTTTGGGTCAGGAAAATTTAGGTTAATAGTCACATTTGTATAAAAAGACTTTGATTTCTCAATCTTAAGAGTTTATGAGAGCACAGGAGAGAAAAATGAAAAAGTAAAATCTTAATTTATACCATAGAATTGTCAGGATCAGATGTGCACTTGACTTTTAGCACACTGGTTTTACATCTTAGATACATTTGCTTGTACCCAAACATGACCAGTTTGGGTTTAAAACCTGTTTTTGTTTTGCTTTTAAGTTTTACCAACAGATAGACATAGATATACAGACATACAGACAATGTGCATAAACTTGAGCCCTCTTAAAATTGTTTTTTTTATTGGCTGTATAAGTTTTCTGGAATTCCAGTGCTAAATGATATTATTTTGCCTATATTCTAGAACCATGTGGTTAAATAGTAAACAAAAAAAAAACCTTTTTAGCAAACCAAAATTTTCACAGATTATCTGAGAAGCCACATTTTGAAAAAACCAGTTTGGATACAGGACATGAACGAAACACGGACACATGGCTTGGCTTAACACAGCAAAATATCTTTTTTTTATTGTACAAGATTTATTTCAATAATCACAATACTTTAGAGTGACAGAAATATACCCTAATACAGAAGGAGTGATTCAAAATCCACCATGGTTAAAAGAAAAAGCCAAAGACAGTGGCTTTGTATCTCAGGTTCCACCAACCACTGTGTTCTCCTTGGATTAATAAATGAGCTGATGTGCAGAACACTTGTTCTGAATTCACCATACCACCTGACAAGCAAGCACTACCAGGTCCAAGACTTCACTGACTTATTCTTGCTTTGGCTGTGCTGGTGGCTGGCAACCCCCCTTATCTGCACTTGATCTCCAAATTATGTATAAGCAATCCTGTTTCTAGCCACAGCTCCCCACAACTTCACATTTAAAGGATGTAATATTGACAATAGGACACATGAGAGTCAGGTAAACTGCTATCTGTTTAGCAAAATACACTCTCTAAGAGAACAGCCAGTCTGACTGCAGTTAGTATAGTCACAACATTGAAATGACATGTGAGAATTATTTACAGCAAAATATCTTTCAGCCCCTGCCCAGCCTCCAGGAATTTGGCACCTGGGGCTGTTTGTGGGGAGGGGATTCAGGGAAAGAACAACCCTTCTCCATTGTTGAGAGTGCAAACTAGTACAACCACTTTGGAGAACAGTATGGAGGTTCCTCAAAAAGTTCAGCATAGACATACTCTATGACCCAGCCATACCATTCCTAGACATCTATCCTGAACCACAGGTCTCAGGATACCATAAAGACATCTGCACATCCATGTTTATCACTGCTCAAGACAGGCACAAAAATATTCATTTTAAGTTATATGAACTTTACCCATTATAAAATTATAAATATTAGAGTTTTTTAGCTTTTCTTTTGTTGTTGTTTGATATTTAAATATATCAATAGTAATATATATATAGCTATATACATGTACTTATATTTTATGTACAGTTTCCAGAAAAGTTGATATGCATCTCTGAATAACACAAAATGCAAGATGAATATTAATGTTTTCCTGAAAAAATACACAGCTAATGAATAGAAAGAATTCTTTCAAGGGATCAGAGTTAGTTTCTGACACTGGCAGTATCTGCATTCCACCAAGCCTTGTTATGGACTGATGTCCGTCTCTGAAAATACAGATGAGAACAAAGTGTGCTCCTACCACCACATTCCATCCCAGTTATACCCCTCTCCCCACCTCACCACTTTACACCAGTCCTGGGGCTTAAACTCAGGACCTGTGCTGTGTCCCTTAGCTTTGTGCCCCTCCTCCTCCTCCTCTGCCTCCTCTTCCTTCCTTATTCCTCTCTCTCTCCCTCCCTCCCTTCCTACCTTTCTCCTCCCCCCTCTCCTTACTCTCTGTCTTTATACCAGTCCTGGGGACTGAACTCAGGACCTGAACTCTGCCCCTTAGCTTTTGCATTCAACCTCCACGTTCAGCCTTTTGGTAATTAATTGGAGATGGGAGTCTCACAAACTTTCCTGCCTGGGCTGGCTTTTAAACCAGAATCCTCAGCTCCCAACCTCTTGAGTATCTGGAATTACAGGTGTGAGTCACTGGCCCCTGGCTTCCAAATCAGTTATTTTCTAAGCCTGAAGTTGGTTTAGCCTGGTTATTTTCTTAAGCCCCTCCAGGGAACACAAACGCACTGCCACAGATGCTCATGAACACCTTGTACATGGATTTTAGAGAAATTATGCTACAAGATGGAAGAATTCCTACACACTTTGTTCAGGTTCAATGAATAAACACATGGTGCCTCTTGCCTTCTAGCATTACAGAAGTGTTTCTGTCTGCTATTCCTCATAAATTACCCTCAGCATTCCTCTCCCTGTGAACATTCTCATTTTTGTGGAAGGTTGTTAGAGTCACCATCAAGAGGAACATTACCATCTTAAAACCACTTACCCAGCCAGGCCCAGGTGGCTCATGACTGTCATCCTAGCTATGATTATAGGAAACTGAGATCCCAGGATCCCAGTTCAAGGCTAGCTATGTCAGGAAAGTCCATGAGAATCTTTTCTCCAGCTAACTGCCAAAAAGATACAAGTGGAGCTGTGGCTCAAAGTTGTAGAAGTCTAGCCTTGAGCACCCAAAGCTCAGGGGCAGTACCCAGGCCCTGAGTTCAAATCCCAGGGTTGACAAATACACACACACACACACACACACACACACACACACACCACAGTTTCCCATCTAGAAAGCAGATGTTCAGAATGTACTCTATGTCTCTATAATTAAACTGTGCTTGATTTACTTCAATGAAATTAGGTACAACTATTGTTTTAACTCTACAGGATCCACAGTTCTAATTTAAAGAGAAACTGTTCCCAGTTTAAGAATTCCAGACTATCCTCAAGGTCAACAACTCACCAACCTTGCAGGAAATGCAACCTTTCTTGGGGTTAGAGTGGCTGGCTCTGTTGGTTATACATTTCCTTTCTGTTTTTCCCAACAAACTCAGAATTCCCAGTCTAAAAGAAGGAAGAGAGAAAGCGAGAGAGAGAGAGAGAGAGAGAGAGAGAGAGAGAGAGAGAGAGAGACTGAATTGAGATATACCTGTTTTTTAAATCTATAAAACAGACAATGGGTGACTTATAACTTAAATCAATAGAAAATTGCTAAGACCAATTATTTTTAAAGAAGACAAAAATTTCCTAGGTGTTGAGGACTCATGGGTAGTTTGTCTCTATGACAATGGGCTACACCATTTAACAACTTCAAAATTCCCAAATCTGTACTGTGACTGGTGAGTCTAACTGCAATTTCTTTGATAAGGCATGATAACATACTCGTCCCAGAGCATACATTTGACCATAAGTATGAGACATATGAATATGTCTATATTCCATTGTCAAAGTCAAATATGGAGCCTTGGGCATCCATCCCAAAAGAGACTCAGGGTGAGAAGATGATGATTAAATTTTGCTGTTCATGGACCCTGGTAGGCATTTTATCATCTGCTCCTGGCCACCTGTCATTGTGAATAGGCAAAGACTGTTGCAGTCATAGAGGAAATGCATAGTAAGGTCCTCATCTTATTATCACAGCCACACACAGGCATTACCAGTGAGACCACACAGGTCCAAAAGGACAAACTCCTGTGCATTTGCCTGGGTCCTTTGCTCCCAGCGCTCTCCTGGCCAGTGGGAGAGGTGGGGAAGCGCACCCCAGCTGAGGTGAGCCAAGAGAAAGTGAAGAGTCAACGAACCACCCTCACTCAGCCCCCCCTTCTCTGGAGGACAATCAGACAGCTCGGGAGAAAGTTCTCACAGTCCCTCTTTACTGAAATAAGCTCCACTCTTAAATAGGTCAGAGAACAGCAGGAAGGGGAGGGGTGTAGTGCTTAAATAGGTCAGAGAGCAGCAGGAAGGGGAGGGGTGTAGTGCACCTTGCTAGGGGCTATGAGAGGCTGCCTGAGCTGTCCGTCAAGGGTGGAGGGCCGAGGTTCCACCCTAAGGGGCAGCCTAATTCTACATCACAGCCCACAGGCCCACCTCTGGGTTCACCACCAGTGGCCATCTTGGCTACACGTGGGCCAATTAGAACTGCCTTTCTGGTTCTGGACCTGGAAGGCAGGTGGGGCTAACAGCCACGCTGCCCCAGGGCTGGGAAAACAGGCGGGGCCAGCTGACTGCCTCTTAAGGATGCAAGGAGTGCCCCACATGCATTCATTAGAGCAAAGGGAAGCACGAATGCAGGAACAGAACCACAGCAGCATCCCAAAGGACACTACTCCTGGCCTCAATGTTGAACAGGCTCCTCTGTGACAGTCTTCAGGGCTAGATTTTGTATTTCTGCCCCAAGGATTTGGCATTTATGAAATAAGGCAGACTCAAGCTAGAAAGACCTGTTTTAAGTGTGTGTGTTGAGGGTGGGGTGTACGTGTGTGCAAGCACGTGCCAATACTGGGGTTTGGCATTCAGGGATTCCCACTCTTGCCTGGCTTTTTTTTCTCAAGGTTGACACTCTTTTGAGTCACATCTCCATGTCCAGATTTTTTCTGACTAATTGGAAATGAACAGTTCAGGGCTTTTCTGCCAGGTCTGATTATGAATCATAATCTGAGTAACTAGGATTAGAAGCATATACAACCAGCGCCTAACTAGAGAAACTTTTTGTTACAAATCTTTTCTTTTTTCCCTCTTTTTTCTTTGTTTTAGCTAGTATATTCTTTATTGAGATACAATTTATATGCTCCAATATAGACAAATCTTAAATGTATAGATTGATTATATTCACATGCAAACAACCACAAAACCACTACTCAAGCTACAAATATTTAAATTTTACCATCAATTTCCTGTACTTTTCCCATTCAATAGTTTGCACCAATGTAGGGAGCCAACAGCGAAATTCATCCTGACTTCTGGCTATGCTCTCAAGGACATGCAAGGACTTGGCTTAGTCGATATAGGGAACCAACAGCAAAGTCATCCTGACCTCTGGCTATGTTATCTCAAGGACATGCAAGAACAGGGCTTACTTGAAGAACATCACTATTCTGGAGAGGTTTTATTATGTCCACAAGAGTCTGTTTTATGTAAACCATTCAACCTTATCTTGTTTTACTGCCTCTTGTTATTTACCAACTTCAGGGCCTTCCTGTTTTCTTAAACCTTAGTTAATCCTATGCCATTCCCTGGTTCCTAAGCTGTATATAAGATGGAAGTTAAGAATAAATGGGGCTGCGGTCTTGAGTTACAGTCTTGAGCTGCAGACCTCCCGGACCCCATCTTTGTCTCTTGTCTTTTTTCTTTTGTCTCGTATTTTTCCTTTTCTTTAATCCACGCTGTTGTGCGAAGTCGCGAAATGACCACCAAGAAGGCCACGGAGACTCAGACGTTCCAAAATGCAAAAGCAAGGCAAGGCTTTATTCAAGTGAGCTGCAACTCGGGCCTCGTCCTACCCACCGATACAGCGGAGGTTAGGAGGAAGCCTCGAGCTGCAATTACACAGGGCTTATAAAGGCAAAAAAACAAAGTTACAGCCATCAGGTGTTCAAGCAAGACAAAAAACAAAGTTACAGCCATCCGGTGTTCAAGCAAGACAAAAAAAAACAAGTTACAGCAATCAGGTGTTCAAGCAAGCAAGACCCAGACACGCATACAAATCTGATTGGCTCAGGGCTCGAGGCACAGGGCTCGAGGCATTCTAGGGGTGGTTAGACTTAAGCATTCCCAGCGGTTAGAGTTCTTGACCGGCTTGGCCCTAATAAGATTTTCCTGGGTCTGCTCACAGGGTCTGCTTATCTCAGGTTCACGAGGTAAAGTGGGGTTCGCGTGGTAAAGTGGGGCCTGACTTCAAAGTCTGGCACTTCATTTCCCCCTTTTTTCTTTGATACCTTGGGAGCCAATCATGGCTCCATTCTGTCCATTTCAATGGCTTGCATGTCTAGGGAATGATATAGAAATAAGGCATGGGCCAATAGGGCCCAAAGTAGTAACCAAAACTAACTCTGGTCCCTTAGTTTTAAAGGGGGGCTGATGGGTGAAGATCATCCATCTTCTGTAGCTTCTTCAGGCTGACTGAGGGGTGTTGACCTTACCTGGCCATAAACCTATAGCCTTAGTCTACTTTACCAAGGGACTGCAAGATTACTTCAAACTGGAAATTAACTTTCAGCTATACAGACTTACCATTAGCTGTATAGTGTTTAAGATACAAATGTCAGCAACAAAATAATACATGGACTTCTCAGCTGTGCTCTAAGTGTCGGGCGGCTATACCTGTATTCCTGAGCAAGCCCCAAACTACCAATGCCTTCTTGCATGGGACTTTACAGGACTCCTGCTAGTTGCCAAAATAAGGGGGTCACTCCACTTTGGAGTGAGATGCCAAAATAGCATCAACATTAGCCTGAGTAGCAAGGAAAGAAGGCAAAAAGAAAATTTTTCAGTCTAACTTTCTTTTCTTGAGGTGAAGGCAAAGCGGCTGAGTCGGGTGCTTGGAGACCTCCCATGTTCCACCACGGTAGTCATTGTCCAGGGCAAAGGGGTCAGCTGGCCTGGCATGGGAGCAATGGACCCAAGTGGTGATGCCGTCTACCTTGAGGGCAGTGGGAATAGACGAAGGCCAGTCCATTGTCCGACCCAATGGTGGATGGGAAGCCATACTGGGTAGGATTTCTTCCCGGATCTTCTTAGCCACTAGATTCACAGTCTCATGCTTTGTTGGATAGGCTTCAACCCATCCTGAAAAGGTGTCTACAAAAACTAAGGACACAGGGCTGGGGATATGGCCTAGTGGCAAGAGAGCTTGCCTCCCATACATGAAGCCCTCAGTTCGATTCCCCAGCACCACATATACAGAAAATGGCCAGAAGTGGCTCTGTGGCTCAAGTAGCAGAGTGCTAGCCTTGAGCAAAAAGAAGCCACAGGGACAGTGCTCATGCCCTGAGTCCAAGGTCCAGGACCAAAAAAAAAAAAAAAAAAAAACTAAGGACACAATCTCAATAAGGACAATCTCAGGTCTACAAGCTTTCTTTCCTGAACAGGTGTACCAGCTTAAAATGCACTGCCAGGCAGGGCTTTGAGCAGAAGCTGGGGTTAGGATTTTAAACTATCCTCTCATTTGACAAACTTACCCTTACTAACCACTATCACAGATGACTGGCAAGTTCCTGCCCAGTAGACATACATAGGCATTACAAAGGCATGCTTACGAACTATTCTTCTAGGACTTCCCGGCTTTGATTAACTTTTGAAAGGCCAAACGGGAGTGACTCTAGGATCTGACACCATCTCTGCCATCCAAGCAGTGGCTTACTGCCTCTGGATGCTCTATCACTTTTGTCCCAGGAGGAGTGACTTTCCACTGGACTTGGACTCAGGGCCTGAGTGCTGTCCCTCGGCTCTCCAGCTCAAGACTAGCACCCTACCACTTTGAGCTCCACAGAACTCCATTCCCAGCACTCTGCTGGCTGATTAGAGACAAGTCTCTCACAGGGACCTTTCTCTGCCCGGGCTGGCTTCGAACTGCAGATTTCAGCTAGGTGAGTCTTACAAGAGGCCACTTTAATCCAATTAAAGCAACAAGGTGGTCCACACAGAAGTAGTTTTTAAGTATGCTCTTACATGGAACTTATTAAGGGCCAATGTTAGATCTTGACAAACTTGTAGGAATCATCTGTCCTATGTGGGCCTGCTGGAAACTGTTAAAAAAACCTACAGAGAAATTGGAATGGCAATTAAACATTTTGGTAGCCATAATTCTCCTTTTCTCACTTTACAATAATCATTTAGGACAATTTTACTTCCAAATTTCTTATAAATGTATTTTTGATTTCCAAAGCCTTTTTACTAACCTCTGCTTTAACACTAACACTTTGGCTTTTATCTGCATTGGAAAAACTCTGAGGCTTCACTCAAATGATAATTTTTTCTTAATGCAAGAATTGCAATTACAGAATTAGAAATACTTATCCATTCAGCTTTGCAATAAATTAGTGAGAAACACTGGCCCATTTTGCCATTTCTTCCTACATACAGAGTTAAAGAGAGTTTAACTTGTTTACTTCTATCCCCATTAGTTTAATATATATCCTTTAAAATCCAAATTTCTGACACTTAGCTCTGATTAAACTTTTTTTTTTTTGGCCAGTCCAGGGCCTTGGACTCAGGGCCTGAGCACTGTCCCTGGCTTCTTTTTGCTCAAGGCTAGCACTCTGCCACTTGAGCCACAGCGCCACTTCTGGCCGTTTTCTATATATGTGGTGCTGGGGAATCGAACCCAGGGCTTCATGTATACGAGGCAAGCACTCTTGTCACTAGGCCATATTCCCAGCCCTGATTAAACATTTTTTTAATTATAGTTCCTCTTTAAAACAATGCAATAGTCATTTAAAGCATTTGGTAATGACCAAACTTGATGACCATTTGAATTTAAACTTAAACTCACTCAATTTTACATCATACTAACAGTCTTGAACATGTTCACACTTACATATACACACACATACATATTCAAAAGATATTAAAGCACGCAAAATAAGCATCGACCATACATTTTCCAGTGGCAAGAGGTATTTTGTCAATCTTACTCCTGCAACACCCAATATTTTAACACAAAACCTTTAACAAATGATTCTAGCATTCTCCAGCCTAATTTTCCAGGGCTTGATAGTCTTAGTAAAACATTTTTAGTCTTAGTAAAACATTTTAGCACACCAAATAATTTTCTGCTTAAGAAGGCTGGGTGGGGGTCCCCCAAGATTTCTTTTTGTGTACACTCACACTCTGAACCAACACCTGTACATCTTATGCAGTTTTTACACAGAAGAGACTGTCAGACTTACAAACACAGAGACGACAGCACAGCGGGGTGGGGTCACTCCCTGCCACCTGTGGGTGGCTTGGGCTGGCCCCGCGTCTGCCCCTGTCGGCAGCTGCAGGTCAGGACTCAGGGCCAATGCCTCCGTGCCCTGGGCTGCCAGTGCCAGAACTGGGCGGGGCCCTCCAGAGCGGAGAGCACAGCTGAAACATTTTCCTCAGAGTCCTCTTGTAACTGGGGTGGGGAGTATAGAGGGGGAAACATTTCCTCCTCCACGCTTCCTCCCTGGAGGACAGGTTAGCATAATTTCTTCTCTTCCCTATTGGTTTCTTTCTTGTCACCCTGTGTCTTTTGAGTGAATATTGGGGTAGGGGAAGGAGTGGAGGAGGGAGTCGGTAAGGAAGGCCGAACCCAAGCTGGAGTGTCCCTGTCAACTAGTTCCCTCCAGGTGTCTATATAAGGAATCTGGTCTAGATAGCCTGAACAAGGGGCATTGATTCGGCTTTGTAAAGTCCTGATCTTAACTATGTCAAAGCTCCCCTCAGGTGGCCAATTAGCTCTCTCACTGACTTCCTTAAGGGCTACACCTCGGTTCTTGACCTCCCTCCAGTGAGCTAGGGTCAAATCTAGGGGGCTATAAGGAGGTCCCCAAGATAGAACGTTACCCATAGCTCTGATCAGATGTTTAGTTCAAAAGGCTACAAAAAAAAAAAAAAACAATTATAACAATACAACACACAAGCCTAAGAACAAGAAAAGCTATGGGGGCTGGGGATATAGCCTAGTGGCAAGAGTGCCTGCCTCGGATACACGAGGCCCTAGGTTCGATTCCCCAGCACCACATATACAGAAAACGGCCAGAAGCGGCGCTGTGGCTCAAGTGGCAGAGTGCTAGCCTTGAGCGGGAAGAAGCCAGGGACAGTGCTCAGGCCCGGAGTCCAAGGCCCAGGACTGGCCAAAAAAAAAAAAAGAAAAGCTATGGGTTGGAGATCTCCCAAGTTGGCTCACAACCTCCTGCCAGGGTGCAGGAGGAGTGGACCCAAGTTGGCCCACAACCTCCTGCCAGGGTGCAGAAGGAGTGGACCCAAGTTGGCCCACAACCTCCTGCCAGCTAAGCAGAAGGAGCAGACCCAAGTACAAGGTGGGCGGGTTGAGTCTCGGTCAGGAGGCCCTCCCAGTCAGTTCTGGCCAAAAACCGAACTGACTCGTGCCCTACAAGTATCCCCCTTCAAGGGTGGAGATTCTGGGGCGTCCCCCAGTCTCCCCAGGATTGCCGAGTAAGCGTGTCCACTTTGACACCCCTTCAAGAACTAAGCAAAAGCAAAACAGACAAACAGACAAATTACAGGACAAGACAAATGAACAGCGCTGTTTTCTTACCTTTGGAGTCTGGGTTCTCAGGGGTCTCTGGGGCTATCCTGGACGAAACCCCAAATGTTGTGCCAAGTAGCGAAATGACCACCAAGAAGGCCACCGAGACTCAGACATTCCGAAATGCAAAAGCAAGGCAAGGCTTTATTCAAGCAAGCTGGCACTCGGGCCTCATCCTACCCACTGATACAGTGGAGGTTAGGAGGAAGCCTCGAGCTGCAATTACACAGGGCTTATAAAGGCAAAAAAACAAAGTTACAGCCATCAGGTGTTCAAGCAAGACAAAAACAAAGTTACAGCAATCAGGTGTTCAAGCAAGACCCGGACACGCATACAAATCTGATTGGCTCAGGGCTCGAGGCACAGGGCTCGAAGCATTCTAGGGGTGGTTAGACTTAAGCATTCCCAGCCGTTAGAGTTCTTGACCGGCTTGGCCCTAATAAGATTGTCCTGGGTCTGCTCACAGGGCCTGCTTATCTCAGGTTCACGTGGTAAAGTGGGGCCTGGCTTCAAAGTCTGGCACTTCACTCTCCCCCCTCATTCAGGATTCCCTTTCGTTGGCTGGCTCTGGCAAAGTGGCGCCCGAACAGGGACCTGAGCACCTGGGACAAAGGCAGAGGACTCCGCTCAGGTAAGGATGTCTGATCACTTGGGAAGGAGAGTGTGTGAGAGAGAGAGTATCATCGGGAGTAAGAAATTATGGGGCAAAGTAACGGCTGCATGCTTTATGTGCAGGCCCCTAAGGGGATGCTTCATGCCCAGGGAGTGAAAGTTGGCCAAAGTCAGTTAGAATGTTTCTTTCACTATATTGAAGAAGCATGCCCCTGGTTCCTGGAGGAAGGAACCATTAACTTAGAAATTCGGCAAAGTTGGAAAAAGGATTCAGGGACATTATGACACAAAAGGCCCTGAAAAAACCCTAGTGGACGCTATTACTCTTTGGAATCTGGTCTGAGATTGTTTGGATCCTAGACTGTTGTGCCAAGTCACAAGACCACCCCCAAGAAGACCACCGAGATTCAGACACTCCGAAATGCAAAAGCAAGGCAAGGCTTTATTTAACGAGCTGCCAACTCGGGCCTCGTCCTACCCACCGACACAGCGGAGGTTAGGAGGGAGCCCCGAGCTGTGATTACACAGGGCTTATAAAGGCAAAGAACAAGGTTACAACAATCAGCTGTGCAAGCAAGATTAGAACACAGGTACAAATCTGATTGCTCAGGGTTCGATTCTAAAATGGGGTTCACGTGGTGGGGCCTGACTTCAAAGTCTGGCACCTCAAGATATGAACAGATTAGATTCAATCAGTCAATCAGAGAAACTGAACAGGGACCTGATGAGTGTCGCCCAGCCCTGGGAGCTTATGCAGCTGTCCGAGAAGAGCTAAGAGTATTAATAATATCTGAACCCGCTGGCCTAGATATTAAGAAAGACTCAGATGGCTCAGCCACTGAGGAAAGACTATACAATGAGCCTACTAAAGATAGATTGACCCACGTTGAGAGTATGTTGAAATCAGTTATAGCCCTATTGTCACAGCTTCATCCAGAACAACAAATTCCCTTAAAGGTAGATACTGGTGAGCCCCTGCTGACAGTCCTGGCAGACTTACAGCTCTCCTAGGCACAGGCTGCTCACTGAGGCTTGGGAAATGCTAACAACGCCGAGGTAACATCTCCTGACCGAGTGCTCTACTTCCATTTTTAATACTCCAACCAGGGTGAGTGACCATTAGCCGAGAGCTTGGATTTTCCATAAAGCCACTGGGCTAGGCCAAGGGAATTAGCAATTGTGGGTGTTTGGAGTCAACTGTTCAGCTTTGCTGGTCACTCATCAAGTGGGGGACAGTCTAAAATGTTTCAGGAAAGCTGCTCAAGTTTGAGCCCAATCTTACAAATTTAGAATATTTTTCAGGGCTTACATAACTTCTATGAGTGCTTGGGCAGACAAAGTTATCTGTGTCTCTCTCTTTTTCTGCCTCTTTCTAAACTCTGCCTCCCTGCCTTCCTGCCTGTGACATAGGATGGGCTGGTGCTAGCTTCCAAAAGTACCAATATTTGTTTAACATATGATTTGAAAGATACAAAGAAAGGTTTTCTGTTCTTGTTATTGATGTTTGTTAAGCTTGGAGATTCGGTTAAGTTCTGCTTGTTGTTGGCTAAATCCTGTTTTCTCTAGCATTGACCATGTGGTGGTGGGCAATAGATTTGGTTTTAGCAAGCACCATCTTGGTTCCATCAAGGTTCCAAAAACTCTTGGAGGTGGAGTCCCACCCATCCCCCAGGTGATGGGCTTGTCAAATTCCTCAAGGCTGGGCAGGGATATGGAGACTCCAGCTCCCAGTAACCCTGCTCCCCACCCTGTAACTGTGGCCTTGCAATTCAAAGATGCCTTGCAATTCAAATGCTGGAAGGTGAAGGTGTCTTGCTGTGAGCCTGCTAAGGCTCTGACCAGCTCCTCCGCCATTATTCCTTGCCACATGTCTGTGTTCTGTTCATGTCCTGTCTCCCATCTCCTGGACCTTCTCTGGTCATAGCGTCCCACTTCAGCTCCCCATGGGAGCTGAACTGGTTTCTCAAAATGTGGCTTCTTGGATAATCTGTGAAAATTTTGGTTTGCTGGAAAGGTTTTTGGTTTTTTTCTTTCTCTAACCACGTGGTTCTAAAATATGGGCAAAATAGTATCATTTTGCCACTGGAATTCCAGAAAACTTACATGGCCAATTAAAGAACAATTCTAAGCATGCCTAAAAGCTTGTGCACAACTGTCTGTATGTCTGTATATCTGTCTGTCTGTCTGACTGTCTGTCTGTTGGTAAAACTTAAAAAAAACAGGTTTTAAACCCAAACTGATCATGTTTGGGTGCAAGCAAATGTGTCTAAGAAAAACACCAAAAAGTTCTAATATGCAGCACGTGGTATAAGTACAATGATGAAAAAACTGTTATTCTTTATGTCTATCTATGCTAAAAGTCAAGTGCATATCTAATCTTGACAATTCTTTGGTATAGACTAAGATTTTACTTCTCTATTTTTCTTTCCTGTGCTTTCATAAACTCTTTAAGATCAAGGGACCAGAATCATTTTGGAACGAGTGTGCAAATGTGGCTGCTAATCTAGATTTTCCTGATCCAGGATCAATATTTTGCTTTATAGGATGCAGGTCAACATGTGTGCTAGCTGTGTGGACTGTGCAAGTTCGTGACTACAGGAAGCTGCCTCCACAGTCTGCTCCCAAACTGCCTGGCTTCACTACTAATGATTCCTTATTCTCTCTCTCTTAAATGGGAAACTACTCAGGGAATCCAGGAGTCCTATAAAGATTTTTGACAGGCCCAGAGTGCTACTGCCCTGGCTCTGCCTGCCCCAAGATTAGAGTTAGGTTTATAGCAGGCCTATCATGACAGAGTTGTAACTGAGACTTACTCCAAGGTTAAAAGCATTGTTGTGCCATGTTGCAAGACCACCCCCAAGAAGACCACCGAGATTCAGACACTCCGAAATGCAAAAGCAAGGCAAGGCTTTATTTAACGAGCTGCCAACTCGGGCCTCATCCTACCCACCGACACAGCGGAGGTTAGGAGGGAGCCCCGAGCTGTGATTACACAGGGCTTATAAAGGCAAAGAACAAGGTTACAACAATCAGCTGTGCAAGCAAGATTAGAACACAGGTACAAATCTGATTGGCTCAGGGTTCGATTCTAAAATGGGGTTCACGTGGTGGGGCCTGACTTCAAAGTCTGGCACCTCATTTCCCCCTTTTTCTTTTTGGTACCTTGGGAGCCAATCATGGCTCCATTCTGTCCATTTCAATGGCTTGCATGTCTAGGGGATGATATAGAGGTAAGGCATGGGCCAGTAGGGCCAAAAGTAGTATCCGAAAATAACTCTGGTCCCTCGGTTTTAAAGGGGGGCTGATGGGTGAAGATCATCCATCTTCTGTAACTTCTTCAGGCTGACTCAGGGGCGTTGACCTCACCCAGCCAGGAACCTATAACCCTAGTCTACTTTACCAAGGGACTGCAGGATTCACCTCACTTGAGTGAGCTGCCAAAATAACATTAACACTAGCCAGGGTAGTAAGGAAAGAAGGCAAAAAGAAAATTATAACAATATTCAGTCTTTCTTTTCTTGAGGCGAAGGCGAAGCGGCTGAGTTGGGTGCTTGGAGACCTCCCATGGTCCACCACGGTAGTTGTCATCCAGGGCAAAGGGGTCAGCTGGCCTGGCGTGGAAGCAATGAACCCAAGTGGCGATGCCGTCCAGGGTCCCCTCCACCGTGGTTAATCTGTTGATTGGGGGCATTGGCAAGCTGACAGGCCTTTAACAGATCTTGATCAATAAGGACACAACACAATCTCAGGTCTACAAGCTTTCTTTCCTAAACAGATGTATCAACTTAAAATTCTTACTGCCAGTCAGGGCTTTGAGTAAATGCAGGGGGTGAGATTTTAATCTATCCTCTCATTTAACAAACTTACCCTTACCAACCACTATCACATATGACTGGCAAATTCCTGCCCAGTAGACAGACATGGGCATTGGAAAGGCATGCTTATGAACTATTCTTCTAGGACTTTCCGGCTTTAACTTTTGAAAGGCCAACAGTAGTGACTCTAGGATCTGACACCATCTCTGCCATCCAAGCAGTGGCTTACTGCCTCTGAATGCTCCATCACTTTGTCCCAGGAGGAGTGACTTTCGACTTGGACTCAGGGCCTGAGTGCTGTCCCTCAGCTCTCCAGCTCAAGACTAGCACCGTACCACTTTTGAGCTCCACACCACTCCGTTCCCAGCACTCTGCTGGCTGATTACAGACAAGTCTCTCACAGGGACCTTTCTTTGCCCGGGCTGGCTTCGAACCACAGATTCAGATCAATGAGTCTTATAAGGGGCCACTTTACTCCAATTATAAGCAACAAGGTGGTCCACACAGAAGTAGTTTTTAAGCATGCTCTCTTACCTGGAACTTATTAAGGGTCAGTATTAGATCTTGACAAACTTGTAGGAATCACCTGTGCTTCTCTGTGGGCCTGCTGGAAACTGTTACAAAAAAACCTACAAAGAAGCTGGAATGGCAATTAAACATTTTGGTAGCCATAATTCTCCTTTTCTCACTTTGCAATAATTATTTAGGACAATTTTACTTCCAAATTTCTTATCTAGAAATGTATTCTTGATTTCCAAAGCCTTTTTAACACTAACACAACACTTTAGCTTTTATCTGCATCGGAAAAACTGAAGCTCACAGGCAATCTGAAACCAGGTGCCGCCCTTTGCTTACGTGCTGCTTGTTTTAAAAGAGCCTCTTTTTTTTTTCTTCAGTCCCAGTTACTGCATGGCATGAAGACCTTTGAATTTAAACTTAGTTTTGCATCATACTGCAGTCTTGAACATATTCACACTCACACATGCACACACACATACATTTTCAAAAGATCTTAAAGCGTGCTGAATAAGCATCGGCCGTACATTTTAAGACAAAAACCTTTAACAAATGATTTTAGCATTCTCCAGCCTCATTTCCCAGGGCTTGATAGTTTTAGTAAAACATTTTTAGTCTTAGTAAAACATTTTAGCGCACCAAACAATTTTCTGCTTAAGAAGGCTGGGTGGGGGTCCCCTAGAGTTCTTTTTTGCGGACATTCTCACTGATTGACTGATTGTGGGCTGTCACCTGTACATCTTTCCAGTGAGCTAAAGTCAAGTCCAGGGGAGTGGAAGGAACGTTCCCCATCATCCGTTTGTCAGTCAGGCACAGTGCAAGAAAAAAACACACAAAAATGATCTCCTTAACCTCCCTCCAGTGAGCTAGGATCAAGTCTAGGGGGCTAGATGGAGGTCCTCAAGATAGAACGTTATCCATAGCTCTGATCAGATGTTCAGTCCAAAAGGCTACAAGAAACAAACAATTAATACAAAAGGAGGAAAACACACAGGCCTAAGAAAAGCTACGAGTTGGAGATCTCCCAAGCTGGCCCACAACCTCCTACAAGGGTGCAGAAGGAATGGACCCGAGTTGGCCCACAACCTCCTGTAAGAAGGAGTGGGCCCGAGTTGGCCCACAACCTCCTGCAAGGGTGCAGAAGGAGTGGACCCGAGTTGGCCCACAACCTCCTGCAAGGGTGCAGAAGGAGTGGACCCGAGTTATGAGTTGGAGATCTCCCAAGTTGGCCCACAACCTCCTGCCAGGGTACGAGAGGAGTGGACCCAAGTTGGCCCACAACCTCCTGCCAGATAAGCAGAAGGAGCAGACCCAAGTACAAGGTGGGCGGGTTGAGTCTCGTTTAGGAGGCCCTCCTGGTCAGTTCTGGCCAAAAACCAAACTGACTCGCGCCCTATAAGTATAAGCAAAAGCAAAACAGACAGACAAATTACAGGACAAGACAAATGAACAGCGCTGTTTTCTTACCTTCGGAGTCTGGGATCTCAGGGTCTCTGGGGCTATCCCGGACGAGCCCCCAAATGTTGTGCCATGTTGCAAGACCACCCCCAAGAAGACCACCGAGATTCAGACACTCCGAAATGCAAAAGCAAGGCAAGGCTTTATTTAACGAGCTGCCAACTCGGGCCTCATCCTACCCACCGACACAGCGGAGGTTAGGAGGGAGCCCCGAGCTGTGATTACACAGGGCTTATAAAGGCAAAGAACAAGGTTACAACAATCAGCTGTGCAAGCAAGATTAGAACACAGGTACAAATCTGATTGGCTCAGGGTTCGATTCTAAAATGGGGTTCACGTGGTGGGGCCTGACTTCAAAGTCTGGCACCTCAGCATCAGAGTTGTGTTTGGTAGCCACAGGGTTGCATTAGGGTGTCATTGATGTCTTCCTCCTCCATGTCTCAGAAACTGTCATGACTGCTGCAGAGACCTTTAGTCTGTGTGAATTTTGTAACTAGAAATATGGTTAAAGGCCCAAGCCTTCTAAAATCTTTTTAAACCTAAGTAGGGCACGAGCCTAAATTTGCAGGCAACCCAGGCAGGAGGTGTGACAATCTATCCAGGGGACTCAGAGATGCCAATACAGCCTTGCCCAGATCCAATCAATCTCTCCTTCCTGCCTCTATCACACATGACTAAGGAGGCCTGCTGATTTTAGTAAGAAAGACACAGCCAGTTCAGATCCACTGAATCTGAGACTTTTACATTGTCCTGACCCTTTGCCCTCTTCTTATTGATTTGTGCTCTCTTCCACCTGCCAGTAAGGTTAAATAATATGATTTGATTTGATGGCACATGGATTTCATTCAGTCTGCTGTTCTCTAAGTGTTACAGCAGAACTCTGGCAAGTATTCTTTGGTCAATTCTTAACAAGTTACAGGTAAGCTCTACTCCTATTGTTCTCCTGTTGCTTTAATTGGAAATAAAAAGGGCTTTTATGGCGAAGACTCCTTGGATTACAGTTCAAAGCCAGCCTGGGCAGAGACAAAAAATAAAATATTCCTCTAAAACTCCGTCTCCCAACTCACCAGCAAAAAGCCAGACTGGAAGCTTGGCTCAAGAGAACCAGCCAAAGGCTAAAAGCGGCACCGTGGCTTAAGTGGTAGAGCACTGCCTTGAGCAAATGTGCTCAGGAACAGTGCCCAGGCCTTGAGTTCAAATCCTGCAATTGCCATCTGGGACAAGCTATCTAAGCAATGAGCACCTAGACGTTCAGGATGAGATCAATCATAGAGAGGAATAAGAGGAGATGAAGTCTCATCTTAAATGGAGTCAACTTAAACTTGCCCCAACTGTACTACCTTCCTACCTGTGCCCTTCAATGGCATTAACCCTCGAGGCTTTGTAGCCAACCATGTTTGGCAAATGGATGTTACCCACATTCCCTCTTTTGGACAGCTCTGCTTTTTCCATGTTACCTTAGACACCGACTCTAATTTTATTATGGATACTCCTTTTGCCGGGGAGGCTAGCAAACATTGTATTTCCCATGCCCTATGCTGCTTTGCCACTATGGGACTTCCTAAACACATTAAAACTAATAATGGTCTGAGATATGTTGGACGAGCTTTTCAAACTTTTTGTAAATCTTACCAGATTGTTCACACTATAGGAATTCCCTATAATCCTCAAGGTCAAGGAATTGTTGAATAGGCCAACGCTTTGTTAAAACACCAAATTTCTAAATTAAAAGGTGGGGGGAATTATACGCCCTCTCTCCTGTTAATATTCTTTCTCATGCTTTATTAGTACTAAATTTTTAAAATTTGGGCTGTAATAGCCTTTCCGTAGCACAGCGGTTCTGGGAAAAGAGAGAGCAAAGACCTTTTGCCCAAGTTAAGTGGAAAGATCCTTTAACAGGCATTTGGCACGAGCCCGATCCAATATTGACATGGGGTCGAGGATGTTGTGCCAAGTCGCAAGACCACCACCAAGAAGACCACCGAGACTCAGACATTCCAAAATGCAAAAGCAAGGCAAGGCTTTATTTAAGTGAGCTGCAACTCGGGCCTCGTCCTACCCACTGACACAGCAGAGGTTAGGAGGGAGCACCGAGCTGTGATTACACAGGGCTTATAAAGGCAAAGAACAAGGTTACAACAATCAGGTGTTCAAGCAAGCAAGATTAGGACACAGGTACAAATCTGATTGCCTCAGGGTTCAATTCTAAAATGGGGTTCACCTGGTAAAATGGGGTTCATGTGGTAAAATGGGGCCTGACTTCAAAGTCTGGCACTTCATTTCCCCCTTTTTCTTTTTGGTACCTTGGGAGCCAATCATGGCTCCATTCTGTCCATTTCAATGGCTTGCATGTCTAGGGGATGATATAGAGGTAAGGCATGGGCCAGTAGGGCCCAATGTAGTAACCAAAGGGCCTGTCACCATTTCTTACAAGAATAGTCTCTGTACTTCTGTTTTGCATGCCTCTAGTTTATCCTGCCTCATCTTCCCAAAAACAACTCTGGTCCCTTGGTCTTAAAGGGGGGCTGATGGGTGAAGATCATCCATCTTCTGTAACTTCTTCAGGCTGACTCAGGGGCGTTGACCTTACCTAGCCAGGAACCTATAAACTTAGTCTACTTTACCAAGGGACTGCAGGATTACTGCAAACTGAAAACTAACTTTCAGCTATACAGACTTACCATTAGCTGTGTAGTGTTTAGTATCCAAATGTTAGCAACAAAATAATACTTAAACTTCTCAGCTGTGCTCTAAGGGTCGGGTGGCTATACCCGTATTCCTGAGCAAGCCCAAAACTACCTAAAATAAGGGGGTCACCTCACTTTGGAGTGAGCTGCGAAAAATAACATCAACACTAGCCAGGGTAGTAAGGAAAGAAGGCAAAAAGAAAATTATAACAATATTCACTCTAACTTTCTTTTCTTGAGGCGAAGGTGAAGCAGCTGAGTTGGGTGCTTGGAGATCTCCCATGTTCCACCACGGTAGTTGTCATCCAGGGCAAAGGGGTCAGCTGGCCTGGCGTGGAAGCAATGAACCCAAGTGGCGATACCGTCTAGGGTTCCTTCCACCGTGGTTCTAAGGATTTCAGTCCCCTGGTCTGAATAAATGGGGGTAGGAACAGAAGCAGAATCATATAATGCCTTAAGTTGGGGTCACATTCTTGTGCACTATCTGCAAATAATCGAGTTTACACAAAAATTCAGTATCATCCAAATCAGCAAGCAATTCAGTCTGAAGGCTAGGGATAATGGGCGGGGGGTACCCGTACATCATTTCAAAAGGAGTAAAGCCAAGCTGATAGGGAGAATTCCTTACTCTAAGCAGAGCAAAAGGGAGGAGTGACACCCAGTCTGTGCCAGTCTTTAAGGCCAATTTAGTTAAGGTCTCTTTTAGAGTCCGATTCATTCTCTCTACCTGTCCTGAACTCTGGGGTCTATAAGCACAATGCAATTTCCAATCCGTCCCCAGTGCAGCGGCTATTCCCTGACTTACTTTTGAGATGAAAGCTGGACCATTGTCCGACCCAATGGTGGATGGGAAGCCATACCTGGGTAGGATTTCTTCCTGAATCTTCTTAGCCACTACATTCGCGGTCTCATGCTTTGTTAGATAGGCCACAACCCATCCTGAAAAGGTGTCTACAAAAAGTAGCAAATATTTGTATCCAAATTTTCCAGGTTTAAATCTACTTCCCAATACACGCCTGGCCTATTCCCACAGAGGCGAGCTCCTTTAGTAATCTGTTGATTGGGGGCATTGGTGAGCTGACAGGCCTTGCAATTTTTAACAATATCTTCAATAAGTTGATCTCCTTGTCTAATTTTCACTTTGGAGTGTCGGAGGAAGTCCTGCATTTGTCGGGTTCCCATGTGAGAAGCTCAGTGGATTCTCTTAAGGATCCCCTTACCCAGCCCTTGTGGCAGGATACGTTTCCCTTCACAAGTTTTCCACCAGTCATTGTTTCCTTCTCTGTCCAGGGGTTTTGTGGGCCATGGGAATTTTCTTTATCCACTCCAAGCCTTCTTGGAAATACTGGGGCACAGGAGGCAAAGCTCATGACCCTGGGTCTACTAAAGTCTGTTCCCAGGAACTGATTGTCTGGCTGATTTAGGCACAGGGATTTTCAGCACAGTCTGCGTGCATCTGACAGCCAATGCTTGCTCTATTTTAATATGAAGCCCAGATGGGTGACTTCAGGTTTACAAATTTGTGCCTTTTAACTTTCTAGTTTGTAAAAGCATTTTCCTGACTGGCTGGGGAACTGTCTCTGATGACCTAAAAAGTTACCTTTGCAGGCCTTTAACAGATCTCAATAAGGACACAATCTCAAGTCTACAAGCTTTCTTTCCTAAACATATGTATCAGCATAAAATTCTCACTGCCAGTCAGAGCTTTGAGTAAATACTGGGGGTTGAGATTTTAATCTATCCTCTCATTTGACAAACTTCCCCTTATTCTTCTAGGACTTCCCGGCTTTGATTAACTTTTGAAAGGCCGAACAGGAGTGACTCTAGGATCTGACACCATCTCTGCCATCCAAGCAGTCGCTTACTGCCTCTGGATGCTCCATCACTTTTGTCCCAGGAGGAGTGACTTTCCACTGGACTTGGACTCAGGGCCTGAGTGCTGTCCCCCAGCTCTCCAGCTCAAGGCTAGCACCCTACCATTTTGAGCTCCACACAACTCCGTTCCCAGCACTCTGCTGGCTGATTAGAGACAAGTCTCTCACAGGGACATTTCTTTTCCCGGGCTGGTTTTGAACCACAAATTCAGATCAGTGAGTCTTATAAGGGGTCACTTTACTCCAATTATAAACAACAAGGTGGTCCACACAAAAGTAGTTTTTAAGCATACTCTCTTACCTGGAACTTATTAAGGGTCAGTATTAGATCTCGACAAACTTGTAGGAATCACCTGTGCTTCTCTCTGGGCCTGCTGGAAACGGTTACAAAAAACAAAGAAGCTGGAATGGCAATTAAACATTTTGGTAGCCATAATTCTCCTTTTCTCACTTTGTGATAATTATTTAGGACAATTTAACTTCCAAATTTCTTATCTAGAAATGTATTCTTGATTTCCAAAGCCTTTTTAACACTAACACAACACTTTAGCTTTTATCTGCATCGGAAAAACTGAACCTAACAGGCATTCTGAAACCATGTGCCACCCTTTGCCTATGGGCTGCTTGTTTCAAAAGAGCCTCTTTTTTTTTTTCTTCAGTCCCAGTTACTGCATAGCATGAAGACCTTTGAATTTTTCCTTAATGCAAGAATCACAATTAGAAATACTTATCCATTCAGCTTTCCAATATATTAATGAGAAACATTGGCCCATTTT
The DNA here is from genome assembly GCF_023159225.1 of Perognathus longimembris pacificus. Classification (NCBI taxonomy): domain Eukaryota; kingdom Metazoa; phylum Chordata; class Mammalia; order Rodentia; family Heteromyidae; genus Perognathus; species Perognathus longimembris. The sequence continues at coordinate 62,305,696 of NC_063162.1, forward strand.
GCAATTTCTTCCTACATACATAGAGTTAATGAGAGTTTACTTCTATCCCCATTAGTTTAGTGTGTATATATATATATATATATATATATATACATACATACATATATAGACACACACACATATATATATCCTTTTAAATCCAAATTTCTGACACTTAGCTGTGATTTTTTTTTATTTTAATTAGAGAACCCTGAGAAATCCTTTTTTAACTGTAGTTCTTCTTTAAAACAATGCAATAATACCTTTAAAGCATTTGGTAATGCCCAAACTTGATGACCATTTGAATTTAAACTTAAACTTAGTTTTGCATCATACTGCAGTCTTGAACATGTTCACACTCACACATGCACACACACACACATTTTCAAAAGATCTTAAAGCGCACAGAATTAGCATCGGCCGTACATTTTAAGACAAAAACATTTAACAAATGATTTTAGCATTCTCCAGCCTTATTTTCCAGGGCTTGATAGTTTTAGTAAAACATTTTAGCTCACCAAACAATTTTCTGCATAAGAAGGCTGGGTGGGGGTCCCCCTAGAGTTCTTTTTTGCGACCACTCTCACTGATTGACTGATTGTGGGCTGTCACCTGTACATCTTTCCAGTGAGCTAAAGTCAAGTCCAGGAGAGTGAAAGGAACGTTCCCCATCATCTGTTTGTCAGTCAGGCACAGCGCAAGAAAGAAACACACAAAAATAATCACAGGCACAAAGACCACACAACACTTACAGACAGACTTAAGGTTTGACTGTGTCTCTCCTGCCCCTGTGAGGAGGCAGACCACACAGTCTCACTGTGCCTCTCCTGCCCCTATGAGGGGGCAGACCACACAATTTTCAGGCTCTCTCTCTCCCATTCCTGTGTAGGAGCGGACCAGACAACCCCAAATATAGAGTGGACTGGACGGGCACCCATTAGAAGGGCCTCCGGGTCCAGTCCTTCAGGTTCAGGGTGGTAGTGGGAAGCCTGAACCCCTTGTGGAGGGCTTGAGGTTCCCCCAAGTCCTCCAGGACTGCCCATATGAGCGTGTCCATTCCAGCTGGTCCTTCACTACCTACAGGTTCAGATTCAGGCGGCTGGCCAAAACAGAAAACAAAACTATAAATCACACAGACACAGACACACAGAATGAACAGTGCTATTTTCTTACCTTCGGAGTCTCTGGGGCCATCCTGGATGAGCCCCCAAATGTTGTGCCAAGTCGCAAGACCACCACCAAGAAGACCACCGAGACTCAGACATTCCGAAATGCAAAAGCAAGGCAAGGCTTTATTTAAGCGAGCTGCAACTCGGGCCTCGTCCTACCCACCGACACAGTGGAGGTTAGGAGCGAGGCCCGAGCTGTGATTACACAGGGCTTATAAAGGCAAAGAACAAGGTTACAACCATCAGGTGTTCAAGCAAGCAAGATTAGGACACAGGTACAAATCTGATTGGCTCAGGGTTCAGTTCTAAAATGGGGTTCACCTGGTAAAATGGGGTTCATGTGGTAAAATGGGGCCTGACTTCAAAGTCTGGCACTTCAGAGGACATGTCTGTGTTTTTTCACAGGATGAAAATGACGCCCGCTGGCTACCTGAGCATTGCGTTCGGATTGTGGAAGCTCATCAGAATGGTCCAAGCGCTGACCCACTGGGCCTACGTGCCAGACACACCGATGGTGCACCCTGCGACTTGGGAAGGAGCTGAGGTGTTCGTCCATGTCAACAGATCAGCATATGGTACAGCTCCAGATCCTTTTGGCCAACATGTTAAAATGGGAGATTTTGAAGCTTCTGACATTGGAACCCCTTTATGTTTTACAACTGACTCCAACAGTCATATTCCAGGCTGCAGTGTAATGCAATCCATAAATCATAGAATTTGGATTTCTGATAACAGTCAAGAATATAATATACGAATGACTTCATTGCCTACTGGGTTCCCTGTACATGCTAATTCTACATTGTCCTTCATGATATCTCGCTGCATCAACTCTTCCCAAATTGTAGAATCCACGGGAGAACTGCACCCCATAAAGTGTAGACATGAACATCCTTTTATAACCAATATTTCAGGAACTACTTCTCGATTGATGGACTGGTCCAGAGCCAATCTCACCAACAAGTACAACCCAGGTCTATAATGGATGAATGGACACCCTCAACACCATGTCTGGATGTTAGTGGCTACCCTAAATAATATCTTCTGTTCCACTTCTTTTTAAAAAAATATTATGCGTTGTGTAACACCTCCTTATGCCATTATGTATGGACCTTTTAATATTTCTATAGGAGCCATGTATTTCAATGTTACTTGTACTAACTGTTTTACAAATTGCTTGTATAGTGGTCTTACTGATTCTGTAATTGTTATTAAGCAGTCTCCATTTTTCATGCTTCCCGTAAACATATCTAAAGCTTGGTATAAAGAAACAGGTATTCAAGTGTTAAAACATTTAAAAGAAAAACTGTTTGAACAATTCCAACACTATATTCCTTCATTGACTAATGTTAAGCGGCTATTAATGACATTGCTCAGCCCGGGAATACTTTTACTGATGGTTTTCCTATGCCTTCCTTGTATTGTACATATATTACAAAACTCTTTTATGAGTTTAGCCAGCCAGTTACATAAGATCAAGCTCCAAGTAAATGGATTTCCCCTGAGAGGAACTTCAGTCAGAGACGGGTAAGAGGGGGTGCTGTTCTGACTAACCTAAGACAGGGCCTTCAGCTTTGCTCTGAAGAAGTTCCCAATGACGGATAAGGCAGACAAGGCGACCCGCCCATGCTAAGACAGGCGGGTTCGCTTCTTTAAACAAAGACAGGGGAGATGTAGGGAGCCAACAGCGAAGTTCATCCTGACTTCTGGCTATGCTCTCAAGGACGTGCAAGGACTTGGCTTAGTCGATATAGGGAACCAACAGCAAAGTCATCCTGACCTCTTGCTATGTTGTCTCAAGGACATGCAAGGACAGGGCTTACTTGAAGGACAGCACTAATCCGGAGATGTTTTATTATGTCCACAAGAGTCTGTTTTATTTAAACCATTCAACCTTATCTTGTTTTACTGCCTCTTGTTATTTACCAACTTCAGGGCCTTCCTGTTTTCTTAAACCTTAGTTAATCCTATGCCATTCCCTGGTTCCTAAGCTGTACATAAGATGGAAGTTAAGAATAAATGGGGCTGCGGTCTTGAGTTACAGTCTTGAGCTGCAGACCTCCCGGACCCCATCATTGTCTCTTGTCTTTTTTCTCTTGTATTTTTCCTTTTCTTTAATCCTCGCCCCCCTCATTCATGATTCCCTTTCGTTGCCGGCTGGCTCTGGCACACCCCCTCAAAAAAACCCTTCAATTATTTTAAAAAACAACTTTGGACTAAAGGCAGAAGGGTACACCTATAATTCTAGTTACTTGAGAGGCTGAGATCTGAGGAGCACATTTCAGAGTCAGCTTAGGCAGACAAATCAGAGAGCCTCATATCTCCAATTAACTAGCAAAAAAGCTATGAATGGAAGTGTGACTCAAGTAGTAGAGTGCCAACCTTGAGTGAAAAAAAGCCAAGTAAAGACATGAGGTCCTGAGTTAAGCCTACTTCCTGCCAAAACAACAAAATCACCCAAAGAAAACAAAACTACTTTGGCTTGTTGTTGAGCAGAACATAACATTCATTTCTTTCTTGCCTGGCTTTTGTTGTTTGTGAAACATGTGTCCGAGATTCATGCTTGTTCTCTCAGGGGCTGTGGTCTAATCTTTGTTGTCACAACTCCCTGGCTACATACACCTCATTTCTCAACTCTCCCTTTCAAAGCGACCCATTTCCTTTCTATGTCAGGGTCATTATGAATTAAGGGTACTCTGGATATTCTTTTATACATTTTTGGTGATATTTGTGTGTGTGTGTGTGAGTGTGTGTGTGTGTGTGTGTGTGTGTGTGTGCATCCACACACATGCCAGTAGTAGCGCTTGAACTCAGAGCTTGGGTTTTGTTCCTGATGTTGTTGCTGTTGTTGGATGCAGAGTTTAAATTCAGGGCCTGGGTGCTGTCCCTGAGCCTCTGTGCTCATGGCTAGTGCTCTATCACTTGAGCTACAGAGCCACTTCTGGTTTTTGCACGGTTAATTGGAGGTAAGAGTCTCAGAGGCTTTTATACTCCAGCTGGCTTTGGTTCTCAATCCTCAGCTTCCAGCCTCCTGAGTAGCTAAGATTACAGGCATGAGATACCAGAACCTGTCTGTCCCCGAAATTTCTTGCTCAAGGCAAGTACTCTACCACTTGAGCCACAGCTCCACTTCTGGTTTTTGGTAGCTAATTGGAGATAAGAAGAGTCTCATGAACGTTCCTGCCTGGGTTGGCCTTGAACAAAGACCCTCAGATGAGTAGCTAATGTTACAGGTGTGAGCCATAAATGTTAGGCAGGTGTTTTTGTTGTTGTTTTGTTTTTTGGTTGTTTTTTTTTGAAAATTAATGAACAGGGTTTATTGTGAAGTTTTTATTGTGAAGTTTATTGTGAAGTTTCGGTGGATGTGGCACATAGGCCCATTGGGTCAGCGCTTGTACCATTCTGATGAGCTTCCACAATCTGAATGCAATGCTCAGGTAGCCAGCGGGCGTCATTTTCGTCCTGTGAAAAAACACAGACATGTCCTCGACTCCATGTCAATATTGGATCAGGCCCATGCCAAATGCCTGTTAAAGGATCTTTCCACTTAACTTGGGCAAAAGGTCTTTGCTCTCTCTTTTCCCAGAACCGCTGTGCTACGGAAAGGCCATTACAGTCCAAATTTTAAAAATTTAGTACGAATAAAGCATAAGAATATTAACAGGAGAGAGGGCGTATAATTCCCCCCCCCTTTTAATTTAGAAATTTGGTGTTTTAACAAAGCGTTGGCCTGTTCAACAATTCCTTGACCTTGAGGATTATAGGGAATTCCTGTAGAGTGAACAATTTGGTAAGATTTACAAAAAGTTTGAAAAGCTCGTCCAACATATCCCGGACCATTATCAGTTTTAATATGTTTAGGAAGTCCCATAGTAGCAAAGCAGCGTAAGGCATGGGAGATACAATGTTTGCTAGCTTCCCCGATAAGAGTAGTAGCCATAATAAAATTAGAGTAAGTGTCTGTGGTAACACAGACAAAGTGGAGCTGTCCAAAAGAGGGAATGTGGGTAACATCCATTTGCCAAACATGGTTGGCCACGAAGCCTCGAGGGTTAATGCATTGGAGGGCACAGGTAGGAAGGTAGTACAGTTGGGACAAGTTTTTACCATTTGACGAGCCACGTCACGTGTGATATGAAAATGCTGATGTAAGGTACGAGTGTTTTGATGGTGGGCAGCATGTGATTGCTTTGCTAAGTCAATTTGAGTGAGAAAAATTTGAGTAGCCTCATCTGTAATAGCATTGCCCTCACTTAATGGTCCAGGAAGCTTAGTATGAGCACGTATAAATCCAAAAATGCACTTATAGGTGCGAGAGCAAAGAAGAAGTTGTATCTGGCGAAAGAGTTTGGATAGTGGAATTAGCTGAGCCAAGGAAAGGGACAGTTTCAATGACCTGAAGGGCTCGAATAACATAATGACTGTCTGAATATAAATTAAAAGCTTTAGTAGGTAAAATTGTAAGGGCTTGTAAAACTGCTTGAATTTCAACTTCCTGGGCAGAAGAAAGACCAGTGTCCCAAGATTTAGTTTCACCATCAATAGTAAGAGCTGCCATTCCATTAGAAGATCCGTCTGTAAACACCAAGGCAGCCATAGAAAGAGGTGATAGAGATACAACCCGAGGAAATATAAAAGTGTAAGAAGAGACAAAGTGAAGTAATTTGTTGGAGGGATGATGATGTGAAATTGTGCCCATAAAATTGGCCCAAGCAATGGCCCAGGAATCACAATGAATATAAAGCCATTCTTGCTGTTGTAAAGTATAGGGGATATATTTATATCCCCTGTGGATTTCGTCCAAGATACATACAAGATTCCACATGGCACATATGGACTAAGGTGGCCACCAATTCATAATAGGGAGTTAACTCTTTTGAGGGAGTAGCAGGCAAGGAAAGCCATAGAAGGGGTCCCTTCTGCCAGAGGACCACTGTTGGAGAATGAGGTGTAGTTAAAATATATGATTCCCAGGGGGCTGAGTAATCAATATAATTTACATGTTGGGAAGAAATGGCAGAATTTACTATGCTTAAGGCTTTAGCTGCTTCAGTTGTCATTTGTCTGGGAGATGTAGGGTCAGGGTCCCCCTTTAATAGATCAAGTAAGGGTTTTAATTCAGCTGTGGATAATTTAAGGGCAAAGCCAATTAATGTCTCCCAGAAATTTTTGAAAATCATGCAAAGTACGCAAATGAGAAGTCTTAATCTGTAATTTCTGACTAGTAAAATAATAAGGACCTAATGTATGACCAAGATAAGTATACAGAGGATGCTCTTGCACCTTTTCACTAGCTATTATTAACCCAAAAGAGGTAAGATCTTGTTTTAATTGTCCAAAAGCTTGGCGTACTACTGCAGGGTTTAGATGAGCTAATAAAATATCATCCATATAATGAATAATATAAACAGAAAGAAAATTTTTGCGAGTAGAAGAGAGAGCCCGCACTACAAAGCTTTGGCATAAGGTGGGGCTATTTGCCATGCCTTGAGGCAACACTAGCCAATGGTATCATTTCATGGGTTCTTTAAAATTAGTAGGAGGGACACTAAATGCAAAGCGTTTGCAATCTTGAGGAGCAAGGGGTATGGTATAAAAACAATCTTTTAAGTCAATTATTATTTTGTATGTGTTTTGAGGAATTGCCATAGTAGAGGGCAAACCTGGTTGTAACGCCCCCATAAGTTCCATTGTGGCATTTACTCATTGGAGATCCTGAAGAAGTCTCCATTTACAAGACTTCTTTTTACAAAAATTGGTGAATTCCATGGGGAAGTAGAAGGAGCAATGTGGCCCAAGTCCAGCTGTTCGTGCACCAGCTGTTGGGCGACAATAATCTTTTCAATTGATAGAGGCCACTGATCCACCCACACCAGGGTCTCTGATAACCATGTGATAGGATCAGCGTGAGGGGCAGGATGAGCAGCAGCCCCCATTAAAAATATCCCAGCCCTTGTCTAAGAGGTCGGGGCTGGGGTTGAATGGGTTCTCGAATTCCTTGTTGATTAATTCCCAATCCTCCTGAAGGCAGTAGCCCTTGACTTAAGAGTTGACAAGTAATTGCGTCACTAGGGCTAAACAAATAAACTCCCATCTTTTCCATAATATCCCTCCCCCACAAATTTATGTGCAAATGATCCAATACATAAGGTTGGAAAGTCCCAGAATGGGCCTCACCATCTCTCCAGTTAAGGATGGCAATGCTTTGTTGGGGATCTGTGGCCTGTAAAGATGCGAGAGATGCAGTAAGGGACCAGTGGGAAGGCCAATGTCTTTTGGCTATCACAGACACATCTGCTCCTGTATCTAATAGGCCTCGGAAGGGCTTTTCTTGTATATAAATTGTATGCTCGGGCCGTTCCTATTTTATGTTTTGAACCCAAAATATGTCTGAAGACCCAAAACTCCTTTCTCCCCTAGGGTTTGTAGTGACTGAGGCACCGACTGAAATTAAAGGAACAAGGATGAGCTGAGCAATTCTTTGTCCTGCACGGATAGAGATAATACTAGCAGGCGCTGAAGCCATGATTTTTATTTCTCCAGTATAGTCCTCATCTATCACTCCTGGAATAATATGTAGGCCCCTCAGTGCAGAGCTGCTGCAGTCTAACAGTAAGCCAACAGATTTCCTCGGAAGGGGGTCAATGACTCCTGTAGGGAGGGCCTGGACTCCCATTTCCGGAGTCATTACTGCACAGGTGGAAGACCAGAGGTCCAGTCCTGCACTCCCTGATGTTGCTTGGAGGAGACTGGAAACTGATTGTTGCTGTGGGTTCTTGGGGAATAGGCTTGAGGTTGGGGGAAGGAAGGAGCCGCCCCAAAATTTTTCCGTGGGGCCAGGGTCTGGCCCCTCTGCCAGTTTCCTGAAATCGGGAGGCCAGAGTCATTCAAAGTAGATCTGCAATTCTTAGCCCAATGCTTCCCCTTTTTAAACGGGGACAAATTCCAGTCATAGCTCTCCTTTTCTGATTAGGGCAGTGAGCCATTAAGTGGCCCATTTGTCCGCAGGAAAAACAGCTGCCAAGGTACCCAGCAGTATGTAGATGTCCCCTTCCCTTTCCCCCTGTACGGGGGGGGGGGGGGTGCGTAAAAACTCAGTTACAGTCTGCACTTGGAGCGCTGCAGCCAGTGTGAGGCCCTGCATATAGGATGGACCAATGTCTGCACAAAGCCGAATATAGTCAGTTATTCCTCCCTTTTTCTTAAAAGGCCTGATGGCCACTTGGCAAGCTGCATTAGCATTTTCATATGCCAATTGTTGTACAAGAACCTTGCCAACATCCTCAGCTTGGATCAGATGGCCTGTTGCTTCTAATAGTCGAGAGACAAAATCTTAATAAGGTTCATCTGGTCCCTGTCTAATTTTGGAAAGGTCTTCAGTCTTACTAGAGTTAGGGAGTCTATTCCAGGCACGTTTAGCAGCAGCACTGATCTGACCATAAATGTCCGGAGTGTAATTTAACTGGGTCTGGGTGTCATTGTAATCACCTTCCCCAGCGAGCTCTGCAAATGAAGCAGGCACATTATTTGTCTTGTTGGCCTCTGTTGTGGCCTGACACTGTTCCACAAATTCAGACTTCCACAATAAGTAATCTCCTCCACTAAGACAAGCCCTAGCCAACTGTTTCCAATTGTTTGGGCATAAAGCTTCAGTAGCCAAGGCTTCAAGAATAACTTGAGTAAATGGCACTGTAGGGCCGTATTGAGCACAAGCATTCTTTAGATCTCTTATTTGTTTAAATGGCAAAGGCTGATGAACTCTTTCATTATCTTCATTCTTCCTTACAGGGAATAAGTGAAAACCAGAATGGCCTCCCCTCTTTGAGCAGCCTGCACCAAGGAGAATTTCAGGGCGCTAGGCTTAGGGGTGAGATTAGAACTTGTCCCAAAGGGGAGTTCACCATTAGGAGGGCCAGGCGCCTTTAACAGCACAGGCTGAGATGGTACTGGCTGTGAGACAATAACAGGCAGAGGGGGTGGTGGGAAAGGATCAAAGTCCCCCAGGATTGTGGGCGGGGGTCCACAAGTCTCTACCTTTAAAGGAGTTTGTTGTTTTGGATGAAGCTGTGACAATAACGCTATAATTGATTCCAACATATTCTCAACATGGGTCAATCTATCTTTAGTAGGCTCATTGCATAATTTTTCCTCAGTGTCTGAGCCATCTGAGCCTTCCTTAATATCTAGCCCAGTGGGTTCAGATCTTATTAATTTTCTCAGCTCTTCCCGGGCAGCTGCATACGCTCCCGGGGCTGGGCGACACTCATCAGGTCCCTGTTCAGTTTTTCTGATCAACTGATTGAATCTTATCCATTTATGTCTAGGATCTTAACAATCTCGGACCATATTCCAGAGAGTAAAAGCATCCACTGGGGTTTTCTCAGGGCCATTTGCGTCATAATGTCCCTGAATCTTTTTTCCAATTTTCTGCCAAGTTTCTAAGTTAATGGTTCCTTCCTCTGGGAACCAGGGGCATGCTTCCTCAATAAAGTGAAAGAAACCCTTCTAACTGACTTTGGCCAACTTTCACTCCCCTGGCATGAAGCATCCCTTTGAGGGCCTGCACGTATAGCATGCAGCTGTTACCTTGTCCCATAATTTCTTACTCCCAACAGTAAGTACACTGTCTCTCTCTCTCTCTCTCTCTCTCTCTCTCTCTCTCTCTCTCTCTCTCTCTCTCTCTCTCTCCTTCCCAAGTGTTCAGACGTCCTTACCTGAGTGGGGTCCTCTGCCGTGGTCCCAGGTGTTCAGGTCCCTGTTCGGGCGCCACTCTGCCGGAGCCAACCGGCAGCAAAAGGAAATCCTGAATGAGGGAGGTGAGGATTAAAGAAAAGGACAAATACAAGACAAGAGAAAAAAAGACAAGAGACAAAGATGGGGTCTGGGAGGTCTGCAGCTCAAGATTGTAACTCAAGACTGCAGCCATGTTTATTCTTAACTTCCAGCTTATATGCAGTTTGAAAACCAGGAAATAGCATAGGCTTAAAATTCCAGAACACAAAAAGGCTTGGAGTTAGCAATACCTGACGATAGCTAAGACAGGATGATGTTGGTTAACATAAGAATGGACCCCAGAGCAATATTTGATGGTAACTAAGACAGGATGAGGTTGGTTAACATAAGAATGGACTCATAGCAGACATAGTAAAGCATTTCCAATTTTCCATTAAGCCATGTCCTTGCACGTCCTTGAAAACACAGCCAGAGGTCAGGAAGAATTTAGCTGCTGGCTCAGCTCCCAACAGGGAAGTGAGAAGCAATAGTTGGTTTTCCCATCTCTGCCACTTCTACAGCTGAACCCCTGGGCTGTGGGCCCTTTCCCCAGGCCACCATGGTAAATATGACCTCCCTGGATGGGCCTCAGGCGTTAGGTTTGGTCTACTTCAAGAAAGTATCTTGTGCTGTTTGTCACCCTCCTGGTGATGGCGAGCAGAGGCTATGCACAGCTAAATAAGACTCCTAGCCTGATTGACTGAGTGCTGGTGACTATTGTCCTGGGTTCAAGGCCCACCTGGGTATCTGGTATACAACATTTTCTGTAGGCCCCAGCAAGATGCCAGCCTCAGGCCTTGGCCCTGGGAGCCACCAAGAGAATGCTTTATCCTCAGCCCCAGGACTGTGATGGTGACCCGCACCCCAGGCACTTCTCAGGGTCAACGATTGTAGGAGTCTGACTAGAAACCCTTTGGAGTTATTTCAACGAAGTTATTTAAAGCCATAAGAACTCACCACAACTTGCAACACCTGCTCATTGTGAAGAGAGGCAGAGGAATAAGAGGAAAAAGAAGAGGAGGAGGAGGAGATGGAGGAGGAGGAGAAGGAGGAGGAGGAGGAGGAGGAGGAGGAGGAGGAGGAGGAGGAGGAGGAGGAGGAGGAGGAGAAAGAAGAAGAAGAGGAAGAAGAGGAAGGATAAGAGGTAGAATCAGCCATCATCTGTGACAAAGTCTGCATCAGGGTTTTTCCAAGGAGAAAAAAAGAACTGAACATAGCAACCACACCAAACACCATTTTGGAATTGAACCTGCCAAGAGGAAAAGAAAAACACCATGTAAGTATACAATTCTTCAGATTGCATGAACTAACAAACTCATTGACAAGCTGCATTTCATAGCTTTGACATAATGGCAAAATCTTTTCATTAATCTATCTCTTTTATACTCTCTGACTAAAGTATGTTGACTAGATTCTTTACAATCAATTCTAATAAATTTACAATTTTTCTGATAAAAAGAAGGTATCTTGTCTCAAAATCTGGCTTTTATCAGAGATGTAAGGAGTTTGGGTGATATGTTTTACAAAGCTATTATGGTTGAAGTCTGGATGCATGCTGTTGTGGAATTGCCTGCATTGTAATGGTCTTCTATGTCCTGTTTAAAAAGAATTCAAAAGTATTCAGCTCATCTACTTCCAACCAGGAGGACAGAGTGAAGAGCCTGTCAGAGGCCTGACCCTTGGGGGAGAATTCTGTTAAAAATCAGTAGTCCTGCCCCTGCCACATCTGGGGAAAACACTCTATGATCACAAATATTGCTTATGATTCCGAGGACTCCAGAAAGCCAAATTCCTTTGAGCTGTGTGTAACTCAATCTCAGCCAAGAGTTTCGCTGAGAAAATCTGAGCTTACATGAAATTTGGGAGTTATCCATCAGTAATGAGAAAGCAATGACTGGAAAGCAATGACTGAGACAAGAAAACCTTTTCTGTTCACCATCTTTCCCAAAATACTTAACCCAATCAAATAGTACAACGATAAACCATATTTCCTAATGCTTTTCTATATTTTCTAAATTATGTAGTGCTAAATTCTGTTACTTGGTTCTAAATGTACCACAGAAAGAAGAAGAAACTATTGAAAATATATTATTATATTGCCAGTTATGGTAGAAAAGAATTAGTATATTGATTCACATACTAGTAAAGAATTCATATACTAGTATAAGAATTTATTGTAACAGTGGGTGGAAGTTTTTTTTTGTTTTTGTTTTTTGTTGTTTTTTTTTCCTTTATCAATAAAGGGCTTTATTTATTCAAACCAAACCAGATGTTGATCTCTTCCACTCATCATGTAGGATCTTCTGAACATCTATTGTTTTCTAACATTGTGCTAAATCTCATAGTAGTTTAAATGATAGGCAATATCAGAGACAATCAAGTCTGATTATATGTGGGTGGAAGTTTTGATGTTATAAAAGATATGAACTTATTCTCTAAATCTTGTTTATTGTAATATTTGGTTGATTACTCATTTCTCTTGGTCAATTCTTAATCACACTGCCATATTCTTGTCTGAAATTTCTATTTACTGGAAGAATGTGAGAAGTTTAATCGAGGGAGGCTGCTGATACTAATTGACATGTTTGAACAGTTCACAGAATCCATTAAGAATGGGGAATGTTTTCTGAACAAAAAAGATTTATAATGGAGAGCAAAGAGATCTATGAAGTAGCAAACTCTTGAACTAATCATTATAGGTAACTCATAAGTAAGGGAAGGCTTCACTCATACATGTATCACAAACAATCAACTGTTGGACGTGTGATGCATAGAACTTCTGTATTTAAAAAAAGACTATAGCGACCATAATAAGTAAGCACTTACCCACATGTTCCAGTTCAGTTGTCCATCACAGTAGGGCTTCACTGTGGGCCAGCCAGCTGGGATTGACTCACTCCTGCGTGGTCAGAAATTATTGCAAAAAAAAATAAGAGCTGCTTATATGTATAGATTCAGAAATGCTCAGTTTAGTGCCTATGAGGGTTTCTAGCAGCTCAGGGATAGCACCCAGGCCCTGAATTCAAGCCCACACCTGACAAAAAAGAAAAAAGATAACTATCCAAAAATGTAGTACCTATACACAATGGAATTTTACATAGCCATTACAAAGAATAATATGTCATTTGCAGGGAATTGGATGGACCTGTAACAAGTCATATTAATGAGGTAAGCAAGCTCAAAGAAACAAATGGTGAATGTTTTCTCTCATATGTGGAATTAGATCTAATATATACTGGAACATGGAAAATTATACAGGGCTCTAGATAATTCACACACAGTGAGACCAAAGGAGGATAATCTTAGGAGAAGAACACAAAAGTGCAATGCTTATGTGCATACAAAATAACATCTATTGTAATGAACTCCAGGAAATGGAAACAAGAGATTTTTTTCTTTTTTTGCTGTTTCTGTTTTCTTTCCTTTTCTTCTTTCATGTATTTGTCTCTGGGAGGGATTATGGGAGGCACAGAAAGGGAAGGACATAGGGAAAACAAGTGCAGCAGTGGTACTCACTAGACAGTATGTTGAAAATGAACTGTAAAACTTGTGGATGGGGAAAGAAGGGGAAAACTGAGAGAGAGTGAGGGAAGGAGCGATATTGTCCAAAAGTGAATGTACTCTTTACCTCACTTATATAACTGTAACCCCTATGTACATCACCTTTACAATAGCAATATAAAAACAAAAACTAAAATATAAATGAAAAACTAATAATAAGATTTTGGGAAGTATTTCCATCTCAGTAAAAAGAAGATTAATACAAATTTCAGATCCAATTGTTAGATAAATTAGCTATTTCTAAATGAGTAGAACCTGTAGAAATAACACAGTCAATATCTACAGAAAATTCCAAGTATATAGAAGCAATTGAAAAGGCCCAAGGGAAAATGTCTTCCACTTCTGAACATGTATGTCCTACTTCTGCATCTTCATCTGAGACAGAGCCTCCTGGAGAGCCCAGTGGACCTGCTTGTTGTGCAAGGTGTAGACGACAGGGTTCAGCAGCGGGTCACCACCGTGTGCACCAGGGTGGCCTCTCTGTTGGAGTTCGGCCTGCTCATCTTCTTTGGCTTCATATAGATAAAGACACAGCTGCCATACATCAGGGAAAGGACCATGAGGTGATAGGAGCAGGTGGAGAAAGCTCTGTGCTTCTCTGTGGCTGAGGGGAGATGAACCATGGCGGTGGTTGCTACTGTAGGCCACAGCAGTCATTGTGAAGGACGGAAAGAGGACACACAAGCCCAAGATGAAGAACAAGCTGTCAGTCGATCTGGTGTCAGAATAGGAAAGACTTGACAAGGGTCCAAAATCACAAAAGAAGTGAGGGCTGATATTGGGGCCACAGAATGATGAGTGAGAGTGCCAGGACTGGAATCGCCATGAAGAGAAATCCCAGCCCCCAGCAGGAAGCAACCAGCAAGAGACACACCTTCCAGTTCAGGATGGTTGGGTAATGCAAATGGCCTGCAAATGGTCAGGTACCGATCTAAGTACAATACAGCCATGAGGAAGAACATGGTTCCTAACAGGAAAAGAAAGACCAAGGCTTGTTTCACACAAGCTACAAAGGAAATTGTCTGTCTCCCTAACAGAAAGAAAGTCAGCAACTTGGGAATCACAGTGGTGATGAAACAGCATTCCACAAAAGAGAAGGTGCTGAAGAAGTACATAGGTGTGTGGAAGTGAGGGTCAGTGACCTCGATGTTAATAATAAGAGTGGTGCTCATGATGGAGACGACATTTGCCACCAGGTGTATGAGGAAGAATGTAGCGCCCAGGTGCTGAGTGGCAGGAAACCCCTCCAGGATGAACTTGCCAACCATAGTCCTCTTCCTCACTTCCTCCATCAGCAGCTTTTCTGTTCTCTCCACCTGTCATTGAACTAGATGGTCACTTCAAAACTGTACAGTAGTTAGGCACTGGTGGTTCACTCCTGTAATCCTAGATACCCAGGAGACTGAGATCTGAAGACAGTGGTTCAAAGTCAGCCCAGGCAAAAAGATATGTGACACTATCATCTTCAATTAACCACCATAAAGCCAGAAGTGAAGTGGTGGCTTAAGTGGTAGAGCACCAGCCTTGAGCAAAGAAAGTGACAGTGTGAGGCTCTGAATATATATATACCAAATAATAAAATAATATAAAACCAAATAATAAAAATCCCTGAATAACATAAAGCTTTATTTTATTAAATATGTAAAATAATCAGGCATGACAATTTGGTGTACTTATTATTTCAAAGCTCTATATTTAGCATATTGTTGTTTTGTGTCTGTATGCCATTCCTGGGGCTTGAACTCAAGGCCCAGATACTCTCCCTTAGATTTTTCACTCAAGGGTGGCACTCTGTCACTTGAGCACAGCTCCACTTTTGCCTTTTATTGGTTCATTGGAGATGAGTCTCACTGATTCTCCTGCCCTGGGCCACCTTTGAACTGTGGTCTTCACATCTCTCAACTTCCTTAATAGTGAGGATGACAAGCAGGAGTCACTGGCATCCAGTTCAGCATATTATTCCTGTCTATTGTAAAGGAAAACTACTTGTTTTTATATCCATGTTCACATTGCATACAGCTAAAGCAGTAGTTAAATGAGAACTGTATAAGTAGCAACCCATGCAAAGGAAAGGCTATGTCATTTTAACAGTATTGAGTCACCTGCTCACATAGGTCATTGCTTAGTCAGAAAAAAAATTATTCTTTTAATTATATATTTGATGACTGAACTTGCTTCTATGAAGGTAGCATTCACACCATTACCTTAAGATGAATGTTGCAAAACTAAAAGTATAACAGAAAGAAATAATAGTGGATTATAGCTCAGTGGTACTGTGGCTTAAGATGTAGAGTGTTTGCCTTAAGCAAAAAGAAGCCAGGGATGGTGCTCAGGCCCTGAGTCCCAAGTCCTGCTCGTGTGCGTGCGCGCATACGTGTGCGTGTGTGTGTGTGTGTGTGTGTGTGTGTGTGTGTGTGTGTGTGTGTGTCCCTTCATCGTATCTAAGGGTTTATTACCATTTTCAGGCATAGTATTATAAATAATAATTTAAAAAAAAACTTTTGCCTGGCATTGGTGGCTCACACCTGTAATCCTTGCTACCCAAGAAGTTGAGATCTAAGCCCAGGCAGGAAAGTCCCTGAGACTCTTGTCTGCAAGTAAGTGTCCAAAAGCCAGAAACGAAGCTGTGGCTCAAGTTGTAGAATGCTAAGCTTGAGTAAAAATGGTCAGGGAAAGCTCCCAGACTCTTAGTTCAAGCCCTAGGACTGGTCTAAAATACCAAGCAATCAAACAACAAAAACCCATTTTTGTAATCCAAGCACAGTCCCCTGAAGTAAATTAGATTCAAGGGTGATCTGCTAATTCTAACAGGGCTCATGTTGAGCTAGAACTTGAGGTAGTTTAGATTTTTTTTAATTTTTTAAATTAAATTTTGTTGACAAGGTGTTGTGCAAAAGGGGTACAGTTATATAATAGGGCAGTGAGTACATTTCTTGTGATATCTTACACCCTTGTTTTTCTTTCCCTTCCCTAAATCAGGTAGGCATATACAATACCCAGTATATCAAAATCATATACAGTAGCCACGTGGCATACGCCAAAGGAAATTCACCTAGAACTTTAAATATAACGTCAACAATAGAGTTTGCTTATCCTTGTCTTATATGTTCATACATACATAGCTGTTGAGCTATTGTGATCCACAAAGAGGTCTATTTTAGACCTTTTTATGTTTAGTAGTTGTTTAGTTTTAGATACATAATGTAAGGTCACTGTCCCAAACCTGTGGAAATACCATTTGACAAGAAGATTTTGTTTCGTAGACCTCGTCTCTACTGTCCCCCTCAACTTTAACAGTCATAAATCAAGGAGACCATGCCCCTTTGTTCTCTGTGTTCGAGGGTTGTCTTGCTCAACATTATTTCTTCAAGTTCTGACCATTTCCCTGCAAATACCAATATTTTATCATTTCTAATCGCTATGTAGTATTCCATTGTGTATAGGTACCACATTTTTTTTATCCATTCATGTGTAGAGGGGCATCTGGGTTGTTTCTATATTTTAGCTATTGTGAATTGTGCAGCGATAAACATGGATGTACAGATGTCTTTTTGATATCCTGAGACCTGTTGTTCAGGATAGATGCCTAGGAGTGGTATGGCTGGGTCATAGGGTAGGTCTATGCTGGGTTTTTTGAGGAACCCCCATACTCTTCTCCAAAGTGTTTGTACTGATTTGCACTCCCACCAACAATGGAGAAGGGTTCCTTTTTCCCTGAATCCCCTCCAGCATTTGTTGTTGGCTGACTTTAGAGTATAGGCCATTCTAACTGGGGTGAGGTGGTATCTCAGGGTTGTTTTTATTTGCATTTCCTTTACTGCCAGGGATTTTGGACATTTACTCATATGTTTCTTTGCCATTTTTATCTCCTCTCCTGTGAAGTCTCTCTTTAGCTCCTTTGCCCATTTCCTAATTGGTTTACTGGGCTTAGAAGGGGTTAGTTTTTTTGAGTTCTCTGTAGATGACGGATATTAGGCCTTTTTCTGTTGCTGTGCTGGTGAAGATCATTTCCCATGTGGTTGGCTGTCTTTCTAGTTTGGTGGCTATGTCTATAGCTGTGCAGAAACTTTTTAATTTGTAGTAGTCCCATTTGTCGAGTCTCTCCCCTATCTGTTATGCCCCCTGGGACTATATTCAGGAAGTTCCTTCCTGTGCCTATAAGTTCTAGCGTCTTTCCTACTCAGTCTTTCAGTAGTTTCAAAGATTCGGGTCTGATGTTGAGTGAAGCCTACTTGATAAGAATGTGTAATTTTCTTGACCAGTTTCTGGATCCTGTTAGCTAATATTTTTTTCCCCTGGGTGATATGTATGTCTTTAGCTAATATTCTGTTGAGGACCTTTGCGTCTGTGTTCATTAGTGATATTGGTCTGTAGTTCTCTTTTTTTGTTCTGTCTTTGCCTGGGGATGAGTATAATATTAGCTTCATAGAATGAGTTTAGGATTTCTCCCTCTGTTTCTATTTCACGGAAGAGTTTGAGAAGTATTGGTATTAGCTCCTCACTAAAGGTTTTATAGAATTCATTGGTGAATCCATCCGGGCCAGGGATGTTGTTGGGAGGCTCTTGATTAATCCCTGTATCTCACTGTAAGTTATTGTTTTATTTAGTTGATTTATTTCTTCTTGATTCAGTTTGGGCAGTTTATACTTCTCTAAGAATTGATCCATTTCTGTAAAATTATTGTTCTTTAGTGAGTAGAGGTTCTGGAAATAGTTACTTATGATTGTTTGAATATCGTGTGTATTTGTTGTAATTTTTCCTGTGGAGTCCCTGATCTTAAAAATATGAGTCTCTTCTTTTTTTTTGTAAGTCTTGCAAGGGGTCTGTCCATTTTATTTATTTTCTCAAAGAACCAGCTTTTAGTTTTATTTATTTGTTGAATGGTCTTTCTATTTTCAATCAGATTTATCTCTTCTTTAATCTTTGTGATCTCTCTCCTCCTAGTCATTTTAGATTCGATTATTTCTTGTTTCTCCAGATGTTTTAGTTTCATCGTCAGGTTATTCACCTGCTCTGATTCTATTATTTTAATGTGAGTGCTGAGGGCAATGATCTTGCCCCTCAGTACTGACTTAGCTGTGTCCCATAGGTTTCTTTGTGATGTATTTTCATTGTCGTTGTGGCTTATGAATTTGTTAATGTCATCCTTAATTTGCTCTGTGACCCAAGTGTTAGGTAACAGTGAGGGGTTTATCCTCCAAGTATTTGTATAGCCTCTGTGGTATCCTTTGTTATTGAGGGTTACTTTGATTCCACTGTGATCAGATATAATACATGGGATGACGTCAATACTCTTGTACTTGCTGAGGTTCTTTGTGTGGGCTATGTCATAATCTATTTTGGCGTATGTTACATGGGCTGCTGAGAAGAATGTGTATTGGGTCTCTGTAGGGTGAAAAACTCTGTACAGATCTGTCAGATCCATGTGGGATATGGTGTTATTTAGGTCTTTGGCTCCCTTGCTAATCCTCTGTGTGTTGAATCTGTCTCTTGGAGAGAGTGGAGTATTAAAATCTCCCACTCTCCCGCTATGATTGTGTTTGGGTCTATCTTGTTCTGTAGTTTTGTTTTACATATTTAGGGCCTCTTTTGTTTGGTGCGTATAAATTTATCACTGTGATATCTTGATTCTGGATTTTTCCTTGTATTAAAATGTAGTGCCCTTCTTTATTTTTTTGAACTGATTTTAATGAGAAGTCCTTTTTGTCTGAAATCAGGATAGCTATTCCTGCCATTTTGGTAGGTGTGTTTGTGTGGAAGATCCTGCTCCATCCTTTCTTTGGGAGCCTGTTTTTGTCCCTTGCTGTAAGATGGGTCTCTTGAAGACAACAGATAGCAATTTTTGTTTATGGATAATCTTTGTCAGTCTGCTCCTCTTTATCAAAGAATTTATAACATTTATATTCAAAGAGATCATGAATAAGTGTAGTTTTTTTCCCTTCCATTTTCCTGTGTTTCCTCTCCCTGCTTTCTTGTCTTTATTGAGCTGCTCCTCCTGTTGGGCTCTGGCTATTGTAGTTTCTTTCTGTTTCTGTCTGTGGGTCTTGTATGTTTTCTGTTAGGTGGGGTTCCCCTCTTAGAATTCGCTGTAAGGCTGGTTTTTTATTCACATAATCCTTTAGTTCCTCTTTACTATGAAGATCTGGTTTTTCCCTCAAAGGTGAATTCTAATTTTACTGGGTATCTAATTCTGGGTTGGCAGTTGTTGGCCTGGAGGACTTGGACTGTGTTCTTCCAGGCTCTTCTTGCATTTAAGTTTGTGTGGAGAGGTCTGCCGTGATTCTGATCTTTTTTCCATTGTAATAGAGTTCTTTCTTCATGTTAGCTGCGTTAAAAATTTGCTCTTTATTCTTGAGATCTGAGGCCTTGCTAATTATGTGTCTAGGCGAGGATTTTCTAGGGTCTGGTCAGGTCTGCCAGGTGTTCTATATGATTCTGTTATTGGGGTGAGGTTATTCCTTGTGAGATTGGGTAAGTTCTCTGCAATAACTCTATTGAATATTTGTTGTATACCTCTGCTCTGGTACGCCTCTCCTTCATCTATTTGATTATATGCAGATTGTATCTCTTCTCCCTGTCCACTATTTCCTGGATTAGTCTGCACTGGAGTTTGACAGTTTCTTGGAGTGCAGCAATCTTCCGGTCCTTTGTGATGTGGCTTTTTAGTGTGGTTTGCAGCGACATGAGTGAACTGTTTATGGTTGCCAGATCAGCTCTCATTGTGGTAATTTCTTCTTTTAATGAGTTGTGTTTTGAATCTATTTTTTCTTGCATTTTGTTTCTCAGGATGTTAACGTCTTATTTAACAAAGGAGTAGACTGTATCTATTTTTGCTTCCATTTCTTTCTTGACTTCCTGAAGGTCCTTTGAGACTTCCATTCTAAACTCCTGGAATTGTTTTCTGAATTCATTCCTGAGGCTTTTGGTCATTTCTGCTATCTTAGCCTCAGTTTTATTTTTTTATTCTCCATCTCCTCCTTGGTCATACTACTTTTTGGAGCTGGCGAGTTGGCTTGACCTTTCATGAAATTTGTAATATTTCTTTGTGATTTACTCATCTGGAGTTTTTGCACTTTCAGGGGCCTGTAGGTGGCGGCCTTGGCTTGGCTTTGTGCTGTTTCCCTCTGGTCTGTCAGTGAGGACTTGTTTATATCCTGGCTCCAGGTTTGAGTTTGGCTGTTGAACCTTACTGCCCTATTGGTGAGCATGACTGTCTCAGTTGTTTCCAAGGTGGTTACCCTCACTGCAGTTAGGGGTGGGTAGGTTCTGTGTCTTTCTCTGCAGGACTGTGCTGTGCCGCTGTGTTGTGCTGACCCTTGTGGGGCCCTGTTGGGGGTTCACGGGTCACTGATTCAGCATGGCATGGAGACTTTTCTCTTTGATTCTTTCCCCTCTAATTGCTGTGGGTCAAGAGAGCTCTTCTCTCAGATTGAGTATTGCCGCAGAGGGGCGGCTTGCCCACCTGTGTGGAGTGTTCCTGTCAGAGCAGGTTTTGCTATTGAGGGGTGGCCTGCCCAACTGTGCAGAGTGCGCCTATCAGAGCGGGCGTTGCTGCTGGGGGGCCCTGCCCACCTGTGCAGAGTGCGCCTGTCAGAGCGGGCATTGCTGCTGAGGGGCAGCTTGCCCACTTGTGTGTTCCTGCAGATGGGTGGGCACAAGATCCCCCTGCTGGCGGGCTAGCATGTTGACCCACGCTGGTCCTCTAAGGTGCTCTTGTGCTTCTTTTGGGGGCACTCTGCACCGGATTGTTGAAGGGTGCTTGTGCCCTCTAGCGAATCTACTGTGTGTGTGGGGGGGGGTATGTGTGGTGCCCAGCAGGTTTAAGTGTCTGGGCCTGGGTTGGTGCCCACAGACTCTCTGCACCTCTGCTGTGAGGGATGGGCATGTGCTCAGGCCCAGGTGACCCTACTGGGCTGGTATTGCACACCAGCAAGCCTGTGACTATTGTTCAAAAAGTCTACGCAGACCAGGGTGCCTCAGATGGCATTCAAATGCCTACCAGTTCCCCGGTCCCTGCTGGGGTGGCTGGTGCAGACAGATTCAGGCTCCGCAGCTGGGGCTTTGGGGGATGCTGGCCAAAGGTGTCTCCCAGACACTTTGTTGGGCACTTCTCCACCCACTGCTAGCTCCTGTGTCCTCCCAGGAGCTGTAGGGTCCAAGAGCCACCAGATATGGGGCTCTTTTGTTCCCTTGTGGTAGGGAGGGTGAGGGAGGGAGCTCTAGCTTCTTTGTCCCCTTGTGATGAGCTCTACATCAGGTTTTGGGTCTCTGCCAGAGCTGATCTCCCTTGGCGGGGGGATGGGGAACTTACTGGTCTTGAATTGTGTGCATGTCCCACGCTGCTGTGGACTTTTCCGGGTTGGGGTGTGACTATCAATCATTTGGCGGTGGCCGTCCCTGCTTTCCACGTCTGCGGCACCCCTGCTGTTGTTGTCTGGTCCTGGCCATTCAGTCCCGCACCGCCAGTCCTGTGCCACCATCTGTCTCGGTCCAGTCTGTGCACTATCTGAAGCCCGTGGAGCTCCTGCTGTCTTGTCTCTGCACTCGCGGTGGGACTTTTCCACTGTTGCTTCTGTGGTTGCTGACGGTGGTCCCATTCACTGGCTCCAGGGCCACTTTCCCAGACTGGCCCTGGTCGGGCCAGGGCGGTGAGGGTACCCCGGAGATTTTCTGGCTCTGTGCAGGTTATAGGCTTTTCTTTCTTTGTTCTTTTTCATTTCTTGTGTTTCTCTGTTTGTTCTGGTTGTTTGCTCTGTTTGTTCTGCTGGTCTCTTGAGGGGCATTGGGTGTTGGAGTTCCCAGCTCACTATTTGGTCGGAGCAAGTTGGGATGCCTCCCTATTGTGATGGCTCCATCTTCTCTCCTTCCTAGTTTAGATTTTTTAAAGTGATTTTGTGCCTGCAGTCAGGGCTGGTGTCTCTGTACATAGCTATTCTAGAGAATGAAATCCTAAAGACCATGGTTCCAAGCCAGGCAGAAAAGTCTAAGATTCCCTCTCCAAGATAACAAGCAAAAAGCATAGATTGAGAGCCAGCATAACAAGCAAGCAAGACTGAGGTCTTGAGTTCAAGCACAGGTAGAGAGGAAGGAAGGACGGAAGGAAGGAAGGAAATGAAAGAAGGAAGAAAGGAGAGAGAGAGAGACTGTTTCCTCTATGTAGGGTGCATGCTAAGTAGTCAATCCAGGGGAGAAATTGTGTCTCCTCATCTTCCCTCATGACACATTGAAGAATTGCCTACCAAAGTCTGGGGAATTCCATGACTTGGCTTCAGTTATCATTTTCTGATCCATTCTCCCTGTTAATACTTGCCTAAGTAGAACACGTGGTTTCTTTCTCCCTCTAAATTCACAGAATTCTCTCTTGTTTATTATAGTCAACAAGTGTTCATCTTAGATCTCTGAACTAGCTTCTAATTTAGCCAAATCAAGTCCTCCCATTGTTTAAAAAGAATAAGTATGAAACCAATCTGGAAAGACAAAGATCACTTCAGTTCACAGCAAATGAGTGGACAGCCATGCAGTAGGAGTGGGCACATACTCACTGCAGGCAGCTCAGCATCACCAGAGCGCAATCCTCTCCTCCTTTGCTCCTCCAAACACTTGTCTAGGCAGCTGCAATCCAGTGAAATGAACAGTACCATTTAATATGGCCTTAATTTGCCCCAGAGGAAAAGTCTATGTGTGCATCACATCTGCCTGTTATAACCCTTCAGTGATTTCCCTTTCTAAGAGTAAGAGAATACACCAAAGTCATGATTACTGGGATTTTTTTTTGTTTTATGATTGCTGGAAATCTGTGTACTGAAAAAGAAAATGAAAGAAAGGAATGAAAGAGAGGGAAAGAAAGAGGGAAAAAGTATTAGAAGGAAGGAAGAAGTGTGAGAGAGAAATAAAAGAAAAAGTAATGAAGAAGATGGAAGGGGAGACAAGGAAAAGAAAGGGAAGCAAATGGAAGGGAAAGCAAGGAAAAAAAGAAAAGAAAAAAGTAGGAAGAGATGAGGAATGAAAGAAAAAGAAGCAGAGGAAGAGAAGCAAGAAATGAAGGAATGAGGGAAGGGAAGGGAAGAAAGGAAGTAGGAATTGATAGAAAAAAGGAAGAAAGGAAGAGAGACAGAAAGAAAAGAAAGGGATAGAAAGAGAAGGAAGGAAGGAGAGAGAAATGAAAACAATGAGAACAGATGAAGAAAGGATAAAATGAAATCAAAAGGAACAAAAGGTAAAGAAAGGGAGGGGAAGGGAGAGAAAGAAAGAGTGAAAGGAGGAGACAGAAGAAGAAAAGAAAGAAAAAGAAGGAAAGAAACAGAGGTAGAGAAGGAAAGAAGAAAGAAAGGGAAGAGGGAGCAAAAGTTGGAAATGAAAGAAAGGAGGAAGAAAAGGAAAAATAAAGAAAGGAAGAAAGAGAGAAAAGAGGAATACATAAAAATACAGATACACATTTGGACAGGGTGTGGGAGGGAGGGGAGGAAAGAGGAAGGGAGGGAAGAAGGTTGGAAGGAAGGGAGAGAGGATGTGTGCTTCTGGGACTTGAGTGAGTTCACTTGGAATTCCAGGAAGCTTTCATATCCTCTTTTGCATCCCCAGTCACCCAGACCATGTCCTGCTCCTGCCCCAGCATCAAAAGGAGATGTTATTCCTGGGCAAAAGTTTATGGTAGGATTCGAGTAAACAGGACCCTCACTTGAATCCACCATTCATGCACAATGCATTCCAAAGTGCTAGCTCTCTCTCTCTCTCACACGCACACACACAGAAGCACACATTCACACACACACACACACACACACACACACACACAACTGGGGAGGATAGTGCAATGAATGAAGTATGAACTTTCCCTAATGTGTGTCCAGCCCGGGTCAGTCTCCACTTCAATCAGGGGTCAGCAGGGCCAGTGATGACATTGAACACACCAGACATCACTAGCATAAGGAAGAACAAAGCCACTGAGACCAATGTCCATCTAGGATCCCTGGTGGCTGCTAATTGAGCACCACTGGAAATAGAAAGTTCTTGCTACTGGTGCTTCTACTAAAGTCATTGTGTATTATGAACATGTAGTCATATGAACGCCTAATGGTCTGAATTGTCCTCCACAGAAATCTTTATAAGTGGACTACATCCAACTGAATTCATGACATTTCAAATTACATTATGTTGCTAAGGTTGGCTGACAGGCCAAGTGGGGAACGGGACCTTGACCTATCAGAAATCGGCAAGAGCTCCCCCTTTGTCTGTCACAGAGAAGTTAAATAAAGCAAAATAAAAGTTTAAATAAGAGTCAGCATTTTATAAAATGCAAAAGGTCCATTTTCAAAGAACTTCACTGGTCCGACAAAAACCAGGTAGATCTCAATTACTTTGAGAGATAATTAATGAAGTACAAGATAACACAGATGAAAGACCTATCTGGTAGAGGTTAAAAGCTTGTCATAAAATGCCTCATGGAAATATAAACAAGCAGAAACTTAAAAAAAAAAAAGTAGAATTCTTGTGCTGAGTGCTGGTTTCTCACTTTTGTAATCCTCGCCATTGAAGAGGTTAGGAAATTCAGATCACTGTTCAAAGCCAGCCTGGACAGAAAAGTCTATGAGACTTCTATCTCCTTCACCAAACATCCTCAGATCTAAGCCTCCCAAGTAGCTAGGATTACATGCATGGACCACTGGCACCCACTTTTTTTCAGTGCTTTAATAAACGATGTTTCCTTAATGTCTTCCTTCTCACACTTCCCTATAGAAATCATCAGTAAGTCTCATCTTTGTCTCTCTGTTGCTTAGTGCATCCTTTTCTCTTCAGGCTGCTTTCAAGTTTCCCACGTTGCAACTGCTTTTCAGCCTGCATCTTGTGTGGTTTCTTCATGTTTATGGTGCCTGGGTTCGCTGTGATGATTGGATTTTTAGGTTCATATTTTTAACTACAGCTGGAAAAAGTTTAGTCACATTTATACAAATAATTTTTTCATTTAAGTATTATTTTCTGTTCTCCAAGTCCTCATGGATGTTAAGGAACTAATTTTGTATGTTTTAGTCTACTTAAGTTGTCTTATGATTCATGGATGCACTGTTGTTTTGTTTGCTCTTTTTCATTCTTTCAATCTGTGTTTGGCAGGTTTACTGCTGGTTGTTGTTGTTTCCCTCCAAAATCATTTTGTCTTTTTTACTAGAATGTTGATTTTTAATGTTGTAGTTTGTATCTCTAGAATTTAATTTCCTTTCATATTGTCTCTACCTATATTTTTCTCAAACATTTTCCTCTCTCTTTGATCACATGTAATAAAGTTATAAAAACTATTTAATGACTCTACTAATTTTGTTTTATTAATTTTCTTGATATGGTATTGTATTGACTCCCATTCTTGCTATGGCTTATTTTCCTTCTTGTTTGAATAAATGGTTTGCAAATAATACTTGGCATGGAAATTATGTTTTGATCCCAAGGCAATACATACACAGAAAGAAAATAAGAATACCCAAGAGGTGGCTTGAGGGGAACAATGAGAGTCCCTGGTTCTTTGGCTGGGTTCTCAGAACACCTGCACAGAAGATGGGGTTCAATGCAAGGACTGAAATAAACAGTGCAGGACAGACTGAGGTGGGGAGAATAGAAGTGAGGAACCCTGATGGGGGATGTTTTGGGGCATGTAGGAGGCAAGGCCAATAGTTGACTGAGGTGGGAAAAAAGAAGGGGAAGGGCTTAGTCAATATGAAATGTTGAGGACTGTGGCTGGATGATGACAAACAACCTAAATGAAATAAAAGCATTTTTTTTTGTTCTGGGGACTGAATTCAGGTCTCACTGCATGCTCTGCATGCACTTCACCACAGAGCTGTGTCCCAGCCCCCAGTGGCCGAGTCTACCTGTTAGGCATGGGCCTAGGAAAAGTGGCCCTTGGGCTGGGAATATGGCCTAGTGGCAACAGTGCTTGCCTCCTACACATGAAGCTCTCGGTTCAATTCCCCAGCACCACATATATGGAAAACAGCCAGAAGGGGCGCTGTGGCTCAGGTGGCAGAGTGCTAGCCTTGAGCGGGAAGAAGCCAGGGACAGTGCTCAGGCCCTGAGTCCAAGACCCAGGACTGGACAAAAAAAAAAAATTAGGAAAAGTGGCCCATAGCCAGGCCATGCTTAAGTTTTCCCAAGCTTCCAAACATATTCATTCACTTGTTCAGTGATCACGCCTTTCTGTGGATGTCACAGCTCATCTCTGGCCTCTTTCTGCTGCATTATTTTGCACTCCTGCTTTACAGTACTCTCTAGCCCACGGCATGTGTTGGGGGCACTGTACAGCCTTTCAAAGGCCCGCTACATTGAAAGTCTTTCCGGATGTTTTGTAAAAAATATCTGTATTTCTTCCACTTTCTTTTCAATTTTCCCCTCCTTTGAGTCTAACTGTCTTTAATTTTACACTTGCATATTTGTGGCAATCACTAATTTTTCCAACATGTAGTTTTTCTGTTTCTATGATATATCTTCCCAGATTGATCATACTTCCCAGATTCCCTCACAGCTACATAAAGCAATGTGACTACATATGTACCAAGGGACAGTGTGTGATATATCTGACATATGTGCTTACCTTGAATCACTTTCTCTGAGCTGTTTGATTTTTCCCTTTTTGTAAACTAAGCTACAGAGGTTGTGTCATTTATGTTGAAGAAAATAGTCCAGAAACTTGAGAAACACTGGCGCGGGAAGAACCTGCATTCTCTGAAGAAGCAACGCAGCATGGCTGACCTAACAAGCTTGAAATCATCACATCACTCAGGCATGCACTCAAAGATTTGAGTGAAGTTAGGACACCATACATTTAGTCTTTTCATTCCTTAACAGTTTAGTCTTTAACACAAGTAATAATGTACACGTATATTCTCAAATGTAAACACACCATTAACACCAAAAAAGACTTTTAAAAAAACACGATAACCTGCTTGAGTTTGACAACTATCAAGTTGGAATTTTTCTGTGTAATTAATTATTTCTACTGCTGTACCATCGACAATGGCAAATATGGTTACTAAAATAAATTCATGTATTTCCCTAGCTAAAAATAAATTCTAAAAATATTGCTCTGATTTTATTGACAGCAAAACTTTGGGATTCAGGGAGATTGTGAAACTTACACAAATTCTCATAGCTATTAAATGAGAGTTGTCTATCAAAGTCATTAGTGAAATATTTAATTTACTGCATGTTCCAAGTATGCAGTGTCGTGTACTTAAATCATTTGCTACCAGATTTTATAAGAATCCCAAGTAATTTCCAAATGTCTCAGCCAGTGAGTAACAAATTGTTGATAGAGTGGCCTGAATTCTTTGGACATATTCCTAGAATGATAGGTAACTGGTTTATAGCCTATTCTTGCTTGTTAACTAACGGAAGAGAAATGTGTGTGTGTGCATGCATATGCTGTGCTAACGTAGAGGGAAGAGAAAATGAAATATTTCCAAGTCCCTTTCCTGTATTGGGGGCTAGAGTTACAAGAGAAATCATTTTATTCTTATTCTGAGAGTAAAACGTCACAAAGGGTCAGACAACCATTACCATTTGGGCCCAGATAGGATTTGGGGTCTATGAGGTTATGAAGATTGCTTTATTGCCACCAAATCCCATGAAGAACTGACTAAAACAGAGGCTGAGCCAAAAGAATGGTCGGTTTCTCTAGGGAGACAAGGCTTGATTGAGGATATGGAGTTCAATCTGGGTGGGATTTGGACAAGAATAAGGTATGGGAGAGTGGAAAGGAAGGAGAAAAGAGATAGAGAAGGTGCTGTGTGGTGGAGGGAGGGGAAACAGACACTGTGCTGTCTGGGTGGTTCATGGAGGGCAGCACAAGGGTGCTTGCCCATGGCTCTAGTCTTCTTGGCAAGAGAGATCAGAAGGGCTAGCTCTGACCTGCCATATTCATCAAAGTCCTGAGTGAGGACCATGTGAATGAACACCTGAGCCTGGGTGTGCCCTGCCCAGATCCGCCGGCCTGGCACAGGGTGTCCCCCACTCTCCACTGGGGTTTTTAACCCTTTTTCGCTTATTTGGACATCAGCCTGAGCTGGCCTTTGTGTGATTATCAGAGATAGCCCAGCACCCTGCATAAAGGACTTAATTTAATTGCTCCTTCAGGGTCCACTTAGAGCAGCAGTGGCTGTGAACACCTCTCCCAAGAGTCCCCCACAGAAAGATACAACTTTTACCAAAGATGAGTCAAAAATTCCTGGAAGATCAACTTAAATAGGGCAGGGAAAGCTTTGTCTGTCTAAACCGATGTCCTCGGAGCTTGCACTGAGTCTCCTCATGTTTCCATCCTCAGCTGTGGTTGACAGAAAGAGGAAGATTACACATAAAATGCGCTAGCACCACAACGGTAGAATCATATTCTTTCAAGGTAGCTGTTATTGTTCTGAGGATTCTGTGCTTCATTGTGTGATATGAAAAAGTGAGGAAGTTCTGTTAATGCTTCCGTATGCTTAGCATGGGTATAAAATGCCTGCTGGCTTTCATTTAGCTAGCCTAAAGCCAGCAATAGTATATTATTCCTTCTTAGGCATTATCACTAGTCAATCAGCAAATGAAATAATTGAGTAAATGCTGTGCCCCAAATGGGCTGGGAGTTTAAGGTTTACCTGTCATGTCAAAATCATAAATGTTATTCTGATTCCTGACTGACAATCCTACTTTGTGGCTCTTTGGGCATATGATGATGTTAGATCTAGAAGGGTAACTGAAAAATTAATAGCAGAGATTTGTAGACT
The DNA here is from genome assembly GCF_023159225.1 of Perognathus longimembris pacificus. Lineage (NCBI taxonomy): Eukaryota > Metazoa > Chordata > Mammalia > Rodentia > Heteromyidae > Perognathus > Perognathus longimembris. The sequence continues at coordinate 62,334,920 of NC_063162.1, forward strand.
GAGTTCTAAAACCTTGGGACAAGACTCTGATTTTGTCACTAATACTGTGCGTGACTAAGTCACAGATTCTCTTGTAACATTCCAATAAAAAAAAGGAACAAAGTCATCAGGAAAACATCTTTCAGACAGAAAGATGAGCATTGAAACTTTTGCAGGTTGTTTTATTGTGCCAGTCCTGGGCTTAAACTCAGGACCTTTGTGCAATCCTTGAGCTTTTGTGCTCAATATTAGTGTTCTACCACTGAGCCACAGCTCCGCTTGCACTGTTGTTTTTTGTTTGTTTTTGTAGTTTATTATAGATAGGAGTCTCATGGATTTTCCTGCCTGGGCTGACTTTGAACCTTGATCCTCAGATCTCAGGCTCCTGAGTAGCTAGGATTACAGGTGTGAGCTACCAGCACCAAGAAAGGATTAGAATTTTTTATTCTAACGATTTTTAGTTTTCTGTTTCTAAAATATGTTTATAATAGGAATAACTTCTTTCATAGATAGTAGCTGAAATATATGGTATCTGTGAAAATCTTGAATTAGTTCAAAGATAAAATAATGAAAGGATTAAATTTTCCACTCTTATTCATGTGCCTAAAACCCTGATAATATTCCAATTGTGAAACTGTGAAGAATAAGTACATCTAAGATGAGATTCACTAAAAATAAATTGTGTTCTAGGAAAATTCAATCTGACTTTAAGAAAAACTCAACGATATGAGTCTTTTGATGTTGACAATGTTGATGGCACCTATTGCTGTCTTTCAAAGGGGATGAAGTCCATCCACCATGCACTATTTAGGTCCTGCAAGTGGGCTTCAGGAGGCTTCTGAAGAGTGAAGACAACCCCAGTTATACACCCCATGCCTGGCTGCACGGGCCACTGTGTTGTGTGACTGTAGCACAACTTTAATCTTGGTCATTGCTATCTGCAATCTTGTTCTTTCCACTTATGCCCTTGGTAATCATACTGTGAGCTTGATGAGAATTTAAGCCAGTGCCTGACGAACCTCAGAGGAGAAAGGTCTTTGCTCTTCTGAGAAGAGGAAATGCTTGGATGAGGTCTAGCATTCATTGTCATGCAATCTGCTTATAGTCCTGACTCTTTTTTTTTTTTTAATAATTACTTATTGTCAAAGTGATGTACAGAGGGGTTCCAGTTTCATATGTTAGGTCATGGGTACATTTCTTATACTATTTTTTACCTCCTCCCTCATTCCACCCTACCCCCTTCCTCTTTCCCTCTCCCTCCATGATTTGTTCAGTTGGTTTACACCAAATGGCTTTGCAAGTATTGCTTTTGGGTTCATTTGTTTTTTTTTTATCCTTTGTCTCTTGATTTTGATATTCACTTTCACTTCCCTAGTTCTAATACCTATATATAAAGTATCCAGTGTACTCAGATGAGGTACAGTGATAGTGCAGGGACAACCACTGGAAGGGGATACAAGAGGATCATAAAGAAAAGACACTATGATTTCACACAGCATGTTGAATAATAATTACAACAGTGATATAACACTCATTTCCATAACATGAAGTTCATTTCATCTTATATGTTCATAAGGGCATAGCTATTGGGCTCTTATGATCCACTGCTTTTATTAGCCTAGATCTGTGCTAATTATTCCTTATAAGGGAAACCATAGAGTCCATGTTTCTTTGGGTCTGGCTCACTTCACTTAGTATAATTTTTTCCAAGTCCTTCCATTTCCTTATGAATGGGGCAATGTCATTCTTTCTGATAGAGGCATAAAATTCTATTGTGTATATGTACCACGTTTTCCTGATCCATTCGTCTACTGAGGGGCATCTGGGTTGGTTCCATATTTTAGCCATGACAAATTGTGCTGCGATGAAAGATGGTGGTTTTAGTGTGTTCTTCTTTATAGTCTTTGGGTAGATGCCCAAAAGTGGGGCTGCTGTGTCATAGGGGAGTTATATATTTAGCCTTCTGAGGAATCTCCATACCACTTTCCAGAGTTTACATTCCCACCAACAACGAAGTATGTTCCCTTTTGGCCACATCCCCTCCAACATTTGTTATTGTTAGTTTTCTTGGTAATGGACATTCTTACTGGGGTGAGATGGAATCTCAATGTTGTTTTGATTTGCATTTCTTTATGTTCAGTGATATACAGCATTTTCATATGTCACTTGGCCATTCTCATTTCCTCATCAGAGAAGTCTCCTTTTAAGTCTTTAGCCCACTTGTTGAGGGGGCTGTTGGTTCTTTGAAGTTTTGTTTTGGAGGAATTAAATATTTTTAGTTCTGCATATATTTTAGGTATGAGGCCTTTGTTCATTGTATGGCTGGTAAAGATATTTTCCCCATCTGTTGGCTTTCTATTTATCTTGCAAGCAATGTCCTTTGCCCTTCAGAAGCTCTGAGTTTGATGTACTCCCATTTGTCCATCCTTTCCTTGATTTGTTGCAATTCTGGGCCTTTATTAAGGAAGTTTCATCCTGTGCCAAGGAGCCCAAGTGTTAATCCTACTTCTTGTAGTGTTTTCAGACTATCTGCTTTTATTTCGAGGTCTTTGATCCATTTGGAATTGATTTTGGTGCAGGGTGATATATAAGAATCTAGTTTTAGTTTGTTGCAGGTGTTGAACCAGTTTTACCAGCACTATTTGTTAAAGAGGCTATTTTTTCTTCCATCCTAACCTTTTAGCTCCTTTATCAATGATTAAGTAGGTATAGTTCTGCGGGTTCATTTCTGGGTCTTCAATTCTGTTCCATTGGTCTTCAGGCCTGTTCCTGTGCCAATACCAAGCTGTTGTTGTTGTTATTTTTTTTTACTAGAACTTTGTAATATAGCTTGAAGTTTGTTATTGTAATTCCTCCAGCACTGTTCTTTCTGCTTAGGATTTTTTTTTTACAATTTTCGAGTAGTTACCCGACATAATTACATTAACAGGCTACAGATGTTCTCAGTCACCACTGCGATATTCCCTTATATAGAAGTATTTACCCTATTCCCAGTTATAATTCTTTAAAGAGGGTATATCTGTCTTTTTTTTTTCTTTTTCTTTTTTGGCCAGTCGTGGGCCTTGGACTCAGGGCCTGAGCACTGTCCCTGGCTTCTTCCCGCTCAAGGCTAGCACTCTGCCACTTGAGCCACAGGGCCGCTTCTGGCCGTTTTCTGTATATGTGGTGCTGGGGAATCGAACCTAAGGCCTCGTGTATCTGAGGCAGGCACTCTTGCCACTAGGCTATATCCCCAGCCCCGGTATATCTGTCTTTAATCAGCACACAGACATTTCTTTTGACAATTTTCGAGTACTTTATCAATTCCCCAAAATAATTACATTAACAGGCTACAGCTTTTCTCAGTCACCACTGGGATATTTCCTTATATGGAACTATTTACCATGTTTCCTGTTAAAATTTCTTAAAGCGGCTGTATCTGTCTTTAATCAGCATGCAGACATTTCTTTTGACAATTTTCAAGTAGTATATCAATTCCCCAATATAATTACATTAACAGGCTACAGCTGTTCTCAGTCATCACTGGGATATTCCCTTTTTTTTCTTATTTATTGTCAAAGTGATGTACAGAGAGGTTATAGTTCCATGCATTAGGCATTGTATACATTTCTTGTACTGTTTGTTACCTCCTCCCTCATTCCCCCTCCCCCTCCCCCTTTCCCAATCCCCCCATGAGTTGTTCAGTTGGTTTACATCAAACATTTTTGCAAGTATTGCTTTTGTAGTCGTTTGTCTTTTTATCCTGTGTCTCTCGGTTTTGGTATTCCCTTTCACTTTCCCAGTTCTAATACCAGTATATACAGTTTCCAATGTAGTCAGATAAGATACAGAGATAGTGCAGCTACAACCACTGGAAGAGGATACAAGAGGATCATCAACTTAAGGGGACACTCAGCTCCTGGCACTTCTCCCACCGGCAGGGAGCATATCCCAGGAGGGTAGAGCTGAGAAAAGGTAAAGACGCAAAACCACCACCCTGAGCACCCCTTACGTTTAAGGCAGGACACATGACACACAGGCAATTCCGAGGAGAAGTCAAAGCAACATCCAAGGTCTTTATTCCAGGGTTGCATTTTAAAGCAATAATGGCAGTAGGAAGGGGAGGGATTTAGAGCGGCTAGCTAGGCACTGTGATAGGCTGGTTAGGCTGTACATCAAGGGTGATGTCATGGCACTTCCCCTAAGGGAGGACGTCACGGCCCACAGGACCGCCCCTAGGTTGGTTGGTCGTCACCATCTTGGTGCACCCGTGGTCTGAGAGAGGAGGCGGGGCTGGTTAGAGCCGCCTTCGCTGCCTTTCCGGTTCTGGAACCGGTAAAGGCAGGTGGGGCTAGCAGCCGCGAGGCCCCAGGGCTGGAGAAGAGGTGGGCCGGCTAAGTCCACCTCTTCAAAGCTGCAAGCCAGTGCCCAACATCTCCCCCTTCTGTTTTTAAATAGCAGGAGGTGCCTTACTCAAGAATGTGCCTGTCTTAGGTTGCCTCCCCCATGGGAGGCCTTACCCGTCATAGGCTAACACCCTAGCTGCAGGGCCGGCCAGCCCAGTAAAATAACTCGGGGAGAGTGGAATTGGCACTCAAGAGAAAGCCCTGTTATTTCTGCCTCACACCTGTACACCCCAGTAGGCTGCGCATCCTAATGGGTGTCATGACCAACTTCATAGGGTTCCCAATTGGCTAAAAGCAAAAGACCACCATTGTCTGGATAGCCCTGGATTATTACTTAAGAAATAGGGGAGACCTATTTGTCCTAGCAAGAGGCAATGTGAACATAAGGCAAATGTAGACATAAGGCAAATGGGGGGCCTCTCCCGCAAAGGGGAGTATGTGAAGGAGCCACCCATTTGGCTCCATCCAGGGAAAATTGGAGTTCTTAGTCTGTTTCTGCGCCATTCATGGTAATGCAGGCAGCACTCCCTTTCTCTGGTGGTGAGGTAGAAGCAGGTTCAGGCTCTGGAAACTCTGGAGGTCCACAGTAGCCAAGGTGCTGGTAACTGAATGCATGTGGTTAGCAAACATTTTATCATAACATTGAAGCAAGGTGCCAAACCCTTAACACCTATTTCCCTCCAACGGGAGCCCCTAAGCTCAGCAGCAGAGGAAAGGCAAAAGAAACAACAGTGCAATACTCCATTCCAGTTCTTTTGCAAAGCTGCAGGCAATATCGCCACAGCAAAACATTGCACCACGAAAGATGCCAAGGCAGAGTTCAGGAAGCAAGCAGGGCCGGGCACTGGGAGGAAGGGAGGCTGGCTGCCTCCGATGTCGTCCACCACCAATGCACGCAGACAGGCCTCCCGTGGTTCCAGGGAGGAGCAGGAAGAGATTCATCTTGGTCTTTTTCTTTATTCCTGGGGAGAACAAAGATTGTACCTCAAGAGAGAGAGCTCTTGGGTTCTGGTGAACAATATCTTAGGTCTCTAGCAGGTATCCAAATTGGGCTTGGTTCCCCAATCAGGAATACACATCCGAAGCCCCTTCCCATGCTAATAAGCAGGTCAGGACCTCTCCATGACCCAGTAAGGGGGTCCTTCCATCAGACTTGCACCTTTAAATAAGGTGTCTGATCTGACCAATGCCTCTGAAAGGCTGTCAGAGGTTGGTCTTTGGAGAAATTTAAAATATTTAATGTAAGCATGGTTGTCCTTAATTGGTCATGGGGGCTGCCCCCCTTTTGTTTTAATAATTGGTCCTTTAGGGTCTTATTATGCCTCTCGATTATGGCCTGACCTCTCGGGTTATATGGTATTCCAGTAGTATGTTTAATATTCCACATTTGAAAATTTTTCTGTAATGGTTTGCTTATAAAGCAAGGTCCATTATCGGTCTTTACCTGTAAGGGCAGCCTCCTCTTTTCTTAGTATAGTTCGGTCTACTCCAGTGTCAATTAAACATCGGAACCTTTTCCCTGCTATAACTATTTCTATTCTTGGCCTAATTCCCGGGACTATTGGGACTTTCCAGTGGGCCCTAGGCTGGTCACTAGGCTGGCCACTAGACTGGTCACCTCCTTTGGGTGACGGGGCTGGAGGGCGCCCCACTACCAGTTTAAAGGCTCCCCCCCCCAAGCATCAAATCTGGATTTGCTATCCCTTCGCCAATGAAATCCCTTCTTGCACCGGGGGCAAGGTGGTCTAGGCAGCACCTTAGCCTGGCCTGAGGGTTGTCCTCGTGAGGCACCAGATTTCATGGGGCCTGAAGGACACTCCCTCTTAAAGTGGCCCTGACCTCCACACCCATGACAGAGCCCCTTGTTTGTCTCGCTATTCCCACAACAGGGCCCCCTGCTTGCCTCGCTATACCCACAACAGGGACCCTTGTCTGCCTCGCTGGTGAGGGCAGGGGCGGATGCCTCAGTAAGCGAAGCAGTCAAGGACTGTGTCCAGTGGACCTGAGTGCTGGCATCCCGGCAAGCAAATACCCTGCTTTCCATAGATCTCTCCTTTATTTCCGCACAAGCTAGCCTGCAGTCTGGTGTAATTCCATCCCACACCAGGGCCCTGACAAGCTGGTTTAGCTGGGACCCAGAAGCCTTCTCCAGGAGACCTATCTCCACCTGGTCGATAAAGGCAGCAAGGCCCTCTGTAGCCTTTTGAGTAATTCCTATTATCAGGATCTTCAAGGGCCCCCTCCCTAAGCTTTTCCATGCCACGAATCCCACAGCCCACACCTGTTCCCGGTAGGGGGCAGGAAAAGCAGCCTGTTGGAGGTCTGTAGCATGCGGATCAGTGGATCCAAATAACATGTCAAAGGTTACGGGAATTGGGGGTCGGCAGCTTGATTTCTCTCAGCCTGAGCATAGCACCCATGTCTAAAAGAGGAACACCAGTCTATGTACATTGTGCTAGAAAACAGGGTCTGGGCTAAGCTCCTCCCCTTCTGGGTGGTGGAAAACTGATGAGCCAGGCAACAAAGGAGGGTCTCGGCCCAGGGAGTATTTGGTGTCCCCCCCCCCGAAGACTGCCTTTCTAAGTTCTCTAAAGTCCTTGGCCTCCCAGGATATACACGAGGCTGAGACGCATCCCAATTCAAAATCTGTTGGGGCGTCCGCACTCGGTGAGTGAACGCCGCAGCTGCTGCAGCAGTGGCAGTCCGAGAGGGGCCAGGAGCGGTAATGGAGTCGGTGGCACCTGCTGCTTTCCACTCTGCAGCTTGCTCATCCGCCACGTATCGGGACCCCGGGGAACCTGGCCCGGACTCCTCTGCTGGCCCGTCGGAGTGGGGCATTGAGCCCCTCTCCTCCTAGGCAGTGGGAAGGCTGTCCCTCCCCCGAGAAGCCAGGCTGAAAAGGCTGGCAGTCTCCACCCAGGGTACAGTATATTTTAAGGTCTCCCAGGCCTTTTTGGCTTGGGAGTCTGAAATGTCCAAATCGGTATTTTGGAGCGTGAGCCTCAAAACCTTGAAAGGTGGTTCGCTCTGCTGACTTTGGGACTGCCCCATGATTAAAGGGGGAATTCTTACCTCCAGGAAGTATTACTCAGCTCACTGGTAGGGCTTCTAAGCCCCAGGTTCATTCGCCACGCTTTTGCTCGTCTCTGTTCAGGCGCCAATTTTGAAGGAACACTCGGCTCCAGGCGCGTCTCCCGCCGGCAGGAGGAGCAGGGAGCATATCTCAGGGGGGTAGAGCCAAGAAGAGGTAGAGTCGTGAAACCGCCACCCCGAGCTCCCCTAACGTTTAAGGCAGGACACATGACACGCAGGTGATTCTGGGGAGAAGTCAAAGCAACATCCGAGGTCTTTATTCCAGGGTTGTGTTTTAAAGCAATAATGGCGGTAGGAAGGGGAGGGATTTGGAGCTGCTAGCTAGGCACTGTGATAGGCTGGTTAGGCTGTACATCAAGGGTGATGTCATGGGACTTCCCCTAAGGGCGGACATCACGGCCCACAGGACCGCCCTTAGGGTTGTCAGTTGATGCCATCTTGGTGCACACGTGGTCTGAGACAGGAGGCTGGGCTGGTTAGAGCCACCTTTGCTGCCTTTCTGGTTCCGGACCCAGTAAAGGCAGGCGGGACTAGCAGCCTTGCGGCCCCAGGGCTGGAGAAGAGGCGGGCCATTCTCATTTCCTCATCAGAGAAGTCTCTTTTTAAGTCTTTAGCCCACTTGTTGAGGGGGCTGTTGGTTCTTTGAGGTTTTGTTTTGGAGGAATGTAATTTTTTTAGTTCTGCATATATTTTAGATATGAGCCCTTTGTCCGTTGTATGGCTGGTAAAGATCTTTTCCCAATCTGTGGGCTTTCTGTTTATCTTGCAAGCTATGTCCTTTGCTCTGCAGAAGCTCTGCAGTTTGATGCAGTCCCATTTGTCCATCCTTTCTCTGATATGTAGCATTTCTGGGTCTTTGTTAAGGAAGTTCTGTCCTGTGCCAAGGAGCCCTAGGGTTTCTCCTACTCCTTTTTTAGCGTTTTCAAGGTATCTGTTTTAATTTCGATGTCTTTGATCCATTTGGAATTGATTTTGGTGCAGGGTGATATATAAGGATCTAGGTTTAGTTTGTTGCATGTATTGAACCAGTTTTGCCAGCAGCATTTGTTAAAGAGGCTGTCTTTCTTCCATCCTATTTTTTTAGCTCCTTTATCAAAGATTAAGGAGGCATCGTTCTGCGCGTTCATTTCTGGGTCTTCAATTCTGTTCCATTGGTCTTCAGGCCTGTTCCGGTGCCCATACCAAGCTGTTTTTTTGTATTACTATAGCTTTGTAATACAGCTTGAAGTTGGGTATTGTAATTCCTCCAGCACTGTTCTTTCTGCTTAGGATTGTTTGTGCTGTTCTGGGTCTTTTATTTTTCCATATGAATTTCTGGATTACTTCATCTATTTCATTAAAAAATGGTGTTGGGATATTAATGGGTATTGCTCTGAATTTGTAGGTAATCTTTGGCAATATTGCCATTTTGACTATATTAATCCTCCAATCCAGGAGCATGGAAGGTTTTTCCATTTCCTTAGTTCTGCCTTAATTTCATTTTTCATATTTTTAAAGTTCTCATCATAGAGGTCTTTCATTTCTTTGGTTAAGGTTATTCCTAGGTATTTTATGTTTTTTGAGGCTATTGCAAAAGGACTTCCTTTCCTGATTTCGGCCTCAGTCTTCAGATCATTGGCACATAGAAAAGCCATTGATTTTTGAGGTTTTATTTAATATCCTCCTACTTTGCCAAAGTTTTGGATCAGCTCTAGTAGCTTGGGAGTAGAGTCTATGGGGTTCTTTAAGTATAGGATCATGTCATCTGCGAAGAGAGAAAGGTTAACTTAATCTTTTCCTATTTGCAAACCCTTTATGATTTCTTCTTGCCTAATTGCTCTGTCTAGGAATTCTAGTACTATGTTGAAGAGGAGAGGAAAGAGAAGACATCCCTGACTTGCTCCTGATTTTAAAAGGAATGGCTTTAGTTTTTCTCCATTTAGAAGTGTACTTGCTGTTGGTTTGTCATAGAGTGCCTTTATTATATTCAGGAATCTTCCCTGGAATCCCAGTGTCTCCAGGGCTTTTGTCATAAATGGGTGCTGGATTTTATCGAACGTCTTTTCCGTATCTAGGGATCTAACCATGTGGTTCCTTATCTTGCTCCAGTTCATGTGGTGGATTACATTAATTGACTTGTGTATACTGAACCAACTTTGCATTCCTGGGATGAATCCAGTTTGATCATGGTGTATAATTTTTTTGATGACCTGTTGAAGTTGATTGACCAGAATTTTGTTGAGAAATTTTGCATCGATGTTCATTGGGGAATTTGGTCTACAGTTCTCTTTCTTTGATGAATCCTTGCCTGGTTTTTGATGAGGCTTATACTGGCATCATAGAATGTGTTTGGTAGTGAACTTTCTCTTTCAATGCCATTGAAGAGTTTGAGAAATATTGGTGTGAGTTCTGTTTGAAGGCCTTGAAGAATTCTGCTGTAAATTCATGTGGACCCAGGCTTTTCTTGGATAGGAGACCTCTTATTGCAGTTTCTATTTCAATGCTGGATATGGGTCTGTTTAGAAGGTTTAAATCTTCATGGTTGAGTTTGCGGATATCAATTTTTTGTAGGAAACTGTCCATTTCTTCCAGGTTCTTGAATTTGTTGGCATAAAGTTTTGCCAAATAGTCTCTTATTGTGTTTTGAATTTTGGTTGTTTCTGTGGTGATGTTACCTGTTTCATCTCTGATCTTGTTTATTTGAGTGTGCTGCCTTCATTTTTTTGGTCAGGATTGCTAGGGGTCTGTCTATCTTGTTAATTTTTTGAAAGAACCAACTCTTTGTTTTGTTAATTCTTTTGATGTTTTGTTGTTTTTTTACTCTAAGTCATTTAATTCTGATTTGAAGTATGTACTTCTGTCTATTGGTTTGGGGTTTGGCTTATTGTTCTCTTTCAAGGAGCTTAAGGTGCTTCTTTAAGTTGTTGAATTGCTGTTTCTCCAGTTTGTTGATGTAGGCACTCAGAGATATAAATTTTCCTCTGAGTACTGCCTTTGCTGTGTCTCAAAGGAGCTGGTATTTGTGCTCATCTTGGTTTATTTCCATAAATATTTGAATTTCTGTTCTAATTTCTTCAATGATCCACTGATGGTTCAGCAATGTGTTGTTTAGTCTCCATGAATTGTAGGATTTTTCTATGGTGGCTGTTTGAGTTGAGCTCTAATTTTATTCCATTGTGGTCTGAGAGAATGCAGGGAATGATTTCGCTACTTCTGAATTTGTACAGATTTTCTTTGTGCCCTAAGATGGGATCTATTTTGGAGAATGTTCCCTGTGCTGCTGAAGAGATTGTGTATTCTGGTGTTGCTGGATGGAATATTCTGTAGATGTCGGTTAAGTATAGTTGGTCTATGCAGTTGTTCAGTTCTGAGGTTTCTTTGCTCAGTTTTTTGTGTGTTGATCTGTCGAGAGGTGACAGTGGAGTGTTAAAGTCTCCAACTATCAATGTGCTTTTAGAGTCAGTAGTGTTTGTTTGACAAAGTTAGGTGCTCCTGTATGTGGGGGGTAGATATTTATGATGATTATATCTTCCTGCAGGAGAGATCCCTTTATTAGAATGTAGTAACCTTCTTTGTCTCTTCTTACTATTTTTAATTTAAAGTCAATTTTATCTTATACTAGGATTGCAACACCAGCCTGCTTATGGGGGCCATTTGCTTGGTAGATTTGACTCCAGCCTTTTACTTTTAGAAGATGTTTGCTTCTGATGGATAGATGTATCTCTTGGAGGCAGCAGAAAGATTGATCTTGGTTTTTGATCCAACTTATGAGCCTATGTCGTTTAATTGGAGAATTAAGTCCATTAATGTTGAGAGTGAGGACTGAGAGGTGATCATTTGTTCTTTTCATTATTGCTATCTTGTTTAAAGCTGTGTCTTCCCAATTCTTGATCTAATATTCTGGTTTTCTATTTAGGGTTCATTTCTCTGTCTGTATTGTGATCTTGATTATTTTCCCTGTATAGTACATCCTTGAGGATTTTCTGTAAAGCTGGTTTGGTGGAGATATATTGTTTCTGTTTTTCCTTACTGTGGAAGACTTTTATTTGACATTTGGCTATGAATGAGAGTTTATCTGGGTACAGTATTCTTGGTTGATAGTTTTTTTTTCTTTAGGGTGTGGCATGCCTCATTCCAGGTTCTCCTTGCTTTCTTGGTCACTGATGAGACATTTGGTATAATTCTGATTGGTTTTCCTTTATATGTGATTACTTTCTTCTCCTTAGCAGCTTTAAGGATTCTTTCCTTGGATTCTATTGGTCATGTTTTGGTTACAATGTGTCAGTGGGATGTCCTGTTCTGGTCTGGTAGGTTTGGGGTTCTGAGTGCTTCTTGTATTTGTATAGGCCTATCCTTCTGGATATTTGGGAAGTTCTCAGCTAATATTCTATTAAATAAGTTGATTATTCCATTGGCTTCATTCTCCAGGTTTTCCTCGATACCTATTAGCCTTAAATTGGGCTTCCTGATTGTATCTTGGAGTTCCTGGAGTGATCTCTTTTGCCGATTGGATTGGTTTTGCACTGTTTTTTATTCTTTTATATTCCATAGATTCTAGGGAATCTTCAGTTCCTGAGATTCGATCCTCCCCTTTATCTAGTCTGCTCTGTAGGCTAGCTACTTGATTTCGAATCTCCTTACCTTCTGACTGGTCTTTCTTGATGGCTTCCATGTTTTGCTATAATTTTCTCTTAGGTCATGTATGGACTTCTTTACTTCATTAATTTGGTTCTGAGTGCTGTCTCTGAAATCTTTTAGCTGGTAGCTATCTTTTCATTAGTCTCTTCATGGGCCTCTTGAAGTACATTTATCTTACTATTTGTAGAGGCTACGAAATCTTCTATTAATTTTGGGTTCATCTCCTCATGCTCTAGAATAGTTGTCTGAAGAGATTCAAACTTTTCATTTATCATTTTTATCAGTAGACTTTGTAGAGCATTTTGAGTGTTCTCTTCTATGTCTTTGATTGACTGCTCTGATTCCTGCTTGTTTTGAGTAGGAGATGAGATTCCCTTGTTTGCCATCTTTCTTGTGCTTCTTCTGCCCATTTGGATTGGGAATGCCAATCTACAAGCACCTGTGAATACCGTTTAAGACCCAAAGCAGACCTTAGAAAGCACTGCTGCATAATTTTTTTTTTTTGCCAGTCCTCGGGCTTGGACTCAGGGCCTGAGCACTGTCCCTAGCTTCTTTTTGCTCAAGGATAGCACTCTGCCACTTGAGCCACAACGCCACTTCTGGCCATTTTCTGTATATGTGGTGCTGGGGAATTGAACCCAGGGCCTCATGTATTGGAGGCAAGCACTCTTGCCACTAGGCCATATCCCCAGCCCTGCTGTATAAATCTTAAAAGTTCACAATTATATACAGATACCTTCCCTCTCTTTTTTGTATATAAAAGCAAATTTGGTGTCCCCAATGAATGCTATTTTAATATAAATACTAACCCTGAACTCTCTATTTGGCAGTTACTGATTTACCGTTATAACCCTATAAGCAATTTTTGTTATTATATTTAGTTCTTTTTGGACTGGTGGAATTTCTCTATGAACCCCTTTGATTCACTTGGATTAAACAGGGATACCCTCTATCTGATTACAAGGAGTCAATGGAGTCTGGCTGTCCTGGAAGTAAATTTAAGAGGGTAAGTTAGGGATAGTGAAGAGAATAGAGTAAAATGAATGAGGGATGATGATTTTGGTTTAGTTTCAGTGAAGTGGAAAGGTGGAGAAGAGTAGAATCAGTAGAAAGAATGAGGTTGAAATGATAGATAATGGAGAGTCAGCAGAAAAGAGTAAGGTGTTAATCAAAGGAAAGTAATTGTGAAAAGAGAAACAAAGAAAAATACAGGGAAAAAACCACACTAAACCAAAAAATGTATTACCAAAAATCCCAATAAAGCAAACAAATAAAAATAGAAAACAAAAAACAAATGACAACTCAAAACTGAAAAATAAGAAAGTTTTAAAAATGTTTCTAAAAATATAGTCTTCCTTGTTGGGGTGTGCTCCTTCTAGTCTCTGGTTTCCTTGCAATGGTCTACAGTCTATTTTCCTGCTGCTTCACTGGTTTGATTTGCTTTCAGTTTGCAGGAAGTGGATCTTCTCTGACCCTCCTCCCTGTTAGCTAAATCCTGGGGCTCTGTGGTTTGCACAGCTTTCAGGTAGGACTTGGGTGTCCTCTGTAGTTGGGGACACTGAACAGTTGTGGGGTACCGTGTCTCCTCCTGTCTGCTGTGGGGAAGCTGCCTTTAACCACTGGCTCTGAATAAGCTACAGACTTGGAAAGGTGGGGTGCCTCTGGCTTGGTTTACCTGGCTGAGGGCTGCTTGCCTCGGGGGAGGTTCCTCCTTTCTGGGTGGGGCGACCTTCTCCTGGGCAGAGCTGGCTGTGGAATTCAGCTCAATTTGCTGTTGGGATTTGGGAGTTAGGCATCCTCTGTAAAGGGGCCATCTATCTGTCTCGGGGAACTGTTCACTCTCCCCTCTGATTGTCCCGAGCTGCCAGTAGCTGCTAGCCACTTTCAGTTTGATTTTAGAACGTCCCTAACCACAGGGTCTGCAGGGCGGGGAGGGGTGGAGCAGGGCACATCTGGCTGAGCTCACCTGAGTCTGTGAGCCTCAATCCAGGGGGACCCCCTCCCACATAGGCCAGGGGGACCTTCTCCAGGGTGGAGCTGTCTCTCACCATTCAGTCACTCTTTCCCTTTTCAAAGAATGCCCCCTTCATCCTCACTTTCCCCTGGCCCATTTTAGTTCAAGTCTGCTCTGACTGGGTCTATGCCAGAGTCAAAGATGAAGCTTCACTCTGCCAGTGGGGGAAGGGCTACCATCCAGATGCTGCTCTGTGGGCACTAGTGAGAATGTGTTTCTTGGAGTACTCACGCTTTCTCTGCAATTTCAGCCCATCCTTGCCCATCCTGGGATCCACGTCTGTTTACTGCCATCTGCAGGATTTCTTCCTGGTCACCTCTGGGTGCTTTAAGTGCCCAGAATGATGGGTTCTGTGCTGGCACAGGCAACACTAAGGTGGCAGGATGATACCTGGAGTTCAAATCTGTGTTTTCAGGCCAGCAAGGTTGATTTTTCCTTTCTGGCCAGAATGCTTATACTGTTATAAATTACTTGGGCTGTCTTGCTAGGAGCAAAAGTTTCTCTGGAGTGGTAACACTGGGATGTCAGAGGAAGGTGAGCTAGGACTCTGCTGCTCCTCCACAGTCTTCCCAGAAGTCTCCAGTCCTGACCCTTGATGGGATGAGGACACTGCCCACTGCCCTGGAAGTCACAGCATGTATGCCTTTATCAAAGGGCAATTTATTCTCCAAATGTGGATGGCTGTTGCAATCTCTTATATTCAGAACCTGGGTAGACCACTCATACGCATGAGAGGTGCTTCCTTATCTTCCTCTGAAGCTGAGGAAGGACGTGGTTTGCTTTTCCAGTGTGATGGCATCTCCTGATGCCCAGCACGTGGCATCTGATCATCCTGTGGACATAAGGGACAGTGAGCTTACATGCCCCACTTGCAGCTGTGGCAGCATGACTCTGGCTTGCCACTAATATGTGCTATGGACTGGACCAACGTGGCTGGAAGGCATAGCGATGTGCCCTTTATTCAAACAATAGCTGCACAGATGGCTCATGCCTGTAATCCTAGATGCTCAGGAGGCTGAAATCTGAGGATCACAGATGGAAGGAAACCTGGGAAGAAAAGCCTTTGAGACTCATATCTCCAATTATGCACCAAAAATGCTGAAACTGGAGCTATAGCCCAAGAGGTAGAATGCTAGCTTTGAGAACAAAAGTTTGAGGACAGTGCCCAAGCCCTAATTGCAAGAGCCTGTATTGGTATAGACACACACACACACACACACACACACACACACACACACACACACACACATACACGGAGAGTTGTACCTTACAAATATGTGACATAACTTGATTGGGAGGTTATGTTTGGGCTTTTTGTGTAAGCCCTCATTTATGATGGGAAATGTGTGTCTTGAAGTTTGGCCTGAAGTGGAATTCTTAATAAAAAGTAATCATTACTCATTTTTATCTTTAAATGAAGAGGTGGAGGAAAAAGCAAATGGTACCACAGTGGTTAAGCTGTGTGGGAAGACAGGAACTGGAGAAGAGGGGGCTCTAGGAGGAACTGTTGAGAGAGATTCCTCCTTGGTAATCTGGGGGTGTAGAAGGGCTCCTAGAGGGAGAATCCATGATGCATCTCACGAAGGCCACTCCAGAGAAAGAACAGGAAGCACACTGACTAGGAGGAAAAGGAAAATCAACCACAATCTGTCCCCACCATGAAACTCTGGTCTCATGTGCCTGGTGACTTTGCTTAAGATACATATGCTGATGTCCATTACACAAGAAAATCTGCTCACGTTGTTTTAATTTTTATACTATTTTAAAAATTGTCACTAAGACACCTCAAAAACACCATATAGCATTATGTCACTGTATCACAGGAAACTCATCTTTAAGAATATAGATTATTTAAAGATATTTATGTCATAAATAGTGCCAAACATATTTTGAAGGTTTTTTAAAATGACAGTACTAGGACATGAAATCTGGGACTGGCACTCTCTCTTAGCTTTTTCTCTAAAGGCTGTCTGTCTGCAACTGGAGACATAGATCCATTTCTGGTTTTGTGTTAGATAATTGAGGAAAAGAGTTGCATGGATTTCCTGCCCATTCTAACTGTGAACCATGAACCTCAGATCTCAGATTCCTGAATAGCTAGGATTACAAGTATGAGCCACCATCACCTGGCCTGAAGATAATGTATGTGTATGTGTATGTGGGGGGGGGGGGTGAGTGTGTGCATACATGCTTACTCGAGTGCACAGGAGTCTAACAGTGTGCCAGTCCTGAGGCTTGAACACAGGTCCTAGGTGCCATCCCTGAGCTTTTGTGATCAATGTTAGTGCTAGATCACTTCAGCCACAACTGCACTTCCAACATATGGGGTAGTTATATGGGAGGTAAAGGTTTCATAGGCTTTCTTGCTCGGGTTGGTTTCTCAGAGCTTAGACTCTAAGTTTACTAGGATTACGTATGACTTAAACAAATCTACCACAGCTATTCAATGTTCACATCATGTGTTCATGTATGCAGAAAACATGGTAAACTTTCTCAGGCCGTCTTCCCTCTCTCAGGCTAGCCCTCAAGTCATATGCAGCTCTGGGTAGAGATTCTCCTGATACATCTTTAAAGCTTCTCACTCCAGCATCATGAGCAACCAGACCTTTGTAACAGAATTCATCCTCCAAGGCTTCTCAGAGCACCCAGAATACCAGATCTTCTTGTTCTGCTCTTTCCTCTCCCTCTACTGCATGGCCCTCACAGGCAATGCCCTCATCATCGTGGCCATCAGCTTCAACCCTGCCCTCCACACTCCCATGTACTTCTTCCTGTTCAATTTGGCCACAATGGACATCATCTGCACCTCGGCCATCATGCCCAAGACATTGGCAGGTCTGATGTTAGAGAAGAACTCCATCTCCTTCAGGGGCTGCATGGCCCAGCTCTACTTTCTCACATGGTCTGCGTCCTCAGAGCTGCTGCTGCTCACGGTCATGGCCTATGACCGCTATGTGGCCATCTGCCACCCCCTGCATTACAGCACCATGATGAGTCAGGCATTCTGCATTGTACTTGCTGCTGCAGTGTGGGTGATCTGTGCCTTCAACACAGCCATCCACACAGGCTTGATGGTGAGGCTGAAATTCTGTGGGCCCAATGTCATCACCCATTTCTTCTGTGAGGTCCCGCCTCTGCTCCATCTCTCCTGTAGCTCCACTTTTGTGAACAGTGTTATGATTGTCCTGGCTGATGCATTCTATGGTATACTGAACTTCCTCATGACCATTGTGTCCTATGGCTTCATCATCTCCAGCATCCTGAAGATGAGGACATCATCAGGGAAGCAGAAAGCCTTCTCCACCTGCTCTTCCCACCTCATGGTGGTGTGCATGTATTACTCAGCTGTGTTCTATGCCTACATAAGTCCTGTGTCTGGCTACAGTGCAGAGAAGAGCAAGGTGGCTGGAGTGCTGTACACCATTGCAAGCCCCACACTCAACCCCCTCATCTACACTTTGAGGAACAAGGAGGTCATAGCTGCACTCAGGAAACTTGTCCCTTTCATCAAAAATTAATATATCCTGAACTCCAGGAAATGGAAGTAACAGGTTTTTTTTTTTTACTGTTGTATTTGTTTTCTTTACTTCTCTTATTTATCTGTCTTTTGGGAGGGAAGGGGCTGCAGAGAAACTGAAGGACAAAGGGAGAGAAAATTCAGCAGTGGAACTCATTGAATTATACAACTTGTTGGTGAGGTCAGGAGGGAAAGCCTGGGAGAGAGACAGGGATGGGGTAAGATTATCTAAATAGAAAGGTAATCATGACTTAATTTACATACCTATAACTCCTCTGTACATTGCCTTTAAAAGAGCAATAAAATAATAGTTAAAAAATAATAGCCAGACACTTTAATTCACATCTGTAAACTTGGCTATTAAGGAAGGTGAGATCTCAGGATTCAGGTTCAAAGCCACGATAAGTAGGAAAGTCCAGGAAACTCATGTCTCCAATAAACCACTCAGCAAAAGCAGCAAATGGCACTGTAGCCCAGGTGAAAAAAGCAAGAAATGGCACTGTCACTCAATTGCAAAAAGAGCTTGGACAGCACCCAGGCCCTGAAATTCAAACCACAGGACTGGAAAAAAAATAATAAAACATAAAACATACATCTTTCCAGAAGCTCTTCTACTGGGAGGTAGCAGTTTTACTAAGGATGGCTTCTTTGGCTCCCTATGGACTGAAGTTAAGCACCCTTGCCTGGGTGAGGTCTCAGTACTGAGTACCAAAATGGCTGATTGTAATTACTGGTCATCGAAAGCCTCCAAAGCACTGGTTATGTTGATCTGCATGAAGCTCATAACAGGTTTTCTGCCTGTGAGACAACCCTCACTTAGGGAGGACAAACATGCTTCTGATTTATAACTGTGTGAAGGTGTCATTCTCATCTTTTGCTCAAAATTATTTTGAGTGGGGACCACTGGTCTCTGGGTCTCACTGGTCACTCTCTTAAGTGGCCAGTACTTCCTCTTTACTGAATAAACTCATTAGAACTGTGAAAAAATATTCAAAATATAGGTCAGTAAATCACACCTGTGACTTGCTCTGTGGTCATCCACAACATCTGTTGAGTTGTCAAACAGAAGAGTTCCTTCATGTTTAATTTCTGCACTTTGTATTTTACCCCATCTATCTTCCCTAGAGTCTTATGATAACTGTGATGCAAACTGTTTCTTCTGTCCTTCCCTTTTCTTCTCACTAACCATCAAGGTGAAACTAACTTTTGGATTATTCCTTGACTTAAAGGCAGAAATTCCACTTTTAGCAGTGGGTTTGCGGTGTAAGAACCTAGAAAAGTCTGAGACTTCTCATGTTGAGCTTGCTGTAGGAGAGGATCTGGGCTGCCTCCTTGACCTAGATTGGGGAAGATGGATGTGACTTAGCTGTAACTAAATGTTCTGGGGAGGCAATGCTGTCCTTCCATTGTTCCTGAACAACAGCAGATTTTTGTAATAAATAATAGAGACAAGGTTTGATTATGTGCTTTGTGCTATTAGAAAACAGAACTGGAAAAGCTGTTCTCTCCATCGGGATGATAGAAGCCAAAGAAAATATTTAGCTAAACCTCCAGAATTCACTCCAAACCCATCTTTTTACTACTTGACATGGAAGCTGAAAGTAGAGCTTGTTTTTTATGTAGAATAAGTGAATGGGCTTCTGTTCTTCTTCATTGTGGCTAACTGGCCATGGCTTGTGGATGGTCATGGACCAGGTTGTTCTCTCTGATGGAATTTGGACCCATAAATAATAGCTTGAGGATTTCAGTGGTCGTGAAGATGTTTCAATAATCTACCAACATTGCCTCCCTGTGTCTACTGATAGATTTTCTTCTTTTCATGAAGACTGGTTGTCCTAGTTTTGTCTTACTTTCCTCTTTGTTTTGTATTTTGAACATTTCACAATGTATTTGAAGAAATAAATTTAATTCACACACTATGAAGACTTGAAGAGCGCATTTTTGCATATACAGAATCTCATCCTTCAAAAATGAATGACAGGAAAAGAAAGCAGGAATTTTGGGGGGATAAGGACCAGTGGTGGAAAAGGTAAAGCAGTGGTAAATATAATCAATGAGGTTAAAACATCCAGTGTGTGTGTGTGAAAACATAATAATGGCATTTGTTAAGCATATTTTCACAAAAGAAGAAATGAGAAAGAGTAACAGAAGTATATTCTCTGCATGAATGAAAAAACCTCTTTGTTCAATTAATAGGTTACATATGAATAAAATATAGAAAGTATATTTACAAAAAAAGTCATGAAATTCAAGACTTAATAACAGATTACATCAACATAGCACCTACGCTGGCAGTGTAGAAGTAAAGTCAGAGGACACTCCTGTTGTTGCAGGGCACAGAGCCTCAGACCCTGACAGATGAAGTGTGCATGGATAAGGAGCTTCGGTTTGGGAGGCAGAAGATTTGTGTTGGAATTCAGACATCATCAGAAGCAATCAAAAAGAAGGAAGATAAGGAGAAGGAGCAAGAGGAGGAGGAGGAATGGGAGGAGGAGAAAGAGGAGGGGGAGTGGGAGGAGTGGGAGGGCCAGGTGGCCAGGTGGGAGGAGGGGTGCAGAAGGAGGAGGAAGGGAGAAGGAGGGGAGGAGGAGGAAGAGGAGGAGGAGGAGGAGGAGGAGGAGGAATCGGAGGAGGAGCAGGAGGAGGAGGAGGAGGAGGAGGAGGAGGAGGAAGAAGAAGAAGAAGAAGAAGAAGAAGAAGAAGAAGAAGAAGAAGAAGAAGAAGAAGAAGAAGAAAAGGAGGAGGAGGAGGAGGAGGAGGAGGAAGAGGAAGAGGAAGAAGAAGAAGAAGAAGAAGAAGAAGAAGAAGAAGAAGAAGAAGAAGAAGAAGAAGAAGAAGAAGAAGAAGAAGAAGAAAAGGAGGAGGAGGAGGAGGAGGAGGAGGAGGTGGTGAAGCCACCTCACAGATGCTGCCAAGATCATTTTTGGGCAGCATGACCTACAATCATCTAAGCCAATCTATTAAACCCCCTTTTATATCTGTGTATCAGCTATTACTTTGTTCCTCAGGAGACCCCGACCCACAGGATTATTGGTCTTTCTTGAAGTTTCAGTGGACATATAATTACCATAGTGTGCCATCCAAACATTCAAAGGTATGGTTCAGTGTTTTATAGTAACATTTACATATCTTATGAACATTATCCTATGAGCAGTAACTGTTTCACTGACACAGTCATCTCTCTAGCCAGGCCAAAAATAAGCATACATTTAGTCTCCCTGTATTTTTCCATTCTGGATATTTTGGAGAGTTAAGATCGTGTAACATAGGGCCTCATGGTTGGCATCTGTCACTTAGCCTAGTGTTCTCAAGGTTGTCCTATGCCACAACTTTAATCCTTCTCATTACTACATATATTCCACTTTATGCTTATTCTGTGTTGTGTTTATCCACTTGAGCCACAGCTTCATTTCTGACTTTTTGCTGGTTAATTGAAGATAAGAGCCCCATGAACTCCACCAGTCACGTTTTGCTTCAAACCATGATCCTCAGTGCTCATTTCGACAGCACATATACTAAAATTGGAACGATACAGAAAAGATTAGCATGGCCCTTGTGCAAAGATGACATGCAGATTCATAAAGCTTTCCATTAAAAAAAAAAACATGATCATCAGACTGCAGCCTCCTACATAGCCAGGATTGCAGGATTATGAACACCTGGCCAGTACCGTCCAAGTTTGTTCCTAGGACCCTTCATATAATGAGAAGTCAGGTATTATGGTAGCTCCAACATTGCTTCTTTTCATTTTGTTTGGGATTATTTTATCTCATAGGGTCACTTTTGTTTACTTATGGAAGCAAAATGTTAGGATAGGTTTTTCTATTTCTGTGACAAACACAATTGGAATGTTGATGAGGATTGCACTGAGTCTGTACATTGCTTTCAGTAACAATGAATTCTGCTTCTCCTCAATGGAGGGTTATCTTTCCACCATCAGCATCTTCCTAAATTTCTTCTGTATTTTATAATTTTCACCATAGAGATATCTTATAGGCATGACTGAGTATATTCCTACTTTTATTATTGAGTGGGATCATTCTCTTGATTTCATTCTCAGCATTTTTGGTTGGTATTTATTTAAAAAGTAATTATTTGCAATCTTACTGTTTCCAAAACTGTTTGTCACATATGCAACTTCTATGATAGAGGCTTTAGGGTCTCTTCAGTGTAGGACCATGTGATGTGCAAATACTGATGTGTAGGACCATGAGATGTGCAAATACTGACTGCTTCCATTCCCATGTATGTTGGGGATTGTTATGGCCTTGGTGGAAGGCTGCCCTTCCACCAGCCTTGGGACAATGGGAGGAAGTCCCTCCCACCGTCTGGCCTCAACCGGAAAAGAAAGCCTCCACCCCTGGGAGGCAAACACGTGCGTGCCACCATGATGGGGTTGTCCCGCCCACAAAGGAAGTTTCGTGATATCACTTGATGGGCATGGTCTTTAGCCTATGACTGGCCCTTTGGCCAGCCCCCTTTCTATCCCGCCATTGCCTCTATATAAGTGCCTTTCCCTATTAAAGATTTTGAGACGCATCCCACCATAGCAGTGTGTCCCTGATGCCTTCTTTTCCGCCCCCACTCCTGGTAACATGTGAAGGGACTGGGGGGAGGGGAGGCTTCAGCAACCTTTCCTCAACTTAGCGCAAGTCCAT
This sequence comes from Perognathus longimembris pacificus, assembly GCF_023159225.1. Classification (NCBI taxonomy): domain Eukaryota; kingdom Metazoa; phylum Chordata; class Mammalia; order Rodentia; family Heteromyidae; genus Perognathus; species Perognathus longimembris. The sequence continues at coordinate 62,357,183 of NC_063162.1, forward strand.
GAGAGTATGTCTTTGGCCTTCTGCCGGTGGAAGGCAAGGCTGAGTGCTCTTTCATAGATTTTGGGGTTCAGGCATTCTCCCCGGGAGTTTGAGGAGAAAGGGATCGTTCAGATCCCGACACATGTATATACTTCTTTGACTCACATTCCTCTTCTAAGAAGGAATCACTACTCTGAGTAAGCATGAAGAAATAAATGTCCTGTCTTGTTCCTCAGTTTAGGGAAAATGCCTTTAAGCTTTTCACCTTTCAGTCTCATATTGGGTGTAGAAGTTTCATAAAAACACTGTAGTACACCAAGGGTGTGTCTCCCACTACCCCTGGCACTTACACCCTGTGTCACCTATTTGGACTTCACCCTACACTGGCCTTGGGGCCATCACCAAGGACAGTCAAGTCCCCTGTAGAGGGATGTAATTTAATTGCTCCTTCAGGGTCCACTTAGAGCAGCATCTGTGAAGTCCTCCCAAGGGTCTCCCACAGATAAAGACAACTCTGGCTACAGATGAGTCAAAAGTTCCTTTCGTGATTGGCTTAAATTGGGCACAAAAACCTTCGTGTTGTCTACATGGATGAAGTCGCAGATTCCACACCCATGGTCCTGCTGTTTCCAACCTCCACTGTGGTTGACAGAGAGAACAAGACCATACATACATATAGTAGCTCCAAAAAGGAGAAAAATGTTTCCAGGGTAATTATGAATGTTCTAAGGATTGTTCATTCCTTTTGGTAATATATGAAATTAGAAAAATCTGCTTATGACTCTATTGACTAGATTTGTCCAGAGACCTACCAAGATTTCTTAACATGGACCCAGTAATATTAGAGGTTCTTTTTTTAGATACACTACTGTTTGCAAAGTAAATGAAATCATAGAGCAAATAGTGTGCTGAAATGGCCTGAGAGTTTACTGTTTTGTGGCATGTTCCAACCACAAAAATCATCAAATAATTATTGGTTGATACTTATTTTTCTTGGCTCTTCTTGGACACTGAGTATAATTCTAAAAGGCAACTGGTAAATTACCCAGCACAGAACTGTGAAGGGAAATCCCAAATCCTGGGACTTGAATAGAACTTTCTCACATACATTCTGTGACTAAGGTAAGTCACAAATTCACTTTTAAAATACCAGTGAAACGATCTAACGAAGTAATTATCAAAACATGGTTCAGCTTCAAAGATGAACATTAGAAATTTTGACATGCCCGGAGTTTTTAGCTTGGTACTCTTGAAATAAGTTTACACTAGGAACAAGGAATATATAAAAGGGAATGACAATGAAGTAACAGTGTGATGTCTGTAGAAATCCTGAACTTAAATAATAAAAAATAATGAAGTATTCAACCTCCTCACTACTATTAAATATTTTTACTTTAAGCAGTAATAATATTCCACTTATGAGCAAAAAATTGGACAAAGGTAAGGTCACTAAAAGTTAATTAAATTCCATGTAAGGCTCAACCAGTTTTTAGAAAAATGTCAAAATGAGCCAGAAACGTCTCATATCAGGAAATTTGATGGTGCCTACTAATGTCTTTCAAAGGTGATGAAGTGCATCTTCCATGCACTATTTAAGTCCTGCAAGTGGACTTCAGGAGGGTTGAGAAGAGTGAAGATAACCGCGGTTACACACCGCATGCCTGGCTGTGTGTATGTTGTGTGACTATAATATGACTTTAAGCTTGGTCATTGCTATCTGCAATCTTGTTCTTTCCACTTGTGTCCCTGGTAATTATCCTGTGAGCTTGATGAGAAATAAAGCCAGTGCCTGAAGAACCTCAGAGGAGAAAGGTCTTTGTTCTTCTGAGAAGAGCAAAGGAGTGACTGAGGTCTATCAGAGGTTTCATGGTCACTGTCATGCAGTCTGCTTGTAGTCCCGACTCTTGAAGGGATGAGGATCCTGCCCATTTCCCTGGAAATCACAGCAAGTATGCATTTTCCTGAGGGTTATCTCTTCCCTGAATGCTTATGGGAGCTCAGCATCTGTGCACACCATTTGATTCCAGCAGAGGTTTATTGGTTGATGTTACCCTGACTCTAGAGCTGAGTTAAGAGAAAGGCTGGGTCTGTGTTCCCTGGGTGGTAGATCCTCCTGGTGCCAGAAAGGGCACTGGTAAGGGGTGGGCAGCTATTCTTCCCCTGTCCTGGCTGCTGTATCGTGGTTCTGGTTGTCATGAATGCTATGGAATGGACCACCATGGCTGGGGTCACCTTGCACTGGGTGTGAGAGGAGTAAGCCACTTCTGTTCCTTCCCACCTGGAATCAGATTTTCACCCTTGTTTTTCAGTCTCCCTGGAGCTTACCTGCAATTACCTTTTGAGTTTGTCATTAGGATGCAAATAAAGGCACAGTTACTTCCGCAGGTCCCAAACTCAACACTGAACAGAGCCAATTGTGTCCTTTTTGTCTTTAGTACATATGTTATGAGCTAAACATATTATGTGCACTTGTTCACCAAGTGACTGATCATTGCCCTCCCTTTTGGGAGGGCATACGGAAGCTGGCTTCTCCATCCATGTGAAAGTATTGCACACTCACACCCTCCTTGCTCTTAGTCCCAGGGACATGATGCCCTTTAGTGGAAGAGGAGCTGCACCATTGCTGTGTCACATGACCCGAGTGGATTTTTGCACTTCTTGGGGAAGCCTTTAATTTTTGTTGGCCAGTGCATTTCTTGATATTTGACTAAGAGTGCAGATTTCTTTAAAATAAGCACCTCCCCTATTTTATTTGAATGAAGGAAAACCAAAGGCAGTAGGTCCCACAATGGGCCTACCTTCAACAATATGGACTGCAACGCCTTGTAATTAAAAAGCTCACAGAGGATAACGGTTGTAGATTGTTCTTCAGCATTATCTCCACAATCCACTTTGGGTGCTTTCCAGAAAGGCCAGGCAGAGTCCCTGAAAGCACACATATCAACCTGGAGTCTGGTGTATCTCACCTAAGCCAGTAATGGTGAGTGATAGAGCCTAGGGCAGAAATCTGTACCAAATCCTGACAGACACAAAGGAGGGACTTCTCCTCCAGGGAAGGGGCTGCTGAGCCATCTGGGTCATGAGAAGGAAACTGTTGACTGAGGGCTGGAAAAAGCAGTATAGGAATAGCCCAGGAGGGACCCATACAGGAGCCAAGTGGGAGAGTTCAGCATGGTTGGAGCTTTCGTGTGGAGGGTTGAGGTGAGCTGGATGAAAGAGGCAGGAGAGTTGTTGGCTCCAGTAGGAGCAATACAGACAATTTCTGCTGTCAGCTCAGCTCTGGGGACTCGTGGAAGGCTTGTTTGAAGGGGATTTACATGGTACATCTCTCTCCCAGGATGGTCATTTGAGAGAGAGAGAGCTCAGAAAGCTCCTCAGGAAAGAAGGAAATGAAAATCAATATATCTCTCTCCTCTTGCTCATTTCAATTGTCAGCTGTTTTTCAGCTCTTGCAGACACATCTATCAATACATTTTTTCCTTTAGAAACAAAAAGCATTCTGCTGTATTGATGCATTTAAAGTTTTCATTCTATCTTAAAAGTGATCAAGGAGTCCTACACTCCTGGTTCAGGCCTGCAATCCTCACTACTCAGGATGGTGAGATCTGATAATTATGGTTCAAAGCCAGCCCAGGAATGAAAGTCTGTGAGAATCTTAGCTCCCATTAACCACTTAAAAGACCAGAAATGGCCTGGCTCAAAATGGTAAAATACCATACTTGAGAAAATAACAGCTCACAGATCAAACATAGGCCCTAAGTTAAACCCAACAACTGAAAAAAAATGTCAGTAAAACACTCTAACATCCTTAGATAATATTATTAAGATGCACCACAACAAGTTTACCTCTGAGAGTGTACTTTTCATTGCATTTTCAGTTCCCAAGAATGGTGTCCCAATAGCACAAAGAGGTTTAAATGATTTCCCTAGCACAAATTTTCCAAAATCATTTTTCATTGGCAAACATAGTTCATAAGACCTACATCTACATATCCATGAAAACTCTTTCTGAGAAACCTTACAGTTCTCAGAAAGATGGTCATAGAAGGTAAAGATGGTATAGTTTATTTCAATTCTATTTGTTGCTAGAACTTTGTGTATATTGCACATTTTGGTCTTTTTGTGGTGTGATTTGTTTTGTTTTTTGGCTTACAAGGTATTGATATGTTTGTGTTCTCTATTTCTAATGATGCTAGTGGATGTTGAGCACAGGACTTATTCTCAATGGCTTTGTCACTCCCAGCTGGCTCTCTACCTACTGAGCCCATCTCCAGTTAGGCATTATTTGGAGATAGAGTCTCCCAGACCTGTCTATGGAGAATAGCTTTGAGCTTCAATCCTCAGCTCAGCCTTGCAAGTGGCTAGGACTACAAGGATGAGCCACAGATGCCTATTCCATGTCCTTTTTAATCAAGCTGAGTGTAGGTGTACATTAGAATCGATGCCATGTTGTTATATATGAATAAAGCATGCTAGCCTTCTTCAGGCCATCTTCCATCTCTCGTCCTAGCCCTGATGTCTCATGCAACTCTGGGTAGAGATTCTCCTGATACTTCTTGAAAGCCTCTCACTCCAGCACCATGAGCAACCAGACCTTGGTAACAGAGTTCATCCTCCAAGGCTTCTCAGAGCACCCAGAATACCAGATCTTCTTGTTCTGCTCTTTCCTCTCCCTCTATTGCATGGCCCTCACAGGCAATGCCCTCATCATCGTGGCCATCAGCTTCAACCCTGCCCTCCACACTCCCATGTACTTCTTCCTGTTCAATTTGGCCACAATGGACATCATCTGCACCTCGGCCATCATGCCCAAGACATTGGCAGGTCTGATGTTAGAGAAGAACTCCATCTCCTTTAGGGGCTGCATGGCCCAGCTTTATTTTCTTACATGGGCTTTGTCTTCAGAGCTGCTGCTGCTCACGGTCATGGCCTATGACCGCTATGCAGCCATCTGCCATCCCCTGCATTACAGCACCATGATGAGTCAGGCATTCTGCAGTGTGCTTGCTACTGCAGTTTGGGTGATCTGTGCCTTCAACTCGGCCATCAATACCGGGCTGATGGTGCGGCTAAACTTCTGTGGGCCCAATGTAATTACCCATTTCTTCTGTGAAATCCCCCCTCTGCTCCGTCTCTCCTGTAGTTCCACTTATGTGAACAATGTCATGACCACACTGGCAGATGCTTTTTATGGTGGGTTTGACTTCCTCATGATCATTGTGTCCTATGGCTTCATCCTCTCCAGCATCCTGAGGATGCGATCTTCAGAGGGAAAGCAGAAAGCCTTCTCCACCTGTTCCTCCCACCTCATCGTGGTATGCATGTACTGCACAGCTGTGTTCTATGCATACATAAGTCCTGTGTCCAGCTACAGTGCAGAGAATAGCAAGTTAGTTGGAGTGCTGTACTCCATGGTCAGCCCTACCCTCAACCCCCTCATCTACACTTTGAGGAACAAGGAGGTCAAAGCAGCCCTCAGGAAAGTTTTCATCTTTTCCAGAAATTAATCTGTCTTGGCATGGCTGAGAATGTTAAAAGGGGTGACATTGGTCAGGATGCACTGTATTCATAAACTACTTAATGATAAAAATACTTAAAAAAAAATTAGCACATCTTTCCAGAGTATCTTCTCCTGGGAAGCTCCACTTCCCATGGATTGGCCTTTCTGGGTAATGTGATGGTGTTTTCTTGGCTGAAATTTAGCAAGTCTGCCTCTTCCAACTCAGTAGAACATCTGCCTTGAAGACCCACAATTGTGGACATCAGAGACTGGCTGAAGGAAGACTGATGTTGATGTCAGACTGCAGGCCTTTGTGACAGAAGATCTGATTATCTGAATGTGACACAGAACTTGGGTGGCAGAGAAGTAAGATTGTGTGTGTGCATGTGCGCCTGCTTGTGTGGGTGTGCACATGTGTAAGTTGATGCTGGCCATATTTAAGCCTTATATCTATATAAGTAGTCTAATCTTTCTTTTTCCATCAAAGCCTCCCAGATGCAAATCTGGAATCACACCTTGAATTTAAATGCATGGGCTTGCAAAGTATAAACCTCAGGGCATTTGGAAATCTGTTAGACTTTCAGACCTGGGTAGTAGTGGCTCACCCATGCAATCCTACCTAGTCAGGAGGCTGTATTCTGAGGAGCGTGGTTCAAAAGCTGCATTGGTGAGAAAGTTCTTAATACTCTTACCTCCAATTAACAATCAAAAATTGCAGAAAGGAGCTGTGTTTTAAGCTTTGGAAATCTAGCCTTGAGCAAAAAAGGTCACGGACCATTCATCAACCCTTACTACACACCTCAGGCCAGCACAAACACACACACAAGCACACACATGCATACATACACACACCCACAGAGATAGGTACACAGAGAGAGAGAGACATGCACACATATTACACAGAGAATTGCTTTTGGGTGTCTCTAGGTGTCTAGGAAAAATTCTAACCATTGTAAACTTTGAATCACCATCTCTAGAGGCTATTTAACGTCAAAACTTGTTGCAGTTTGTAATGCATGCTTTCTATGGTTTTCTGTCTTCTCACCAAAACCCAAGGTGAAACACAGTTTGGGAATTATTTCTTGACTTGAAAGTAAAAAATCCAGCACAGGTGTCCCTTGTATGCTCAATGAACCTAGAAAAGTCTGAGACTTCTCATGTTGAGTTTGCTGTTGGTGAGGATCTGGTCTGCCTCCTTGCCCTAGAGTGGGGAATGTGGATGTGATTGAGTTGTAACCAGTTGTTCTGGGGATACAATGTTGTCCTTCCATTGTTCCTGAACAACAGGAGGCTCACAAATCACCTTTAATAAAGACTCATGTTGACTGTGCATTTTGTGCTACTTGAAAACACCACTGGAGTTCCTGCTCAGCCCCAGGTGGGAAGGTGAGCCTGGCCTGGCCTTGCTGGGCCCTAGACCATGGCTCCACAAGTTGCACAGTCCATGGCACCCTTGGGTGGCATGGGCACAGCGAGGCCTCCAGGGGATGAAGGATGGAGAAGGTGGGCAGCCCTGCCAGTTCACACCACCATTTTTGGCCCCAAGCTAGCCAGTCGAGTTTGGGGTGACCACCCTTCCCTAGAGCGGGAGAGCCCACTGGCCATAAGGGCCTGCCAAGGCCCTGATAGGCCTGGAAGGAGAGCGGAGCCCGGACGTAGCAGGTGGGAAGGTTGGCACCTACGTGGGCTGGGCTGGTGCCAGCGGGGACTGGTGGAGGGCAGCCAGGTGCCCACCGAGCCCTGGATGCCCCCTTGTATAACACGTGCCACTGCTCTGGTTCCCTCCCTGCCTACAGGGGAGGGAAGAAGGGGACTGCATGTTGAAGGAAGCATCTAGTCTTTCCAGATACCTGAATGTTCATAACTTTATGTAAGTAAAAGGCTAACATTATGAATTTCCTTGAAGTATCCTTTGTGGTTGTATTTGTGGAAGAAATGGTTGACATGTCAGAGGCTGTGTGTTTCTGGGTGGTGGCAGGGGTGGGTGGGGAGGAAGGTATGAAGAGTGGGATATCTGTGCCTGTTCAGGTGGTTCATGTTGTCTAGACTTTGCTCTATGTGTGTATTTGACTAATATTGCTAAATATTAAGGGTAAGTCCTAATGCCAAGAGAACATAGTAGAAAATAATCCCTACATAAATGTCCTTTACTTAGTATGTAGGGAAAACTGTCTTCTGATAGTGAACTGAATATTAAGTCCTTATCTTGGAGCTATTGTCTGTGGTGGTAGAGAGGGAGAAGAGGGGGTGAGGAAGAGGCTCTTAGCCAGTATCTCCACATCTGCAAAACAGATTTCAGTTAGAGCCATTAGTCTACATGTCCATTTTTAGTTAAAAAAAACTGTATCTATGTGCAAAGTTCATTATTTCATCCCATCTAATCTTTATAGATGTTCTGAGTGGCAGTGCATGATAAAAAGTGTCACAAGTGGAGTAACTAACTTGTGAGCACCTGGATGTAGAACTGGCCCACATGAGTGCAATGGAATCAGGACTTAATTAGAGGCTGGCAGCAGAGGAGAGAAAGCAGCAGCCTTCAGGGAGAAGTGTGTTCAGACTTAGACATTGATTACAGCCATTGTTGTATGTGGTTGTGCTGTACCACAGGCATGTGGAAACATACTTTCTTGTTAATATTTAAATGGTATTCCATAGACCTACTAATGAGCTTAGAAACTGCTTATCATGTGTTGCTTTATTTTTTCTGATGTGTCTAGTTTTTCTTTTTTTTTTTTCCCTTGTAAAATGATGCACAGAAGGATTACAGTTACATGAGTTAGGAAATGAGTAGAATTCTTCTTGATCATTTTTACCTCCTCCCTTCTTTTCTCCCACTTCCCTCCCCCTGACTCCCCTCCCCCCAAGATGTAAAGTTCATTTCCAACGTAGTATCTTGTGAGTATCACTGTTGCATTGGTTAACCCTTTGTCCTTTGTCTCACCATTTCTATTATTCCCCTTCGCATCCCTAAATCAGATAAACTTATATACAATACAAAGGGTATAGAAATAAAAAACAGTGACAACAGAGGGTAAACCAAAGGGGGAAAACGGGAAAAAAAGGCATGCAGTACACTAAGGAAAAGAACCTCTTGTTGCTATATCTTGTAGTTAATTTCAATTAGCATTGTTTTATAAGGTCATATGTACATAGCTAATGAGCTATTGTAATTCTTGCTAGAACTTTTCTAGACATTATTATTAATTATTACAAATGAGGAACACCAGGCAGCCTGTATTTCTTTGGATCTGGCTTCCTTCACTTAATATGATTTTTTTCCAAGTCTTTCCACTTACTTGTGAATGAGGAGAATTCATTCTTTCTGATGGAAGTGTAAAATTTGACTCCATATCTTGGCTATTGTAAATAATGGTGCATTGTACATAGTTGTGCTGGTAGCTTTACTATGGCCTGTATGTGATTTTTTTGGGAAATGTCCAGAAGTGGGATTGCTAGGCCATAGGGGAGCTCTATGTTCAGCCTTTGGAAGAACCTCCATAGTATTTTCCAGAATTGTTGAACAAGTTTACACTCAGTGTAAAGTTTACAACAGTGTAGTAGAATTCCCTTTTGTCCACATCTCTGCCAGCATCTATTGTAAGTAGTTTTCTTAATAATGGCCATTCTAACTGGGGAAATGTGTGCTCTCAATGTAGTTTGGTTTGCCTTTTTTATGGCAAGAGATGTCGAACATGTCTTCAGTCTATTACCTGTTCTTATTTCCTGTTCAGAGAAGTCTCCTTTAAGTTCGCTTACTAATGGGGCAGTTGTTCTTTGAGGATTTGTTCTTTAGGGATTTAACTTTTTGAGCTCTAACTATACTATAGATATGAGGCCCTTATCTGTTGTATAGCTACTGAAGATCTCCCAATCTGTGGGCTTTCTTTTTATCTTGCTTTGCCATGCAGAAGCTCTGCAGTTTAAACTCCTTTATCCAACCTTCCTTTGAGTTGTTGTGTTCCTGGGTCTTTATTAAGAAAGTTTGGCCTAATGCTGCTACCTCAGCTGGAGACTGGACCTCAGGAGTTCTCTCAAAGGCTGAATTATCTGCTACACTGCTGCCACCGTGTGCAAGAAGCCTGGACTAGCGGATGGAGGATGAGTGGCCATGTAGAGAAGGGGGCCAAGAGCCAGCAACCGTGCCAAGCCATCTTAGCTGACTGCAGGCGTTGACCTGGGAGAACACAGACTTGCCCAGCTGAATGCTAGTCATATCAACACCCACTGCATTAGGAACTGGTTGTCATCCAAAGGTGTCTAACGCAATGAACTGGCTGGTTACTTTGCAATGGATAACTGAGAAAACAAGTATAGGGTTTCTCACAGCCTTTCCATGTTACTTTGCTTTAGATATGCTTCTTGTGAATAGTACATAGCTGGAATTCTAAAAAATCCAATATATTAGCCAGTGTTACTGAGTAGCTGGGTTCCATTCTTCCCTGTTCATTCATATATATACATATATATACATATATATATATTTAAAGATAATTCCTTAGGCTTATAAAAAAAAAGAAAAAGAAAGTTTGGACTGTGCCAAGGAGCCATAGTTTCCCCCCAATTCCTTCCTGTAACACTTTCAGGTTATCTGATTTTTACATTGAGGTCTTTGATCCATTTGGAGTTGATTCTGGTGCAGGATATATAAGGATCCAATGTCAATTTTCTGCACATGTGTAGCCACTTCTGCTAGCACCATTTCTTAAAGAGGCTGTCTTTCTACCATCCTGTCTATTTGGCTCCCTTATCAGAGACTAGGGAGCCATATGTTTGTGGGTTCACTTCTAGGCCTTTAATTCTATTCCACTGGTCCTCAGGCCTATTCATGTGCCAGAACCACACTGTTTGTTTGTTTTTTATAATCAGGGTGTTGTAATAGAAGTTTGGTATTGATATTCCTCCAGCAGTGTTCTTTCTGCTTAGGGTTGTTTTTGCTATTTGGATCTTCTATTATTCTGTATGAATTTTTGGATTGCTTCTTCTATTCCATTAATCAATGGTTTGGGGATATTGATGGGTATTGCATTGAATTAGCAGATAGATTTTGGCAGTGTTGCCATTTTCAAACATTAATCCAGGAGCCAATCAAAGGTTTTTCTGCTTCCTTAAATCTGTTTTAATTTTCTTTTGCAGGTATTTAAAGTTTTCATCATAGTTTCTTCACATCTTTGGTTAAGTCCAATCCTAGGTATTTATATTTTTGAGGCTATTACAAAAGGAGTTGCTTTTCTTTGTTTCAGCCTCCCTCTTGTCATTGTTGGCATACAGAACAGCCATTGCTTTTTGAGAGTTAATTTTATATCCTGTTACTTTGCCAAAATTTGGGATCAGCTCAAGTAATTTGGGAGAGGAGTCTTTGGGGTTCTTTAATACAGGATCATGTCGTCTGCAAAGGGAGAGAGTTTTACTTCTCCTTTTCCTATTTGGGTCCTCTTTATGTTTACTTATTGCTCTGTGTAAGAATTCCAATATGATATTGAAAAGGAGAGGAGTGAGTAGTCATCCTTGTCTTGTTCCTGATTTTAGAGAAAATGGCTTTAACATTTCACCATTAAGTATAACTGGCCGTAGGTTTGTCATACACAGCCTTTGTTATATTGAGGGATACTCCACGGATTCCTAGTTTCTCCAGAGCTTTCATCATAAATGGGTGTTGGAGCTTGTCTAATGCTTTTTATGCTTCTATTAAGATGATCATGTGGTTTTTGTCCTGCCTCCTATTGATGAGGTGAATTACATTGACTTGTGTATATTGAACCAGCTTTGCATCCCTGAAATAAATCCTGTTTGATCATGCGCTATGATTTTTTGATTAGTTGTTGAAGTCAGTTGCAAAGAATTTTATTGAGAAGTTTTGCATCGATGTTCATCAAAGAAGTGGGTCTGTAGTTCTCTTTCTTTGATGGGTCCCTATCTAGTTTGGGGATGAGGGTTATCCTGGCCTCATACGACGGGTTTGGCATTCATCTTTCCCTTTCGATATCATCAAAGAGTTTGAGGAGTATTAGAGTGAGTTATCCTTGGAAGGCCTTATAGAATTCAGCAGTGAATCCGACTGGTCCTAGGCTTTTCATGGATGGGAGGCCTTTTATTGCCATTTCTATTTCAGTACTTGATATAGGTCTGTTTAGTTGGTTTAAATCTTCTTGGTTTAGTTTGGGCATACCAATATTTGCTAGAAATTCTTCCATTTCGTCCAGATTCTTGAAATTGTTAGGATAAAGGTTTGCAAAGTATTCCATATAATTTTCTCAGTCTTATTTGTCATTATGTCCCCATTCTCATCTCTGATTTAATTTCTTTGTGTGTGTTCTCTTCTTTCTTTTGGTCACCTTTGTTAAGGACCTGTCAATTTTGTTAATTTTTTCAAAGAACCAACTCTTTTTTTTTGTGATCCTTACTATGGGGTTTTTGTGAGGGGGGGAGCTCTAATTCATTAACTCTAACTTGATTTTAATTATTTGTTTCCATCCACTGGATTGGGGTTTGGCTTATTGTTCTTTCCAAAGGAGCTTAAGGTGTATAATTAAATTGTGGATTTTAGATGTCTCCAACTTGTTGATATTCAGAAACATAAATTTTCCTCTGAATACTGCCTTTTCTGTGCTCCATAGGAGCTGGCATTTTGTGTGTTTATTTTTGTTAAATATCATAAACATTGAAATTTCCTTTCTGATCTCTTCAATGGCCTACTGGTGATTCAACAATGTGTTTTACAGTCTCTATGAGTTACAGGATTTTCTATTGTTGCTTTTGGTATTGAGCTCTAAGTTTACTCCATTGTGGACTGAGAGAATGCAAGGAATAATTTAATATTGCTGATTTGTACAGATTTCCTTTTTCTTTTTCTTTTTTTTTTCTTTTTTTTTTTTTTTTGTTTTTTTTTTTTTTTTGGCCAGTCCTGGGGCTTGGACTCAGGGCCTGAGCACTGTCCCTGGCTTCTTCTTGCTCAAGGCTAGCACTCTGCCACTTGTGCCACAGCACCCCTTCTGGCCATTTTCTGTATATGTGGTGCTGGGGAATTGAACCCAGGGCCTCATGTATATGAGTCAAGCACTCTTGCCACTAGGCCATATCCCCAGCACATGTACAGATTTTCTTTGTGACCTAAAATGTGGTCTACTTTGATTAATGTTCCATGTGCTGCTGAGAAGAACAGATATTCTGATGATGGTCGGTGAAATATTCTCTAAATGTGTATTAAGTATAGTTGGTGTATTCAGTTATTTAGTTCTGAGATTTCTCTATTGAGTTTTTGCTGGTTTGATGTATCCAGAGGTGATAGTGGTGTGTTAAAGTCACCAACAATCAGGGTTTTTGGATCTATGTGTGTTTTTTTGTAATGGAATGCCCCCCAAGGGAGGAGATTCCCTGTCCCTCCAATAGTCCACCACTAAGACAGTCTCCAGCAAAAAGATGGTAAAAGGATGGATTTATTGGGGAAGTAATAAAGCAAACCAACTGGCCAGGGTCGCAGCCCAGACTTGGAAGCTGAAACTGAAACCGCGAGCAGGATTCCAGGCCAGGTTATAAATGCAAACACCACATGGTCAAACCTGCCACAGGTGGCCCATGGAGCTACAATCTGTCTCATAGTATTTGTTTGAACCAGCATATCATTCTAGTTAGAATTTGCACATGGATTTGGCAGGGCTCACATGATGCAGGAGGATATGCCTACTCAGGGGAGGGCACAGGTTTAACCTTGAACATTCCACAACTCAGGTGGTCAAGCAGTTTACATAATATTATAACAGTGAATGGGAACTTCCCTGGATTCTGAGCAGACAGGGCACACTCCCAACTCTGAGGCTCAGAGGCAGGGGAGATCTTAGTGAAGATGGAGTAGACTTCTGCTCTCTTTAACTAATCTGAGATGGAGTCAATCTGACACCCCTCAACAGCCAATGATGGCACTGGCCAAATCTGACCTCCATATTACATTCCCCCCTTTTTTTCTTTTGGCCAAGTCAAATTCTTGACTAACTTTGAATCCAACCCTCGCCTATTTTGCAGAATCATAAAGTGACTCCACCCACAGGCTGCTGGGGAGAGCAAAGATGAAACAAGGGCCAGACCAAAGGACTGCTGCTCTTAAGCTTGCACCTAGAAAGAAACAAGTTATCTGTGAGGTCCACCCCCAAGAGGGCCGCAGGTGTTCCCACCTGTTTAAATCTCATCCTAGGTAACTGGCACACCTGGAGGCAGTTACTTCCTTTTCTTCTCTGGTAATACCCTAATCCATCTGGACACACTCTAATACATTTGGACATACCTCCCACCCTAGGCATCACCTGGGAGTGGCTCTCTAGCCTGCCACACATACTTTCCAATTTTCTTTTTTTTTCCCAAATTTTTATTATCGAACTGATGTACAGAGAGGTTACAGTTTCATACGTTAGGCATTGGATACATTTCTTGTACTGTTTGTTACCTTGTCCCTCATGCCCCCCTCCCTCCCCCCCTTCCCCTCCCCCCCCGAGGTGTTCAGTTCACTTACACCAGTTTTGCAAGTATTGCTTTTGTAGTTGTTTCTCTTTTTTTACCCTGTGTCTCTCAAATTTGGTATTCCCTTTGAATTTCCTACTTCCAATACCAGTAAACACGGTTTCCAATATACTCAGATAAGATTACAGAGATAGTGTAGGTACAACCACAGGAAGGTGATACAAGAACATCATCAATAATAGAAACTACACATACACATAGGACGTTGAAAGTAGTTACAACTGTGATATATCACTTGTTTCCATAACATGGAGTTCATTTCAATTAGCATCATCTTATGTGTTTCTAAGGGTATAGCTATTGGGCCTTGTGATGCTCTGCTATGGCTTGCCTAAACCTGTACTAATTATTCCCAATAAGGGAGGCCATAGAGTCCATGTTTCTTTGGGTCTGGCTCACTTCACTTAGTATAACATTTTCCAAGTCCTTCCATTTCCTTACAAATGGAACAATGTCATTCTTTCTGATAGAGGCATAAAATTCCATTGTGTATATGTGCCACATTTTCCTGATGCATTCGTCTATGGAGGGGCATCTGGGTTGGTTCCAGATTCTCGCTATGACAAATTGTGCTGTGATGAACATTGTTGTGCTGGTGGTATTACTGTGATTTTGTTTGTGGGTTTTTGGATAGATACCCAAAAGTGGGGCTGCTGGGTCATAGGGGAGTTCTATATTGAGCCTTCTGAGGAATCTCCATACTGCTTGCCAGAGTGGCTGAACCAGTTTACATTCCCACCAACAATGAAGTAGGGTTCCCTTTTGGCCACATCCCCTCCAACAGTTGTTATTATTAGTTTTTTGATATATGACATTCTTACTGGGGTGAGATGGAATCTCAATGTTGTTTTGATTTGCATTTCCTTTATGTCCAGTGATGTAGAGCATTTTTTCATATGTCTATTGGCCATTCTCATTTCCTCATCAGAGAAGTTTCTTTATAAGTCTTTAGCCCACTTGATGAGGGGGCTATTGGTTCTTTGCAGTTTTGTTTTGGAAGAAGGTAATTTTTTTAGTTCTGCATATATTTTAGAGATGAGGCCTTTGTTGAATGTCCGGTAAAGATCTTTTCCCAGTCTGTGGGCTTTCTGTTTATCTTGCAAGCTATGTCCTTTGCAGTGCAGAAGCTCTGCAATTTGATGCAGTCCCATTTGTCCAACCTTTCTTTGATTTGTAGCCTTTCAGGGTCTTTGTTAAGGAAGTTCTGTCCTGTGCCAAGGAGCCCAAGTGTTTCTCCTACTCCTTCCTTTAGTGTTTTCAGGGTGCCTGTTTTGATTTCAAGGTCTTTAATCCATTTGGAATTGATTTTGGTGCAGGGTGATATATAAGGATCTAGTTTTAGTTTGTTGCATGTGTTGAGCCAGTTTTGCCAGCACCACTTGTTAAAGAGGCTATCTTTCTTCCATACTATTGTTTTAGCTCCTTTATCAAAGATTAAGTAGGCGTAGTTCTGTGGGTTCAATTCTGGGTCTTCAATTCTGTTCCATTGGTCTTCAGGCCTGTTCCGGTGCCAATACCAAGCTGTTTTTATTACTATAGCTTTATAATACAGCTTGAAGTTGGGTATTGTAATTCCTCCAGCACTGTTCCTTCTGCTTAGGAGTGTTTTTGCTATTCTAGGTCTTTTATTGTTCCATATGAATTTCTGGATTGCTTCCTCTACTTCATTAAAGAATGCTGTTGGGATATTAATGGGTATTGCATTGAATTTGTAGATAGCCTTTGGCAATATTGCCATTTTGATTACATTAATCCTCCTAATCCAGGAGCATGGGAGGTTTTTCCATTTTCTTAGTTCTGACTTAATTTCATTTTTCAAGCTTTTAAAGTTCTCATCAAAGAGGTCTTTCACTTCATTGGTTAAGGTTATTCCTAGGTATTTTACGTTTTGGGGGGCTATTGCAAAAGGAGTTGCTTTCCTGATTTCAGCCTCGGTCTTCGGGTTGTTAGCATAGAGAACGGCCATTGATTTTTTTTTTCAAATTTTTATTATCAAACTGATGTACAGAGAGGTTACAGTTTCATACGTTGGGCATTGGATACATTTCTTGTACTGTTTGTTACCTTGTCCCTCATGCCCCCCTCCCTCCCCCACCTTTCCCTCCCCCAAAGCCATTGATTTTTGAAGGTTTATTTTATATCCTGCAACTTTGCCAAAGTTTTGGATCAGCTCTAGTAGCTTGGGGGTAGAGTCTATGAGATTCTTTAGGTATAGGATCATGTCATCTGCGAAGAGAGAAAGTTTTACTTCATCTTTTCCTATTTGGATCCCCTTTATATTTTCTTCTTGCCTAATTGCTCTGGCTAGGAATTCTAGTACTATGTTAAAGAGCAGGGGAGAGAGTGGACATCCCTGCCTTGTTCCTGATTTTAAAGTAAATGGCTTTAGTTTTTCACCATTTAGAGTTAGGCTTGCTGTTGGTTTGTCATAAACTGCCTTGATTATATTCAGGAATGTTCCCTGGAATCCCAGTTTTTCCAGGGCTTTTAGCATAAATGGGTGCTGGATTTTATCGAACACTTTTTCCTCATCCAGCGATAAAACCATGTGGTTCTTTACCTTGCACCGGTTGATGTGGTGGATTACATTAATTGACTTGTGTATATTAAACCAGCTTTGCATCCCTAGGATGAATCCAGTTTGATCATGGTGTATGATTTTTTTTGATGACCTGTTGAAGTCGATTGGCCAGAATTTTGTTGAGAATTTTTGCATCTATGTTCATCAGGGAGATTGGTCTGTAGTCCTCTTTCCGTGATGAGTCTCTGCCTGGTTTTGGGATGAGGGTTATACTGGCTTCATAAAATGAGTCTGGTAGTGAACGTTCTCTTTCAATTTCATTGAAGAGTTTGAGAAATATTGGGGTGAGTTCTGTTTTGAAGGCCTTGTAGAATTCTGCGGTGAATCCGTCTGGACCTGGGCTTTTCTTGGATGGGAGATCATTTATTGCCATTTCTATTTCAATACTGGATATGGGTCTGTTTAGAAGGTTTAAATATTCATGGTTGAGTTTGGGGGTATCAATTTTTTCTAGGAAATCATCCATTTCTTCCAAGTTCTCGAGTTTGTTGGCATAAAGGTTTGCAAAATAGTCCCTTATTATTTTCTGAATTTCGGTTATTTCTGTGGTGATGTTACCTGTTTCATCTCTTATCTTGTTTATTTGAGTGTGCTGCCTTCGTTTTTTGGTCAGGTTTGCCAGGGGTCTGTCTATCTTGTTGATTTTTTCAAAGAACCAACTCTTTGTTTTGTTGATTCTTTCGATGGTTTTTTTCATCTCTAATTGATTTAATTCTGATTTAATTTTAATTATTTGCTTCCGTCTATTGACTTGGGGTTTGGCTTGCTGTTCTCTCTCCAGAAAATTAAGGTGCTTCCTTAAATTACTGAGTAGCTGTTTCTCCAGTTTGTTGATGTATGTACTCAAAGATATAAATTTTCCTCTGAGTACTGCCTTTGCTGTGTCCCAAAGGAGCTGGTACTTTGTGCCCTCAACTTGGTTGAAGTCCATAAACATTTGAATTTCCGTTTTAATTTCTTCAATGATCCACTGATGGTTCAACAGTGTGTTCTTTAGTCTCCATGAATTGTGGGATTTTCTGTGGTGGTTGAATGAGTTGAGCTCTAATTTTATTCCATTGTGGTCTGAGAGAATACAAGGAATGATTTTGATACTTCTGAATTTGTACATATTTTCTTTGTGCCCTAAGATGTGATCTATTTTGGAGAATGTTCCATGTGCTGCCGAAAAGAATGTGTATTCTGTCCTTGCTGTGTGGAATATTCTGTAGATGTCGATTAAGTCTACTTGGTCTATGCAATTGTTTAGTTCTGTGGTTTCTTTGTTCAGTTTTTGGCGTGTTGATCTGTCCAGAGGCGATAGTGGAGTGTTAAAGTCCCCCACTATCATTGTGTTTGGGTCTATGAATGTTTTTAGAGCCAGTAGTGTTTGTTTGATGAAGTTGGGTGCTCCTGCATTTGGTGTGTAGATATTTAGGATGGTTATTTCTTCCTGTTGGAGAGATCCTTTTACTAGTATGTAGTAACCTTCTTTGTCTCTTCTTACCGTTTTTTTTTGTTTTGTTTTGTTTTTGGCCAGTCCTGGGCCTTGGACTCAGGGCCTGAACACTGTCCCTGGCTTCTTCCCGCTCAAGGCTAGCACTCTGCCACTTGAGCCACAGCGCCGCTTCTGGCCGTTTTCTGTATATGTGGTGCTGGGGAATCGAACCTAGGGCCTCGTGTATCCGAGGCAGGCACTCTTGCCACTAGGCTATATCCCCAGCCCTCTTCTTACCGTTTTTAATTTGAAGTCAATTTTGTCTGATACTAGGATTGCAACTCCAGCCTGCTTATGGGGGCCATTTGCTTGATAGATTTGTTTCCAGCCTTTCACTTTTAGAAGATGTTTACTATTGCTGGATAGATGTGTCTCTTGGAGGCAGCAGAAAGATGGATCTTGATTTTTGATCCAACTTATGAGCCTATGTCGTTTGATTGGAGAATTAAGTCCATTAATGTTGACAGGATTGAGAGGTGATCGTTTGTTCCTTTCATTATCACTGTCTTGTTTAAAGCTGTGTCTTCCCATTTCTTGATCTAGTGTTTACTAATTAGGGTTCATTTCTCTGTCTGTGTTGGGATCTTGATTATTTTCCCTGTATAGTACATCTTTAAGGATTTTGTGTAAAGCTGGTTTGGTGGAGATATATCGTTTCAGTTTTTCCTTATTGTGGAAGACTTTTATTTGACCTTCGGCTATGAAGGAGAGTTTGGCTGGGTACAGAATTCTTGGTTGGTAGTTATTTTTATTTAGAGTTTGGTATACTTCATTCCAGGCTCTCCTTGCTTTCATGGTCTCTGCTGAGAAGTCTGGGGTAATTCTGATTGCTTTTCCTTTATATGTGATTGTTTTCTTTGCCCTAACAGCTTTGAGTATTTTTTCCTTGCACTCTGCTGAAGCTGTTTTGATCACAATGTGTCGGTGGGAAGTCCTATTCTGGTCTGGTCGATATGGGGTTTTAAATGCTTCTTGTATCTGTATAGGCCTTTCCTTCTGGATGTTTGGGAAGTTCTCAGCTAATATTCTGTTAAATAGGTTGCCTATCCCATTAACCTCTTTCTCCAAGT
Organism: Perognathus longimembris pacificus; assembly: GCF_023159225.1. Taxonomy (NCBI): domain Eukaryota; kingdom Metazoa; phylum Chordata; class Mammalia; order Rodentia; family Heteromyidae; genus Perognathus; species Perognathus longimembris. The sequence continues at coordinate 62,376,298 of NC_063162.1, forward strand.
TTTCCTCAATACCTATTATCCTTAAATTGGGCTTCCTGATCGTGTCTTGAATCTCCTGTAGCGATCTGTTTTGTTGCTTGGACTGGATTTGTATTGATTTTTGATCTTTCTCCATAGAATCTAAGGAATCTTCAGCTCCTGAGATTCGATCCTCTGCTTCAGTTAGTCGGGACTGTAGGCTAGCTACTTGATTTCGAATTTCTTTTCCTTCTGACTGGTCTTTCCTGATGATTTCCATGTCATTTCTTAGGTCCTGTATGGACTTCTTTACTTCATTAACTTCATTACTTTGGTTTTGAGTGCTGTCTCTCAAATCTTTAAGCTGGGTAGCTATCTTTTCATTTGACTCTTGAAGCTCATTTACCTTTCTATTTGTGGATGCCATGAAATTCTCCATTAATTTTTGCTTTGCCTCCTCACGCTCTAGAATAATTGACCGAAGAGATTCAAACTTTTCATTTATCATGTTTATCAGTAGACTTTGTAGAGCATTTTGGGGGTTTTCTTCTATGTTTTTGATTGACTGCTCTGCTTCCTGCTTGTTTTGAGTGGGGGATAAGACTTCATTGTTTGCCATCTTTCTTGTGTTTCTTCTGCCCATTTGAATTGGGAATGCCAGTCTACCGGCACCTGTGAGCACCGTTTAAGACCCAAAGCAGCCCTTACCAAGCACTGTTGTGTAGATCTTACAATTTCACAATTATATACAGATAACTTGTATACCTGTCTATAAAGTTAGATTTGGTGTTCCTAAAGAATACAATTTCAATATAACAACCGATCCTGGGCCCTGTATTCTGTAGTTACTTATTTACTGTTACAACCGTATACGCATTCTTGTTTTTATATTAAGTTCTTTTAGGACTGGCTTTCTCTATGAACCCCTTTGATTAACTCGTATTAAGCTGGGATACCCTCTATCCAATAACCAGGAGTCAATGGAACCTGGAGGTCCAGGCAGTAAGTCAGGAGGGTAAGTTGGAGGTAGTAAAGAGAATAGAGTAAAATGTATTGGGGCGGGGGGTGGTGATTTTGGTTTAGTTTCAGTGACGTGGAAATGTGGAGAAGAGTAGAATCAGTAGAAAGAACAATGTTAAAATGACAGACACTGGAGAGTTAGCAGAAAAGGGTGTAGGTGTTATTTATAGGAAAGTAACTTTTAAAGGAAGAGGATGCAACGAGAGAAATAAAGTAAAAATACTGGAAGACAGATACACAAAACAGAAAAATTATTTTAAAAGGAAGAATAAGTAAATAAAAAGGGAAATAACATAAAAGGAACAACCCAAACAAATAAACAAACACAAAAAAAAAACTTGATAAAACAAACCGGTAAAAATGGAAAACAAACAAACCAAAAAAAAAACCAACCAATGATGTTTCAAATGTGAAAAAATTAAAAAAAAATTTTTTTTAAAAGTTTAAATAAAAAAATGTTTGAAAAGAAAAAGAAAAAAAAAAAAAGGAGTCCTCCTTGTTTGGTTGGTCTTTCCCCAGTCTCTGGTTTCCCTGCAATGGACTGCAGTCTATTTTCCTGATTGGCTGGTTTGACTTGATTTCAGTTGGCAAGGGGTGGGTCTGTTCTGACCCTTCTCCCCTGTTGATGCAATCGTGGGTCTCTGAGGTTCGCACAGCTTGCAGGCAGGCCTTGGGAGTCCTCTGTCGATGGGGACGTGAGCAGTCTCAGGAACTGTGGCTCCTTTGTCTGCTGTGGGGCCGCTGCCTTTGATGCCTGGTCTTGACAAGGCTGTGAACTCAGCAGGGCGGGGCGCCTCTGGCCTGTTTTGCTCCGCTGAGAGTTGCTTGCCTGAGGGAGGCGGCCTCCTTGGCATAGGTGGGTATGGAATGCAGCTCCGTTTTGGGCTGGGAATTAGCTTCCTCTGTGACGGGACCGTTTAGCTGTCCCAGGAACTGTTTGTTCCTCCCTCTGGTGTTTCCGTGCCCCTGGTAGCTGCTCGCAGCTTTTACTTTAAGTTTAGAAATTCCGGCGGGCAAGCCGGGGCACCTCTGACTAAGCCCCAGACTTGCCTCCCACCAGGGCAGGGGGCGTTCTTCTGGGCGGAGCTGGTTCTCACTGATTCCGCCCCTCCTGCCCTTTTCAAAGATGGCTTTTTTGACCTCGCTTCCCCCAGGCCCGCTTCAGTTCCAGTCTGGTCTGACCCTATGCCAGTGGCAAAGATGGCGCTTTTCTCTGGCGGTGGGGACAGGGATGCCTTCCAGAAGCTGGACTGTGGGCACAAGTGAGAATAACTTTTGTGGGGTACTCACGCTGTCTCTGCGATGTCAGGTCCTCCGTGCACAGCTGCCGTCTGGAGTATTTAACGCTTTAGCTGTGCGAAGTGCGGGGGGGCTGTGCCGGGCACTGTGCCGGAGCCGGCACTGGCGCGGCGGCGGGACGCCGCCCGGAGCTCAAATTTGTGTTTTCAGACCAGCAAAGTCGATTTTTCCTTCCTGTTTAGAATCCCTGTACTGTTAGAACTTACTTTGGCTGTCTTTCTAGGAGTAACAGTTTCTATGGGGTGAGAAAACTATGATATCGGAGGGAGCTCTGCAAGGGCTCTGCCTCTCCTCCGCCGTCTTCCTCGGGAACCCTCCAATTTTCTTAATAGAGCTAGTCAACTCCAGTCAACTCAGAAGAGTGGGAAGATTATCACAGAAAGAATGTCAGCCAAAATCTTAGTTTCAGCAGATCTAAAGAGGCCTTCCAGCAGGAATCAGCTGCATGTGATAGAGTCCTATATGCTTTTACCATGGTAGGGGTGCTCAGGGGGAAGATGTAGATTCTTCCAGATGACTGTCAGGCCATCCATGACCTTAACCCAAATGGAATGGGCAGAGGATGTGGCAGTGGCAAGCAGCAGTGTCTCCCAATGGTCCTAATAGAATGCCACACCTTCTGCTGGGTTGCCTGCAACTTTCTGCATAGACTTGTTAAAGAAACTTAACCTAGGCATGACTTTACTGAAATATCCTAGTCTTTTCCTGGTTGCTTTTTAAGTATACTGGATTTTTGAAGGCGCAGCCCACTGAATTTCAAGACAGATTTAGGCAATCAATGGCCCTTGGGTAATTTTGCCAAGGCAATGAACTTTTAGTAATCAGATATTTCCAATAAGGCTATTATTTTCTTTTTTTGCAATTCAATGTATCTTTTATTTTTTAAATATATATTTTTATTATCAAACTGAATTATAGAGAGGTTACAGTTTCATACATTAGGCATTGGATACATTTCTTGTACTGTTTGTTACCTCATCCCTTGAAGGCTATTATTTTCTATGCCAACATAGAAGGCTTGGCCTGTAACCATCTCTCACATGTGCATTCTCTACTCTTGTACACTTGTTAGCACTGTTTTCCATACCCTTACTTTGTTCTGCCTCATCTTCTAAAAATGATTCTGATCCCTCAATCTTAAATGGGAGCTGATGGGTGAAGACCATCCATTTTCTGTAATTTCTTCAGGCTGACTCGGAGGCGTTGACCTTACCTAGCCAGGAATCTATAACCTTAGTCTACCTTACCAAGGGGCTGCAGGATCAGATGTCCATTAGGAGCCTTACTCCAAACTGGAACTTATATTTAACATTTAACTTTTAACAACTATACAGTCTTCTTTTTGGGCTACAGCAGTGTAGCCTTTTAACATTCTGGTTTGCAAAAGCAGTTTCCTGACTGCCTGGGGAAACTGGTCTTTGATGACCTAACAATGCCCACATTACCTTTGCAGGCCTTTAACAGGTCTCAATAAGGACACAATCTCCTGAACAGATGTGCCAGCTCAAAATTCACTGCCAGTTAGGGCTTTGAGCAGATGCAGGGGGCTGGGATTTTAAACTATCCCCCCATTTGGCAAACTTAGCTTTACTACCCACTATCACAGATGGCTGGCAAGTTCCTGCCCAGTTACAAAGTAGACAGACATGGGCATTAGAAAAACATGCTTATGAACTGTTCTTCTAGGACCTCCCAGCTCTGATTAACTTTTGAAAGGCCAAGCACACCTGACTCTAAGATCTGACACCATCTCTGCCATTCAAGCAGTGGCTTACTGCCTCTGGATGGTTCTTTTGTCCCAGGAGTGACTTTTCCACTTTTAGGGTCACTGGACTTGAACTCAGGGCCTGAATGCTGCCCTTCAGCTCTCCAGCTCAAGGCTAGCACTCTGCCACTTTGAGCCTCAACACAGCTCACAACTCTGTTCCCAACACTCTGCTGGCCAACTAGAAATGAAGACTCTCTGGGGCTGGGGATATAGCCTAGTGGCAAGAGAGCTTTCCTCGTATACATGAGGCCCTGGGTTCGATTCCCCAGCACCACATATACAGAAAATGGCCAGAAGTGGCGCTGTGGCTCAAGTGGCAGAGTGCTAGCCTTGAGCAAAAGGAAGCCAGGGACAGTGCTCAGGCCCTGAGTCCAAGGCCCAGGACTGGCCAAAAAAAAAGAAAAAAGAAAAAGAAATGAAGACTCTCACAAGGACCCTTCTCTGCCTGGGCTGGCTTTGAACCACAAGATTCAGATCAATGAATCTTACAAAAGGCCACTTTACTCCAATTAAAGCAACAAGGTGGTCCACACAGTAATAGTTTTTAAGAATTATTTACCTGGAACTTATGAAGGGTCAACATTACATCTGACAAACTTGTAGGAATCGTCTGTCGTTCTGTCCTCTGTGGGCCTGTTTGAAACTGTTACAAAAAAAACACTATAGACAAACTGGAATAGCAATTAAAAAATCATTTTGGTAGCTATAATTTTTCCTTTATCTAATTTAAAACAAAGATTTAGGGCAGTTTTATTTCCAAATTTTATATCTAGAAATCCATTTTTTATTTCTAAAGTCTTTTACTAATCCTATGTTTTAAACACTTACACTTTGGCTTTCATCTGCATTTGAAAAACTCTGAAGCTTACAAGCATTCTGAAACCAGGGCTGCCTGTTTTAAAAGAGCCATTTTTTTTCTTCAGTCCCAGTTACTGCTGAAGAGCCAGACTAAAGCCATTTTGAAGTCAGGCCCCACTTTACCACGCAAGCCTGAGATAAGCAGGCCCTGTGAGCAAACCCAGGACAAGCTTATTAGGGCCCAGCCGGTCAAGAACTCTAACCACCTGGGAATGCTTAACTCTAACCGCCCCTGGAATGCCTCAAGCCCTGAGCCAATCAGATTTGTACCTGTGTCCTAATCTTGCTTGAACACCTGATTGCTGTAACTTTGTTTTTTGCCTTTATAAGCTCCGTGAAATCGCAGCTCGGGGCTTCCTCCTAACCTCCACCGCGTCAGAGTGTAGGATGAGGCCCGAGCCACGGCCCGCTTGAATAAAGCCTTGTCTTGCTTTTGCATTTCAGACCGTCTGAGTCTCAGTGGTCTTCTTGGTGGTCGTTATGCGACTTGAGCATAACAGTTGGGGTTTCGTCCGGGATAGCCCCAGAGACCCCCGAGACCACAGACTCCGAAGGTAATAAAACAGTTAGTTCATTTGTCTTGTCCTGTCATTTGTCTGTTTGTCTGCTTTGCTTCCTTTTTGAGGACGGCCGTTCCAACTCGGATTTCTTGAAGGAGTTGTCGAAGCGGACGCACTTACACAGCAATCCTGGGGGGACTGGGGGACACCCCAGACTCTCCACCCTTGAACTTGGGTCCACTCCTTCTGCACCCTTGCAGGAGGTCGTGGGCCAACTTGGGAGATCTCCAACTCGTAGCTTTTCTTTTTCTCAGGGCTGTGTGTTTTCTCCTTTTGTATTGTTATAATTGTTTTGTTTTGTTTTTGTAGCCTTTTGGACTAAACATCTGATCAGAGCTATGGGTAACGTTCTATCTTGGAGACCTCCATCTAGCCCCCTAGATTTGACCCTAGCTCACTGGAGGGAGGTCAAGGAGATAGCTCAGAACCAAGGTGTGGCCCTTAAGGAGGAAAAATGGATCATCCTGTGCAAGTCAGAATGGCCCGCCCTTGAGGGAGCTAATTGGCCACCTGAGGGGAGCTTTGACATAGTTAAGATCAGGACTTTACAATGCCTAATCAACGCCCCTTGTTCGGGCCATCCAGACCAGATTCCTTATATAGACACCTGGAGGGAACTCATTGACAGGGACGCTCCAGCTTGGGTTTGGCCTTTCTTACCAACTCCCTCCTCCACTCCTTCCCCTACCCCAATATTCATTCAAAAGACACAGGGTGACAAGAGAGAAACTAAGAAGGAAGAGAAGAAATTGTACCCACCTGTCCTCCAGGGAGGAAGCATGGAGGAAGAAATATTTCCCCCTCCATACTCCCCACCCCAGTTAACTCTACAAGAGGAGGACTCTGAGGAAGATGTTTCAGCTGTGCCCTCTGCTCCGGAGGGTCCTGCCCAGTCAACTTGCTGGTGCCAAAGAATTACATCTCTTCATAATTCTGTTGCCCTTCCCCTTCACCCTATAGGTCCTGTGGATGCAGATAGTCGACAACAATTCCAATACTGGCCATTTGCTACTAGTGATCTTTACAATTGGCATGCCCAAAATGCCTCCTTTTCTGAGAAACCCCAGGATTTAATTTGCTTGCTTGAAACTATACTTTTCACTCACCAGCCCACTTGGGATGATTGTAGCTAGCTTTTACAGGTCCTTTTCACCACTGAGGAGAGAGATTGTATCCAAGAAGCAACCCAGAGACTTATTCCCGGCCCCACCAGAGTGCCCATCACGAATCCTGCCTTGATTGCTACCTATTTTCCCGAGACCCGACCAGCATGGGACTACAATACAGCTGAAAGTAGGGAGCGACTCCTTGTCTATCGCCAGGCTCTGTTGGCAGGTCTCAAGGCAGCGGCTCGCCGACCTACCAATATGGCCAAAGTTTATGATATTAGACAGGGAGAAAGTGAAAGTCTGGCAGCATACCTTGAGCTGCTCATGGAAGCCTTTAGTCAATACACCCCGTAGGATCTTGAGGCCCAGGAATCTGCTCAGATGATTATGTTTGCCTACATAAATCAAGCCACACCAGACATAAAGCAAAAGTTGCAGGCTCTAGACAGGCTTGGTGAAAAATCTGTTAGGGAATCTAGTAGCAGTGGTGGAAAAGGTTTATAATAAGAGAGAGACAGAAGAACAAAGACAGGAAAGGGAGGACAAAGAACATGAAATTGAGTGAGAAAAGAGAAACAGAGCTAAGGAAAAGAGTTTGGCTAGAATTTTGGAGCAACAACAGGCACAACACAAGAAGGACCTCAGGGAAATTCTGACCTCCGTGCAGGCAGGAAACTTTAGACAGTCCTCCTCTCCAAGTAAGGAGCAGAAGCCCAAACCCCAATCAAGAGTGGGGAAGAATCAGTGTGCCTATTGCAAGGAGGAGGGGCATTGGATCAAAAACTGCCCATAACTAGCCAAGAAAAAGGAGGAAAAACAGAAAGTAGAACCAAGAGTGTTGCCAGCCTTAAAGTTGGCTGAGGACAGTGACTGAGGGAGTTGGGGCTCAGACCCCCTCCCTGAGCCCAGGATAACATTGAAAGTGGAGGGGAGTCCAGTCATGTTCATGGTAGATACAGAAGCAGAAAATTCAGTATTACTAGCCCTGAGAGGGCCGATGTCCACTAAAACAACATGGGTGCAAGGTGCGATGGGCACTAAACCCTATAAATGGACTACCCAAAGAACAGTAGACTTGGGAGTGGGCCAGGTAACCCACTCATTTTTAGTCATCCCTGACTGCCCCTATCCATTGCTTGGATGTGATCTCTTAACAAAAATGAAAGCTCAGATACAGTTCACAGGCAGTGGGGCTTCTGTGATGAACTCAAGAAAAAAACCTGTTAGTATACCGATAACTAGTAAGTTAGGAGTATAGGCATCCCAAGCCTGAGTCTCCAGAAAATGAGTGGCTACGGGTGTTTCCCCAAGCATGGGTAGAAACTGGGGGAATGGGACTGGCAAAACATCGTCCTCCAATCTTTGTGGAACTAAAAGCCGGGGACGACCCAGTAAGAGTTCGCCAGTACCCTATATCACTAGAAGCAAAGAAGGGGATCACCCCTCACATCAGAAAATTGTTAGATTTAGGAGTCCTGAAGCCCATCCAATCAGCCTGGAACTCCACTGTTGCCTGTCAAGAAGCCTAATTCTAGTGATTACAGACCAGTGCAAGACTTGGGAGAAGTTAACAAGAGAGTAATGGACATTCACCCAACAGTCCCAAACCTGTATACCCTGCTGAGCTCCCTGTCACTGAGCCGTGTGTGGTATACTGTGTTGGATCTAAAGGATGCCTTCTTTAGCCTGCCCTTAGCCCCACAAGAACCAAAGCTACTTTGCATTCACTTGGCATGATCCTGAGATCGGGATAAGTGGTCAATTTTCCTGGACCAGGCTGCCTCAAGGATTCAAGAATTCGCCTACCATCTTTGACGAGGGGTTACATGAAGACCTGAGTGAGTACCTCTCCAAAAATACTGGAATAAGTCCATTACAATATGTAGATGATTTGTTAATAGCCGCTCCTGACCAAAATAGCTGTCTAAAGGGAACAGCTAGGCTCTTAAAGACTCTTGGCAACTTGGGCTATAGGGCCTCCACTAAAAAGGCACAAATTTGTAAACCTGAAGTCACCCATCTGGGCTTCATATTAAAAAAGGGCAAGCGTTGGCTGTCACATGCACGTAAAGAGACTGTGCTAAAAATCCCTGTGCCTAAGTCAGCCAGACAAGTCAGAGAATTCCTGGGAACAGCAGGCTTTTGCCAGCTGTGGATACCTGGGTTTGCTGAGATGGCCAAGCCTCTATATGAAGCCACCAAAAACCTCCCAGAGTTTCATTGGACTGAGCAGATGCAAAAAGCCTTTGAGGCAATCAAGAAAAGCCTTCTGGAAGCCCCTGCCTTAGGCCTACCTAATGTGAATAAACCATTTACATTATTCGTGGCTGAAAATAAAGTAATAGCAAAAGAGGTGCTCACCCTACCAATTGGACCTTGGAAACGGCCAGTGGCCTACTTGTCAAAGAAATTGGATCCTGTCGCCGCTGGGTGGCCTCCATACTTAAGAATAATAGCTGCAGTAGCCCTCTTGGTAAAAGATGCAGATAAGTTGACTCTGGGACAGAACCACTCCACACGCTATAGAGGGGGTGCTAAAACAACCACCCAACCGGTGGATGAGCAATGCCCACATGGTCTATTACCAGACCTTGTTACTTAACCCGGCATGTATCAGCTTCTGCGTACCTACAGCATTAAACCCAGAAACTCTGCTGCCAGATCCGGATCTGGAAGTGCATGATTGTGAGCAGATCCTGGCCCAAGCACATAGCCTCTGGCCAGACTTGCTGGATTCGCTGCTGTCACATGCTGAGCACACCTGGTTCACTGATGGCAGCAGCTTCATGGATGGAAAAAGGATGGAAAAAGGTATGTGGGTGCGGAGGTCACCACGGACATTGAGATAATGTGGGCGGAAGCACTCCCCCAGGGAACATCTGCACAAAGACCAGAACTAGTGGCACTAACAAAAGCCTTACAGATGGGAAAAGGAAAGAGACTAAATATCTATACAGACAGCCGGTATGCTTTTGCCACCGTACACATCCATGGAGCCATCTACCAAGAGAGGGGACTACTGACAGCCGAAGGAAAGACCATTAAAAACAAGCAGGAGATTTTAAGCCTCATCTGGGCCCTATGGAAACCAGCAAAAATTGCCATTATGCACTGTCTGGGTCATCAAAAGGGAGTTGATTCAGTGACTAGAGGGAATAATCTGGCTGACCAGGCAGCTAAGGAAGCAGCCCTTCAGCCCAGAGCAGAAGTATTGACTCTAGTAGGCCCAGGGCCACAAGCTTTGCCTCCTGTGCCCCAGTATTCCCAAGAAGACTTAGAGTGGATAAAGAAAATTCCCATGGCCCACAAACCCCCAGACAGAGAAGGAAACAATGACTGGTGGAAAACTTGTGAAGGGAAACTTATCTTGCCACAAGGGCTGGGTAAGGGGATCCTTAAGAGAATTCACCGAGCGTCTCACATGGGAACCTGAAGAATGCACGACTTGCTCTGACACTCCAAAGTGAAAATTAGACAAGGAGATCAACTTATTGAAGATATTGTTAAAAATTGTAAGGCCTTTCAGCTCACCAACACCGCCAATCAACCAGTTACTAAAGGAGCTCGCCTCCGTGGAGATAGGCCAGGCGTGTATTGGGAAGCAGATTTCACAGAAATTAAACCTGGAAAATTTGGATACAAATACTTGCTAGTTTTTGTAGACACCTTTTCAGGATGGGTTGAAGCTTATCCAACAAAGCATGAGACCACGAATGTAGTGGCTAAGAAGATCCTGGAAGAGGGAAAGCAGTAGCGGAAGACGGCGGAGGAGCAGCTGAGCCCTGCAGAGCTCCCTCCGATATCGTAGTTTTCTCACCTCATAGAAACTGTTTCTCCGACAAAGACAGCCAAAGTAAGTTCTAACAGTACAGGGATTCTAAACAGGAAGGAAAAATCGACTTTGCTGGTCTGAAAACACAGTTTTGAGCTCCGGGCGGCGTCCTGCCGCGACGCCAGCGCCGGCTCCGGCACAGTGCGGGGCACAGCCCCCCGCACTCCGTGCAGCTAAAGCGAGAAATACTCCAGACGGCAGCCGAGCACGGAGGACCTGACATCGCAGAGACAGCGTGAGTACCCCGCAAAAAAAAAAATTATTCTCGCTTGTGCCCACAGTCCAGCTTCTTGAAGGCATCCCTGTCCCCACCGCCAGAGCAAAGCGCCATCTTTGCCACTGGCATAGGGTCAGACCAGACTGGAACTGAAGCGGGCCTGGGGAAAGCGAGGTCAAAAAAGCCATCTTTGAAAAGGGCAGGAGGGGCGGAATCAGTGAGAACCAGCTCCGCCCAGAAGAACGCCCCCCTGCCCTGGCGGGAGGCGAGTCCGGGAATTATCCAGAGATGCCCCACCCTGCCCGCCGGAACTTCTAAACTTAAAGCAAAAGCTGCGAGCAGCTACCAGGGGCACGGAAACAACAGAAGGAGGAACAAACAGTTCCGGGGACAGCTAAACGGTCCCATCACAGAGGAAACTAATTCCCAGCCCAAAACGGAGCTGCATTCCATAGCTACCTATGCCAAAGAGGCCGCCTCCCTCAGGCAAGCAACTCTTAGTGGAGCAAAACAGGCCAGAGGCGCCACGCTCTGCTGAGTTCACAGTCTAGTCAAGTCCAGGCATCAAAGGCAGCGGCCCCACAGCAGACAGAGGAGCCACAGTTCCTGTGACTGCCCACGTCCCCATCGACAGAGGACGCCCAAGGCCTGCCTGCAAGCTGTGCGAACCTCAGAGACCCACGATTGCACCAACAGGGGAGAAGGTCAGAACAGATCCACCCCTTGCCAACTGAAATCAAGTCAAACCAGCCAATCAGGAAAATAGACTGCAGTCCATTGCAGGGAAACCAGAGACTGGTTTCTTTTTCTTTTCAAACATTTTTTTTTAACTTTTCTTTTAAATTTTCTTTTTAATTTTTTCACACCTGAAACATCATTGGCTGTTTTTTTTTTGTTTTTTTTTGTTTGTTTTCCATTTTTACTGGTTTGTTTTATCAAGTTTTTTTTTTGTGTTTGTTTATTTGCTTGGGTTGTCCCTTTTCAGTTATTTTCCTTTTTATTTACTTATGCTTCCTTGTTAAATAATTTTTCTCTGTTTTGTGTATCTGTCTTCCAGTATTTTTACTTTATTTCTCTCGTTGCGTCCTCTTCCTTTAAAAATTACTTTCCTATAAATAACACCTACACCCTTTTCTGCTAACTCTCCAGTGTCTGTCATTTTATCAATGTGCTTTCTACTGATTCTACTCTTCTCCACATTTCCATGTCACTGAAACTAAACCAAAATCACCACCACCCCCCCAATACACTTTACTCTATTCTCTTTACTACCTCCAACTTACCCTCCTGACTTACTGCCTGGACCTCCAGGCTCCATTGACTCCTGGTTATTGGATAGAGGATATCCCAGCTTAATACGAGTGAATCAAAGGGGTTCATAGAGAAAGCCAGTCCTAAAAGAACTTAATATAAAAACAAGAATTGCGTATAAGGTTGTAACAGTAAATAAGTAACTACTGAATACAGGGCCCAGGATCAGATGTTATATTGAAATTGTATTCTTTACGAACACCAAATCTAACTTTATAGACAGGTATACAAGTTATCTGTATATAATTGTGAAATTGTAAGATTTACACAACAGTGCTTGGTAAGGGCTGCTTTGGGTCTTAAACAGTGCTCACAGGTGCTAGTAGACTGGCATTCCCAATTCAAATGGGCAGAAGAAACACAAGAAAGATGGCAAATAATGAAGTCTTATCCCCCACCCAAAACAAGCAGGAAGCAGAGCAGTCAATCAAAAACATAGAAGAAAACCCCCAAAATGCTCTACAAAGTTTACTGATAAACATGATAAATGAAAAGTTTGAATCTCTTCAGTCAATTATGTTAGAGCGTGAGGAGGCAAAGCAAAAATTAATGGAGAATTTCATGGCATCCACAAATAGAAAGATAAGTGAGCTTCAAGAGTCAAATGAAAAGATAGCTACCCAGCTTAAAGATTTGAGAGACAACACTCAAAACCAAAGTAATGAAGTTAATGAAGTAAAGAAGTCCATACAGGACCTAAGAAATGACATGGAAATCATCAGGAAAGACCAGTCAGAAGGAAAAGAAATTCGAAATCAAGTAGCTAGCCTACAGTCCCGACTAACTGAAGCAGAGGATCGAATCTCAGGAGCTGAAGGTTCCTTAGATTCTATGGAGAAAAATCAAAAATCAATACAAATCCAGTCCAAGCAACAAAACAGATCGCTACAGGAGATTCAAGACACGATCAGGAAGCCCAATTTAAGGATAATAGGTATTGAGGAAAACTTGGAGAAAGAGGTTAATGGGATAGGCAACCTATTTAACAGAATATTAGCTGAGAACTTCCCAAACATCCAGAAGGAAAGGCCTATACAGATACAAGAAGCATTTAGAACCCCAAATCGACCAGACCAGAATAGGACTTCCCACCGACACATTGTGATCAAAACAGCTTCAGCAGAGTGCAAGGAAAAAATACTCAAAGCTGTTAGGGCAAAGAAAACAATCACATATAAAGGAAAAGCAATCAGAATTACCCCAGACTTCTCAGCAGAGACCATGAAAGCAAGGAGAGCCTGGAATGAAGTATACCAAACTCTAAATAAAAACAACTACCAACCAAGAATTCTGTACCCCGCCAAACTCTCCTTCATAGCCGAAGGTCAAATAAAAGTCTTCCACAATAAGGAAAAACTGAAACAATGTATCTCCACCAAACCAGCTTTACACAAAATCCTTAGAGATGTACTATACAGGGAAAATAATCAAGATCCCAACACAGACAGAGAAATGAACCCTAATTAGTAAACACTAGATCAAGAAATGGGAAGACACAGCTTTAAACAAGACAGTGATAATGAAAGGAACAAACGATCATCTCTCAATCCTAACTTTCAACATTAATGGACTTAATTCTCCAATTAAATGTCATGGGCTCATAAGTTGGATCAAAAATCAAGATGCATCTTTATGCTGCCTCCAAGAGACACATCTATCCAGCAAAAGTAAACATCTTCTAAAAGTGAAAGGCTGGAAACAAATCTATCAAGCAAATGGCCCCCATAAGCAGGCTGGAGTTGCAATCCTAGTATCAGACAAAATTGACTTCAAATTAAAAAAGGTAAGAAGAGACAAAGAAGGTTACTACATACTAGTAAAAGGATCTCTCCAACAAGAAGAAATAACCATCCTAAATATCTACACGCCAAATGCAGGAGCACCCAACTTCATCAAACAAACACTACTGGCTCTAAAAACATTCATAGACCCAAACACAATGATAGTGGGGGACTTTAACACTCCACTATCACCTCTGGACAGATCAACACGCCAAAAACTGAATAAAGAAACCACAGAAATAAACAATTGCATAGACCAACTAGACTTAATCGACATCTACAGAATATTCCACCCAGCAAGGACAGAATACACATTCTTTTCGGCAGCACACGGAACATTCTCCAAAATAGATCACATCTTAGGGCACAAAGAAAATCTGTACAAATTCAGAAGTATCAAAATCATTCCCTGCATTCTCTCAGACCACAATGGAATAAAATTAGAGCTCAACTCATTCAGCCACCACAGAAAATCCCACAATTCATGGAGACTAAAGAACACACTGCTGAACCATCAGTGGATCATTGAAGAAATTAAAACAGAAATTCAAATGTTTATGGACTTCAACCAAGTTGAGGGCACAAAGTACCAGCTCCTTTGGGACACAGCAAAGGCAGTACTCAGAGGAAAATTTATATCTCTGAGTACATACATCAACAAACTGGAGAAACAGCAACTCAGTAATTTAAGGAAGCACCTTAATTTTCTGGAGAGAGAACAGCAAGCCAAACCCCAAGTCAATAGATGGAAGCAAATAATTAAAATCAAATCAGAATTAAATCAATTAGAGACGAAAAAAACCATCGAAAGAATCAACAAAACAAAGAGTTGGTTCTTTGAAAAAATCAACAAGATAGACAGACCCCTGGCAAACCTGACCAAAGAACGAAGGCAGCACACTCAAATAAACAAGATAAGAGATGAAACAGGTAGCATCACCACAGAAATAACCGAAATTCAGAAAATAATAAGGGACTATTTTGCAAACCTTTATGCCAACAAATTCAAGAACTTGGAAGAAATGGATGATTTCCTAGAAAAAATTGATACCCCCAAACTCAACTATGAAGACTTAAACCTTCTAAACAGACCCATATCCAGTATTGAAATAGAAACAGCAATAAATGATCTCCCATCCAAGAAAAGCCCAGGTCCAGATGGATTCACCGCAGAATTCTACAAGGCCTTCAAAACAGAACTCACTCCAATATTTCTCAAACTCTTCAATGAAATTGAAAGAGAACGTTCACTGCCAGACTCATTTTATGAAGCCAGTATAACCCTCATCCCAAAACCAGGCAGAGACTCATCACGGAAAGAGGACTACAGACCAATCTCCCTGATGAACATAGATGCAAAAATTCTCAACAAAATTCTGGCCAATCGACTTCAACAGGTCATCAAAAAAATCATACACCATGATCAAACTGGATTCATCCCAGGGATGCAAAGCTGGTTTAATATACGCAAGTCAATTAATGTAATCCACCACATCAACCAGAGCAAGGTAAAGAACCACATGGTTTTATCGCTGGATGCGGAAAAAGCGTTCGATAAAATCCAGCACCCATTTATGCTAAAAGCCCTGGAAAAACTGGGATTCCAGGGAACATTCCTGAATATAATCAAGGCAGTTTATGACAAACCAACAGCAAGCCTAACTCTAAATGGTGAAAAACTAAAGCCATTCCCTTTAAAATCAGGAACAAGGCAGGGATGTCCACTCTCTCCCCTGCTCTTCAACATAGTACTAGAATTCCTAGCCAGAGCAATTAGGCAAGAAGAGAATATAAAGGGGATCCAAATAGGAAAAGATGAAGTTAAACTTTCTCTCTTCGCAGATGACATGATCCTATACCTAAAGAATCCCATAGACTCTACCCCCAAGCTACTAGAGCTGATACAAAACTTTGGCAAAGTTGCAGGATATAAAATAAACCTTCAAAAATCAACGGCCTTTCTCTATGCTAACAACCCGAAGACCGAGGCTGAAATCAGGAAAGCAACTCCTTTTGCAATAGCCCCCAAAAACATAAAATACCTAGGAATAACCTTAACCAAAGAAGTGAAAGACCTCTTTGAAGAGAACTTTAAAAGCTTGAAAAATGAAATTAAGTCAGAACTAAGAAAATGGAAAAACCTCCCATGCTCCTGGATTGGGAGGATTAATGTAATCAAAATGGCAATATTGCCAAAGGCTATCTACAAATTCAATGCAATACCCAATAATATCCCAACACCATTCTTTAATGAAATAGAGGAAGCAATCCAGAAATTCATATGGAACAATAAAAGACCTAGAATAGCAAAAACACTCCTAAGCAGAAGGAACAGTGCTGGAGGAATTACAATACCCAACTTCAAGCTGTATTATAAAGCTATAGTAATAAAAACAGCTTGGTATTGGCACCGGAACAGGCCTGAAGACCAATGGAACAGAATTGAAGACCCAGAATTAAACCCACAGAACTATGCCTACTTAATCTTTGATAAAGGAGCTAAAACAATAGTATGGAAGAAAGATAGCCTCTTTAACAAGTGGTGCTGGCAAAACTGGCTCAACACATGCAACAAACTAAAACTGGATCCTTATATATCACCCTGCACCAAAATCAATTCCAAATGGATTAAAGACCTTGAAATCAAAACAGGCACCCTGAAAACACTAAAGGAAGGAGTAGGAGAAACACTTGGGCTCCTTGGCACAGGACAGAACTTCCTTAACAAAGACCCTGAAAGGCTACAAATCAAAGAAAGGTTGGACAAATGGGACTGCATCAAACTCCAGAGCTTCTGCACGGCAAAGGACATAGCTCTCAAGATAAACAGAAAGCCCACAGACTGGGAGAAGATCTTTACCGGACATTCAACAGACAAAGGCCTCATCTCTAAAATATATGCAGAACTAAAAAAAATTACCTTCTTCCAAAACAAAACTGCAAAGAACCAATATCCCCCTCATCAAGTGGGCTAAAGACTTACAAAGAAACTTCTCTGATGAGGAAATGAGAATGGCCAATAGACATATGAAAAAATGCTCTACATCACTGGCCATAAAGGAAATGCAAATCAAAACAACATTGAGATTCCATCTCACCCCAGCAAGAATGTCATATATCAAGAAAACTAATAATAACAATTGTTGGAGGGGATGTGGCCAAAAGGGAACCCTACTTCATTGTTGGTGGGAATGTAAACTGGTTCAGCCACTCTGGCAAGCAGTATGGAGATTCCTCAGAAGGCTCAATATAGAACTCCCCTATGACCCAGCAGCCCCACTGTTGGGTATCTATCCAAAAGCCCACAAACAAAATCACAGTAATGCCACCAGCACAACAATGTTCATCGCAGCACAATTTGTCATAGCGAGAAGCTGAAACCAACCCAGATGCCCCTCCATAGATGAATGGATCAGGAAAATGTGGTACATTTACACAATGGAATTTTATGCCTCTATCAGAAAGAATGACATTGTTCCATTTGTAAGGAAATGGAAGGACTTGGAAAAAGTTATACTAAGTGAAGTGAGCCAGACCCAAAGAAACATGGACTCTATGGCCTCCCTTATTGGGAATAATTAGTACAGGTTTAGGCAAGCCATAGCAGAGCATCACAAGGCCCAATAGCTATACCCTTAGAAACACATAAGATGATGCTAATTGAAATGAACTCCATGTTATGGAAACAAGTGATATATCACAGTTGTAACTACTTTCAACGTCCTATGTGTATGTGTAGTTTCTATAATTGATAATGTTTTGTATCACCTTCCTATGTTTGTACCTACACTATCTCTGTAATCTTATCTGAGTATATTGGAAACCGTGTTTACTGGTATTGGAAGTAGGAAATTCAAAGGGAATACCAAATTCGAGAGACACAGGGTAAAAAAAGAGAAATAACTACAAAAGCAATACTTGCAAAACTGTTTGGTGTAAGTGAACTGAACACCTCGGGGGGGAGGGAAAAGGGGGGAGGGAGGGGGGCATGAGGGACAAGGCAACAAACAGTACAAGAAATGTATCCAATGCCCAACGTATGATACTTTAACCTCTCTGTACGTCAGTTTGATAATAAAAATTTGAGAAAAAAAAAAAAAAAGAAGATCCTGGAAGAAATCCTACCCAGGTATGGCTTCCCATCTAACATTGGGTCGGACAACGGACCGGCCTTCATCTCAAAAGTAAGTCAGGGAATAGCCGCTGTACTGGGGACAGATTGGAAATTGCATTGTGCCTATAGACCCCAGAGTTCAGGCCAGGTAGAAAGAATGAATCAGACGCTAAAAGAGACCTTAACTAAATTGGCCTTAGAGACTGGCGCAGACTGGGTGTCACTCCTTCCTTTTGCTCTGCTTAGAGTAAGAAATTTTCCCTATCAGCTTGGCTTTACTCCTTTTGAAATAATGTACGGGTACCCCCTGCCCATTATCCCTAGCCTTCAGACTGAATTGCTTGCTGATTTGGATGATACTGAATTTTTGTGTAAACTTGATTATTTGCAGCTCACGCACAAGAGTATGTGGCCCCAACTTAAGTTATTATATGATTCTGCTTCTGTCCCTACCCCCCATTTATTCAGACCAGGGGACTGGGTGTTTGTCCGGAGGCATAACCCCAAATCCTTAGAACCACGGTGGAAGGGACCCTACATGGTGCTACTGACTACTCCCACCACCCTCAAGGTAGACAGACGGCATCACCACTTGGGTCCATTGTTCCCACGCCAGGCCAGCTGACCCCTTTGTCCTGGATGAAGACTACCGTGGTGGAACATGGGAGGTCTCCAAGCACCCAACTCAGCCACTTTGCCTTCGCCTCAAGAAAAGAAAGTTAGACTGAATATTGTTATAATTTTCTTTTTGCCTTCTTTTCTTGCTACCCTGGCTAATGTTGATGCTAACCCTCACCAGCCTTTCCAATTATTTTGGCAGCTCATTCCAAACTGGGGTGACCCCCTTATTTTAGCAACTAAGGAAGCCCCCTTAGGAACCTGGTGACCAGACTTAGTAGTAGACTTATGTGATCTGGCCGCAGACAACTTGGATGTGCAAGATCACTCGAACCCAAACCTGAATGAGCAGGAGTCTTGTAAAGTCCCATGCAAGCAAGAAAGCATTGGTAGTTTTGGGCTTGCTCAGGAATATGTATATAGCAACCCAACCCTTAGAGCACAGCTGAGAAGTTTACCATTCTATGTATTATTTTGTTGCTGACATTTGGACCCTAAACCCTATACAGCTAATGGTAAAAGGCTACACTGCTGTAGCTCAAAAAGAAGTCTGTATAGCTGAAAGTTAATTTCTAGTTTGAAGTAATCCTGCAGTCCCTTGGTAAAGTAGACTAAGGTTATAGGTTCCTGGCTAGGTAAGGTCAACACCCCTCAGTCAGCCTGAAGAAGCTACAGAAGATGGATGATCTTCACCCATCAGCCCCCCTTTAAAACCAAGGGCCCAGAGTTGTTTTTGGTTACTACTTTGGGCCCTATTGGCCCATGCCTTAGCTCTATATCATCCCCTAGACATGCAAGCCATTGAAATGGACAGAAGTAAGCCATGATTGGCTCCCAAGGTACCAAAGAGAAAAGGGGGAAAATGAAGAGCCAGACTAAAGCCATTTTGAAGTCAGGCCCCACTTTACCACGTGAACCTGAGATAAGCAGGCCCTGTGAGCAAACCCAGGACAAGCTTATTAGGGCCCAGCCGGTCAAGAACTCTAACCACCTGGGAATGCTTAACTCTAACTGCCCCGGAAATGCCTTGAGCCCTGAGCTAATCAGATTTGTACCCATGTCCTAATCTTGCTTGAACACCTGATTGCTGTAACTTTGTTTTTTTGCCTTTATAAGCTCTGTGAAATCGCAGCTCGGGGCTTCCTCCTAACCTCCACCGCGTTGGAGTACAGGATGAGGCCCGAGCCACGGCCCGCTTGAATAAAGCCTTGCCTTGCTTTTGCATTTCAGACCGTCTGAGTCTCAGTGGTCTTCTTGGTGATCGTTTCGCGACTTGAGCATAACACTGCATGAAGACCTTTGAACTCAAATGACAGTTTTTCCTTAATGCAAGAATTGCAATTACATCACAGTATACACTTACAAAATTCAGTACCTGATTCATTAACCTGATACCCAAAACAATTGCAACAAAAGTACATTTAACACAGTGTTCACCAGAATTACAAACACAAGAAATCCAGACTTAGCATCTTTGCTTTTTCAATACATCCTAATTGCATAATAGCATAGGAATCAAATTACATCATGTAAATAAACTTATTAACCATTTTAAAAAGCTTTTTCAATTCTTAGTACCGCTCAAGGGGAAGTTTTAGAAATACCAATCAACTCATTCATTTTTCCCACCAGGTTTCCAGTGCTCATCTGCAAGGAAAACAGACAGGGCAAAGAAAGGCCTCCATTGGCCTGTCCTACATAATGGGGCTATACACATCTGACTTCTTAGAGCTTGATGAACTGCCTTGGTGCCAGCTTGTCCTCTTCTACCATTAATGTACTTCCCCTTTGGCCTGTCCCACCATGTGTTGTAATGCCCAGATTTCAAGGTCCCCAAAGACAATCATCATAGTCCAGAGTCAAAGCCAAACCACAAGGGTCGTTTATTGCGAGTTCAAACCCAGACCCCCTGCACACTCGTTGCCAGTGATCCTGAGAGAGTCCCAGGCACAATTCCAGCACAGTTTTTATAGACAGGTACAGGGATGTTGGGGAAGACCCCTGGTTACAAGTACATGATTGGTTGACATTTGCCCTAGTTTACTGGTCGCCTCAGGTTTGGCCTGGGTTTTCCCACCGAACGTATGGGCCAGGCGGCCTTAACCTTGGGGTACAGATTTGGGTGAGCCTCCAGGAGTGGTCACGTAGCCACATTCCTGGAGCCAGATGGTTCTTGTCTCTTTTGCCCAGATCCGGGCCGGGGTCTGAGACCGGCCACTTAGTCATGTACATCCTTGAGTGGGCTCCAGGCATGGACAATTAATCACGTCCCGGGCCAGATGGCTGTTATCTCCAGTGCCCAGATTCGGGTAGTACAGAGTTCACAGGGGGTGGGGGTAGGCGCGTGGTTACAGAGTAGCTATAGGAAGACTGCTGGTATTTTTCCACTTTCCCATGGGTTAGCAAGCAAAGGTACAGAAGCAAAATAGCTGTTAGGGGCAAAATGGTCATAATTTTATTCTCTATGCTCTTCAGTGTGAACTCCCCACTAGGGCCTGTGCCACCATGCAGACTCCCCAGTAGGGCCTGTCCTACCATGTGGACTGGCTAAGCTGTACCTTTGCCAGATCACCCCTCACTCCTGAGGATAGGCACAGAGGCCTAGCCTAAGTTTTCCTGATCTTTTCTCTTGATCTCCAACTGAGAAACCCAAGCAATTTAAGTGATAAACAAATCTTTACATCAAAATTTCTGACATTTAGCCCCAAAGTTTAGCAGTGGAAGAAAATAAATTTCAAGTTCCCAATGCCTTTTGCTAAATCAGTTACCTTGATGACAGTGTAAACAGCCTTAATATTAAGATACCAAATCTTTTCAACTGCAAATTAACTATAGTTCCTCTTTAAAACAATGCACCAGTCCTTTAAAACATTTGGTAATGCCCAAACTTGATGACTTTTGATATTAAACTTAAACTCACCTATTTTTACATTTTCCATGGCAAGAGGTATTTATACCAATCTTACTCTTGCAATGACCAACCAAGATTTAAGACAAAACTTTTAACAAATGACTTTAACATTCTCCAGCCTCATTTACCAGGGCTTGCTAGTTTTAGCAAGACATTTTAGTGTTAGGTTTTTAAAGTAGGTAGCTGGTAAAGGAGAACACCACGCGGTATTTAGGCAGGAGAGAAAACTTTATTACCGAACTGCTGGCCTGAAGCCAAGATGATGCATGGCCAGAGAGAAGGGAGAGAAGGGGTGATCCCCACTCACCCTTGCCTTATCTAAGGCAGGGGCGGGAGGGTGTGGCCAGGTGGATTAGGATGTGACCTCAGGGAAAGGGGAGGTAACTGCCTCCAGTTATGCTGGTTACCCAGGTAACTGGATGGAGCCTTAATGAGGTGGGGGTGCATCTGCATGGAGCCCTCATGGGACAGACTTTACATTTAGCCACCAAATATTTTTCTGCTGAAGATACCTGGAAGGGGGTTCCCTGGACTAAGACTCAGCCCACCCACTACTTGACTCTAGTCTCAGCCCAATTTTGACTAGAGCATTTAACAGGTCAATTGACCTTTAAATAACTTCAGTTGGAATAAAGTGGTTACTTGAAGCTGATCTCTCTTCCCCTCGGTCCTCCAGATCCTAGGGGACGTGGGGAGGCTGTGATGAGCACACATCCTTCCTAAATACTTTCCAAGCCCACCCATGTAAATTTTAAGCAGATTTGCAGATTGCATCTGGAGTCCTTCTGAAGGAAAAGAAAGAATAAAATTTTTAAAGAAATTTAAGTCCTAAACACACAGCTAATCCCACCTTCAACTTCCAAACACACACACACACACACACACACACACACAGTGTAATCATTTTTTGTAAGTAAATGCAGCCACTAGAAACAGAGAAGCTACATTTTTGTAGGTCAAATTGGGAGTCTTTATTAGAGAGCTTGTGTTGGTAACAGACTACCATCTCAAAAACCTGCAGCCCTAAATAGAGCTTAAAGAAAGTGTTGTACAGTAAAATATACCTTAAATTAGATATAAAACCAATCATGAGAAAATAGAGAAGCCACATCTTGAGAGGTTGAATTTTGGAGTCTTTATTGGGACTCTAGTGGTCTTCAGGCAGGCCAATTCCAAAAACCTGCAGCTCCAAACAGAGTTTTCACTGAACTTTTAAAGACAAAGTGTTTTGCCAAGTCGCGAAACGACCACCAAGAAGACCACTGAGACTCAGACGTTCCGAAATATCAAAAGCAAGGCAAGGCTTTATTCAAGCGGGCTGCAGCCCGGGCCTCGTCCTACCCACCGACACAGCGGAGGTTAGGCAGAAGCCGCGAGTTGCGATTGCACAGGGCTTATAAAGGCAAAAAACAAAGTTACAGCAATCAGGTGTTCAAGCAAGACTAAAAACAAAGTTACAGAAATCAGGTGTTTAAGCAAGCAAGATTAGGATACAGGTACAAATCTGATTGGCTCAGGGCTCAAGGCACTAGGCTCGAGGCATTCTGGGGGCAGTTAGAGTTAAGCCTTCCCAGGCGGTTAGAGTTCTTGACCAGCTGGGCCCTAATAAGCTTGCCCTGGGTTTGCTCATAGTTTAAACAGACAACAAAACGGGGGCTGCCTGAAAATGGGGTTTACTTTAACTCTTCATTCCCACCTTCAAAAGGTCACATGTTGGGTAGAATGCAAGCCTTATCAGAGCCTTGTACATAAACTCAACACAAGGTGTAGAGCTTACCTGGGGCTAAAGAATACAATGTATCTGCATATTCCCCACAGCTGGGCCCTCCTGCCTCTCCCCATTCAACCAGACATCTGGAATTCAAAGGATGGTTCTTATCACTTCTAGGACTTGGAGCTAGTGGGCATGCCTCCATCTCTCCACTAGGCTCCTAGATAGTGATGTCAACAATAGGCCCCCAATACCTGGCGCCAGGATGGCTGCCTGGCTGTGACTCAGTTTCCAACCCACAAAAGCATGTAAAGACAAAAACCACATGCTTGGGAGGAGATCCAAATCCAGCATAAACAGATCTTATTAGGCTGGAGCTCAAGTACTGTCTTAAACCATCCATACAAGTAATATGTCTCAGATTTTCCATTCAGGAAAATTTTGGAGTCTATTCAGAGGCAAGTGAATAAAGCCAATAAGGGGAAACCAAAGGCCAGTATTTTCAGTTAACAAAGCATTCTTAAGGCTATGACATCTTCATTTTTCTGAAGCATAGCTCTCACAGATCACCTTGAGCGAGGCCTTTACAATTCAACCAATGGCCTCTCTCACCTCTGAGAGGACAGCTCCCTCCACCCAGCAAGCACCACCAGATATTTGCAAGAACAAAGTGAAACATCACTTAGACTCAGTCTCCTCACTTCAACACACACACACACACACACACACACACACACAGAATCTTACAGCCCTGCCACCCAAGTTCTGTGTCACATTCAGATCATCAGATCTTCTGCCACACAGGCCTGCAGTCTGACATCAATCTTCCCTCAACCAGTGTCTGATGTCCACAATTGTGGGTTTTCAAGGAAGATGCTTTACTGAGTTGGAAGGGAGGCAGACTTGCTTAATTTCAGCCAAGAAAACACCACCACATTACCCAGGAAGGCCAATCCAGGGGAAGTGGAGATTCCCAGGAGAATATGCCCTGGAAAGATGTGCTAATTGATTTTTTAATATTTTATTATCATTAAGTAGTTTATGAATGCAGTGCATCCTGACCAATGTCACCCCTTTCAACATTCTCAGCCATCCCAAGACAGATTAATTTCTGAAAAAGATAAAAAAAAACCTTCCTGAGGGCTTCTTTGACCTCTTTGTTCCTCAAAGTGTAGATGAGGGGGTTGAGGGTGGGGCTGACCATGGAGTACAGCACTCCAACTAACTTGCTATTCTCTGCACTGTAGCCAGACACAGGACTTATGTATGCATAGAACACAGCCATGCAGTACATGCATACCACGATGAGGTGGGAAGAGCAGGTGGAGAAGGCTTTCTGCTTCCCCTCTGAAGATCGCATCCTCAGGATGCTGGAGAGGATGAAGCCATAGGAGACAATGGTCATGAGGAAGTTCACTATACCATAGAATGCATCTGCCAGTGTGGTCATGACACTGTTCATGTACGTGGAGCTACAGGAGAGACGAAGCAGAGGAGGGATTTCACAGAAGAAATGGGTAATTACATTGGGTCCACAGAAGTTTAGCCACACCATCAGCCCTGTGTTGATGGCCGAGTTGAAGGCACAGATCGCCCACACTGCAGCAGCAAGCACACTGCAGAATGCCTGACTCATCATGGTGCTGTAATGCAGGGGGTGGCAGATGGCTGCATAGCGGTCATAGGCCATGACCGTGAGCAGCAGTAGCTCTGAAGACAAAGCCCATGTAAGAAAATAAAGCTGGGCCATGCAGCCCCTAAAGGAGATGGAGTTCTCTAACATCAGACCTGCCAATGTCTTGGGCATGATGGTCGAGGTGCAGATGATGTCTATCGTGGCCAAATTGAAAAGGAAGAAGTACATGGGAGTGTGGAGGGCAGGGTTGAAGCTGATGGCCATGTTGGTGAGGGCATTGCCTGTGATGGCCATGCAGTAGAGAGAGAGAAAAGAGCAGAATAAGAGGTTCTGGTATTCAGGATGCTATGAGAAGCTTTGGAGGGTGAACTCTGTTACCAAGGTCTGGTTGCTCATGGTCGTGGTACAGAAAGGCTCTCAGCAACTGTCAGGAGACTCTCTACCCAGAGCTGCATGTGACTTCAGGGCTTGGATGAGAGATGGAACACGGCCTGAGATGGACTGTCATGCTTTATTCATTCATAACAACCTGGCAACAATGGTACTGTACACTTACACTCAGCTTGATTAACACAAGCACATGTAATAGGCATATATTGTTTATACCTGTAATCCTAGCTGCTCAAAAGGCTGAGACCTGAGGATTGAAGTCCAAGCCAAGTCCCTACATACCCATCTGACAAACTCTATCTCCTGTTAGTACTTCCAGAAAAAATGCCTAATTGGAGATATAGCTCTATTGGTAGAGTGCCAGGGGTGAGGGTAAGATCCATTCAGAATAAGTCCTGGGTTCAAATCTACTACCACCCCATGGGCTGGGGATATAGCCTAGTGGCAAGAGTGCCTGCCTCGGATACACGAGGCCCTAGGTTCGATTCCCCAGCACCACATATACAGAAAACGGCCAGAAGCGGCGCTGTGGCTCAAGTGGCAGAGTGCTAGCCTTGAGCAGAAAGAAGCCAGGGACAGTGCTCAGGCCCTGAGTCCAAGGCCCAGGACTGGCCAAAAAAAAAAAAATCTACTACCACAACTAGAGAGAGATAGAGAGACAGAAAAAGAGAAACAAAACAAACACATGTATATGACATAAACCAAAAAAAAGAACAGTATATACAAAGTACCAATTAAATTCATCAAATATCATTCAGCAGGATACAAATGAACATAAAAAATCACCCAGTCTTGATGTTGCAAAGTGAAAAATATATGTTAACTACAATTTGCAGGGATATTTGGATGTGGTCCCTATAAATTATGTTTGGAAAAACAATTTCTTTTTGAAAACTAGTGATAGGAAAATCATTTAATCAACTAAAAGTTGTTAGAGAACCATTATTTAGAGCTAAGAAAATGAAGAAACATATACATAAAAGATAAATGTATTATGACCTATTTATATAGTACTGTCATGTAACGTTCTGGATTTTTTTCTGCTCAGTCATTGGGTTTGAACTAAGGTCCTATCTGTCTCACATCCATTTTTTCTGTAGTGTATCACTGTACCACTTAGAGCCATAGCTACATGTCTGGTTAATTGTACATAAAAATGACTGTAGACTTTCCTAACTAGCCTGGCTTTGAACAAGGGTCTTGGGATCTCAGCCCCCTCAGAAGCTACAGTTGCGGGTGTGGGCCAACAGTGTCCGAATTCCTGGTCATTGTTGAAATATAATGAAAAACTTAATTACAATATCCACAAAACAACCTCATTTATACTTAAAGGAAAAATGCATTGGTAAGTGTATCCATAGAAAAATGACTGACAACTGAGATGAGCATGAAGATGGATTAAGATTGATTTTCATTTCCTTCTTTCCTGAGGACCGTACTGAGCTCTCTCACAAATGACCTTTCTGGAAGACAGATGTACCTTTAAACAACCCTTCCAAGACTCACCAGAGTGAGCTGACAGCAGAAATTCTCTATATTGCTCCTCCTGGAGCCAACAACTCTCCTGCCTCTTTCATCCTCCAGTTCACTTCAACCCTCGACATGAAAGCTCCAGCCACAATGACCTCTCCTACTTGGCTCCTGTATAAGTCACTCCTAGGTTTTCCTATACTGTTCTTTCCAGCCTTCAGGCATCAGTTCCATTCTCATGACCCAGATGGCTCAGCAGCCTCTTCCCTGGAGGAGAACTCCCTCCTTTGTGTCTGTCAAGATTCAGTACAGATTTCTGTCGTAGGTTCCATCACACACAAGTACCTACTTATGTGAGCTCCACCTGTCTTCAGATTGATATGTGTGCTTCCGAAGTCTCTGCCTGGCCTTTCTGGCAAGCACCCAAAGAGGCTTGTGGAAATGATGCTGAAGAACAGTCTACAACCGTTATGCTCTGTGAACTGGTTATTTCCAAGGCACGGAACTCCTTATAGTCAAAGGTAAGCCCATTGTGGGACCTACTGCCTTTGTTTACCCTTCATTCAAATAAAATAGGGGAGGTGCTTGTTTCAAGGAAATCTCCACCCTTGGTCAAACATCAATAAATGTACTAGTCAGCAAAAATTAAAGGCTTCCACAAGAAGTGCAAAAAACCACCCAGGTCATGTTGCACATCAGTGGTGCAGCTCCTCTTCCACTAAAGGGCACCATGTCCCTGGGACTCAGAGCAAGGAAGCTGTGAGTGTGCAATCCTTGCACATGGATGGAGGAGCCAGCTTCCATATGCCCTCCCAAAAGGGAGGGCAATGATCAGTCACTTGGTGAACAAGTGCACATAATGTGCGTAGCTCATAACATTTTTTCTAAAGACAAAAATAAAACAATCGGCTCTGTTCAGTGTTGAGTTTGGGATCTGTGGAAATAACTGTGCCTTTACTTGCATACTAATGACAAATTCAAAAGGTAACTGCAGTTATGCTCTAGGGAGACTGAAAAACTAGGCTGAAAAGTGGATTCCAGGTGGGAAGGAACAGAAATGGCTTTACTCCTCTCACACCCAGTGCAAGGTGACCCCAGCCATGGTGGTCCATTCCACAGCATTCTTGACAACCAGAGCAATGCTGAAGCAGCCAAGACAGCGGCAGACGAGCTGCCAACCCCTTGCCAGTGCCCTTTCTGGCACCAGGAGAATCTACCACCTAGGGAACACAGACCCAGCCTTTCTCTTAACTCAGCTTTAGGGTCAGAATAACATCAACCAATAAACCTCTGCTGGAATCAAATGGTGTGCACAGATGCTGAGCTCCCATAAGCATTCAGGGAAGAGATAATACTCAGAGAAAGGCATACTTGCTGTGATTTCCAGGGAAGTGGGCAAGGTCCTCATCCCATCAGGAGTCAGGACTACAAACAGACTGCATGACAGTGACCATGAAACCTCTAATAGACCTCAGTCACTCCTTTGCTCTTCTCAGAAGAACAAAGAACTTTCTCCTCTGAGGGTCCTCAGGCACTGGCTTTAATTCTCCTCAAGCTCACAAGATAATTAGCAAGTACACAAGTGGAAAGAACAAGATTGCAGATAGCAATGACCAAGCTTAAAGTTGTTCTATATTCACACAACATACACACAGCCAGGCATGGGGTGTATAACCATGGTTGTCTTCACTCTTTTTTTGGGGGGGGGGTATCTTTTTTTTTATTGTCAAACTGATATACAGAGAGGTTACAGTTTCATACATTAGACATTGGATACATTTCTTATACTGTTTATTACCTCCTCAATTATTCCCCCCTTTCCCTCCCCCTTTCCCTTTCCCCTCATGAGTTGTTCAATAGATTTAGACTAAACAGTTTTGCAAGTATTGTTTTTGTAATCATTTGTCTTTTTTACACTGTGTCTCTCAATTTTGGTATTCCCTTTCACTTTCCTAGTTCTAATACCTGTATACACGGTTGCCAACATACTCAGATAAGATACAGAGATAGTGCAGGTACAACCACAGAAAGGGTATACAAGAGGATCATCAACAATAGAAGCTACAGTTACACATACCACGTTGAAAGTAGTTACAATAGTGATATAACACTCGTTTCCATAACATGGAGTTCATTTCATTTAGCATCATCTTATGTGTTCATAAGGGTATAACTATTGGGCTCTTGTGATCCTCTGCTGTGACTAGCCCAAACCTGTGCTAATTATTCCCTATGAGGGAGACCATAGAGTCCATGTTTTTTTGGGTCTGGCTTACTTCACTTAGTTTTTTCCAAGCCCGTCCATTTCCTTACAAATGGGGCAATGTCATTCTTTCTGATAGAGGCATAAAATTCCATTGTGTATATGTACCACATTTCCTGATCCATTCGTCTGCTGAGGGGCATCTGGGTTGGTTCCAGATTCTAGCTATGACAAATTGTGCTACGATGAACATTGTTGTGCTGGTGGCTTGAGTGTGTTGTTGTTTGTGGTCTTTTGGGTAGATGCCCAAAAGTGGGGCTGCTGGGTCATAGGGGAGCTTTATGTTTAGCCTTCTGAGGAATCTCCATACTGCTTGCCAGAGTGGCTGAACCAGTTTACATTCCCACCAACAATGAAGTAAGGTTCCCTTTTGGCCACATCCCCTGCAACAATTGTTATTGTTAGTTTTCTTGATATAGGACAGTAATCCCAATACAGACAGAGAAATTAACCCTAAATAGTAAAGGATCTAGTTTTAGTTTGTTGCATATGTTGAACCAGTTTTGTCAGCACCATTTGTTAAAGAGGCTATCTTTCTTCCAGACTATTTTTTTAGCTCCTTTATCATAGATTAAGTAGGCGTAGTTCTGTGGGTTCTTTCTGGGTCTTCAATTCTGTTCCATTGGTCTTTAGGCCTGTTCCGGTACCAATACCAAGCTGCTTTATTACTATAGCTTTATAATACAGCTTGAAGTTGGGTATTGTAATTCCTCCAGCACTGTCCTTTCTGCTTAGGATTGTTTTTGCTGTTCTCGGTCTTTTATTTTTCCATGTGAATTTCTGGATTGCTTCCTCTATTTCATTAAAAAATGGTGTTGGGATATTAATGGGTATTGCATTGAATTTGTAGATAGCCTTTGGCAATATTGCCATTTTGATTATATTAATCTTCCCAATCCAGGAACATGAGAGGTTTTCCCATTTCCTTAGTTCTGCCTTAATTTCATTTTTCATGTTTTTAAAGTTCTCATCATAGAGGTCTTTCACTTCTTTGGTTAAGGTTATTCCTAGGTATTTTATGTTTTTTGAGGCTATTGCAAAGGACTTCCTTTCCTGATTTCAGCCTCGGTGTTCGGGTCATTAGCATATAGAAAGGCCATTGATTTTTCAGGGTTTATTTTATATCCTGCAACTTTGCCAAAGTTGTGGATCAGCTCTAGTAGCTTGGGAGTAGAGTCTATGGGGTTCTTAAGTATAGGATCATGTCATCTGCAAAGAGAGAAAGTTTAACTTCATCTTTTCCTATTTGGATCCCCTTTATATTTTCTTCTTGCCTAATTGCTCTGGCTAGGAATTCTAGTACTATGTTGAAGAGAAGGGGAGAAAGCAGACATCCCTGCCTTGCTCCTGAGTTTAAAGGAAATGGCTTTAGTTTTTCACCATTTAGAGTTATGCTTGCTGTTGGTTTGTCATAGACTGCCTTTATTATATTCAGGAGTGTTCCCTGAAATCCCAGTTTTTCCAGGGTTTTAGCATAAATGGGTGCTGTATTTTATTGAATGCCTTTTCCGCATCCAGAGATATAACCATGTGGTTCTTTATCTTGCTCCAGTTGATGTGGTGGATTACATTAATTGACTTGCGTATATTGAACCAACTTTGTATCCCTGGGATGGATCCAGTTTGATTGTGGTGTATGGTTTTTTTTGATGACCTGTTGAAGTCAATGGGCCAGAATTTTGTTGAGAATTTATGCATCAATGTTCATTAGGAAAATTGGTCTATGGTTCTCTTTCCGTGATGGGTCCCTGCCTGGTTTGGGGATGAGGGTTATACTGGCTTCATAGAACATGTCTGGTAGTGAACTTTCTCTTTTAATTTCATTGAAGAGTTTGAGAAATATTGGGGTGAGTTCTGTTTTGAAGGCCTTGTAGAATTCTACTGTGAATCCGTCTGGACCTGGGCTTTTCTTGGATGTGAGATCACTTATTGCCGTTTCTATTTCAGTGCTGGATATGGGTCTGTTCAGAAGGTTGAAATCTTCATGGTTGAGTTGGGGATATCAATTTTTTTCTAGGAAATCATCCATTTCTTCCAGGTTCTCGAATTTATTGGCATAAAGGTTTGCAAAATAGTCCCTTATCGTGTTCTGAATTTTGGTTTTTTTCTCTGGTGATGTTACCTGTTTCATCTCTGATCTTGTTTATCTGGGTTTGCTGCTTTTGTTTTTTGGTCAGGTTTGCTAGGGGTCTGTCTATCATGTTAATTTTTTGAAAGAACCAACTCTTTTTTTTGTTGATTCTTTCGATTTTTTTTGTCTCTAATTCATTTAATTCTGATTTGATTTTAATTATTTGCTTTCATCTATTGACTTGGGGTTTGGCTTGTTGCTCTCTTTTGAGGCGATTAAGGTGCTTCCTAAGATGTTGAGTTGCTGTTTCTCCAGTTTGTTTATGTAAGCACTCAGAGATATAAATTTTCCTCTGAGTACTGCCTTTGCTGTGTCCCAAAGGAGCTGGTACTTTGTGTATTCATCTTGGTTGAATTCCATAAACATTTGAATTTCTGTTCTAATTTCTTCAATGACCCACTGATGGTTCAGCAGTGTGTTGTTTAGTCTCCATGTATTGTAGGATTTTCTGCAGTGGCTGTTTGAGTTGAGCTCTAATTTTATTCCTTTGTGGTCTGAAAGAATGCAGGGAATGGTTTTGATACTTCTGAATGTGTACAGATTTTCTTTGTGCCCTAAGATGGGATCTACTTTGGAGAATGTTCCATGAGCTGCTGAAAAGATTGTGTATTCTGGTGTTGCTGGATAGAATATTCTGTAGATGTCGGTTAAGTCTATTTGGTCTATGCATTTGTTTAGTTCTGTGGTTTCTTTATTCAGTTTTTTGTGTTTTGATCTGTCCAGAGGTGATAGTGGAGTGTTAAAGTCCCCAACTATCAATGTGTTTGGGTCTATGAGTGTTTTTAGAGTCAGTAGTGTTTGTTTGATGAAGTTGGGTGCTCCTGTATTTGGTGTGTAGATATTTAGGATGGTTATATCCTCCTGTAGGAGAGATCCCTTTATTAGAATGTAGTAACCTTCTTTGTCTCTTCTTACCGTTTTTAATTTGAAGTCAATTTTATCTTATACTAGGATTACAACACCAGCCTGCTTATGGGGGCCATTTGCTTGGTAGATTTGATTCCAGCCTTTCACTTTTAGAAGATGTTTACTTTTGCTGGATAGATGTGTCTCTTGGAGGCAGCATAAAGATGCATCTTGATTTTTGATCCAACTTATGAGCCCATGACATTTAATTGGAGAATTAAGTCCATTAATGTTGAAAGTTAGGATTGAGAGATGATCGTTTGTTCCTTTCATTATATCTATCTTGTTAAAAGCTGTGTCTTCCCATTTCTTGATCTAATATTCTTGTTTTCTATTTAGGGTACATTTCTCTTTCTGTATTGTGATCTTGATTATTTTCCCTGTATAGTACATCTTTGAGGATTTTCTGTAAAGCTGGTTTGGTGGAGATATATTGTTTCTGTTTTTCCTTACTGTGGAAGACTTTTATTTGACCTTTGGCTATGAATGAGAGTTTAGCTGGGTACACTATTCTTGGTTGGTAGTTATTTTTATTTAGTGTTTATTATACCTCATTCCAGGCTCTCCTTGCTTTCATGGTCTCTGCTGAGAAGTCTGGGGTAATTCTGATTGCTTTTCGTTTATATGTGATTGTTTTCTTCTCCCTAACAGCTTTAAGGATTCTTTCCTTGGACTCTATTGATCCTCTTTTGATCACACTGTGTCGGTGGGATGTCCTGTTCTGGTCTGGTTGGTCTGGGATTCTGAGTGCTTCTTGTATTTGTATAGGCCTATCCTTCTGGATATTTGGGAAGTTCTCGGCTAATATTCTGTTAACTAGGCTGCCTATTCCATTAACTTCTTTCCCCAGGTTTTCCTCAATACCTATTAGCCTTAAATTGGTCTTCCTGATTGTGTCTTGGAGCTCCTGGAGTGATCTGTTTTATCGACTGGATTGGTTTTTTATCGATTTTTTTATCTTTCTCCATAGATTCCAGGGCATCTTCAGCTCCTGAGATTAGATCCTCTGCTTCAGTTAGTCAGGACTGTATGCTAGCTACTTGATTTCAAATCTCTTTTCCTTCTGACTGGACTTTCCTGATGATTTCCATGTCCTTGCTATAATTATCTCTTAGGTCCTGCATGGACTTCTTTATTTCATTAACTTCATTCATTTGGTTTTGAGTGCTGTCTCTCAAATCTTTTAGCTGGGTAACCATCTTTTCATTTGACTCTTGAAATTTAATTATCTTTCTGTTTGTGGAGATCATGAAATTCTCCATTAATCTTTGCTTTGCCTCCTCATGCTCTAGAATATTTGACTGAAGAGATTCAAACTTTTCATTTATCATTTTTTATCAGTAGACTTTGTAGAGCATTTTGAGGGTTCTCTTCTATGTCTTTGATTGACTGCTCTGCTTCCTGCTTGTTTTGAGTGGGAGATGAGACTCCATTGTTTGCCATCTTTCTTGTGTTTCTTCTGCCCATTTGGATTGGGAATGCCCATCTACAAGTACTTGTGAGCACCATTTAAGACCCAAAGCAGACCTTACCAAGCACTGTTGTGTAAATCTTAGAAGTTCACAATTATATACAGATACCTTGTATACCTGTATATAAAATTAGATTTGGTGTTCCTAAAGAATACAGTTTTGATATAACAACCAATCCTGAGCCCTATATTCAGTAGTTTCTTATTTACTGTTACAACCCTATGAGCAATTTTTGTTCTTATATTAAGTTCTTTTTGGACTGGCTGGCTTTGACTTTGAACCCCTTTGATTCACTCTGATTGAGCAGGGATACCCTCTATCCAATAACCAGGGGTCAATGGAATCTGGAGGTCTTGGAATTAAGTCAGGAGGGTAAGTTAGAGGTAGTAAAGAGAATAGAGCAAAGTGTATGGGGGGGTGATGATTTGGTTTAGTTTCAGTGATGTGGAAATGTGGAGAAGAGTAGAATCAGTAGAAAGAACAAGGTTAAAATGTTAGACAATGGAGTGTTAGCAGAAAAGAGTGGAGGTATTATTCATAGGAAAGTAAATTTTTAAAGAAAAAGAATGTGAAGAGAGAAATAAAGAAAAACACTGGAAGACAAATGCACAATACAGAGAAAAGATATTTAAAAAAAAGAAAATAAAACAGAAAAAAGAACAACCAAAACAACCAACCAACCAAAACAAAACAAAACAAAAACCTCAATAAAACAAACAGGTAAAAATGGAAAACAAAAAATCAATGACGTTTCAGAAATGAAAAAAAAAAGCTTAAAAAATATTTTGAAACGGAAAAAAAATGGAGTCTTCCTTGTTTGGGTGGGCTTTCTACAGTCTCTGGTTTCCTTGCAATGGTCTGCAGTCTATTATGCTGCTTGACTGGTTTGATTTGCTTTCAGTTTGCAGGGAGTGGATCTGTTCTGACCCCTCTCCCCTGTTAGTGAAATCTTGGGGCTCTGTAGTTCAGACAGCTTGCAGGTAGGCCTTGGGCGTCCACTGTAGATAGGGCACGTGAACAGTCTTGGGAATGGTGGCTTCTCCTATCTGCTGTGGTGCCACTGCCTTTAACACCTAGCTTTGAATAGGCTGTGGACTCAGCAGGGCGGGGCACCTCTGGCCTGGTTTACTCCGCTGAGAGATGCTTGCCTAGGGGAGGTTCCTCCCTCCTGGGCAGGGCGGCCTCCTGGGTCTCCTGGAGCTGGCTATGGAATTTGGCTCTGTTTCGGGCTGGGAATTGGGCTTCCTCTGTGATGGGACCGTTTATCTGTCTCAGGAACTGTTTGTTCGCCTGTCTGGTTGTTCTGTGCCGCTGGTAGCTGCTCACTGCTTTTGGTTATAGTTTACAAATTCCAGCGGGCAGGGCAGGACACCGCTGGCTGGGTTCACCTGAGTGTGTGAGCCCGGGCCCAGGACGAGCCTCATGCCTAGGAAGGGCGCATTCTCCTGGGCGGAGCTGGCTCTCACTGATTGGTCCCTCTTGCCCTTTTCAAAGATGGCCTCACTTTCCCCAGACCCCCTTTAGTTCCAGTCTAGTCTGACCCTTTGCCAGTGTCAAAGATGGCACTTTGCTCTGACGGTGGGGGAAGGGCTACCTTCAAGAAGCTGCTCTGTGGGTGCGAGTGAGAATGTCTTTCATGGGGTACTCACGCTTTCTCTGCAATTTCAGCCCATCCATGCTCAGCCTTCAATCCGCGTCTGTCTGCCACCGTCTGGAGGATTTCTCCCTGCTCACCGCTGTGTGCTTTAGGTGCACCCAGAGTGCGGAGTGCTGTGTTGGCGCCTGCACTGGCGTGGCAGCGGGTCACTGCCCAGAGCTCAAATCTGTGTTTTCAGGCCAGGAAGGTTGATTTTTCCTTCCTGGCCAGAATTCCTATACTGTTATAACTTACTTGGGCTGTCTTTCTAGGAGTAAAAGTGTCTCTGGAGTGGGAAAACTGCGATGTCAGAGGGAGCTTAGCTAGGGCTCTGCTGCTCCTTCACCGTCTTCCTGGAAGTCTCGTCTTCACTCTTCTCAAACCTCCAGAAATCCACTTGCAGGACTTAAATAGTGCATGGAGGGTGCACTTCATCACCTTTGAAAGACAGCAGTAGGTGCCATGCAATTCCCTGATATTAGACGTTTCTGGCTCATATTGACCTTTTTTCTAAAAATAGATTCAGCTTTACATGGAATTCAATTCACTTTTACTAATCTTAACTTCATCCAATTTATTGCTCATAAGTGTAATATTACTACTGTTTAAAGTATAGATATTTATTAATAGTGAGGAACTTGAGTATTTTTCTTAATGTGTTCAGGAATTCGACAGATAACGCAGTCTTAATTCACTGTCATTCAGCTTTATATGTTCCTTGTTCCTAATGTAAATTAAAACATCAGGGCATGTCAAAAAAATTTTTTTCAATTTTGACTTTTATTTTATTTATTTTAATTTTTTATTATAAAACTGATGTACAGAGAGGTTACAGTTTCATACATTAGGCATTGGATACATTTCTTGTACTGTTTGTTACCTTGTCCCTCATACCCCCCTCCCCCCTCCCCTTTCCCCCCCTGAGGTGTTCAGTTCGCTTACACCATACAGTTTTGCAAGTATTGCTTTTGTTGTTGTTTCTCTTAATTTACCCTTTGTCTCTCAATTTTGGTATTCCTTCTCAATTTCCTAATTCTAATACCAGTATACACGGTTTCCAATACACTCAGATAAGATTACAGAGATATGTTCCTTGTTCCTAATGTAAATTAAAACATCAGGGCATGTCAAAATTTTTTAAGTTCATCCTGGAAGCCAAACAATATTTTGATAATTACATTGTTAGTTCATTTCACTGGCATTTCAAAAGTGAATTTGTGAATTACCTTAGACACAGAATGTA
This sequence comes from Perognathus longimembris pacificus, assembly GCF_023159225.1. Lineage (NCBI taxonomy): Eukaryota > Metazoa > Chordata > Mammalia > Rodentia > Heteromyidae > Perognathus > Perognathus longimembris. The sequence goes on from NC_063162.1 coordinate 62,412,512, forward strand.
TGTGAGAAAGTTCTATTCAAGTCCCAGGATTTGGGATTCCCTTTCACAGTTCTGTGCTGGGTAATTTCTCAGTTGCCTTTTTGAATTATACTCAGTGTCCAAGAAGAACCAAGAAAAATAAGTATCAACCAAGAATGGTTTGATGATTTTTGTGGTTGGAACTGTTAGGGCTGACCTGAGAACCTGAGTAACTAAATATAAGTTTTAGTGTTAAAATTATAACACCTTCAAAACCCTGCTGATGACTCCATGTTAGAGGACTGCACCCCTACCCATGAGATTAGTTTGTTGTAGTTTGACATTTAAAAATGTAGGGAGCACTTGTTCACCTCTATACCTGGGTAGCAACCATGGTAACAGACAGTAAAAAATGATCATAGTTAGAGACTATAAAAATAACCATAATAGTAGTAGAAATGCCATGGTAACTGTCAGGTTGATTTACTTATGATTGAGTACTGGATGGTTTTAGATCACTCAAGTTTGCTTAGTGGTAATGGGAAAACATGGTGGCAATTGTTAAAATAAAGTTGGTACTAGGTCAGCCTGACCGCAAGATTCTGCTTCTGTAAAGGCTTGCTTAACCCATTTGTGACTTGCTCTTCCCCCTGCATTAACCCCTGCATTAGTGGCATGTGACCACCAGTTGTCAGTTCCTGATATCAAGGCCAGTTCCCATTATCAAAGCCAAAATAGATAATTGAAAGGATAGATATCCAATAGAAATAAGACAAGACTTGCTTGCTAAATACCATCCAATCAAGTATCCACCAAGTTGGAAATACCTTACTCCTGTTGTAATCACAATAAAAACCCTGCCTATCTGAGGGTCAGGGCTCTCAGTCCAGATCCACTGCGTCGGTGACAGTTGAGAGTCTAGGCTCAAGTTTGCAATAAAGACTCTCATGGGTTTGCATCAGAATCAGCTCCTTGGTGGTCTTTGGGGACTGGAAATCTAGGCATAACAGCTTGGGGGCTCATCCAGGATCCCCCAAGACCCCAGACCTCCGAACCGGAGAGTCTGGCACCAATCGGTGAGTTCACTTGTTTGTCTTGTCTTGTTTGTTTTGTCTGCTGTTGTACCCTTAGTAATCAGTAACTAATATTCTGTAAAATTGGCATAAGACTTAAGCAGATGTGCAGGTGGGTCATCAAGTGGGGATCTTGGAAGATGTTCCAGGCCTCCTTCTAAGTAGGGAACAAAGTCCCCTCCTACTTAGTATAATCAGTAGGAACAATGCGGGTCGCTCCCATGGCACAATGGTGAAAGGCCGACGTTCCCCATTCAGTTCTTCCTCCTCTGGGTGGAAGCAATCTGTTTTGTGAGGAATTTGTTTTGTGAGGAATCTGTTTTGTGTCTTTTTGTGTGTCTCTTTGGTGTTTGTTTTTGGCTGTTTGTATCTACTTTTCTGAAATTCAAGATAAGACAGGACAGACTCATACAACTCTTTCTCTTCTGATGGACAATTGCAAGGACGTGAAAAGTCGGGCACTTGACTTGAGTATAGAAGTAAAAAAAGGAAAACTAATCACCTTTTGTTCTGCAGAATGGCCTGCCTTTGAGGTAGGTTGGCCACCTGAGGGCACTCTTGATTTTGCTACCATCTATAAGGTTAAGAGTGTGAATTTCTTTCCAAGAAAAGGCGGCCATCTGGATCAAATCCCTTACATACTGGTCTGGCAGGATTTGATGGGGGAAAAAAAAAAAAAAAAACCTTCCTGGTTAAAGCCTTTTTTACCCCCTCCGGAACAGCTTCCAAGAAAGATTTTGGCCATCCAGGGCAGTCCCGGCAAGACAAATAAAAACGAAACTAAGACTCTAGCCTCAGTGCTGCTGCTCTATACTGTTCTACAGGGCGACACTGAAGATTTGATTTTTTTTTCCCTCCTCCTTACCAGCCGCCACCCCCACCCAAAAATGTGGTTGCTGCAGTGTCCCAGCTACCAGATAATGTTGGGACCATGGTTGTGGAAGCGGCAGCGGTGGGAACCCAGGGAAGGATACAAAGAACAGCTCAGGAGCCCGCGGATTCCACCGTTCTCCCCCTACAGGCAGCGGGACCCCCTGATAACACTGGTAGTCAACCTTTACATTATTGGCTGTTTGCCGCTAGTGACTTGTATAACTGGAGAACTCAGAATGCTCAGTTTTTCAGATAGCCCTAAAGATCTTATTAGCCTTCTAGCCACTGTCCTGTTCACCCATCAGCCTACATGGGATGATTGTCAGCAGCTTCTCCAGATTCTCTTTACTACAGAAGAATGTGAGAGGATCCAGGTGGAAGCCTAGAAATTGGTTCCAGGAGACAATGGGTGGCCAACTGTAAACCCTGACACTATCAATGCTGCCTTCCCCCTCACTCACCCGACCTGGGACTTTAACACGGTAGAAGGTGAGGAGAGCCTCAGGGTCTATCTCCAGGTTCTAATAGAGGGTCTCAAAGCAGCTGCTCGAAAGCCACTAATTTGGTCAAGGTAGGGGATGTTCAGCAAGGAAAGGATGAAAGTCTGGCTACATTTTTAGAAAGGATCATGAAGGCTTTTCAGCAGTACACCCCCATGGAACCAGAAGCACCTGAAACTAAGGCAGCAGTAGTAATAGCATTTGTAAATCAGGCAGCTCAGGACATCAGAAAAAAAGATACAAAAAATATGAAGATTGGAAGAAAAGAGTTTTCAGGATTTGATGGTTGTGGCAGAAAAAGTATACAATAACAGGGAAACCTAGGAGGAGAAACAGGCCAGAGTTTTAGCTGAGGAAAGGAAAGCTAGGGAGTCTGACGATGCAAGGCAGACTAAGGACATGGCAAGAATTCTCCTGGCAACAATGGCTAAGGCCCCTAATGAAAAGAGAAGACTGCGGAGAATGAGAAGCTGCGTAGCCTGATTCAGGACCAAGGTAAGAAGTCTCACCCCAAGGACCAGGAGTGTTCTAGACTGCAGAAAGACCAGTGTGCTTATTGTAAGGAACCAGGGCACTGGATTAAAGACTGCCCAAAGGAACCAAAAAGGACTTATGACTCTGGGAGAAATTCCCACAGAGTACTGGTCACCGAAACAGGAGACCTCAGTGACTAGGGGGATGGGGTTCGGAACCCCTCCCTGAACTCGGAGTAACTCTTAAGGTGGAGAGGACTCCAATTGACTTTTTGGTGGACACTGGGGCTCAACATTCGGTCTTACTCAAGCCACAGGGTAAATTACCTGGAAAAAGTTCCTGGGTGCAGGGAGCAACCAGAATGAGCCAATACTCATGGACTACTGGAAGAACAGTGGACCTTGACACAGGCCAGGTATCCCACTAGTTTATTGTCATACCAGAGTGTCTGTACCCCTTACTGGGGCAGGACTTACTTACCAAAATAGGAGCCCAAATCCATGTTCAGCCAGATGGGACGTCAGTTCTAGACCAGGAAGGGTGTCCTATTCACCTTCTCACAGTCAATTTAAATGACGAATATCGGTTGCATCAACCAACACCACCATCAAAGGCTGATATAGATTATTGGCTTCAGGCTTTTCCAGAAGCCTGGGCTGAAACTGGGAGAATGGGACTAGCAAAACACAGGCCAGCTGTCTACATAGAGTTGAAACCAGGATCCCGTCAGGGTCCGACAATACCCCATGTCTTTGGAGGCCCAGAGGGGGCTCACCCACCACATCTGACAGCTGTTAAAACTGGGAGTCCTGAGACCTTACCAGTCAGCCTGAACACTTCTCTACTGCCTGTCAGAAAGCCCCAGTCCAATGATTACCAGCCAGTCCAAGATTTGAGGGAAGTAAATAAACGAATGATGGACATCCACCCAACAGTCCCCAATCCATACACCCTCCTTAGCCCTTTCCATCAGTGGAATACAGTTCTGGATTTAAAAGATGCTTTCTTTAGCCTACCCTTGGCCCCTAGAAGTCAAGACTTGTTTGCCTTTGAATGGACTGACCCCAAGAAAGGCATAAGTGGCCAGCTGACCTGGACCAGACTGCCTCAAGGATACAAGAACTCGCCAACCATCTTTGACGAGGCACTCCATGAAGACTTGGGTGAGTTTCATTCCAAGCACCCTAATTTGACTTTGTTACAGTACGTTGATGACCTTCTGGTTGCAGCAGGTGACTGAAGGTTGTCTACAAAGCACTAAGGACCTACTCCAGACCTTAGGCAGTCTAGGTTACCGAGTGTCTGCAAAGAAAGCTCAGATTTGTAAAGCTGAGGTAAACTATCTGGGATACCTACTAAAAGGGAGGCAATGATGGCTAACTAAAGCAAGGAAAGAGACTGTGCTCAGAATTCCTAGGCCTCGAAACCCTCATCAAGTACAAGAATTTCTAGGCTCAGCAGGCTTTTGTAGGCTATGGATTCCCGAGTTTGCTGAACTGGCAAAACCACTCTATGAGGCCACTAAGGAAGGGCAACCATTTGAGTGGACAAATTACATGGAAAAATCCTTCGAGGCTATTAAGAAGGCTCTCTTATCTGCCCCAGCTCTTGGACTGCCAGATGTGACCAAACCTTTCTATTTGAATATAGATGAGCACAAAGGAATAGCTAAAGGTGTGCTCACCCAGTATTTAGTCTCCTGGCAGAGACCAGTAGCCAATCTATCAAAGAAACTGGACCCTGTTGCAGCTGGGTGGCCCCTTTGCCTGAGCAAGATAGCTGCCACTGACTTACTGGTTAAAGATGCTGACAAGCTCACTCTGGGGCAAGAATTGTACATCACCACCCACCATGCTGTGGAGGGAATCCTAAAACAACCATCAAATAGATGACTTAGCAATGCCTGGCTTACTCATTATCAAGGCTTGTTGCTTAACCCGCTTAGAATCACATTCCAGGATCCAGCTGCGTTAAACCCCGCCACCCTGCTACCCGATCCTGACCTGGAAGCACCACTGCATGACTGCGCCAGAATCCTAGCCCAGGTACGTGGGATTTGGGCTGATCTGAAGGACCAGCCGCTATTGGACACTGATCTCACCTGGTATACAGACAGAAGCAGTTTTGTTCAGGATGAGTATAGGTATGCAGGGGCAGCAGTGGTAACTGAGACTGAAATAGTATGGGCTGAGCAGCTGCCAGCCGGGACTTCCACCCAATGGGCTGAGCTAATAGCGTTGACTAAGGCATTGACTCCAGGAAAAGGAAAAAAGCTCACTGTTTACACTGACAGCTGCTTTGCCTTTGCCACAGCTCACATCCATGGAGCGATCTATAAGGAGAGAAGACTGTTAACTGCTGAAGGCAAGACAATTACAAACAAAGAAGAGATTTGGGCCTTAATAGTTGCCCTGTGGCTACCTAAGAAGTTAGCCATAGTACATTGCCCTGGTCATCAAAAACCCAAGGACCCAGTGTCAAGAGGAAATAATTTGGCAGACAAGACTGCTCAGAAAGTAGCCCTACAAATAGACCCAGGACCTAGATGTTTGCCTGAAATTCTTAACTATTCTAAAGAAGATTTAGACTGGATTAGAAGGCTACCCATGACACAATGTTTACATGGGTGGTGGAGAGCCGCAGATTGTAGTGTGATCCTCCCGGAGAAAATGGGAGAAAAAGTGCTGAACAAAATGCACCAGTCCACTCATATGTACATCAGGAAAATGCAGGACCATTTAAGACATGCAAAAATCAAAATTAAAAATGCTAACTCAAAGATTGAACAAATTGTATCAGGGTGCAGAGCTTGCCAACTAACAAATGCCAGCAGGAACTCCTCTAACCCTGGCTCCAGGCTCTGAGGTGACAAACCAGGGGCATACTGGGAAGTGGACTTCACAGAGGTAAAACCTGGTAAATATGACTATAAATATCTGTTAGTTTTCATAGATACTTTTTCAGGATAGGTAGAAGCTTTTCCTATCAAGCATGAGATGGCGCATATCGTAGCTAAGAAACTGCTGGAAGACATCATTCCCAGGTATGCTCTCCTTGTGATGATAGGATCAGATAATGGACCAGCATTCGTGTCCAAGGTAATTCAAATTGTAGAGCACTTTTTCATATGTCTCTTGGCCATTCTCATTTCCTCATCAGAGAAGTCTCTTTTTAAGTCTTTAGCCCACTTGTTGAGGGGGCTATTGGTTCTTTGCGGTTTTGTTTTGGAGGAATGTAATTTTTTTAGTTCTGCATATATTTTAGATATGAGCCCTTTGTCCGTTGTATGGCCGGTAAAGATCTTTTCCCAATCTGTGGGCTTGCTGTTTATCTTGCGAGCTATGTCCTTTGCCCTGCAGAGGCTCTGCAGTTTGATGCAGTCCCATTTGTCCATCCTTTCTTTGATATGTAGCATTTCTGGGTCTTTGTTAAGGAAATTCCATCCTGTGCCAAGGAGCCCAAGTGTTTCTCCTACTCCTTCCTTTAGTGTTTTCAGGGTATCTGTTTTAATTTTGAGGTCTTTGATCCATTTGGAATTGATTTTGGTGCAGGGTGATATATAAGGATCTAGTTTTAGTTTGTTGCATATGTTGAATCAGTTTTGCCAGCACCATTTGTTAAAGAGGCTATCTTTCTTCCAGACTATTTTTTTTTAGCTCCTTTATCAAAGTTTAAGTAGACATACTTCTGTGGGTTCATTTCTGGGTCTTCAATTCTGTTCCATTGGTCTTCAGTCCTGTTCCGGAGCCAATACCAAGCTGCTTTATTACTATAGCTTTATAATACAGCTTGAAGTTGGGTATTGTGATTCCTCCAGCACTGTCCTTTCTGCTTAGGATTGTTTTTGCTATTCTGGGTCTTTTATTATTCCATATGAATTTCTGGATTGCTTCCTCTATTTCATTAAAAAATGGTGTTGGGATATTAATGGGTATTGCATTGAATTTGTAGATAGCCTTTGGCAATATTGCCATTTTGATTATATTAATCTTCCCAATCCAGGAGCATGAGAGGTTTTCCCATTTCCTTAGTTCTGCCTTAATTTCATTTTTCATGTTTTTAAAGTTCTCATCATAGAGGTCTTTCATTTCTTTGGTTAAGGTTATTCCTAGGTATTTTATGTTTTTTGAGGCTATAGCAAAAGGAGTTGCTTTCCTGATTTCAGCCTCAGCATTTGGGTCATTAACATATAGAAATGACACTGATTTTTTGAGGGTTTATTTTATATCCTGCAACTTTGCCAAAGTTTTGGATCAGCTCTAGGAGCTTGGGAGTAGAGTCTATGGGGTTCTTTAGGTGTAGGATCAAGGACATACATTTCTTCATGCTTACTCAGAGTAGTGCTTTCCTCCTTAGAATAGGAATGTGAGTCAAAGAAGTATGCACATGGGAATGGAAGAAGTCAGTATTTGCACATCACATGGTCCTACACTGAAGAGACCCTAAAGCCTCTATGATAGAAGTTGCATATGTGACAAACAGTTTTGGAAACAGTAGGATTGCAAATAATTACTTTATAAATAAATACCAACCAAAAATGCTGAGACTGAAACCGAGAGAATGATCCCACTCAATAATAAAACTAGGAATAAACTCAACCATGCCTATATCTCTATGGTGAAAATTATAAAATATAGAAGAAATTGAGAAGAGTCTGATGGTGGAAAAACAACCCTCCATTGAAGAGAAGCAGAATTCATTATTACTGAAAGCAATGTACAGACTCAGTGCAATCCTCATCAACATTCCAATTGTATTCGTCATGGAAATAGAAAAACCTATCCTATGGAAGCAAAAGTGACCCTATGAGATAAAATAATCCCATAATACCTGACTTCTCATTATATGAAGGGTTTTAGGAACAAAACTGGATGGTACCGGCCAGGCGATCACAATCCTGCAATCCTGGCTATGTAGGAGGCTGTAGTCTGAGGATCATGGTTTGAAGCCAAACGTGGCTGGAGGAGTTCATGGGGCTCTTATCTCCAATTAACCAACAAAAAGTCACAAATGAAGCTGTGGCTCAAGTGAATAAACACAACGCAAAATAAGCATAAAGTGGAATATATTAATAACAAAAAGGATTAAAGTTGTGGCATAGGACAACCTTGAGAACATTAGGCAAAGTGACAGATGCCAACCATGAGGCCCTATGTTACATGATCCTAACTCTACAAAATATCCAGAATGGACAAATACAGGGAGACTAAATGTACGTTTATTTGTGGCCTGATAGAGAGATGACTGTGTCAGTGAAACAGTTACTGCTCATAGGATAATGTTCATAAGATATGTAAATGTTATTATAAAACACTGAACTGTACCTTTGGATGTATGGATGACACACTATGCTATTTACACGTCCACTAAACTTCAAGAATGAAACCAATCCTATGAATCAGGGCTCTCCTGAAGAACAAAACTAATAGCTGATACACAGATATAAAAGAGGATTTATTAGCTTGGCATAGATGATTGGAGACCACACTATCCAAAAATGAGTTCTGCATCTTGAAGAACTTCGCAATACAAGAATCAGAGAGCGGCTAGGAATATAGCCTAGTGGCAAGAGTGCTTGACTTGTATACATAAAGTCCTGGGTTCGATTCCCCAGTACCACATATATAGAAAACAGCCAGAAGTAGCACTGTGGCTCAAGTGGCAGAGTGCTAACCTTGAGCAGAAAGAACCCAGGGACAGTGCTCAGGCCCCAAGTCCACACCCCAGGACTGGCAACAGAAAACAAAAAAAATAAACAAAAGAATCAGAGAGCCTCAGAACCTTGGCAGCATCTGTGAGGTGGCTTCTCCCTCCTCCTTCTCCTTTTCTCCTCCTCCTTCTCCCTTCCTCTCCCCTCCTCCTCCCACTCCCTCTCCCCCTCCTCTCCCTCCCAGTCTTCCTCCTCCTGCCCCGCGCCCTCCTCCTCCTCTTCCTGCTCCTCCTCCTCCTTCTTTTTGGTTGCTTCTGATAATGTGTGGAGTCCAACACAAACCTTTTGCCTTCTGAACCAAAGCTCCTATGTACGCACATTTCATCTGTGAGGGTCTGAGGCTCTGTGCCCTGCAACAACAGGAGCCCCCTGTGCCTTTCCTTCTGCACTGCCAGTGTAGGTGCTATGTTGATGTAATCTGTTATCAAGTCTTGAATTTCATGACTTTTTTTGTAAATATGCTTTCTATAATTTATTCATACATAACCTATTAATTGAACAAAGAGGTTTCCCTGTAAAATTTTCGTTCATGCAGAGAATACACTCCTATTACTCTTTCTCATTTTTTATTTTGTGAAAAAATACTTAACACATGCCATTATTATGTTTTCACACACACATACTGGATGTTTTAACCTCATTGACTGTATTTACCTCTGCTTTGCCATTTCCACCACTGGTCCTTATCCCCCCAAAATTTCTGCTTTCTTTTCCTGTCATTCATTTTTGAAGGATGAGATTCTGTATGTGCAAAAATGCACTCTTCAAGTCTACATAGTGTGTGAATTATATTTATTTCTTCAAATACATTGTAAAGTGTTCAAAGTACAAAACAAAGAGGAAAGTATGACAAAACCAGAACAACCAATCTTCATAACAAGAAAAAAATCTGTCAGTAGACACAGTGAGGCAATATTGGTAGATTATTGAAACATCTTCACAACCACTGAAATCCTCAAGCTATTATTTATGGGTCCAAATTCCATCAGAAAGAACAACCTGGTCCATGGCTATCCACAAGCCATGGCCAGTTAGCCACAACAAAGAAGAACAGAAGCCCATTCACTTATTCTTCATAAAACACAAGCTCTACTTTCAGCTTCCATGTCAAGTAGTAAAAGGATGGGTTTGGGGTGAATTCCAGAAGTATAGCTAAATATTTACTTTGGCTTCTGTCATTGCAATGGAGAGAAGAACTTTTCCAGTTCTGTTTTCTAATAGCACAAAGCACATGATCAAATCTTGTCTTTATTATTTCTTACAGGTGATTTTTGTGTCTGCTGTTGCTCAGGAGCAATGGAAGGACAACATTGCCTCCCCAGAACATCTGGTTCCAGCTCAGTCACATCCATGTTCCCCACTCTAGGGCAAGGAGACAGACCAGATCCTCTCCTACAGCAAGCTCAACATGAGAAGTCTCAGACTTTTCTAGGTTCTTACACCACAAATCCACTGCTAAAGGTGGAATTTCTGCCTTCAAGTCAAGGAATAATCCAAAAGTTAGTTTCATCTTGATTGTTAGTGAAAAGAAAAGGGAAGGACAGAAGAAACAGTTTGCATCACAGTTACCATAGGACTCTAGGGAAGATAGATGGAGTAAAATACAAAGTGCAGTATTTAACCATGAAAGAATTCTTCTGTTTGACAACTCACAAATGTTGTGGATGACCACACAACAGGTCACAGATGTGATTTACAGATCTATATCTTGAATATTTTTTCGCAGTTGTAAAATGTTTATTCAGTAAAGAGGAAATACTGGCCACTTAAGAGAGTGACCAGTGATACCCAAAGACTGGTGGTCCCCACTCAAAATAATTTTATTTTATTTATTTATTTTTTATTTATTTATTTTTTTTTTTGGCCAGTCCTGGTACTTGGACTCAGGGCCTGAGCACCTTCCCTGGCTTCTTCCGGCTCAAGGCTAGCACTCTGCCACCTGAGCCACAGCGCCCCTTCTGGCCGTTTTCCATATATGTGGTGCTGGGGAATAGAACCGAGCGCTTCATGTGTAGAAGGCAAGCACTCTTGCCACTAGGCCATATTCCCAGCCCCCTAACCACTCAAAATAATTTTAAGCAAAAGATGAGGACCACACTTTCACACAGTTGTAAATCGGAAGCACATTTGTCCTCCCTAAGTGAGGGTTGTCTCATGGCCAGAGACCTGGTTATAAGCTTCAGGCAGATCAACAGAACCAGTTTATTAGAGGTTTTCGATAACCACCAACTACAATCAGCCATTTTGGCAGACAGTACTTGGGGATCACCCAAGCAAGGGTGCTTAACTCCATTCCTCAGAGCCAATGAAGCTATCCTTACTAAAACTGCTGCCTCCCACTTGAAGAGCTCCTGGAAAAAAATGTATGTTTTATGTTTTATTTATGTTTTCCAGTCCTGGGGTTTGAATTTCAGGGCCTGGATGCTGTCTAAGCTCTTTATGCAGTTGAGGTGCAGTGCCATTTCCTGCTTCTTGCAATTGGGCTACAGGGCCATTTCCTACTTTTTACACTTAAGCTACAGTGCCATTTCCTGCTCTGGCTTAGTGGGCTATTGGAGACAGGCATTTCATGGACTTTCCTGCCAGTCCTGGCTTTGGACCACAATCCTGAGATCTCAGATTCCTGAATAGGTGTGAACCAAAGTGTCTGGCTATTATTTATTAACTATTATTTTTATTGCTATTGTAAAGGCAATGTACAGAGGGGTTATAGTTATGTAATTGAGGTAAAGAGTACCTTTCTTTTTGGAAAATATCTCCCCTTCCGTTGCTCTCTCCTAGGTTTTCCCTCTTGATCCAACCAAAAATTGTATCATTCAGTTTCCATACAGCATCAATTGTACAATTCAGTTACCACTGCTGAATTGGCTCACCATTTGGCCTTCCATTTCTGTGCCTTACCTCAGCTGCCAAAGATATATATGTGAAGGAAAAAAGAAAACAAACAAGAAAATGAAGACTAAAAATTGTTGCTTCCATTTCCTGGAGTTCAGGAATTTTTGAAGAAAGGTACAAGTCTCCTGAGGGCAGCTTTGACCTCCGTATTCCTCAAAGTGTAGATGAGGGGATTGAGGGTGGGGCTTGCAATGGTATACAGCACTCCAGCCACCTTGCTCTTCTCTGCACTGTACCCGGACACAGGACTTATGTAGGCATAGAACACAGCTGTGTAATACATGCACACCACGATGAGGTGAGAAGAGCAAGTGGAGAAGGCTTTCTGCTTCCCCTCTGACGTCCTCATCTTCAGGATGCTGGAGATGATGAAGCCATAGGACACAATGGTCATGAGGAAGTTCACTATACCATAGAATGCATCTGCCAGTGTGGTCATGATATTGTTCACGTACGTGGAGCTACAGGAGACATGGAGAAGAGGAGGGATTTCACAGAAGAAATGGGTAATTACATTGGGCCCACAGAAGTTTAGTCGCACCATCAGCCCCGTGTTGATAGCCGAGTTGAAGGCACAGATCGCCCACACTGCAGCAGCAAGCACACTGCAGAATGCTTGACTCATCATGGTGCTGTAATGCAGGGGGTGGCAGATGGCCGCATAGCGGTCATAGGCCATGACCGTGAGCAGCAGCAGCTCTGAGGACACTGACCATGTGAGAAAGTAGAGCTGGGCCATGCAGCCCCTAAAGGAGATGGAGTTCTTCTCTAACATCAGACCTGCCAATGTCTTGGGCATGATGGTTGAGGTGCAGATGATGTCCATCGTGGCCAAATTGAACAGGAAGAAGTACATGGGAGTGTGGAGGGCAGGGTTGAAGCTGATGGCCACGATGATGAGGGCATTGCCTGTGAGGGCCATGCAGTAGAGGGAGAGGAAAGAGCAGAACAAGAAGAGCCGGTATTCAGGGTGCTCTGAGAAGCCTTGGAGGATGAATTCTGTTACAAAGGTCTGGTTGCTCATGGTCCTAGAGTGAGAGGCTTTCAAGAAGAATCAGGAGAACCTTTACCTAGAGCTGCATGTGAGTTCAGGGCTGTAACAACAGAAAAAAGATGGCCTGAGAAAGTTTACCATGTTTTATGCATACATGAACACATGATGTGAACACTGAATAGCTGTGGTAGATTTGTATAAGGCACACATACCAATACAGCATAAGAAAGAAACTGAGCATTCAGCTCATAAACAACAAATACAAGATAAACCTTTAAAAAATTTAATCATCAATTCACTTCGGCAAGTATCATTCAGTCTAATAAAAAAAAAGAAAAAGGTTTATTAATTGGATAAGCCTTCCTTCCTTATCCATGAGTGCACAGTGTTCCAACAAGTAGAAGTGGCATAATATTTCCACAGGTTGTTAGATGTAGATATGCATTGCATTTGAGACCCATTTTTGTTTCTGATAATTTATCTTTTGGAAAGGTACTTAAGATGTCTCCAAGACATCTCGTAATCCTCATAAACTCAGAGTCTGAGCTCTGAAAATTGTGGTCTAAAGCCAACCCAAGCAAGAAAACCTATGAAACCCTAACCTCCCATGCAACAAACACAAAAGTTAGAAGTGGAGTTGTGGCTGAAGTGATGATCTACCACTAATATTGAGCACAAAAGCTCAGGGAAAGCACCCAGGACCTGTGTTCAAGCCTCAGGACTGGCACACTGTTAGACACCTGCACACAAAAGTAAGCATGTATACACACAATCACCATGCCCCACACATACACATACACATACATTATCTTCAAGCCAGGTGATGGTGGCTCATACTTGTAATCCTAGCTATTCAGGAATCTGAGATCTGAGGTTCATGGTTCACAGTTAGAATGGGCAGGAAATCCATACAACTCTTACTCAATTATCTAGTACAAAACCAGAATGGAGCTACGACTCCAGTTGTAGACAGACAACCTTTAGAGAAAAAGCTAAGAGAGAGTGCCAGTCCCAGAGTTCATGCCCTAGGACTGTCATTTTTAAAAACCTTCAAAGTATCTGTGTGGCACTATTTATGACGTAAATATCTTTAAATAATTTATATTCTTAAAGATGAGTTCCCAGTGATATAGTGACATAATGCTATATGATGTTTTTGAGGTGTCTTAGTGACAATTTTTAAGATAGTATAAAAAAATTAAAACACCGTGAGCAGAATTGTGGGTGAAATGGACATCAGCATATGTATCTTAAGCAAAGTCACCAGGCACATGAGACCAGAGTTTCATGATGGGGACAGATTATGGTTGATTTTCCTTTCCCCCCTAGTCAGTGTGCTTTCTGTTCTTTCTCTGGAGTAGCCTTCATGAGATGCATCATGGATTCTCCCTCTAGGAGCCCTTCTACACCCCCAGATTACCAAGGAAGAATCTCTCTCGACAATTCCTCCTAGAGCCCCCTCTTCTCCAGTTCCTGTCTTCCCACACAGCTTAACCAGTGGTACAATTTGCTTTTTCCTCCACCTCTTCATTTAAAGATAAAAATGAGTAATGATTACTTTTTATTAAGAATTCCACTTCAGGCCAAACTTCAAGACACACATTTCCCATCATAAATGAGGGCTTACACAAAAAGCCCAAACATAACCTCCCAATCAAGTTATGTCACATATTTGTAAGGTACAACTATTCATGTGTGTGTGTGTTTGTGTGTGAGAGTGAGTGTGTGTGTGTGTACCAATCCAGGCTCTTGCAATTAGGGCTTGGGCACTGTCCTCAAACTTTTGTTCTCAAAGCTAGCATTCTACTCCTTGGGACATAGCTCCAGTTTCAGCATTTTTGGTGCATAATTGGAGATATGAGTCTCAAAGGCTTTCCTTCCCAGGTTGCCTTCCAACTGTGATCCTCAGATTTCAGCCTCCTGAGCATCGAGGATTACAGGCATAAGCCATCAGTGCAGCTGTTGTTTGACTGAAGGGCACCACATCCTATGCCTTCCAGCCACGTTGGTCCAGTCCATAGCACATATTAGTGGCAAGCCAGAGTCATGCTGCCACAACTGCAAGTGGGGCAGGCAAGCCCATTGTCACTTATGTCCACAGGACGATCGGATGCCATGTGTTGGGCATCAGGAGCCGCCATCACGCTGGAAAGGCAAACCCCGTCCTTGTCACCACTCAGCTTCAGAGACAGATAAGGAGGCACCTCCCATGCATATGCGGTCTGCCCAGGTTCTGAATATAAGAGATTGCAACGGCCATCCACATTTGAAGAATAAATTGCCCTCAGATAAAGGCATACTTGCTGTGACTTCCAGGGCAGTGGGCAGGGTCCTCATCCCATCAAGAGTCAGGACTACAAGCAGATTGCATGACAATGACCGTGAATCCTCTGGTAGACCTCAGCCAGTCATTTGCTCTTCTTAGAAGAACAAAGACCTGTCTCCTGTGAGGTTGCTCAGGCACTGCCTTTAATTCTCATCAAGCTCACAGGATAATTACTAGGTGCACAAGTAGAAAGAACAAGATTGCAGATAGCAATGATCAAGCTTAAAGTCGTGCTACAGTCACACAACACAGTGGCCCCTGCAACCAGGCATGGGGTGTGTAAACAGAGTTGTCTTCACTCTTCTGAAACCTCCTGCCGTCCATTTGCAGGACCTAAGTAATGTATGGTGGATGCACTTCATCCCCTTTGAAAGACAGCAATACATGCCATCAACATTACCGACACTAAATGACTCATATCGTTGAGTTTTTCTTAAAGTCAGATTGAATTTTCCTAGAACACAATTTACTTTTAGTGAATCTCATCTTAGATGTAATTTATTCTTCACAGTTTCACAACTGGAATATTATCACTGTTTTTTTTTTATTATTATCACGGTTTTAAAGCACGTGAATAAGAGTGGAGAATTTAATCTTTTCATTATTTTATCTTTGAACTAATTCAAGATTTTCACAGACACCATATAATTCAGCTACTATCTATGAAAGAAGTTATTCCTATTATAAACATTTTAGAAACAGAAAACTAAAAATCGTTAGAATAAAAAATTCTAATCCTTGCTTGGTGCTGGTGGCTCACACCTGTAATCCTAGCTACTGAGGAGCCTGAGATCTGAGGACCAAGGTTCAAAGTCAGCCCAGGCAGGAAAATCCATGAGACTCTTATCTATAATAAACCACAAAAACAAAAATCAAACAAAAAAAAAAAAAACAGTGCAAGCGGAGCTGTGGCTCAGTGGTAGAACACTAATATTGAGCACAAAAGCTCAAGGATTGCTCAAAGGTCCTGAGTTCAAGCCCAGGACTGGCACAATTAAACCACCTGCAAAAGTTTCAATGCTCATCTTTCTGTCTGAAAGATGTTGTCCTGATGACTTTGTTCCTTTTTTTATTGGAATGTTACAAGAGAATCTGTGACTTAGTCACGCACAGAATTAGCGACCAAATCAGAGTCTTGTCCCAAGGTTTTAGAACTCAGTCTACAATTCTCTGCTATTAAATTTTCAGTTACCCTTCTAGATCTAACATCATCATATGCCCAAAGAGCCACAAAGTAGGATTGTCAGTCAGGAATCAGAATAACATTTATGGTTTTGACATGACAGGTAAACCTTAAACTCCCAGCCCATTTGGGGCACAGCATTTACTCAATTATTTCATTTGCTGATTGAATAGTGATAATGCCTAAGAAGGAATAATATACTATTGCTGGCTTTAGGCTAGCTAAATGAAAGCCAGCAGGCATTTTATACCCATGCTAAGCATACGGAAGCATTAACAGAACTTCCTCACTTTTTCATATCACACAATGAAGCACAGAATCCTCAGAACAATAACAGCTACCTTAAAAGAATATGATTCTACCGTTGTGGTGCTAGCGCATTTTATGTGTGATCTTCCTCTTTCTGTCAACCACAGCTGAGGATGGAAACACGAGGAGACTCAGTGCAAGCTCCGAGGACATCGGTTCAGACAGACAAAGCTGTCCTTGCCCTATTTAAGTTGATCTTCCAGTTATTTTTGACTCATCTTTGGTAAAAGTTGTCTCTTTCTGTGGGGGACTCTTGGGAGAGGTGTTCACAGCCACTGCTGCTCTAAGTGCACCCTGAAGGAGCAATTAAATTAAGTCCTTTATGCAGGGTGCTGGGCTATCACTGATGATCACACAAAGGCCAGGTCAGGCTAATGTCCAATTAGGTGAAAAGGGGGTATAAGCCCCAGTGGAGAGTGGGGGACATCCTGTCCCAGGCCGGAGGATCTGGGCAGGGCACAACCAGGCTCAGGTGCTCAATCACATAGTCCTTACTCTGGACTTTGATGAAAATGGCGGGTCAGAGCTAGCCCTTCTGATCTCTCTTGCCAAGAAGACTAGAGCCATGGGCAAGCACCCTTGTGCTGCCCTCCATGAACCACCTAGACAGCACAGTGTCTGTTTCCCCTCCCTCCACCACACAGCACCCTCTCTATCTCTCTTCTCCTTCCTTTCCACTCTTCCATACCTTCTTCTTGTCCAAATCCCACCCAGATTGAACTCCATCTCCTCAATCAAGCCTTCTTTGTCTCCCTAGAGAAAACGACCATTCTTTTGGCTCAGCCTCTGTTTTAGTCAGTTCTTCGTGGGATTTGGTGGCAATAAAGCAATCTTCATAGCCTCATAGACCCCAAATCCTATGTGGGCCCAAATGGTAATGGTTGTCTGACCCTTTGTGACATTTTACAAGCATAAAATGATTTATCTTGTTACTCTAGCCCCCAATACAGGAAAGGGACTTGGAACTATTTCGTTTTCTCTTCCCTCAACATTAGCACAGCATATGCCTGCACACACACACATTTCTCTTCCGTTAGTTAGCAAGCAAGAACAGGCTAAAAACCAATTACCTATCATTCTAGGGCTATGCCCAAATGTTTTGGGCCCCTCAACCAATAACTTTTTACTTATTCCCCGAGTCACTTGGAAAAGTTTTACATTGAACACTACAGAACAGTATTAGCCATACTTTGTGGTTGAAAACTAGCATAGCAACATATTAATTATCTTCATCACCATATTTCCTACTTTTTTTTGTTTGTCGGGAGTCATATCTTTGACTCCTGAGGGTCCTCATTTAGGGGCATGTATTGGGAGCATAAGACCATGAGCTTTGACTCAACTTTTAACATCTTTACCATGCTTCCCAGATCAGTACAATTACTCTCCAGAAAATTTGCAGTTTTCCCTCTTAGTCACAGTGGCCATTACATCAACACTGCTATTTCCCATTTAAGCAAGTACCTAGTTACAGAAGCAGAGTTAGCAGGGTAGTAGAAAAATAACATTTTACATCTCTCGTTTTTCCAGTTTCAATAAGGGCTTGGGTGACATTCACCAGAACATGTCCATGCTATCTGGCCTAAGTTATTTTATATTTTAGGCCCCACTACTCTGCCTCAGACTGCCATCTTTAGGGACTCAAAACATTTTGTTTGTGTTTTTTGTTGTTGTTGTTGTTGTTTTGTTTTGTTTTAACACTTTTTACTTGGTTTCCACATTATGAAGTCTTCTTATTTTGGGATCTGCCAAATCATTGGGAAGTTTCTTGTTCCCTCTGAATGAGAGAACAATAGGGGTGCTGGTAATGGAGAACTGTAAGCTTTACTGCCTGTACTCACTTCTGTACATAAGTAGTTAGGCAGTTTATAAGGCAAGGCCCCAGTTAGCGCCAGCAGGAGAAGGGCTATGGGCCCAATGAGGGATGATATAAGCGTAGTGGCCCACAGCGACCATGAAAGTAGGGAGGAGTACCGATTTTTCCTTCTTTACTTCTGGCATTTAGATTTTTTTTTTCTTTGCCACCTGGTTACTCAAGGGTCTGAAGTCTAAGCCATTTTTCACTAAGGCTGACACATAAGTGCAGCAGAACCAGCTATACCAAGACCTACTAGCAACACAGGGACAGCTCTTTTCTGCCTTTGGCTCCCAGCTTTTATGCCAAAGTGGACTTGTCCCTTGACCTCATTGTAGATATAAACCTGGGAAGAATGTGGACCAAAGCACAAAGGACCTGACCAGTCTTAAACTGGTCAGTTGTCGGGCCGCAGGTTACTACAGGGATCTTTTTTTTTTTTTTTTTTTTTTTTTTTTTGGCCAGTCCTGGGGCTTGGACTCAGGGCCTGAGCACTATCCCTGGCTTCTTTTTGCTCAAGGCTAGCACTCTGCCACTTGAGCCACAGCACCTCTTCTGGCCATTTTCTATATATGTGGTGCTGGGGAATTGAACCCAGGGCCTCATGTATAGGAGGCAAGCACTCTTGCCACTAGGCCATATCCCCAGCCCTACAGGGATCTTTTTAATGTTTCAGTATGTCATAACAAAACAGATTCTTCAACCCCGCAGATGCAGATAAACCTAGAGAATAGTTTGACATTAATGCACAAATTTTGACCCTGTTTATATGATAGGCAGCTTTATCCCATACCAGCTTTATTCATAAGCTCCTATTTTAAGACATACTGATACCGTTTGCTACATACACAACTTTCTGGGGTTTGTCTTGTCCCTTTTAATAGAATACACCAGAATAATTTTTTTAAGAAATGAGGCAGAATAGAGTAAAGGAAAAGGCATAGGAACTAATGGTAACAAGTGTGCAAGTGTGGAGCCTGCACTAATAGGCTTGAGCCTTCTATGTCTGCCTAGAGAATCCTGGCCCTATTTAAAAATATCTGGTTACCAAAAGTTATTGCCCTGGCAAAACTACCCAAGGGCCATTGCCTAACACTGTTTTAAAAACAGTGGAGTGCCAGCCTGCAAAAACCAGTGTACTTAAAAGGCAACCAAGAAAATATTAGGAGATTTCACTAAAGTCAGGCCTTATGTTAAGCCCCTTTATCCAGTCTGTGCAGAAAGTTTCAGGGAACCTAGCCGAATGTGTGACATTATATTGGAGCCACTGGGAGCCACTGCCACCGCCATGTCCCATGCCCATTCCACTTGTGGTAAGATCAAAGACGGCCTGACAATCACCTGGAGGAATCTACATCTTCATCCTGACCACCTCTACTGGTAAGAGCAGACGGGACTCTATCACACACAGCTGATTTCTGGTGGAAGTCTGCTTTGGATCTTCTGAAACTAAGATTTTTTGGGGACATTCTTTCTGTGCTAACCTTCTTACTCCTCTGAGTTGGCTGGAGTTGACTAGTTCTGTAAAGAATATTGGAGATCACTGGCCAGCCTTAGGCACTTGGAGGCACAGGAAACTGGAGAAATCCACTCTAAACTACTAACATCCTCATGAAAGTTGGCTCTGGTATGGTAGTAACTTGTTTCCTTCTGGGTGTGAGCTTAGGACCAGAAGTCTCACAAGACTGGCCCTTGTCTCATCTTTGCTCTCCCCAGCACCCTGTGGTGGAGTCACAGTGAATTATCTTGAGGCAGTTTGAGATAACCTGGTTCCATAAGGCAACGGAAAAATGGGAATGGTTTGTAAATGCAAGCCGCAAAGAAGCTCAAGAAAATATTTAAAAAGAGGAGAGTTAGTAAAGAAAACCTTGTGAAAGGGATTGAGGAAAGAAAAATGGTTTCCTCTGTACAAATAGGGGATTTAAAAAATAAGGATTATTTTCTAATTCCATTCCATTCATCGACTTAAGGGCATCTGGGTTGATTCCATATCTTCGCCATGGTAAACAATGCTGCAATGAACATACTTGTGCTGGTGTCTTTAACATGGCCTTGTTCGTATTCTATTGGATAAATGCCCAGGAGTGGAATTGCTTGGTCATACAGAAGCTCTATGTTTAGTCCTTTAAGGAAATTTCAAACTGCTTTCTGGAGTGGTTGAACACGGTTTACATTCCCACCAACCTTTTAGTAGCATTCCCTTTTGGCCATATCCCCACCAACATCTGATAATGTGAGTTTTCTTGATAATGACCATTCTAACTGGGGTTAGGTGGAATCTCAATTTTATTTTTTTTTATTTTATTTTTTTGCCAGTCCTGGGGCTTGGACTCAGGGCCTGAGCACTGTCCCTGGCTTCCCTTTGCTCAAGGCTAGCACTCTGCCACTTGAGCCACAGTGCCACTTCTGGCCGTTTTCTGTATATGTGGTGCTAGGGAATTGAACCCAGGGCCTCATGTATCGGAGGCAAGCACTCTTGACACTAGGCCATATCCCCAGCCCCCTCAGTGTTGTTTTCATTTGCATTCTTTATGGCCAGAGATGTTGAATACTTTTCATGTGTTTATTGATCATTCTTCTTCTGAGAAGTCTCTTTTTACTTCATTTGCCCATTTATTAATTGGGTTGTTGTTTGCTGGAGGATTTACTTTGGGACAGTTGAATTCTTGGAGCTCTAATTATATTTTGGATATGAGGTCATTGTCTGATGTAGCAGGTTAAAATATTCTCTCATTCTGTGGTGTTTCTATTTATTTTGGGCAAAAGTATATGAAGCAAAGCAAGCCAGACTCAGAGAAACATAGGTTGCCTCATTTACCTTATTTGTAGCTAGGTTGTGCCTATAAATCTACAAGTAAACACACTATCTTGTCAAAAAATACACTGGGATATAATAAATAATACACATCTCTAGGCATTCACACATAATGAAATCAAAGGAGGATAGTCTCAAGAAAGGAACACAATTGTGCTATACCTTGGTGCGTCTAATCGTACAAAATAATATTTATCAAAACATACACCAGGTTTTTTGTTTGTGTTGTTTTTGTTTTATTTTCCTTTTGTCTTGTTTGTTGATTTGTCTTTTCAAGGTAAGGGGTGGGTACAGACATGGTGGGACAAGTGATGACTCAAATGCAGTAATGATACTCAGTAGACACTATGTTGAAAATGAATCATAAAACTTTTGGGTGGGGATGGGTAAGACTGAGAGAGATCAAGGAAAGGGAGTATCTTAGATCAAAATGAAATGTACACTCAGTGTGACCCATGTGTCTGTAATTCCTTTGTGTTTAACCTTTGTAATAACAATAAAGTGCATGAAAGGAGTGATAATTAGTAAGTGACCAGGGGTTGGTGGATCATAACTGTTATCCTAGCTACTCAGGAGGCTGAGATCTGAGGGTTATGCTTGGAAGCCAGCCCACTTAAGGAAGTCCATGAGATTTTTATCTCCAATACCCTCTCCCTCAAATAAGTACCTGAAAAGGAGCTCAGAGTCATATAGTAATGTGTCACCCATGAGCAAAAATGCTCTAGGGCACCCCCTTGCCATGAGTTAAAGCCCTAGTATAAACACACATTAGAAAAGAATAAGTTGAATGAAATGATTTATGTGGTCCTTTTGCACTTAAATATTTCAAAATTGTACATTGACACTTTCTGAGTCAGGTTCAGTACTGCCAGTCTTACTAAAGAGAATCATAGAACATCCTGCTACATCGTTAAGCAATGGATGTGGTAGAACAGTTATTTTTTGACCATTATATCAATAAAATAAACATATGTTTGATCAGATCATAGGACATATATGTGCTTGGATGTTGAATTTCCTATACTAAAACCTAACAGTATCTGTTTCTTTTATTCCTTATAATGCTGGCCTCTTAAAAATCAAAACACTCTCGTCATTTTAGTACAGCAACAATCTCATTGCTAGACACATGTTTAAGATAGAAAATGTTTAATAATTTATGGGAAAAAAGTGAATAATCTTGAATGACCATGGTCTTCATCTTCTCATAGTTAACAATCAGAAAATTCTAGATATTGTCACAGGAAGACATTGACTAGAGGGTTCTTTCCTTTAAAACACAATATATTTCTTTTTAAAACCTTTATTAATAAGTAGTTGTACAAAGAGGTCACAATTTTGTAAGTCAGGTATGAATTTAATGCTTCTTGATCAATGTCACCCTTCTCATTGTTCTTCCTTTCCCCCTCCCATTCAAATACTCAAGTTATGCAGCTTACTTTTTACATAATATTCACTGAACATAAGAAGTGCCTTTTCTAACCCTCCCTCCCTCCTTCAAAGGCATTCTTTCCACTTTAAAGTGCTTCTCTGGATAGGGCTTTCCTCCCAAGAGAAGTAGCTGATTTATTCAGCTGTTGTATTTTTGTTGAACCACCAAATCATGCCAAGAAGTGGCTGTATTCCCAAGTGTCACTCTTGTTGTCACAGAGTGTCCTGACTTTCCATGACAACTTGGATGTGTAGGTTGGGCCATGTAGGCTGACTGATGCAATCTGTCCAGTAACCAAATAATACAGCTACTTGTCTCACATCCTTTGAATAATCATTTTCGAGAAATGGAAATGTTTCTCAATTTCTAAGAATGTTTTCCTACATATTGTAGTGAAGATTTTCTTTTCTTTGCCAGGGAATACTATAACCCTAAGTGGTATGTAAATGATTAAATTGGTTTTGAACTAATCTCCAGTAGGAATAGTATATAGCATTAACTGAGATACAGAGCTTGTACTGTAATTTATTTTACAGTTTGTGGATTAAATTCAAGGCTTTGCATTCTGCCTGTTGAGTTACCCTATCACTTCTTTTTGTACTGGTTGTTTCAACATAGGAGCTGGCTGCATGCCTGGGCTGGTGAAGAGTCAGATTCTCCTTTTCTCTCTCTTTTCCGTTGGAGCCAGTACCCTGCACACATCTTGAACATTTTTCCTGAGCTGGAGAGATATCAATCCCCCAATCTCTAGAATTTAAGTAGCTAGGATTACCGAATTAAGCCCCTGGCTTTACTATACATTCTTTAAATGATAACAACGTCTCTAACTAACAGATGAGATTTTTGAATTTGGGGTAATTCATAATTTAATACAGAAAAATTAATCATTCCCACAAAAGAATCTGTTTGTTGGTTTGTTTGTTTTCCGCCAGTCCTCAGGGCCTGAGCACTGCCCCTGTGTTCTATTTGCTCAAGGCTAGCACTCTGCCACATGAGCTACAGCGCCACTTCTGGCCGTTTTCTGTATATGTGGTGCTGAGGAATGGAACTCGGAGCTTCGTGAATATGAGGCAAGCACTCTTGCCACTAGGCTATATTCCCAGCACCCACAAAAGAATCTGTCCATCCAATGACAACATATTTTGAACACATTAAATGTGCATGTTCCATCTACTTCATAGATGCTGAAGAACAATTCTGGATTTACCATGGCTTGACTTAAGATTTTTTTCATTGTTAAATATGAAAATGATCTATGTCCAAACTTCTATCAATTGAATCATATCTGTACTATTCCATATTTTGCCATCTTTGCCTACCAGCTCTGCTATTAATTATGTAGTGTATTTATAATGTTTCTCTTCTTTTTTCCTAATAAACACATTAAGAAGTATGCTTTTATTGCCATTATAGTAATGGGCATCTTCATACCAAAACAGTCTTAAGCAATACTGTGATTTACATACATACATACATATATATACTCACATATGCATATACATATATGCACATGTACACTCATATATCCATATGTGCACACATATCTATACATTTATTCATGCACATACATATTCATATATATTTTGTGTAAATACAAAAACAATACATACATATATAGCTATAAATGGCATCTTCAAAATTTTCATCCTTAGGAAGAAGAATGCTAATATTTATTATTGCTGGTACTCAAATATTGAATAGCTGAAATTTAACCAGTGTAGTCTCATTTGATAGTAAATCTCATTGCTTTTAGTCATCTGAGAAGTTGCTTGTAGACTTCTGAGAAGTCATTGCTTTTAGTATTCTAATTCTGAAAACATAAGCTGAATGCAGTTACATTCATCTCTGTGTCCATGGATTCTGTATTAGAAGATTTGATTTGAACAATCTTAATATTAGCGGTAAAACAAACTGTGTTTGCTGAATAGGTAAAGAATTTCTTTTCATTTTAATTGTTCCACAAATGATAAACTAAGCACTCTTTGAGCAGAATTTACCTTGTGTTATTTTTATTATTATTATTAATTTTTTTCCTTTTTGTCAAAGTGTGGTACAGAGGGGTTACAGATTCATATGTAAGGCAGTGAGTACATTTCTTGTTCAACTTGTTACCTCCTCCCTCATTTTTCCTCCACCTCCCCCACCCCCTTTTCCTATCCCCTCAAGAGCTGTGCAGTTGATTTACACCAAATGGTTTTGTAAGTATTGCTTTTAGAATGTTTTGTCTTTTTGTCCTTTGTTTCTCTATTTGGATATTTCCTTTCCCTTCCCCAGTTCTAATACCCATATAAACAGTATCCAGAGTATTTGGATGAGGTATAGTGGTAGTGGGGGTACAACCACAGGAAGTGAATACAAGAGAAAGAAAACTAAACAGAACATTCAAACAAACAAACAGACAAGAAAAAAAAGGTATGGTTATTACTTGCATGCTACTGTGGAAGATGTGAGCAAGATAGATGTAAATAATAAATATTTTATTCAAAGAACCTCATTAAAAAGAGGTTTTTGATATCTTCAATATATGGATGTGATGCTCTACAGATATTGAGGTTTGACCATATATAGAAATAGGAAAAGCAGTTATTTTTATTCTTAGAGTTAATTGTGAGGACTCTGTTTAAACAAAGTAAATGATTTAGAGTAGCAAACTTCCATCCCATAAGCTAGCCAAAATGTTCTCTGAATTCTGTAATTGTGATTCTGACATGATATTTGTATTAAGAAGAGAGGGAACAATTTCTCAGAGATAGAGAAGTATTATCCTGTGTAAAAATTGTTTGGGTTTTTTTTTTTTGGACTTTACTTTTTTTTTTCCAAAATTTTATTATCAAACTGATGTACAGAGAGGTTACAGTTTCATACGTTAGGCATTGGATACATTTCTTGTACTGTTTGTTACCTTGTCCCTCATACTCCCCTCCCACCTCCCCCTTTCCCTTGGACTTTACTTTTATCAAACTTCATCCATGTTGTTGTGTTGTTTGAAATACTTTTCAACAGATTGATCTAATAAGTCATTATTATGAGACATAGAATAATGTAACCTAACATGATGAAGATTTCAAAGCCCATGCTCCATTTTTACCATTAATGAATTCACTCTGTTTCACATATGGGAAAATGACATAAATGGATTTCATAAGGACAAATGAAGGCTTTCTGTTGTGCCAATAACGTATAAATTCTTCTCATATAAAAAAGGGCTTTCTGAGTGGTGTATAGAGCACCATCTTTCAAATGTGAAAATAAAACTGTTATTTTGGAATGCTTTTGGCAGAAATGAAGGCAGATTTCAGTGTGAAATACTTGTAATTTCCCAGTTTTAGAAAAAAATGTTAGAAAATATTTGAAGAGTTCGATGGCTTTGTTTGCTATGATTGATAGGTTTTTCAAGTTTTACAAATGACTCTTACGTCTTCCTGCATGTCTCGGTGGTTTGAGGTGGAGGAGAGTGGGTGGAGAATATGGGACATTACTTTGTGTGATACAGTTGGGCTATTCAGCACAAGTCCTTTACTGCACCCATTGTGACTTGAATGCCATTTGTTCTTATCCTAATAAATCACTTCCAGACTATGTCATGAACTTGAGTTTTTAAATCAATTTTCCAGTTGTATTTCTTGGCAAAGAGTGGCAGAACAAAAAGCCCCCCACCATGGTCTCAATGTTTCACTCAGGTATAGTACGTATCAAATACTGAAGTTGTATCATAAGAAAATTAATGAGCAATTTAGAGTGAACAGAGTAAATTTTAATACATTGGAAATTCTACTTATTGCTTTTTAAGTAAATTCAGTAGAGGAAAAACTAAGATATACACTTAGTGCATCCAAATTCCTTTTTTGTTTTGTTATACACATATATGCATATATATATAATTTTTATGTATGTATGTATGTGTTTACTGCTGTGGTCTGGATTTGTATGTTCATCAAAATTTTATATGTGTAGTCTTGTTCTCCATTTGCAGGTGGTGATTACACAGTGGCTGCTGAGCCTTTGTGAATGGGATAAGTGAGTGCCCTTTAGAAGCTTAGACAAAATATAATTTTCTCTTTCCCATGTGAAGATACCTCGAGAAGATGCCTTCTATAAATTGGAAGACAACTTCACCAGACAGTGAATCTGCTACCACCTTGATTGAACCTCTCAATCTTGGAATTGTGACAAATGTCTGGTGCTTACAAACAACTTAATTTGTGCAATGTTGTTGCAAGAACCTAAAAAAGGAGAACTAACATGCTTAAATGTGTATATGTATACCTCAAGAATCAGTTTATGTACTTATTTTATTTGTCTAGATTTGACAGATTTTACAGTTGCCCTCATGAAATAGACTTCCAAAATCCTGAAGAAAAGTCTGAAATAAGTTGTTACTAGTGCAAAAATCAGGCTATGATAAATATTCATCACTCTATTAGATGCACTTACAAACTATAATGGTGTAATTTCCAGTTTCAGCAGTTCTTGTCATTGTTGTTTTTGTTGTTGCTATTTCAATTCATGAATAAACAGGACTGGAGGCATTGCTGCCTGTTCATGGGTTTTCTCAGCACCATATCTGTGAATCACATGGTCCCCCTAAGGAGAATTATTTTCTATGTTACTGTTTCCTAAGCTATACCCTAAAGCAGCAAACCCACTACATCCAAGGCTGGATATGTTTATTGCATATCTCTACTGTGTGTAAAAATAATTACCTAAATATTTAAATATTGCCAGGATAAAGCTTTTTAAAAAGTGTACAAGTTGTCTATAAAAATCTTCTGATAATTACTAGGTCCTTTTATTTTTGTTGATCTAAGGAGATAGATTGGTTGCACACTGTTTAGGCATATCATTTATTTTAGCGGTGCCTTTGGTCATTACCAGTACCTAAGTTGTCATCCCCTTGAAAATGCTGTGATGCAAAAAAGAAGAAAAGTGAAGAGAAGAAAGAAAGAAAGAAAGATGTAAAGAAAGAGAGAAAGAAAGAAAGCAGGGAGGGAGGGAGGGAAGGAGGGAGGGAGGGAGGAAGGAGGATGACCAAAGAAGCAATCAAGCATGCATGTGCTGTGGACTAAAGAGAAGAATGCACAGAATATATCATAATTCAATTTTAGAAAGATGCCCTTAAAAATCACCTGCCTATGTATATGGAAACTGTTAACCCACGAAATGCTGATTGCACATAAAAGATTGCAGCAAGTAAAGATCGCATTGTCTTCACTTTAACTTGTTCAGTGACATGAAAGCAAGTAAGCTCTGGGCACCATTCACAGAAGGATTGCCTAACCTCGGCAAACTCACAGATGCTCTTCTGGGAACAATGTGGCGGCACTGGCAGCACCAATTTGCAAACAGTGTGCGATCATTCTTGGAAGCACTGCATTCTGGATATGAAACTTCCAAGAATAAGCACCAAGTTTCCTTTTGTTCCATTCTTCACATCTATCTATCTATCTATCTATCTATCTATCTATCTATCTGTCTGTCTGTCTGTCTGTCTGTCTATCTATCTATATTTAAAACTCACAGATTAATATTATGCAAGAAGATCATTTGTGGCTTTCAAAGAACTCACTAATAAATTTTTGAGCACTGAAATTACAGCAGTTTGAATGTTTAGAGCCTAGAATTTCTTTTCTTTACTTTTGGCAGAACTACAGTTTGATTTCAGGAACATTCACGTGCTAGGCAGGTATTCTACAGAACCATCTAACTAGTCCTAAAGACGGGTGTTTCTGAGGAAGCTTATAAGGCAATAACAACAAAAATATGCTATTGGTAGATACATTGAGTATATTTTGCAGAGGAATGCCACACTATAAAAGATTTTAATTCAAGACTGCTACTACTAATTCATATAAGATTATCCTTTACTATCACAATATTTGTGTTTTGTAGTAACTTTCTCTTGGACTCAGAGGCTGGTAATTTTTAAAAGCGACCTTCATAATTATCCTCCAAATTCTTTATTTTACAGGTCCACAAGATTAATCAGTGTATTGAAGGTGCACCAACCATGGAATTAAAAAATAATCCTTATTTTTTAAATCCCCTATTTGTACAGAGGAAACCATTTTTCTTTCCTCAATCCCTTTCACAAGGTTTTCTTTACTAACTCTCCTCTTTTTTAATATTTTCTTGAGCTTCTTTGCGGCTTGCATTTACAAACCATTCCCATTTTTCCGTTGCCTTATGGAACCAGGTTATCTCAAACTGCCTCAAGATAATTCACTGTGACTCCACCACAGGGTGCTGGGGAGAGCAAAGATGAGACAAGGGCCAGTCTTGTGAGACTTCTGGTCCTAAGCTCACACCCAGAAGGAAACAGGTTACTACCATACCAGAGCCAACTTTCATGAGGATGTTAGTAGTTTAGAGTGGATTTCTCCAGTTTCCTGTGCCTCCAAGTGCCTAAGGCTGGCCAGTGATCTCCAATATTCTTTACAGAACTAGTCAACTCCAGCCAACTCAGAGGAGTAAGAAGGTTAGCACAGAAAGAATGTCCCCAAAAAATCTTAGTTTCAGAAGATCCAAAGCAGACTTCCACCAGAAATCAGCTGTGTGTGATAGAGTCCCGTCTGCTCTTACCAGTAGAGGTGGTCAGGATGAAGATGTAGATTCCTCCAGGTGATTGTCAGGCCGTCTTTGATCTTACCACAAGTGGAATGGGCATGGGACATGGCGGTGGCAGTGGCTCCCAGTGGCTCCAATATAATGTCACACATTCGGCTAGGTTCCCTGAAACTTTCTGCACAGACTGGATAAAGGGGCTTAACATAAGGCCTGACTTTAGTGAAATCTCCTAATATTTTCTTGGTTGCCTTTTAAGTACACTGGTTTTTGCAGGCTGGCACTCCACTGTTTTTAAAACAGTGTTAGGCAATGGCCCTTGGGTAGTTTTGCCAGGGCAATAACTTTTGGTAACCAGATATTTTTAAATAGGGCCAGGATTCTCTAGGCAGACATAGAAGGCTCAAGCCTATTAGTGCAGGCTCCACACTTGCACACTTGTTACCATTAGTTCCTATGCCTTTTCCTTTACTCTATTCTGCCTCATTTCTTAAAAAAATTATTCTGGTGTATTCTATTAAAAGGGACAAGACAAACCCCAGAAAGTTGTGTATGTAGCAAACGGTATCAGTATGTCTTAAAATAGGAGCTTATGAATAAAGCTGGTATGGGATAAAGCTGCCTATCATATAAACAGGGTCAAAATTTGTGCATTAATGTCAAACTATTCTCTAGGTTTATCTGCATCTGCGGGGTTGAAGAATCTGTTTTGTTATGACATACTGAAACATTAAAAAGATCCCTGTAGGGCTGGGGATATGGCCTAGTGGCAAGAGTGCTTGCCTCCTATACATGAGGCCCTGGGTTCAATTCCCCAGCACCACATATATAGAAAATGGCCAGAAGAGGTGCTGTGGCTCAAGTGGCAGAGTGCTAGCCTTGAGCAAAAAGAAGCCAGGGATAGTGCTCAGGCCCTGAGTCCAAGCCCCAGGACTGGCCAAAAAAAAAAAAAAAAAAAAAAAAAAAAGATCCCTGTAGTAACCTGCGGCCCGACAACTGACCAGTTTAAGACTGGTCAGGTCCTTTGTGCTTTGGTCCACATTCTTCCCAGGTTTATATCTACAATGAGGTCAAGGGACAAGTCCACTTTGGCATAAAAGCTGGGAGCCAAAGGCAGAAAAGAGCTGTCCCTGTGTTGCTAGTAGGTCTTGGTATAGCTGGTTCTGCTGCACTTATGTGTCAGCCTTAGTGAAAAATGGCTTAGACTTCAGACCCTTGAGTAACCAGGTGGCAAAGAAAAAAAAATCTAAATGCCAGAAGTAAAGAAGGAAAAATCGGTACTCCTCCCTACTTTCATGGTCGCTGTGGGCCACCACGCTTATATCATCCCTCATTGGGCCCATAGCCCTTCTCCTGCTGGCGCTAACTGGGGCCTTGCCTTATAAACTGCCTAACTACTTATGTACAGAAGTGAGTACAGGCAGTAAAGCTTACAGTTCTCCATTACCAGCACCCCTATTGTTCTCTCATTCAGAGGGAACAAGAAACTTCCCAATGATTTGGCAGATCCCAAAATAAGAAGACTTCATAATGTGGAAACCAAGTAAAAAGTGTTAAAACAAAACAAAACAACAACAACAACAACAAAAAACACAAACAAAATGTTTTGAGTCCCTAAAGATGGCAGTCTGAGGCAGAGTAGTGGGGCCTAAAATATAAAATAACTTAGGCCAGATAGCATGGACATGTTCTGGTGAATGTCACCCAAGCCCTTATTGAAACTGGAAAAACGAGAGATGTAAAATGTTATTTTTCTACTACCCTGCTAACTCTGCTTCTGTAACTAGGTACTTGCTTAAATGGGAAATAGCAGTGTTGATGTAATGGCCACTGTGACTAAGAGGGAAAACTGCAAATTTTCTGGAGAGTAATTGTACTGATCTGGGAAGCATGGTAAAGATGTTAAAAGTTGAGTCAAAGCTCATGGTCTTATGCTCCCAATACATGCCCCTAAATGAGGACCCTCAGGAGTCAAAGATATGACTCCCAACAAACAAAAAAAAGTAGGAAATATGGTGATGAAGATAATTAATATGTTGCTATGCTAGTTTTCAACCACAAAGTATGGCTAATACTGTTCTGTAGTGTTCAATGTAAAACTTTTCCAAGTGACTCGGGGAATAAGTAAAAAGTTATTGGTTGAGGGGCCCAAAACATTTGGGCATAGCCCTAGAATGATAGGTAATTGGTTTTTAGCCTGTTCTTGCTTGCTAACTAACGGAAGAGAAATGTGTGTGTGTGCAGGCATATGCTGTGCTAATGTTGAGGGAAGAGAAAACGAAATAGTTCCAAGTCCCTTTCCTGTATTGGGGGCTAGAGTAACAAGATAAATCATTTTATGCTTGTAAAATGTCACAAAGGGTCAGACAACCATTACCATTTGGGCCCACATAGGATTTGGGGTCTATGAGGCTATGAAGATTGCTTTATTGCCACCAAATCCCACGAAGAACTGACTAAAACAGAGGCTGAGCCAAAAGAATGGTCGTTTTCTCTAGGGAGACAAAGAAGGCTTGATTGAGGAGATGGAGTTCAATCTGGGTGGGATTTGGACAAGAAGAAGGTATGGAAGAGTGGAAAGGAAGGAGAAGAGAGATAGAGAGGGTGCTGTGTGGTGGAGGGAGGGGAAACAGACACTGTGCTGTCTAGGTGGTTCATGGAGGGCAGCACAAGGGTGCTTGCCCATGGCTCTAGTCTTCTTGGCAAGAGAGATCAGAAGGGCTAGCTCTGACCCGCCATTTTCATCAAAGTCCAGAGTAAGGACTATGTGATTGAGCACCTGAGCCTGGTTGTGCCCTGCCCAGATCCTCCGGCCTGGGACAGGATGTCCCCCACTCTCCACTGGGGCTTATACCCCCTTTTCACCTAATTGGACATTAGCCTGACCTGGCCTTTGTGTGATCATCAGTGATAGCCCAGCACCCTGCATAAAGGACTTAATTTAATTGCTCCTTCAGGGTGCACTTAGAGCAGCAGTGGCTGTGAACACCTCTCCCAAGAGTCCCCCACAGAAAGAGACAACTTTTAAGAAAGATGAGTCAAAATTCCTGGAAGATCAACTTAAATAGGGCAAGGACAGCTTTGTCTGTCTAAACCGATGTCCTCGGAGCTTGCACTGAGTCTCCTCGTGTTTCCATCCTCAGCTGTGGTTGACAGAAAGAGGAAGATCACACATAAAATGTGCTAGCACCACAACGGTAGAATCATATTCTTTCAAGGTAGCTGTTATTGTTCTGAGGATTCTGTGCTTCATTGTGTGATATGAAAAAGTGAGGAAGTTCTGTTAATGCTTCCGTATGCTTAGCATGGGTATAAAATGCCTGCTGGCTTTCATTTAGCTAGCCTAAAGCCAGCAATAGTATATTATTCCTTCTTAGGCATTATCACTATTCAATCAGCAAATGAAATAATTGAGTAAATGCTGTGCCCCAAATGGGCTGGGAGTTTAAGGTTTACCTGTCATGTCAAAACCATAAATGTTATTCTGATTCCTGACTGACAATCCTACTTTGTGGCTCTTTGGGCATATGATGATGTTAGATCTAGAAGGGTAACTGAAAATTTAATAGCAGAGAATTGTAGACTGAGTTCTAAAACCTTGGGACAAGACTCTGATTTGGTCGCTAATTCTGTGCGTGACTAAGTCACAGATTCTCTTGTAAAATTCCAATAAAAAAAGGAACAAAGTCATCAGGACAACATCTTTCAGACAGAAAGATGAGCATTGAAACTTTTGCAGGTGGTTTAATTGTGCCAGTCCTGGGCTTGAACTCAGGACCTTTGAGCAATCCTTGAGCTTTTGTGCTCAATATTAGTGTTCTACCACTGAGCCACAGCTCCGCTTGCACTGTTTTTTTTTTTTTGTTTGATTTTTGTTTTTGTGGTTTATTATAGATAAGAGTCTCATGGATTTTCCTGCCTGGGCTGACTTTGAACCTTGGTCCTCAGATCTCAGGCTCCTCAGTAGCTAGGATTACAGGTGTGAGCCACCAGCACCAAGCAAGGATTAGAATTTTTTATTCTAACGATTTTTAGTTTTCTGTTTCTAAAATGTTTATAATAGGAATAACTTCTTTCATAGATAGTAGCTGAATTATATGGTGTCTGTGAAAATCTTGAATTAGTTCAAAGATAAAATAATGAAAAGATTAAATTCTCCACTCTTATTCACGTGCTTTAAAACCGTGATAATAATAAAAAAAACAGTGATAATATTCCAGTTGTGAAACTGTGAAGAATAAATTACATCTAAGATGAGATTCACTAAAAGTAAATTGTGTTCTAGGAAAATTCAATCTGACTTTAAGAAAAACTCAACGATATGAGTCATTTAGTGTCGGTAATGTTGATGGCATGTATTGCTGTCTTTCAAAGGGGATGAAGTGCATCCACTATACATTACTTAGGTCCTGCAAATGGACGGCAGGAGGTTTCAGAAGAGTGAAGACAACTCTGTTTACACACCCCATGCCTGGTTGCAGGGGCCACTGTGTTGTGTGACTGTAGCACGACTTTAAGCTTGGTCATTGCTATCTGCAATCTTGTTCTTTCTACTTGTGCACCTAGTAATTATCCTGTGAGCTTGATGAGAATTAAAGGCAGTGCCTGAGCAACCTCACAGGAGACAGGTCTTTGTTCTTCTAAGAAGAGCAAATGACTGGCTGAGGTCTACCAGAGGATTCACGGTCATTGTCATGCAATCTGCTTGTAGTCCTGACTCTTGATGGGATGAGGACCCTGCCCACTGCCCTGGAAGTCACAGCAAGTATGCCTTTATCTGAGGGCAATTTATTCTTCAAATGTGGATGGCCGTTGCAATCTCTTATATTCAGAACCTGGGCAGACCGCATATGCATGGGAGGTGCCTCCTTATCTGTCTCTGAAGCTGAGTGGTGACAAGGACGGGGTTTGCCTTTCCAGCGTGATGGCGGCTCCTGATGCCCAGCACGTGGCATCCGATCGTCCTGTGGACATAAGTGACAATGGGCTTGCCTGCCCCACTTGCAGTTGTGGCAGCATGAATCTGGCTTGCCACTAATATGTGCTATAGACTGGACCAACGTGGCTGGAAGGCATAGGATGTGGTGTCCTTCAGTCAAACAACAGCTGCACTGATGGCTTATGCCTGTAATCCTCGATGCTCAGGAGGCTGAAATCTGAGGATCACAGTTGGAAGGCAACCTGGGAAGGAAAGCCTTTGAGACTCATATCTCCAATTATGCACCAAAAATGCTGAAACTGGAGCTATGGCCCAAGGAGTAGAATGCTAGCTTTGAGAACAAAAGTTTGAGGACAGTGCCCAAGCCCTAATTGCAAGAGCCTGGATTGGTACACACACACACACACACACACATGAATAGTTGTACCTTACAAATATGTGACATAACTTGATTGGAAGGTTATGTTTGGGCTTTTTGTGTAAGCCCTCATTTATGATGGGAAATGTGTGTCTTGAAGTTTGGCCTGAAGTGGAATTCTTAATAAAAAGTAATCATTACTCATTTTTATCTTTAAATGAAGAGGTGGAGGAAAAAGCGAATGGTATCATACTGGTTAAGCTGTGTGGGAAGACAGGAACTGGAGAAGAGGGAGCTCTAGGAGGAACTGTTGAGAAAGATTCTTCCTTGGTGATCTGGGGGTGTAGAAGGGCTCCTAGAGGGAGAATCCATGATGCATCTCACAAAGGACACTCCAGAGAAAGAACAGAAAGCACACTGACTAGGAGGGAAAGGAAAATCAACCACAATCTGTCCCCACCATGAAACTCTGGTCTCATGTGCCTGGTGACTTTGCTTAAGATGCATATGCTGATGTCCATTACGCCCGCAAATCTGATCACAATGTTTTAATTTTTTTATACTCTTTTAAAATTTGTCACTAAGACACCTCAAAAACACCATATAGCATTATGTCCCTATGTCACAGGAAACTCATCTTTAAGAATATAGATTATTTAAAGATATTTACGTCATAAATAGTGCCACACAGATACTTTGAAGGTTTTTTAAAATGACAGTCCTAGGGCATGAACTCTGGGACTGGCACTCTCTCTTAGCTTTTTCTCTAAAGGCTGTCTGTCTACAACTGGAGCCATAGCTCCATTCTGGTGTTGTGCTAGATAATTGAGGAAAAGAGTTGCATGGATTTCCTGCCCATTCTCACTGTGATCCGAGAACTTCAGATCAGATTCCTGAATATCTAGGATTACAAGTGTGAGCCACCATCACCTGGCTTGAAGATAATGTATGTGTATGTGTTGACCAGGGTGAGTGTGTACATACATGCTTACTCGAGTGCGCAGGTGTCTAACAGTGTGCCAGTCCTGAGGCATGAACACAGGTCCTGGGTGCCATCCCTGAGCTTTTCTGCTCAATGTTAGTGGTAGATCACTTCAGCCACAAATCCACTTCAAACTTTGGGGTAGTTACATGGGAGGTTAGGGTTTCATAGGCTTTCTTGCTTGGGTTGGCTTCAGACCACAATTTTCAGAGCTTAGACTCTGAGTTTACTGGGATTATATGTGCCTTAAACAAATCTACAGCAACTACTCAGTGTTCACCTCATGTGTTCATGTATGCATAAAACATGGTAAACTTTCTCAGGCCATCTTCCATCTCTCATCCTAGCCCTCAAGTCACATGCAGCTCTGGGTAGAGATTCTCCTGATACTTCTTGAAAGCCTCTCACTCCAGCACCATGAGCAACCAGACTTTGGTAACAGAATTCATCCTCCAAGGCTTCTCAGAGCACCCCAAATACCAGATCTTCTTGTTCTGCTCTTTCCTCTCCCTCTACTGCATGGCCCTCACAGGCAATGCCCTCATCATCGTGGCCATCAGCTTCAACCCTGCCCTCCACACTCCCATGTACTTCTTCCTGTTCAATTTGGCCACAATGGACATCATCTGCACCTCAACCATCATGCCCAAGACATTGGCAGGTCTGATGTTAGAGAAGAACTTTATCTCCTTTAGGGGCTGCATGGCCCAGCTCTACTTTCTCACATGGTCTGCGTCCTCAGAGCTGCTGCTCCTCACGGTCATGGCCTATGACCGCTATGTGGCCATCTGCCACCCCCTGCATTACAGCACCATGATGAGTCAAGCATTCTGCAGTGTGCTTGCTGCTGCAGTGTGGGCGATCTGTGCCTTCAATTCAGCCATCCACACAGGGCTGATGGTGCGGCTGAAATTCTGTGGGCCCAATGTCATCACCCATTTCTTCTGTGAAATCCCTCCTCTGCTCCGTCTCTCCTGTAGTTCCACTTATGTGAACAATGTCATGACCACACTGGCAGATGCATTCTATGGTATAGTGAACTTCCTCATGACCATTGTGTCCTATGGATTCATCATCTCCAGCATCCTGAGGATGCGATCTTCAGAGGGGAAGCAGAAAGCCTTCTCCACCTGCTCTTCCCACCTCATCGTGGTGTGCATGTATTACACAGCTGTGTTCTATGCCTACATAAGTCCTGTGTCCGGGTACAGTGCAGAGAAGAGCAAAGTGGCTGGAGTGCTGTACACCATTGCAAGCCCCACCCTCAACCCCCTCATCTACACTTTGAGGAACATGGAGGTCAAAGCTTCCCTCAGGAAACTTGTCCCTTTCTTCAAAAATTAACACATCTTGGACTCCTGGAAATGGAAGCAACAGGTAGGTTTTAGTCTTCATTGTTGGTTTTGTTTTCTTTTTGAAATGCCCAAAATTCGAGGACCGCCCCCCCCAAAGACCATGGGGAAGCCAATTTCAATTCGAAAACCAAGAGCCATTTATTAGCAGGCTCGAGCTTGTACCTTCGCCCTCATGGATGTAGCCAAGGGCTTTTATACTGCCAAACGAACAAGACCAGAGGATTTCTAGTTTAAAAGACATGTAATTGGTTTTACCGTTAGTGTGTTATCTATTCCTGATTAGCTGGGGCTTTGTTGATTAACCTCAATACAGTTAGTCAAAATTTGCAAAAGACATCTGGTTTCAGCCATCTCCTGTTATTGACTTTGGGACTGTTAGTGAGGGGTACTGCAAGCAACTTTGGTGTCAGTCCCCTCCTGATATGTATACATTAGTTACTTACTGGAGCAGTAACTTGCTCAGAGTCCCATTATTGAATATCTTAATTGCATGGTGAAACACCTGGCACTTAAAGTACTTACTGCTGATCTGTTGCTTGGGGAGTTTACTGCAAGAAGGGGGTTGTTTACACCTTTCCAGCACACAGCACAATTATCAAACAAGGCAGTGAAGTGTCTTACAAACAATGGCTAAAGCATTCTAACTTTAACTGACCTCTGGTCAAATGAAGTCTCTCTGGCTACCTTGATTATTTTAGACTGCATTTTGTTCAGGCTTCACATTGACAAGTTCGGCAGTTTTTCCAGGAAGCTTCAGGGCCCGGTCAAGGCCAAGCTACAATATGGAGGTGCAACAGCTGCTCAGGTTCTGCATTTTTTCCTTGTCTTATTTATATGTCATAGGCAATGGGAGCAAGGTACAGAAACAGAAGGGCAAAGGGTGAGCAAATTTAGCAGTGGTAGTCACTAGACACGATGTAAAAACTGAGTTATACAATTTGTGGGTTGGGTCAGGAAGAAAAACCTAACTGAGAGCAAGAGAAAGGGTGACATTGTAAAAAAAGAAAGGAACTCTTTACCTGACTTATGTAACTATAATGCCTCCATGTATCACCTTAATAATAGCAATAAAAATAATAGCTATTAAGTAACAGCAGACACTTTGGTTCCCACCTGTAATCCTAGCTATTCAGGAGGCTGAAATATAAGCATCTTGTTTCAAAGCCAGGCCCGGTAAGAAAGTCCATGAAACTCTTGTCTCCAACAAACCACTCAGTAAAAGCAGGAATGGCAGTGTGTCTCAAGTGCAAAAGGGAGCAATGACACTGTCGCTAAAGTGCGAAAACAGAAAATGGCACTGTAGCTCAAATGGAAAAAGGGCTTGGACAGCACCCAGGCCCTGAAATTCAAACCCTACAACTGGAAAAATAAATAAATAAATAAATATGCATCATTACAGAAGCTCTTCTACTGGGAGGTAGCAGTTTTAGTAAGGATGCCTTTCTTGGCTCTCTGAGGACTGAAGTTAAGCACCCTTGCCTGGGTGATCCCCAAGTACTGTCTGCCAAAATGGCTGATTGTAGTTGGTAGTTATCGAAAGCCTCCAATACACTGGTTCTGTTGATCTGCCTGAAGCTCATAACCAGTTCTCTGGCCATGAGACAACCCTTACTTAGGGAGGACAAATGTGCTTCCGATTTACAACTGTGTGAAAGTGTCATTCTCATCTTCACTTAAACTTACAGTGAATGAGGACCACCGGTCTCTGGGTCTCACTGGTCACTCTCTTAAGTGGCCAGTATTTCCTCTTTACTGAATAAACTCTTTAAAACTGTGAAAAAATATTCAAGATAGAGATCTGTAAATCACACCCATGACCTGTTGTGTGGTCATCCACAACATCTGTGAGTTGTCAAACAGAAGAATTCTTTCATGGTTAAATACTGCACTTTGTATTTTACCCCATCTATCTTCCCTAGAATCCTATGGTAACTGTGATGCAAACTGTTTCTTCTGTCCTTCCCTTTTCTTCTCACTAACCATCAAGATGAAACTAACTTTTGGATTATTCCTTGACATGAAGGCAGAAATTCCACCTTTAGCAGTGGATTTGTGGTGTAAGAACCTAGAAAAGTCTGAGACTTCTCATGTTGAGCTTGCTGTAGGAGAGGATCTGGTCTGTCTCCTTGCCCTAGAGTGGGGAACATGGATGTGACTGAGCTGAAACCAGATGTTCTGGGGAGGCAATGTTGTCCTTCCATTGCTCCTGAACAACAGCAGACACAAAAATCACCTGTAAGAAATAATAAAGACAAGATTTGATCATATGCTTTGTGCTATTAGAAAACAGAACTGGAAAAGTTCTTCTCTCCATTGCGATGACAGAAGCCAAAGTAAATATTTAGCTATACTTCTGGAATTCACCCCAAACCCATCTTTTTACTACTTCACGAGGAAGCTGAAAATAGAGCTTGTTTTTGATGAAGAATAAGTGAATGGGCTTCTGTTCTTCTTTGTTGTGGCTAACTGGCCATGGCTTGTGGATGGTCATGGACCAGATTGTTCTTTCTGATGGAATTTGGACCCATAAATAATAGCTTGAGGATTTCAGTGGTCGTGAAGATGTTTCAATAATCTACCAACATTGCCTCCCTGTGTCTACTGATAGATTTTCTTCTTTTCATGAAGACTGGTTGTCCTAGTTTTGTCTTACTTTCCTCTTTGTTTTGTATTTTGAACATTTCACAATGTATTTGAAGAAATAAATTTAATTCACACACTATGAAGACTTGAAGAGTGCATTTTTGCATATACAGAATCTCATCCTTCAAAAATGAATGACAGGAAAAGAAAGCAGGAATTTTGGGGGGATAAGGACCAGTGGTGGAAATGGCAAAGCAGAGGTAAATACAGTCAATGAGGTTAAAACATCCAGTATGTGTGTGTGAAAACATAATAATGGCATGTGTTAAGTATTTTTTCACAAAAGAAAAAATGAGAAAGAGTAATAGCAGTGTATTCTCTGCATGAACGAACATATTACAGGGAAACCTCTTTGTTCAATTAATAGGTTATGTATGAATAAATTATAGAAAGTATATTTACAAAAAAAGTCATGAAATTCAAGACTTGATAACAGATTACATCAACATAGCAACTATGCTGGCTATGCAGAGGGAAAGGCACAAGGGGCTCCTGTTGTTGCAGGGCACAGAGCCTCAGACCCTCACAGATGAAATGTGCGTACATAGGAGCTTTGGTTCAGAAGGCAAAAGGTTTGTGTTGGACTCCACACATTATCAGAAGCAACCAAAAAGAAGGACAAGGAGGAGGAAATGGAGGAGAAGGAGGAAGAGGAGGAGGAGGAGGAGAAGGAGGAGGACACCTCTCAGATGCTGCCAAGGGCCTGAGGCTCTCCGATTCTTGTATTGAAAAGTTCTTCAAGGTGCAGAACTCATTTTTGGACAGCGTGGCCTCCAATCATCTAAGCCAATCTAATTAATCCCCTTTTATATCTGTGTATCAGCTATTAGTTTTGTTCCTCGGGAAAGCTCTGACTTATAGGATTGGTTTCTTTCTTGAAGTTTAGTGGACGTGTAAATAGCATAGTGTGCCATCCATACATCCAAAGGTACGATTCAGTATTTTATAGTAACATTTACATATCTTATAAACATTATCCTATGATCCGTAACTATTTCACTGACACAGTCATCTCTCTAGCCAGGGCAAAAATAAACATACATTTAGTCTCCCTGTATTTGTCCATTCTGGATATTTTGGAGAGTTAAGATCGTGTAACATAGGGCCTCATGGTTGGCATCTGTCACTTAGCCTAATGTTCTCAAGGTTGTCCTACGCCACAACTTTAATCCTTCTCGCTACTAAATATATTCCACTTTATGCTTATTCTGCATTGTGTTTATCCACTTGAGCCAAAGCTTCATTTCTGACTTTTTGCTGGTTAATTGGAGATAAGAGCCCCATGAACTCCTCCAGCCACGTTTGGCTTCAAATAATGATCGCTTCGACAACACATATACTAAAATTGGAACGATACAGAAAAGATTAGCATGGCCCCTGCACAAGGATGACATACAAATTCATGAAGTTTTCCATTAAAAAAAAAAAACATGATCCTCAGACTACAGCCTACTACATAGCCAGGATTGCAGGATTATGAACACCTTGCAAGTACCATCCAAGTTTGTTCCTAGGACCCTTCATATAATGAGAAGTCAGGTATTATGGTAGCGCCAACATTGCTTCTTTTCATTTTGTTTGGGATTA
Source organism: Perognathus longimembris pacificus (assembly GCF_023159225.1). Taxonomy (NCBI): domain Eukaryota; kingdom Metazoa; phylum Chordata; class Mammalia; order Rodentia; family Heteromyidae; genus Perognathus; species Perognathus longimembris. Next base: position 62,453,334 of record NC_063162.1, read on the forward strand.
TTTTATCTCATAGGGTCACTTTTGCTTCCTTATGGAAGCAAAATATTAGGATAGGTTTTTCTATTCTGTGATGAATACAATTGTAATGTTGATGAGAATGCACTGAGTCTGTACATTGCTTTCAGTAATAATGAATTCTGCTTCTTTTCAAAGGAGGGTGTCTTTCAACCATCAGCGCCTTCCTCAATTTCTTCGGTAGTTTATAATTTTCACCATAGAGATAACTTATAGGCATGGTTGAGTTTATTCCTAGTTTTTTTATTGAGTGGGATCATTCTCTTTATTTCATTCTCAGAATTTTTGGTTGGCATTTATTTAAAAAGTAATTATTTGCAATCCTACTGTTTCCAAAACTGTTTGTCACATATGCAACTTCTATGATAGAGGCTTTGGGGTCTCTTCAGTGAAGGACCATGTGATGTGCAAATACTGATGTGTAGGACCATGAGATGTGCAAATACTGACTGCTTCCATTCCCATGTGTATACTTCTTTGACTCACATTCCTCTTCTAAGAAGGAAAGCACTACTCTGAGTAAGCATGAAGACATGTATGTCCTGTCTTGTTCCTCAGTTTAGGGAAAATGCCTTTAAGCTTTTCACCTTTCAGTCTCATATTGGGTGAAGAAGTTTCATAAAAACACTGTAGTACACCAAGGGTGTGTCTCCCACTACCCCTGGGGCTTACACCCTGTGTCACCTGTTTGGACTTTACCCTGCACTGGCCTTGGGGCCATCACCAAGGACAGTCAAGTCCCCTGTAGAGGGATGTAATTTAATTGCTCCTTCGGGGTCCACTTAGAGCAGCATCTGTGAAGTCCTCCCAAGGGTCTCCCACAGATAAGGACAACTCTGGCTACAGATGAGTCAAAAGTTCCTTTCATGATTGGCTTAAATTGGGCACAAAAACCTTCATGTGTCTACATGGATGATGTCACAGATTCCATACCCATGGTCCTGCTGTTTCCAACCTCCACTGTGGTTGACAGAGAGAACAAGACCATACATACATACGGCAGCTCCAAAAAGGAGAAAAATGTTTCCAGGGTAATTATGAATGTTCTAAGGATATTTCATTCCCTTGGGTAATGTATGAAATTAGAAAAATCTCCTTATAACTTTATTGACTAGATTTGTCCAAAGACCTATCAAGATTTCTTAACATGGAGCCAGTAATATTAGAATTCTTTTTTTAGATACACCACTGTTTGCAAAGTAAATGAAATCATAAAGCAAATAGTGTGATGAAATGAACTGAGAGTTTACTGTTTTGTGGCATGTTCCAGCCACAAAAATCATCAAACAGTTCTTGGTTGATACTTATTTTTCTTGGCTCTTCTTGGACACTGAGTATAATTCAAAAAGGCAACTGAGAAATTACCCAGCAGAGAACTGTGAAGGGGAATTCCAAATCCTGGGACTTGAATAGAACTTTCTCACATACACTCTGTGACTAAGGTAAGTCACAAATTCACTTTTGAAACACCAGTGGAACGATCTAACAAAGTAATTATCAAAACATGGTTCAGCTTCAAGATGAACCTTAGAAATTTTGACATGCCTGGAGTTTTTAGCTTGGTACTCTTGAAATAAGTTTACATTAGGAAAAAGGAACATATAAAAGGGAATGACAATGAATTAACAATGTGATGTCTGTGAAAATCCTGAACACCTTAAATAATAAAAAAAATAAAGTATTCAACCTCCTCACTACTACTAAATAATTTTACTTTAAACAGTAATAATATTCCACTTATGAGCAATAAATTGGACTAAGGTAAGATCACTAAAAGTTAATTAAATTCCATGTAAGGCTCAACCTGTTTTTAGAAAAATGTCAACATGAGCCAGAAAAATCTCATATCAAGGAATTGGATGGCACCAACTGCTGTCTTTCAAAGGTGATGAAATGCATCCTCCGTGCACTATTTAAGTGCTGCAAGTGGACTTCAGGAAGTTTGAGAAGAGGGAAGATAACCGCGGTTACACACCCCATGCCGGGCTGTGTGTATATTGTGAGACTATAATACAACTTTAAGCTTGGTCATTGCTATCTGCAATCTTGTTCTTTCCACTTGTGGTCCCGGTAATTATCCTGTGCGCTTGATGAGAATTAAAGCCAGTGCCTGAAGAACCTCAGAGGAGACAGTTCTTTGTTCTTCTGAGAAGAGCAAAGGAGTGACTGAGGTCTATCGGAGGTTTCATGGTCACTGTCATGCAGTCTGCTTGTAGTCCCATCTCTTGATGAGATGAGAACCTAGCCCACTGCCCTGGAAGTCACAGTAAGTACACCTTTCTCTGAGGGTTATCTCTTCCCTGAATGCTTATGGGAGCTCAGCATCTGTGCACACCATTTGATTCCAGCACAGGTTTATTGGTTGATGTTATCCTGACTCTAGAGCTGAGTTAAGAGAAAGGCTGGATCTGTGTTCCCTGGGTGGTAGATTCTCCTGGTGCCAGAAAGGGCACTGGCAAGGAGTGGGCAGCTCTTCTGATCCAGGCATGGCCGCTGTAGCGTGACTCTGGTTGTCATGAATGCTGTGGAATGGAGCACCATGGCTGGGGTCACCTTGCACTGGGTGTAAGAGGAGTAAAGCCACTTCTGTTCCTTCCCACCTGCAATCAGCTTCCCACCCTAGGTTTTCAGTCTCCCTGGAGCTTAACTTCAATTACCTTGTGAGTTTGTCATTAGGATGCAAATAAAGGCACAGATCCCAAACTCAACACTGAACAGAGCCAATTGTTTCATTTATGTCTTTAGTACATATGTTATGAGCTAAGCACATTATGTGCACTTGTTCACCAAGAGACTGATCATTGCCCTCCCTTTTGGGAGGACAGATGGAAGCTGGCTCCTCCATCCATGTGGAAGGATTGCACACTCACAGCCTCCTTGCTCTGAGTCCCAGGGACATGGTGCCCTTTAATAAAAGAGGAGCTGCACCACTGATGTGCAACATGAACTGGGTGGATTTTTGCACTTCTTGTAGAAGCCTTTAATTTTTGCTGGCCAGTGCATTTCTTGATATTTGACTAAGAGTGCAGATTTCTTTAAAATAAGCACCTCCCTGATTTTGTTTGAATGAAGGACAACCAAAGGCAGTAGGTCCCACAATGGACCTACCTTCAACAATATGGACTGCAATGCCTTGTAATTAAAAAGCTCACAGAGAATAACGGTTGTAGACTGTTCTTCAGCATCATCTTCACAAGCCTCTTTGGTGCTTTCCAGAAAGACCACGCAGAGACCCTGGAAGCACACATATCAACCTGGAGTCTCATGTATCTCACTTCATCCAGTAGTGGTGAGTGATAAAGCCTAGGGCAGAAATCTGTACTGAATCCTGACAGACGCAAAGGAGGGAGCGCTCCTCCAGAGAAGGGGTTGCTGAGCCTTCTGGGTCATGAGAAGGGCACTCTTGCTTGAGCCTGGAAAGAACAGTATATGGAAAGCCTGTGATTTTACCTAGCACTTTGTGTATATTGCACATTTTTGTCTTTTTGTGGTGTGATTTGTTTTTTGTTTTGTTTTTTGGCTTACAAGGTATTGATATGTTTGTGTTCTCTATTTCTAATGATGCTAGTGGATGTTGAGCACAGGACTTATTCTCAATGGCTTTGTCACTCCCAGCTGGCTCTCTACCTACTGAGCCCATCTCCAGTTAGGCATTATTTGGAGATAGTCTCCCAGACCTGTCTGTGGAGAATAGCTTTGAGCTTCAATCCTCAGCTCAGCCTTTCGAGTAGCTACGACTACAAGGATGAGCCACAGATGACTATTCCATGTCCTTTTTAATCAAGCTGAGTGTAGGCGTACATTAGCATCAATGCCATGTTGTTATGCATGAATAAAGCATGCCAGCCTTTCCCAGGCCATCTTCCATCTCTCATCCTAGCCCTGATGTCTCATGCAACTCTGGGTAGAGATTCTCCTGATACTTCTTGAAAGCCTCTCACTCCAGCACCATGAGCAACCAGACCTTGGTAACAGAGTTCATCCTCCAAGGCTTCTCAGAGCACCCCGAATACCAGATCTTCTTGTTCTGCTCTTTCCTCTCCCTCTACTGCATGGCCCTCACAGGCAATGCCCTCATCATTGTGGCCATCAGCTTCAACCCTGCCCTCCACACTCCCATGTACTTCTTCCTGTTCAATT